>NC_090923.1:262501424-263751424 GCF_040938575.1 Ambystoma mexicanum | reverse complement strand
CCGGAACTCGGTGTACTCCCCATTACCGGCACCCAGGGTACTCCCCATTACCGGCATCCGGCAATGGGGATGTACCGGGTCCACCAGGGATGGAATGCCCCAGTACATCCACATTGCCACGTGCCAGTAAAAAAACAACTCCAGCGGCAGCCGTGCCGGTAATTACCGGAACAGCTGCTGCCAACATCATAATGAGGCCCAGTGTCTAAAACCCAATGTCAAGTTTGGGAATGTACGGATGGCCAGTCAAGGGAACATGCCTAGCAGAAAATGAGGGTGGGAGATGACCGAACCGTAGGTCCATCACTGTACCACAAATCTGTACCTAGAAAGTTTTGTCAAATGAAAAATAATTTTCTGTTAATGCCAGTTCGAGAAGTTCTAGTATAAAGTTCACCGGGACCCTGCTTTGTGTCATATGATGGGTAAGCGGACCTCTGATGCACTCCAAGGCAGCCTCCTGAGGAATGCTTGTGTAAAGAGCTTTTATATACATTGTCACTAACAATTCCTCTGTTTTATTGAAAGGGATGTTTTCAAAGGTTGTGATTGTGGACATAGTGTCCCGGAGGTGTGTTGCTGTTTTCTGGCTCAGTGGTTTGAGAAAAAAGTCGATAAACTTTCAGATTGGCTCAAGTATTGAGCCACATCCTGAGATTATGGTTCCCCCTGGGGGATTGGTGCCACCTTTATGAATCTTTAGGAGGGTGTAGAATGCCGGTATCCTTCGCTCCATGGTGTTGAGATATGTCTCTTCCTTATCAGAGATCCAGCCATGTTCAAATGCATATTTAGTTATTTCCTGAATTTTGTTCTTGATCTCGATATTAGGGTCCTTCTTCATTTTCTTGTAGTTGGTATCGTCATGCAAAAGATTGGTTACCATTTTCTTGTACTGGGTTATGGTTTGAATGACAATTCCGCCCCCCTTGTCTGCAGTTTTGATGACTAAGTTACTGTTCTCCTCAAGTTGTTTCAGAGCTTGGCGTCCTTTGTTCATCATATTATGACGGATGGTCTTGGAGTCATTTCGCATTTTCCTCGATTGTTCTCTTATACACTTCTCAAAAGTGATAATGGCAAGTGGAATTTCATTATCACAATGTTGAATGTTGATTTGGTTCGAAAGCCTATGTCTTCATCTGGTGGATCATACTGTGAGTCTTTGAAATCTAGTTTAAGGCGTATTAACCTGAAAAAGCTCTGTGGAGCACATTTGGTGAAAATCCATCCAGAAGTTTAGGCTTTAGGCACAAGGCAAATAATGTGTTCCATTCCATCTATGAGGATTTACACACATTGTGGGACCCCCCTTTAACTTTGCCCCCCGTAGACAAAACCGCAACAAACTTTGCAGAGTCATTCTGAAGGGGCCATACACTTATTTTTGCAAAGTTTGGTGAGGATTCATCCAGGGGCATGCAAACATATAAGCCGCCCAAAAAGTACTCTTTCTGTGAGTTGAGTAACTTAACCATAACTACAGGGCTGCTACTGCAGGCCCTTTAATATATAAACTCACTCTAATGTCCAGTGGCAAATGTTCAAAGGCGTGGTAAATATGAACTTTAAAGATTATATGTGAAAAACATTGATCCTGATCTGAATTAATAATCTCTGCCCCTTTCAGTCCCAGACCATCCACGCTTCCTGCAGATTCACAGCTTTGAGGAAGACTCTGTGACCTTGACGTGGGCACCACCTAAGAAACCCAATGGCATTCTCCGTGGCTACTTACTGCAGCACCAAATAAGTAAGTGGAGTAACAATGAAATATTCTTTTTTTTTTACTTTGAAAAATTCTTTAAAGATCAGTTTCATTGAGATTAGCATGTGCAGCCTGCCTCGGTCACTGACATGAGTCACCTTCACTCTTGAATAAGTTCCTCTTCTGCTTTAGGTTGCTTAATTGTGTATCAGCATACAGTATCATTCATGAGAATTTGCCCACCATTGGGGCAGTCTCACCCATGGAAGCAATTCTATTAGCCTTTTCATTGGTCGCTCTCAAACAAAGGTGGCCTAACACACTCATAGACCTATGTATTTGTGAGGCAGTCTTGTCAGATCTTTTCCACACATTATGCAACCCCACTATGACAGTGTAGAGATGATGTCACAAGGTAAGCAAAGGTATACATCTTCATCTTAGTCACCTTAATCCTGTGGAGGCTTGTACGGCTTTGCCTCACATTAGCACCCTAGGGATCCCTGTCTCGCAGAACTTGGTCAGCCTCCAAGTTGTAATTAATAACTCATCAACATGCTATATCAACAATATTCATTTTCTCGTACTCGGTAGGCAGGCACACACTCTATATCAGTGGCCACAAAATATGGGTTATCGGCTCATCATGGGCCTGCAGTGGATCCTGGTGGGCATTTTCCCAAATCAGTTAGCACATTCAACAAGACTAAAGTAATCCTCCTTTAAAGCACCAGCAATTTTGCCCAAGTCTTTAATTGTCTGACAGCTAGGAATTGTGACAGATTCACGCTTCATCTTTCCTCCTATGCATAGTCTCTCAGTTTTATTTTATGTTATTATTGTATGTGGTATTGTACCCTGTACAATATCATTATTTTACAAATTCATACATTATATACAAGACATATATCAGGTTAGTGTCTCGGTTTATCATTGACTCTGACTTTTGACGCAAAATGTGCATTGCCAAGAAGACCCAAACAGCCCTTACCCTAACATCCCACCTCAAAGTCAAGCCTTTCATCCCCACCCTGAATTTCAGAGGTCATCCTAGCACTGAGCATCTCCCATTTGAATAGTGCCAATGTCCTACTCTTAGGAGTCCCTCATTCCAAATGTGCCCTTCTCAAGCCATGCATCACACTGCAGCACACCTCTTCACAGGGCTCAGGAAATTCAACCACATTTTTCCCATCCTCAAAAAGTTGCACTTGCTACCCAGCACTAATGCATCGTGTTCAAGGCAGCCTGCATCACCTACGGAACAGTCACAAACAAAACACTGGCCTGCCTGACTGAGAAGCTCACCGTGTGCAGAAGCACACCATCACATGCAACAACGTAATGAAACTGTGACAGGGAAAAAGTTAGGAACACTTTCTGCTACACACCCTATCTCTGGAACAAGTTGCCAGAAGGATGAGCGTGGTCTCCTCCTTCCTACATTTCAGTAAAGAAAAGCCAACTCTACTGTTCAAAGTACATCTATCCAATCACTGAGAGATCCACTGTGCCCTACTTAGCCCCTTAGCGAGCTGCCATTACACATCCATCTAAACCTCTGTGCTACCCCTGCACCCAATTTGTTACCCCCTGTTGGTGTACCCTATGTCCAGTTCTCCATTGTTTCAAAGCTAGGTTTGCACACCATCCTTTATATTCATTCATGCAAACATACCCAGTCGTTGCAATTTCACCCACTGTAGCTAGTCTTTATTATCACAGTTATACTTGTGAATGGGAAACGCACTCTGACACATGAATGGGCAGTTATGCATTGGAAGCTTTAACACTATTGGTGATTCAGGTCCTCATTACGTGTCTGCTGGTAAACCACCGGTGTTACTAGCAGGTTACCGGCAGACTCACCTTACCATTATTAGTGCCCGATATATGGGGGTTACCAGTATATTAGGGTGCCGGCAGCGGTGGTAAATTCCCATTTCATGGAGTCCTACAGGACTCCATCAAATGGGTTTCCCCCTATCAACGGCACCTGTAGTAACAGTGCCGGTTATGAGGGCGATTCTCTGCCAGTAAGAGCCTGACCTCCTGACAGGTCAGGCCTGCCAGTAGTTTACTGCCCCTACCGGCAGACTCAGAGTGATCCAGTCCAGTAAAAATGCTGGAGCCGGTGGTACCAGCTTTTATTCCAGAATGTTTTCCGGACCGGCTCACCTGTAATGAACCCCTCAGTCTTGCACATCAGCAGTCAATCTTCTCCTTCAACTTGCACTGTCACTCATGAGTAGGTTCTCTGAAATGTTAAGAGGATTTTTCACATGAGGTGGACACGTTTATTTCATTTGGGCATTGTCCTTTTCAATGTGTGGCTGTATTGAGGTTGGGGCGTTAGCCTTATTCATGAGGAAGCAGTGTAATCCCTGGGAAGCCAGACGCATTCCCAAAGAGGAATTCACACACAACGACAGTTTTCTCACTCACAGAGAAGCAGCTCTGTTAATGGGTTCTCAGTCACAGAGAAGCAGCTCTGTTAATGGGTTCTCAGTCACAGAGAAGCTGCTTTGTTAATGGGTAGGCACTTTCACTAATCAGTGGAGAGCCCAACGATAGCAATTAATCTCACACGTGGGAATTCACTGCCACTTTCAGCTGAATTCTTCAAAGCAAGTCACACTCATTTGGGAACCTTTGTACAGATAATCTGATCTTCATTTTCATAAATTGTGGATAGAATTGGGAACACGTGGGGGTAAAATGGTCAGCCTCTAATTAAGTGGTGGTTCAGTCCCAATTATTGCAAGACTTGTCATTCGTTTAGAAGAACTCACTTTAAGCAGGTTCTAATTCTGGAAAGCACAATTGTGAATTTCGTAGAGCATTTAGAAATGGGATTAAATGCCTTCTACGAAATGTTTACATGGTAATGTTCACTGTTGATTAGTAACAGTAGCTATAGAAACACCAGCAACGTGTCTCACTACTAATCCCTTCTCTCAATCATTCAAATTGTACAAGGTGTATATAGTGGAACCCAGTTTTTGAGAGCTCTGTTATTTTCCATTACCATTTATTAGTGTTTCTTCCAAGTTCATGCTTTTTTAACACAATTGTGCCCACAGTGAATGTTCACCAGAGCACAACCTCATGCAGATCTAGTCCAGAATGGCTGCAAAAGTCATTTAAGGACTAGGAGATGCAGTGTCAGCTGCGAACTAAAGGTTTCACCAAATAAATGAGTATGGGTCTTCATCATACTTAATTGTATATTTGTTTTAGAATTAACAAGACATGTTTCTTGTAGAATCCCTTAATCTTGGTTTCAGTTTTCATGTTCCTGTGTTCTACTTATGGTCAAGATCCTGTCATGGGTCACATCATTTCTGCTGGGTGTTGCTCAGGAACATAGTAACTAAGTTATCACATCCTGTTTGAAACTTCACAAGTCTCTCCAGAAAGCATTAGGAAGTGAACCTTGACCTTCTCACGCATTTCATCAGGTCCATGGGTATGGAGATGAATATGACCCAGAATTTGAATGTTCTTGTTTTCCAGTCAATGACACAGATGAGATTGGGGTACTGAACAGCATCAACATCACAAACTCTTCGCTGGTGAGCTGGAGGATCTCGAATCTGGACTCAAGCACCAAGTATAAGTTCTACTTGCAAGCCTGCACTTCTGCAGGCTGCGGGAGAGCCACCACGGAGGAAGGCCTGACTGTGCCACAAGCAAGTGAGTGGATGCTATGGCACGTCAATGAGCGGTTATAGCAGCTTGAGAAGATAGTCTATCTGTCATGAGTCTCGTGGATCAACCAATGCCTTCTGTGCACAGAACTTCTCAGTGTTTCTTACGAATCCAAAGTCTGTTTTTATGATGTGAGATTTGTTGAATGTGTGTGTGTGTGGTAATATATTGCAAATGTGATCCTGAGAATGCCATTGCTTGCCTTGTGTCTTACGATCAAGCCTACTGTGGAGACTGGAGAAAGACAGGAGTTTATGTAAATTAACGTAGTGCTTATTTTAGTTTGAAAGGTCAGCAAGCCTCCCCTGCCTTTACCAGTAATAATACTGCAATGAACAGCTGGTAAAAAAATCAATACACGAAAGAAACCACGCTTGCACAAGACACAACTGACAATAATCTTGGCACAATATCCCAGCGTTGTTCTCACTCACAATTCGAGTTTCCCACGTTTCGCCCCAGTCATCACACCCTGTGCTTCCCATTCTTGCTACATTTCTCTTTAGTCCTGAACTGCTGCTTCTGAGACTTTCTGTTCACTTCAAAACGCGCAGTACGCCCGCGTTAAACTGGTGCTGGTGGTTGGAGTAAGGGAATCCACAGCAACTTCGAGGTTACACCATTCGCTGCACTGGCTGGGGGGATAGGATTACATTCAAGATCTTTTGTTTGGTACACAAGAGTCTTAATAATCTGGCATCAGCATATTTGACAGAGAATTGTAACCTCTGTCTGCCAAGACGTCCACTGCGATCACTGGACACGCTAATGTTGATTATTCCTTCATCACCCTGCGTATATAGAGGTGACCGCAGATTCTCTGTGTTCGGACCTACATTACGGAAGAGTCTCCCATGGGAAAGTAGGAAGATGGAGTCTTTCCCTCAGTTCAGGAAAGCGATAAAAACATATCTGTTTAAATAAGCAGAGGGTCCATGACCATATTTTTCTCTGGATGTGTTCCTTCTACTGGTTATCCAATCCTGTCATTCCTTTTGCCATCTGCTCCAAGATTCGATTAAGTTTGTCACGTTGTGCGATATAGAACCCTCAAGTCAAATCAAGTGTCCTTGCCGCTTCTGCAAATGACGAAGTTCTGCCCATGATGGGACCCTTCCTTTAGGTTTCCAGATGCAATTACCCATCTCAGCTACACCTGCACCCTACTGGTAATCCCTGGGTGCGTGCCCTATGTAAGTGGGACCTTTAGGTGGTGGCTCAACCAGGCTGTGCTTAACCTTAGGCAGGGGAGTTGCTAGGTCTGGAAAAGACCCGGGGCTAAGCTGATGTCGGAACTGTTGGGACTGGGGGCTAGCTAGTCTTTTGGCTGTAGCTCATGAGATTCTATCCGGGGCTACAACCAAAAGATCAGGGGCTATAGCTCCCTTAGCCCCCCCCCAGCAACGCCCTTGACCTTAGGTAATAGCCAACTGTACAGGAATTCTGTATTACAACCTGGGAATACTAAAGGTTGACCATGTGAAGGGCGGACACTCTGTAATGTGCCTCTTGGATGAACAGTCATACCCTGTGACACTATTATACGACTATGCATGAGTAGGAGGTGTGGCGCCATATTGTTCCATAGAAATTAATAAGCTTTGCTGCAGAATGATTGACGTATTATATAAACGGAAGGTGGACAAGAATGTAAGTTAAACAGGTTTATCGTGGCAGTATGACCCGCATGACACATGCTTACCATGCACGTAAGCCGCATCCGCCATCGCAGCACAAAACACTGGTGTGAGTACTCACAACTGCCTTCAGTGCTCACCACTATAGAGTGTGCTCGAATAGCCAATGGCACCCCTCACGCTTTTGTCCTGAAATAAGTTAATATAACACCATATAGTTAAATAAGTTTGTATTGTCTTCGTCTTACTATCACTGTCTTACGCATATACATGCTCAAAAGATGTGTTGTTGTCCTAGTGTCTGAAGTACGTTTAGATATCTGAACGACTGTATAGACATGACTTAAAAATACTGATTTCAAATGCTAGCATCGAAATGAAAAGCAGCACACGCGAGAGGAAGGCTCCCTCTCGTGGCTGATTGACTGCACTGCGGCAAGCACACATCTTTTCAACTATTGTCGAGGCACGTTTGCGTACGGGTCTGCCTAGATGGCGTTGCTCTTGAAACTGTTCTTTCACCACTGGTGCTGGTGGCGGGACAGAACAGGCATTGCATAAAGGGAGACTTTCAAAGAGCCAAAGGCAAATGGCGCATGTGCATGCTGAAATCAGTAGCACATGATGCTGTGTAATGGCGGCATATTTATGTACAAACATGGAATCCTATGTTTTAGATCCTTGTTGGTTCGAAACATCCTTGTTCTCAGAGTGCGCACACTGTCTACGTTAAATTCACACGGAGTGAAGCGAAACATCTCCCGTGCATCATTGAAATGGACACGCGGAAAGGCTCCTGCATGCAGTGGACACTTGGGAAAGTGAACCCTGCACATCGATCTCTACACCACCTTTTCTCTTCTTCCTTTTTTTTTGTTTTCCTTTAGTATGTGCCCTTACCCATTTTTAAATGTGTATTCCTTCTACCAGTGCTGTTTGGCAGCAAATACATTTTTGGCTGCTGAAACATCCTACTATTCATTTGAAAAAGGAAAACACCAGTAGGCGTGTTGGCATATTTGTCGACTGTTTCTTGCCTAGGATTCACTTTCTTTTTCTTGTTGTGTGATGATGACTGCATATTATAAGAACACCCAGCAGATAGGATCAGATTGCCGGGGCTATAGTATGGATGTACCATTCGAGCTCTCACTCAGTTCTCTCCAGTGTTTTGCAGACAGAGACACGACAGTACGTCTCTTTAAAACACCCTTTGGCTCACCCCCAGCAAGCTAGCCCAACTTCCAACTCTTCATTCATCTCGGACAGTTGACTTGGGAGTTCCTATATAGTTAAATATGCCTTCTAAGGACAACAATGCCCAAATAAAGAACTTGCGGTGAACCAATATTAAAAACTAGGTGAGAAAAACAGGTCCAGTCGTTTCTAATTAAAGTATAAGGAGCCAACTTCAATAATTGAAGTGAATGGTACACATGTTAAAGGAGAAGTCAATGGACATGATATGATATGCCATTTATAACGCGCCTATACACAAGTGTTTCAAGGCGCGACGAGGCAAGGGAGGGGGAACAAGGGGATGACAAGAGACAACGATCCTACTAGGCCAAGTGTCATTCAGATGACACAAGTGCATGGGAGGGAGGAAGGCACGGGGAAGTGGGGGTGCAGTACATGAGAAAAGAATAAATACCAGTATGTAAAAGAAAACATTAAAAAAATTCAGTGGCCAGCTGGTGGCAAGTGCCAGGGTAGGTGCAGACATCAGGTGGTAGTGGGACTGTTAGGGATACAGAAACACAGTCCCCACTGGATGCCCATAAAAGTCTTAGAGGAAGCTGTACATAGTTCGTTCAGCAGGATAGTAGCTTTTGATTGTGTGACTAGGTGATACGGATAAAGCAAGCAGAGCTTAGTTTATGTAGCGCTAAATGGAGAGGCAGAGAACGCTAGTGACAAGTGGTGTTAGCCTTTTGGCTTCAAAGAAAGTGGAGGAGACAGGAAGGAAGAAGAGCCACAGAAAGAACCAAAATGGTGGATCCCTCCACCAGCTTTGCTGAGCTCATTCTGCCTACTCTAACTCCATCACCTCCCCATACGGATAGCATCAAAGACACTTGGGGCCTCATTACGACCCAGGCGCTGGACCATGGTGCTATTAGCACCATGGTCCATGCCGGTCTCCGGCATGGTGGATGGCAGAATTACCGCCCCCATCACAAGGTTGGCGGGGGCGGTAATTCCCCATTCACCATTTGCCCTTCCCCATTCCCATTTCGCCCCATAGGGCATAATGGGGATTGGGAAGGCGCTAATTACGCCACCGTAAATTACGGTTGCCGTAATTAGCTCCAAGGTCCTTTAGCGGGTTGGATTTTAACGCCTGCAAAAAGCAGGCGTTAAAGCCTCCAACCCGCTAAGGGACCTTGTAATCAGGCGCTAATGGTTTAACGGCGCCGACGCTCTTTACGGCGCCGTTAAACCATTAGCGCCAGGGTCGTAATGAGGCCCTTGGTGTGTAACACCCCAGTGTGAAATGAGTCCTTTTGTTTAGGGAGGGCCCTTTAATTCCTCTTTCTCAGGACAGCTCCTGCTGAAGTACTGTCCTGCTGGAGAGAGTTGTTACACAACCTCCCAATGGAACACAACAGAGGAATAGTCTTACAATCTATTTCCCTGCTGGCTGGCGAATACAGGCTGTCTGACTGGAATGGACACACCCCGTCCACACTTGACCTGGGCTCACAGTGTTGACATGTGTATAAGACAAATCAGATGTGGCTTTAATAATTATGTGAATTACCGTCTACCATACCCCAAATCCCATACTCCAAACATAAGTATGGCTTATTTTTAAAGATTATACTGCAACCAGACAATTGATCATAATTATGCAATTTTGCAAAAAGAAGTGCAGATTTAAAAAGCAGCCTATGGACCGCACAATGACTTGGCTATCATAGTAGCTGACAAAAGGGCACCTATGAGCTCTGATCCTGCTCTGCGCCTCTGGAGTGCATGTGTTGCAGATCAGGAGACTGACGCAGCAGGCATGTGTCACTGAAGGTTTCGCATAGAGCTTAATGAAGGGGGGTTGTAGTTAGCAGACCACTCTTTCTGAGATGGAATTACCTCCATCATTTTATCAATTTATACAAATACAAAAACAGGGTCTCTAGAGCCTTGACAGATGGCAAAAGCTCATATGTATCTTATTTCTTTTTCTATTGGAGCAAGGAAAAGGTAGTACTACCAGATGTTTATAAGTGCTCTCCCCACGAATGAATCAAAGCAAGGGAAGGCAGAATTAGAGAGGACATGTCTTTAGGTTTTTTTGCTACATAAATGGATTGTGAGTCCCACAAATGTAAATTGGAGAAGATTCCAAAATGTGCTGGCTAGAATGGCTCTGGAATTCTTTTCTCTATAATCCTACAAATTCCAGCATCTGTTGATTTAACTTTCCTGTTAAAGACCATGCACCCCCTTCTATGTGATTATTTCAGTGATCCATTTGGTTAAGTGCTAGATTTTAGAGTCAACCTGGGGACCAGGGCATCCAGTTTGAGAATGGATTTGGTGTCTGAGGCTCTAAGTCTGCAAGATGTGCTATATCCTATTTAATTTCACAACCATTTTTCACATTGAACGTGTGTCTTGTGTCTAGGATGCTATGTTTTCCAGAGATCATAGATATTGTGCCCCATTACAGGTTCTGCAGTGTGATAAAACAAGTGGCGATAATTCTGCTCTCATCTCTTTTTCTGCAGTATTGGGATTACCACCACTTTAACCAGACCGTCAAATTATCAGTCTGGCCTTGAAGTGGACAATACATCTTTCACTTCCCAATAATTTGCCAAATTAATGCAGCAGAATTACCACTCACAATAATTCTCTGAAAATCCCCATTGAGTCCTATCTACACCACCATACTACCAGACATAATCCTGTGGTAGCTGCACGGGACAGAGTGCTGTTAACGGTAAACTATATTGTCAGTCATTTGGTGGCTATACTGCTTAATTACTGGTATGTGACCCACTGATTTTCACAATGCTCTTGTGGTTAATACAATGTTTTCACAGTGATACAGACGTTTAGTTAAATTGCTTTTCTAGTGACCATATAGTACACAATGTTTATTTTGTTTGTTTGTTTGTTTGTTTATTTATTTGGTAATGCGCACCAAGCCCTCAGGTAGACGGGCGCAACAGAAACAGGAAATCTTAAAGCTTAATTACAATACAAGGAAGCAATCCTTAGAGCAGGTAATTGCAATTGGAGCAAAGTACAAGAAAACAGGCACATCAAGGGCATAGCAATGGTCTTGGTGAGTCCGTAGAGCAGGTGATTGCAGTAGGGACGAAATACAAGATACAGGGTACATCAAATACATATTTTATATCTATTAGTGGGTCTATGTTTTTCAGTACAATAGTCAACCTGTTGACTCAGATGGTTGGTTTGAGACACCTGCAACAGTCCATGTCATACCTCTCAAATACTGTGTTTGAAGGTGATGCTCACGTCATCAGAAATAGTATTTCACAGAAGTCCTAGGGTCTCAAAGATTACATTTGATAGCTATACTGTTCTGTTGGATATTGAGTATGACAATGGCCCAGAGGATCTATAAGTTTGGGTTTAACAATAGTTCAAGGGACTTATCCATGTCATTTGTCAGAGTTTGTTTAGTCGTGGGTCTTCACTTTTGGTCACTATTGGCCAGGCACATGAAGTCTCAGATAGTAGGTGCAGCAATGATACCAGGGACTCAGATGCTGAGTGTATGGTTTCCAATATCTGGATATACATGCCTTCTTCGAACCAGCACCTTATTTGGCAAGATGATCTCAATACCCATGTCCATAATCTGTGCATGCAATAGACATCCACGGCCCGGGACCTCAATTCACAAATGTTAGACCAGCTCAATGTTATGTTAATCCAAAAGTATACCCTTGCAAAATTATAGAATGAAAGGTGGGTGCTTGGAATGAAAATGCAAGAAAGTGTTGGTTGATTCCACAGTAACTCATGGTCTTTCATGATGGGAACATTGCCATTAATGAACAATGAAAAATTGAAAACAGACAATGCGTTGCCTTCATCTGAATCTATGACAATAAGATCTATCACTCAGCTTTTGCAATGGTTTCCAGACTTTATTTTGTGCAGGTTATTATAGTTTTAAAATGCTATGTTTAAATCACTGTCTAGTAACTATTTTTGTCTCTATTAAGTGATGTTTCTATGCAGCTGGGATTTTTGAATGCACGCTCTGGTCTGTCAGCACCTTTGCTTTCTGCTCATGGCCAGCTTTGCTGTGGAAAGCTTGCAGTGAACATTTGTGCTTTGCTTCTGTACGTTTCATAGGCAAAGAGATCTGGAAGGTTTCCGAAGCCGGAAACGCAGCACACACGTTTCGCCCCGTTGAGGTACAGGAGCCCGGATCAGATTATACAATCCATCTAGTGACAAAGAACTGGGTTGATAACGGTAGCATTTTTGAAGATGTAATTGAGACAAGGGGGAGAGGTGAGAAAAAGTATTCCTTCTGGCTCATCACATTATCCACAATCCATCTGTTTTCATCATTTTTCACATGTAAAGTGAGCATTCCAAGATGTAGTAGAGTACTTGACTGTAGACAGGATTGTGAAATTATTGTTTAGGAAAGAATGAAGGGAGATGCAGTTCTTACACTACTCCAATAGATAGAGGGAGGATCACTGTAGATTGGCGAGGATTCTGGGGGCATAATTCCCTATGCAGTCTTAAAGGTGATCTTTGCATGTAAACTCTGTATAGTGAAATATGTGGATTCTGGACTCTTTACACCTCTCCAAAGGTGACCTGTACAGACAGATCATGAAGTCGACAGGTATGGAGATTGAAGACCTGCACTGCTAATAGACATTTCATCCTTAGAGAGTCATAGGCGTAGACGGGCACTGAGACTTAACAATGCTAATGATGAACTAAGGTCACCCCTAAAAATATATATATATTGACAATGCACTGTGCAGACAACACATGTCACTTACTTCTTGACTAAATTTGCAGCTCAGAATTGGAGAGGCTCCCTTCAGAGAGACCAACGAATTAACACATGCAGAGTGACCTCTCTTCTCACCTGAAAGCACTAACTACACCTAAATATTAGGTGATTGAAAACCATGCTGAGTGATCACCCCAATCGATGGGTCCTGGTGAATCTCTCAATACAGAGAGTACTATAATCAAGTGAAAGCCATGGTTTAAATATTAGGTTTGCTCAATTATTCACTAGTATGATAGATATATATATATATATATATTGGCCTCATGCCAATGTGCAAAATGATCCCCTGGTCTTCTATTCCCAGTAAATGTAGACGTGGGATTTATCACCTGTGGCTAATCATAACATCACAAACAACTAATGGGAGAGTGTGGACATTTTAATTTTGTAATTCAACTCTCAGTTCAAGTTAAACAAATGAACACATTTGCTTTGTCTCCATGTGGACTATTTTCATGGTTACACACATTCTTTATGCAGGTCCCCTTGCCCCTTAGTTGCCGGAAACCAGTCTGTTTTCTATGATGCTCCTCTCTGGTTCTCACTTCCAGCGTAGAAAATGTATGTCACATTTAATTAAAACTATAACCGGAAAAGTGATGGGTGGAAGATTTTGAATGAATCTTAACCCCTGGCATGGATCTGGGCAACCTTCCGAACCACCTTTTTTTAGCCTGTCTGCAACATTGCAAAAAGGGTTCAGCCATATGCAAATCAGTCAGGTACTGCCACCAATGGAGGCACCATAGCCTGAACTGCTAGGCCAGGTCCAGTCTGCATGGAAGCACAATCAACCCCAGACATGGTTCAGCCTTGTTGGCCATCCTTAGTGAGGTACAGCTTGGTTCCCTGTGGCGCATCGAGCAAGGGTCTCACGCCTGGGCATACCCTCTCTCACACAGGAATACAAACTGTAATCAAAAACGTGATGGGTCGAAGGTTTTGAATGCATCTGAACTATCCGGCATTGCTTGGGGCAACCTTCTGCACCACCATTTTTTAGCCCGTCTGTGCCAGTGCAAACCAAGTTAGAAGATAAGGGTTCATTTTTCAGGTACAATTTTCCATGTTGCGGAGTAAAGCTCAAAGAAGTAGTGTCAATCCCCTAGTGTTCCTTTACTTTAATTCCCCAACTGATGCCTATAGGTTCCATTCCCTGGGACTTTTTCATTGTCTCATTAGTTAATATGCATGATTATGGGCATGGCCCTGCAGCTTGCTTCAGCATGAGAGGCTTAGCCATTCTGTGTGTCTGTCTCCTTCGCATTGCTTTAATATCTTACTAAAAAGCATTCTACAGCATATGTCAGACAATATGTCAATATGTCAAATGTAAGCATTGTTTCAGCAAAATGTATTTCTTGCAGTATGTGCTACATTAGTCAATCATTGCTATTGCTATATTGTAGGATATTTGTTGATTAAAGATGTCAACAATTGTGAGTGTTTAACAGTATTTTTGAGTGGAATATTACTGACTGCACAGAAGAGTTGGTTAGCGATAATTGTTGTACAGTAATGTGCATGACTGGATGGTTAGTCATAGGTGCAAGTTAGTTGTCATTGGTTGGTGTAAGTGGGTGGCAAGTAATAGGCAGGTGTACAAAGTAAATTCTTGGTGTAACTGGATACACCAGGTGAGGTGAGTATAGATGGAGGATTCTTGATAGGTGCAAGTTAGGAAGTCATCTCATATGTACATGTTCAGTGTTTGGCATGAGGGGACAGTCAGTTACAAATTTGAGAGCTTGGTCAGTGGTCTCAGAGACGTGATTGCAATGGATATGTATTTATGTATTTATTTGAATTTATAAAGCTCACAAAGAGGCCCGGGGGCATCGTGGCACTGTTACAGTGGTGCTTACTTGGTTACAAGGAACATGACAGGCGCACCTGTCTGTGGTTCTTGGTTACAATGAACCCTTTGCCAGACAGGTGTGCGAAATGTAATGACATAAAACAATAATTAAGATGAAAAGTGAAGGTATAAAGTGCAGAAGTAAATACATACATAGTACAAAGCAGAACAGCATATGAGGCCCCCCTTTCCTTCTGTGAGTGCAGGGAGTACTAGTGGGCTAGGCCGGGAGTGTAGGGTGACCTAGCTGAAAAGTTCAGTTTTGAGCGCTTTGCGGAAAGTAGTTGTTTAGCGATACCAGGTCTAGGGATGGTTTCTTCAGGAGAGGGCAAACCCATGCCTCCTTCAGGCAAACCGGAACAGTGCTGTATATGTGTGAGTGAACAATCAGTGATTGAAGTGGGATTGTGTGATATGAGAAGTTGTGTTTGGCATGAAAGTACAGCTGATGATAAACATGAGTGAATGCTCTTTGGCAAATGAGGGAAGAAGATCATTGAGGCAAGTACGTAGATGAATACTGTTAGGTGTGAGGTGATGGTCCATCAGAATTCATAGATATGGATGAATGAATTGGAATTGATAGGTGAGCGTTTATGAGTAACTGAATGAGGTTAGGAGCAATGGGTAACATCAGTATATGGTTTTATTGTACATATGAAACCACTTGATGAAACACTATGCTGAGTGAGGCTATGCATGATGTATCATTGATAGAATTAAGTAGATGGTCATTTATGTTGATTAATGTGAATTAAGCATTAAACACAGGAGTCTTGTGATGAGACAGGATAGGATGTAGCAGCTTAATATGTTATTTATATTTGCCAATCACCATTGGTTGCATTCTGAAGATGTCTTGTTTCGCAAGTGTGTGGGTAGGGCATTCCAGTATTTAGGAGCAAGGATCGTGAAACAGGCCCCTCCTGCTCTTACCCTTTTGAAGGTGGGGACTCTTAGCTGGTTAGCGAGCTGTGACCATTTGGGTCTGGCTGATGCTGCTGTAGTGATTGTCAAATAGGGGGGGCAGTGTTTGAGAGACATTCATGTGTTAGAGATAGCGTCTTGAAGAGTATTCTTTCTTTGACTGGCAGCCAGTGTGCTTTTTTTCTGGCGTTGGTGATATGCTCTCTTTTGGGGATGCTGAGAGCAGTCCTGAGCACATTGTTTTGAATCACTTGGAGACAGTAGAGATTTTTTGCAGTCGTGCCGGCAAATAAGACATTACAGTAGTCTAATTTGGCACCGATGGTGGCTCGGGCAATGGAGAGGCGATTTGAGCGGGATAGGTATGGCTTGACTGCATTTATTAGTTTCGTTGTGAAGGACACTAAGGATGCAATAGCATTGACTTGGTGCATCATTGAGAGCGTGGAGTCAATGTAAACCCTAAGGTTTAAACTGCTGCTGAGACTGGAATTTGGGAGTTGTCAATGCAGAAGGAGTTGTACTGTTTGTCCACCTTGTTGAGCGTTTCCTTGGAGCCTACTATGAGGAGCTCAGTCTTAACCCTATTGAGGCATAACCCATTGGTGCCATCCGGGCTTGAATGGTTGAGTATATTTTACATAGTGCTTCAGGATCTGTTTCATAAGAGCCAATGAAGAGACGGAGCACTTGGCTATCATTGGCATGGTTTGTGTATACTATGCCGCAATTGTCCAAATTATTGAAGAGAGGTAGGGTGAAGGGAATGTACAGTATAGGAGATGTGCAAGAGCCCTGTGGGACTCCACAGTGTATGGTGGTAGGATTAGCCAGGCCTGTTCTGAGAATAACTTCATTGCTCTTCCTTCGAGGAAGGAGGTATCCCAGGTGGTGGCTTCATGGGAGAATTGGGCTGTATTAATGAGTTGTCTGCATTGTCTAGTGGTCCACCAAGTCACAAATAAAGAGAAGTCAAGAAGGAGGAGAAGGACAGGCTTTCCTTCATCCATTATTGCAGCTTGCTGGTTTTTAAGATCCAAAAGGGTGGTTTTGGTTTCATGACCAGGGTTGAAGCCTGATTGCCTCTTCCCTAAAATATCTTTAGATTCTAAGAAGTGTTGGATCTGATTATAAGCCGCTTTGTCCAGGACTTTTAACAGAAAGGGTACGGTGGTGATGCGTCTGTAGTTGTTTGGCGATGCCATGTCTAGGGATGGTTTCTTCAGGAGAGGGCGAACCCATGCCTCCTTCAGGCAAACTGCAACAGTGATGTATATGTGTGAGTGAATAATCAGTGATAGAAGTGGGATTGTGTGATATGGGAAGTTATGTTTGGCATGAAAGGACAGCTGATGATAAGCATCAGTGAATGCTCAATGACACATGAGAAAGAGGATCATTGGGGCAAGTACGTAGATGATTACTGTTAGGTGTGAGGTGAGGGTTCATCAGAATTCAGAGACAGGGATGAATGAATTGGAATGGATAGGTGAGCATTTATGAGTAACTTAATGAGGTTAGGAGCAATGTGTAACATCAGTATATGGTTTTGTTATACATATGAAACCACTTGATGAAACACTATGCTGAGTGGGGGTATGCATGGTGTATCATTGATAGATTTGAGTAGATGGTCAATTATGTTAGTTAATGTGAATTAAGTGTTAAACATAGAAGTCTTCTGATGAGACAGGGGAGGATGAAGCAGCTTAATATGGTATTTATATTTGCCAATCAACATTGGTTGTATTCTGATGGTCAGTACAGCTATTGGCGTATGCACTAGTAGTGCACATGAGAATAATCAACGAAAGGTGTGAGCAACAGATTAGTCATATGCAAACCCTGGGTAGTCTGAAAATATAAATGGCCTCCAATTGGTGGCCCAACGCTATTTGCAGGTTTACCAGAAAAAACAAATATTCAAAAAGTATGCCAAAATACTTCCTACCCCTAACCCGTCCCTTTGGAATTATCCATAAATGTGTGCAATTCATACTGTACTATTTCTTAGATGCACTATGTACAGTACTCACATACTTCTAAGGTCTAAACTCCATAATAGATGTCCCACATAGCTTCATAGCTTATAGCATTAGTAGATGGTTTATGGTTGTTATTAATGGGCACTCAATAATAGGTTTGCATTAGGGGTCAATGAGAAGTATATAATGATTTATTTTTAATAATTGTTTTTTTATATAGCGGTTTAATCTAAAGTGATTTATATAGAACATATGTTGTATACATGGTAAAATATGTATGTAACAGTAACAGCTAATACGTTTTTAGCTATTATTGCACATAAATTATCAGATCGAAGAAAGGTATGAAATGATAATTACAGCTATTGCTTTGTGAAAGGCTTGAATATCTTGCCTGTGAAGCGTGTGTGTATGGTCCGTGTTTATCATGTGCTAGGTGTATAACCAGAGATGGGTGTTAGTTAAGGGTCTGTGAGGAATGTCAGTTAACTGTCAATAATGCATCCCTCAGGGATGTCCCACCACTCTTGCTTCTCATACTTACATTCTCCTTCCTTTCTACCAACCACCGGATCTCCTGTTCCAGCTTACGCAGAGGTCCATGATGGAATCTCAACACAAGGATGGTTCATTGGGCTGATGTGTGCCATTGCCCTGCTCACGCTGGTACTGCTCATTGCCTGCTTCGTCCAGCGTAACAAAGGTGGAAAATATTCTGGTAAGTAATTCTCAAACTTGGAACAACAATCATTATTATTATTATTATTATTATTATTATTATTATTATTATTATTATTATTATTATTATTATTATTTATGTTTATGTGATACCTATGCTTCCTATTGACTTCAGGGCACAACCTGGTGGTTTGAATATATCTTCTCTTTATAAATTGCTTTTTTGCATGTGTGCACTTTTTGTATGTACTAGTGAATCATATTACATTCATTGTTGTATGGGATTTTCTTTTGGTTAATACATAATACAGGCCACAGTACTGCAATGTTCAGCCTCATCCCCCACAGTCTGAGTCATGCCTAGATTTCTTATTTTGAAAATGACAGCATGAGGCCTGCAGCATATCACTATATACTCTCTTTTCATCATGGACGTGGACGTTGATCATTTCTTTTCCTTTATTAGTGAAAGAGAAAGAAGACCTGCACCCTGACCTGGAATCTCAGTCAATAAAAGATGAAACCTTTGGAGATTACAGGTAAATGTGGGAATGGTGAACATGTGGAATAATATATGTGAATGTGAACATGGGTAAGAAACATATCATAGTGCCATGGTGGTAATATGTAAATGGTCTCCCACATTGTCAATGAAAATGGAAACGTCCAGCTTTATTAAATTACAGGGAAAATGTTGGGATTCATGTCAATTCCACTGATGCAAAAAATAAAATAAAAATGCAAAGGTGTGACACGTGGTGCTCAGTTGAAAACAACTTTTGAAAGGGTTATATGAGATGGAAAAGTGAGTGACACTTTGATGTGAACATGGTTAATCAGATTGTTGATAGGTTTTTAATGTTCCAAAACTAATTGTCTATGCAGTTATGGTGGATCCACACTACAGAGGTTACAGCAACATAAACGTGTTGATGTGAAACGTGTTGATATCTCCTTCTTTTCACTCAGTGGCAATCACTACTCTAACATCCTCTTGTATACTGACCCACCCCACAATTCATGGTATTTGTGATCAAAACTCAAATGTATTTAAATAAAAAAATATCAAAGTTTGTCCCCTTAATTTATGAAGGACGATTCACCACAAGATACATGTACTGTGATAAATTGTTTACAAAATTAGAATCACCCTGCATGTGACAATTTCGCTATGAGAAATCATGCATAAATAGTCACACCATATAAATGAAATATATTTATATACAATGTCACCTTAAAGCAGAATTCTCATTTGTGTGATAACCATGCAATTTATCAGTCAGTATATGAAAGCGCTTCTTCAATTATAATTGATACACAACTAGTTTCGGTTGATAAATAGGAAATTACCTTTTCTATTTTCTCCAATATCAAAAACAAGTATTGGTCTAAGAGAAAAATGAAATTTGTGTAAACAACTTGACATCAATTTGACCTCCCACTCCCATGTGTGAATGTGGGGTTGTGGATTTCTAATATTTGTATGTCATTTGAATGTTCATCTAATTCTGCTGGTCTCAGTTACAAATGCAGTGCTAGCAATTAAGAACACACGGGATCTTGGTTCACCCACCCAATATAGGAACATTATTTATAATTTTCTTATACAATGCTGAGCAGCCTTGCCACTTCATTTCGCGAATTGGATCCCATAAGTGAAGATCCCGTCCCCTAATGTGCAACATCAAAGGGAGATGAGGGGATGTATTTTAAATTGGTATGATTTTATCTGGGAATGGATTTAGGAAGGGTAAACACCCTTTCATGTCCTCATTCACTTTTTCATATCTATGGTTTTTGCAGGTTGCAAATTATCAAGCAATTTTCTATTTAGACTATGAAGCAAGGCCACCAATTCTCAGGCCAAAGTGTAAGAATATCCCTGTGACTATTGTAGGATTCTCTTTATTACAGCTATCATTTTCAAAATGCTGCACTGTCGGCACTAGAAAGTGTTTTCTGTTTTACACAACACACACAGCACAGGAATATCATTATTGTTAAGTAATGAATTCTTCCTCAGCTTTAACACACCAACACACTATAATGTCATATTCTATTCTCATTCTGTTAATAATCATTTCTAATTCCCTGCGTGTTGTATTCAGAAAAAATTCTATGTTTTCTACAAGGAGTCAAATCTCACCTGGCTTTACATATAGTGAGAAATGACTGTTGAGTTTCGAAAAACAAACTGTAATACTCTGCAGCTTCCACTAGACGTCGGCCTATGCACAGCATGTGAATCTAAGCAGATACAAGCATCCGAAATACGATTACGGTGAGTAATGTATCCCATCCCATTTGAATGAGCATTGCAAGTGGAAATCATCTCTTCAGCCCCTCCGTCTCCAGGGACCTAAGCATGGCAATGATTCTGTAGAATCTTTCTTCACTTTTAAATATTCTTTAAAGTCAGAATGGGCCATCATGTAAGAACCCCTTAGCCAGCCTCTCCTCCCTCTTGGAAATAGGTTCTGCAGATAATTGTCTCCTCAATGGTAGGGCCAAATTCTCCATATAATGTCCAGAATCATCACTCATCCATTTAGAGGATGTTGTATTCTTCTATTTAGCTTTTGGTGCCACAGACAGATCAACGT
This sequence comes from Ambystoma mexicanum, assembly GCF_040938575.1. NCBI lineage: Eukaryota > Metazoa > Chordata > Amphibia > Caudata > Ambystomatidae > Ambystoma > Ambystoma mexicanum. The sequence continues at coordinate 263,730,289 of NC_090923.1, read as the reverse complement.
TCCCTGTGTGTTTCTACTTTTATAATAGGTCATATTCCCACGCTTATGTCACACTTTTTGATGTGTCTGAACTTGCTCAATAATCAGACACTCCCAGAGAATAAACACAACCAATTTTCAAATCCTAATAAAAAATATGGCATACAAAGGTGGGGGGCTAATCTGATGTCCTGCTTTTGGATGCAAAAATCATTTGAATTGCATATTTCATCGTAGCAACATGCCCCATCAATGAATTTTTGATTGTTATGATTCCCTACCTAGACGACTGTCTATATTTGCTGCATGAATATATGCAATAATTGTTCATAAAGTTTATCATTGTATTAATTGTAATGTTGCTACACATATCAGGTATGGATCCATTGAATAAACAAGGTCCTCAGTCATAGTACACATGACTGTTTGTTTCTAAGTTGTGTAACTGTAGAATTATATAAAAAATAAATGCATGAATATTATTGGCGTGCATAGCCCATCATATTTCTGGGCATCTTTATATTTCAGCTTTGAGTTTTGTTTTTTGGGATTGTGGAACCATGATGCTGGCAGGAATTTTTGTTAATGATTAATCTAACTGCTGACATGGGCCACCTTTTGTTTGAGTTTCCATTAGGCTCACCATCAAGTTGATTTTAATGGGAGGCTAAGTGCAATATTTGGCAAGTCATCTCACCATATTTTGGCATTGGTGAGATCAAATGGGAAACAATGCATTTTTTACAAGCAATTCGTTACGCACAAAATGTTTTAATGAGCAAGTCATTTTAAGCCACAAAAGAAACACTAGTAATTATAAGCAGACCAAGGAAGGACATTTAGGGGTCGATTCATGGAACAAACGTGCACCGAAAATCCCAGAGCAAGCAGGCGCAAGGTGGCGCAAGCATGAGAAATCAAGCGCACGCGTGCGATACAAGGAAGGCGCTGCGCTAGTTTCCCGCTGGTCGTGCGCCAAATCCATGCATGTCGCACTTATTGTTCAGTCCCTGCCATGATTTGAAACCTGCTTCCAAATATTTTGCAATGCTCCTCTGCAAAAAAACAAACAAGAAGAGGCATACACAAATCTTACTGGCAATATTACAGAACATTAAATCATGCTTAAAGCTTAGACCCATACCAAGTACATTCATCGAATTAGATGCAAAATGTGTTTTAATTGACCCTTACCTGGAATAAATGATTTTGCATTTGCACATGGAAACCTCAATACCTTTTTACATGTTCACATTTTACAATTGCTTTTATCATAGCGTGAATTCAATGGATCCACAACTTTATATTTTGCTGACTGCTGGTAAACAACCATTTACAAGTCAAATATTGCAATTTTATTGAGAGCAAGAACAAAGATATGTCTGTTGAGGAAAAACATCTTGGGGTTTCTTCAACCTGGCTTAGTTCCAGAACAGAACATATTGACTCGTAATAATACTTTTTATGAATTACCACTGGCTTGCCATGAAGATAATATGAGAATGTTCTCCAGAAAGCAGAGTATGATCACCAGTCATGTTTAGTTCAGTGCAGGCACACACAGAGAAAAGATTACAAAGTCCTATTTTTGCTGTAGCATCTAAATAAAGAAGATTTAAATTGTCTGTAAATAAAGCAGCAGTGGGGACTTTAAAGTAACAACTTCAATAATTGTGGAAAAGATCAAGACAATACTTTTCTAATTTTTGATTTAGAGCATTACCATTAGCCACACACAAGGACTATATATGTGTTTTCTTTTCAATGACTGGATTGCAACCACTTTAATTTGTGTTCAGAATTTTGAAAACAACATTTTTCAGTCAAGTTTGGTTTTGTAAATACTATGAGAACATGGACACGTTTTTGAATGCCATATGTAGAGGGTGTATTTACTGCAGTATTTGGCACATTCAATTAAAGGCATATGTGTTTATATTGGGAAACAATACACGTTTTACTCTGAAGAAGAAAACAATTAGATTTGGTATTAATCACGTCTATAAAGATAGACAAGGAGATGGCAGAAATATTGGTGTCTTTTGAATGAAAATATTGATGTTTTTGTTTACGTACTCCCAGTTTGTGAATGTCAGTATTCCATTCATGATGCGCCTGTAGCTATGTTTTTAACATCTTTATTTCACTCCTGATATTAAAAAAAGAGTGTACACAATTTTACACCAGCAAAAACACTGCTTGATGAAATTTGTAGTTGACATTGTTCACATTGTTCCTCTCCAGTGTGGAATATCACACAAATATGGAGCACACAGCAGGTGTGCACCCATTTTATTTGGTTTCTTCACGTTCTTTTTAACAAGTGAGAAACAATATTATCATTATGGCAAAATGCACCGATTTTAATATTGAAATATGCATTACATGCTACATCCCAATGCAATTTTAGATGGTAAATTACACATATGTACACCACACCCATGTCTAATAGAACACACATGTGTGGATTCCTGATGAAAATGTACCCCGTGTGACATGGGCCATGTCACACTTATGCACAAGTACAATGATTTCCTAACTGATTAGTGCTCATTTCATTTTTTTCATTTAGTGCTTGCAGCATCAAAATGTAGGGATGCAACACATTTCCCAAAACGTACAGTGTTCCAATGTCATGCCATCCTTCCCTAAGAATACCCAATCTAGTCTTGTTAAGTGGGATGTGAATGCACAGCAACTAATTCCATTGTGCATCTCGAGGGATACTGTGGTGGATAGATATACATCTGTCTTGGGTCAGTTTCTGTGTAATCTCCTCAAGCCCACCAGCCAACCAAAGGGAAGATGAAACAGAGCTACCTCTAATTCAAGTTCTTTCAGGTGTAGTAGGTGAAATGATGGCACATATACAGCAATACCACTAAAAAACTTGGAATGTCCAAGATTATTGGTGTTCTTTAATCAACCAAGAAGCAAACATATAATGATCAATAGATGCAAAGCAGCAACAATAAAAGGAAAAAGGGAAGAAAGACATGAGGTAGATAAAAGGCATATAGAGTATTACGCTGTCTCACTTCCTTTCATTGCACACTGCTGGCTCTGGCACCTCATCTTCACGCCTCATAGCGTACCAGGGAAAATCACTCTCCAGTTAGTTTCGGCAGGGCAGGGTGGAGGCACACAAGTGCAGGGGGGAGCCAGAGGGGATGTAGAGGGCCACAGGAGCTAGGCAAGTGCTAACGGGAGGCCAGGTGGGCAAGTGGCAGCCACCGGGAGCCAGTTGAGAGATGTTAGAGCTGGAGAGATGGGGCCCCTGGGCTGAGGCGGGAACCAGTTGAGAGATGTTAGGGCTGGAGAGATGGGGCCCCTGGGTTGAGGCCAAGGATAAGTCTTTCAGTCCTATTCTGGATTAGTTGAAGGGGACAAAGGGATGATACAGGCAGATTGAGGAAGAGGCGGTTGCAGTAGTCCAGCCTAGAGAAGACCAGACATTGGGTTTCTGGGGAAAGTGAGGAAAGGGAGATTGCCTCTTTGGGTATGCAGCTGAAAGTGGCCTTGTTGTGATGTCCGCGATGTGATGAGAGAAGGTGAAAGAGGAGTTGAAGATGATGTCAAGGTGATTATCTTCACCAGAGGGTGACAGGAGGGGACCCATGGAGGACAGCTAGAGAGTAGCAGGCGAGGAGGAATCACAGGTCCGAATGAGAAGGATCTCAGTCTTACTGGAATTAAGGCAGAGATCGTTTGCAGCAGACCATGCCTGAATAGCAGTCAGACAGTCAGAAATGAGAGACGAAAATGAGGATGCAGTGGAGGAACGCTTGAAGGAGATATGTGTGTTGTCTGCATAACACTGAAGTGAGGAGAGAAGGTGGAGATCACGTGGGTAAATACAATATGGGAAGGAGCTCAACCAATCCAGTGCCAGGTCGCAATGTAAAGGGAATCACAGTGCCAATTTATAAGGGTGGCATGATTGACCACATCAAAGGTAGAGGAAAGATCAAGAAGGATGAGAACGGAAGGTGAGTTGGAATTTAAATTTGGGAGCAAGTCTTCACAGGTGTTGCTCTAAAGCCAGACTTCTGGTCGTGGACACAGCCAGCAGATTCAGTGTGGTGGATCAGTTCAGAGATGACCAACTTCTGCAAGGGTTTGCCCAGGAAGGGGATAATGGAGATAGCATGGTAGTTAACAAGACAGGAAGGGTCGGCAGAATGCTTTTTAAGGAGAGGGTGCTCAAGGGAGTGCTTGAGGGGAAGTGGGAAGGAGCTAGTGGCAAATTAGTGATTGCAGAAATGAGCCAAGGTTGGGGCAAGGGATGTAATGTTGTCCTTGATAGTTATGGAGGAGCAGGGGAGCACCTGTTTGGAGGAGTCTGTCGTAGGAGGACTTGTTTAGAGACCTCATCCAGTACAATGGGCGAGAGGGAGGAGAGTAGGAGGGAACAGTGAGAGGGGGGCCAAGGGATGCTTGAGAGTAGGTGAGAGAGAAGGGAGAGGAGTAGAGGAGATTGAGGATGTGCTGACTATTGGTTGTGAAGTGGGGGGCCAATACCGTGCAGAGGGCCTGGGATGGCAGAGGAGAAGTGGAGACTGCAGTAGGATTTGAAAGTTCCTTGCAGATTTTGAACAGTTCAACCATGATGTTGGTAGCCCCAGAGATGCAGGCTAGATATGGGCCCTGTCTTCAAGTGGATAGAGAGTCTATATAGGCTTTGGAGGGTGTCCGGTTAAAGGTGCGATTACAAAAGGTTCAAATGCAATAGGTTTGGGTCAATAGGACCGAAAAAAAAGGTTTGATTTTTTGTGTATTATATATTTTTTGGGGGTTTTCCGTGCAGGTAAAAAAAAGTGGGTTTTACAACAAAAATAGGGGTTGGGGGGACCCCAAAAAAAAATGTAAAAAAAAAATGTTTTGAACCTTTTGTTTTCGGTCCTTTTGTTTCGACCCTATTGTATTTTGAACCTTTTGATTGAAACCTTTAACCCATAACCGCTTTGGAGCAGGCGGCAGGCCAGTCTGTATGTGGATGTGCATCAAGCCAGCCACTTCTGTTCAAAAACTCGGCACTTGCATTTCAGAGAGGCTAGATCGGAGTCATACCAGGTTTTACGATTGGAGGAAGGGTGTTATGAATCGCCGCCGGACCTGGTCGATTTGGCACCGCTGGCGTCACATCTCGTCAATATATCGCGCTACACCCAAGATGGCGTACCGTTCTCCCAAGATGGCGCATCTTAAAGAGAGCTGCATTCTAGACTTACAGAACGGCAGACAGGTGGCTCCTCCCTCTTACCCGGAAACAGTTCATCTGAACCAGAAGCCGGGACAGCAGTGCGTTGCTACTGCTTACTGTAGCCACGTTACGTGAGTAATCGGATAGTGAGTAATCAGATAGCTTATGAACTCTCTACCAAATCCTTACCTTTCTGCAACTCTCCACTTTCCTTACCTCCCGTTTCCTTTGTATTCCAGGCAGTTCCCTCCTACGTGCCCACAGAGCGTAGACACGATTCTTCCCGCTTATAGCATAACCCGAGACCCCTTTCAAGTAGGTTTCGTAATTTATCGGAGATCAGGTTTGTGTCTTGCTGCTATTTCGCCGGCAATAACTCTTCACCTTTTCAGGTAGCATTCCTCGCTGCTAACGACCCTTGGTACAAGACTACGTTACCCATAACTCTTTCTCCTCAAGTCACGGACAGTGTCTTTACCAACTTAGGTAAATGGAAACCTCAATAGAGTAGTAATAGAGTAGAGCTTTCTAACTGCCATTTGAAACTTCTCCTTTCCCTTATTAAAGGAATCGAGCGTGTTTACCAACAGCAAGACTTCCTATCCGTCTACTCTCTCGTTCAGCAAATCTGCATCCCGGAGAGGTACCTTCATTTCCTTTTCCCTTCTGATATCCCTTCCTGTAAGACCCTCTATTAATTCTCTTCTTGTTATTCTAGTTACATCCACGAGAAGTCGAATACACTTACGAGTAAAGGGGAAAACTATGCTCACTAGCCACGTTCCCCAGTTCCTCCAGACCAGCGCACTCAAACCGCCCAGGGTTTTTTCCCTTTCGAGGGCTTCCCTGCTGTGGTCTCCAAGTGCTTTATTTATAAGCGCAGGGAGAGTGTGCCAGGTGAACTCTCATCACTTCTTGCAGTTCCGAAGACAAGGTAAACTGCACTTTGATTGTGCTATCCATCCGCCAGCACTGAGGGTTAGGAGTAGATTGAGAGCTAAGGAAGAAATTGGTTATTAACAAAGGGTTCATGTGGATCATCATGACAGTGGCAAGGATGTCCAAGTTGTTGGAGATGGAGAGGTGAATGTTAACAAGGGTTGTGTCAGTGTGAGAGTCAATGGCTGGAGTGGGAGGAGGAATGACAGTGGTAGCAAAAGCTGCAACTAACACTCGCTTCATCAGTCGAATGATGGAGAAGCAGACTGGCAGTGCAGGCAGAGGGTTAGCCGGGGGACCCAAGAGATCCAGATGAGAGGACAGGAGAGCATAGTCAGACCAGGAGAGAGGTGTAGTGAGAGTGATGGAGCTGGGGATGTCTGCTGAGATGAGCGCATCTAATGTGTGTCCCTCTAGCTGATTGGATCAGACCGAAGGGACGAATGGTGAAGTAAAGAACGTCCAGAGGATGTAAAAGACACCAGCCACTGCATCAGGATAGTTAAGGTGAATACGGAATTCTCAGAGGAGGAAAAGCTTGGAGGTAGAGACTAGGAGACAAGTGGTGAGGTTGGACCACTCCAAAAGGAAGATGGAGAGCAGACCAGGGGTCCTGTAGATGGTGGTGATAGTTCACGAGAGGATAGGAGAGACACCAAGCCTGTAGACGAGTTATTCAAAGGGAGAATAGGACTGAGTGGGTATGATAGAAGCAGGGACCCATTCAGGGAAGATCAGGGCCACTCCGCCTCCAAGTCAGTTAGGCCTGTTAGGCCTGGGTTTAGAGAGGACCTTGTAGCCCTCAGGGAGGAGTGTCTGAAAAGCAGTGACAGAGCTGGCAGTGAACCACATCTCAGTGAGAGCGAGGACGTCAAGGTCAAAGTCTTCAAGGAGGTGACAGATTTCAGAGGAGTGTTTAACGGCAGAGCGAGAGTTGAGGGTAGGTAAGTAAAGCTGGTTACCACCTTTTAAGGTCATCCAAGTAGGCGTACAGGGAGGTGGTACACACGTCAGTGGTGGCAAAGGAGCCAGGGGGGTTGCAGAAGGAGGAGTGGCAGGAGAAGGGATGAAGTTGATGAGAGACGGAAGACACCTATCAAGAAGGAGGAGGTTGGACTGAGAGCCCTGGGACATTCTGGTCGACATTAATTATACTCCTAGAGGATGGAAGCATGCCAAGAGGGTTCTATGTGATATTGTCAAATATTAAAGGCTGCGCAGAAAAAAGACAGATTATTTTGGCTGATTTGTTGCCGCCTTCAATATTCGACAAGTATAATTGTTTAACCGCCCCCTTCCATCTGAAATAGGGGTTTTTCCCCCTGAACCCTCACAATACTCCACTCTCTCCCCATACCATCCACAAAACACCCCACTAATGCAAACACATATACACACCCACCCTTCTCCCCAGCCACCTCCCCACACACACCAAACACCACGGCATACACACAGACACACAAACACACACCTCACCTCCATCCTCCATCTTCCTGTGCTCATCTCAGCTGCACCTGTCTGCCCCTGCATTCACTTGTGTGTGAAAGGGGCGTGACAGTTAGATTTAGAAAGAATTCTCTGTGCAGTCACAGAGCAGTCTTTCTATATCAGTCTTTTTTTAATGTCTTGTTTTAAAACAACATTTGAACTTAATACCACCAAGAGTACTTCCCATCTTGTTCCAACATTAATGGCCGACAAGAGAAAGGGGATAGGACTGCGACCATATGGGGAGTCAATCTGTCTGGAAAGGCAGCAACAAAGAGGATGTCAGTGACAGTCTGCCTGGAAGGAGTGTTGATGTAGGTTTCAGCAGTGGGCAGGACAGGGATGGATACCATGAGATCTTTCTTGAGCTGTTTCCTTCCAGGCTTCCAAAGAGAGGTAGGATAAGTAATAGAGTAGCATTTAGAGTAAATAGGGGAGACGGAGAGCACCATGGATGGATAGGGCAGAACGATGGAAGGGGGGGAGAGAGAGATGGAGAAAATGCGAATGCACAATGAACTCACCAAGCGGCCTAACAGCAAGATAGGAACAGACCAATCAGGTGCACAACATCACATAGGTTGCAGAATGGGATGTTGTGCTGCTCCAGCAACAGAGGAGGAAGGAAAGTGACTCAGGTGGGACAAACCCATCACGGGAATACAAGTAAAGTGCCTTAAATCACCAGTCACAAGACACATCCTACATATCCTATATATGTAACTGCTTTTACATTAACATTTAAAAAAAAATAAACCTAGAGATGTGATTTGGTTTTTCATTGTTCTACAATCAAGTAAAAAGAAAATAAAGAAACCTTTATAATGAAGTCTGGCCTATAAAGCCCCCTTTACATGTCTATGTGATACAAGAGTCTTCCAGCATCAATTCATATGCTCTAGAGAGTGCATTGGCAAAAGAGTTCTGTGTAAATTCATCACAAGTGCTCCGTTCTGTGAACTGTCATCATAATACAGGACCTGCCCCACAGGTGTGGTGAGATTTGAAAACATTTTCATTTTTGAAAACAGCTCTCTTTTCTACCCAATTGTTTGTACATCAGCCATACATCTGCTGCATGAGGCGGTGTGCCTTAGGAAACTGCATACCTGATTACCAACAGCTAGTTGGATAATTATTGTGCATACGCTTTCCACTGCTAGTTCTTGCTGAAACAGTGCACCTGCAAAGACTTGAAGCAGGCCTCAGGCATCTTGAATTTCCACTGATGTCACTGATATTGGCACTCCTCAAAAGGCTCAGAATTACAAGATGGCACAATTAAGCCATTTATGGACGATCTGATTAAGTGTGATACCTTTCCATGTCTAACCTGGTCATCACTTCATTTGTAGAAACAACTACGAATTGGGTGAACACACTTTTGAATTCTAAGGGTGTACAACAATCCTCTAGGAATAACACTCCAGTTCTACTTGACAATATGCTATTTTGAAATACAACCACCAATCTTTGGAGCCATTAGGAGGGAAGATTCACATGTTTTGATGACGCTTATAAAGTGCCGGCATTGCCTACACTCGGTTGGTGCTATGCAATTTGGACTCAAGTATACATTCTGCAATTGCAAGGCATCAATCTATCAGGGACATTCCTGTCGGAATCATGCATTATGTTACTGTGAGATGGTGCGCAACACATATGATTAGATGTTGTGTTGATATGACTGGATTGCAACTGCCCAGTGCAATCGATATGGAACTCAAATATAAACTATTAGAATGCAGTGATGCAACCAAGGCAAATGGTGTTGTTCAATCACTATTTTTGTCTCAAACCTTTTTCATGGCTTTTTTGGAGTGCAAAGGAAGATCAAAAGAAGTCAAATGTGTTGGGAGCTAAACAAACATCTTGACCTATGTTACCTTGTGATTACAAGTACACTGATATTCTGGTGTGAATAATTAAAAGAGCAATGTATTTCTTAACATGGCAAAATTGTATAGCTGGATCGGAAAATCAAGCAGCTAATGTCAGTACTGTGCAAGCTCCAAGCTATAGTGCACCTCTGAAATGCTGTGGATACAGAGCTGTCATAGAGAATGCAACTGTCAGTGCTGGGCAAGCCCCATGCTATAGTGGCCCTCTGGCACACTGTGGATGCAGAGCTGCCAAAGAGAATACAGCTGCCATCAACCTAGTGATGCGCTATACTTCTACTAATCATGTGGTTACTCTTTCATGGAGTACTGCAAGCATTTTTGAACACAATCAAGTTATACACCTGCCTGGAACTTCAAAGTCTACTTCCATTGGATATGATGGAAATACGCCACTGATATACTTGTCTCTAAATGTTGTGCATGGGACATCAGTTTTCTGCTATTTTTAAATCTTTGCCATCTACCATGTTTTGGGGTCAAGCAACAGAAGGGGCTGTTGCCATTTCAACTGCTGTTCGCGTAGTACCTCTGACAATATGCAAAGCAACATTTATGATGACATGAAATCTGGTGATTCAACGGTCAGGCTGCAGCCTTTGGAATACACTAGTGCTAGAACCTGTGGGATCATTTCAAATCGACGTGCAAATACAGCCTACCTCTTTGTTGCCTGGATGTTCAGATTGCAGCTCTACAGAATGAACTATCAACTGACATTGATGCTAATGTGGCATGGATATATGCCAGCTTCTGTCACAACCTCTACCCTTATTGCCCCTGCCCCCACTTACCCGGTAACCCATCCTCACACACACGCCCCAAGATGCTCTCATTGGGCTGTTAGGTCTCCACGACATCTCCTCAGCACAACATGTGGGAAGAAACCCAGCTGGGCCAGGACATGGTGCTCCTGGAAGCAACTGCATCATCCAACACTGGGCTAACCACCCAACATGGAGGGGAAGCAGCCAAGAGGTGCATTATGGACAACAGTCTAGTCTCTGTCTAGTCTCTGTCTATTTATGCCACACCCAGGCATGCTTCCACACTTGGCGTTACACTGCCCAAAGGCAGCGGAACGCTCACCATGTCCCAGGAAGCATCAACAGTGCTTCAGCATCCAGCGCCAGCAGTCTCAGCATTCGGGGGAAGAGCAGTTTCCTATTGTACCAGCGGAGCCCCTCCAGCGACTGCACTTACCTGTTTTCGGCTCCACAACAGCTCTGGCTGCTCCTTATCGATCCGCAACCCAGCTGCTTCGGTCTTCGAGTCCGCGGCTTCTGCGCAGCTTCCAGCTACCACGGCTCGCCTGCTCACAGCCTCCAGCTCATACACGAGCTCCGCTCCGCTCCGGACCCTGTAAGAAAAAACAAAGCACACGGTGAGGCTGCGCATGCAACGTTAATATACAGGACACTTACTGCAATAAGGAAAGGACATAAGCAAGCAAGAAGAAAAGGCAAAGTGGCCTGCAAAAGCATAAGGACATAAGCAAGCAAGAAGGAAAGGCAGCCTGAAAGAAGCAAGAAGGCATAACTAGCAAAAGACAGCAAGTAGGCAAAGACATTGGCGTAGTGAACTAACATGCCCAAAGCGCAGCAGCATTATCCAAGCCACAGCAGGTCTGCTACCTACAAGTTCCCCAGTACTCACCGTTACCTTGTCTGCTCGGCCCCAACACAGATGCAGTCATCCTAGAGGAGGCAATCAGGGGAATAACACCGAACGGAGGTTCCAGATACTCCCGCAGAGTTAAGGTGAGCGTACAGAATGCGAAGACAGCTTTGAATCCTCTGCCTGAGTATCATGGAGACTTCCGATACTGACCAGTTAGCACAGTTATTGGGGGAACTGAGGGCCGAGGTTCACGCTGCCCGGCAGGAAACAAACGCCTTGTGGAGAGAAATTGTCGTTAACAGAGACCGAACCGAGGAATTAGCTCAAGTGCTACCGCATCAAGCCGGACAGGCCCCATTATCAGGCAGTCAACCTTCCATCGCACCTTCAACAGCCCCAGTGCAGGTAGTCCTCCCAGGGGCGGTACCACTAGCCCCACCCGAATGATTTTACGGGGACCCTAACAAATTTGCCATTTTTATGAACCAGTGCCGTTTGCATTTTCTGTGCAGACCGGGGGCTTTTCCCAATGAGCAGTCACGAGTTGCTTTCATTTTATCTTATCTGGGGGGAAGTGCAGCAGACTGGTCCATTTTTCTGGTGAATTGGGACGACCCATTGTTACGTAACTTCACAGGTTTTCAGCGGGAGTTAGCAAAGTTGTTTGCCCGACAAACCAGGGGTCAGACTCTAGACAACGTGCTCCTGTCACTATGACAAGGGAATCAAGATCTACTGACTTACATAGCCACGTTTAACAGACTGGTGGCAGAAACTAACTGGACTGAAAGAAAAAAAGGACTACCCTCTTTCATCAGGGGCTGCAAGGGGAATTGAAAGACGTTCTTGCCCAAGTCGTGAACACTCCTGATGATTGTGCAGAATTCATTGATGTTGTGGTACAGCGTGATCATAGACTGCAGGACCGAAAGGCTGATCAAGCACAATCTGAAGGAAGAACAATGTGTGTACGTCCCACGGAACCACAGCATCGCCAGCCAGAGAGCCAACCAGAACCCATGCAAATCGGCAGGGTAAGGGCCCCTTAACTAAGGCCGAACAGGAGAAAAGACGACAGCAACAGCTGTGTTTGTATTGCAGCAAGGCAGGGCATTTTCTGCGAGATTGTCCAGTGAAACCACCCAGAAAGACATTAGGAGCACTGGATAGAGAAGAACCCAAGTCTGACTCGGAAAACTCTAACGCACGGCCCGTTTGTTGAGCAAGGAGAAGGAATCGCAGGCCTCTCATCTCGTCGTCCCAGTGCTCCTGATCAGCCAGAAGCAGCCCTCTCGGATGCATGCCCTTGAGGCATACATAGACAGTGGGGCAGTAGGAAACTATATCAACCAGGGCCTGGCAGGCCAAATTGGTCTCCTCAGACATCCAAAAGCAATGTCGGAAAACGTTATGGCGGTAGACGGTACCAAACTGTACTCTGGACCGGTAACCCACTGCACTGAATCTGTAACACTGCTTTGCCAGGATGGTCACAGAGAAGACACCGCCTTTGACCTAATAAGTGCTCCCTAGTTTCGGATGATCCTGGGAATTCTATGGTTAGAGGCCCATAGCCCGCAAATCGACTGGCGTGTGAGGGTGTTAACCTTCTCCGAGGAGTTCAATTGTTCCTGTTACAAAAGCACGGTTACTCAGGAAGCACAAACACAAAGCATCTCAATGAAAAAAGACGTGCTTGGTCTACTAGGTGTTCTGCCTTCGGCAAATGCTGATTTTCAAGACATATTCCAGAATGAGCAGGCTAACACGTTGCCACCACATCAAGCATATGACTGCGCGATGGATCTCATCCCTGGCGCCCAGGTTCCAAGTAGCCATATTTACGCACTGACCGAACAGGAGAACACCCACCTGAAGGCATACATAGAGCAGTACCTGGTGAATGGTTTTATCCGACCCTCCAAGTCTCCGGCAGCCTCGCCTCTCTTCTTCGTTCCGAAGAAAGAGGAGGACCTTAGGGCTTGCATCGATTATCAGTTGCTAAGTCAGATAACGATAAAAAAAATGATACCCTTTGCGCTCATTCCAGAACTGTTAGACCAGATGAAGGATGCCCAGATCTATACGAAGTTGGACCTACGAGGGGCATACAACCTGGTACGGGTCAATAGTGGGGATGAGTGGAAGATGGCATTCCGGATGAAATATGGTCTTTATGAGTACCAGGTGATGCCCTTTGGGTTATGCAATGCCCCGACTGCCTTTCAGAACTTTTTGAACAATATGCTATGGGATTTACTAGACGTCTGTGCCATGGTGTACATTGACGATATTCTGGTGTACTCCACCACCGAACAGGAGCACGTCAACCATGTGCGGGCCGTCCTTGACAGACCCAGATGCCATCAACTCTACGCTAAACTAGAATGGATAACAGGAAAGTGGACGCAATCTCCAACTGGCCGTCCCCCACCTCCATTAAGGGAATCAAGAGCTGCCTTGGCTTGCAAGCTTTTATTGTCGCTTCATACTGGGCTTCTCCCAAGTAGTTCATCCGATTACATCCCTGCTACGAAAGAACAAACGCTTTGATTGGCCCGTAGAGACAGAGACTGCTTTCCAAGCCTTGAAATTAAAGTTTATCTCTGCCCTGATTTTATGCCACCCGCAACCTGACCTCCCTTACATAGTTGAAACCGATGCCTCCAGCACTGCCATGGGTGCAGTCCACCTACAAAGAAACCCTGACACCGGCCAGTTACATCCGGTCGTGTTCTGGTCAAAAAAGTTTTCCCCAGCTGAAATGAACTATGCAATTACCAATAAAGAGCTCCTTGCATTTAAAGCTGCTTTTAAAGAATGGAGGCATTATCTTTTAGGGGCCTTACACACAGTCACCGTCATCACAGACCATTGCAATCTGAAATACCTGAAGACAGCAAAAGCACAATCGTCTTGCCAGCTCCGATGGGAGTTATTCTTTGCGGAGTAAGATTATGTCATTACATATCGTCCGTGGGGTGCGCAACGGCAAGGCCGACGTGATGTCACGATTGGGTAATGAAGACAAGGCATATGAAAAAACAGAACCAATAGCCATAATACGCAAAAGTAAGCTTCTGGGAGCTGCAACAACTGCTCCACTGGATAATCTAAAGATCGAAATACTGCTCCACACGAGTAAAGAAGAACTTCAGACATGGGTTACCAAGAGCAGTCAGCATACATTATGCAATGGTTTACCATGTTTTAGACAACAAATACACCTTCCGACTGAAGCTCAATGAGAAAGGATCATCATCACCTATCACAACACATTACTAGAAGGAAGCTCTGGGATAGCAAAGACCTTGGCCAAAATCCAAAGAACTTATTGGTGGCCTACCTGGCAAAAAGATGTCATTCAGTTTGTGCTCTCATGCGGCATCTGTGCACAGAACAAATCTCAAAAAAAGAAACCAGCGGGTCTCTTACGTCTGTTAGCTGTTCCACCTACAGCATGGCATACATTGTCCCTTGATTTCATTACCGATCTGCCCTCCTGCAATGGTTACAATATGATACTGGTTGTTGTGGATCTATTCTCGAAGATGGCCCACTTTATTCCCCTAAAAGGATTACCCACAGCGCTCACCCTAGCAAAGGCTTTCTTGGAGCAAATAGTCAGGTTACACGGCTTCCCATCTATCTTAGTGTCGGACCGAGGCAGCCAATTCATCTCCAAATTCTGGCAGAAATGTTGTGAATTGGCCCAAGTGGATGTACGTCTATCTACCAGTAACTATCCTCAAACCGACGGCCAAATGGAATGAACTAATCAGACACTCGAGCAATACCTCAGATGCATGCTGCATCAATCGGAAAAGACCTGGAAAGATGTCCTATGGATTGCGGAATATGCTTACAACAACTCGCAGCATTCCACTACCGGACAAAGTCCATTCTATATTTTGTATGGGCGACATCCATGAACTTCCATCTTCGATCCACCAGAGAAGCTGGAGATGCCAGATGTAAAGACTCTGCATACAACCATCAAACTCCCTTCTGGGGGAGTACTGTCACAACCTCTACCCTTATTGCCCCGGCCCCCACCAACCCGGTAACCCATCCACACACACACGCCCCAAGACTCTCTCATTGGACTCTTACGTCTCCACGACATCTCCTCAGCACAACATGTGGGAAGAAACCCAGCTGGACCAGGGCATGGCGCTCCTGGAACCAACTGCATCATCCAACACTGGGCTAACCACCCAACATGGAAGGGAAGCAGCCCTGAGGTGCATTATGGACAACAGTCTAGTCTATGTCTAGTCTTTGGGTGTGGCTGGCTATTTTAGCCACACCCAGGCATGCTTCCACGCTTCGGATTACACTGCCCAAAGGCAGCGGAACACTCACTGTGTCCCAGGAAACATCAACAGTGCTTCAGCATCCAGCGCCCGCAGTCTCAGCATTCTGAGAAAGAGCAGTTTCTTATCGTAACAGCGGAGCCCCTCCAGCGACTGCACTTACCTGTTTTTGGCTCCACAACAGCTCTGGCTGCTCCTTGTCGATCCGTGACCCAGCTGCTTCGGTCTTCGGGTCCGCGGCTTCTCCGCAGCTTCCAGCTACCGCGGCTCGCCTGCGCACAGCCTCCAGCTCGTCCACGGGCCCCACTCAACTCCAGACCTTGCAAGAAAAAACAAAGCACACGGTAAGGCTGCGTGTGCAACGTTAATATACAGGACACTTACTGCAATAAGGAAAGGACATAAGCAAGCAAGTAGGAAAGGATAAGAGGCCTGCAAAAGCATAAGGACATGAGCAAGCAAGAAGGAAAGGCAAATAAGCCTGCAATAAGCCAAAGGACATAAGTAAGCAAGAAGGAAAGGCAGTCTGAAAGAAGCAAGAAGGCATAACTTGCAAACAACAGCAAGCAGGCAAAGACATTCGCGTAGTGAACTAACGCGCCCAAAAGCGCAGCAGCACTATCCAAGCCACAGCAGGTCTGGGCTGGATGAAACATCAGTGAAGCAACTGATGGTACCGGACTATTGCGCCCCTGCTGAGAGATGAAAGCAGGACGGAGAGCCTACCTTCCAATTACATAAGGTGAGCATACACGCAGGTGGAGGGTTCACAGGGGGGGGATAGAGGAGGAGTATAGCTACCTACAAGTTCCCCAGTACTCACCGTTACCTAGTGTTCTCGGCCCCAACACAGATGCAGTCATCCTAGAGGAGGCAACCAGGGTAATAGCACCGAATGGAGGTTCCAGATACTCCTGCAGAGTTAAGGTGAGCGTAACAGCTTCCCAGATGGTTTCCCAACAGATTAAGAGTGTGATCGGCAGGATTACTAATGCCTGTTTATTTGCTTATGTGTTTCCTTACAGGTATGGTTGTGCTTCCACTTCAAGCAAGGCTTTGGATTCTAGAAGACCTATTTTCTTTTCCATTACTTCTGATTGCATCCTGTTTAAGAGACGATAAAAGACAGTGGGCCTCATTACAGGTTGGGCAGTCCGGAAATAACAGTGGCGGTAAACACGCTGCCACTGTTTATTCCGGACCGCCCGATCCCGACTCCTGCAGGCGGGAGGTGATGTTTCCTCCAGGTCTTACCTGGCGGGTTTAACACCGCCCACCTGCAGGTGGACGTGGAAACACCAGCACCATTGTTATTGTTATTGTTATTTTGCATTTGTATAGCGCCTTATATACCATTGGTATGGTCTGAAGGCGCTGGTAGGTTGAACGCCCTTGGGAACCGAGGTTCGAGTCAGTAGAGAGGGTGAGGAGAGTCAAAAAGGTGCGTGTGCGCACAGGTATGTGTGCAGCTGGTGCGGGTTGATGTGGTAGCTGCTTCTTAGCGGTAGGTGTGGTGGTTGAGAGTCAGGAGAATGTGTACGTTCTGGCAGAATTTATCCCGCTCCAGAGTGGCTGCGTTAGGCCTGAGGAGAAACGCCAGGCTGGGGGTGTTAAACCAGCGGTGGTTAGTTAGAGTGCTGGGGAGTGAGCGGTGGATGTTGATATGAGAACAGTTATACCGAATGGTGTCATAGTATCCCTGTGTTCTATTTGAGTGGTGGTGTAAAGAGGAGAGTAGGCGTGGGGTGGGTATGATATATGTTCATTCAAATTTACGCATATCAATGCATATTATGTACGTCATGCAGTTGAAGCAGTCATGAACACATTCGCGCGTGCATAGTTCGTCTTGCGTGCTCTAGTCAATCCCTCATTTTCAGTGTGCTTCGTGCATGCTCTCATGTATTCCAAATGCATGCACTCCCGTCGTCCCCGCGAATGCACTCCAGTCTGTCTATGCGTTCATCAGGTCTGCACGCTCGTCCGGTCTGCTCTACACAGGCGTCGGCTTCATGCAGGCATCTGTTCTACACAGGCATCCGCTCTACACAGGCATCCGCACCACACAGGCATCCGCATCACACTGCTATCTGCTCCATACCGGCATCCGCATCAGATGGTTGGGTTTTAGGGAAAGAGCCAGGTTTTCAGTAGTTTGCGGAAGGCCGTTAAGTCCTGAGTTAGGCGGATGTGGGGTGGGAGCGAGTTCCACAGGGTTGGGGCTAGGGCTGAGAAAGATGTTCCGCCTAACCTGACTGAGTTTGTTTTAGGAATTACTAGGAGGCCGGCTGAGCTTGATCTGAGGGTGCGGGTAGGGTGATAGGGTATTAGCTTTTTTTGAAGATAATGGGGTCCAGTTTTGTGTAGAGCTCGATGGGTGAGGCATAGGGTTTTGAAAGCCACCCTGCGGGCTACCGGAAGCCAGTGCAGTGTCTTAAGGGCTGGGGATACGTGGTCCTTTGGACCGAGCGCAAGAAGCACTTTGGCTGCTGCGTTTTGTGCTCTTTGTAGTTTATTCAGTTGGTAGGCATGAATTCCGAGGTACAGGGGGTTACCATAGTCCAGTCGTGATATGACGATTGATTGGACCGCGGAGACTCTGTTAGGGAATGAGAGATATGGAAAGATGCGCCTAAGGTTTTTGAGGTGGTAGTGGCAGGACTTTGAGACATTGTTGACTTGGCGCGAGAGTGTTAGGTCGGAGTCCAGGGTGCACCCAAGATTTTTTACTGTGTTAGAGGGGGTCGGTGAGTTGCCCATGGTGGGTGGCCAGGGTAGTGGGTGCGGAAGAAAATCTGAGTTGCCGCAGACCATGATTTCTGTTTTGGAGGGGTTTAACAGGAGGTGGCTTTGGGTCATCCAGCGTTCGATGTTAAGGAGGCAAGAGGTCAGGTCGGGTTGGGAGTTGGGTTTCGCGTTCAGGAACTTTAGAATTAGTTGAGTGTCATCTGCGTAATTGTAACACAGGATGTTGTGAGCACGAATTATTGGTGGGAGGGTGATCAGGTAGAGATTGAAGAGGAGGGCGGATAGACATGCTCCTTGTGGGACTCCTGTGTCAACTGGTCGGGCTTGTGATGTAAAGTTGGAGAGTGTCGTTATTTGGTGCCTGTCTTTGAGGAATGAGGCTATCCATTTATGGGCGGTTCCACGGATTCCTAGGGAGTGGAGGCGGTCAAGGAGTATTGAGTGATTGATCGTGTCAAAGGCGGCTGATAGATCGAGAAGGATTAGTGCGGCGCATCCTGCAGAGTCGGCAGTCATTTTTAGGTCATCCCAGATCGAGGTTAGGGTGGTTTCAGTTCCGTGGCAAGACCTGAATCCTGATTGGGCGGGGTCTAGGAGGTTGTTGGCTTCTACAAAGGCATTTAGTTGGGAGTAGGCTGTTCGGTCAATGAGTTTGGCGAGGAGCCTGGTGTTAGAGATGGGGCGGTAGTTTTTTGGCTCGAGAGGGTCGAGTGAGGGTTTTTTAATCAGAGGTTTGACGTGCACCAGTTTGAATGCATCTGGAAAGATACCGGAGGAAAGGGAGGTGTTTATGATAGATCTTGCGTGTTCTCCTGCGCAGGTGGAGGCAAAGATTTCTTTAAGGATTGTGGCTGGGCAGAGGTCCAGTGGTGATCCAGATGGTTTGCGGTCGGATAGGAGTTTGAGAAATTGTTCTGGTGATATTGGATTGAAGGACTCGAAAATTGGTTGTGTAGTGGTTGCAGTTGGTGGGCTGGCTGGTACTGGCTGAGGTTTGTCTGGTGGTTGTAAGAGAGCCTGTTTGGTGGTCAGAGTTTTTGTCCTTTCAATGGGCGTGGCGTAGAAGTGGAGTAAGAGCGAGTCACATAGTGATTGTGACGCGGTCGGGATGGTTGTGTTAATTTTGTGAAGTTCTTTGCATGGGTTTTTGCAGTTTAGGATTCGTGAGTTGTAATGGGCTGTTTTCGCTTTCTGGATTTCGGCTTTGTACCGGTACAGGTGTCGTGCTAAGGTGGTCCTGCTGTCGTGGGTTTTCTCTTTTTGCCATTTGCGTTCTAGGTATTTGTAATGTCGTTTAGTGTTCTTTAACTCAGGAGTGAACCATCTGGGGAAGGGGCCAAGTCGGGTTGATGGTTTGCACGTGGGGGTCAGGCGCATAAGGGATGGGTTGAGCCATGAGTCAAAGGCCTCGGGGGTTAGTTGATTGTTGTGATGGTAGGTAGGTTGTGGAGACTGGAGGAGTGCTTCGGCTAGGTCCGGGGTGATTATTAGTTTCTTCCAGCTTTTGCGAATGTTCGGAGGTTCAGAGAGGAGTATGGGAAGGGGTTCAGGTGAGTGGATGGTGAACGAGAGAATGAAGTGGTCGGACCAGATGATAGGTGTGGGCTGCATTAGATGGATCATGGTGTTGGAGCTGAAGATGGCATCAAGAGTGTGTCCTTTATGATGGGTCGGGCCGTTTATGTGGGGTTGGAGATTAATTGCATCTAAACCGTCGATCAGGGAGTATGTCATGGGGTTGGTGGGGATGTCAAGCCATATGTTGAAGTCTCCAAGAAGGGTGAGGTTAGGATGGTTTAGTTGGAGGGTGGAGATGGAGTCGCAAAGGTTGTTTGCGAAGTGTCTATCATAGCCAGGGGGTCTGTATATTATTAGGAAGCTGTACGAGAGTGAAGGGGAGAGGGATAGTTTAACAAGGAGCGATTCGCAGGATGGAATGGAGGGTTGGTTGTCGATGATTGAGGCGCGGAAGATGGATTTGAAGACGAATGCTACCCCTCCCCCTCTGGATGTGCGGTTCAGTGGGATGAGGGAGTAGTCCGGAGGAAAAGCTTCATTAGTGATTGGGCCGAAGTCTTCAGAGAACCAGGTTTCAGTGATGAAAACTAGGTCTGGTGTGGTAGAGGTGAGGAGGTCAAAGATGGAATGTCTGTTTTTTGCTACTGACCGGGCGTTAAATAGGATGCAGTTCACATCGGCAGCTAAGGATAGTCTTGGTGCTGGTGCGGGACGGGGCGGTGGTGGGGGGTGTGGACGGATAGGGGTAGGGAGGGTGATGGTAGATGGGAACAGTGGGCGAGCGGTGAGATTGGCAGGGTTCTGGTGGGGTTGGGAGGCTGTGTGTGATAGGATGGACGGGTTTTGGTTAGGGGGTTTGAAGGAGGGATGTTGGCGGTTAGGAGTTTCAGTAGGAGTTGATGAGAAATCGAGGGAGAGGGGTTTCAGGCAGGGAGAAGCGACGGGGGAAGGAGGGGATTGCGGGATAGAGGAGATGGGTCGAGACAGGGGAGGCGAGGAGTGCTGGGAGATTGAGGAGGACCAGGAACGTTTCCTCTTTAGTTTCTTTGCTGCGACTGGTGTGTGGGAGAGAGTAGGAGGGTCAGAGGGTGAGCAGGAGGCAGCTTCGGTTCTTGCTAGGGCTAGGCGTGCAGTTTTTAGGGAGGGGAAAGGGTGTGGTCGGGGGGGAGGGTGGCAGGGGTATGAGGGGAGGGCGGGAGGTGGGTGGTTGCAGGGTGGGGTGTGCTAGGTATGATAGTGAGGGGAGCGGGTATGGGAAATGCTGGAGGGTCGGGGGTGGGGTTCAGGGGAAGAGTGGTTTTAGGGTTGGTGGTTGGAGGGTGGGGTGTGCTAGGTATAATAGTGAGGGGAGCGGGTATGGGAAGTGGTGGAGGGTCGGGGGTGGGGTTCAAGGGAAGAGCGGTTTTGGGGTGGGTGGTTCGCCATCGTGCTCCCCTGGCTTGGTGTTTGGAGAGGGGAAAGGCAGGGACTGAGGGAGAGGGTGTGTGGGTTTGGGGTGGGGCGGGATGGGAAGGAAGGCTGACCGGAGGAAGGGGCTGGTTCATGGGAGATGTTTCTGACTGATTCTGGTGGAGTGGGTGCGCTCATGATTGGTGTAAGCTTAAAGGATGGTTTAGGGGGGTTTTCTGATTGTAGTTCTGTGATCGGTGATGACACGCTTTTAGGTACACTTTAAGGTTCAACTGCTCAAAGATGGTAATTAGGTTTAATTGGTGCTTTTCTAGTTACAGTTGTAGATAGATAGTAGGTCGGCCTCTAGATTCTGTTTGCTTAGAGGGGTGTTAGATTGTTTGTCATGGTTTTAGCTTCTATAATATACAGTGGTACTGTTGGTTATACTTATAGGATTGAGTAGGTCCAATTCGCCTTTATACAGGGACGGTGTTTTGCGTGGATCTAAATCAACTTTGTGGTCACCATTTAGATTCTACATTGTGCAGTTATACTGTTAGTTATTTCTAGGTTAGATTTGCGTAGAAGGTTGTTTGGCGCACTACTAGATTCACAGTTTAGCCTGTTGTTAGTGATTCACAATTTTAGGCTGTTGGGTACACTTCTAGATGCAGCTTTTAAATGCGTTTCTAGATTCAACTTTACTGAGGGGCTTTTGGGCACGCTTCTAAATGCTTTACTCAGAGAGGCGATTCTGGATTCGACTTTACTGAGGGGCTATTGGGCACACTTCTAAGTGCTTTCCTCAGAGAGGCTATTGGGACACTACTTATGTAATTGGGGACATTTATAGATGTAACTTTCCTCAGAGAGGCTGTAGGACGCGGCACCTAAATGCAATTGGGAACACTACTAAGTACAATTGGGAACACTTCAAATGCAGTTGTGAACACTTCTAAATGCAGTTGAGGATACTTCTAGATGTATCTTTCCTCAGAGAGGCTATTGGGCGCAACACCGAGCTGCAATTGGGAACACTTCAAAATGCAATTGGGAACACTTCAGAATGCAATTGGGAACACTTCAAAATGCAATTGGGAACACTTCAAAATGCAATTGGGAACACTTCAAAATGCAATTGGGAACACTTCTAGAATGCAGTTGGGAACACTTCTAGAATGCAGTTGGGAACACTTCTAGAATGCAGTTGGGGACACTTCTAGGATTCAGTTGGGACACTTTTAAATGAAGTTGGGGACACTTCTAAGTGTAACTTTCCTCAGAGAGACTATTGGGCGCAACACATAAATCCAATTAGGAACATTGCAAATGCAATTGGGAACACTTCTAAAAGGAACTTTCCTCAGAGGCTATTGGGCGCAACACTTAAATCCAATTAGGAACACTGCAAATGCGATTGGGAACACTTCTAAAAGGAACTTTCTTCAGAGGGGCTATAGGGCACAACTTCAGGGTGCGATTGGTTTGTCTGCTATCAGCAGTTGGGAACACTGCTAAATGTAATTAGGATACTTCTATATGTAACTTTCCTCAGAGAGGCAATTGGGTGCAACACCTAAATGCAATTGGGAACACTGCTAAAAGTAATTGGGAACACTTCTAGATGCAGTTGGGAACACTTCTAAATGCAGTTGAGAACACTTCTAAATGCAGTTGGGAACACTGCTAGAAGCAATTGGGAACATTTCTAAATGCAGTTGGGAACACTTCTAAATGTAGCTGGGAACACTACTAAAAGCAATTGAGAGCACTACTAAAAGCAATTGAGAACACTTCTAAATGCAGTTGGGAACACTTCTAAGTGCAGTTGGGAACACTTTTAAATGTAGTTGGGAACACTTCTAAAAGTAGCTGGGAACACTACTAAAAGCAATTGAGGACACTTCTAAATGCAGTTGGGAATACTTCTAAATGCAGTTGGGAACACTTCTAAATGTAGCAGGGAACACTACTAAAAGCAATTGAGAACACTTCTAAATGCAGTTGGGAACACTTCTAAAATGTAGTTGGGAACACTTCTAAAATGTAGCTGGGAACACTACTAAAAGCAATTAAGAACATTTCTAAATGCAATTGGGAACACTTCTAAATGCAGTTGGGAACACTTCTAGAATGCAGTTGGGAACACTTCTAGAATGCAGTTGGGGACACTTCTAGAATGCAGTTGGGGACACTTCTAGAATGCAGTTGGGAACACTTCTAAATGCAGTTGGGAACATTTCTAAATGCAGTTGGGAACACTACTAAAAGCAATTGAGAGCACTACTAAAAGCAATTGAGAACACTTCTAAATGCAGTTGGGAACACTTCTAAATGCAGTTGGGAACACTTCTAAATGTAGTTGGGAACACTTTTAAATGTAGTTGGGAACACTTCTAAAAGTAGCTGGGAACACTACTAAAAGCAATTGAGGACACTTCTAAATGCAGTTGGGAATACTTCTAAATGCAGTTGGGAACACTTCTAAATGTAGCAGGGAACACAACTAAAAGCAATTGAGAACACTTCTAAAAGCAGTTGGGAACACTTCTAAAATGTAGTTGGGAACACTTCTAAAATGTAGCTGGGAACACTACTAAAAGCAATTAAGAACATTTCTAAATGCAGTTGGGAACACTTCTAAATGCAGTTGGGAACACTTCTAGAATGCAGTTGGGAACACTTCTAGAATGCAGTTGGGGACACTTCTAGAATGCAGTTGGGGACACTTCTAGAATGCAGTTGGGGACACTTCTAAAAGCAATTGAGAACACTTCTAAATGCAGTTGGGAACACTTCTAAATGCAGTTGGGAACACTTCTAAATGTAGTTGGGAACACTACTAAAAGCAATTAAGAACACTTCTAATGCAATTGGGAACACTACTAAAAGCAATTGGGAACACTTCTAATGCAGCTTTCCACAGAGAGGCTATTGGGCGTAACTTCAGAATGCGATTGGGACACTTAGAGGGGTGGCAGGGTAGTATGGCCTGAGGTGGTTTCTTCTGGCCCCGCCCTTGCCGCACTTACTTATTGTTGGCTTCTTGCTTCTCCTGCGGATACCTGCAGATACGATCTGGAGCCGTCTAGTTGGAGCCGTCCTTTGCTTTGGGTCCTTCGCCGATGGGGCTGCCGGGCAGGGGCTGCCCTGGGGAGATTGGCTATGAATGGAAGTCCTCTTGATGTGACCAATGGGAGGGGGTGGGCGGGAGCGGGAGGCGGGGAGGGCCGGGGAATGAGGAAATGGATGCGGGGAGGGAATGGGAGGCGGATGGGCTACGCGGGGGGAAACGGGGACCACGGATGCCACCAGAAGGGTGGATTCAGCGGCAATGGTACGGGCGGCAACACTCACCAGGCTCTGGGGGCAATGGGAGTCGGGCCAGGCACGCGGGTCCTTAGGGTGGATGCGAGCGTCCGATTGACCAATGGGAGGGGGTGGGCGGGAGCGGGAGGCGGGGAGGGCCGGGGAATGAGGAAATGGATGCGGGGAGGGAATGGGAGGCGGATGGGCTACGCGGGGGGAACGGGGACCACGGATGCCACCAGAAGGGTGGATTCAGCGGCAATGGTACGGGCGGCAACACTCACCAGGCTCTGGGGCAATGGGAGTCGGGCCAGGCACGCGGGTCCTTAGGGTGGATGCGAGCGTCCGATTGACCAATGGGAGGGGGTGGGCGGGAGCGGGAGGCGGGGAGGGCCGGGGAATGAGGAAATGGATGCGGGGAGGGAATGGGAGGCGGATGGGCTACGCGGGGGGAACGGGGACCACGGATGCCACCAGAAGGGTGGATTCAGCGGCAATGGTAGGGGCGGCAACACTCACCAGGCTCTGGGGGCAATGGGAGTCGGGCCAGGCACGCGGGTCCTTAGGGTGGATGCGAGCGTCTGATTGACCAATGGGAGGGGGTGGGCGGGAGCGGGAGGCGGGGAGGGCCGGGGAATGAGGAAATGGATGCGGGGAGGGAATGGGAGGCGGATGGGCTACGCGGGGGGAACGGGGACCATGGATGCCACCAGAAGGGTGGATTCAGCGGCAATGGTAGGGGCGGCAACACTCACCAGGCTCTGGGGGCAATGAGATGGTGCAGGTGTTTCCACTTCCCCATTCCCATTGAGTCCTATGGGACTCAATGGGAATGGGGATTTACCGAATTCCGCTTCCGGAATTCCCGGGACACCAGGGTCATAATGCCGTGGTATTTCCAGGAGTCACGGAGGCGGAATGGTAATACGAGTCCGGCTGTCACCAGGTGGTTTTACCGCCTTGGTTATCGCCAGACTCGTAATGAGGCCCAGTTTCTTTTTCAAGTGACTGTTTTTTTTCTTCTTTTTTTAACTTTGATATTGGCACAAAGAACAACAACAAAAATTGATACATTTAAAAGTTTGGATCTGTAATATGGTATCATTCACGCTGATGAGTTTTTTGGGGTTCATGTTGAAAGCATTTATCTGGTAAATAAGACGTGTTTTGCACACTCTATTTTATATGAATTTTGAAGCAACCGCCTACATTTTATGAAAATCTAAGCATGAGGTACATTGTCATCAAGGAACAATTCTAAATTTCACACGCAATGTAATGTACAACTGACCATTAGAGGGTGCTAATATTGCTCAATAAAGTGTGTTCTCTTTCATACACATTACACAATGAAGATTTGAATATCTAATTTACACACCTCAAGCCTTTTTTTTTTTAAGATGCTTTATTTGTTTTGTTTTGCATAGCAGTACAGTTGTATTGGGCCTAAGGATAGACCTAAATGCTTTTGTTTCAGTTCAAGTGTTATTTCCTTTGGGCTTGACATGAATTATTTAATGGCCCTCATTACAACTTTGCGGGTATGGAAACAATCGTGGCAGTAAGCTTACAGCCACCATTGTTTCTGGACCGGCAAAGTACAAGCACTGCAGCCTGGTGCCGTGCCACCCGCCAGGTCTGCCCTGATGTGTGGAATGGCACCTGGCTGCAGACGTTCATGGATGCACCGGCACCGTTATTAATGGTGCCGGTGCTTCCATGGTCCCCATTCCCATCGATTCCTCTGGGACTCAAATGGGAATGGGGATTAACAATTGCTGCCGCCTGATTTACCGGACCACCAGAGCTGTAATGCCTTGGTTATTCCAGCAAGTCAGGTGGCGGTAATTCATTACGCGTCCAGCGGCTACCTGCTAGTTTTTCCATCATGGTTTCCCACTGGACTCATAATGTGGGCCAATGTTTGCAGTTAAAGTAAGACTTGTATCCCCTACATTCATCATTTGACCAGCAAGAGGTATACAGAATCCCTGGGGGGTTAGAATTAAGAAAGTCATATAAGATGCAAGTAGTATCCATTTTCATATACATGGATTGGCAAGTAGTTCCATGTTGTATAGTAGGATTAATATATTTAACACTTTCATATTACTTAGATGCAGGATCTTATGCATTCATTGGAAAGAAGTATATAACTTCACTATATCGGTTAGATGCAGTTTCATGCAGATTATGCATTCACTGCATAAACATTTAATTTCACTATAGTGCCTGCACGTAGATTGCCTATTAGATGTATTAGATAGATACCCATATATATTGGGTGCAGGATGTAGACATTAACATTGAAAAGTAAAAATGTTAGTGGCTATGCTCATTTTCCATTGCATGGAGATTTGAATTAAAAAAAAATCCTTTTAAAATATGTCATTCTGTAATATCAAAAAGCAAATAGAACAAGGTTGAAAAGTATAAATACTTTCCAGCAAGTTGGGTGTAGATAAAGCCTACTTAGATTCAGGGACATTTTTGCATTGGCGTAAAAAAGCGAATTAAAGTAAGTTAATTAGCGTAAGCTAAAACAGAAAGCATCAGCCTGAACCGTGGTGTCCAGAGTGCTAATGTATTTTTTAAAAATGCAGCAATTTGCACTCATCTGTCTAAATATGCATAAATAAGCAAAGACTCTGGCTTGATGGAGGCTCAGACAATGCACACAATCCTGTGGCATAATGCCAAAGTTGTGTAGAAGACAGAAGCAGGACACTGAGTACCAGCTGATAGCGAAACCAGAGCGATGATGGGATACCAGCCACATTTTGGTATGCCTGCTACGATGAGAAGGGTATGAAAGATGTAATCTAGACCCAATATTTAGAGCACCAATGTGCTAATTCATATTATTTTTTTTCCAAGAGACAGGGGAGCATTCTACATTTTTTTTAAATGCTTGTAAACAGTGTTAGGACAGAGATAAAAGAAACATGTATAATTTTATTTGGATGCCCTTTAAACTACACTTGAGCAGACACACATGAAGAGACCTGGTTTAATTTGAAAACCATTCAAATTAGCACACAATCACAGAAAGTGAGCTGCATTTATTTGATTGTTTTAGCAGCATATATAAAACCAAACCTGTAATTTATATTATGTGTGAACATGGTACAAGTAACTGATTCTGAAGAAGTGATTTCTTATGTTAAAAGCTGTATATAGAGACACAGCATTTAGCAAATTCATCTTTGCTGAATAGAAACATTGGGGATTTTTTGTTAATTCTTTAAGGAATGACTAGTGTCTGAACTAAAGTGGACATTCTATTTTATCAATAGATGAGGACATGTAAAGTATTAATGAACAGGCTGTCATTGGGCCCAATACGGAATGAGGAATTCCAAAATGGGCCCAATGGGGAATGGGCAATATCCGTTCCGCCAAACCCGTGATCCGGCACTAGTAGCCCAACTCGGGATGAGGCCTTATGTCACGAAATGTGTAAAGCATATGAAAGTAAAGACAACTCATAAAACAACATGTTGTTGTAAGAAGTAACGTCACAGAATTCAAATGCCACATTATCTCCTTTAGAGTAGCTGGTCTTCTTATTAACCGTGTGTTTTTAATATAATGGAAGATTCACATTGTTCAATTTTAATGTTTTCACCTTTCAATACATTTTTTTAAGCTTGTAATTGTGTTATAATAGGAAATGAATGATGATGGCTATAATACCTCTGCGGACAATAAGACTGTTATTAGGGTTTCCAAAAAAGGCAACAATGTCCATGTGCCTTCATACTAGAGCTGGATGTGTTCTAAGAATGCATATGAAAACAGCATGCAGAAATGCATGCAACATTTCTGGAAGCATAAAGTGTACTGTACAATCCCAGTCTCTTAGTATTATTTTTAGATATATTGAAAAATTCTCTGGAACATTGGCAAGGCTATTCACCTTCTATTAGACTATTTTTTATCCATTAATTCATTGTCCTTGACCTTAAAGGTCGATATGGCCTTCTTGCGTGAAACTTTTTATCTTGCTTCACTGTCAGTGGGTGCCTGAGGGGTCAGGGTTGTTCCTTTGTAGAGCCTCACGTCATTCAGGTGCAGCCAGGCTCTTCTCCCTTGGATTTGTACATTGGTGGGGTTGGCCAACTCTATGGGATACAGTCCTTTGAAACAGGGCTTGTTTCAGTTTCTAACAAAGCTCTTCTCTGGCCTCTGGTCCCCTGGATACAAACTAGGATGTTTGAGTGTCTCAATGAAATCAGTTGTATGGCTGTCTTTCTCAATCTTCTTTGACACTTCCCACCGATTGTTGATCTGTTGGGAAATAAAAGAAGCACCAGCAATCATACTTGAAAAAAGAATCATGCTTCTCAAAAGCGAAAAACCACCTTTACATGCCCCACATCAATCCAAACACCCCCACCCTCCTTCTCTGGTGAGATTGACTGAAATCAGGGGGATTCACCCCCATAATCCCTCCTCTCGCAGCCACCAGCACCCCCGTCCCCAGCCAAGACTCCCCCTATCCCCAATCCAATGCAAACACCTACCACATACACACAAACACACAATCACACAGAAACATACCTTTTTTCCCTCAGTGCTGCTTCTGGGTCCTGGGGTGCCTGTCAGCCCCTGCGCGCACTTGTGTACGGCAGTGGCATAACAGTTTGTTTTAGAAAGACTGCACTGTGCGTCACGGAGCAGTATTTCTAAATCGATCTTTTTTGTAGTTGTTTTAATTTAAACAACTAATTTACTTAGGACCATTCATTCTCCAGCGTCTTGCAGCTCTGCATACCTGGCCTCTTTACTTAGAGCCTTTTGCTTACTATTATTCAAAGCCGACATCCATCTATTCAACATGGCCTCTTTACCTGTGTTAGTTTCTCTACTGCTGTAAGCTTCTATGTGACTTATCTGCCTTGCATTTCTGCATCTGTTCATTCCATACTCATCTGGTAATTTATTTTCTTTGTATATATGGTTTGCTCTCATATATATGTTTACTTTGTTTCTCAGTTACAGCTTCATTCCTTAAGTATTTTCATATTGTTTCAGAGTATCATCGTCTTTTATCTTTATGGCATCACTTTGTTCCTGTTAGAATTTCTTTACAGCTCCTCGGTATTCAGTGGTACCTGCAAATCTCCTGCTACCACTTCAGTTTGTGGGTACATATGGTAGTGCATATTGCCTCTCATTGACATCATATTGTCTCTCACGGACCTCATGTCTCTTGGGACATCAGGTACCACTGGGAGAGCAGTCATGTTTGTTATTTTTGTTTGCCTTTGCACATATTATGTTGCCCCATTACTGGTGCACTTTTTATTCTTTTCCTTTCATTCCTCGACAAGTGAGGCTGGCGGTAGACTGGACACCTGGTTTTTAATAACGCTAATGCCATTACCTTTTTGTTTATTATTATTTGTTTGCACTATTAGTGCTAATCTCCTTGTAGCTGGCTTTCCAGCAGGAAGGTGCCTGGCTTCCATTCTCACACCTTCCAGGACTAGTGCCTGGTAGTGGGCAGTCTTTCTTTCCTTTCTAGCATGCACAGAGTGACTGCAAGGCTTTCTTCACTGTCTAGCAGTGGGAGGGACCCGGCACTCTCAGCTCTTAGGCAGAGCTGCTCCATCTACTTGGAGGACATCAGGTACGGCTGGGAGACGAGTCAGTTTGTTGTTTTTGTTTGCTTTTGCACACATTCTGTTGCCCCATTACTTGTGAACTTTTTATTGTTTTCCTTTCATTCCACGACAAGCAAGGCTGGTGGGTGACTGGACGCCTGTTTTTCAATAATGCTAATGCCATTACATTTTTGTTTATAATCATTTGTTTTAACTATTAGTGATACTCTCCATGTAGCTGGCTTGCCAGCAGGAAGTTGCCTGCTTTGCTTATCATTCCTGGTAGCTGGTGGTCTTTCTTTCCTTCCTAGCACACCTCGAGGTACCGCAGTAAAGACTGTAAGGGGGTATCTGTACTCCTGCTCTGTAAATGGCAGAATAGAGGTGTTAAATCCCAGGAGGGAGGTGGGGACAGCATGGCACAGTGACCTGGATGCCTCTTCCCTGCAGCGAACAGCAACATGTATATAAAACAGATGTACTAACATGCAATGAAGAGAAACTAACAATCGTGGTAGACGCACCGCCCAGCCCTACGCTAATCAATAGCAAATTAAACCTCGCCGTCCTGAACTATTGCAAGCACATATTGAGAAAGAAGATAGACAAAGAGAAGGTGCTCTTCAATTTCCAGTAAATACAACATCCACATGAATTCTACTATGGATGGTCAACACTGACACAGACTTCATTGTTTTTTTGAAGTTCCCGTGCACCTACGTGCAAACCCTGGAGAAGTTTCAGATACCGTGCCTTAGTCACATGACATGATCTACACCACAGGCAGTCAGACAGCACTTGCATCCCTACCCGTCCTGATGAAGGCCAGCAGAATTGGAGCAATTAGAATGCCATAGGCCGAAACACCACAGTGTAGACCTGTTCTTTGTGAAAGTGTGCTGAAAGTAGCTAATTTTAGCATTGTATGTTTTTATTGTTAAACCTGGACAACACAAGGTTTCTTTTTTCAAACTGTCCATAAAATGTTATTGTTGTATGTGATAAACTGTGACAAAGATGTATGTTTTATAAGGGAAGGTGTGAGAAATATTACACCGAGATGGTGAAGGTCATTGCTAATTTGTCTTGTGAAATAACTTATATAAAACATTACACAATTTGATTGGTATAAAACAAGTGTGGATATACATTTATTTCACTTCTAGTTTGTTCGAATCCAGATATGCCTGACCAATTGTGTTAAATTTAGAGGACCCCAGCCAAGGTTCTCTGTATGGTAGACGTGGATGAGCAAACAAGGCTTAAGTTCTCAGGAGGTGATGTGGGGTGGTTCTTAAGTACAGTGTAGTCCCCAAGCACCCACAAAGGAATGTCCACACACTGTGTTATGTGCTAACCCTTCCGGGACCCTTGTTTCCGGACCGGCAAACAACAGGTTTGCCTGCCGGAGCCACTGTGCCCAACAGGTCTGATTCTGCCGGGCACAGCGGTAATGGTAGGCAAAGTATTCATGGAAGCACCGGAACTGTTAAAAACAGTGCCGGTGCTTCCGTGTCCCCACTCCCATAGAGTCCTATCAGACTCTATGGGAATGGGGTTTAACAGAATTACCGGCACCTGACTTCCCGGCCACCAGAATTGTAATAGTTCGGTGGCACTGGGAAGTCAGGCGGCGGTAATGTTTACTTTGTCCGGGCGGAAAACCACCTGTAGCACTGGCACCCTGCCGGACCCGTAATGAGGACCAATGTCTATGTGGTACCACACTTAGCTATGATTCCTTTAAAATGCACCAACTGCTGACACTTATAATAGCATACCAATCATACAACAATGTGTTACAGCATAGATCGTAGGAAGGAAGGCAACTTAGATAAAACAATGGCAGAATGGCTCGTTAGCTACTAAGACACAGTCCTGAGAGAGCATCCCCCACCCCCAGGCAACTTGTAATAATGTGTATTAACAATCCCAGTTCATTAATGTTTAAATAGACTTGTTTCCTGGTCAAAATGTTCAACCACTCCAATGTACCTGAGATAGAAGAGTTTCCTCAATGGCTCGTCGATCATTCCTCAAGGGTTGATTCCCTTCAAAGCAGGAGCAACAGGGCACTGAGATTGCTTGAACAAAAGTGAAGACTTGCGTCGAGACTGTAGCTTCGACCTTCGTGGTGCTGTTCGACAATCGATCATGGAAGTCCTGTGAAGATGAGATGTGCAGTCCACCTCTATGTAAAGAGTTTGGTGCTTCAATGAAGACTCTTTGATGGATGTAGACCCAGCAGCGGGCGTCGGGTGTTGGGAGATGTTTCGCCGGTCTTCTGGCCTGTCAGTGCTGCAGCCGCCTATGGCCTTTCCTCAGTAGCCAACAACCTCAACTTTCTCGGGTGGGACAAAGCGGTTGACGCTGATGGCAAGGGAGCCCTTCGTTCAATGTTCTTGGGAAAGGTGGAGCATTGAGGCTCTGGTCGTCGAGTGAGTGAGATAGACATATATCAAGACACAGAATGCAACATCATCATATTTTATGCCATATACTGTTGTAGTCGAAACAATTGCATATTTTGTATTTTGTACAATGCTCCCATTTGCCATTGACCATTCATAGTTTAATGAACAAATATAGTAGCTTGGTTTTTGCATTATTGTTTTTTTTTAACTTTTTTTTTTTATTTGTATGAATCAAAATAAAAAAGATTGATTTTTACAAAGAGCTTGTCACTGTCCATGTCTGTTAAATGTCTTTTTGTTGATTTTGTTTACATGAGAAGCAAAGTTGCTAGGGTTTTCAGCCTTCTACAGCCTCTTCAAACTGGTATTAGTGAGTCGAAGATATGATTAATCATGATCTCCATTCACTCGCACCTGCTACCTCTAGGTTTCTCAAAGTTGAGAGGGCAAACGTTGCGTCCTGACTTTCTGCTGTCATTTCTGGAGAGGTCAAAGTGTCCAGTTTTGCCATGATTTGGTGAACTATTTGCGTGGTAGCCGTTAGCCAGGTCGGTCTATCTCCACTAGTCATTCTTGACCACCAACAAAGTTCACTGTCTAAAGAAGGGTCCAAAGAGAAGTGTCGCATGTAGGCGGTCCTAATTGGTTTGGTTTCTGGGCAACCCAGTAGGAGATGTCGAACTGTCTCTTTTTCGTTTGTATTGTGACATAATCTGCAGTGTGATAGAGTTGACATACCCCTAATGGCTCTAATTTCATTTGTAGGCAACAAATTCAATCTCACTCTTAGAATACAGTTTCTTGCTTTTCTGTTGGGAAATTGTTTGATGTATCCCTGTAATTCATTCAGTTTCTTTGTATTCGGTGGCAAGTGTTGAGTTAGCTTGTTTTCTGAAGCTTTTGCCAACGTCTTAATCCAGTCTAGCTCTTTAGTTTTTTTCAGAATTTTTCCCGGATTTGTGATCAAGTCATTCTCGTCACATTCAATTTCTTTTAGCAGTCTTGAGATGTAGGTCTTCCAGGATTGTAGAATTTTGTTAGACTCTGCTGCTAGTTCGATTTTGATCAGTCTGTATAGCAGTGGACTTTCAGGAAGTAAGATTTTTCTGTAAAACCTTAGTGAATTACAGTTCAACGTCCCTTGCAGGGACAGAAGACTCAGTTCCCTTCGAATTGATGCTACCGGTGTAGACGTAGGAAGGCCGAGAACAGTTCGCCAGTAATAGGCTTCAAGTTTTGGCCAAATTTCACACGGGAGCAATATCATTGCTTCAGTACCGTAGGTTAGAGCAGGAACCACCATCATTTTGTAAAAATCAATTGCCGGGATCGTAGAAAAGTGACCCAGTTTATGATCGATAGCTTTTCCTTGTGAGGCAAGTTTCCTGGTTTTTGTTCTCAGATGATCTTGCATGGCTGTTTCTTTTTTGGTGTTGTCCAGCACAATACCCAGGTACTTGAAGTTTTGAACTTTTTCTATCTCCTCTGATTCAAAAAACCACTTTAGTTTTTCAGTTTTCTTCGTTGATTTTCCCAAGGTAAGTATTTTTGTTTTGGTTTTGTTTACTTCCAGGTTATTTGCTGTAGTATACTCATACAGGTTGTCCAGTTGACGCTGTAGACCTATAGGTGTTTGATCGATCAGTATAAGGTCATCGGCGTAGATAATTCTGCTAATGGTGTGTTGACCCACCCGGGGTGGGAAGGTTCTTACAGAGGCTTCTGAAATTTGAAAATTACTGAGGTAGGCCAAAAAGAGGGAGGGAGCCAAGGGGCATCCCTGTTTGACACCTCTTTGGGTTGCTATTGTTTTTGATAGCAGGCCTTGGTAGTTCAGTTTAACACGGACTGTCGTGTTCATATATAGTGCTTTAATGGGGTTCAGTATGGACTCAGGGCAAGACCAGGTTTTCAGTTTCCTCCAAAGCGCAGACCTGTCGACTCTGTCAAATGCTTGGGAAAAGTCTATGAAGGCCAGATGTAACCTAGGCCCTCCTTCGAGCATTTTGATTTTCAGTATACTTATCAGAAGAATATTGGCTGTAGTTCCCAAGTTCTTTTTAAATCCAGATTGAAATGGATCATTACATGCGGCATTCAAGGCCCATTGTTGGAATCTTTTCAGTAGCAAGGCGCCGAATAGCTTTCCTATTGGATCAAGGAGCGCTATGGGGCGATAGTTCACTGGATCGTTGATGTCTCCCTTCTTGTATATGGGTACAATTGTGGCTGTGGTCCAAGAAGCAGGAATTGATTTTGATTCCGCACATCTTGAGAAGACTTGACAGATAAAAGAGGACCAAGCTTCTGGGTTGGATTTCAGGTCTATATTTGTAATACCTTCGGGGCCAGGAGCCCTTGAATTTTTCAGGTTGACGATTAGGTCGAAAATTTCTTCTTGATCGCTGATTTTTACCCAGGGTAGTTCTTGACTCTCTAGTGTAGCGGGTTTCTGGCCCCAAGGTAGACCAAAAGTTTTCTTTATGTATTTGTCCCAAGTTGCTTCTCCAATAGCGTTTTCAATGCTTGCACTACTGGTAGATGATTTGTAGTTTATTAATGTCCAGAAATCTTTCGTATTTTTTGTGCAGATGGCTCTCAAAATAGCCTCGGAGTCTTGTTGATATAGAGTTCTGCGATGAGATTTTAGCCAGGAGCGGTAAGTGGACTTCACTTTCCTTTTCTCCCTCTTTGCTTGGTTAACTTCAAGTTTTCCGGCAATTCTAATTGCTTTGCGGTATTCTCTTCGTTTTTCCACTAGCCGTATGTCATACGAATGCTTTGATTCTAGGGGGAGAGATCTCGTAGTACCAGGCTTCCTATATGTTGTTAACAAGGGGCCGTAATCGGTCTCAAACTCCAGGTTACTTGTTTTGGCCTTACTGTACTTATTGGATAGTTCTATAATATCTTTCGCTGTAAGGGGTAATCTGTTTCCCTGAGGATTTAGTTCCACCTGGTAGTTCAATGATTCACCTGCTTTGTTGGAGCTTTGCCACGTTGTAATTAGAGGGTTGTGATCACTTGCCGTTGTTTGTTTCACCTTGAAGTCTAAGATCAAGTTCAAGAAAGGGCGTGATACGAATATGTGGTCAATTGATGACTCGGACACCCCATTTGACCAGGTCGGTGGACGTGACTTGTCTGGAAAGACCGTGTCTAAATTTTGGAACTGTCTAGACTTCATAAGGTCGAGCCACTGACTTCCTCTTAAGATGGCAGGGGTTATGGCTTTTTTTGGTTTTTGTTGGGGACATGCTGCATTTAGATCACCGCAAATTAGTATATGTGTCACTTGGTGGACTGTCAGAATCTCGTCTATTTCTAGTTCCATTTCTCTAAGGAAAGTAGTCACTTCTGTTTTTGCTGGATTCCAGTATATATTTAAAATAGCTAAAGATGTATTTTGGTCTTTCTTGTCGTGATTGCTTTGTTGGGACCACTTTAGAAGAACTACTAGAAGGTGTTGGTTGGCTCTTAAGACTTTTTCCAGTTGTAAGCCGTGCCCCATGCGGATGGCTGTCAAAAGGCCAGAAGATGGCCGGCCTTTCGTGCTTTTTAAAGCTGGCGCCAAGACAAGTTCGTAGACATCTAAAGTTGGTAGTTTTGTTAGCCACGTTTCTTGTAGACATAGTATATCATAATCCCCTAGATGGATTTCGCCTGGGTTGGTCAAATGGTAGAAACCCCTTGTGTTCCAAGAACATAGACGGATTTCATGTCTACCCACGTCTGTTGTCTGGTGGTCTATATGGCTGTTTTCCGAGTACTTGAGTTGCTATTGAATTTTCTTTGATGTTAGTGCTTTTGGAAGCCAAGCCCATAGGCTCGTTGCTGTAGACTTGGTTAAAGTTCCAGTTTTGTCCAACGTTGATGGTTGTTCCGGTTGGCTGAAGGTCTTGCGTAAGTTTTCCCTAGATGGAGTGTTTGTAGAGGACATTCGAATATTCAGGTTCGTTTTTGGTCCTGTTGCATCGTACTTCGAGATAGATTTGACTCGCCCCTTTGGACTGGGTAAAGCGTGGGTTTTAGTGTCGCTGTTCTCACTCTGCTCTATTCTGGCCGTCGACCGTTCCCCATTTCTTTGGCATGTTTTGGTAATTGAATTAGTTTTTGAATAGTCGCGTTGGGATTTTCCGTTTCCCCTCTGGGTGAGGGGTTTAGTGCGCGAGTGATCTCTGCTGTTTGTTGTTTCTGTAAGGTCGTATCCAATCTTTAGTAGATTTGTTGCTTCTCTTTTTAGCAGGTCTTTGATTGTTGTTGAAGAAATGTGCAAATATGTTTGCGCCTTACCTTTCCTGTGGCTTGGATCAACTATCCTTAGGTCATTCGTATTAATTATCCTCAGCTTGGGCATATGATTGAATAGTATTAGTACTGAGCTTCTATTCAAAATCACGTCGTCATGGTTTCCTGGAATTTGTTCCAGTTTGAGGACCCACAGTCTTTCTTGAGGGGCTTTGGAGATCTTTTTGTATTTTTCTGTTTTGGATCTGTAATGCAGAACCTCGATTTTTTGTTTTCGGTTACTTTGTTCAGGTCTTTCATCGCTAGAATTTTTTCCTTGTGATTGCACCTCTTTCGAGGCTTCATGCCTCCGAGCGTGATATCTTTGTGAGTCAAACCTTGAACTAGTGTCCCTCACCTTGTAGGAGCTCGTTGTTAGTTTTTGTTGGGTTGTTGGCTGAAGTTCGTTGCTTTCGGTTCCAGCTTCTTTAAATTTTGAATTGTTTTTTTACGACGTTTTTCTAATGTGAGGAAGGGTACAAGTTTGTTTAGGCGCACTTCTTCTAAGGTGGCATCTAAGCTGGAATGATGGCCCACTAGGATTTCTGTTTTTCCTTGCGATTTAACTATTTCCTCGATGGTGTCTGATGGATAGCCTTCCTCTAAGTGCAGGCTAATATTCATCAACGATTCCTGGATCATGAAGTCTTCAGTCGTTTTGGGAGAATAAGTGGCTGTGTTCTGGGGGGTGGCAGTGCTCTGGGTTGCCGAGGGAATAGTCTCCACTCTAGCACATTCTGGGTCGACTCTGTTCGGTTTAGTTCTGGGTTTAATTGAGGGTTCCTGTTGTTTCTTGGGGTTGGAAGGTTGGACATCGCTCCTTTTGCTTTGGTCCTTATCCGTTTTCTTTTTGGTAAAGATCTTGTAGGCTTGTTCAGTGCTTTTGCTCTGGAAGGAGTATCCAGTGTCTGGGGTGAAGGTGTCGTCTACTACCAGCACCACTTCCTTTTTCTCATCTTGGCCTCTATGTTTTGTTATAGAATTCGTTTGGCTTGTGTAGGTTTGGGTTTGACAGTTTTTGATGGTAGTTTTCACTGTCAAATCTATGAATGTGGAGGTTTGTTCTCCCACCTTTCTCGTGGTTTTATTTTGCAGTGAATCGGCAAGTGTTGGATTTTCTTTTCTCGCTTTCTGTTGTGATGGAGTAAAATAAAGATTTTGGTCTTTTGCTTGTTCCAGACGCTCTTCGTGGGCCATCACATAGCCCTCCAGGAAAATGAGTTTAGTGTACATCATCGCTTGAATTGAAGTGTGGTCTTTGAGAGTCTCATTTAAGGATTCATAAAGTTTGGTGAATGGGGTGAGGCCTATTGAAATTGCAGACATGATGGAAAAAATGTCTGTTTTTTTCGCTGATGGAGTTTTTGAAGGCGATTTGGCTTGGTTGCTAGGACTTCTTTGAGGCGAAAAAACAGTAGAGGCTGTCTTGTAAGATTTATGATAATGTCTTGTGGAAGGATGGTCGAGAGAGTGTCTTCTGTGAGAAGGCCTGGCTGGTACTGTAGAAATTGATTTTGGGCTTTCCGTCTCACAACCAGTGCTTCTAAAATGTTCTTTGTCCACTGTAAGGGCGCTATTTGGCGTTAGAGGTTGGGCCAACTCCGCCGTCGGAATAGAATCATGCTTTTCCTGGTCTGGAGGAGGTCCAGAGTCTGACCAAGAGATTTGGGGATCGGGCTGAAGATCTTTCAATCTGGGAATTGTTAAAACTTGCTCTTTTGTGGTCACCGGTGTTGAGTTCTTGACTGGTTCATTTGTATTGATTGGTAGGCCAACGTCGTGCTCCTTGTCATTGCTTTTGTTGGAAATTTCCCCGGTTGGTGCTTTTGGTTGTACGGGGTGGTTTGTTTGGAGCTCTCTCCCCTTCTCCGTCTGGGGCTGAGGATTCTGTTTTAACGGTGGTGGCGTAGCCTCTGAGGTGTCAGAAAGTTGCTTCTCCTTTTGGTGTAAAATAGCAGTAGCTAAAGTCGCCAATGTTTGTGGGTGGTGAGTCAGTTGCACAGTCTTCCTGTATTTTGACGGTGGGGGGTTTTCTTCTAGTGCTTCCAAAATGTCAGTGTCTGTAAGCTCTAGAGTGCGATGAGAGTATTGAGAATATTGAGAAGTTTTTGGATTGAAAAATCTGGTGAGCAGGTTTTGTGAGGCAGTGTTTTGCATTGCCTTACCTGACCTTTTAGAGTAGGCTGTTAGGCCGTTGTTATTAGTTATCTTTGTGACTAAGCCCTTATTTAAAAGCAGCCTTCTTTTTGTTGTTGTCTTTTTTACCGCCTTTAAGGCGTTTCTTTTCTGTTGTTTTATGAGCTGCCGGTGAGTGTCTAGGGCGTTTACTTTGTTTTGACCTGGCCGGCGATGAAGTAGCACAACTTATCTAGATTTTCCTGGTCATTGCAAGCGAGTTTCTCATCCTGGTGGAGAGACTCGGGGGGAGTCCTCAGTGCCGAGGCAGATGACAGTGGGTGGCGCCCCCGCGGGGCGGGGTCTTCTTTTTCAGCGGCCGCTGTGTATGAAGGCTATAACTGTGACGCGGTTGCAGGGTTCGACCACTCCGGACTCGGCAATTACTGGGCCTTCTTCGTGCGGCTGACTTCGGTTTTTGCCGGTCCTCGAGGCTGCATCGGAGGCTGAGGCCTTGGACGACGGCAACGTACATCCTTGTGGGCCTGGATCTTCTCCCCTGGACGGCACGGACCTAATATCTCCTCCGGGACCAATAGGTGAGGGCGCCAGAGGGACAGTGATCGCAGGGTCCACGAGGTACCCGGTGAGTCGGGCCTCAAGATGTAAATCCTCTATGATTGATGTTGCAGAAGCTCCTGGCTCTGGTTCCGGCATCGTTTCTCGTTGTTTTTCTTCTGTCGAGAGCGCCGAGGGGGCCGTAAGAACGGCTGCTTTCCTCCGTTGCTGTTTATAGTTGAGCAGTGTCGTTGCCGGCTTATCAGTTTTTCCTGTTTTTCCATATGAGCTACAAGCTGTGGAAAAGCAGTAGACTTGATTTTGTTTAGTGTTTGTCAGTTCTTCTAAAATAGAGGGAGGACGGAACTGCGCATCCAGCGTTTTGCTTCCAAGTCAGTAAATGGTGAGGTTGGGGAGGTGGCAGTCCTCGCAGCCTCGCCTGCCATGACTGCAGGACTGCCACTCGCCGCCACTCCGCGTCCGCTCCGTGGACTGTAGAGGTAGTTATAGAGTAGTTGAGAATTGGCTCCACCTCTTATGAAGACAGGGAAAGCAGACTCTTCAGGCAAGGGATACTGCAGGACTGCCACTCGCCACCACTCCGCGTCCGCTCCGCGTCCGCTCCGCGGACTGTAGAGGTAGTTATAGAGTAGTTGAGAATTGGCTCCACCTCCCTTTTCCCGCCACAGACCAACAGCTCATTATGGATATGTGATGTTTTGACCACACCGGTCCACGCTCAGTATTGAATAATAGTGTATATATATGACACAACAGATACCAAGTTCACGGAGCGGCTATGTTTATTTACTCTAAACTCTTGCTATTAAACTTTGGTCTGGTCATCAAAAATCCGAATTACGGATTACATTTGTAACTCAAGACAGCCAAAGGAATTGCGAGTGGGCTGTTGTTTTCACAAACGTGGCTATTCTGAAAATTCTCTTTGTAAGTGAGCATTTACCAGAAAAGTATGAATCATTTACCATAATGTACTTGCCCTGTAATACAGTTCTCATAACTGGAAAAGCATCAAATACAGTTACAAGTGATTTGTAATTTTACACAAAGGTAACCATTCAATAAGCCAGTTTCCAAAGTAACCATTCAACTGGCCCTCATTCCGAGGTTCGTACTAATCATGGCGCTATTAGCGCCATGACTAGGACAAATACTGGTACCGCCACCGACGTGGTGGTATGGGGACATACCGGTCCATTCCGCCCTTTGCGGGACCGGTAAGTCCCCATTTGAAATGCCATTCCCCATTCCCATTTGAGCCCCCATAGGGATCAATGGGAAGGGGGAAGGCGGCAATAACGGTACCGCAAATTGCGGTACCGTTATTGACCCCGGTATCTCTTTGCTGGTCCCGTCCTTAACGCCTGCTAAAACCAGGCGATAAGGGAAGGACCCACAAAAGGGACCACAGAATAGGGCGCAAAGGGATTACCGGCACCGGTGTGATTACCGGTGCCCAGTATCCCTTTGTGCCTGGGTCGTAATGATCCCCAGTGACCCATTTGCCAAAAGAAACCGTTTGTAAGAAAAACATGGAACATTTGTCACAGAACATTTGCCAACACGTGTTTCAACTTATTTAGGCCTTCATCAGGGGAACATTTATTTTATACTGTTTTCAAAATTGCAGTTGCCTGTCAATCATGTCAACACTGACACATTAGTTATCTTGCTAAATCTTCATTAAATAGGTTTGTAGCTTGTTGCTTCGAAATAAGTTATTGCCCAAAACTTTGGAATTGTTACTTGCTTGATTATGTCATGACAACCTGTGTCCTGAAGTATGCGCACCGGATGGCTACAAAGCGCTGCAGGCAGTTGAAATGTAAATGTTTGTCTTTACGTTAGCTGGATGACATAGGCTTATGTGCCGTCAGGCATTGTTGGTTTGGCTGACATATTAGTTCCGTCCACATGCAGTATTATACACTTGGCTCTGCAATTAGTGTTAGGCCCGTGAATGGCTAGTAGATAGTCCTTCAAATGTTCCATCCTCTTCCCAGTATTAAAGCCATTTTGTCTCCGCTTGAATTCTGCTTGGCGAAAAATCCCCTGCTTGAAATGCAGTTCAGCAAAAGTTCCGCTCGCCAAAGGGAGTTCCCTATTTCGTGTTTTTTGAATTAGTATACATTTTTCATAATAAAGCTATAAACTGAATGGTGCGAAGAAACTATGCATTGACAGTTTTCAGGTGGAACAGCTGCTGACAGTTTTCCCGAGAATGCAGAACTTAATAGTCATACTTAATTTTCCTAAATGAAAATGTTCTGTGATTTGTAATTATAACACATTCTATCTGCAGAAATGTGCATGCCCTCTACTGCAAGTTAAGATTTAGGGTGAGATATAGCATGGAAGTAGTCTCTGAAAGGCAATTTATCACCCGAATATCTATGAATATGGACATTCATTACTCTGGGCCTCATTCTAAGTCAGCCGGTGCGGTAAAAAGTGCTGGCATTCATGGATACCGGCCCTTTATCGCACCGGCCGACTACGGGTTTGCCGGTGGGGAACCTGGGTTACCTCCAGCTACATTCTGGAGGTAACCCAGGTGCCCTACCGTCAAAAAAAGCCCTCATTACCGGTGCCAGTAATGATTGCAAATCCCCTCATGGAGTCCTTTGGGACCCCATGAACAGGGATTTACACCGTCAACCGCAATGGTTCTGGACTGCGTGCCAGAAACGGTAACTAAATTTGCCATACCGCCAGTCTACTGGCACAGGTAGAATGAGGTCCAGATGTCCCTTACTTACTAATTCACTCACTTCGTTGACTTTCACAAGGTTTCCCATTATTACCTTTTAGCCACAGGTGTTTTGGTAGAAGAACCGCCTTCCATTGTGCCCATAAAATTGCAGCCTGGTCTGCTGTGTTCAGGACTGTTTATCTTTATACTCAGTGTTATCCTGAAGGTTTGTCTTTGCAAAGCCACTAATAGACTATGGGCATCTTGTTGCAGCAGACAGCTGAGTAACTCTATGGCTTATACATCAGATTATAATTGCTCTCCAGTAGACTAGATGATTACGCTGTCGAGATGTGTTTTTACAAATAATGACATGTTGTTAAGTGAAGCATTGCAGCAAACAGGTGGCTTGCTGGTTGAATTGGAATTCCTTGGCATCCTATATTCTACTAATAGATCCATGATGTTTCTTTCTCCTGACAGTGACAGCGACGAAAAGCCACTCAAAGGCAGTCTGGAGTCCTTGGGTGGAG
The DNA here is from genome assembly GCF_040938575.1 of Ambystoma mexicanum. Classification (NCBI taxonomy): domain Eukaryota; kingdom Metazoa; phylum Chordata; class Amphibia; order Caudata; family Ambystomatidae; genus Ambystoma; species Ambystoma mexicanum. The sequence goes on along the minus strand of NC_090923.1, from coordinate 263,687,647 downwards.
AGATCAAGGCCTCTGTCAGCGGCGATAGCCTGGTTGATTATGGTGATGGAGATCACGGGCAGTTTAACGAGGATGGCTCTTTTATTGGGGCATACACTGGATCAAAGGAGAAAGGCACAGTAGATGTCAATGGTAGCTCGACATTTCCCATCCACGCTTAGAACGCTCTCATCCTTTCCAAAGTGCCATATACTGGACATTCCACAGAGTTCTCAAACCCACCGGAGAAGGCCTGGCGGGAGCTGCTGCATCAGGAGCCCACCCTGTTTCTTCTGAACTCTGTACAGCTCGACAGTTACCAAACTGACAATGTCTTCAAACTGTTTAGTTCTGCAAAGTATGAACGCGGTTAAGTGGCCCCAACCACACCGTTCCATTGCCAACCCACCCAGTTATCACAAGCTGGGATTTATGTTCACGCACATCTTCACTTTGATCCCATGAACCCCAATGCATTGCTCATTAACATTCCCTGGTCTGCCATTATTGTATTATCGTTCTGACATATTTTGTTTCGGTAACCCAGGTAATTCATGGTCCCATCAAGCTCATTGTATATCCGAAAACATGTCTTCGCCTTGTACCATTGTTCAGGGTCTCTTCTGCGTTCGTTTAATTCTTAAAGCATATTGTTGCTCTTGATGTTTATCTTCTTTCGGTACTTCTTTTTGTACTTTTCTAAACACAGAGTACAATACACTTTTCACTCAGAAGAACAAAGGCTAAAAAGTAAATGACAAATATGCTTACAAAGTTGATACTCATGGTGGATTGTATTATTGGAGCAGTTTGAGCAGAGAGTCTCGGATAGCGGTTGGGTCTTGGATGAGAGGAATCAGCAGTTCAAGATAACCTTGGTCACTTCTTGACCAAACTCTTCCCCAAATTTCAATGTAATGAATTTTCCTTTTCTCGTATATTTCTTTCCAAAAAGTTTTGTCTGAAACAAAAAGGGGAAACATCCTCAATAAATAGTATTGCATGATGCCACGGCTCAGAAATAGGATTGTCATGCCGAATTTAGTAAACCAATGCAATCAGTACCTGAGTATTTTGGTATTACAGCCAGATGGGTAGCACCACAGGAAGCTGCACATAGATGTGTTAAAGCAACAGTTTGTAAACATATGCAGAGAAGGGAATTGCATAACAGATAGGCATTTTCACCTTTGTCATATAATTGTTTTCTTCTTTCTCACGATGGGTTTTTCCCATCCCCCCTTCCTCACCCACGCTGACCACCATCTTCCCTGCCTTGTTTTGTTTTGTCACTACATACCCCATACTTTCCACAATCAACACAACAATACAGTTCACTATAACCGTTGTGCAGGAGAAAGCAGCTCAGACATAATCAAAGTAGTGACACCAGGTTTTCTTCATCAGGGGATGTACGCTAAACAGCTCATGTCTTTCCTGGGGCGATAAAACTGTACATCCACAATAGCTTCTTTCCAGAGTACGAGCACTTTATGTCACAAAAAGCGACCCCATGCCTTCTTTTAATATTCCACAGCATAACCTCTGTGCTGGGTGCCCATCAGTATTTCATCCCAGTCAAACCACCAGCTCCTCCATCAACATAGGGTAGACTCTCTGCTTCCTATCAGATTTCCAGGGTTCAGGTGATCACCATATGCCATGCAGGATTTGGCAGGGCAGCAGGTTCTGTTGATTTCCCATGGCCCTCTATAGTCAGCATTTGTACCCGGTGAGGGTCAATGAGATTATTAAAAGCAGAGCTCATTGGTACTCGCCCGGGCCTTACCTGGCCGACAAGGCTCTGATGCTGCAGGGACGGAGTTATTTCTTGTGAGTGCTCAATATTTAAAGGGAAAAGGGACTACATGCAGTACCTATGCCCCTTCCATGGTGGCCATTTTGTTTGTTTACTTTTTTCCCATTCATTTTAATGGTGCCATGGAAAGGGAGAAGGGACTAAGTGTAGCCCCTTATACCTAGTGGCCATTTTTTGTGTTTTTTTTCTCGAGTCGAGTAACGGTCATATCGCTGTTTATCAACTCCAGAAAAATTGCTCTTGGTACCCCGATACAACATGCCAGAGTACTAATGGAAATATAACCAGAGAAGGGTTGGGAATTACTTTTAGGGTAATGCCCCAGGGGCTTTGTTAAACTGCTCGCTTCGCTCGGGCTACGAACTATGACTTGGGGCATTAATCGACACGTAATGCCCCCCTCCTCGGGTTATATTGCCTAAATATAATAAGTGTGTATTCTGACAAGACTTCTTACATCGAAAATGAATTGCCTGGTACTTCATTTGCATTAGATAAAAGAATACATTGTCATCAAGTATTGGTAACCGTGACCTTCCAAAGAATATGATATTTTTAATTTGGATTCTATTGGGTATTGCCTTAAGATGCTCTCCAAACATTTTAATTATGAACTTCTTTTTTAGAGCTATCTGTCCATTTGGATACACACTTTAACACGTCATCAAACATTTTATCTCAATTAAACTGTGCATGTAGAGATCATGAAAATTTCATATAATGACTAGCACAATTGCTTTAAGCTTCTCGTGATGTTATCATGCAGTGTTCAGGCTACTTCTCCAATGGCTATTTCATGTTGATGATTTTGCAAGTTGTGAAGGATGTGATGCACCATACAATATTGTTTCGTGAAGAAGCACAAAATCCAGCAGTCGATCGACAACTACTAATTACAGTGTATTATATCCAAGGCTTGTTTTGAAAAATACCTGGAAGCCTAAGAAAGGAAAACTCATATTTGCAATGTTTAATGAAAATGTACTAATCTTAAAGCACCACCGCTACTACTGCTGCATTGATATTCACACACACTCTTGAACATCTCTTAAGATGCTTTGGTATTATTGTGAAATTCCACTTAGCACTGAAACGGCAATGTCATTTTCCTGGTCTGCTGCCTTAACACTGGACCGTGGTTTCAGTTTGCCCTAGTTACATGAGCTTTCCAGCCGCTGTGATTCTCAAAGGCTATCTTAATGAATCGCTTTCTTCTATGGAGTAAACTGTCCTCCTGCCCCCATCAGATCACATGTCCCACTACTACTGCTGACATCTGCATGTATCGTTGACCATTGCCAGTTGGGGAGGGATCATTGTATCATCCACACTGTGGGCCCTTAAACCCGACTTTGTGGGGCCCATCTGTTTTCTTGGGGTAAAAAAGCAGTGCTCGAAGGGAAGTCCCTCAGACAGGCATCTCCTCAAGTCTCTAGTGTTTTTTTTTGTTCACTTGCCTGCATGATGTTTGCTGTTTTTGCCTGATGCATTGAGTGTTCAGCACCTCTGCGTATTTTCATTTTTCACTAGACGCGTGCATTCATTTGGAGTTCAGTGTGATGTTGTGAATCACACCTTTCAAGGTGATTAGTAATTAGATGGAGTCCTGTCACTGAGGAACAAACCACAACATGGGGGGAATCTTCAGAAAGGGGCAAGTTGTGCATATATTGTTGAAATTAATGTGTATAATTTTTATGCCATTTTATGAAAAAATATTGTGTATTGCTTTTCGCAGGAAATTTGAATAAAAATGAAATGTTATAAATCTCAGCGTGTCCTGTACTCTATGTGTTCCTCTTAGGGAACATCATAAATGAAGATCCTTCCATATAACTTGGGGCCGTGAGGAGCTAATGTTGGGAATACTGGAGAGGGGCACCCATTATTACCTAGGAATAATAGAAATGTCTCAGAGTGATAAACTATTAACTGTGCTTTGGTGGATAGACGCATGTAGTGGCGGCTGGTGAATTTTTTAACTGGAGGGGTGCCAACGTTTCTTGCAGATATGCCCTAGCAAAAGAGTGTACAGAGGTAGCCTGAACCAATTAAGAAGAGTTCGGGGGAGGGATCTCCCCGGCTACAATTTGTTTGAAATAATGGGTTAAAATGGTGCTTTTTAGAGCACACTTTTTAGAAAAATTGGCTAAAAAGTCAAATAGATTGCAATTGGTTTTGTAGGGTGACTTATGAAAAAATCCAATAGATGAAAGTCACCAAAAGTGCGCAGGAGCATTTCTCTTACACATTTTCATGATTCTTTTGCCTGCAATATGTGCCAGTATAACCTTTTTCCACTAAGACTCTGCCCATACGTTCCCATTTTAGCTGCACCAGAATACACTTGCATTCCCTATAAGAACATGCTTGTGTCTGCTTTGTGCATAGGGACACTAGTGATACCATTAGAAAACCTGGCCATGCTTCTTCAGCCAATATATGCCAGTATCCCCACGTAAGAACATACTCCAGTACGCACTACCTTTATAAATGAATGCTACAGTATGACATGTCCAATCTGGCTTTACCATAAAAAGGTTGCATAAAAATGTCAGTCAAGCTTCATAATAGCACTCATCATGTTTGCTTTGTCAAAGTTGCCCAATACAAAATGTCACGCCACAGTATGAAATTGCTAGACTGATTGCATACAAATGCCAGTCTAACTTTGTAATAACACGTATCATGTTTTTTTTTTCCCTAATATGCCCAATACAATCCTACTACAGTACTGGCCCTTGGGACACCCAGCACCTCACACACATACAATCAATGTGACTGTGTGCATGCAAAGTTGTGGTGGGCACAGAGTGCAGCCATGGTATTTTATTTTCTGGACATATCTGATTGATGTCCAGTAAATAAATACCATCCCTGTCCCGTGTGCCCCCCCCCGATCCCCTGGTGCAACCAAATGGGAGTTTATATTGGCCCGTGGGGAGGAGGCGTTGTACAACAATACCATTTTAAAATGCTGTTGTTGTACACACCTCCTCACCCCCACTCACCGAAATTAGCTCCCTGGCCCAGCACAAACACACATACTCACACTACACAACTTCATTTCACAAACAGCATGCACTTGCCACTTGCTCATTCACATAACCAATCATCTTCATACACTCACTCATAACACAAGCATAAACACACCCATGCATATATTTAAATACTTAACATAGTAAAGTTACCTTCTACCCAGCCAGTCCTGAAGTTTGTTTCCTCCCAGCACTCCATCCCCCCTATAGCATGAATAGGAGCCAGCTTCCTGTCTCATGCACATGCACACAGGAGCAGGAGAATTGGCTAGGAAGCACCCCTCGATATCTGTATATGTGGTGTGGTGGGAGGGGAGCAAACCCATCCCACCCCCCTAGGTGTTTTTGGCTGAAGTGAGCCACATTGGAAGACCTGTAATAAACTAGGGGAGAGGGGGCGTTCTAAGGGCCCCACATAATATTGCCCAAAATGTAGATGTTTAGACATAGTGCGCGTATATAAGCAGATGCCTTTTAGTCAGCATCAAAACATGAGGCCTGCACAGCCATGCAGTATTTAGTGCGTTAGACATAGGCCGCAAGTCTGAAGGGGAAATTTGAACAGGCCCAAGCGCTGATGAGAGAGGCCCGTGCTGCTATCCACACAAAATCCTCTTTGTTCTAAGGTTGCTGCCAATATGTTTATTTTAAGCAAGAATGTGCCCTGCAAGGCCACGAGACAGTGCTGGGTGTCTTGATGCCCATGTTATCACAAACAGGTCAGAGCAGGCCTCCGACCCCCACCCAGCCAACTATGAGTTATAGCCCCTGCAACTGTCCTAGTCCCAAGACCACTGAATTCCGAGATATCAGCTGACCCCAGACCACCGGCCATAAACCAATCAGCCATAAAAGATCTAAGAGAACGGTCACTCTACCTTTATTTAATAATGACATTATTTGTATGCGAATTACAGGGAGGGATACATTATAGTTAGAAAATGAGGGTGGAAGCCTTGTTAACAGGCCCGTTATTAGCATGCTGGTCCTTTAGTGGCTCCCACTAAGGGCATCTGGAAAAACCAGCCGCCCTTAGCGGGACCCGCTAAAGGCCCTCGTAATGCAGCAGTAAGGGGTTAATGGCACCAACACCATTACCGGTGCCATTAACCCCTTACCGCCAACCTCGGAATGAGGCCCAGAGAGTTGGTGCCAGAGGAATGTAGAGATCGGGAGCGAGAGTATTTTGTAAGAGCAAGTTGTAGATAGCCTGATCCCCGACCCAGACTGCCTTATGGATGATACAGAGGGATTTGAATTTGATCCTTGCAGAATTTTCTTAAAGAAAGTTCCAGTCCTGGTTGGCTTTTGATTCCTCTTCACTGGGTGATTTGCCTTGTGCCAATGTTTTGTATGTGACCGAGATCTGCACCCCAAGTACTATATTGCGACTGTATCAATATTTATTTATCATATTTTAACTTAGAACAGTACTTATACAGAGTGTGCTCCCAGTCAAACAAGGATCAATCTCAAATCTTCTTTTATAATGATTCAAATCCAGTATATCAATTTCTGGTATTTTTTTTATTTTTTATTTTTCCTTATTTTTCCAAAATAATTGTTGTTTTCATGTATTAGTTTCATACATTCAAGCAAAAACGGTATCTTGAATATTGCTCATGTCACATAGTTTTTCATGCATACATGTTTTCTCTCTCAACATGTGTTTCTCCACAGTGTTGTCTGTGGTTCATTAGGAGAGATTACATTTATGAAAGTGAAGTGGGAGAATGGAAGACCAGGCTCCCGTCCTTCGCCTCTCGCGCTTGGCCTAGAGGGTCACGACCCAAACACCCGCCACAAGAAGAGTTTGTCCATTTACCAGACGACCAGATACCCTGGTACAGGAACATACGGATGTGTCCATCTGCCTGCCCAGCAGCCCGCACTGGCCATGCCGACACCTGCGGCACGGATCAACTAGACTAAAATCTACACGTCGTTAGAGATGCCATGACGACCTAGACAACGGGAAGCACATCTGTACAAATGTACACACTGGACATTCCCACACCAACCTACACGAAGAATATACTCAGTGCTATGACGTAGGCGACAGGCATATTCACGGACGTGCATCTTTATTATTTTTACATAGGCTTTCAGAATGCAGAAACGCAAGACGCGTCATGAACTCTTCTACTAGCTTGCTCACGCTTCTCATGAAACCAGTTACCGCCATGAGAAGTATAATGAAGACAATACTGGTCATGAAATTATATGCTCCTATAACCTAAAGCACCTGTGCACCAAACGGACAACTTATGCACCAGGCCCAAGTAGGCCTCAAACAAGAGCTCCCGTGGACATTAACAAGGCAAGAGTCAGTTGCTGATCCTGCAGAATGAGCTCGGCGAAGCAACCAGCCAAGGTCGCAATGTTGCAAACCTACGTTCCAAGAGCAAATCATCAAAGGCACGATGTTGCAACCTCGTACTCCGCGCACCAACGTTAAAGTCACACCGACAAATTAAACCAGACGCGCAGTAGAAAAACAATATTAATTGTGCAGAATTCTGCCTCTTTCACGGTCCCTCCCCACGTGACCAAGCCGAACCTGACGAGATGCCAAACCCAGGAGAACAGAGGCGTCTGGATCCCTCGCTACGAGACACTGGCAGATACACTTGAAAGGCTCAATGGACATCTGCAACAGTGGGAGCGGTCCCCCGTCCAGCTATGAATAAGTCCTCACATTGTCTGCATGTACCCATAGTGAAACATTGTTGCAACTTACAAGTACACCGAGAGCTGGGAACGACGGTGGTCCCAGGCTGGGAAGCTCACAGGCGCACCAATCAGAACATGGGGCTCTTATCACTGACGCCAGCAAATTTAGCCAATCCTCAGGAGTCTTCATGTAACAATTCTCATGTATCTAATTGTAGGGACAACCCAGATATACCACCTGACTACACCTTGTCCACTAATATCATTCTCTATATGTGTGCTATACTAACCCTACCACTCGAACACCCAATTAAGAGTGGCGATAGGTTTTTTGTTAACTTTCTGAAGTGACGCAAGTAGCGCGTCATAATACAGTAAAAAGGGCCTGCGAGCCCCACGATTGTGTGTGTGTCAGGACGAACGCGTACGCTCCTTGACCCATCCCTGCCGTTTTGTCTAATAAACAGCAGAGTCACCTTGCTCCTTGTGTGCGTCTCATACTCTATCTCATCTCATCTGGGATATACACGGGAGGAGTTGGGGCCTCCCTGCCTGGAGGTCCGCGGACGGCCCGGCCGACCCCGGCAGAATTTCCCCCGACAAGTTGGAGGCACTGCTGAGATCTGTTTAAGATCGACTTTTTATTTTTACTTTTTCCAGGCACTCCCGTTGCGAGGAGGCCCGGCGGCGCGGCCCCCTCTGCCGTTGCCCCCTTCTGAGGACTACAGGACCATCGCGGAGCTGCGAGAAGACCGGACAGCGCAATCCGGATATTGGCCCTCGGGAGCCGGTTGAGAAGTATCCCGCCCGCGGTTGGCGAGTGTCCAGACGTGGTCCAGACGAGGGGAGGTGGTGAGCCGCTTGGAGGGGTGCACGCAGTCGAGGGGCCCTGCATCGAGAGAACTTGGTGAGCATGACACGCACAACGAGCAATGCGAAATTGTGAGGGAGGGGGAGGAAGTAAATAAGGGAGGAGGGAGGTATTGTACAGATGCGCGGCGAAGGTTTAACAACTGAGTGTTGCTAATGGAATGAATGGTGGCGAGACGAGTGCGAGAGCAGTCAGCTACGTCACGCGAAAGAGGGGGGCGGAGCACGAAAACATCACGTGTGGCCGCTCGTAGACACTGATTGGCCTAAATCGCGACTAACGTGTAGGGGTGGGTGTGTGTGGTTTCCTACGATTTGACATTTATTGATCAATGAGTAAATGAGGTTCCCTATTGTTCGAGCAAGAAACTCGATAGGTAGATGACGTTTCCCTGTAGGCGGTAGCTAGTTGCATAGTTGCCCAATACGGAAGATAATTGGCTGGTTAAGCCCTCCTGTTGAGGGGCGTATCACACGCGAGGCGACGCAGCATGCGCAGTCCGATTATATTATTGATGTGATTACCTTGTTCCAGGTGAGACAGGAAGACAGCTGTAGGGTTAGCGGGGGTAGATTGCAAGTGTATTTTGAAACTCATAATGAGAATGTACCAGTAGCGTAAAGACATCGGTGACGTCACCAGTAGGGATTTAATAGGATATCGCGAGCACAAGGAACCTTGGGTTTGAGAGTGGTGGGGAAGAGAAACATGATAAGGGAGCGGATACGGAGATAAACGATAAACGAGTGGATCGGAAGAGGAGAAGGGGAGAGGGGCGTGGCTGCGCACAGAGAACGCCGGCCACGGCAAGTGTAAAAGGGGGAGGAGAACGAGGAATCAGGACGACTGTATAAGATCGTCGTAAGGGGTACGCAGCCACAGGGGGCTGCGTGCGCCTCGGCCGCAGGGGGCCGTAGGGGAAGGAATATACAATATAAAATTATACATATATATATATTTGTGTTTTATTATTATTATTTTTTTTTTTTATTATTATTATTGCATAATTTGTCAAAGGATTGTCGTAAGTCCCCACACTTACGGGGCCAGGTAAACAATATAAGGTTGTAAATTGTAAACTGATAGTGAAGGGAAGAGTAACAAGTGGGGCACCACTATGTCATACGGGACAGGGTCGGGAGGGTGGGGGAACACCCTCACTACCCCACTACAACACATATGCACCACACTGCCACCCCATAGGGAGAAATTAATTAAGTACAGCATAGAGTGGACCCAGGGGACGGATAACAAAATGTTAACACCATGGCCGCCTAATGGTAGTTTCGATCCATATGCCCAACATTCACTGCTAAACCATCTGCACAATACATACAAGGGGAAGAAGTTGGCGAGCCATGTGGAGGTGTTTAACTTATGGAGGATGTTCCAGGGGTCCCGACCAGGACCAAATGGAATGTTCACTATGGGGGAAACACCGGAAGTAAAGGAGATTAAGAAAGAAGGAACGGATGGGGAAAAGGGGTGTGAAAGGACAAAGAATACGGGGAATGAAGGAGAGGGAGGAGAAAAGATTGATAAATTAGACAACATAAAAAAGGAACCGAGCAACGAGATACCCATAACACCGGGAGTGAAAACAGAGGGAGAAGGGTTGTACCCTTTAAGAGAATTAGGAGAAATAGAAGGACAGTTAAGGGTGGCTGAAGGATACTCGAACCCGGCATACAGCCCTCCACCATATGTGGCTCATAGGAAGATGCCAGTGGGGGAGGGGAGGATTGGAGAAGAGCAGATTGTAGAGATAGGACATGATGAGTGGGTAGCTGCACAGATATTATTAAAATTACGGGGTTCACTAACGGGAGAAGAGAGGGAGGCAGTAAAGAGAACAGACGAGGATAGTACAAGGGAGAGTGAGATGAAGGGGGAGGAGCTATTACGACAAAGAGAAGAGATTTTGGAGGAAAAATTGGCAAAGCTAAGGGATGAGCAGAATGAATTAATAAAACAGCTTGAGAAGGAGGAAAAAGAGAGAGTGAGGAAAAGGAAAGAGGGTAAAGACGAATTGGACAAATTAAGGGAACGAAATGAGGAGCAAAGGATAGAAGCTGAAAGGGTAAAAGCAGCAGTAGACAGGGTGTCAAGAGTAGTGTTGAGAGAAAAAAAGAAGGAAGAAGAAGATAAAGAAAGGGAAATGGAAATATGGAGGAGGAGGGTACTATCAGAGGCAGCTAAGAAATATGAAGAGGGGAAAGCAATAGAAAGAGAAAGGGTGAAATGGGAAAGGAAGAAAGAGGATGAAAGAATATTGGAACAGATGAGCAACGAAGTGATGGAGGAACTAAAAAGGAAAAGAGAGGAAAATAGTAGGGAGATGGAGGAGAGGAGTGAAGGGGAAAGAGAAGGGAGTAATAGGGAGAGTGAAAAATGGGGGGATGTATATAGAAGTAGAGAAGTAGCAACAACATCGACACCAGGGGGAGCAGTTGGTAACAAAGGAAGAGGAGAAATGGAGCTAATAGACTTAGAAACAGTAACAGTAAAAGGGAAAAAGGCAGAGTGGGGGATACCATTTATGACTGACTTTTGCAGTGAGGAGGAAGAAGGAGTAGAGAGGGGAGGAAGAAAGAGTGAAAGGGAAAGCTTAGATAAGCTGTACCTCACTAGAACAAACATAGACTCGCCATGGATCAGTAAGAGAAGGGAGGAGCTGGAACGAAGTGAGGAGAGGGTGCAACAACTAGTGGAAAAACAAACCCATGAAGCCACACCATCGCCATCTCCATCACGCCCTCCCCCATCGCACCCTACATGCTCAACCGCCACACGCTCGCTGCGCACAATAAAGCTTGCGCCCTTCATGGACGAATTGACTCCCTATGCATGTCGGCTTAGAGACCTCCCTAGCCGCAGGCAAGACAGACAAATAAACATACCCATATTAAACACAGGAAATGACGAAAAAAGGGGAAAGGACGGAGAGGGAGGTAGGAGAAGGGGTAGAAAGGAAGAATTTGAAGTGGTAAAGGAAACGGGGGAAGAGGAGGGGTGTGAGGACTCAATATTATGGAGCGTAAAGGGTGACACAAGAAACAACTTAATGCCACTGTTGGAGAGAGGAGGGGTTAGACCGCAGTATGTACCTTGGAAGCATACGGATAAAGAAAATATAAAATGTAGGCTCCCATCACTAAGTGGAGGTGCGGGTAAGTGGATATATGAAATGGAAAAACACACCGCAGGACAGAAACTAGCAGTAGGAGATGTGAAGGGCCTGTTAATATCAATATTAGGGGATAGAGCGGACGACATCTGGAAGAGAGCGGGATTCCATGGGGTAACAATAACGAACACATCCCATGATGGGGCGCCATTTGCAAACTGCAGACATGCGCTATGGCAGGCACTGAGAGTACAGTACCCAGACACATCAGACATAGGAGCAATTACTTCCCGTAAGATGCGTGAGAATGAGGATCCTGTTGATTATATCCAGGATATTCAAGAGAAGTGGCGCATGGAAACTAGAGAACAATGGGATAAAACACCAGCCATATTTTATCATATACTAGTACAAGGGCTCCCAGAAGGAGTTCAGAAACAACTAAAGAAAGTAATGGGAATGGAAGCAAAACCATGGCCAGAAATACAGCTGACTATAGTACATCACTGCAGGATATGGCAAGGAAAAATGAAACAAAAGGAAGAGGACAGGAAAACAGAAGAGGCCAAACTAGTACAGAAAAAACTTACTAAATACACAATGGAAGGGGCACTAATAACTACGCCCACACCAATGGCCCAAAGCCCCACACAAGTAGTGGCTGCACAAGATCCAGCTCAAATAGCACCTCCACAAAGTATAATACAGCAAGTGCCGCCAACGCAATTACACGCACCAAACGTGGGAGGAGGGTACCCAATGCAAGGAGCTGGGTATTATAGTTATAACAGGGGGAGAGGAGGATTTATGAGAGGGAGAGGATACGGATATAATACCCAACAGCAGGTGGGGGGACTTGGAAATTCCTACCCCACAGGGCAACCGGTATACCAGGACAACACAGGGAGCTTCCCATGGCAGAGCAGGGAACCACCCGTGTGTTGGAGTTGTGGATTACTAGGACACATGTCACGTACGTGTAGGGTCAGGCCAGGAACACCAGCATGGAATGAACAGGCACAACCTAGGCCATCACAAGAACAGCAGGGCATACAACAACAACAAATAACGCAACAACAGCCACAAACATATTCACTGCCACAACAACAAATAACACAACAACAGCCACTGCCACAACAACAAGTAGCGCTAACACAAAAACCCCAAACTGAACAAATGCAATTGGGTAGGGTGACGGTCTTGGGACACAACCCTTACACAGGGAATGGCCAATCATTGTACCCCCAATAGGACAGCCCACAGACAGCCTTGGTGTGTCCCATCCTGTCAGTAACACCTAATAGTGCGGAGGAGCCACGCATAGAGGTAACGATAGGTGACAAAAAATTATCATTCCTTGTTGACACCGGGGCAACCCGGTCTTGCATAAGGGAAGGTAAATTTAAGATGTCAGGCGAAGCCATGAACACCCAAGGATTTTCTGGGGCTAAAGGGTTGGTTCCTTTTACTGATAACGTTCCCTTATCTATCGGAGATTATGATCTGTCAGTTCCACTTTTGTATTATAGTGCCTCACCAGTAAATATACTGGGGAGGGACATAATGAATAGGTTAAATATGACAATCTCCTTTACAGAGGATGGTATAATTTGCTCTACTCCAGGGATTAACATGCTAGCAGCACGACAGATTATGCAAGCATACTGCGGACAGACAGCGATTAGGGCGGAACCAGAAGATGGCGAGCTATTCCAGTATGGAACAGACATGGCATTTGCATGGATGCCAGGGATAGAAGGGAAAATATGGAGGAGGCCAGCAGCTTATCTGTTCCGACCAGAAACACCTGTTAATGAACAAGAAGGAAAGGTGTTTGTAATGGACATTGAGAGCATTATTGCAACAGCTGAGTATATTGCTGTGCACGCCCAAGACAAAGAAGGAAGAGCATGGAGGGCAGTGATAGCACTAGCAGAAGGATGTAGGTTGACCCAGGTGTCAGATGAGGAGCTGTTTTCAGAAGAAAAGGAGGAGGGGGAAATGGTGTTCATGATGAGTGTAGAAATATGGCTAAGAGTGGCTCACAAACAAATAGCGCAGAAAATTGCGATGGCACTTGAGGCACCTGCATGCACCCCAGTCCCTTTCTTTAAGGAGGATATGTCAAAGGTGCCCAAATCATTATGGACCATTAGCCCTTATGACGTAGGATGCAAAAAAAGCATAGGGGGTGTACGAATAAAATTGAAAAAAGGTGCCATACTACCAAGAGTAAAGCAGTACCCATTGTCAAAAGAGGCAGATGAGGGCATATATGAAACTATAACGGCCCTTATAAACAATGGCATATTGGTCCCCTCAGAATCACCATGTAACACGGCTGTGTACCCAGTGCGCAAGGCTAAAGGGGGGTCTTGGCGCTTCATACAGGACCTCAGGCCCTTGAACAACATAGTAGAAGCAGAATATCCAGTAACAGCAAACCCGGCCACAATATTGTGTGGCATTCCAGCAGAAGCATCACGATTTACAGTAATAGACCTTAAAAATGCATTTTTCTCAATACCATTACACCCCGACTCACAAGATTTGACAAGTTTCACTTACCGAAATACAAAATGGAAACATACCAGTTTACCACAGGGGTATTGTGAATCACCCTCAATTTTCAATAGAGTAATACAGATGGATTTGGGTAACGTTGAGGTGGAAAGCACAGTGTTACAGTATGTGGATGACATAATAATTTGCAGTATAAACGAAAGTAAATGCAGCGAGGACTCCTTAAAAATGTTGACTATATTGGCTGAAAAGGGGTACAAGGTAGACATGGAAAAAATACAATACTGTCAGGAACAGGTACTTTACATTGGCCAACTGATATCCCAACATGGAAGAAAGATTGCACCACAAAGAGCACAGGCCATCTCAAGCACTCCCATGCCACAGACTGTGAGAGAACTGCAGCAATTTCTGGGGCTGTGCAACTACTGTAGAGCATGGGTATTTGATTACAGTTCATACATAGGACCCCTGCTTGAGGGTTTGAAGGAAGCAAATAAAGGGGAGAAAAAGTTGGGGTGGACTATGGAAATGAGGGAGGCATTTGACGAATTGAAGGACGCGATATCAACAGCTCCAGTACTGGCATCCCCAGACTATGAGCGACGCTTTTTTATATTTTCACATTGCGACTCAGCAGTAATGAAAGCAGTATTGGCCCAAAAAACAAGCATGGGCTATAAACCAGTAGCATTTTACAGCGGTCACTTAGACCCCGTGATGTTAGGCCACTTCCCTTGCGAACAAGGTCTCGCTGCAGCTGCCTTTGCAGTAGAAAAAGCATCAGCAATAACCATGGGGTGTCCAACTACACTGTTTGTGGAACATGCACTATTTGCAATATTGAATAAACCCAAGTCCACACTAACGACACAAAGGGCATCAGGTTATGAGATCATTTTGTCTAGGGCTGAACTAGCGATTGTTAGATGTAGCACTGTTAACCCTGCAAGATTCCTAGCAGAAATAATTGAGGAGGGAGATTACGCCCACGACTGCACCCAACTAAATGAAATATATTCATGCACTAGAAAAGTTGAAGAAAATGCACTAGAGGGAGGTGAGCTTTTGTTTATTGATGGGTCATCAACTATTGATCAAGGAGATGGGATACGGAGGACTGGGGCAGCAGTGGTAAAAATGATGGAGGCGCCGGTGTGTGTGGCTACGAAGTGTGCACAGTTACCACAGCATTACTCTGCTCAAGCCGCTGAACTAGTTGCACTAATATTGGCATTAAAGGAAAGTTTTAACAAACGTGTAACAATATATTCCGACAGTGCATATGTTACATCCACTGTCCACTCAGGGCTATCAAAATGGAGAAGAAGAGGGTTTAGGAGAGCTGATGGCACTCCAGTGCAACATGCCCTCCTGTTGGCTGAATTAATTGAAGTAATAAACGACCCCCAAGAGCTAGCCCTAGTAAAATGCACCGCACACACCAATGGTGAAGACCACGTCTCAAAAGGGAATGCAGCAGCAGACGCACATGCGAAATATGCTGCATACTTTGGTGAGATATGGAACCCCACAGACTCACAGAGAGGGAGAGGGAGGGGTATGGCTAGGGAGATGTTAATAAAAGAAGGGTACACCCATCTCCCAGCCACACAGATTATGGAATTACAAGCGGCTGCACCAATGGCCGAAAAGGAAATATGGGTAAAAAGAGGATGTACAATGTCACCAACCGACGCACTATGGCGCCAGGGTGGTACTGGGAAAGTTGTAATACCGTTGGCACTTTTAAATACCGCCCTGAGCCAATTACATCACCCAGCCCATACAGGCAAGGAAATAATTGCAGCACGAATTAGAGAAGATTGGTTCTGTCCCGAGTTAAATTCTCATGTGTCAAATTTTATCAGCAATTGTCTCACATGCCAACAGTTTACGGCCGGTCATACCCTAAAAGTGATAAGAGGTACCATACCCCGGCCAGAAGGACCTTTTCGGCACCTTCACATTGACTATGTTGATATGATCAACATATGTCAAGGTAATAGGTATATGATTGTAGTAGTATGCCCATTTTCTAGGTGGATTGAAGCAGGGCCCTGTTCACACCCAGATGCATTTAGAGCAGCCAAATTCCTAGTAAGGGAGGTCTTCCCCAGGTGGGGAGTGTGCGAGGTGTTAAGATCAGACAATGGCCCGCATTTCGCAAACGAAATGTTCCAACATATCACAGCCCTGCTGAGCATAAAGCACAAATTTGCATGTGCATATCACCCACAGGCTAACGGTGTATGTGAACGCCTGAATGGCTTATTGAAGGAGGCAATTGCAAAGATACAACAAACAACAAAGAAAAGTTGGTTGTATTGCCTTCCGTTAGCCCTATTTGAACTAAGGAACAGGCCAGGGTCCGACCACCACCTCACCCCACACGAGGTGGTTACTGGACATCAAATGCGCCTTCCCCTAACGCCAACGTCAAGGGCATTCACTGACCACGAAAGTTCAGCTAGTGTACTAGATGATGAAATGTATCAATATGTGTCGTCTTTGATTACTAGTGTTGTGTTTGTGTCTCAACAGCTCGAGCGCACGCGGGGCGGGTCCACCAGAAATCAAGAAGAAGGCGCCAGTACAGAATTAGAAAAAGAGAACTTGTGCAAACTTGCCAAAGGTGACCACGTGCTACTTCGCAATTTCAATAGGAAGTGGAACGACAAAAGGTTCACCGGCCCACATCTGGTAGAAGACGTATCACCAAGAGCAGTAAAACTAAAGGACAAGCGTGCCTGGAACCACCTACATGATGTAAAGATATATAAACTGCAGACCCGCCCCAGCGCCAACGACAGGTCCATTGGAAGAACAGCAACAACATCCCCGACGGCGGAAGGAAGTTCTACCACAGACAACGACCCAATTGTTCCCTTACCGTGTCACTACCCAGCTACCCCAGAGACAACAACTGACGAAGAAAGGGGTGATCCCTACACTGCCCACCCCATGGTCACACGTTCAAAGAGTAAAAATACTTCCGCCATCTGAGCGCAAAAAACCCCCCCCGCCCATTGACTCCCAAGGACAGTTGTAACTTAAACTGAAAGCCACTGGCCGCACAAATACACATGTAAACACGTGAATGTTCTCTTTTTTCTCTCGCACATACAGGAACTGCGTATTATTGTATAATTGCAATTTAAACTGAATGTTCTCTCGCACAAATACACATGTAAACACGTGAATGTTCTCTTTTTTCTCTCGCACATACAGGAACTGCGTATTATTGTATTGTTAAGTAGAGAGCTAATTAACAAGTCCACTGTCCAGGCGTAGATGGTACTCCCAGACGATACCCAGAAGAATTGTCACACCAATTTGTATACAAAATAAAAAGGCCAACATACCTAAAAAGAAGAAGGGTACGTGTCTACTACACAGCCTTCCTCCTGGCCATAGAATATTACATGCCCCACCTCCGCCCATACTTGCCGGTCCTAAGAGACCGATCACTTAGAGTAGCGTGGGAGCAGCTCTTCGCCTGGGCACTGAATGACTATTTGATAGGGAGAGCTTAAATAAAACAAAACTAACATCTAAAAACGAGCATTTCTGAGAATTTTTAGGCGGGCAACTTTAACGTCGCAAGAATACGTTGCCAGGACTGCAGCAAGGTAAGAGCAAAATGCCGGTGAGATTAGCAGTTGTAATAAAAATAATAGGGATTTTGATGATCACCGGATTTTTGGCTGCCTCTGTCTGGCAGTACAGCTGTGCTATCAATTTTATTGCTGCACCCAAACCTAATATACCCCCGTTCCTTGCTGCAACAGGTGTTACGTCAGGTAGTAGTAGTAACATTGCACCCAAGCAAAATAGAGTTAAACGCAGCACATACTCAGACAATAAAGGTATTGATAATTATGTACAAGATTCAGCACACGTCACAAACAACATATGGTACCAACACATGACCCGCATTGGTAAACAGACAACTGAGGATAGCTGCTACGTCTGCTCATTAATACCATACGCCATGAGTGCTTCACGAACATTTGTTGCCACAGAAATAAATGAGAAGATAGCGCAGTGCATAATATACTTGGCACTGTTCCAGACGAAAGGAAGATTCCAAGGAACTGTAGTGCACATGACATGGAAAACACGAGACTCATACCCATATGAAAACAACTTCCTCAAGACCTACTTGAGTTATCACAAGACCAGTTTACATGCTGAAGCATTCAAATATATAACAAGTGGCCCTGCAAAAGGAGAAACACAGAAAGTAACACTGCAGTATCTACCATGTGATTGGTACGCCACTGAAGTTCCGGGTAAACAAGGATGCTGGGAGAGGCCGCTACTGACGATAACAGGAAAGGTGTATCTGGACAACAGCTGGGAGATAGGAGTGATTGGCAGCAACATGGTAACAAAAGAAACTATCTCAACCATCGAGACACACAATCACCGATGTTGGACGACGTGGATCAAGTATGTACCAATGCTCACGTGGGTAGAAGAAGATGAAGACCCAATAACGATACTACCGTTGACTGCGCCCAAGGTATGCTACCAGCATAAAGGAGAGGTGGACGTAGGATATAACACCAATTGTGCAAGTGTGACGGAGTTACCTGAGGGGGGAGCGGGAACAGCAGTAATAATGGACCATTATTGGGCCTGTGGAGAAAAGGCATACCATACACTGCCTCCCCTGTGGAATGGTGTGTGCACAATGGTACACGTCAATGTACCATCACTAGTGGTACCTAAGAAGCATGTCAATGTGGCGAAATTTCCTAGAATGGATGAAGGGGATAAGAGAAGAAAGAGATCTGCACCACTTCAGGAGGAGCAAGGGAACAGGACCAACAGCAATGACATTGTCCTAAATAGAAGAAAAAGACAAGGAGAGCCGCTGACAGGAAATTACCTGTGGGGAAGGTCGAAAACGGCACTAACATCAATACCGCCAGAACACAGACTATTTAGCAGAGCAGCAATGTTCTTCTCCTCAATAATACACCCGGGACTACAGGCTTACGCAAACGCAAAATGGCTCCAAATAACTAGATGGGAACTAATGATGACCATCAATTCTACAGTAAATGGGTTCAACGCAATAAAAGAGGAGCTGCGAGCTGTAAGGATGGTAGCACTCCAGAACAGATATGTATCAGACCTTCTCACAGCAATGGAAGGAGGAGTTTGTGCAAAGATAGGACAATCATGCTGCACGTTCATACCTGCCAATGATGCTGACAATGGTACACTGACAGAAGCAGTTTCGCAATTGGCCCAGATGCACTCCAAAATGATGGATGAAAGCAACGGTGTGAACAAGGATAAGAGCTGGTTTTCACTATTATGGTCATGGATGCCATCCTGGCTGTCAGATGGACTGAAAATAATAGTGGGCTGTACTATATTGGCTGGAGCTACGCTGATCATAATTAGATTTTGGAAGGCACGGAAGGCACGCACTACTGACGAGTTGCTGGAAATGGTGGGAATGCACCCCTTGATGCCAGCAGATGACGGCCAGCATACAGGTGTAATAATACAGGAGAGGGAGAAGCTGCACACCCAAATAATCACCAACCATCTAGACCCACCATCAGTGAAGATCGAGAACCCAAGAAACCCCAGGAGCTACATAGGAAGATGGGTATACTGTACTCCTGGGGGTACCTGTGAATATATGTATTGGTCCTTTGAAGATCATGTAAACCATTATGGACATCTCGGAGGAATAACTAAGATATGGCGAGTAAGAGGAGATAACGAGAAGGATATGTTTGTGGTCGACAAGTCGACCAGAGGGGGGAGTGAAGTGGGAGAATGGAAGACCAGGCTCCCGTCCTTCGCCTCTCGCGCTTGGCCTAGAGGGTCACGACCCAAACACCCGCCACGAGAAGAGTTTGTCCATTTACCAGACGACCAGATACCCTGGTACAGGAACATACGGATGTGATCATCTGCCTTCACCCAGCAGCCCGCACTGGCCATGCCGACACCTGCGGCACGGATCAACTAGACTAAAATCTACACGTCGTTAGAGATGCCATGACGACCTAGACAACGGGAAGCACATCTGTACAAATGTACACACTGGACATTCCCACACCAACCTACACGAAGAATATACTCAGTGCTATGACGTAGGCGACAGGCATATTCACGGACGTGCATCTTTATTATTTTTACATAGGCTTTCAGAATGCAGAAACGCAAGACGCGTCATGAACTCTTCTACTAGCTTGCTCACGCTTCTCTTGAAACCAGTTACCGCCATGAGAAGTATAATGAAGACAATACTGGTCATGAAATTATATGCTCCTATAACCTAAAGCACCTGTGCACCAAACGGACAACTTATGCACCAGGCCCAAGTAGGCCTCAAACAAGAGCTCCCGTGGACATTAACAAGGCAAGAGTCAGTTGCTGATCCTGCAGAATGAGCTCGGCGAAGCAACCAGCCAAGGTCGCAATGTTGCAAAGCTACGTTCCAAGAGCAAATCATCAAAGGCACGATGTTGCAACCTCGTACTCCGCGCACCAACGTTAAAGTCACACCGACAAATTAAACCAGACGCGCAGTAGAAAAACAATATTAATTGTGCAGAATTCTGCCTCTTTCACGGTCCCTCCCCACGTGACCAAGCCGAACCTGACGAGATGCCAAACCCAGGAGAACAGAGGCGCCTGGATCCCTCGCTACGAGACACTGGCAGATACACTTGAAAGGCTCAATGGACATCTGCAACAGTGGGAGCGGTCCCCCGTCCAGCTATGAATAAGTCCTCACATTGTCTGCATGTACCCATAGTGAAACATTGTTGCAACTTACAGGTACGCCGAGAGCTGGGAACGACGGTGGTCCCAGGCTGGGAAGCTCACGGGCGCACCAATCAGAACATGGGGCTCTTATCACTGACGCCAGCAAATTTAGCCAATCCTCAGGAGTCTTCATGTAACAATTCTCATGTATCTAATTGTAGGGACAACCCAGATATACCACCTGACTACACCTTGTCCACTAATATCATTCTCTATATGTGTGCTATACTAACCCTACCACTCGAACACCCAATTAAGAGTGGCGATAGGTTTTTTGTTAACTTTCTGAAGTGACGCAAGTAGCGCGTCATAATACAGTAAAAAGGGCCTGCGAGCCCCACGATTGTGTGTGTGTCAGGACGAACGCGTACGCTCCTTGACCCATCCCTGCCGTTTTGTCTAATAAACAGCAGAGTCACCTTGCTCCTTGTGTGCGTCTCATACTCTATCTCATCTCATCTGGGATATACACGGGAGGAGTTGGGGCCTCCCTGCCTGGAGGTCCGCGGACGGCCCGGCCGACCCCTGCAGAATTTCCCCCCGACAAAAGAGTGTCCTCTAAATTGTTAATTGGAGGATATTTATCCTAATGGGTCTTTAACTCGACTTTCTGCAAGAAGGGGTCTAGTCTGGCCTCTTGTGATGAATTTTAGGATCAATCTGCTTGATGTCAGGTCTGATTGCCTGCTGTTACACGCCAGGATCCTCTGTCTTATGGATGATGCAGAGGGATTTGGATTTGATCCTTGCAGCAACCTGGAGCCAGTGGAGAGTTTTTAAGGGCTAGAGAGATATGGTCCCTGGGCTTGAGGCCAAGGATAAGTCTGGCTGCCCTATTCTGGATTAGCTGGAGGGATCGTAGAGAAGAAGAGGGTAGATTAAAGAATAGGCTATTGCAGTAATATAGCCTGGAGAGAATCATTGCACTAGAGACATTGAGCTTCTGGGGGAAATTGAGGATGCTCTGGATGTCCTGAGTTTTAATAGAAAAGTGTGTTGGCACTGCGTGTAGAGGGCCTGGGATGGAAGAGGTAAGGAGGAGACTGTGAAAGGATTGGCTAGTTCCCTGCAGATTTTAACGAGTTCAGCCGTGTTATTGGATGCACAGAGATACAAGCCTGGAATGGGGGCTTTTCTTGGAGCAGATGGAAAGTCTGTATTTCCTTTGGATCAGGCAACAGGCCAGTTTGTCTAAGGGTGAGCCTGAGATATGCCACCTCCGTTCCACAGCTCTACACTTGCTTTTCAGGGCTGCAAGTTCAGAATCCTAACAGGTGTTATGCTTTGAGGCAGGTTTCAGACATATCCTCATAACTGGGGCAAGAATGTCTAGAGTGTTAGTAATGGCAGGATGGAGTTTGCTGAGAGTCAGAGATAGAGTATGTGGTGGGGGAGAGGAGGAGATGAAGGTGGATGCAAAGGCAGCAGATGACTCTCATTTCATCGAACGAATGTTCGTGAACGAGGTTGGCAGGGCTGAGGGAGGTGCGGTCAGAGGGCCGAGAGGACCCAGGTGAGAGGCGAGAAAGGAGTGGGGTGATCTGTAGACCAGAGAGTGAAAGATCAGAATGGATAAAGGCATCAAGAGTGTGTCCAGCTAAGTGGGTCAGGCCTGAAGGGAGAATGGAGACAGAGAGCAAGGTTCAAAGGTCATGGAAGAGAGTGATTGAGGAGCCCAGATGGATGTTGAAATTTACCATGAGAATGAGCTTAGAGGTGGTAGCGAGGAGAGAGGAGGCAAAACTGGCCCTTTCAGAGAGGAACTGGTTGTTAGACTTGGGTGGCCTGTAGATAGTGGTGATGGTCATAGAGGAGATTGCAGAGATGACCAGCTTGCAAACCAGGGTCTCAAAGGAGGAGTAAGGCTGTTTGGGTATGAGGGAGGAAGAGACCCGCTCAGGGAAAATCAGAGCAACACCAATCCTGGCACGGATATGGCGAAGCTTGGAGATGATCTTATAGCCATTAGGGAGAATGGTGTCAAAAGCAGTGACTGATCTTGCATTAAACCACGTCTCGGTAAGAGCAAGGATATTGAGGTCAATGGCCCTCATTACAACTGAGGTGCTAAGTGCACCAACTTTACCACCATGGTGTAAACTATGTTTACACCATGGTGAATGGCAGATTTACCGCCCCATTACAAGGTGAGTGGGGCGGTAAATCCCCATTTCCCATTTTCCCTTCCCCATTCCCATTTTTGCCCCATAGGGCATAATGGGAGTGGGGAAGGCGCTAATTACGGCACCGTAAATTACGGTGCCGTAATTAGCACCAAGGTGCCTTAGCACCATGGAACTTAACGCCTGCAAAAAGCAGGCGTTAAGGTGGGAATCAGGCGTTAAGGGTTAACGGTGGCGTTAACCCTTAACGCCTGAGTTGTAATGAGGGCCAATGTCTTCAAGAAGGAGGCAGATGTTGGCAGAGTGTTTGATGGCCGAACTAGCATTACGTATGGCTAGATACAAGTGGTCTTCACCTCTGAATGTTTTCTGAGGAGGAGTACAGGGGCATACTCTACTGCTGTACTGACCCAGAAGAGTACAATGGGCCACAAGCCATTGACCTATTACAGTTCTAGGCTTGAATCAGTTATGCAGGGGCAATTTGCATGCAAGCAACCACTTGCTGCAGCTGCGTTCACGATGGAAAAAAGTTCCACAATCATGATGGGATGTTCTGTCACTTTGTATGTGGAGCATTCAGTGTTTGCCATTTTGGAGAGGACGAAATCACACAGTGAACCTAAGCGTATGAGATTATCCTCTCAAGCTCAAACATTCATATTGTGCATTGTAAAATCAGTGAACCCTCCCACCTCCTTGACAGAAATGGGTACAGTTGAGGACTCAGCAATACATGACTGTGCCACATACGGAGGATGACATCCCCAAGCAAAAGATAGCCCATTGGAGGAGGGGGAGTTTCTCTTTGTTGATGGGTCAGCGACAATTGATCAGGAGACAGGACATAGACATACAGGCGCTGCAGTGGTACGCCTCGAGGGAGGTGAATATGAGACCTTAGTTATGAAAATACTGCCTATGCATTATTCGACCAATGCAGTGGAGCTCATAGCGCTCATCAAAGCGCTGCAGGCATCACAAGGGTGCCACGTGACCATCTATTCAGACTCAGCATACATCACTACTACAGTGCATGCCGGTCTACTGCGGCAGAAGAGGAGGGGTTTCCGGAGAGCAGGCGGTTCCCAAGTACAGCATGCCACATTGCTAGTCATATTAAGGTCTACATTGTCCCAACCCTCTGTAGTGGTGGGCGTTAAAAGCACCACCCATACCAACAACACAGACAAAGGGCCTCATTACGAGGTGCGCAGTAAGGGGTTAACAGCGCTGGTAACGGTGCCGGCACTGTTAACCTATTACCACCCTATTACGAGGTCTCATCACGGGACACGCAAAGGCTGCCTCTCCATTCCCATTGAGCCCTTTGGGGGCTCGAATGGGAATGGGGATGTACCGGGTCCTCCAAGGTTGGAATGGCCCGGTAAGTCCTCATTTGAGGAACCCAGACCTGGACCCGAGTTTGCAGGCAGCCATGCTGCAAATACAGCATGGCTACCTTCAAACTCGTAATGAGGCCCAAAAACTCACTGGGGAATGCCGCCTCAGATGGGGGGGCCACAATGGTGGAGGTAAGCCTCCTGGTACCCACACTTGCCGAGTATGTTGTGACCATGCCTCCAAATAATCAGCAGAATACACCATATACAGATGTGCCTATTGCACAGCTTATCGAATTACAGGGAAAAGAGCCAAATTAGGAGAAATAATTGTGGACCAAGAGGGAGTGCAAACAGTCCTCAACTGATCTCTTGACAAGAGTGTATTGGTAAAGCATTTATGCCCCAGGAACTGTAAGCATTAGCTTTTGACCAACTCCACCACCCGGCCCACAGCTCAAAGCAACACATTGCAGCAGACATACAGGAAGGTTGGTTTGTGACCAATCTTCAGGACCGCCTCATGAAGATGATCATAAACTGCACAGCATTTCAATGTGTCAGCATGGGCATGACTCTCCAGACTATATGAGGCACTCAGCCCCACCACATTGGGCCATTCCTCGAGATACACATAGACTACGCGGACATGGGAGAAAGATGTAATCGGTCCCGGTACCTGATTCTCATGGTCTGCCATTTCTCACGATGGGTCGAGGCAAGTCTGTGTGCACACCTGGATGGCAAATGTACTACAAAATTTCTTGTCTGCAAAGTATTTCCCTGATGAGGTTTTTTAAATGTTTTAAGGTCTGATAACGGTACACATGTCTTCAATTAGCTCTTTAAGGAGATCAGAGCACTACTGGATGTGTTTCATTTATCACCCCAGACCAACGGTGTTGTGGAGAGGATCAATGACTCGCTCAAGAACAAACTATATAAACTCTGCACCATGTTGAAAAAGAACTGGGTGTACTGCTTGCTCTTTGCACTCTTCAGTTTATGCACACAACCCAGAAAGGACCACCACTTATCGCCCATGAGGTAGTAACTGGTCAGCACATAAACACGCCCATTTACTCTGTCAGGAGCTCGTCAGATGCCCTCAAAGCAGCAGCGGTTTTAGGTGAAGAATTTAAAGAGTATCTGACAATCCTAACAGGTGCGCCCTAGTTTTCATAGTCCATTCGAAGTTGTGTTTTCCACTCACGATCTGGAAAAATAAATGGGCTTCACTATTGGATACACCTTTTGGACATCCACAGGGCACCCCCAAACCTTTGACCAGACACCTTAAAAACAAAACACCTAATAGTGTCCTTATGTGAATTTCAGACACCCAAGTTAATGTTAGCCCTTTTTTCATTAATGCATACACACAATTGTTTGAACATACACATGTGGATTGCAGCAATGGAAAAACCAGTGAAAGTGCACTGAGGAGAAAAATATAAACTTTGCTTCCACAGTGAAGCAACTAGTATTATCGGCTCTAATGAAAAATTAAGGTGGACCCTCCTGATTCCAGACCTGAAAAAGAGCATGGAAGTGGTGATGGATTAGTACTGGGTCTGTGGCCAACAAGTGTACTTGCACCCCCCAACATCATGGAGGGGCTATTTTTCGCTGGTCACGCTGCACTCAGCGTTATTAGTACTCCCAGAAGAACACTTGCAAGGGGGGCCAATACTCAATAGAGCCCCGACCGCGTGTCCTGCATTTGAAGAACAGAACCCGTTGCTACCACCAGAGTTTCGCATCCTACCTGGAAAAGGGTAGTATGGGAAACTGCGGAGGAAGAAGAGGTCAAACTGCCTATCTAGAGACTCAGTTGCATTGCTTGCTGAAATCCCTGAAGAATGTCGACTATTCAGCTTGGCAGAGACCTTCTTCTCCTCCCTACTGTTGCCCAGAATACAAGCAGCGGCCAATGCAAAATGGCTGCAAATGGTACGTTGGGAGCTGGTCCAGTTGGCAAATGACACTGAGCACAGGTTCAACAACATAAAGGTCGAGCTGTGTACCCTAAGGCTGATGATGATGCAGAACAGCTACAAGCTCGATATGTTAACAGCGATGGAAGTAGGCGTGTGCCGAAAAAATGGGGATACCTGTTGAACATTTGTTCCTCCAAAAGATGAGGAGAGTGGGTCATTGTCTCACATAATTGCAGTCATACAAGGTCTAGGAGTTTGTATGGAGAAAGAAGGTGGAATACAAGGAAATGAATGGTTCGATGTCACATTCGATTGGGCCCTGTCCTGGCTAGGAGCAATCGTGAAGATGGTGGCACCTGTCAACATGCTTATCTTGGTCATCTTCTGCACCTGTTAAACAGGCTTTTTGGTGTTGTGCCAAAGAAGTGCCTAGTAGCGCAATGATGATGGTGTCATGTGGGTTTTCAAAAGTACCTCGCAATCCAAATGTAGTGAGATACAAACTGACCACGCCATCCTTCACATGATTCCAATCCCCTATGGAGACGAAGTAGACTGATTATATCACACCACCATTGTCCCACCCACATGACCCTGAGAACTATTGAGGAGGTATGGGTGGACCTGGCAGGAGATGAGGGATGTATCTATATGACATGTACACTTGAAGAATATGCATAATCAGGAGAACGTTTGCAATCAGTGTGCAGGGCCTGGATACCACAAAAGGGAACGCCACAGCATGGGGAAGCAGAAAAAGGGGAGAATGAGCACGTGCATGCTGAGGAGTTTGTTACTGTTGATGTAACAAAAAGGGGGAATGTTGGGAGGGGAGAGGAACCATCCCAGCACCTTAGGGATTTTAGGGTGTGGCAAGCCCCATTCAGAGAGCTGTAATAGACCAGGAATAGGGGGTCATAATATTACACAAACTTTAGATGTTTAGACGTAGTGCACGTATATAAGCAGATGTAATTTTGTAGTCAGAATTGAAGCATGAGGCCTGCAGAGCCATGCAGTATTTAGTGCGTTAGACAAAGGTGGCAAGTCTTAAGGGAACATCTGAACAGGCCCAAGCACTAATGAGAGAGGCCCACGCTGCTAACTTCCACAGAAACTCTGTTTGGTTCTAAAGTTATAGCCAATATGTTTATTCTAAAAAAGAATGTGCCTTGCAAGGCCACGAGTCATTGCTTGGCACCTTGGTGTACCTGTTATCACAAACAGGCCAGAGTAGTCCTCCGACCCACACCCAGCCAACTACGAGTTATAGCCCTTGCAACTGTACTAGGGGACTATGACCCAAGACCCCTGAATTCTGAGATACCAGCTAAACCCAGACCATAAACCGATCAACCATAAAAGATCTTGAGAATGGTCACCCTATCTTTATTTCATAATGGCGAGGTGCAGGGAGGGATAAATTATAGTTAAAAAATAAGGATGGAAGCCTTGGAAGCCAAAAGACGCGATCGAGATGAGTGAAATGTGTGTAGGATAGGGTGCCCTCGAGACTCTCCCTCTACCAGCCTATGCTCATGCCTGGTGCCTTGTATAATGATAGAGTAGAACTGTTATCAATTGTATCTAATTAGTTCTTTGACCTTGGTTCCCTGGAGACGATGAGCCCAGCAGACCCCACATGATGGAAGACGAAAGGAGGGGGCACGGACCAATGGCCTGGCATCCCCTATAGAGACAGTTGACCATGTATAGGGTCACTACAACCAGCCACAAAGGTTTCCACTGTATACAAATGACTCTGTGTCCCCTTTTAAGCTTTTGCTTGCACCCTTTTTGCTCAGAACGTTCCATGTCAGCAGAGTTCCTTGCTGGTGCATCTATTTTTGTAGAAATAAAACTTGATATCCTTGCAAGAGTTTCTTGTGCTCTTTTGCTAGGCAGGTTGTATTTTTTCCAGTGTGAGCATTTAGGGGGGTGCATTCAGGGTAAATGCAGGAGTGCCCCCTCGCACATATCTCAGATCTCGTCACCCTAAAACGCAAGTGCAGGGTGACAGAGAGGAAATGGCATGCTTCATGTTCATCCTCTGACAAACTGGCCTGCCGCCTGCTGCAAAGGCATTACCGGCTCTCTGTCCTCACCAAGAAGAGAGCTATTATCCAAGCCTGCATCTCCGTGGCATCTAACAACTCGGTTGAACTCTCTAAAATCTGTAAGGAACTTGCCAATCCTGCCAATCCTGCCGTAGTCTCTACCTCTCCTGTACCTTCCCAGGCCCTCTGCATGGCACTGGCTTCTCACTTCATTTCTAAAACTCAGGACATCCTGTCCTCACTCTCCTCCTATCGCCTCCCTCCTTCCATTCCCTGCTCCTCCTCAGGCCCTTCTGCAGCCACCCCCCTCCCTCCTTCTCCTTCTCTGCCTTTCCCGTTTCCCCTTTTCTCTGCAGACAAGTCCAATCTATGAAAGTCTCTTCAAAACAGGTTAACCCCTGTTCCTCCAAAACTCTCAAGGACCATATTGACTCCCTGGCTCCTGCCCTGGCTGATTTCTGCAATCACTCCTTCGCCACTGTACTCTTCCCATCCCCCCTGAAGCACTCCCTTGTGCACCCTCTTCTTAAGAAACCCTCTGCCGACCCCTCCTGCCCGGCCAACTATCACCCAATCTCCATCACAACCTTCCTGGGCAAGCTCCTGGCCATCTCCCAGCTTAATCTCCACACCAAATCTGTTGGTTGTCTTCATGACCATCAGTCTGGCTTCAGAGCTGTCAGAAGCATGGAAACTGCTCTCCTGAACATCCGTGAAGACCAGCTCTCCAACCTCAACTCAAACACACTGTGTATCCTCAACTTGCTTGATCTCTCTTTGGCCTTTGACACTATCAAGCATGCCATCTTGCTCAACCGTCTCTGTGATAACCTGGGTATCACTGGTCAGGCTCTGGCGTGGCTGACCTCTTTTCTCTCTGACCGACCCTCCAGGTCCAACTCGGGTCCTTCCTCTCTGATATCTTTTTCTCTACCTGTGGTGTCCCCCGGGGGATCTAACCTCTCTCCCTGGCTTTTCAACCAATATCTGGCACTCCTTGCCCACGGCATCACCGCTCTCTGCCCCAAATTTCAATGCTATGCGGATGATACTCAGCTCATTTTCAGGCTACCCTCGGCCTTCTCCTCTCCTTCCCTCATCTCTGACTGTCTGCTATCCAGGAGTGGTGTGCCGCTAATGACCTCTGCCTTAATGCCAGTAAGACTGAGATTTTACTAATTGGCACTCCCACTCCCTCCTTCCCTGCAGCTCTCTGGCCGGCCTCTCTTGGCCCTCTTCCTGCTCCCACCTGCAAAGCTAAAAACCTCGGGGTCATCTTCGACTCCACACTCTCCTTCTCTCCTCACATCTCTGATGTCTCTGTCCCTCAGAGGTATTCTTCCTTTCCTCTCCTTCCCCCAGAAGTTCACAGTCTCCAGTACCCTGGTTCCCTCTAGGCTGGACTATTGGAACAGCCTCCATCTATATCTGCCTGCCTCTACTCTCCGCCCTCTGCATCTTATCCAGAACAGGACTGCGAGACTTGTCCTTGGCCTCAAGCCCAGGGATCGTATCTCTCCAGGACTGAAATCTCTGCACTGGCTCCCAGTGGCTGCAAGGATTAAGTTCAAAGCACTTTGCATTGTCCATAAGGCCTTCTGGGGGCTGGGCCCGCAATACCTTCAACTCTCTCTTCCCAAATATCTTCCTTCTCGAGCTCTTCACTCATCCGCCTCCAACTCCCTCAGGGTCCATCGCTTCTCCAGGCAACGCGTTGGTGATAGATCTCTCTCCTCGGCAGGGGCCTCTCTCTGGAACAGCCTTCCTGCCTCCCTGAAACTTAAGGAGAACCATCTCCGGTTCCGGAAGCACCTCAAAACCTTCCTCTTTGCTTCTGCTTTCTCTCCCCCTCTACCCTGCTGAATTCCTGGCTGAAACTGCACTGGCTACCTGGCCACCCTTTGTGACCCTGGGCCCAGGCCCCGCCATTTGCACAACTGCACTGCCTCCCTGGCAACCCCTGCACCTGGGGACTGTGTTCTGTATCCCTACAGTCCCCCACCAGCACTTATGCCTGCTCTTACCTTGCACTTGCCACCATCCAACCGTTATTTATCTTAATATTCTACTATCCCATGTACTGCACATTCCCCTCTCCCATGTATTGCACTTCCGCTCTCCCTTCCCCCTCGCACTTTTCCCCTTCCCCCTTCCCATGCACTTGCGCAATCTGACTGAATGACACCTGGCCTAGTAAGATCGTTGTCTGTCTTCCCTCTGTTTCCCCTCCCTTGCCTCGTCGCGCCTCGAAACACTTGTGTATGGGCATGTTACAAATGCCATATCACATCATATCATATCATAAAGACATGCAGTTCCCCATCTTGCATGGCTCATTGACCATACATGGCTGGGGAACAGCCAGCCCAGGAGCACTCCCTCAGCTGCAAAATGCTCAGAGAGATCTTACAAGCAGGTGTAATGAAACCTTTCTATTTACATATAGATCTAATAGGGGTGCCTTGAAGGAATCCCCCAACTAGCTGTACATTTACATAGCTGCCATTTGGGAAGTAGAGGTTCAATCAATCAATCAAATATGTTTTTCTAAAGAACAACTTTCACCTGAGGGCATCATGGTGCTACAGGAAAAGACCAGCAGAAAGAAAGACAGATTATGCAAACAAATACATTTTCATGCGAGCCATGTATTAAGAGAAATCTTCAATGGTCCTCAGCAGGAGTGAAAGTGAGTTCCAAATCCTTTGGCCAGACATGGAGAAAGCCTGGACAATGCAGCATTCCAAGCAATGGTGAGGAACAGCAAGCAGGGCCAGCAAAGCTGAATGTAGAGCGCGTCTTGGAATATAGGGCCAAATATTTTCTTGTAAGGATAAGCAGCCTAGCAAAATGATGTGTACTTCCTGCTTTTTTAGTGTCAGGGGGCCTATTTCATACGGGGAAGAAACAATATAGGCCCTAATTCACGGAATGATTTGCACGAAAAATAGGGGGCATGCGCACAAAATCGCGGGTAAAACACCAGTTTGTGTATTAATGGAACACAATACGCTGGGCTGACCAGGGACTTGCGAGGAATCCGCGCCGGGCCAACACGTTACTTGACACCATGAACGCCTTGCGCGAGACTCGTAGCGAAGGGGCATTGGGTTCTGTGCAGTCACCTGAAAAGGGGGCGGAACACGTGGAATGGGGAACAACAAGTGAAAATATGGGCATAACGAGGGATGTTCCAAAGTAAAACCTTGCAATGCCCATAAGCGTGCTAAAAACCCATATTCATGGAATTGAACAGGGCTCTCTGTCGCGTGGGAAAAGATGTGCACATCCGGAAACACGTACGCCACCCAAAAGCTGGCATAAGCATCACCGCGCATTAAAACAAATGCACTAAAACACATGTGTGCGGGAAGGTGTGGCTTCACACGTTTCCTGACACCTGTAGGTGCTTCCTATAACACTTTTGGAGCGGTGAGCGGAGAGCAGAGAGAGGCAGACAAACAATCATACTCGGCTCGCGGCATAGGGCAGTGTTGTTCTGCAGAGGTGGGTTACACGACCGCCCACCTGTGGAGCAAGCACTATGAGCATTGTGGAGGATAGCCCTGCAATTTGCCCAGCCATACAGCAACGTGGATCGGGCCAGTCAGAGAGTGTGAGACTGGGCTGGGCTGGGCTAGGGCTGGTCCTGGGGCAGACAGTGTGGGCTGTTTGCAGGATGGCGGCAGGCTACTCTGCCTGTGGTCCATAGTTTGATATGGCCCTGTGAACGCTCTTAATTTGAAATTCCAAGTATATTGTGGTCTGCCCTCTACACGCTTTGGCCGATTTATATATAGCCCATAGTGCTCGAGAGGTGCGGGGACTGATTTAGTTGGAGGCGTTCTGAACAGCATGACTGTTGGTATATACCCTTTAGAACCTTACCCTTGTCACCTTGTCATCCAACTGTATCTTTAGCGGAGTCTGGCAGCAGAGCCTGTGCAGGCCGAAAAGACTGAAAACACGCCAGCAAACGAGGCTAGAACTATCGCAGATACAACCAAACAGCAAGGTAAATCTAATGACTGTATTAGTGCCATTTACCTAGCTTGACCTTGAACTGCAAACAGAACTGCAAACAGAGAGCACTACCCTGCTTTAGCGAACAGCAGACTGCAGGAATATCCTTTGATCCCGGTCGTGAATATTGAAAATGGGGTTTGTCTTTTGATTCACTTAAAGGATAGTTCCGGGACTTTTTTTTTATTGTCCCTACGGGTCGGCCATGTGTTTGTAAGCATAAATCGGTAGATCGTAGGAAACTTTCCTATGGACCTTACCCGACTTTTCGCCCATTATCGCACTCGAAATCAGCCTCCATTTTGTGATAATCCTATCATTCCGCCGCATCGACCTGGCTCACCTGCCTTTGCGGCACTAAATCAAATCCCCCGCCCCTGAAACAGACTTTATCAAAACATTCATATTCCCCGCCTCTATCCGTGACGTGACTGAGCTGCGTAGGCAAACGCGCCCAGGCGTCTTCTACGCGACTCCACACAGACCCCGGAAATCAACACAGATCAGCTCACAATACAGCGCACCACAATTCGGAATATGAAACTGTACTTTGAAATCAAACCGCAAGATTGTAAATGTGGTAAAGTACATTTATTTGACATCAAATGTTTAGAGAATATTCAGCGATTTGCATTTTTATTTGCTCATGTTCCAAAAAGTTCGTATTGAGGAACGCGATGGTCCTTTGCTGTACACAGGGTCTTAGAGCATCTCACAATACAGCACCACAATTCGGAATGTGAAACCGTGGTTTAAAAGCAAACGGCAAGATTGTACATTTGGCAAAGTACGTTTATTGGACATCAAATGTTTAGAGAATATTCAGCGATTTGCATTTTTCTTTGCTCTCGATCCAAATTAGTTCGTCTTGAGGGAAGCGATGTTCGTGTGCAGTACACAGGGTGTTGGTTTACGATAAAAATAAGCTCTTCTGTCGCACTGATAATCGCATGGCTGTTCCAACAACGAGGCACTAGGCCACCACAACGGTAGGTATGTTGCATCTAACCGTTAGTACCGCGTAAGGGCATACTTGTACTTGGCGATCGTCCCATAAAATGGTCAGGGTGGTAACGTTGTTCACGCGGAGAAGCAACTGGCGGCTGTAGAAGCCGTCCGCCGGTGTCTGGTACTCGTGACACAGAGAGTAGTGAATGATGTACCTAAAAACATAAAAAATGAAATTAGTCTCACCATCAGATCCTTATTAAAATTATTCATTTCATAGCGAGGACAGCGCTACTGGGTGTACACAAGTGTTTAAAGGCGTGGCGAGGCATGGAGGGGGGGGGAGTGGAGTACAAGGTAAGTAGCATAAAATAATAAATAAATAGGGCCAGCTGGTGGCAAGTGCAAGGTAAGTGCAGAACAAGTGCTGGGAAGGGGGGGCTGTAGGATACTGAGACAGTCCCCCAGTGCAGGGGTTGACAGGGAGGCAGTGCAGGTGGAGAGTGGAAGGGCCCAGGACCGAGGTCGCAGACAGTGGACCAGTTGTAGCAGGGGAGAGGGAGAGAGAAAGCAGAAGCAAAGAGGAAGGTTTTGAGGTGCTTCAGTAAAAGCAGATGTTTCTCCTCCAGATAGTGCGCGGTAGAAAACACTATGCCACATAGAACGAACAAGTACAACTGAACCCGTCTTTAAAGCCACTGTATAGTAATGAAATTGCGGTATAAACTCATCAAAAGTTACTTACATTATATTTGCATTTTCCATTGTGTCTCTGTGTAGGGCAGACCCGAAACACCACTCCTTCTTTGCCGACGTTACTTCTTCTAATGAACGTGGCTCATCGTTTCGTTTCTGAAATTTTATTCATTATCTTTTCTTAGTCTTTCAGGATGGTCCCGGCCTGTCAAGGTCAAATCACAATAGAACCTTATATTGGGTCGTGGGCCGTTCCGCCACCCGAGCAAAACATCAAAGCAGCTGACCTTCACTTTGAGCGAGCACACATTTCTAGTTAGCTCCAGTTAGTGTAAGGGCATCTTGTCTGCGTGCCTTTTTTTTTATTGTCCCTATGGGGCGGCCATGTGTTTGTAATACGGAAACATTCTATAATTTTTGTAAAAATGATTTATATTACTGTTTGGTTTAATTGCAATGGGCCTGCAACATGAGGAGACTCGAGAGAACAGACAATCGAATTACAATCATTTAAACCGTGATGTGTATTTCTCAATGAGCTCTGCTTTAGGTGGACATGGAACAGAGGCAATGTTGGGTGGCAATGCAGTTGTCCCCTGCATAGGTTCGTTCACCACTCCATGTATGTGCCTATCGAGGACATCTACGATAAGTCTCTCAATAAACTCATATTGCATATCCTCAAACACTGGTTTGATCACCCATTGTTTACTTCTTTTAGTGAAGGCCTTATTGTAGCGAAGCGTCCCTAAAGTTCCGGTCGTCCTACTTTGTTGACGGCCAACATTATGGTTATGTGCCAAGACCGCTAGAAGAGTCCGATTTATCATGCCTTCCATGCCAAAATGCAATCTTTTGGGCCTGTACTTTAGGCACATATTGTGGAACACCTCCAAATCTCCTGTGTGGCAGAATTCCGTGAGTCCCCTCAAATCTCTTGTTATAGTTTTATCAAATACAATCTTTTCAATGGCCTTGTGAGTGGGTGATGAAGGAATCAACCACTTCTTCTTCCGTGCCTCCTCTGTGGACAAATGGCCATGTTCACATTTGTGGAAATGCTCATTTGTCGACCATCGATGTACGTTGCTACAGTGCAACATTACTGACCGCCATTTTTCCAGTAGAATTTCCAACGACCCTTCACATGTTTTTGAGCTCCACCAAAGATGGTTGCTGATTGACTTGGACCACTGTGAAATACCTTGCATATCTTTTTTTTTTCCTGCAGCCGACAATTTTTTATTGATTGATTTTGCAAGATGCCAAACGTCAAATTGGTGATTTATATTTTTGTACTGTTCTCTCATTGTCTTGGCAATTGAAACGTGTCTGTCCGTGGCTATCAGGTCGATCACCATTCCCCGCGATTGTAGTTCTTGCAATGATGCTACAAAGCCAACTTTCTCCATGGCCACTGAGGATGTACTTTGTGACACCTGCACGACCACCGAACTCACA
The DNA here is from genome assembly GCF_040938575.1 of Ambystoma mexicanum. Classification (NCBI taxonomy): domain Eukaryota; kingdom Metazoa; phylum Chordata; class Amphibia; order Caudata; family Ambystomatidae; genus Ambystoma; species Ambystoma mexicanum. Next base: position 263,652,222 of record NC_090923.1, on the reverse strand, counting down.
ATTTTCTTACTTTCCATGTCCTGAAAGTGGTAGGTGCAGTACTTGGCTGAAAATCCTGGACTGTTGCATTGTCCATCACCGGCTAGCCTGAAGCGTTTGCCCGCGAATGTACTTTCCATTGACATTTTTTCCATTCTCCAAGCTTCGCTGATGGCTGGAAATAGATAATCGGTTTGGTATTTGTAGAACTGACTTTTCGCAATGAAATGGATTCCCACAAACTGAAAGAAATACTGTAACTTTTTAAAACTTGAACCACTAAAAAGTGCGGCCGCTGCACAAAGTAGATTGCCTGCTGGCAGTTGCCCCAGCATGGGTTGTGCAGACCATGCGAACGGATGATATTGTGTACAGGTGGCATGTATTTTAAGGTTAGTGCCTCGAATTGCACGAGTCACATTAATCAATGGCTCCCCACATACTTCCCCACCAACCTAATGCCCACATTTCATCATCATAATAATATCCATCAAACAGCTATCGAATACAATGAATTTGGCCTCTTTCCTTATACTGTCACTCTGCATCCCAGCTGGTTCGGCCTGTAACGTTGAGGACATGTCACTCGCATGAAAGGTACAATCTCTGATATTGTCTTCCGCTATGCTGAGTGATATTGATGGTGTTTCATTGTCGTCCACTTCATTCTCTTCCATTGCAACATCTGTTCCTTGTCCGGAGATGGGAGAAAAAAACAATGTCTTCAACTTTCGCGTGCTCTTATTTTTTGCGGGTGTGGATTCTGTGAATTGATCTACGACTGCATCCAAACTACCAGGAGGACATTCACTATCAATGGCTGGTGGTGGTATAGCTCCGTTGTCAATCACTTCATATTCTTCCCATTGGCACGATGCATCTCCAGTCTCAAGTCCCTGCCAAAAGGTTTGACAAGCAACATCTCTCGTTCGCTTCACTGTCTGTGTAGATCTAGTTCTTACACCCACTCGCAACTAGAGGACAGATTAGAAAAGGGATGTTCAGTTTAAACACAACTTACAGTATTGAACTATTGACAGTGAAAGACAACATAATATAGTGAACAGGACACTAACCTTCTTTTGCTTTCTTTTCTTTGAAACTTTCTTTCCTCGAACTTCAACATCTGGACGCTGTTGCTCCGACTCGTGTGTGCATGTCTCCACTTCCTCTCGCGCTGCAACGACTATACTTTCATGATAAGCACATCCATCACTCACTGAGGCTCCATCGACTCGCTGAAACATAGAACTTTCATTAGTATGTATAATAATATTGAAAACACAAAATGTACTTGGGGACCAATACCCATACGTACATCTCAATAGCAAAACACGAATGAACGCATTGTGTAGAACATTCAAACGACAATAGTTCACGCATTGTTGATCTAGTTAGATTGAACTGTCAAGATCCATACCTCGGGCTCCGCATAGACTTCCATTGATGATATTATTGAAGATGAGGCTTCAGCAACTCCCTGAAACACAGTAATTGCATTAGTATGGTTTTGTATTTTGTTTAAAAGAACATAAACTTTCTGCAGGCGTCAACGGCTCATCTAAATAGACCTTCACAAATGATCAGTTGTCTAAAATAAATAATGGATATCTAAATATGATTCGATTTGCTCCATCGTTGGAAGTGTCACCACCCAGAGATCTGCATCAACTACTAGGGGTGATGTTCTTGTTGAAGAAGCTCCGTCAGCTCCCTGAAACATAGTACTTGCGTTAATAAAGAAGGAAGTATAGCGGATGTAATCACGTCATTTGATCTCGCATGATTGATCTGTCAGTATCCATACCTCGAAATGCATAAGAACATCAAGGGACGCTGTAACTGCGGTGCGCACTTCTGCAAGCTGTTGCGCCGACCCGTAACTGCATGCTCCCCCTTCCTCTTGGACTAATGCTCCATCGACTCCCTGAAACATAGGACTTTCATTAGTAATGAACACAATATTGAAAAAAGAAGACACATAGGAGGGCGACGACAGAAGGACATACCAATGGCTAAAAACGAAAGAAACATTGTGTGTAACAATCACGCTACAAGAATGCAAGATCTGATGATCTCCATCGATGGAACTGTCCGGAAACGTACCTCGAGCATCTGAGTGACATCTACGGTTGTCGTCAATGCGTTGGACTCCTCAGCATCTCCCTGAAAGACAGTACTTGCATTATTTTGGATAACAATAATTATAACTGAAAACAAAGACTAGAGGACGAGTACTGTGGTGTACCATTAGGTAAAATAATTACACGATCAATTAAAACTATTGATTTACATGCCTAAAACAAGTCAGTGTCAGAATAGCTAAGTAAGATTACCCGATAGGCGCTTGAAGTGGCTGATGACTGCAATAACGACACGGATGGAGAATCTTCAGCCTTCATATTGAGTGGATACATAAATGGGGAAATTATTGTTAGCTAATGCTACACACTACCGCAATGCCGAGAGATAAATACGTAAACTTGACTCACCAGTGGAGGGATGTGGACGAATAGAGTGGGAATAGCGGTTGAGAGCAATTTTCGCCTCGCTCGCGGTGTTTTCGTCCTTATTAGCAATGATGTGGAGTACATGTCTGGGCTAAAGTGCCTGCTGCAGATGCGGTATCGATCACCCATCTTGTCCGCAAAGACTTCTAGGACTCTACTTTCTATCTCAGAGGCTGGATATCCGCAATATCGGACCCATTCTCTTATCTGATCTATTGTCTTAGGGAAAACATGCATTATAGTACCTTCAGATTTGTTATGGGTCTTCGAAGGGCAACCGCCAATGGAACAGGCAGGCATTATGGAAAGTTCTGAAAAGTAAAGATCAACAATTCTCTATGAATACCAATGTGTTAAAACATTAAATGACACATAAAAGGTTCAATGCAAGGTCCGTTTTGGTTCTTGGAACTATACACGTTATTCACATGCGGATAAGTATTTCAATAACTTTCAAAAAATAGAAAAAGTAATTTGACTAAACTCAGAACATGTGACTAGTTCCTTGCATGTACTGTCGTGAACGAAAAGAAAACATGGATGCAATTTGATGACTACTAGCAAATAGATATAAATTAAAAAATTGGACGCAAAATGATTATGGTACATGGACTTACCTTGACGAACAAACAGTTAGATGCAGGGATCAGAGTAGTTTCTTGTCGTAGAACAGGGAGCAGTTCACAGGTTGCAAACTGACGAGTTTGCTCAAAGTGGTCACGGAAGTTCACAGAGACGAAGAGCAGATAACCAGCACCTTCACGGGTTGACTAGCAAAGCGCAAAGAAGTTCTCATTAGAAATATGAAGTGGGTTATAAAGAATTCGAAACAGGGGTGTGTTTGTGAATGAATGATGTGTATATGTCGTGGCATTATGCGGTCTGCAGGGGGCCGTCCAGCGTGAGGGGGGATGCTTGGCAGGAGACACGGGGTCTGTAGGTAGACATGGGAACAACAACCCATGCTCTATAGACCACTTTGAAGTGTACATGGTCTTTGGCACCTCTTGGCCTTTATCGCTCCCTGACAGCTCCACTTGCCAGCACAAGTACCCCGGTGCGAACTGCCTTTGATAGGGCGGGGGTGGATCGGGGAGGTGGTCGTGCAGACAAGACACAGGAAGACTCTTGAAAGGAGACACACTTATGTGGATTGCAGGGGGCCGTCCAGCGTGAGGGGGGATGCTTGGCAGGAGACACGGGGTCTGTAGGTAGACATGGGAACAACAACCCATGCTCTATAGACCACTTTGAAGTGTACATGGTCTTTGGCACCTCTTGGCCTTTATCGCTCCCTGACAGCTCCACTTGCCAGCACAAGTACCCCGGTGCGAACTGCCTTTGATAGGGCGGGGGGTGGATCGGGGCGGTGGTCGTGCAGACAAGACACAGGAAGACTCGTGAATGGAGACACACTTATGTGGATTGCAGGGGGCCGTCCAGCGTGAGGGGGGATGCTTGGCAGGAGACACGGGGTCTGTAGGTAGACATGGGAACAACAACCCATGCTCTATAGACCACTTTGAAGTGTACATGGTCTTTGGCACCTCTTGGCCTTTATCGCTCCCTGACAGCTCCACTTGCCAGCACAAGTACCCCGGTGCGAACTGCCTTTGATAGGGCGGGGGGTGGATCGGGGCGGTGGTCGTGCAGACAAGACCAGTTTGCCGCAGGGCCTCACCAAGGAGAGGCCATCTAACTGAATGTAAGAGGATGGCTGCAGGATCTACTACATGGAATGCAGGGGGGTGAGTTTATAAATACCTCACCCTCCCAGGAGAATATACACTAGATTCATTTAAAAAATCAAAACAACCATTGTTAAAATATATGTTGGGCTTTATTTTAGATTTTAATTAAACATAAATAATAAACATTACACATTGTAAAGTTGAGGTTGCAGCACATCGAGGGAAAATCCGCGGTATTGTCCACTGTCACTGGGGAAATGTTGTCTAATGGCAAGTACCGCACAGGCAGGTATTACTCTCCGAACGCGGTGTCCGAGCCTCCCGTGAAGCCACCAAGTGAAGCAACGATAGGCCACCAGCCTGTACCACCTGTGAAAAAAAAAGATGCAAACTGTATTAAACTGACCAAACTTTCTTATCAATGTCGATTCAGGTAACACATGTCATTTTTCTTAGAAAAAAATTATATCTAGAAAATGCACTATATGGAACAAATTTACATGCATTCGAATGATATGTAAATGTAATTTTATATGTGGGAGACGACCATGAAATAGTGGTGGCATCACTGACATCACAAACAGAGTATACTTACTCGTTACTCGGATTACGCGGACGAACAGTGCCGCGAATTTCGTGCATAAGCACCATCATCATCCTCAACACGGTCCGTGAGAGGCAGGCTTCCCTGAACTCTGGCAGCTCGGTGATGCATTGCGGACTTTTCTCGCCTTCCTGCAGACTTTGCTCGCTTTCCGAAATGTAGGCCAAGCACCCGGAATTTTCACGGCAGCAGCAGTTCTCCTCCTCAGTTGGCATTAGCTCGCACCGATTGCACGTGCACCAGGTGGAGACGCCGTCCATGCGACATGGTCCAGGCTCTTCATCCGTTGACTGGTCCTCCCAACTGCCGTCCGAATCCCCATCGTTTTCGCGTGCTTGACTTTCCAGTAGTTCTTCCTCGGTGTACTCGGGCTCGTACATATACGGCATTATTGTGGCCATTGTGCGGTAAAGATAGTAAAATAATTTACAGAGATGGTACAGGTGTTCACACGGGCTACAAGCGGCGAAGGTAGCTGACCAGAGCACTGAAACGAGTCACAGAATACTCAAAGTAACACAGAGAGAGGAATGGAATCGAAAATCTGCTGCTGTGTGTTGTGAAACTGTCTGTTTATACTTATTGGGGAAAGAGGCGTCCTGCCATTTCCATGGCAACACGTCAATAGCTGAGGCGCAGCGATTGTTGACACGAGACGTGCTTGAAATGGGCAGTACGCGTCTGCTGATGTCAGGCTCAGGGGCGGGGGATTTGATTTAGTGCCGCAAAGGCAGGTGAGCCAGGTCGATGCTGCGGAATGATAGGATTATCACAAAATGGAGGCTGATTTCGAGTGCGATAATGGGTGAAAAGTCGGGTAAGGTCCATAGGAAAGTTTCCTACGATCTACCGATTTATGCTTACAAACACATGGCCGACCCGTAGGGACAATAAAAAAAAAGTCCCGGAACTATCCTTTAAGCCTCTTGAGAGAAAGCAACTTTGAATTCTGCACTTTGTTAGCAACCGGGAGACTTTCCCTTTGACCCCGGTCGTATAAGATCAAGAAGGGTTACTTAATTAAGTGAAAGAATTTACAAACCCAAGCCTGCTAGTAGAATATAAATGCATGGTAGCAGAATGCCAACTAAGAAGAAGAGTGTTCAGTTTAAATATAACCTCCCGAAGCCAAAAAGTAAAGCAAAAGAGCATGTGCAAAAAGGGGTCATAACATCTTTTTTTCTATGAATTCTCAGCCCACCACAAACTCTACAGTACTGCAGGATATTGAGCGACCAGGACATAATGGCAGCAATGGTAGTAATCCTCAAGAGGAAACCACGTTCGGGGACATGGATAATAACTCACTGCTCAATCTTTGTCTTAAAATGCAAAAGGCAATGACCCCTGCCCGGACAAAAGCTAATGAACCTTCTCAGGACAAACTAGAAACTAATACAGAAGTACACGTACATACACCCCCACACTCAGCTAGATAATCAGCATCACCAAATCTAGCCATAAGCATGACAGGAGCGGTTGTAACAAATACAACAGTAGGTAGTGAAGACTCATTGACACGGAACACGGGGATAGCAGAATTGCAGTCATCAATGACTGCAATGCAGTTTGCTATGAAGATCTTGTTAAAAATGTGTGGCCAGATATTAAATAATATGAAGCACACAGTCGTACTGGAGGATTGCAATAGTAACACCAAAGAAGAGACTGAGGGTGACCTCTGAACAACAATCCAAATTGTAGAAGAATCTGCCGAAATCCCGGTGATTGAACAGAGTGTCAGGGATGTTTCTGTGGTGTACTATTCTAGGAAGCAACGTAGACTTGCAAGGCGGGAGGCAATGAATACGCATACAGATATTGTTGCTGCCTCACTTTTTGAAACAGTGAATGAAGTAAAATGGAGCAAACAATTGAAGAAAAGAGTAGCAAGAGACAGAAAAGCACATTTAAGGGTGTGGGCTGTCTTAGATGTTGGCTTTGAACAGATAAAGATAACACATCCCCAAGAGAAGGAAGCAATACATCTGTGTCCCCTCAGTCTGGAGATGATCTGGACACAAATTAATCTACACCTAATAAATGCACGGGCGTGGCTTCCTTGGAAAGGACTTTTGCCATGCCCATATTAGAAAATAAAATTACTCTGACTGAGCAATCTGGCAACCGTATTTGTATAACTAAAAATCTCTACCAAGAAAATGTACCTAGATGGTTAACAAGAACAGAACTACTTACTAGATTGCACTCAGTGGCGCAACTTAGGATACTTAAATCAGGTGATTTTGAATACGTGGAGCCTCTTAAATGTCCTAACCCAAATGTATCTGCTATTCATTGTAAATTCCTACCAACAACTCAGCTGATACGTAGCTATAAAGAGAGCTTGAAAGCGACAGATATTGACCTTGACGTGGACCCAGCGAAAGAAGATCCCAATTGGCCTAAGAATAGTAATAATGAAATTAAAGAAGCACAATCTATTCCTCAGATTGCATTAAGAAAAGAGATTCAGATGACAGATAGCCAGAATGTCCTGAAATGGTTAACTGACTCATTATCAGTTGTCATACATCAACCTTGAAATTATACTTTTATTTCTAGGAATTGCATAGGTTTCACACACCTTTTTGCCCCAGATTGTTCCCTCCCCTTTATTGTGAGCCATACCTGTTTTTGTCTACGGGAAACATGGCTGACTGTACCCATGGTATTAGATGGGTATCGAAACTTTCAACCAATGGCAAAACAAGGAATACAAGGTCCACCATATGGGGGCTTTGTGATTGGGATATCGCAAATGATTAAATCATTTCATATAAACACTAGTTGTGATGACAGTATGATAGCTGTTGAGCTGGAAGGGTGTGTTTGTGGAGTATTGCAGAACAACCTACTGATAAGCCTTTATAACCCTCCTGCGGCTATTTGGAGAGAGTCTTTTCAAGATGCCATGCATGAGCTTTTGGCACAGTGGTTATTGGTATCTGGGAATAATGCCATTATATTTACGGGAGATTTTAACTGCCACATTAGTGAGATGAAGGGGATGACTACAAACCCCTATCTTAAAGCCAAGAGCTCAATGACTAACTCCGTAATTGACCTAGAGGGACAATGCTGGCTGAATTTCTTCCGTATCTGGGATCTTGAAGTAGTTAATGGGTGAACATTGAGCGATTATCCAGGAAAGCACACGTGGAAAAATGCTAATTCCCAGAGTACCTTGGATTATTTAATTATAAATCCGGTTGTTGCTTCTTGTATCAAGGACTTGAAAATCAACACAAATGTGTGGACCAATCATAATTAATTGACTGTCACGTTTGAAGTTGAGGACATTGCCTTTGATCCTAAGCCTATGGGCCATATGATATTAAATCATGCTGCAAAATGTATACGTTGGTCAGAGACAAATATTATCAAGGTGGCAAATGCAGTGTTATCAGAGAATATTCCTGAATATGATGTATTTATATTGATGTCGGTGGATGCTATCAAACATTGGATCTCGTCGTTCACGAGCACATATGCCACTTCAATTGCGAGGAAGATAGGAATTGATCATTTTCACATGGCAAAAAAATCACGTCCCACACGCAAGGATTTTCTTACTGCTTGTCAAGCCACTAAGAATAAATGTAGAGCATGAATTAAAGGGAAGAGATATCTAGATAATATTAGTCATTGGCAGAAAATGATCCAGGTATTGTGTTCCAAAAATACCTAAAACATCTGGGTGCTCTTGGGGGAGGCAAGGGGCAAAGGAAAAACACATTTGATTAATCCCATAGGAACACAACACTGGGAACCTTTCCTGGAAAAACGAACTAGCCCAGTTAGTAAAGATCACCAAGTGGAAGCATTTCTGATGCCACCTAGACCCCCATCTAGAGTCACCTATGAGGTATTCTTAACCAAGATCAAGAGACTTAAATCTTCCTCACGTGCACCTGGACCCAATGGCCTAGCAAATATCACACTCAAAACGAAACCAGAATTTTGGGCTGGATTGTTAAAAATCCTTTTTGATAAGATTTTAGCTGAAGGTACAATTCCATTGTCATGGCAGAATGCCTTCCTAATACCCGTTTTCAAGAAAGGCAATAATATGGACCCTAGTAGCTATAGGTTGCTGTCCATGCTGGATTGTACAAACAAACTATTTGCATCAATATTGCTCGACGAGTTGCAGGCATGGGTGGATAGATCAGGCTTACTTTGTCAATTTCAATTGGGAATTAAAAGTGGGTATTCCACGGCCCATAATCTAGTCATTATGGATACACTCCGTACAAGAGCTAGATCAAAGGGGAGTCCACCTGTGTATGCCCTATTTGTGGATTTCAAAGCAGCATACCCAGAGAGAAGCTGTGGGCTAAACTGAAGACAGTGGGCTGTCCTGGGAGTCTGTTATATTATTTCAGACTATTGCACAATAATACTAGTGCATCCCTTAAATTACACTCACAAGGGAACATGACCAAACCTATAACCCAAAATAGAGGGCTTAAGCAGGGTTGTGTTACCGCTCCCTTAGTATATAATCTGTTTGTCTGTGATCTGCCTACTGCTGTAAGATCTGTCCACAATTGCCCGCCTATGATCGGCTCTGCTCATTGCCCAATCCTTGCTTACCCAGATGACTTGATGATTTTGATCATACATTTAGTGGCTTACGGAGATCTACGGAAGCACTCTGGGCATTTGAAGACTGTAATGGTTTAATAATCAACCCGGAAAAGACGCAATTGATGGTCTATACCAACAGGAAGATTGCTCACCCTAGGTTGAAGATGAATGATTTAGATATTTCCTACACTCCACTGTATAGATACTTGGGAATTGAAATTGATGATAAGGGAGATTACCACTCATATAAACAAGCGCATATTATTAGAGCAGAGCAGATCACTGCAATGAGGTATCGTTTGACCATTGACTATTGGGGTTATACAATTTGGGCTGCTCATCAGCTTTATATCCAGGTACTGGCCCTGATGATAACCTATGGCCTGGAATCACTATTATCTATTGATTTAGGTTGGCTACAGGTCCTAGAGGGCACATTTTGGAGGAAAATTCTTGGGCTACCGAATTGCATTCCCATGGCTGCAATTAGATTGGAATTGGGCCATATATCATTTACATCTATTGTGTTAAAGAAAAGGGCAGACATGTATATTATAATGAGCAACAACCCCACCAACAATCTGCTAATGGCCATGCATCAGAAAACACTCAAGGAATCCACGACTTGCCAACTAAGAAAAATCATCGACAATTATTTTATGAAATATGTTGGATACAGAGAAAGGGAAATTATATCAATACAATTAAACATGCACTTGCTAGGTCTATGGAGCTGTGGGACTGGCTCGAAAATGATGCTCATTTGAAGATCCAACTGGACTCCATCAGAGATCCAGGGAAATTAGGCACCCTATTGCTACTGGACCTATCAGCAGCATTCGATCTTGTCGAGCATGATAAATTATGTCACACTCTAAAAAAAGATTTTAACTTTTCCAACAATGCCACCCAGTGGATCAAATCCTTTTAAACAGACCGCACATCCAGAGTGGCCATCGGAAATCATGCAGCGGAACCCATAGTAGTACCCATCGGAGTACCCCAGGGATCCTGCCTCTCCCCCACCCTCTATAATGCATACACTAAACTCCTATTCTCGGCTCTTGACGATATGGGTGTCATCTATACCAACTTTTCAGATGACACCCAGATCCTCATCCCCATTACAGGTGACTACACCCAAGACACCTACACCATAAATAAAATTTACTCAATAATCCAAAATTGGATGGCTCTAAATAGCCTCTGCCTCAACGATGAGAAGACCGAGGTCCTCATCGTGGGCTCTCAAAAAAGAATATGCGCCCTCCACTCTGACTAATCCCATATCAACATTGACGGTACACCGATCCCAGTACTCAAACAAGTTAAAACTCTTGGTGTTTATATTGATGCTAACCTCACTATGCACAAACAAATAGCTGCCCTCTCCTCATCCACAGCCTACACTTCAAAACTTATTGCACTCAGTTGCCAATTTCTCACCCCCACAAATTGCATCACCCTGGCTAGAGCCCTGATCCTAACAAAATTGGATTGCTGTAACATCCTCTTCCTAGGAACCTCCAAAACTAACCTAAACAAACTTCAATTGTTACAGAACAAAGCCTTCAGAGCGGCACTAGGTATCAAGAAATCCGAACATATATTTAGCATCAGAAGAGAAAACCATTGGCTGCCAATTGAAGCAAGAATCATCTTCAAAACACTTAGCATTGTCCATAAATGCATCACTAACAAAGCACCCAGCTACCTCAATAACACTGTTAAGAAAAAGATCTCCTGCAGGCAACTTAGATCTAGTAAACTGGCCCTCCTAGAAGTCCCTCAATTCAAATACTGTAGAGCAGGAGGATGCAGTTTCAAAGTCCTAGCCCCATCGCACTGGAACGCACTACCCCTCAGCATCAAAAACGAGGACTCTCTACTAAAATTTTAAAAAAGCGCTGAAAACCTGGCTATTCAATAAATGTTAACCCCAACTAGTCCTACTCGATTTCAGTATTAGAATGCTACAAACATACCCTTTAAACAAATTGTGAATTGCTACTTTGACCCAGTGTAATTTAGCATATAAAATATGACTTAAGACGCTATGTGTAACTTCAGTATAAATGTTTTGATTATCTGTCTGTAACTGCAACACTGTATAAACATGTGTAAATTCATCTGAAACTTTTCGCCGTGATACCCCCGGGTCTGGGCGAGTAATAAATGCAATAAATAAAAATAAATAAATAAACCTAAAAAATGATCAGTCTAGGTCACATTCACTCCACACGTTTAAGAAACCGCAGTTGTATCTTAATCTTTCCCCTTCTCCTAGACTTAGACGTTTTATCCTGCTTTTGAGATGGACCATCTGCCTGTATGGTCAGTTACTGGGACAATAAGTCATATACCCTGGACTGACCGTTGGTGTCGAATATATAATAATAGGGATGCTATTGAAACTGCCAAGCACTTATTATCTGAATGCCCAAATCAGAATGGGGTAGATCTAAACCATAATGTAGATACGTGCATAATCCAGATTCGATAAAAGAGATGGCTTTTTGGTTGCAGTGTATTAACACAAGGAATATGAAAATTTATATTTTGATGTACAATATGTGGCAAACGATAGAAAAGATTGTGGCCATAACTACATACAACTAGAACCATATGCCTATTATTTCAATAATAGAAAGGTAGGGACACCTTGGGCCTCATTACGACCCTGGCGGTAAGGGGTTTACGCCAGTGTTAGCTGCGCCGACCCCTTACCGCCAATTACGAGGTCCCTTAGCGCCATGGAGCTTTTAACACCCGCTTTTAGCGGGTGTTAAAATCCATGGCGCTAAGGGACCATGGAGGTAATTACGCCACCGTAATTTACGGTGGCGTAATTAACGCCTTCCCCACTCCCATTATGCCCTATGGGGCAAAAATGGGAATGGGGAAGGGTAAATGGGGATTGGGGACTTACCGCCCCGCCAAGGTCGGAATGGGGCGGTAAGTCCGCCAACCACCATGGCGTAAACGTAGTTTACGCCATGGTGGTAAAGTGACGGCCCAGGCGGTAACTTACCGCCTGGGTCGTAATGAGGCCCCATGAGTCCTGGAGGAATTGTGAATAATTGTGAACAACTGCTCTCCTGCGAAATTGAATTAAATAGAGTGAGGTGCAAATATATGGTAGAGCTATTAGGTACAGACTATTATATATGTGTAGAACTGATTTTTATTTAGCATTAGCTGCTTATCTTGTTAAACATTGCAAATGTATGAAATGTATGTAATTTTATGTTTTATATATTATTGTGATATTATATTTGTTGATGTTTATGATTGGAAAATGTAGTATTAATATAATGTGAAAAGTTTATTTGTAAACTGTAACACATTAAATAAAAAACTGTAAAATAAAAAGGGCGCACAAACAACAAACGTGCGTATACAGCTACGATGAATGTATCATTTTTTGCAGCAGTGATTGTGGGACACTGCAGGAGGAGGATGGCCAGGGCCTGGATTTCTCTACCTTGCACCACCCTTTTTGGGATGCCTGATGACCAGGTCTATGGCATGTATAGGATTCCACCTCATATACTATTAGACCTGGTCACGGAGTGGGAGAATGACCTTACATCACCCACCCTGTGCTCCCAAGCACTGAGCCCCTTGGAAAAGGTGCTCAATGTTCTGTATTTTTTGGCCACTGGGTCATTTCAGCGGACAACTGCCATAGTTGGGGGCATTTCACAGCCCATGCAGTCATGCTGCCTACACCAGGTGTTGGCAATCATGACTACATGCCCCTCAGTCCGTAGGCACATCTACATGCCCAGAACAACTGCCGAAAGGCAGGTCGTGGTCAAGGATTTTTATGGGGTGGCGTACTTCCTTAAAGTGCTTGGTGCGATTGATTTCACCCACGTGGCTCTACGTCCACCTGGGCCACAGAGCACATCTATCGCAATCGCAAGCACTCGCATTCCATTAACATGCAGGTTGTATGTGATGCCAAGGGTATCATTACTTCTGTATATTCAAACTATCCTGGGTCCACCCATGATAGCTTCATATTCAGAATGTCACCCCTAACCGGGCCCTGGAAGCTGGGAGCCATGGCAACACATGGCTCATTGGTGAGTATAAACCCATGCACATGCATGCATATCACACACAGACAAATACACAGCAATGACAAACATTTTTACCTCTACAGGAGACAGTGCCTACCCTCTGAGCACCTACATGATGACGCCAATACGGAACCGTGCCACACCACCCCAGGTAAGATACAACACAGCCCATATTGAAACTCAGGGCATAATGGAGTGCACATTTGGAGTGCTCAAGTCACGTTTCCGCTCCCTTGACCACTCTGGTGGGAAGTTGCTATATGTGTTAAGACTGATTTCCTATACTCTGGCCTGGTGGACAGATGTATAGAAGGCCAACCTATATTGTGACAGGGGCAACTCTGGGAAGCTGTTGCCAAAACCAGTTTAAGGTAGCTGTGACAGGCAATCTATGCTAAGATCTTCAGAGGGGTGAGAGTGTAAAGGGTCCACACTGAGGTCACACAATGGGAGTCACAAATTACCCTTAGACAGGATGTAAAAAATACAGTTATTTAATTATGGCCAAATGCACTATAAGAAAAATGAACATAAGCAAGTAGACTTATCAACCAATACCATTAAACTAAAATACATATATACAATCACAAGTTCAAGTGCATAATACAAATCAAAATACTCCTGCAAGGGAATGAATAGGTGAGTATTACACACAAAAAGGTCCACAGAGAGCTTACCCCAAACTAATATTGTCCAACCCTAAGTTGCCTGGGGCCTTGTGCCCTATTGTTCAGGATACAAATATACAGCACTCAGGAGGCAGGAGAAAATGTAGGTAGGGTCTCTGGGGTCCAGTGATGGATTCTTAGGGCCAGGGTTCAAGATAGACAGTGTCCAAAATTCCCCCCAACAGTTAGACATCTTGCCAAGGCATGTATTGGCAAAGCCAATAGGTTTAAGATAAAGAATATTATAAATCCTATGACTTACAATGGAAGTGTAGGGGTATGTTAAAAGCTCAGTAATTACCCCACTCACTCCGAATCTTCCCAAGACTTTCCAGAACAAAGGAAGGATGTCCTGGCTTGCTTTTCCCGCTGAATTCCACGGTCCTCGATTTTCACAGGTTGCAGGTTCGAATGATTCTCCGGTTAGGATCTTTTGCTGGTGCAAGGACTCTTGATGAAATGCAGAAACAAATGATGCAGCACCCTTCTCGGTACTGGAGACGGGACAGAAAAGCAGGTTTCGGACTGTGCATGCCGCGCCCAGCGATGCAGCAGGACTCAGTAGCCGCGGTCCGACTTTCCGGTCTTTCTCGGGTCCCCTTGGTGCAAGGACGCTGAGGGTGTCGTTGCAGTGGCAGCTGAGGGTGTGCCAAGTGTCAGGCGGAAACTCGGAACGGCAACGAAGATAACCCGGTAGCCCAAAAATTAAGCTGGTCACCCACAGGATGATTCCCGGGCCCTTCCAAAGGCGGTTTTTGTGCTGGGCTCCAACTAGGCTTCGGGCATGGATGGTCCCTCCACTCCTGGGGTCGTAGCACCTTCGCTGGCCTACTGGAGATCAAGAGACAGACAAGGCTCCACCAGGACTGCAGCAGAAGTTGGTTGCCAGGCCCCCTTCAGACAGGTTACAGGTTTCTTTGCGGGTCTTCTCAGCTGGACAGATTCTTGGCTCTTTCAGGTTCTTCCAGGATCTCTGAGAATTGCATGCAGGGGCCCTCTTCTTATCCTAAAGGCCAGGTAGGAGGAAAAAACTCCCACTAGCCAATGGCAGAACTAGCCCACACACACACCCCACAGTGGTCCAATCAGGACCACTGGCGGGAACACTCATGCATACCACTCCGACACACAGAAACTAGGATGTGTATTAGGGTCAAACTGACCCAGCCCACATCCTGCCTGCAAACACACAAAACCCTCCAGTAGCCCGACAAAAGATCCTGCTTTCCTGGGCACTGGAAGTCCTTATAAGGATCTTTCTGGTTTCTGAGGCCAGGAAGAAGGCTAAACAACAAGATGCAAAAAGAATGGACAAAAAACCTCGTGCCACGGCCATGTTTGGCCAGTAGCCACAGTAAGTAGCCAAACGCGGTAAACACGGTTAAGCTAACACGAAATTCCCCAAAATAGTGGGGAAAAGTCACTGCTGCCACCAGCCCATCTTTTAAGCACCTCAGAATAACCGAAAAAAATCCTTTGAGTGTTAGCCTAGGGTAAAACTAAATTGAACCCATTTGCACTGCAGTGTAATCTGCTGTGTGCAATGATAACAAGTTACCACATGTGATACAAAAGTAACCACAAGTAGTAACAAAGTCAAAAGACTAAGGGAAACTGTACTGATAGCCTTAAGGACATATCAGTTTCCCCATAACATGTGAGTAAAGGCCAGTACAGTGAAGTTTAATGCTTCACTGTGCTGCAAAAAGTACACGTCAGATTGAAAAATAAAAGCAAAAAGTTTAGGGGTTCCATAAAGATGGAAAGAAAGGTGCAGTAAAGAGAATCTTCCCTAACAATATGCACCACCCTTAGTGTGCAGGATCATTGTGGCAGCATGTGTCCTGCACAATGATGCAACATGGTGCAGTGTACCGGTGGACATTCTGGTGCCCCCACATCCCCAACCACATGCACGTAGCTTACACATGGTAGGGCAAAGGGCACATGGCGAGTCTGCCCGTACCCAGCTTGTGGCACAATTTTTCACCTAAAATCCTATCCCTGCAGAGTGCACACAGCCCTGGCACATTAAAGGTGCCATTCAATGATGACAACGGGATGTAAGGATGGAAAGGTCTTTTCAGACCCCCCCTGACATTCCTACGTGAAATGGATCTCGTGTTTGTCCAAATGGAGGGAGAGGTCCCCACGTTTGTCTATCGAGTCTAATAATTCGGCCATATGATAACCACAAAAAGACGATAGACAAAGCCATTTGGTGAGATCCACAGACTCCATTTTGTGTGACCGAGAAACGCCATCTTTTTCTAGGATCTGCCATGATTTCGCCAAAGCTTTCTCTCCCTCTGCCCAGCGCTGCGCACAGCAAGCCCTGCCAACCTCCTCCTCCTGCTGGCAGCTCTGCTCAGACCCATTTCTCATGGAAGCGCTTGGCCATGTATTGTTGCAAATACTCAGTATCCTTCTCTCTTCCTCTGAGCTTATTTGCCTGCACCCAAGTGAATATGTTGTCACAGCGCCACGATGCCCTAGGGCAGTTGTGCGCTTTATAAATGGAAATAAATAAAAAAAAAATAATTGCCCTGTGTGTGACAGGAGCAAGCTCTGGCCTGCACGTCCATCCATCTCCACAAACCTGCCTGTGCCACCTCAACCCCCCACCTTTAGGAATTACAGCTTACAGAGCCTTTGCCCAAATACCTTTCCCTTTTTGAAGTAACTGGTGGGTAACCTTTCACCTCCAGGCCTCCCTCATATGCCCCTCATATACCTAATCCAGTGTGACTTTATATTCTCCTGTAAAACTAACACCCATCCATCCACTCATTTTAATCGTGAGGCACCTTGGAGGAACAGATCATGAATAAAGGTCTTGAAGATAAGACATCTGAAACGAGGGCACAAGGTACCCGTGCCCCATAAAAGCATGGGTCAGAATGCACATATATCGATACACATTTCACAATTGAAATTTTGAATTTTGAATCATTATGCGCACCGGACAAACTAAATCGTATTTGGGCGCAGATGGAAACTTTAGCATTTGGACTGTCTTTCTCCAGTGTGATAAGTAAATTGCCCCTGTGGCTATTTCCCATGGGGAATCTCAGCAGAACAGATGGGTTTTCAGGGCCTTACGGAATGTCATGAGTGTCTTAGCCTCTCAGATATGTTCCGGAAGCTTACTCCATAATCTAGGTCCATAGACCCCAAATCTACGGTCTCCTTTACTCACATATTCTGACCCCGAAACGTGGAGTAAATTCTTCTCACCTGAGCATAGCTGCCGGCTAGGATTATAGCTCTTGATTTATTTACACATTTAAAAACCAGGCAAAGAGTGTTAAACTCTATTCGCTCTTTCACAGCTAGCCAGTGTCAGGATTTTCTCAAATTAGTGATAGGTGCACATTTTGATACATTGCACACTAGTCTAACCGCAGCATTTTGGGCCATCAGCAATCTGCGCAACTGGGACGGACGCTGGTATTCCTGACAGCAATGCGTTACCATAATCCAGTCACGCGTTGACAAGTGCCCCTACAACCACTGCTCTAACCTCATTTGCACTAAATGGCAGAATATGTCTCAGTGATCGCAGTGTGTAGAATGCTGACTGCACCTTTGTGCTAATCTGCGCTGCACAACCCATATTGTCTTCCCACACGCAGCCCAAGTTTTTTGATTTTCTTGGCAAAATTGAACGGCGCCCCTAGGAAACATGGTGGCAATATCTGTTCATTCTGTTGAAGATGATATTTTGAAGCAAATAATGACACTTCCATTTTGCTGGCATTCAGCAACATTGTAGGCACTGTTTCACTATCGCAAACGTATCCTCAGATCTCTGCACCTTCAGAAACCCCTGAGTATCATCTGCATACAAATGAAAGTTGATGTTATGTTTCCTCAGTATGTCAATAAGCAATTTCACATACAGATTAAAAAGTAAAGGTGAAAGTGAAGACCCCTGAGGGATCCCACATTTTTGTAAGACCGAATCCGACAGGAAATCTCCAAGCCGGACCCTTTGTTCCCTTTTAAGAAGGAGAGACTCAAACCACTGAAGTGCATGTTCCAAACCTTTTCCCACTTCTCTCAATCATTTCAAGAAGATCCCATGGTCTAACAGCATGACCAGCAAGGACATACCCCCTGATCTGCTGTCTTCAATACGTAATCCCATACTGTCAACAACGCAGTTTCCATCTCGAATCCAGGTCGGAAACCAGATTGTAACAAGTCCAGTAGGTTTTCACGGTCCATGTGTTCTTGCAGCTGGGATATCACAATTCTTTCTAGTATCTTCGCTGGCCGCGACAATCCTGCCACTGGCCTATAATTTTGAAGATTCTTGGGATCAAAATTGGTTTCACAAGCCTCTCCCATTTGAATAATAACCTCATGTCTAACATCATTCTTTGCATGGCAATGATAATTGTGTAGTTTCCATTAGTTAGATGAATGACATCTTGTGCAGAAAGTTCGACCTTCACCCTGTGGAAATGAGCCCAGATGACCCACGTGCTGATGGAAGTAACATCACAGCAACAGCCTATTGAGTCTTTCCATCCCACTAAATTGTCTAATGTAGCCGGGTGTGAACCAATAACGATGTAGTGCTCCTCACCTATACAATGTGTCACTGATGACGATCTTTCTTTTTATAACATGATGTTTTTGTAATGTTAGGCAGAGCGCTCTCCGAGCAGCTGAGTCCTCTGCATGCCCAACTTTCTTTATATAAACTTTGTTCAACTTACTATCTTTCACCTGGTCTCATTCCCTACTGGTGTGTTCATTTATTGACAATTGTTGGTATCGTGTTGAGGCCAGGCCCATTCAGGGACAATCATCTGTGCCCACCAAACCACCCTTAGAATGTGGCCTTAAAAGGGCTACATTGTGTGCATCCCTAAGAAATTAAAATAATTCAATCTGGTGTGTACGAAAGGAACACATAGAAGAGGAAGTATGCCACTAACACCATGTCAAAGTACACATCTAATTGTGGTTTGTGTCACATAAACCCTCCCACAAGTCATGTAAAATTATCGCCACACTGTGCCATGACATGCAATGTCAAACAAGATACATAAATGGCCAACACATAACACTACTGTCAGAAAGCGCTCAACGATGCATGAAACAAGTTTAGAAATAACACACGCTCATACAATTCCATAATAATGTTCACTACAACATATCATAAACACTGGATCTGTCTGACAGTGACTCATCATATTTCCTCAAGTGCCTCAATGTGTCATAACTTGCTTCCCGCATGGTTGAAGACTCTCAGAAGCCCTTACCGCCGCACCGCTTGTCGGTTCACAGTAAGCTTCTGTTCTCTGGTGCTTACTCTTTGCACCTGTCCTGACACTAATTGGTCACTAATAAGTTGCGCAAATCATCAATTAACTCTGGAGATCCCACTCCTCCTAAACTATCTGTCATTGAATCCCACATATACCCCACGGACAGTGTTTCATCCCTTCACCTCCATCCTGAAGAAGGCCATCCCAGTCACCTACGTCCAGTCTTCGTACCCTGTGGCCGAAACACTACAGTGTTGATCCATGACACAACTCCACCCCTTGCATACTTGTACACACCTGTTGTTGTGTTTTTTTCCCTATGACAATACCCATGGACCAACTGAGGTCCTGGGCTGCATTCACTGTGTTGTAAACCCTTGTTAACTGTGTATGCAAGAGATCTTGCACCATCAGAAGGCTTGCACCCTCAACACTCTTGAGGGTGGTACCTAGTGGTACACCTACATATGAAATGTACAACTGTCCGTCTGTCTGTTATTATGCTAACAATTGATATATTATATGTATCATCACCAAAATTCAGAGATTAAACTAAAATTATCCTGAATCTCAAAAGTGTGGGTCTCCCAGCCTGATTTTTTGTTTGAATATACGCTCACACTCCTGGGCATATCAGTACCTAGCCAGGCGCCCTGTATTATTACCTCTACCTCTTACACTGCCATGCAATATTGGCATTATTTTGGATTTACACATTGGCAGACCAATGCAGCTGTCTCAGTGCGTGGCACATTGTCTGATTGCCATGTACTCAATCAGAACTCAAGTCATTCATCTTTGCTTGTGCTTTGTGTCCTCCTCTTCCCTGCTGAACCTTTGTCTGAATCTGCAATGGTCACCTGGCTACCCTCTGACCTCGTGCCAAGGTCCCCTCACCCGCCAGTTGCATACCCGCACTATCTCCCTGGTATCCCCCGCACTTGTACTGTTTTTTCTGTATTCCTACAGCACCCTACTGTTACGCTCACCTGGCTCCCACAGAGGCATCTGTCTGAACTGGGCAGCTGCGGTCTCCACCAATGTGACGCGTAGGGCCGAGATGATGGACTGGACTGGCCCACCTAGCTTCGTTTGCTTGGCCCGTAGGAATATTCTTCTGTAAATGGAGGAAAGGAATTAACCACCCGTGGGGTTGAGCATAAATCCCCCCACCCCCGCTGTTCTCCCCACAGATCACCTTTGATGTCCCCTCTTATAGTCTCACCTGATGGTTTGAAAAGATGAGCTCTCCATCCTGCATTGAGCACAGGGGCGCGTTGATAACCAGTTGCTTCACTGGCTCGAAGGAATTGGTGAGTTCCAGAACAATATTGACTCCGAAAAGTACGTAGTTCGTAAGAGTTCACATGTCTGACTTTCACTCATGTCCGATTCCTTGCAGTTTGCAGCTTGACCCCAGTGAAGAGTTCCTCGTGGTAGCTGACGAAGTTCAGGTAAGGATTTGGCTTATCCTACACAGTTCAATAAAATAAGGCCAGAATATAACCTGTGGCTTGCTCACTTATTCAGGTGTGGAGAGTAAATATGAAGTTTGGGGAATAATGCCTCCGGCGGTAAAATTAGGTATGTCTATTGTGGTGAGAAGAGTTCCCCTTGTTTGTCCCTTCGTCTCACCTTGTTGTCCTTTTGTTTCCCTTAGGGGCCGGGGTACGGCGAGGATGCAATGGAGACTGCGCCGACCCGTGAAGAGGAATAGTACCCCCGGCGGTAATCAGGTAAGTCTATGGGGGTAGTTACTATTGCCTCTGTTTATTCCCTTGGCTCACCTTTGCTGTTCTTGTGTTCCCCTTAAGTGCCAGAGAACGTGCAGAAGGATGCGGTGGATCGTGAGGATGATGCGAAGGCTGGTGAGTTCAGCGCGGCACTGCAGCAGGCGAGGCGGCGCACGTAAAATGCTTCTTTCTTCCAGCTCTAAGGAGCGGTGAATCCAGAATTCAGGTAAGGATCAAAGGTTTTGCTCTTATTCTAACCTCTTCTCCTTCTGTTCCTCCCTTTTTCTAGGAGCTGCAGAATGTAACCTGTTGCTTGCTCCCTTATTCAGGTGTGGAGAGTAAATATGAAGTTCGGGGAATAATGCCTCCGGCAGTAAAATTAGGTAAGTCTGTTGCGGTGAGAAGAGTTCCCCTTGTTTGTCCCTTTGTCTCACCTTGTTGTCCTTTTGTTCTCCTTAAGGGCCAGGGTACAGCGAGGATGCAATGGAGACTGCGCCGACCTGTGAAGAGGAATAGTACCCCTGGTGGTAATCAGGTAAGTCTATGGGGGTAGTTGCTATTGCCTCTGTTTATTCCCTTGGCTCACCTTTGCTGTTCTTGTGTTCCCCTTAGGTGCCAGAGTGTGGCGGGAACGTGCAGAAGGATGGTGGATCGTGAGGATGCTGCGAAGTCCGGTGAGTTCAGCGCAGCGCTGCAGCAGGTGAGCCGGCGCGCGTAAAATGCTTCTTTCTTCCAGCTCGAAGGCGCGGTGGATCCAGAATTCAGGTAAGGATCGAAGGTTTTGCTCTTATTCTAACCTCTTCTCCTTCTGTTCCTCCCTTTTTCTAGGAGCTGCAGACTCGAGGCGGGCAGGCAGAAGACTGGATGCAGGCTTGCAGACACGGTGAGCGTTACGCTGCTGGATGCAGAATAATGCGAAGCGTGTGCTGCTCTTGGTGTGTGGTTTAAATAGCCTCCAAAGTAGTCCCAGGTAAGTATTCCTCCCCAGCCCCACCCAAGTAAAAAATAGTTCCTAGGTAAAATAGTCCCTTCCAAGCCTCATTTGGCTTGGAGCTCTGCAGCATGGTCTGCATCAGGTAAGCTTGCAGCATGGTCTGCATCAGGTAAGTTCTACTCTATGAGCCTGGCGCCTATGGAGCCAGGACTGACTATCCATATGAGCCTGGCGCCATAGGCGCCAGGACCGCACCCAAACAGCCCCTAGCAGGGTTTTTTGGGCTTGCTCAAAATAACTTGATGCCTGCTTCCAGGGTTGCTGGACCTGGTCCGGTTCCCCGGGGGTAGGCATCATGACACCTACCTGCACTTGACATCCGATGTCTGCACTTAGCCTTGCACTTGCCACCAGCTGGCCGCACTTTGATGATTTTCATTGTTATTATATTTCTTATGATGTACTTCCCATGTACTGCACTGCCCCCACACACTTTTCCCCTTCCCCCTTGCCATGCACTTGCCCCATCTCAATTTCACCTTGCCTTGCAAGATCGTTGTCTCTGTCTTCACTCTGTTCCCCCTCACCTGACTCGTTGCGCCTTCAAATATTTGTCTATAGGTGCATAATGAATGCCATATCATTTTATATGATTTCACATCATATCCTTCACACATGGGAGGAACAGTGATGTTTTTATTAGTAAATCTGTTCTGGTAATAGCAGCTCATTGAGGCTTAGAGTGTGACATGCCTGGGCAGTGTCTGTTCATGTGGCACACATTGAGGCTGCTTTTTATTCTGTCATTGTCTGACTATTTCTCCATGGGGATTGACATTGTCACATGGACAGTAGGGCCTCAATTTACCATTAACTTGTTACATGTGTATGTTGGGAGATGGTTGCGGACAACAATTGTGTTTGAGCAGCTGCCACACTCATGGATGTGGGCCAAGTGTATGCATTTATTTGTGATTGCAGTATACATTTTCGAGTGGATATTCGGGGTGGTGTCGCAACACGGCAGTCGAGGTGCATGGCACACCATCGATGGAGTGATGAGTTGTCACTATGTCAGCTTCCAGCATGCAGGTGATTTCTGGTCTGGAGGGGGCTAACTGCAGGGTGGGGTGATGGGGGCTGAGGTGTCCCATGTAGAGGGGGCTGCCTGCAGGGTGGCATCACAGGTGATGTGGGCTGGGGTATCCCATGTGGAGTGGGCTGCCTGCAGGGTGGTGTCAGAGGTTATGGGGGCTAGGGTTGGGGTGTCGCATGTGGAGCATGCTGCCTGCAGGGTGGGGTCATGGGTGATGGGGGCTGGGGTGTCCCATGTGGAGAGGGCTGCCTGCAGGGTGGGGTCACATGTGATGGGGACTGGGATGTCCCAGGTGGAGGGGGCTGCCTGCAGGGTGGAGTCACAGGTGATGGGGCTGGGGTGTCCCATGTGGAGGGGGCTGTCTGCAGGGTGGGGTGACGGGTGATGGAGGCTGGGGTATTCCATGTGGAGGGGGCTGCCTGCAGGGTGGCATCATGGGTGATGGGGCGTGGGTGTCCCATCAGGAGGGGTCTGCTTGCCGCGGATTGCCAGGTGCAGATGCACAATTAGGCCGGGGTGCGGCTGGGGATCACAAGGTGTTTTCATGCGATTACACTGGGGTGTAGCCGGGGATCGCCCTGAGTTTTCACACAATTTGGGTGGGGTGCAGCCAGGGATTGCAAGGGGTTTTTGCACAATTACACTGGTGTGCGGCCGAGGAACACACAGAGTTTTCACATGATTTGGCTGGGGTGCTACCAGGATTGCGAGGTGTTTTCACGCGATTACGCTGGGGTGCGGGCATGGATCGCGCAGAGTTTTCACGTGATTTGGCTGGGGTTTGGCCAGGGCTTACAAGGTGTTTTTGCACGATTACACTGGGGTGTGGGCCGGGAATCGCGCCGAGTTTTCACACGATTTGGCTGGGGTGCAGCCGGGAAATGCAAACTGTTTTCATGTAATTATGCTGGGGTGCTGCCGGCGATCGTGCAGAGTTTTCACACGATTTGGCTGAGGTGCAGCCGGGGATTGCAAGATGTTTTCCCATGATTACTCTGGGGTGCAGCCAGGGATCGCACAGAGTTTTCACACAATTTTGCTAGGGGGGCTGTATGCTGGCCCAGGGATGATGCAGAGGCTTGCACCTTGTTAGGCATTTCTCCTGCTTTTTACTGCACGTGGGGGCGTGTTCGCAGCTTGCTGTTCCTTGTGCCACGGCTACTGATGCCTCGGGAAATCCCTGAATATGCATGTCACGCAATTATTTCTCTGCGCCATGGCTGGCGCACGTTCCTTCTCAGTGCACAGT
The DNA here is from genome assembly GCF_040938575.1 of Ambystoma mexicanum. NCBI lineage: Eukaryota > Metazoa > Chordata > Amphibia > Caudata > Ambystomatidae > Ambystoma > Ambystoma mexicanum. The sequence continues at coordinate 263,627,795 of NC_090923.1, read as the reverse complement.
GCTAGCACCTTTTCTGCGCCAGATTCTATGAATCTGGCCCATCATTTCAAAAACTAAGGAAACATGCTTCCCCTTCCTTGCCCACGTTAGTCAATGACCTTCAACTATGGTATGAGCTAAGGTTGAAAAAATCCAATGCACATCTATCAGATATCTATTCAAAAGCAATTTAATGCACTATAATTCATATTCAAAATACAATGAAATCATAGAACAATACATATAAAAGTACAAAACAACACTGACCTAAAACTTCAATGTCCCACAAACTTGTTTAGAAAAACACCTTCAGACACATCCAATGCATCTAATAGTAGTGAGTCAGATGCAGCCAACGGGGGTCCCTCAACTTCTTATGCAGCCCAATTAAAGACTATATATGTCTGCTTATTACATAATTCGTGTTTCGAGCCTTTCTTTCGAGTAGCAAATTGGTGTCATAACTGATAATGTTGTATGTTTCTATGTAGTTTTGGTCTATTAGTTCTAAATACGATCTGTGGGTCACATGACTCTTTTTTAAAATAAGGTAGGTACATAAGTGTCATCCGCCGCCGCCGCGATTGGCGGATTCTTCCGCGTTACAGGTGGCGGCACAGGGGTGGTGTGTTTTAGTCCTCTTTCTATGTCATCATTCTCGGCCATTCTTGTGGGCGGTGTCTGGCGGGAGTTTAAAAACGTCCTATTTCCCAGCAGACTCCACGTTGCAACCCGCTTCGGAAGAATCTCTTCCGGGTTTATGCGCTCCCGAGGCTTGGCACTCCTTGCTTTGCTGCAGCCTTTCCTCGCTCCACTGTCCATCACTTCGCTCTTCCCACAAAGTGTTTTTCTGCCGCTTTCCTTTGAGCGTTCTTCAGTGTTTTTCGTTAGGTCTGGTTCTTTATTTTCTCTGGACCTACCTTTCTCCTTCTTACCTATTTCTGTCTCCCTTCTCTCCACCTCCTGGCTGTACTCCCCGGACTTCTCTCTGCTCTCTCTTCCTTTCCTTACCGATTCTGCTCCCTCTTTCGGAGTTACTGGGCGGACTCACCCGTCCTCGGCTTGCCTTCCAGAGGTCCTTTCTGCCAGTGTTGTTTCCTTCATTGCCTCCTTCAGAGGCGCTGGCCGATCTTCAAGCCATCCTGCTCATTCACTTCCTGCTCAGACTTCACCGACACCTACAGAGAGGAAAAAGAAGTGAACTCAAGTACTACGAAGGGTTTTTTCTTCCCGATTGGGTTTTTCCCTTCCTCCGGCTTGATTCCAGAAAAGGGGCCAAGGTCTGCGGTTTCCTAGCGGTAACTGTGGCTTCCTTCTGTGACAAGCACATTCATCCAAGAAAGGAGAAGGATTACCTGGCCAGGCGGAACCTACAGTCTGCGAACAACAATTCCGGAAGCTCAGGTGAGGAGAGTGCAGAAGAAGGGAAGGAGGAGGGAACGAAGGGAACTAAGGGAATCCAACTAGCACAACAAGGTGGATTGTTATGGATACCGTGATCTGAGCCCAGCATTCTGAAATAATAATAAAAATAAAATAACTGCCACACAGTGATAAAATTGACATAATGATTAACAGTGTATTTGGTACCATAACTCTCATACGTTATGGTGCGATTTTGATAAGGTGTGAAGAACATTCTGAGATCCCCCCACGCATTGAAGCATTCATTGAGTTCTAGAGCCTTTGCGAGATGGCGCCGATTGCATTACACAAGCAGCCGCAGAACTCGCTAGCATTAATGGATACAAAACAGGGACTCGTTTAAGCACCGTGACTCAAGGGTTTGGCGTGTCTGAAAGCTTTCCTTGGGAGTGCAGTGCATAAAAGTGAGTAGATCTCTTAATAAATCCTAGCACTATAGTTGCCCAATATGTATGAAGGTGAGTCAATTTTGATGCAATTAAGAGTAGACAGCCCAGATGCCGTGTGTTATCACTGCAGTGATTGGATATTGACATGGTGCTATTGCATGCCTTTTGATTAACAGTTAGCAGCATGTCAAAAATATTCAAGGGATATTGTGAAAGCAGCAGTTTGAGGCCTTAATCCAAGGCAGATTCCAATCATTATGTTTAATCAGCCACTCTATGAATTGGCAAACAGATCTAGTGAATCTGGCCAACAAAGCATGGCAAATATAATTCATTGTTATATTTAGTGGGATGCATATTTAGATGACAGTTCTTGGAAATCTCTTGGATGAAAGTGGGTGGACTGGAGCACTTGTTCAGGCTGATATTAACACAGCTGGAAAAGCAGATTTGTTTCTAAACGGTTGCCATGTGACTTGTGCCTGTAGCACTCATCAAATCACAGCCAGTCATCTCTATTTACTTCTGCAGGAGGCCTATAATGCTGACAGCCAAGACATAGAGGATAGCAGTCAAGTTAAGTCCCATGAAGACTGGTGGAAAGAAAGAAGTGATGAATGAACCGAATTTATATTCTGGTACATCATTCTAAAACTAGAACTCCTTTTAATGACTTTTGTAAGTGCGACAACAGAAGGAGATATCCAGCTCTATTTTGAAGCCCTAGACCAGATTGCTCCCTGGTTCTTTTACTTTGACCATACTCACTGTGCAGAATGGATTTCTTTTTCTTTTTTGTTGTTGTATTTAATTGTTGTAATGCTTAAAAAAATAACATTTAACAATAGCATTAACATTTATATACAATAAACATTCTACTAAAATTCATACTTAGAATTCATAAGAAAATACAACACATGCTCGGCGACACACACAGACAATAAAAACATCCCAGAATAAGAAAGAAAAAACAACCCCAAAATGGAAAAAAATAAGACTTAGGCCCTCATTACGACCCTGGAGGAAAGTGACTGACCGGACCGCCACAGCGTAAATAGCGTTTCCGCCATTGCAAGAAGGAGCAAAGTGCGGCCCATTCCGACCCATCGGGCACGAGCACCACGGCATGGCGGAAGTGCAAAGTCCGCGATGGCGGAAATGACCCCAAACGGCCCACACCGCTGCCGTACGGCGCCCTAGGTGCAATACCGCCACCCATCACAGCGGACACCGCAGTGTGCGCCTACCGTAAAGTACGGTGACCGGAAATATACGGAAACGGAAGTTAAAACACGGGCCCGGAACGGGAAACAACCCGCCGTACACCTATAAAACCACTAAAACCACACAACCACTAAAATCACCACCCTGAGACACAACCCAACCCGTCATCCACCCTAGCGAAACCAAGAAAAATGGGAAAAGTAGCGAAGAAAGCGTGCGACCGCAAGCGGCAGGTCCACTTCTCCCGTGAGGAACTCACCGTGCTAACAGAGACCCTCCAGGAGAATGCTGCCGTCGTCTTCTCCACGCAAATGACCAGGACGGCACTCGCAAACAAGAAGGCCATATGGGCTCTGGTGGCACAGCGGGTAAGTGCGGTGGGGACCGCACCCCGCACCCCACAGCAATGCAGGAAGCGGTGGGACGACCTGCAGATACGCGTCCGCAGCATACTCTCTGCCAACCGCAACATTGCCACAGCCACCGGGGGAGGGTCGGAATCACCAATCAAGCTGACCCCCTGGGAAGAAATCTGTGCCTCCACCATCGGAATGGAGAGCATAGAGGGAGTCGGAGGGATGGAGAAAGGAGTGCAGACATCCGAAGATTCAGGTAGGTGGGCCTAATGAAACAATGCTAAATCCACAAAGTCCATCCATTCGAAGCACCATGTGTCCCCATAGTGCAACAGAAACACATGTCCAGGAGAACGTCCACACACATTGGCCTGATAGCGCACGTTAAAACCCACAATAAATACATAAATAATTAAAAACCCCTAAAACACGCACTACACGTGCAGCAGGCACACCCTAACTGCAGGCTGCCAAACAACTGCACCCTCACTCCACACACAAATGGAAGCACCTCCAAGGCCCCGACCCAAATCACCCTCAGGTACCACCCCAATGCATGTGATACATTGCCATTCCAATTCCCACAGACCCACCAATAACCCTCGCCCTCCTTTACTCCACCACGGGGTCCGATCCAAACGACGAGCTCCAGGACACCCCTACCAGCACACCTGCAAAGAGGGCCAAGACCGACGGCCAAAGACCCTCCACCTCAGCTGCACACATCAAGACACGGCAACAGCACAAATCAAGTGGCAGCACACAGGAGGGAACATCAACAGGCACCCCAGCAGCCAGCATGGCCACAACACCACCACCACAGGTCCCCCCAACGGATGCCACAGAAGGCACTGCCTCCGGTGGCAGCAGCACCATAGGTGACACCCCATTGATGGCAGCATGCTCCGACACAGAAGACGGGGATGTCGAAGTCAGATCCATCCATGACCTGTCCCAATCCCCCTGTCTGTTCCATCCCGTACTACATGAGGATACCACGCAGGGGCACCCACAAGACGACGACTGGCCATCCCCCACAAGCCCTGTGGCAAGGCAACATGAGGACAACAGCCCCTCTGTGACACCCCCGCAAATGGCCATGGCCCAGCAGAGGCAACAGTCCCTCGACCAGTTAATCGTGCAACAGCAGCAACTGGCCACGCTCCTCAAGGACCATGCCGATGAATGTGGGGGCACTAAGGCAGACATAGAAACATCAACTGAGACACTTAGGGCAGAAATGGAGAGAAGTACAGAGACACTAAGGGCACAAATGGAGAGTAGCACCGAGTGCCTGAGAGTCCAAATGGAGAGTAGCACCGAGAGCCTGAGAGTCCAAATGGAGAGAAGCACCGAGAGCCTGAGGGGGGAACTGCATGCGACGTCCAAAGACGTATGTGCCGAACTTGCCGCAGTGCGCCGTGTGCTCACTGAGCTCTCGCAAACCCTTAGGGACATGCATGGACGTGAGCAGGCAGAGACATCATCCGTTGCAAGTTCCGTCCAGGGCAGCCCCCAACGTAGATCTGGGAGGAACCTGCGCTCCACAGGCAGGGGTGCCCCTGATACCCGCAGAGGGGGCTTGCAATAGCGACTGCCCACGGACGATGAGCATCTTTGGACACTGGTGTTCGGGGGGGAGGTGGGAGGGTGGAGGGGGTGTGTTGGGCTCACTTGGGTGGCGGGTCGATAGGGTGTACAACATGATATCACATATGCCATAAAAAGTGCACGATCAACCAATGAGATGTGTGGACATTGATCTTTGTGTACTAGGCCATTATAGGCGTACAGTCCATATTGTGCATGTACCAGACACACACAGTGCCACGCATCCCGTGTCCATGTATCAGCCACCAGGCGTGAGTGCTAGAAGCATGCATCAATGAGATGCTGACGAATGTCACGGCCCTCCGGTGCCTCGCAGACTCCTTGAGGTGCTGCCACATCCCCACCCTCATCATGACCATCATCAGGTGCTTGCAGTTCTGCGTCAGGGGGCATGGGCACATTTCTACGTACGCACATGTTGTGGAGCATGACACATGCCATCACCATCTTTGCAACCTTCTCATGGCGGTACAGGAGTGCCCCGCCAGACCTGCTGAGGCACCGGAAACGGGTCTTCAGTAGGCCGAATGCCTGTTCAATGACTACACGGGTACGTGAGTGGGCATGGTTGTAGTCCTCCTCATGCTGGTCCCGTGGGTTGCGGACTGGTGTGAGGAGCCATCTCTTCAGTGGATACCCGGCATCACCTGTATGTGGACGAGAAACGTATGATGTGGAATGCCATTGCTACGTACGCACACCCCCCCCCTTCCTGCCAGGTCATTGCCGAATCACATACCCCACATTATCATGCATGTAATGAGACTCACCGAGTAGCCAGGATCTGTTCCCTGCGTGTCGCTCCATGTAGCGTGGTATTGTAGAGTTCCTCAAGACCATAGAATCATGGGTTGATCCAGGGAATCGGGCACAACAATGTGTAATGATCCTGTTGGAGTCACACACCATTTGTACATTCAGGGAATGAAATTGTTTTCGGTTGCGGTACTGGGCCTCCATGGCATGTGGGACGACCAATTCCACATGGGTGCAGTCGATGGCACCAATGCAACCCGGTATGCCGCCAAGTGCATGGAATCCCACTTTTGTGTTGGTAATTTCCTGCTCCGAGCGTGGTAGAGAGATGTAGTCGTCTGCGTGCTTCAGGAGGGCATCGAGCACTTGCAATAGTGTCCGTGAGAACAGTGGCTGTGATATGCCATGCAACTGTCCGACTGTGTGCTGGTAGGTGCCTGTGGCCAGGAAGTGGAGTACAGACACCACCTTCAGTAGGGGTGGGATGGCGGTTGGGCTATCTATCATGCTGACAAGGTCAGCCTGTGTCATGTCCACAATGGCGGTTATGGTGTCCCGGTCCAAATGGTAGAGGGTGTGGATCTGCTCATCAGTGAGGTTGAACGGATGTGCTCGGAGGCGTGGGATTGCGGGCTGCCTGCGTGGTGGTAGTGGCTGTGCTGGCGGCCCTTGCTGGCCCTGCCTTGGCCTCCTCCTCCTCCTGCGTCTCCTCCGTGCGGCCGGTTGTAGTTGGTGTTCGTCTTCTTCTTGGAGTTGGAGTACTTGCAGTGCTATCAGGTCCCCCAGGGCCAACATCGCGAGTCCTGCCGGTAGCATTTCGGAGTGGTTGTGGGAGGAGACTGGGCGTGAAATTTATGTGTTTCCAGGCTGAATGGCCTCCACCTGTGGTGATTCATTCCACCTGTGCAAACTGCTCTCCCCTTTGGCCGAGCACGTCCCGCGCACAACGCTGCAATTCGTGGAATGGCATCTTGCTATTGCAATCTTGTATTTGTACCCGATGGCCGTGTAACATTGGTTGATATGTTCATTCTGTTGTGGTCCCATTGTTTCACATACCATCTGTGCAGTCGCGAACAGAGTTGTGAAGGGTCGGTGGAACGTAGTACTCGAGTAACGGTGGGCCCTCATTCATCACTGTACCGAGTTGCAACGACGGGCGGGGCGTCCCATTCGTGGGTGAAGGCAGTTGCCATTTTCACACACAGCCGCACTCGATGGATTAATTAGTGTTTTCAAACGGCCACAGATGCCTCTTCGACGTGATGTTGCAAATGAGGAATTCGAAGGGCGGCGCTTTCGGTTTTCAGCTAGCGGCGAGGAGATGCCCACAGGTCTGACTGCAAATATAACGTTCTATTGTTCAATGTCCTTGGGACAGGGGCCATGGCGAGAATGCTATGATTGATATGAATAGTATGGGATGCGCAATTGCGTAGTGGACGATAAGGCAGGACGTTCCCAAATACATGTTACTTCACTAGACTGGAATTACGTGCTGGGGCACTGTGGATTTTGCAGGCTGCATAACGCACAGACTCAATGGATATTTCTAATGTTATGTGAGTAAATATTCAGGCGTTTTCATTACGGGATGAGGGAATGATGAATGGATGCATGGGCAGGTGATTTGATACAGTGTTTGCCATGTACAGGGCTTCTTGGGATCTGTCCGCCCCCCCTGCGCTATGTGATGCAGGGCTGCCATAGTGGGACCATCGTCTATCTGGCCTTGTTGAGCCCTCCCTGTCTCGACGCGCCTTCAGACACTTGTGTCCATGCACGTTACCAATCCCATCTGAAGGATTCTGTTTTCACAGGCGCATGCACAGGTACACTCGTTTGTGATGGTGTTTTCACCTCGATATAGGTAGTTATGATTCGCAAGTGGTTTTGGGGTGGTGATGATCCTTTGGAGTGGGCTTGCATGCATATGGCTGTGGATCTAGTGTGATCATTGAAGTGAGTTGTTCGAATGTAGTTCTGATGGCCATTCTATTCTGTTTCTTTTCTTTTGGTTGACAGGTATCTCCTCCCCTTTTGCCACTGCCATCTGTATGCCACTCCTGCAGATGGATTTTACTCCCGACACCTGCTGCTTCGTGTTAATCAGTGGAGCAGCATTACGATCTTATGGGACGATCGCCAATGGGCCACATGCCCTTACGCAGTACTGGTGGCTCGGAGCAACATTTCGGCCTTTCTGCTGGACTAGTGCCTCCCCATTGGGACGGCCCTGCGGTTCTGTGTGCTTCCATGTTGCCTTTTCGTACGTGTATGTGGCTCTGTGTACCATGAGGGAACAGGGCGTCACACGAGTAGTGGCTGGTCATTTCTTGCGGATGCAGCCCACAATGGTGAAATGTGTTTTGGAGTTCATGGCCTGATGGCTGTATGGGCTTGGTGATATTGATGTGCATTAAAATTCTATTCTGATATGGGCCGTGTAGCGTTCTTCTTTGCAAGTGATGTGGCATATTCCTATTTGGGGAGCGATGTATTGTGAGGGGATCTGCATTGGGTTCCAGCTTCGGAGTTTTGTTGCGTGGTCCTGTACTGGGCGCGTTTGCCTACGAAGCCCGTGAGGTCAGGGATGGGGGCTGCCAATATGACAGTTTGAATGTTGTCATGCTCAGGGGCGGGGGATTGGGTTTTGTGTGACAGATGCCGGTCAGCCAGGTGGACTGGTGGAATGTTGTGATTTTCTGAATATTGCTGGTCACAGGTGCCTGTGTTTGCGTGCGTTTCTTGGTGGGGGACTGTGGTCATGTCCATTGGGATGGCTTCTGTATTCGTGCCATCTGTGCCCTGCAGCTCCCATTGGCCCCTCTTGAGGTCCATTTGTTCGTTGGCATGCATGGGTGACTTGTGCATTTCACTGGTTGCATTGTGGCTTCGTTGCACCTACGGGGAGTTGTACTTTGTGGGCAGGGAGCGGTGTACGGGCAGTCAGTGGGGCCGTTTACGGTTGATTCGCGATGCCGTACTTCTCACCATGGCGGAATGGTGCATTCCGCCATGCTTGATGGCGTTAGGTACATGTCCGCTGGGGTCGGAATTGGCGTACCGTTGCGCCATGGTGGTGTTTACGGTTTGGCATGGCGCGCGCGCGCGTGCTTGGTGCAGTTAGCGTTGGCGTTCACTACGGTGTCGCTAATGGCATCGTACTTTGCGGTGACGGGTCATAGTCGCACCGAGCGCTATTCGATGGCGGTATTGCATTTCCGCCATCGTTTTCCGAATTCCGCCAGGGTCGTAATGAGGGCCTTAGTCAATTTATCTTAAAATCCTTTAAAAAAAAGTTTCTAATGCTGCTCTTCTAGTTTCAAGGATTTCAAAAGCTTAGTAACGGCGATAACAGTGGAAGTAGTGTGTCCATACAAACATGCAGACCAAACTTGTCCTTCTAGCCCCATTTTAAGGGAGTCTAAATACTTTTTTAGATGAATTGACTTCAAGCCTTAGAGTTTGACATTTTCTCGTGATCCTTACAGAACCGGCAACGAGTTGCTTTCAAATGACCAAATCTGGCCGTGATCTGTTTGGTCAATTACAGGTTCTATCTGAAACGAAGAAAAACATGTCTATCTCACTTAACTGTATAACGCGCCATGAACAGTGCCAATATTCCTAACTTGTTATGGTTGTCCTGTAAATAACTCAGAGAGGAAGAGTATGAGTGCATTTTCTCTGTTGTTTGTAACGAGTCATTTTCAAAAAAGTAGCATCTTGACCATACAAGGGGTTATCCCTGAACTCTCCCATAAAACTTCCAATTTCTAGCAAACAGATACTACAAAATTGATTTACCATAGTCAACCATCTGCAAGTCCATGATACCATAATTGCATTCATGTCCTCAAACAAAGAGGCTGGCATAGACCATAAGTTCTTTCTCACAAAAGGTATGATTTTCCATGTGGCTCTCGCACCCACAGAAGTAATAGCTTATTCATAATTAATTGCGTGTATGGGTATCGAGTTTGGAACATGCAAAGTCCTTCGCCAAACAAAGCGTTCAGAGTTGGCAATTCCTCCAAAATTGAGAGGAAATATACATCCAATCCATAAAGAATCTTGGAGACAATTTTCCCTTCATACTACTTAAGACATGGTTTTAGAGTGTGTTTACCATATCGGGAGTCCACCATTGCCAATTGATTGGCAAGTGCAAATGCACAATTCTCAAGCCACTTTAAATGTTTTGTCTGGCCATGCTTTGATTGTATATAATATCTCAAATAGATCAGTGACTCCATCTTTGCAATTGTTCAGAACAAACATGCCACTGAAATTTATCTCTTTCTTTGACCTTGACCATTGCAATATGTTGGTCTTCCCGGGATTAATCTGGAGTGCATGTTTTTCCATGCATAGGGAGAAGGCATCAATCAACCTTTGCAGTCCTACCATAGTACACTCAAAAAGAAGAACGTTGACCACATAGAACAACCAAAAGGGTCTCAAGTGATGGAGCTTGGGAGTAATAAAAGTGGAACTTGTTAAAGGATCACCTATGTCAGATAAATAGATATTAAAAAGACATAGGGCCTCATTACACGGATGGCGGTAGGGATTTACCAGGCGTTAAAAACCAACTCGCTAAGGGACCTCGGAGCTAATTACGGCACCGCAAAATTGCGGTGCCGTAATTAGCGCCTTCCCCATTCCCATAGAGCCCTATGGGGCAGAAATGGGAATCGGGAAGGGCAATGGCGGAAGGGGGATTTACCGCCCCTCCAACCTTGGAATGGGGCGGTAAATCCCCTTTCCGCCAAGGCGGTGCCGGTATTTTACCGGCATGAGCCATGGCGCTAATAGCGCCATGGCTCACCGCCTACCGTGTAATGAGGCCCATAGTGCCAATATGCAACCCTGCCTTACACTCTGAAATGTAGGACTCTGACGATAGAGTACCAAGGTGATTCAACCGTACTTGGATATTTGAGTTTGAGTACAGACCTATAACTAGCTTTAAGAGACCAGTGGGAGCGCCCCACTGAAAGAGCTTAGAACATAGATGGTCACGGTCTACCATGTCAAAGGAAGCTGTTAGGTTGATGGAGATGATAAAGACCGAATCATACTTCCATCCCAGGCAAGATGTTAAATACTTTTACAATCAAGGCATTTAATGAGGTTTCCAGATTCTAGCGAAATCTTTTTTGCAAGGCTTTCAGATGGGACAGCAGGATAGATGCAAAAACATTGCTGTCTGCATCGAGTATATCAACTGATCTATAATTTAAGGGGCCAGTTCTATCTCCCTTCTTAGATCGGTACTATATATGCCAGGGACCAAGAGGAGGTTAAATGGCCCAGGCTCACCCGCTTGCAAGCAGTGCAGACATAGTTTCAGCCCATATCTCAGGTTGATTTTTTAACAGGTATTTGGCTAAGTCATTGGGAGGCAGCACACAGGATGGAATAATCATCTTTATCATCTCTAAAATGATGTCACAGTCAAAGAGAGATAGATCCATCCTATCATTTTGACCCCAAGCTTTTAAGGTAAAACCAATATTAATGATGGGACTCGAATGCAGATTTGAGAAGTGAAGAGGCCAATCTTCTTCAGAGACTGCTTTAATTTTTGAGCCAGTTTGAAGTGACTCCAAGTTGTTCATATGGCGCCAGAAGACATGGGCATTTTTACTTCTTAAGGTAACAAACATCACTTCAGTGTCTTCTTGGTTCCGCTTAGCACAACTAAGCCTTAGACATTTCTTACATGACTGACATGTGTTCCTAATCAAGCGCTTTCTTGAATCAGGGGTGAGATCTGCCTGTTTCTCCAGGAGCCTGACTGCCCACCTTGTGTCACGACTTTTCTCTACCAACTTCATATTATAGACATGGGTATGCCTATTTACCTGTTTCGCCCGTCATAAAAAAGGGCTACTACCTTGGTTAGTCTTCATTAGGCTCTTTGTAAAGTATTCAAAATTAATGTAAAGGTATGGCTGATGGACGGGGTTCACGCTAAACAGTCATAGCTCAGCAGAGTACCAGGGGCCAACAAACCCTATCCGACAATGATGGAGGTCTCAGCTAAGGGAAAGTTAGAACTGTCCTTTATTTTCCAAGCAGACAGGGATCTCCAGCAATCACAGCTCCTGAGCCTGTGTCAAAAGCTTTTATTGTATTATGACATCACAATAGCTAAACCTTCTCCAAAAATGTAAGTGCGTATTGTATTCAGTAGCTTGGGTACTATTACCTATAGGTGTGCCCTATATGAGTGGTCTCACTGGTCGTTCTATGTCAGGTGGGTTTGCTTGAGACTTCTCCAAAAATAATCTATTATATTGTTGCACAACTCCAAGATGGTCATTGGCCCTCTCCCCATTACACACCACTCCAGCATTTGTGTTTCCTGATTGGCTGGAGCAGGTCCCACCAGCCTGGGACTCTGCTCTGTTCACAGCACTCAGTGTACCGTCTCAAGGTAATGAGAAAGATTGTGTGTCCCAATTGTAGCCACTGTTATAGACACCTAGCCTGAGAGAGTGCCTGTAAATTGCAATGTTCATTGAGCAACACATGTATCAATTGTGCATGTCTTTTCTGGGAACCGCTTTTCTTCCCACCACAGGTAAAGGGCTATTATTCGGTTTGGCTTAGTCACGTGGGTGAGAACTGCAAAACTGAGCTTTTCGGTCTGTAATTAGTGAGGATTTATTCTGTTATTTTGCAGTTGGCTCCCTGACCACCTGCACCTTTGTTTCATTCTGCAGAATCTGCAGAATCTGCATCTCTTTGTTCCTCATTCTGAGGCCTATGGCTTCATGTGAATTCACCATCTGCATTCAGTGTTGCTGCATTTCAAAATGTTCAAGATTTGTGTTGATTAATTCAAATGTAGGTGCTTCTGTTTCCCTTGCACCATCTGCATTCAGTGCTGCTGCATTTAAAAACGTTTTTATGGTGTGTTGCTTAATTCGAATTTGGGTGCTTCTGTTTCACTTGGACCATTAGTATTGGGTGTTGTTGCAATTAAAAACGTTTTTGGGGTATGTTGCTTACTTCGCATTTGGGTGCTTCTGTTTTCCCTTGCAACCATCTGCATAAATTGTTGCTGCAGCTAAAAAGGTTTTGGGGGGGTGTTTTTTAATTAAAATGTGGATGCTTCTGGTACCCTTGCACCATGCTGCAAAATGTTCCATTCTGTTGTGCCTGATATTTAACTTGGCTGTGTGCACATGTTGCATTGTTTTTCATTCTGATTTAGCTAAAATCGAACACGGATGATTTCCTGCTGTTATAATTTTTTTTTTAAATAGCTTTTTGCTAGATACGCAACTGTTACTTTGCTACCTTTAAAAATAGAGTCTGCTGTGAGTACATCCTGCATTAATGTTCTACACATCAAACCTTATCCTATGTGCCTCACCCCCCTACCCACTTTCCCCACTCCACTATGCCCCCCTCTCCTTGTGCCTCAATACATCAGCCTGGTAAGTGTCCTACTCACCAATGCAGCTAGCTATGTTGCTATCTATCTCTCCTATCTTCTCTAACTTCTTCTCTATTTCCTATCCCTGTCCTATCACTAAATCTGGCCAGAAGAAACTTAAGAAGGACGTACTGGGCTCCAACCCAGGCCTTCCTATTGCAGACACCTATGTCACGGCTTCCTCCAGAGAGACTCTGACGGACATCCTCTTTGTCGTTCACTCACCGACTTGTGGACTCTCCATATGGTTGCCTTTCCCTCTCCTATCACCTCTTCTCCCATTAACGTTGGCACCTTCTGAGCGGTCCTTCTTGACCTCTTCACCATTTCCAAGTTCCTCATTAATATCTAATGGAATGGAACCATCTTGGTTCAGGGTCTTCCACCCAACCTTCTCCTCTTTTACAGGCTCCTACCTCGCCACTCAAACCTTACCTCTCCCCCTGGACAGGCTCCCTTGCCCGCTGTGCCTTCCTCCTGCCATGCACAGGCTCCCTTGCCTGCTGTGTCTTCCTCCTCCTCCTTCGCACAGGCTCCCTTGCCTGCTGCGCCTTCCTCCTCCTCCACACATGCTCCCTTGCCTACTGTACCCTCCTCCTCCTCTGCACAGGCTCCCACGCATTTCCTCACTGTTCCGGCTAACTTGTCAGCCTTGGCTCCTCAGTCACCCTCCACTATCCTTCTGGCTCTTCTGCCATCGTCAGGGGGGGACCACTGTCCCCTGGGCCCCCAAGGAAGACCTTCAAAGATGGCAAGCTGCTCCATATTGCCACGCTTGACTCTCACGATGCTGTCAAACACTCATCTGACATCTGCAACCTCCTTGAACTCATGGATCTTGATCTGCTCACCATCACTGAGACATGGTTCAAGGACAGCTCGGTCAGAAGCTTTGATACACTTATCCCTGAAGGATACAAGATCCTCTCTGTGCCCAGGTCCAAGGGGACAGGAGGGGAGTGGTCCTGATATTCCCAGAATGGATACCAGTGTTCATCATCCCTATTCTTGCCTATTCCTCCTTCGATGCCTAGTCTGCATGCTCTCACCCTCTCCTTAATCTTCTCTCCATATGGCCACCTTCTATCGGCCACCAGGACAATCCACTATATTCCTATAGGAATGGGCTGACCAGACCTGCCCCATACTTTCCTCCTCCTCTCAACTCTTCCTGCAGGGTGATATCAACAATCCTCTGGACTCTTTTGACTCCTCAGGTCCCTTCCTCAACCTATGTGATTCCCTCTACCTCTCTATCTTACCCTCTGGCTCCATGCACACAGCAGGCCACATTTTGTATGCTTTCCTCTGTACTGACATCCCTCTCTCTATCCCTCTCACCACCTCTCTCTCTCTCTTGGATGGACCACTCTCTTCTCTCATCACACTTAAAGTTCTCCTTTTCTCTCGCATCGGCACACCCTGCAAGATCACTCGGTCTCAAGGTCACCAGACCCATAAAAAGAGTGACTGCTACTGCCTTTGACTCCACCTACCTTCTGCCTCCTACTCCTGCAGCTGACTCCCACCCTTACACAGCCCTCGCTAACTTGAGGGTCGGACTGAAGCCTTCCAAGAAGTGGAACTTTTGGTAGGACTCGGATATGGCTGCCCTTAAACGCAAGTGTAGGGCAGCTGAGCGGAAATGGAATTTGTCGGCGGACCCTCTGACAAACTGTCCTACCGCCTCTTTCAAAGGCAATATCAACTTGCATCCACACCAAGAAAAGAGTCTTTATTCAAGCCTGCATCTCCGTGGCATCAATCAACGCGGATAAACTTTTCAAAGTCTGTAAGGAACTGGCCAATCCTGCAGCAACCTCCTCTTTTATCACACAGACCCAAATTCTTTGCCCGGTCCTGGCTGCGCACTTCACCACTAAAACCCAAGACATCCCTTCCTCTTTCTCCTCCATACCACTTCATTCACCAACACCTCTGGAGCCTCCCTTGGCCACTCTACCACATCTCCTCCCTTCTCTCACTCCCATCACACTTGATGAGGTCACCAGGCAAGTCTGGTCTATGAAGGCTTCATCCAAACAGGTGGACCCCTGCCCCTCCAAAACCATTAAGGACAACATTGACTCTCTCGCTCCAGCCTTGGCTAATCTCTGCAATCTCTTTTTTGACGCTGGAGTTTTCCCAACTTTTCTTAAGCACTCCTTTGTGCACCTGCGGCCGACCCCTCCATTCCGACAAACTACTGCCCTATCTCTATCACCCTTTTCCTGGGCAAACTCCTGGAGAAGCTGGCTATCTCTCTGCTCACCCTGCACACCGAAACTGCTGGTTGCTTCCACGACCATCAGTCTGGCTTTAGAGCATCCAGAGGCACAGAAACCTCTCTTCGGAACACCCATGAAAACCTGCTCTCAAATCTCGACACTATCACTCCCTCTGTTCTTATTCTTCTTAACCTCTCCTATGCCTTTAACATGGTAAACCACAACATCCTGATCGCACGTCTGCATGACACAGGCCAGGCTCTGGCGTGGTTCACCTTCTTCCTTTCCGACCGTCCATCCCAGGTAGAACTTGAGTCTTTCTCTCTACTATCACTCTTTTAAACTGTGGCATTCTCCAAGGTTCTAACCTATGCTCATGGTTCTTCAATGTCTACATGTCTGACCTTGCACATGTGATTGCCACTTGCATCTCTAACTTCCAGTTTTATGTGGATGACATGCAACTCTCCTTCAGGCTACCCTCAGCCACCTCAGCTACTGTGCTCATATCTGAGTGTCTGTCCTCAATTCAGTCATGGCGTGCTGCAAAAAACCTCTGCCTCAATGCCAGTAAGAACTAGATTGTTCGCATTGGGACTCCTGCTCCTGCTTTTCCACTGTCCCTCTGGCTGGCCTGCCTGATCCCTGCGCCCACACCCTACTGCGAGACAAAAGACCTTGGGGTCATCTTTGACTCCACTCACTCCTTCTGCACTAACATTTTGGACGGCTTGAAAGAAGTGCAACTACCAGCTACGCCTCCTCAGAGGTACTCTTCCTTTTCTCACGTTCCGCCAGTGGCTTACTGTCCCCAGAGCCCTGATTCTCTCAAGGCTGGACTACTGAAACAACCTCTTACTCAATCTCTCTGCGCCCTCTGCAACTCACCCAGAACAGAACCGCAAGACTTATCCTTGGCCTCAAGCCCAAGGGACTGCATCTCTCTGGCACTGAAATCCCTCCACTGGCTCCCCATGACTCCAAGGATATGAAGTTCTGGAAACTCCTTAACACATTACTTTTCTCCTCTTCTTTCTCACTCCCTCTACCCTGCTAACTTTTCTCTCTGTTCTATCCCTCTCTCCCTCCTTTTCTGTGCAGCCTGCTGACTGGCTACCAGGTGTACCTCATGGTCTCACAGGTCCCTGGCACCCTCGCCAGTCCTCTCACACTTGCCTCATCATTACTGCACTTTGCCAATGACCCATGAGAGTAGCATCTCAAAGCACTTACCCCAGCTTCTGACTGACTGGGTTGACTTGGTCCCCAACCCAAACCCCCCCACCCAACCCCTGCATTTGTCTCCCTTCCCCTCTCCTGCACACTTGCATGATTTGAATGCAAAATTCTTTGAAGATCGTCTTATTGTTTTTCCCTCCTCCTTGCATGGAGGTGCCTCAATGCACTTGGAAAAACTGCAGAATCATCATCAGACCTATTACCTGTTAGCTACACCATTAATTGTAGTATATGCACTTGTTCAACGCACCTACTCTGCCTGTGCAGTCTTGTATTATTCAGAAATTCAAGGGCTCTGTATGACTGTTTTTTTCCCCCTTGATTCCTCCCTCCTTGAGCGCTTTGAAACACTTGTTTTGTGTATAGGCACAAATGAACAATACCATACCATACCATCCTATGGTTTCCCCACATATATATTTTATTATTCTCCTGGGGGGTTAGTAGTAATCAGCTCTTCCAGGTTCCTTATACGTCCCTGTAATTCTAAATCGTTTTTTGCAATGGAGTGAGTGCAAGCTTGCTCTGTTTAACTCTTGTTTTCTTGCATTTCTGCATTTGTTTAGTGACAAGAAAAATGCTACTGACAGTATGTATATGTATCTGTCCTCTGTCTACAGAACTGTGTATGCATGTTCTTCGTGTGTGCATGTGCATGTCTGTGTAACTTCATGCAGGGATGCGAGTTTGCTTTGTGGCAAATGTTACTATGTCATGGTGTCACTAGTGATGCCAGAGCAGCTGGATATTTATCATTAGTCAACTTCGTCTAGCGATGTGGCACTTGTATCCATGAAGACATCATCTGGACAGGGTTTTGTAAGAGGTTTTGTCTTTGGGGCTATCACCTAATTTAGCTGTATTTTAGTACTGTGGTATGTTGGCAGTACTTTGGTGGTACATTGGCCTTACCTCATTTGGTGCCACTTTAGTATTACCCTGTTCTGGTAGTAATTTAATATTATTCAATTTTGGTGGTAATTTGGTGTTAGGTTACTTTGGCAGTAGTTTTTAGTGGTATCCTATTATTGTGGCATAGTGGTGAGCATACCTTCTATAATGCTGCCCTATGATAAGCCAAACCTTCCCTCTTTATAATCATGACACACTTTGGGCTGACAGTAGACATTTCCCAGGCTTATTACACTTTTAGGGAACCCAATAATACAATAAATATTGTCACTTTTTGCATGTAGCTCATGTCAGTGGTTTATTTACACCAAAGACCCAGGTGCCTTGGAGGGCACTGCTTACCCTTTTCTTTTTGCATGCAGGGTGAAGCACATCCACACACACACACAACTCTTCTATCTTGTCTATGTATATCCACTCTTACTGATTTTACCTCTGGAGGAATCTTTCTTTATCACTGTGTGCAAACACCAGAGCCCTCTGGATATTTCCCACTGAAACAGTGATCATCAGATGCATGAGGTGAACACAAAAACCAAGCACCAGCCTCGTTTCCGCTATTGCAGTTAATATTATTATTTTCTTTAAACTCAGCAATATACAATCAGGGAAAAATGTAACCTTTCATGATATCACGTTCTTAATTCTCACCAATACCGGGCACAGCTTCATCCCTCAAAGAGATAATATATGAGCACATGGCAAAATATGGGAAGCATTTGTTAACGTGGTATGCAATTCTCTTTAAACTTGTACAAAAATAATGAAGCAAAAATATGACATTTCGTTTTAAAAATAGATCTCTATGCTGCCTAACAATAAATGTCATTCATCCCACATTTTCCTCAATTATGACCTAACTTAGAATGATTTGTGAAGCTTGCTTCTGTGTTTCGCCAGTGTAATCTATTTCTGCTGACTTACCTGCGCAAACCCCACACGGCCCACGGGCACAGCCTTGAAATCCCAGTCACTCCGATGCCAGCAGGACACCGCCCTCCCCACTGTCTTCAAACTGCAGACCAGGAGCCAAGAATCTGAGAGTGATACAGATAGGAACCAAATCCCCAAATGAACTCTCCACGCCTCTCAGCTCAGTTCCCTATATTCTAACCCCTTGACAATCAAGAGTAACTCTGCCTTTCTTCCAGACGTGCCTGACACCTCCTAAGCTTCTACCAATCACATTACAGGAGCCTTCATGTAACCATTCCTTTCCCTCGAGAACAATGAAGGCTTCAGCCTGTATAAGAAACAGCTATTCATCACTTACAGTGTTTTAAAAAAAAAATATAAAGCATTCCTCCTTCCTGGAGAAATATTAAACAGAGTCCATCTGGGTCTGCTGAAATTGCATTGCCATGTTTATAAGGAAGTCTAATTGGTGGGGATTTTGTTAATGGGATTTTAGTTGTATTATATAGGTTATTTCACAATGTAATTTACACAGATTGGAAACCTCATAATTTGTATGTGTAATGCACAATGAGCCCACAGTGTCTTCTGCAGAAAACTCTGCTTTGTCACTAATTTTCCATCTCTTCTCTACCTTCAGCTAATCCCATTAACCTGCTTATCTGTATCCCTAATTTGCCCCCACTTGCACCCATTTTCATTTTAAAATGACTGCATATTTTGTTAGATGTTTCCCTAAATGGGCACTCACTTTACCGGCTTGCTACTGAAAACATCCTGCTGAGTGCTTTCAAAATAAACACCCATTCTGCTGGTTGCTATTAAACATACTGTTATTTTAAAACACTGCCAAAGAAAACCTTGCCCTTCGCCCACACTTTGTAGTGGCTGCTTTTAAAACACTGTCATCAGTACACCTCTATACCCATTGTATTGTTTCCATTGAAATGCTATCATATGTTTCTACAGTTTGAACGGTTGTCTAAGGGAATATCTGCTCTCCTAGATAGGATGTACTGGCCCTCCTGAGGGCTGGCCAAACAGTGACTGGAATCTCTTGTTTCTCGTTCTTCACACTGTCATGTGAATAGGGGACACAAGGGCCTTTCCAGGGACCCTCTCTTCATTAATTACAGAAAATACAGAGAATGTCCAATCTGCAGAGGAAGATTTAAGAATTTCCACTAGAGAGCTGTTTAACTTTGCTACCAGGGTTGAATTCCAGAGTACTCGATTGCAAGCTCGGTTCATTACCAAATCCATAGGACCTCGAGCAGGGGTCCTATTGCAAATATGGCTACTAGTTTAGAGTGATCACTGAGAGGGTTAGTGTAAATGCTGATTGAGATACAATGATCATATAATCACCCATCAGCAAAGATGTGATCAATAGTTGAGTACGCCTTACCGTTCGTCCAGGTCAGACGATGAGGGATATCTCCTACAGACCCATTCAGAGGATAAAGACCCAAGCCTCTCAGGCAGCCCAACCATTGATTAACCTTAGGTTGCTTGGATGTAAGAATCAGTGTGCACCCTACCTCCACCTGTTGGCAGAGGAAATCTACACAATGAGACTTCCAAGAATTATCTGACCTTGTTGATAAGGATTGATATAACTTTTCAAGTCATTTAAAAGGTCATCCAAGCCTGAAATTCTCTCATGCCAATACACGTTTATGACCAAAAGGTCGAAACTTTGAACTCCAATAAATTGCACATGCGTCAATAGAGGGCCAAAAAAAGAGTCCACCAATTTCACTACTGCAATGTCTTTCGTGGACCCAACCAAGGTTAAAAGCCCTCTATGCGGAAGATCCAAGTCACCTCGCCTATCAGCTTGAAACCAAACCTTGTACCATTGAAGAAAGGTGGATTTAATAGCCAAATCTCCTGGAGACAGGCTACCATATAGGTCTTCAACTCAAGGCCCACAGAAGGATTTATCAAGAAGTTAGTGTGACCCTGTGTTTTCCACGACAGAATTGAGAGAGACCACTCTTCCCTTAGAGGCAAAGAGTGAGAATGTCTAATATTAGTGGTACATCACACTCAGCAGCCGTGACTAGGCACTTGTTTCTACTTAAGACTTACTTTTTTTTTAAGTCCCAATGTGTCAGCACTTAATTGAGACTCAGGCTCATACCCCATGATTACATCATCCACCCTTTTTCTTCCAGTGTATTGTTATATATCCAATCCGTACCCTCATAGGGATTCACATTCTTGCAAAACGATATCATGCCCAAATTTAGAATTGAAGTAAACAACAGAGCAATCTGTTCTAAGTCTATACACAAAATGCACTGTTTTCAAATCATGTGTAGATATTCCTGCAAGGCTAGGCACTTCAGATAAGGTTGTTTAATTTAGATTCAATAGTCTTTTCTCAGGGATGACACGTTTAAATAAGATTCCGCACAAATATTCCAGATCGACTACTTCCTGGGGAGACCTCCTACTCTGTTTGGATCCAATACCCATGGATTACGGGCCCAGTGGACAGCGCTCCCACATACCACCATTGTGATTCACTAGACACTTTAAAACCCAATCAGGCGTGGGACCGACCAAGACTTTTTTCTTCAAAAGGTTACTACCTTAAATGGCTCGAGAGTTCAATAAAAGTTGTTGCCAACGAGCAAAAGAGGATAGGACATGGTCTTATTGATTTTGTAGCACGTGGGCACCCACAGAAGATGTGTTGGAAGGTCCTAAGGGTGATGGAAAGAAGTCCAGATTCTTTGGTGGTGTACTTGCCTGATGAGTCACTAAGAGTAAGCAAAGCAGGGAAGACGACACTTCATCTGGACGGAATCTAATGGTAACAATGGTGAAGCTAATACCGCCTTACTAACTTATATATATAGACCTCAAAGGCACATCTATAGCACGTATTGCGGTAGGTTTGTTAGAGTTCAACTGAGAGGCAATTTAGATAAAGTCGTTTTTCACTGCCGGCTGTGATAACAGAGATTTTAAGAATTTCAGAGACGCATGTGTGCTTAGATTAAAAGCGGGGCCATTTTTTGATTTCTTCTTCTGTATCACCTTCTGTTTTACAACTGTCAAAAATAGTGAGGGGACAGCACTATTTATCACCACAGGACCCACAAGGTGGTTAGGGATACTCCCCTTACCAGGAGGGGAATCGGCTAGACAAATGACATAATTGCCGGGCGACAAACCTCAAAGGCAGGAGGACACAGATATACCTCTGGACTGGGGGAGGCACCAGCAATGATGTTAGTTCCCCCGTTACAGGGGATAAGGCCTCTTCAAAATCGACAACTCTGCCGAAGGTTAGCCCATGGTAAGAGACAGGCACAGATCTACCCTTCACTTTTGTCAATTGAGCCATGACATCCTGCTCACAGATGTTCTCTATTTGTGATGAGACATGTTCCTTAGGTTTACTCAGACCTTTGTAACAGTATACCAGAGGACGGGGTGTGTTTATACTAATAATGTCACATGTTAACAGAGTATTTGGGCCCCATCTGCACCCTTCCCCCCGCAATAATGGTGAACTCAACAATGGGGCAAATATGCCGTGTTTATTCTCCAAAAGACAGGGATCATAAAAGAAACAAAATCTCTGGCAATCTTAATGACATAACAACCACTAACCTATCCCAAAAAACGAATGGCCATATAAATTGGATAGCTTTGGTGATATCGCCTTTGGAAATCCCCTATGTGATAGTTATTCCATTGGTCTTTCCATGTCAGGTGGGTTCGCCTGAGACTTCCCCAAAAACTTTATTTTACTCTGTTTCAGGGTCACACTATGACCATTGGCCGCTGCATCATTATACACCACTCCCGGGTTGGAGCATCTAGATTGGCTGGAGCGAGTCTCCCCAGGCCTGCGACCCTGTTATGTTCACAACACCCATCTTACCTTTTCAAAGTAATGGGAAAGTCTGTGTGTCCCCACTGTTTCCACTGATATAGCCACCTAGCCTGAGAGAGGGCCTGCAGGTTGCAATGTTTTGTGGACAATGCATTTATCTGTCTTGTCTGCTACACTGGGAACAGCTCCTCCCACCATGAGTATAAGGCCATTGGTCAGCTCGACTGGATCACGAGAATGAGGACCTCGAAACTGAGCCTTTCCGTCTGTATTTATTGAGTATTTGATTCTGTATTTCTCAGGTGGCTCACTGCATTGGAAATCAAGAATGTTACACCTTTTCCTTGGATGTGACCACTGGCTCTGTGCTTCGCGCTGTAGAGTCTGCATCTCTTCTTCCATTTTTTAAGACCTATGGCTTCATGCAAATTCATTACAGTCCTTTCCATATATGTTCTAGTACTTTCTACTTTGTAGATTAGTATTGATCGAGCCCTTATGGGTTCCATAAATGTCCCTGTTTCTCCTTATGATTAGTTGTGATGAAGCGATGGCAATCTGGCTCTATGTATGCTTTGCTGTCTTGATTTCAGCATTTGGCTAGTGAAAAGGAAAAGATTTTGACAGTATGTATATGTGTCTATCCTCTATCTACAGAATGGTGTAAGCATGTTCTTTGTGTGTGCATGTGTGTCTGCGTAACTTCATGCAAGCGTGCGAGTTTACGTCATGACAAACTTTGCTATGTCGTGTTGTCACTAGTGACGTCAGCACAGCTGTGTGTTATTTTCAGTCAACCTGCTCCAGAGATGATACACATGTCACTGCAAAGACATCAGCAGGATAGGGTGTGAATGGCTGTCTAAGAGAACATCTGTTCCGATGTTCCCATACGTGGTATACACTGGTTCACCCAGTGATTGGCCAAACAGCTAGTGGCATCTCTTATTTCTTATCCTTTGGGCTGACATGCGCTTAAGGGACATGAGGGCCATTCCATGAACCCTCTCTTCATCTTGATTAAACAGAAATTCTTTGGCAGAGACGTGCATCGTTATGTTGTCAAATTTAAAAAGAAAGGATTCTAACAACACTGAATTTGCTTTAGTCTCAGCTTTTAGGCTCTTCTATAGTGTGACCAAAATACACAGGACCTGATATATCTCTCCCAAAGATTGATCCCCAGTAGACAGCCCCTCCTTATGCATTAGGAAGGGGACATCTAATTTCTTTGATGAACTTAAAGGGGCGCTGAACCAATCGAGGAGAAAGAAGAATCGAAGTCAGGAAGATAGCGTTGGGCCATCTCTGGAGCAGTATATGGACAATTCCGATCAGTAGCGGGATGATTTAATGATACAGACTGTTCCAAAAAATTCAGACAATCCATTGCTAATTGAGCCAATGGAGAGTGGTTTACTGAGCCCTTCACACGCTATGCTAAAGATTTCTCTTTCAACGGAAAGAAAGATGTGATCAGTTTTTGAGCAGTTTTTATAGGGAATATGCTAACTGCACTAACTGAAGTCATGCCCAAGGCTTCCTTCACTTGGAATGTGCAGAGTGTGACACAAACGCAGCCTGGTCACCAGAGATGCCACAGATGTTAAATCAACAGGTGAAGGTGGTAGGGGCATATTTATGGCATCCAGCATTTTGTCATCAGTAATTTGAGTAAGGCTCACTCACTTGGGGCTAGGGGAGCATGCTGAGCTTGCCACTCCTTAAATCGTACATGCGGAGAAGCATTTGCCTCAAGAACGAAGTCCAAATTGTGGAAGTGAGAGAGGGAGGCACATAGTAAAATCCAATGTCAGTAGGTGTAACAGCACTCACTCACTTTACCTGCGATGTGTGCATAGACTGCTTGACTCAGCCTGACTCCTGCTCTGACTCACACGCTGACCTCCCTTTTTATTGTCCTTTAGAGAGAGCTTGCGAAACACAGAAATCCAAGACTAATGTTATTTATTTGTTTATTTCATTTATAGAGCATGCAACAGGGAGAGAGTTCCATTGACTGACTTGCTGGAGCCTCCTGCTTTCATGCGTCTTACTTTGGGCTCTTAATGGCGATTAGTGTACATCAATCTGGTCGGTCTTGATGGCTGCGCTTTTCTGAAATTTGGAGAGAGGTAACCGGTGCTGTGTTTGCCAGGCATTTGTGAGTGATGGACATGGTCTTGAAGATTATATCTTTGCGGATATGCAGCCAGTGGGCTGCTTTCCTGGCTGTAGATAGTGAGCCAATTTGGGAATGTTGAGGGCTGCTCAGAGTGCATTGTTCTGAATGATTTTAAGCTTTAGAATGTTTTGGGATGAGGTTCCTGTGAACAGGACATTACAGTAATCCAGCATTGCACCAATGACAGTTCTTGCTATGGTGAGGCAACTCTTAGGGGATAGGAAGGGACTGGAAGCAGTTATCAGCTTAGCAGTGTAGGCTGCAGAGGAGGCAATTGCATTCACTTAAAACGTCATAGAGAAGGTGGCATCTAGGTAGACCCCCAATGTCTTAACTGATGAAGAGATGGGGATCATAGTGTCATCAATTTTGAAGGCTTTGTATTGGTGGGAGAACTTGTGGAGCGCCGTGGTAAGATCAATTAACAAGACTTCTGTTTTATCCCCATTTAGGCAAAGGATGTTGGCTGCCATCCATGATTGGATGGTGCTGTAGGCATGGTCAAGGGTGTTTGAGTCATCTGTGTAATTGCCATAGAGGAGTAGGAGGATGTGTGTATAATCTGCATAGTTGATATAGGTTATGTTGAGGGAATTGTGGATGTTAAAGAGGGGTCTTGTGAACATGTTGTATAGTGTGGGTGATATCCATGATCCTTGGGGGCCCGCACAAAGGATAGGTGCAGGTGGGGCATTGCCATTGTCAAAGAACACTTTCATGACCCTTCCTTTTAAAAGGAGGTGATCAACGCTGTGGCTTCTTTATTGAAGTTGGCTGAGGTGATGGCAGAGGATTTTGTGATCTATCAAGTCAAATTATGCTGATAGATCGAGGAGGAGTAGGGGGTGCTGACTTCACCATGTCTCTGAGTCCGTTAATTTGAAGTTGTAGGTCAAGGAGCAGAGATGGGTGCATTCCTAGAATGTGATTAGGTTCTAGGCAGTTTGAAGGCAGTGATGACGGGTGCTAGGGAGTTGTCATGATGGTGGCTGGGCATAAATCACTTTGCACTTAGATGGTTTAAAGCTTTTTAGGATGGGAACGACTTTGGGTTTTGAGACTGGCGGAAGTAAAATTGTGGGAAGGTGTGGGTGGGAGCAGAAGGAGCTGTAGGCGTGGGGAGGTGGCTAGTTTTGCATGGATTTTCTTATGTATTGTGTCTAGTTTATTGATCACAGCATTTTGGATTTTAAAGCACCAGGTTTTGTCCTTGATGATGGGGGATGGAGGGGTGGAGGGTGTTACCGAGCTCTCTGAGGATAGAGAACATATCTTTAGTCTGATTTTGCATTGGCTATTCGTAGGTTGAATGCGGATGATTTGGCGCAAAGCTGATGGCTAGTTTGTAGGTTTTGGAGGGTGAGATGAACTTCAGTTTGGTGGCCTCTGAGGGCTTCATTTTCCAGCATGATTCTGTTGTTCGCTTTTTGTCTTGGATATCTTGTTGGGCAGGGGTATACCATGAGTATGGTTGTCTCGCATGTTTGGCTGTTCGCTGTGTAAGGCGGGTAACGTAATCTACTGCTGATGTTAAGATGATTTTGTAGAGATCAACAAGGAGTTTTGGGTGCTTTAAGTGGGAGGGTTCTAGTGGTATTGTTAGCAGTAGTGGCATGAAGTGGTCTTTGCTGAGCTTATGTGAACTACAGGTAAGGGAAGGAGGTAGAATATGAGTGGAAGTTTTGGTTTGTTTGTGGTGAGAAATGGTGAAGGTAATGATGTTGTCGTCTGTCAGGGGCATGGGGAGTTAGTGTCAATGGTGATTTTGCAGTTGTGACCTGTGATACAATCCAGTGTGTGGCCCTTTAAGTGGGTAGGATCATTAATCATTTGTTGGAAATGTAGTGTTTTCAGGGAGTTAGATATGACAGTGGCTGGCAAATAGGAGTGGTCGTTGAGGTCTAGGTTGAGGTCGCCAAGGATGGTGATTTGTAAAGAGGTGGTGAGTTTGAGTGAAATGATGTCTCTCTTTTTCTCTAGGGAGGTGTCAAAGGGAAATGGAGAGGGATTCTTTGGTCAGTAGAGCGACCCCTCCTCTGCGTTTGGTCTGTCTTTGCAATATATTGTGTAGCCAGGGAGATGACTAGATGTAGTGTAGGGCATGAGGCTTTGTGGAGAAAGTTTCTCTGATGGCAAGGGCATCTATGTTTAGCAATGTCAGGCGGTCTAAGGCATGGGCGGTTACAGAGCGTGCATTGATCAGCGCACAATTCAGCAGGCAGAGTTTTTTGGTAGAATGGCTTTATAGATGTTTGCTCCGTGGGTGGCATCTGAAGGCATTTTGCTAGATGGTGCAACAGGGAGACTGGAGTTGGGAGTGGAGGTGAGCGTGTCTGATTTCTTCAGCATGGTGTTGTGGGCTTGTTTGATGGAGCAGTTTGTTGGGTCTAGGGTTTCGGCAGGCTCTTTCTGAGAGCTTGGCATTGGTTGTATGGGAGTGAGGCTGATGTAGTAGTGGGAGCACAAGGGGAATCATTGGCATCAACATTCAGGGGGGCATCAGAAACACAGGCTATGTCATTGGTAGCAAAATTCAGGAGGTAATCAGTAACACAGGCTATGCCATTGGTGGCAGAATGCAGGGGGGCATCAGTAACACAAGCTATGTCATTGGTGAAAATGCATAGGGGCATCAGTAACGCATGCAATGTCATTGGCAACAAGATACAGGAGGAAATCAGTAACTGTAAGGAAGGCATGGTATCAAACAGTGAAGACAGACACAAGTGATCACAGTTCAAGGGTGTTTATTGAACTTCAATGGGTTGGTTGAACACCTATCTAATCCTAGATCCAAGGATGGAAGCAAGCTAAGACCATCAAATAATGATAACACAGCCCTAGTGAATTCTCTATCAAAATAAAAGGGCCTATACTAATAAACCTTTTGTCAATGTAGGCAAAGGAAAAGTGTTCAAGAAATAATATGACATGTTAGTTGAGCAGTTGGCTTTGTTTCCCCACAAATTTCAGCATGGGACAAGGGGGCACGTTTGAGCTTCACAAACAGTCTGGCTTCTTGACCATGAGGAAACAGTTCAACACATAAGTATCAGCTGCCAAAGTCTCTCTACAATCACAGGGAGAGAGACTTTGGCAGAAAGCGCTGATACTATTGCACTGTTGATACTATTGTACAGGGCCTGATGTAACAAACAAACACCAACAATCCTTTCTTATCAGGATTTTCACATTCACAGGTTCGCAATTGGTGTCTCTTATTTGGGCTCGGGCCACTGATCCCCCTAGTTCAGGCTCAGATCCCTTTTAGCACAATGTTCACGATTAGTCTCCCTCATCCAGGCTCAGACCATGGATCCCCCTCGTTGTGGCTCGGATCCCTTGTTATCAAAATCCAAAGACTTTCGAATGTGTGATGGGTTTTGCTTAAACCATCGCAGGACCACTTTGATTCACAGTTCAATTTGTATTCTTTACTTTTGTTTCTGCCACTTCTTGGTTGAATATTTATACAGAGACCTTTGAATAAGTTCTGTAATTGACTGGTGCACAACAATATCATCCCAGGATGTCTGAGGCATTGCTAATAACATGTGGACTGACTGAGTGGTGTTATTTATACACTCTGAACCCGTGCAGTGTTGTGTTTTCAGGCTGTGCTTGTTCCTCTGTCGCTTCCAAATGCTGTAGTCAGACTCAATATCAGTGCTCAGCACCTCAAAGAAACTCTCCAGTGCATTCTCATGAGAAGAGGGGTTGTAGTCAATTGGTTATCACTATCACCCTCATTATGACCACCACAATTGCATCATCAAAATCAGCGGCTAAATGAGTGACATTGGTGGGAGAAGTAGTGGGTATGCTAGACAGGGAACATTCTTCTCCTCTAACATGGGCACCTATTATTGAGAGATGCAAATGCATAGCCTCATTTAGGTTGTTACTCACTTTCACAGATTCAGTGGCAGGCTCAGCACAGAAGTTGGTTTAGGGCTGGTTGCAGTGAAGAGGCAGAACAGCTAAGCAAAACATTACATTTGAATCACTGGTAGCCATTACCTCCACTGTAGCTTGTCATATTGCAGTACCTATATTAGCAGTGGTTAATGTGCAACTTGTTAACAACTACAGCTGTACAATTCAAGAACCAGGATTTGTGCATCCCCAGAAGCTTTAGTAAGTAATGTGTTAAGACAGCCTCGAAGTCCCCAAATTTACACAGAGGTTCTGGAACCAGATCAAACTAGACTCAATAACGGGAATAGAGAAAGTGAAAGGCAAAACACAGCTTTATTAACATCTGGGGCAGCATACAAGCATAAATGTTCTTGGAGCTCTCACTCAATTCAATACAAACAATGGATTAAATGCACAAAATCCATCAATGCTTACATCAGAATATAATCTCTCAATACAAAACCTACGGGAACTAGGGATTGGTTGAGGGGATTGACTAAATATACATTCTATAAATGTAACATATTTCATTGGGTTATGCCAATCTGATGGCTCTTCCTGAGACCACTTCTAAATTGATAACAGTAGAAAGGCATAATCTCTACAATAAGACATTAGTTGCCATAATACATAATGGGCGGTCTAACATCAGGGGCTTTGATTGGTTGACTCTCCTGGCCAACCTTGGACAACTGACATGTCAAAATATGAGCCAGACAGGAGTAGGGGCTGCTTTCTTTTCAATTATAGAAGATACAATCTCTCATTATTATTAGGATTTTAGCTAATATTGGTGCGAGTGTTATGGTTTCTTTTATTACTAGTGACCCTGTTCAGTTATACTTCATGGGCTCTTCTGACTTATGATTGTACTGCACCTTGCTTACAAAGGCTGGTTGTACTCTTAATTAATCTGAAAATATTTGGCTTCAGTCTTTGGAATTGCTATCTTGTGTTTTCACTGCAAAGTTCTGACCCAGTGTGAGCTCTGCATGGACCTGTATTTTGTTATTTCAGCTGTTTGAGTTCTCGTGAGGCCTTGAGGTCTTACATTTACTTAGAAGCGCAACGTGGCTTCCATTTTGGAAAATGTGCCTGCCTGTTACTTTTGTGTTTCTATGGTATTGAGTTATATTCAGATGTTGTTCATGTTGCATTCAGCTTATGTTAGTATTCTTCATGTTTTATGGATGCCGTGTTAATATTCTTCATTTATAAATGTGTGTGTTGACTAATGTCCATGTTCTTCATGTTGAGTGCACGTTTGCTTTGTGTCTTATGCATTCACATGTATTGTATTGTCACAACGTTGGTTTGGTTTTACTTGGGCCATCTTCAGCTTTAGATTGTGCCATCTCATGCTGTACCTGCCTGGGATAAGGGTGGTATGGTTGTATTGGTGAGTAATATTTCTGAACGGTGCAATGATGAAATGGGGAAGGGTAGAAGCTATGGATGATGTATTCACCTGCCTATCAGCATTCTCCCATCCGGTCGAGTCCTCAACCACACTCTTGCTTCTGAACTCACCCACACAGGGCTCTTAGGGTATCCACATATTAGTCACCCCCCTTAAGCAGCCTGTACGTCTTATGTGTTCATCCACAATCCAAGTCATATAGCAGTGTTCCCCATTGGAATCACAATATTCCCAGTGGTTGGAGTAATGGTGAGGTTCCTGAGGACAAATACATTTTCATCCTGGAGGGGCACTAGCACTTTCCATTACTTGGTCATCTGTTGGAGTATACTTGTGTATGTGAGCATCCAAATGTATTACTATTTTCATACCTACTGCCTATTTGGCAGTCTTCTTGCATTGGCTTTTTGCAATTCTTAGAGCACAGAACAGAAGTAGTACTAGTACTAAAATGGCTACTAGTATTGTGAATTCTGTAGGCAACCAGGAGGGGATCCATGAGAACAGGTAACTGAACCAGTCATCATCAGCAGTTTTGTTTACCTCCTCCACAATTCTTGTGTGCACTTCCGTCAAAGTGGCTATCGCCTCAGTGCGGGTCTCATTTTCCTCATTGTGGGCGGGTACGTATGTGCAGCAACATGAGCCAATTTGTGTGCAAATGCCATCTCCATGGCCATGACAAGGTCAAAGACATAGCTACTCTGAAGTTTCATGAGCCTGACTGCTCTCAGCTCTTCCTTTGTCGCATTAAAACCTAACACAGTTATATGTATTGTCTGCAGCAGTTCCCATCCTGTTATGTGCAACCACTTGGCATTTGCATGTGCTTGCAGACCGGCAGTAAAAAAGGATTTAAAGAATGTTGCTGTTTTACCGAAACAATTTATGATCATCTTGTATGGCGTTATGTGCATCGGCTGATTTTGCCAAAAAATAGTTATCCCTTTTGTGCATTTAAGGGGAAGGGAACTTTTATTTTTTAGGAGCGCATCCATTTGGGAGTATTCACCAATGTGCACTTCACTTTAGGCTACCACTAGGGAAGGTGCGCTTATTACTACTGAAGAACAAATGCCTCCCCATTTTGGAGGGAGATACATGTACGTGCTAGAACTACAGGCCCAATAATGGTCCATTAATACAACTGTGCATACCTTAATTCCTGGTAAATCATAAATATTGTTAAACCCCTTTATTTTTCCCTACTTTTTCTGCACCTGTATTTCTGACGCTGAGAGAAGCATTGGTTGATGGCAGTTTGCACAGAGGGCATGCTTCATTTTCTACCCACTTTAGCATTCTAGTGTATTTAGTTCATTATTTAAGGCACTCCTTGTTTACCTTGTGGACAACCACTTGTGGTTGCCCTATAAGTACCTCTGCCTTACAACTGATCAGACCGTCGGTCCAATCTTCTGGAGTTAATATCTATCCTTCTAATTGTAACTGGCCTCGTTCACATCATACAACAATTTTTCTTCCTTGTTGATCAACACAATTCAAGAATGTGTGATCTTCGGTTATCATTTCTCCTCTTTTCAGGGCAGGATAATATATAACGTATTAACTTGTGTTCTGTTACGGTTTGCGTGGAGGCAGTTTTACCTTGAAATTGCCCTCTTGTCATACATGTTGCAAGATGAGTCAGGCAGCGTGTTGTTTGTATGAGTACTTCAGTGGGTATGAATATTCTGGAGACACTCATGGCGCAGGGTATGAGGGAACAAATGAAACAGCTCTCATCGTACATTGCTCTCACCACACGGCTCATGTGTTGATACCACACATTGCTGGAAACATGGGCTATATTATCAAAATGTTGTCCGATAAAACAATGATCCTCAAGCATACTTAGTTTTACTCTTCTCCCTGGAGTACTATTCATCTAATATGATTCAGGGGCTAATTAATCTTGCCTAACTATACATATTGTACTGGTGTTGACATCATGAAAAGGAGAAATTGATGGCCTTATCGGACCATAGATGTTATATTGTTGTACTGCAAACAAATAAAGAAAATACAGACACACAAAGGAGGAAAACCTGCTCCTAGCATCATGGTTGTAATATCCCTCTTTTGCAAATTTGTGAGCATATTAGCTCATGCAGGGTCTAAAAGGTGATATTGCATACCATTGAAGGAACACATATTTCAGTTGTTCGTTAGGAAACAAGTGTTTGCAAGAAAGACCTTGTTAAGAGTGAGAGAAAATGTATATCTGGAACAAAATAAGCTTTTAAATTAAATATCAACACAAACAAACAGATGTTACAGTCTCTCAAAAAAGGATAAGTGTTCATAAAAAAGGACAAGACCAGGAGAAATAGCAAATTTATGGGAAAAATTTGCTGTTTCTTCTTTACTTGGAAAGGTCACTCTATTTTAAGCAAATGTAAATGAAAGGATGTCAAAGTGTCTTGTCTATTTACCTACAGAAAACAATATTCGCATTCATTTTGCTGCTGATTGGTCCTTATCATCGACCTTGTTTAGATTCTCCTCATATCTTCTTCAGTTTTGTATTCAATGTTGGCAGCCAGGGGTAGGGGGGGTCTCTGCTTTGTAGAGTTTGATGTATCTGAAGTGTAACCAGGCCCGTCTTCCTGTTACTTTGACTGACTTCTGTGTAACCGCCTCCACCATGAACGGTCCCTCGAAGCGTGGGTTGCGCCACCATCTGGTAAAATTTCTATACAGGACCTTGTCCCCAGGAACAAGTACTAGTGACTTCAGTATGATATCTGGATCAACTTGGTAATTTACTTCATCAGTTTTCTTCGAACCCCCTGCCATGCTTTTACCTGTCGAGCCATACATTTAAGAGATTCCATCATTGCTGTCAAATAATCATGCTTTTCAGTCCCTAACACAGTAGCAACATTCTGTGCACCAGTTTGAGTTTGAGTGAGAGGAGCAAGGGGTGTTTGCATTCCGCGTCTCATCACCAGATCATGTGGATTCAGGTGGTGGTCAGAGCTGATTGCGTAATGCAATTTGGGCTAAAGGAAGGCAATGGAGCCAGCCCCTTTTCAGCATCTCTTTTAGTTTGGCAAGTTGATCCTTTAGAAGGCTGTTGAGGCATTCACAAATGCTGTTTGCTTGTGGGTATTAAGCTGACGGAATGTATGCTTAATACCCAACAGGATAGTGATGTGCGAAAGACCTCACGTATGAGGAACTTCACAGCACATGTGGCATCCAGATGTGTGCATTGACCTGCTTCGATCAATCGGACTACTAACTGCAGTACAACTACTAGCATGTACCTGTAGCCATTAGAAATTTGGAACAAAACTACAAAGTCGATATGTAAATGCTGAAATGGTCCATTAGGACAGGGTATTACTCCTCTCACTGTTTTGCAAAGTATGTTCAGCTGTACATTTCTCACACATCAAACAAGTTACAACAAAACTTGCAACATGTTCTGCCAAATAGGGACAAACCACTCCTCCAAAACAGTACTGCAAGTCATTTTCTTGATGTGTGTGCCACGTAATGCAATTGGTCTAGTTGTGCTGGGAGCAGCCCTAGGGACATGACTTGTTTCCCGGTGCTGTCGTGCTGCCACATTGCATCTGTGGGGGACAATGAACAATTTTGTTTTTGTTCCTCTGGTGGTGCTCTTCCCTGTAGTTCAGTTATTTGTGCTATGAGTAGTGTATTAAATCCTTCCGTAACCACCATGTTGCGTGCACATGTGTATTTATTCGGTGTCGTCTCAATAGCAGATATTTCACAAAAACATGCCGCTCTTTTTGCTTTAAGGTTGGTGGAGTCCTTACTGCGAGAAATCAAATCTGCACACCTGGTGAACGCTGCACACTTCATGTCGATGTGCAATGGGAGTTGGAATGCATCTTTGCGCCTGTCCAATAGTGGCACATGCTGCACTGGTGTGCTGTCTGCATGTAAGAAGCTATGCCTCTTCCCCCAAGACAGTCCTGCATTTAATGTTGACGTCACATAGGTGAATTAGAATACACCATTACCGCTCCTTCTTCATGCACCTCAAGTGCTAAAATCTGTGCTACCAATTCTGCTGCTTGTGCTGAAAAATGCACTGGCAAACTCACACTGGCCCTCATTAGGACCTTGGCGGAGGACCATGGTGCAATTTGCACCATGGTCCATGGCGCAAAGCTGCCAACTCCGCCAAGGTGGTTGGCGGACTTACCGCCCCATGCCGACCTTGGCGGGGCGGTAAGTCCCCAATCCCCATTTTACCCTTCCCCATTCCCATTCTTGCCCCATAGGGTATAATGGGAGTGGGGAAGGCGTTAATTACGCCACCGTAAATTACGGTGGGGTAATTAACATCAAGGTCCCGTAGCGCCATGGATTTCTCCGCCTGCAAAAAGCAGGCGTAAAAATCATCCATGGCGCTACGGGAACTCGTAGTCTGGCGGAGAGGTACGCCATGCACTACGCCGGCGTAAAACCCTCTCCGCCAGGGTCCTAATGAGGGCCACTGTCTCAAAGCTGTCATTCAGGTTCAATTCACTGTTTCATGTAGTTACTTTAGCATGTAGCCCATGCGCCCATGTTACTCCCAGAAAAAAGACAAATGACCCTTTGCTCAGTTGTCCAATGTGGTTTTTTAAAGTTTTAATTCTTTCTGATTTTTTCCTTATTTTTGCAAATCGCAGTGCCCTTTGTGATTACACGGATTTCGACAGTATCACCATCTTTCTCAAATCAGAGCTGATCATGTTACTAATGCAGGTTTAACATTTCGCAAAATCATATTATGTGATTAAAATAAAATAATGCCATTTGCATTGACCATTGCATGTTAAGTACAGTTTTATCACACATATTAAATTGCATGGTATCAAAAGACAGCCAAGTGAAATATGTTTTTGTAATTTAGTCATTCATTACAAAAAAAAATATTCAAGAGATTGGACGTTAGGGGAGGGGTAAAGGGTGGGAGTGTTTAGGGATGGTAGAAAGTACAAAAAGAATTATGCATAATGAAAATGAAAAGAGAATGAAGACTTACGTTAGTTTATAATGGTATATAGCTTGACATGATAAACACACACTGTAAAAGCATGTTTCTAGTTTCATTGTATTCATTTATAAGTCCTTGGAAAACATGGTTTGTATGGTATTTAGGACTGAAAACTGCTTACCCAATGATTCTTGTCCACAGTTATACTCTCTGTCTTTGGTATCTAGTCACGGGTTAAATCCAAGCCTAATTGAAAAGGTAAGTGAAATAGTGTCATGGCACGTGCTCTGATGGCAGTAAACTATAACCTACTCAATGGTGATCCAAAAATAAAAATACGAGTTACAATGTACGGCGTTAGCCACAAATTATTTTAAAGATATACTGATCCTCATCTGCAGTTTGATAAATAGATTCAACTGTAACTGAACGTTTTTGTTGCTCCAGGTTAAAATCTTGCTACCCATAAAGAGCTACTACTATACCAATTAAACTCATCAGAACCACTGATGAAACCTGGTCACTCTAAAATGAGGAATCGCACCTCTTTATTAATACTCTTACTCTCCTTCTTGCTTTCTACCAACCGGCCCTCTCCTCCGCCTACCCCTAGGGCTCCACCCACACTAACAAGAAACAAAAAGGGTTCCATGTAATAATGTCGCCACAGAAATCTTGCCATGCAAAAATATCGCCGAAAAATGTCTGTTTTTTGTGGCAACATTATTGCATGGAACATGCGGGGGACACCCCCGCAACCCCCAAACTTTTTTTTGCCCCTGTCCCCATATATATGGTCACCCATATAATATCGCCACAACCTTTTTCCGGCGTATTTTTTACGGCGGATAATATGGGGATAATATTACCTGATACCACAAAAAGTGCATTACAGCTGACAGGCTTATCCCTGACATACTCCCCACCCTCAACTCATTGCCTGACAGCACTGACCCTGAGAACCTGGTCAATGAATATGATAAAATTATGGCCTCCTCCTTGGACCAGATTGCCCCCCTCAAACTCAGACCGAGTAAGTCTAAAACACACCTAAACAAATGTATCACACCATTCCTAAAAAAAAACCTAGGACAACAAAAAAGAAACAGCGAGGCAGCGTGGAGAATGGTACCATCCGAAGCCAACAAACTCAAGCTGTCCGAACTATCATCCCTATATAAGAAAGAAAGGTTCTATGTGATTTCATCGCCGCACTTTTCATCGCTGGGTTTTTTGCTGCGATTTTCTTTCTCAAAAAAACATCAATTTGTTTTATTTTGTTTTAGGGGGGGTAACCACCCCAAGCCCCCCTTTATTGTTTTCTTTTTTTTTTACATCCCGAACACCCAAACCCATTTTTTATAAAATGTACCCCCACAAAAAATGTGGGTTTTTTTCTATGAAAAAAAAATGGCGGCAAAAAACCTGCAATGAAAAGTGCGGCGATGAAATGACAGTATACCGAAAGAAATATGCTTAGCTAAAAAAATATCTTATGATACTCGCATATCCCAAGCCAAGTCCCATATGAAGGAACTTTTCACCATCCTTAAAGAAATAGAGACCCCAATAGAAATACCAGATACCTGCTTCAAAGATAAAAAATGGTGTTCAGACATCCAATCTGCACTAGCCAATAAAATCTCCACTCTTTAAAATAAAATAGCTAAGAAAAAAGCCTCTCTAAAGGACCTTTCACCTCGAGTGATAGATCAGAACAACCTTGAAATCTAACCTACCCGATTTCTCCAAAGGAACTATTCTCGAAGTGGAAAGAATCATTCTGTCCCTCAAACCATCCAACTGTCAGGGAGATCTCTGCCCTGCACAGCTTATTAAGGATGCAGCCTGAGACCTCTCACCCTTCATCACCGAACTTATCAATGCATCCTTTGCCACAGGCACCATCCCTGCTAACCTCAAACAATCCTGGGTACTTCCACTCTTAAAAAAACCTACATTAGATCCGGCAACACCCACCAACAATAGGCCGATAACAACAGTGCCATTTCTCCCAATAATTCCGGACAAGGTGGCCTATATGCAAATACAAAAATATTTGGAACTGCACCACTTACTAGGAGCCAGAAAAGTCAGGATTCCACCCTCAAAGACTCAAATTGACGAGCTTAGAGACAAAGGTAAATCAGCCCTGCTCCTCCTGTTAGACCTCTCGGCTGCATTTGACCTGGTTAATCATACAATTCTTTGCAATCACCTTGACACAGCAGCACACTTCTCCAAGGATGCCATAACCTGGATTAAATCATTCCTGAGTGGCAGAACATGTAGGTCTTCTCGCCCACAGCAACAGCTGATCCCATACCCATTACCTGCGGAGTGCCCCAGGGCTTGTGTGTTTCACCCACCCTATACATTATTTTTACCAAGCCCCTTTTCGATGATCTGGATCATCTTGGTATCACCTACACTAACTATGCAGATGATACCCAGATCCTCCTCCCACTTTCAGGGGATTATGACAAGGATTTGGCCTTGGTGAATAGAGTATACATCATCATCCAGGCATGGATGGCCCTGCACGGTCTATGCCTGAATGATGATAAAACAGAACTCATCATCCTGGGCAACCCCACCAACCTAAAAAAACTAGGAGCCAAAAACTCTTCATTCATAATCGACGGGAACTGTATCAAGGTAGGAAAGGAGGTAAAAACGCTAGGCGTCTATCTTGACTCAACTCTCTCCTTTACCAAACAGGTCAATTCACTAGCATCTACCACGGCCTACACATGCAAACTTATAAGAACGGGTAAGCCATTCCTCTCCAGCCCTAATCCTGTCACGTCTGGACTACTACAATGCCCTCTACCTAGGTTCTCCCAAGTCAACCATCAGAAGAATCCAAACCCTACAAAATAATGCCCTTAGGCATTAGGCATCTCCAGAAGAGATCACATCTCTGAGAGTAGGCGCCAGAACAACTGGCTTCAGACTAATGATACAATTCTCCTAAAAACCGTGTCACTCACTCACAAATCCCTCAATAATGTGGCCCACATCTATCTTGCTGACAGATTCCACAAAATTACATCCTCCAGACCAACTAGATCTGCAAATAGGGATCGACTAGCTATCACTAGTTTCGAACTATCCACCATTGGAGGTAATAGCTTCCCTGTGAAGTCAGCAAAATTATGGAATTCCCTGCGATACAGAGAATTGACCAATCATATCAAAAATGTAGAACTAATATCACTGCATGGCTGAAATCTAATGACCACTAATTGTATCTCCAAATTCTGTACTGTAACTGTCAATGCCTCCCTGACCTAGCGGGTACCTCCATGATGGTACCCACACATTGGGCCTCATTACAAGAATGGAGGTAATGAAAAAAGGAAGGTGGAATGGTAATAGCAGCATCGTTAACAGGTCTGGGGCATTCCGACCCGACAACCCGCCAATGGCGGCACCGCCCGTACCGTGCCCCCTCATACTGGCATGTGCGCGTACACGCGCCCCTTTGGGGAGCAAATGCCGGCATGCTAGTAATAGGAGGACATCACAACCCACGCGGACTTGCAAATACCGGCATCCCAAAAGCGGTAATCAGGGGCTGCACGAAGCCGGCCTTACAGGCATCGCGGACCACACGCAAACAGCAATCAGCAATCAAGCCAACAGCCACAGGTGCACACAATCACCACAGGTGGACTCAATGGAGGCTGGCCCAGTATAAAAGGAGTACACCCACACACCACACCCCTTCCTACACCAAAATGCTACCACTAGCTGTTGCAATCTTGGAGCTGGAGGACATGCCTATACTGCTACTACTACAACAACAACAGCAACTACAACAACAGCTACAGCAGCAACAACAGGCAGCACAGAGGAAACGCAGGAGGAGAAGGAGGGTGACACAGGCCCAGCAATTACCACCAGTGCAGCCAGTAGTCCCTCGAAGGCAGCCGCCAATCCCTTGCATCAGACCCAGTCCATTCAATTTAACCCCTGACCAGATCCAAATCCTGTACCGGTTGGACCGGGACACCATCACCACCATAGTGGACATGATAGGCAACGACATTGCCAGCCTCATAGAAATATGCACTGCCATCCCCCGCTACTAAAGGTGGTGTCTGTGCTCCACTTCCTGGCATTTCACAACCACTAATTTCACGCATGCTGACCCAAGTGCTGGATGCCCTCCTGAAGCACGCTAGCACCCACATATCCCTAACACGGACTGCCCAGGAGATAGCCGACACCACAGTAGGCTTCATGCACTGGCAGGCATGCCCAATTGTGTTGGTGCCCTGGACTGCACCCATGTAGAATTGGTAGTCCCCCATGCCGTAGAGGCGGTGTAACGCTATCACAAGCAATACCACTCCATCAATGTGCAGATGGTATGTGACTCCAGCAAGATCATTACACATTGCTGCGCCCGATTTCCTGGATCAACACATGATGCCATGCTTCTGCGTAACTCAACGCTACCCCGTCACAAGGAGCGACATGCTGGACCATGTGCCTGGCTGCTTGGCGAGTTGCCTGAGTGGGCCATGGCAGTGCAATGGGGTAGGAATTTGTTGTGATGCATACCCCAACGGGGTGGGAATGAGGGGGATGCAAACTCCACCTGAGTGGGAATGAGGGGGGAATGCATACCCCACCTGGGTTTGAATGGGGGGATGCATACCCCACCTGTGCGGGAATGGACGGTGATTGGAGAATGCACGCAGAGCAAATGACACCTGACCTGAACCTCCCAACATGACACATCATTGGCACACATCTGACCATTAACGCATATCAATGACCACATGTGAGACGCACGACCTGACCACCATGTGTATGTCAAGCAATGCATGAATAAACAGGATCGCTACTGTGCCAATGTGGCTAGTGTGACCATGCACACTGTAGAATATGCAGCATAATTGGGAGGCTAAACATTGTCGTACATTCGCCTCTGGAGTCTTCCCATCCCCCCTCAAGCACTTCCTTGTGCACCCTCTCCTTAAGAAACCCTCTGCCGACCCCTCCTGTCCGGCTAACTATCGCCCAATCTCCAACACTCCCTTCCTGGGCAAGCTCCTGGAGAAACTGGCCATCTACCAGCTTAACCCCCATGCTGAAGCTGTTGATAGTCTCCATGACCATCAATCTGGCTTCAGAGCGGCCAGAAGCACTGAAACTGCTCTCCTGAACATCCGTGAGGACCTGCTCTTGAACCTCGACTCCAACACTCCGTGTGTTCTCATTCTGCTCGATCTCTCTTCTGCCTTTGACACTGTCAACCATGCCATCCTGCTCAACCGTCTCCGTGATAACCTGGGTATCACTGGTCAGGCTCTGGCGTGGCTGACCTCTTTCCTTTCCAATCGACCCTCCCATGTCCAACTTGGGTCCTTCCTCTCTGACATCTTTTTCTCCACCTATGGCGTTCCCCAGGGATCTAATCTCTCTCCCTGGCTGTTCAACCAGTATCTGGCACTCCTTGCCCACCGCATCGCCGCCCTCTGCCCCAACATTCAGTGCTATGCGGACGATACCCAGCTCATTTTCAGGCTACCCTCGGCCTCCTCCTCTCCCTCCCTCATCTCTCACTGTCTGTCTGCTATCCAGGAATGGTGTGCTGCCAATGACCTCTGCCTTAATGCTAGTAAGACTGAGATCCTACTCATCGGCACACCCACTCCCTCCTTCCCTGCAGCTCTCTGGCCGGCCTCTCTTGGCCCTCTTCCTGGTCCTACCTGCAAGGCAAAAAACCTCGGGGTCATCTTCGACTCCACACTCTCCTTCTCTCCTCATATATCTGACATCTCTAAGAAGTCACATTACCAGCTGCACCTCCTCAGAGGTATTCTTCCCTTCCTCTCCTTCCCCCAGAAGCTCACTGTCTCCCGAGCCCTGGTTCTCTCGAAGCTGGACTACTGTAACAGCCTCTATCTTAATCTGCCTGCCTCCACTCTCCGCCCTCTGCAACTCATCCAGAACAGAACTGCCAGACTTGTCCTTGGCCTGAAGCCCAGGGACCGTATCTCTCCAGGACTGAAATCTCTACACTGGCTCCCAGTGGCTGCGAGGATTAAGTTCAAAACCCTCTGCATTGTCCACAAGGCCTTCTGGGGCCTGGGGCCTAAATACCTTCAACTCTCTCTTCCTAAATATCTTCCTTCCCGAGCCCTACGCTCATCCGTCTCCAACTCCCTCAGGGTCAGCCGCTTCTCGAAGCAACGAGTTGGGGGTAGATCTTTCTCCGCGGCAGGGTCTCCCTCTGGAACAGCCTTCCTGCCTCCCTGAAACTTGAGGAGAACCATCTCCGGTTCGGAAGCACCTCAAAACCTTCCTCTTCACTTCTGCTTTCTCTCTCCCTCTCCCCTGCTAAATTCTTCACCAAAACTGCACTGATTCTGCAACTGGGCCACTCTCACCGACCTCGGTCCTGGGCCCAGTCACTCTTCACTTGCACTGCCTCCCTGGCAACCCCTGCACTGCGGGACTGTCTCTGTATCCCTACAGCCCCCCCCAGCACTTGTCTGCACTTACCTTGCACTTGCCACCAGCTGGCCCTATTTATTTATTATTTTATTTCTATTCTACTTATGTGTACTGCACTCCCCCCCTCCCCCTTCCCCTTGCACTTTTTCCCTTCCCCCTACCCCTGAACTTGCGCGGTCTGAATGACACATGGCCTAGTAGGATCGTTGTCTGTCTTCCCCTTGTTCCCCCCTCCCTGCCTCGTCGCGCCTTGAAACACTTGTGTATAGGCACGTTACAAATGCCATATCATATCATAACCACAGTACATCCCTCTGAGCATGCATCATCTCACCATGCATCATCTATTGAACGCCATCCAGACTACCACACCTCATAGCAGTATAGTATGCATCTAGAAAACATTTGTGCATACGTACAGGGACATGTGCATGTCCACACCAAATAGCTGCGGCCATGACTGTGCTTCCTGAAGGTGGCAGCTCAGAGCGACACACTCCTATTTGTAT
Organism: Ambystoma mexicanum; assembly: GCF_040938575.1. Lineage (NCBI taxonomy): Eukaryota > Metazoa > Chordata > Amphibia > Caudata > Ambystomatidae > Ambystoma > Ambystoma mexicanum. Next base: position 263,585,980 of record NC_090923.1, on the reverse strand, counting down.
TTGCTTGCAGGTGATGGAGGATATCCCTTGAGGCCGTGGCTACTTACCCCTGTGCGGAACCCGCAGAACAGCCATGAAGAGGAGTACAATCGGGTTCACACCCGTACCCGTGTTGTGATTGAGCAGACCTTTGGCCTGTTGAAGGCGCGGTTCCGCTGCTTAAGCAGGTCTGGTGGAGCACTCCCTTATAGACCTGAGAAGGTGGCAAAGATCACCATGGCCTGTGTCATGCTGCACAACAGGTGCGTCCGGAGAAATGTCACACTGCCAGCTGACATTGACATGCATGCACCGGGTGAGGATGATGAGGATGGAGACAGAGGTGAAGCAGCACCCCTGCCAGTATGTGATGCACAGGTTGGCCATGCAGTACGCCAATCACTGATTCACGAATACTTCTGAACCAAAAGGACTATGATAGACATGTGTCAGTGACACACTGGGTCCATGTGGACATGCTCACAGGGAATGGTGGTAGTTGGGCACTGAACACCGTCAGACATTAAATGGATATACACGAAATGAACAATGTCCAGGCATTGAATGTGTTTTCACACAACGGATGTATTGGATCAAACAGGAAAAATGTGACAACCCCTCAATCCCTCTCAGTCAACTCCCAAACCCCCCCAGTGAACTCCCAAACCCCCCCAGTCAACTCCCAAACCCCCCCAGTCAACTCCCAACCCCCCCCCCAATAAACTCCACCAAATGCTCCCATTCACCCACAACCATGTGTCCCAGTCCCATTGTCCGCCCACACTACTTGCAGGACTTTTTGCTGTCCGGGGGCAGCATTTCGGTGTGCCTTGCACTCCTTCTGGTGGGACGCACAGGGTTGGTGGGGACTGAGTAAGCAGGTGTGGTGGTTGATGAGGAGTCGGTGGCAGGTTCCACGGCTGCTGCAGGGTGTGGCCTCTGCATGTGAAGCAGGATGGATGTAAGTACCTGTGTTATTGCCACCAGGCAGTCCCTCATCAGTACAGCCGACGCATTCACTGCAGCTGTGTTTGCGGTAATAGCAGCAGTGGTCCCCGCAATGGCAGTGGCTATTTCCCGCCTGGTGTCCTCGCCATCTGGCATGTATTGCTGCAGGATCACTAACATGGACTCCCTTCGGGCCTCCACCCTGGCCAGGCGTGACTCGAGGGTGTTGGTGGGAGCAGGAGTGGTGGGTGGTGCACTCACAGGGCCTGCATTGTCGGTGCTGTCCTCTGGGAAGGGGCTCAGGTCTGAATCATGGAGGCAGGTATCAGCACTGCTGTAGGTGGGTGAGGGCTGATTTTGGGGCAGGGGGGTTGACACGGGGCTTGGGGTGGGTGGACGTGTCACTTCAGTGACTCCCTCCTGGTCCACAATCTCCTCAAAGTTATCTTCTGTTGTGGCCAGTGCCTGTAGGGACTCCCCTTCCACTGGTGTGTGAGTGGGCTGCTGGGTCTCGAGTGTCTCAGGCACACTGGCAGTAGGTGTTGTCAGCTGTGTTTTAGCTGTGTCAGGCACACAGGCTGTAGGTGTGGCCTGCTTGGCGGCCCCATTGGTGGTGGTGGCAGTAGCCCCTTTCTTTGTGCAGGACGTGGATGCCCTGGTGGTGGTGTCTTGGCTGGCTTCTTCTCCATTGGTGCCTGGGAGGGTAGAAGAGATGCAGGGCATCAGTGATGGTGTTACATACCAGAAGCATACTATGGTGCTGTTCATTATCCATTTAATCATGCATTCATGTTTATAAGGTGTGTCACACAGGGTAGTCTGAGGGGGAATTTTGGCATTTGCTGCATGGCAGGTGGCATGCCGTTGATTTGTGGTATGTGTTATGTATTACATGGGCACGGTCCATGTGTGTTGGCTGTGTGTTGCTTATGGGATTGGCACTCAGCATGCATTTCTGTCTGGCAGGGTTTGGCCCGCGATCTGGACTTGTATGTGTTCATGTGGGTGTTGGGCATACATTGCCTTGCCTAGACTCTCTTCCACAACACTTGTGGTACGTCATGGTTTCCCCTACAGGGATCTGCAGGGTCACTCACCTCCTTCTGTTGATGATGTCGCACCCGTCTCCATCTCCTCAAATCCCTCGATGGTCTCTGGATTAATGAAGGAGTTTGCGGTCTCCTCCCAGTTGGTCATTTTTGAAGGAGAGTGGGGACCCCCGCCTGTGGCCATGGCCTCCCTCCTGTTGCTTGCCATGATGTTATGGACCCTCAAGCGGAGGTCATCCCACCTCCTTCTGCAGTCCTTCACATTATGTGGGGTGGTTCCTACAGCTGACACCTTGCGGGCTACCTCCTGCCAGATTTCCTTCTTCTGCTGCTGCACCTCACGCTTCAGGCTCTGGGATTTTATGACATCTGCGGGTGCAGCTAGGGTGTCAGCTAGCATATTTATTTTTGTGTCAGAAAAGCGATGTTTCCGCAGCCGGGGGGTGGTCTTCCTGGTTGCCTTGGACATTATGGAAGGATTAGCACAGCGCTCTCCAGGAATCATCTGGTGGTTTTGGAGGATTGCAATGAATTGTCTTTTTAAAGATGGCCGCCGGCCCATTTCTCGTTCCGACGTTATGATGTTATTTCCGGGACCGGGATTACCAGCCAGTATTAGAATGTTGGTATTACCGGGTTGGTATTTTAGGGTTCCTCCTAGGCGGTGGCAGTATCGGCGGGTCCCGTGATGGCGCTATCGGGGGGTTGGAGGGCCTTTTGCGGCATGCTGGTATGGCCATTACCGACATGGGGGTTCGCGCGTGCTCGCGTACTCGTAATCACCCGCTATTAGTGGCGTCATACGAGCACGGACCCGCTCGTTCCGCCATGCCGGTGATCACCCCGTTTTTACTGCGCTACTCGTAATGAGGCCCAAAATATGTAATTTCTGTAAATACTTGTGCCTTCCTGCTTATCTGTAATTATATGTATATTACCATACCTGTAAACATTATGTATAAAGTTACTTCTTACCTTGACAAGCTCCTGTAACTAAGCTTTGCATATTCTTGTACTGCTGCGCACGGTTACCCTTGGGTCTGATGCGCATTATAAATAATAAAACAAATAAATAAACAAGCAAACAATACTTCAGAGAATGTAAATGTGTGTTTTGTTGTCATTCATCACAATGGTTTAAGTAAAATATAAATTCACAATTTAGATCATTTCTGTTTATATTCTCCTAATTTCAATCACAATATTTCAAAACAGAAACATATGTTCACATAACCCACAATCAGGGTTCTTCATTATCTCTTTTGTTATGCTTCACAGAAGAGTAAATCCCAAAATTCTAAAAATCGAAATATAAACTTTTCATACATTCAAATTAAACACATTTCATAAGTTTCAGTGACAGTTATGTGTTCACATGTTATTAGCACCACACCATTAATACAAAATCTTGTAGAATGGCGTCGGCAGGTTCAACACTTCACTACGCTTTTCTGGGCTGAAGACACCTTCTTCAGGTGAAACTGTTACTGACTTAATAAGCTGTGTATCCAGATTGGCTCAACAACTCTGCTTAAAATTACTAGGTCTTCTCTCACTATTGCTGCTTCTAAGTCAATTGCAATTATTTTCCCGTCCTTCACGTCTGTGGGCATTTCTAGTCGGAATAGAAATTCTGTCGGTAACCGAAATAGTCTGTCTTGTATTCGCGCTTCCTGACCATAAAATGCTGTAATTTATTCCTGTACATTCACATAATGAATCTCTCAGGTAGAACATATTAAAACCATGGTCAGTAAATGATATTGGAGGTCATTCCGAGGTTGGAGGTAAGGGATAAACGATGCTGGTAAAGGATTACCGGCATCGCTTACCGCACCAGGCTATTCCGACCAGCCAAACCGCAATTAGCGGCACCATAAATAACGGTGCCTCTAATTGCGGCATGGGCGTGGGCACGCAGGCCTTCATACCGGCAATAGCAGCATGCCGTAAACTGGAGGACATCACAAGTCAAGCGGACATGCAAATACCGGCATCATGAAGGTGCTAAAAGTGGATTCCGGCATGCCACAAAAATACCGGCATCGCTGACCAACCGTATAATGGCATGTGCAGTGTTCCATACTGCCACAGGTGCACACCATCAGCATAGGTAGAGGCAATGGAGTCTGGGCCTGAACAAAAAGAGCACACCCACACACCACAACTCTTTCCACACCAAGATCAATCCAATAGTAGCATCAACACTTTAGCTGGAGGACATGCATGCATTGCAACACCAGCAGCAACACCAACACCAACAGCAGGCACCACAGAGGAGACGCAGCAGGAGAAGGAGGGTGAGACAGGCCCAGCATGCCCCACCCGTGCAGCCAGCGTCACCACGCATGCGGCCCCCAATCCCAAACATCAGAGCCAGTCCTTCCAACCCAACCCCAGAGCATAATCACACCCTGTACCGTCTGGACCGGGACACCATCAACACCATCGTGGACATCATTGAAATACGCACCGCCATCCCCCCTCAACTGAAGGTAGTGTTGGTGCTCCACTTCCTTTCCACAGCCACCTTCCAGCACACAGTGGGACACATGCATGGCATGTCACCACCCTTATTCACTCGCATCCTGAAGCAAGTGCTGGATGACCTCCTCAAGCACACAACAGAATAAATATCCCTACCACAGACTCCTCAGGAGATTCTTGAAACAAAAGGTGGCCTCCAAGCCATGGAGGTGGTTTGCCGCAATCGCAAGCAATACCACTCCAACCAGGTGCCGACGGGAGGCGACGCAAGCAAGATCATCACACATTGATGTGCCCGATATCCCGGATCAACCACATGAATGCCGAATGTCACCATGGCAAACATCAGCGCAGAATGCCTAACATTACAAAGCCTAATGCCAACACTCCCCATCAGAAAATCCTACATAATGCTACACATCATTAAATGAACACAGACACAGCTGTATGCATACACAATGCATGAGCAACAACACGGCAGAGCACACCGTCTATCTTCTTAAAGATGGAACCCACAATATTATTCCATGGCACAGGACACATGGAGGGCCTAAAAATGGCGTGCATTCATCCAGGGACATGTGCATGTGGCCAATGATAATCTGGCGGCATGTGTATCCGACACAACGTTCCCGTGCCCCCTGACATTGACCTGCAACCACCTGGTGATGATGAAGGGGATGAAGAAGAAGTGTCTGCACATCATTGCGGTGCCGATGTACAGGAGGGACGTGCTGTGCATCAGTCAGTGATTGCACAATATTACTGATACACATGGCTGCAGAGGGTGACATGATAGTTTGACAGAGGGCACTGGGTGTGGGGGTACATGCACACTATGCACTGTATAGGAATAAATGACACATGCGCAATGATGAATGTCCACTCAGGTCTTGCTTTTAACAATGAAAACCCTGCAGTGCAATAACCCTCCACCACCCTCACCCCCTCACCTCCCCCCACAACACCCCCACACTCCCTCACCCCCTCCCCTCACAACTTCCCCACACACCCTCATCCCCCTCCTACTCCCCCCCACAACTCCCCCACACACCCTCACTCCCCTTCCGCTCCCCCACAACTCCCCAATACATGTCCCGTCAAGTCTCTAATGCCTACATCAGGCTGCCCAGAATATTAATTAGTGCTCCCTGGACATGGTGGTGGCATGTCTGGCCGGCGCAGGGTGTGTGATGACCTGCGGAGCGGGCTCGTCTGGGTAGAGCTAGACGAGGATGGTGTGGCCGCCTGCTCAAATAGGGTTGCCGGACGCCCTGACTCCATGGCATCGGCTATGCGGCTTAGTACCTGCCACAGGGCGCATACCTCCTCACAGAGGTGGCTAGTGTTCTCCGTAAATATCTTGGCCATTGAGGCGGTGTTGTCTGAGATGGTCCTGCCAAGAGAAGTGATGTTCTCCTGCCACACCTGTGCGTTGTCCTCCATGAACTGCCGCGCATGGGCAGTCAGCTGCTCAGCATGCTGAGGCCCTGTGGGTGCACCTGTGGAGGTGGACGGTTCCTGGGTGTCTTGCTCTGCCTCACTACTAGCCACTATCGGAATAAATGGCCCTTCAATTAACTCTCGCCTAGACTGCTCTGGAATGGTGGCATGGTCTGTCTCAAGGGATGAGATTTGGGGGGATGCCTGTGGACTGGGAATGCGGGGCAGTTCTGAGGAATCGTCCTCCACGGGCACCCATGCCTCATCCTGTGCCTCCTCCACAGCCTAGGGTGCTGTGGCTGCCACCTCCCCAGCCAAACTTGACTCCTCTGAGTGTGGTGCCTCGGCTGTTTCCTCTGCCTGTGATATAGGTGTTGGCGCTTCCGCCTCTATGGTCCTTGGCAGCACTGGTGCACTGGCAACCTGGGGTGTCTTCACTGGTCGTGCACGGCGGCCCTTGTGTCGGCCCTTCGAGGTGGAAAGGCAGTTGGCCTCATCCCGGGACCTCTTCCGGGGTTTGGTTTTTGCGGGGGTTGAGTCCTGGGCATCGCTGTCATGGTCAGAGCCTGTGGGGGTCGAAGAGAGGGACGCATGAGTGATGTTTTGAAAGGCATCATACATACATTTGGACAATTTATATTTCAAACAATCAAGGGTAATAGGCATTTGAGTTTGGATGGTCACGTTGTTTGATACATGGGTGGGTTATGCAGGCATACGTCGGGGTCACTCATGTTGGCCAAGACCTATGCTATGTGACATGCATATTTGTTGGGGCCTGCATGCTGTGTGACTTATGGCATTTACATTTTGTGTGGTATGTGTCAGGTACCGCATTGCCTTGCTTCAGGCATCTGCATGTGTCTGTCATGCGTCCGGCAACTTTGCTGGGAGTGTGTGTGTGTTGGGCAATGGCTTGCCTCTTTGGACAGACATATTGGTTGATTTTCATCAGACTCTGCATTACAGTGTTTTCTTAGGGCACTCACCTCCATCCGCCGATGTTGGGGCGCCACACTCCATGTCACGAACATCTTCTATTGCCTCAATGCCAATAATACTGGCGCAGATGTCCTCCCATGGGGTCAGCTTGATGAGGGAGCTGGCACCTCCGCCTGTTGCCATTGCCTGGCTCCTGTGGACGGAGAGTATGTTCCTTAATCGCAGCCGCAAGTCATCCCAGCGCTTCCTGCAGTCTTTTACGTTGCGTGGGGTGGTCCCATCTGCACTCACTTTCTGCGCCACAAGTGCCCAGATCTCTTTTTTTTAATGATGGCCTCCCTCTTCATGCTGTTAGAGAACACAATCTCAGCATGTTCCTGCAGGGTCCCAGGTAGCATCTCCAACTCGTCTTCATTGAAGCGCTCCTTGCGCTGACGGGCGGCTCCCTTCTTGAGGGCCTTGGGATTGTGTTTTGAAAGATGGCCGCCATGCTCCTTCCCGTTCCTGTGCGATGACGCTACTTCCGGTTCCACTTATTTACGGTGACCGTTATTAGCGGTGACCGCTAATAGCGGCATGGCAGTAATGCCCTTTCCGGCATGGCGCAAAGCTTGTGCCAGCAAAGTCGTAATAGCCCTTTATTAGAAGGCTATTGACTACACGGACACGCTATTTGCACCATGCCGGTAAGGACCGTTACTTACCTCCAACCTCGGAATGACCCCCATTGTTATGTTGAATTTGCTCATTAATTCTCACCCTAATATGTTAACTGGTGTCTTGCGAGAGTATAATAATGGAATAGAAATGTTGTGTTCTTCTTTGGTGGTGGGTAAAGTTTCTGTAAAAGGAACCATATCATGGCAATGCCTGACATTGGGAACATTCCCTCTGTAACACAAGATTCAGATGCCCCTGTATCTAGTAAGAAGGAAAATGTTTTGCCATCTAGGTCACTCCGACCCTCGTTTCCTCTTGTGAGTCTTCTGTAATTGATACAATGAAACACATCAAGTCATTCTGTGGCCTGTCCTTTTGCGGGCACATGTACAGTTCTGTGCCAGTGAAAGGATTCCCTTCCACTAATGCCATAACCCCCTAGGTGTAGGTGAAATGAAATGAAATGAAATGAAATTATATTTTATTTATATCGCGCTCATACACAAGTGTTTCAGAGAACGACCACGTAAAAGGGAAGGAAACAAGGGAGAAAAAAAAGGAAAACAGCGATATTACTATGCCCAGTGAAATTAAGAAAGCGCAAGTGCATGGAAAATGGAAAAGGGGAAAAGTGCATGGAAGGGGGGGAAGTGGAAAGTGCGGAACAGAGGAGAGAGCAGAATAAATACTAAATAAATTAAATAAAGGCAATAAACCATCTGATAAGTGCAGAAGAAACGTGGGAAGGGGACTTTATGGGCACAGAACCCCAGTGCAGGGGGTAGCCTGGAGGAAGTGCAGGAGGGTTGCAGGGTCAGCAGGTACCTGGGCTCGAATGACAGAGGGTGGCCAGGTGCACGATGCCAAGAGAGAAATCAGATCAATAGGATAGAAGGGAGCAAAGGCAGGGGCAAAGTGGAAGGTCTTGAGGTGCTTCCAGAACCAGAGATGGATCTTCTCAAGTTTCAAGGTGGCCGGGAGGCTGCTCCAAAGGGAGGCTCCAGCCGAAGACCGAGATCTGCCCCCAGCTTGTTTCTTTGCAAAACGACTAACCCTGAGGGAGTTAGAAGTAGAGGAGCGAAGGGTTTGAGAGGGGAGGTATTTACGGAGGGATAGTTGAAGATATTTTGGGCCCAGGCCCCAGAAACCCTTGTGGACAATGCAGAGGGTTTTAATTGAATCTTTGCATCCACTGGGATCCAATGAAGGGATTTCAGGGCTGGAGAGATACGATCCCAGGGCTTGAGGCCAAGGACAAATCTTGTAGTCCTGTTCTGGATTAGTTGTAAAGGGCCGAGAGTGAAGACAGGTAGATTTAGAAAGAGGCTGTTACAGTAATTTAGCCTAAAGAGAACCAGATCTTGGGAAACAGTGGGTTTTTGAGGGAAGGAGAGGAAAGTCCGAGTCCCTCTAAGGAGGTGCAATAAAAAGTTTGACTTTTTGGAGACTTCGGAGATGTGTGCGGAGAAGGAAAGTGTGGATGTCAAAAATAACCCAGAGGTTCTTAGCCTCACAGGTGTGGGAAGGAGGAGAGCCAAGGGAGGCCAGCCAGAGAGTGAGTGGAAAGTATGGAGAAGGTGTACCAATGAGGAGGATGTCAGTCTTGTTGGCATTTATACAAAGATCGTTGGCGGCAGACAATCAGAGATGAGGTAAAGAAAGGAGGTGGCTGAAGGAATCAGAGATGAGATCAGGAGATGAGGTGTTTGAAAGAAGCCTTAAAATGAGTTGGATGCCGTCAGCATAGCACTGGAAATTTGAGCAGAAAATGGATATGCAGTAGGCAAGAGTTGCCAGGTATTGGTGAAAAATCCAGGGGGGAGGTTAGACCCCTGGGGGACAACACAGATGGAGCGGGAGATAGAAGATAGGAAGGGCCCAAGTTGTACCTGGGTGTGTCGATTAGAAAGGAAAGAGGTCAGCCAGGTCAGAGCCTGTTTAGTGATACCCAGGTTCTCACAGAGACAATTGAGCAGGGTGGTATGGTTGACTGTGTCGAAAACAGAGGAGAGATCGAGTAGGATGAGGACAGAGGGAATGTTAGAGTCCAGGTTGGAGAGCAGGTCTTCACGGATGTTCAGGAGAGCATTTTCCGTGGCAGCTCTGAAGCCAGATTGGTGGTCATGGAGGGAGCCAACAGAGTCAGAATAAATATTAAGCTGAGAGATGGCCAGCTTTTCGAGGAGCTTACCCAAAAAGGCAGTAATGGAAATTGGCCGATAGTTGGCCGGACATGAGGGATCAGCTGTGGCTTTCTTAAGGAGGATGCACAAGGGAGTCCTTAAGAGGGGAGGGGAAAGAGCGAGAGGCAAATGAGAGGTTGCAGAAATTGCCAAGGGCTGGTGCAAGGGTTTTGATGTGGTGCTTAATGGTTTTAGAGGAAAGGGGATGGACCTGTTTTGATGAGGTTTTTATAGATCGGACTTGTCTAGCTACCTCATCAGGGGAGAAAAGAGGAAAAGAGAAGCTAGGGGGAGGGTGGTCAGCTGAGGGAGGGTCAGCAAGCCAAGAAGGAAAGGGAGTAGGAGGGGAAGCAGAGGAGGGGGCGGACAAAATGTCCTGGGTTTTAGAGATAAAGTGAGAGGCAAGGGCATTGCAAAAAGCCTGTGAGGTGAGAGGAGGTGTGGAGACTGCAGCAGGGATGGCCAGTTCCTTGCAAATTTTAAAGAGTTCGGCCGAATTGTTAGATGTGGCAGAAACGCGGGCTTGTATGTGAACTCTCTTCTTGGTGCGGACAGTGATTTGGTATTGCCTTTGGAGCAGGCAACAGGCCAGTTTGTCAGAGGATGAGCAAGACGCCCTCCATTTCCTCTGCATCGCCCTACACTTACATTTAAGTGTAGCTAGGTCAGAGTCATACCAAGAATTGCACTTGGCTTTGGACTTCAAATGGATCCTTGTGACGGGACAACAGCATCGAGAGTAGCAGAAATAGACGAGTAAAAAAGAGATATGGCTGTGATTGGTTGCTTGTGTCAGCTGCCTGTGGCAATACGGCAATATGTTTGCGTTCCATGTGCCACTACATTATGTTGGGCTTGGGCCTGTGTCTTCATTAGTGTTTGCTGTATATGCATCAGAGCTTGATGTGTTTACATCAGTGCTTGATGTGTTTGGGGTGGCATCCATTTTTATGTCTGTTGTATTTGTGGCACATGTGCCTGATACTGTGTGTGATCTTGGGCATAATATTCAGGTGGTTCTGCACTATATGGTGGGGCGTATCATCTCGCCCCTGGTGGATATGCTGCTTGCCAGTTCTGCTGCATTCCTCCCCTGCTTCTACATATGAGTGGAATGTGCCCCATTCTCCATCATGTCCAACATTGCTGCACCTGTCACCCACATCTAGGTTGCCCCCCCCATTAAACCATCCTCCTAGTGGTGCATGAAATCTGAACTCTCTGCATCTGGGTGAAAATTCTCACCCTTGAGGAAATAATTATACTCTCCCCTTCCTGCAAGGTTTACGTTTACAGTAGGCTGTACCTCCTGTGTTCCGTGTACATTAAAACCTTCTCCTCTGCTTGTCAATACTGTTCCTTCCACTGACAATTTAGGCAATTGCTTCTGAACTAGCATTGCTTCATCAATCTTCCTATCCTCAAATTTCTTTCGTCTTTCTCTTGTTTTAACAGACAATAGCAAACAATTGTCAGTTATATCTCTGCCCATGGCTCCTCTTCTGTTCCTACTATCCTCCTCAATTGTCTTTGCATTTCCTTGGGAAGTCACTGCATAAAATGTGATAATAAATAGGAATGTTTTTGTACCATGGTTCTCTAGTTTCTAACCTCCATTTTTCCTGTATATCCTGCATATAAGCTGTCAGAGCTTTGTCCGCTCTAATTTTGTGAGTCGTAATTGCACTTATGTCTGATGAATCTGGGAACTGAACCCTAAGTCTTATCCATATGTTCGCTCGACAGTTATTAAAAGGTGCTCCATCATGTTTAGTATTCTGTGCCGTCACCCCAGGATATCTCGCCCCCTTCCAAATGTCATCTGACTGCTCCCCCATTATGGCAGCAAGCAAGCATTTTATCTCACCTACTGCTAAAGTCATAATAGCTGCCATTCTCTCTAATTCATAGATACATTTTTCCATCCCTGATGTAAGCAATAGCAATTTACAAATGTGTGCCCATTTGTGGCCACATGATGTATTGTGGCAGTCCTCCCCCTTTCTCCAATATGGAGAATTGTGTGAACCCAATGCCCTGGCCGAGTGCAGTTGTACCATTTATCTTTGTCACTGTGTTTGTCATAATTCTCTTCTGTCCTGGTAAATTCTGCAGTCTGTCCACATATGGTATTCTCTCTTCTAAACGAGTTGATCACATCTTTGGGCATCTGGGATATTCAACAGGCTCTGGCCTCCTCACTGTTTCTTCTATATCTAACCACGCTATCTCTTATCCTGCTCCCATGTTTATAGATTGGGCTTGTGTGGCCTCCTCCTCTTTGCTTTCCTATCTGTCTTCATCTTCTATCACAGTGTTCTCAATATCATCTCCTTCATCGTTCTCTCTGTCTTCAAAATCTAGTCTCCTCGATCTATACATTCCACTCATCACCTCATCCAATATATTTCTTCCACCTCTATTTCACTTTATACGGCTGGTGGCCATTCCTCCTGTTCCTAATTTACAAAGGATCTAGAGGTCATAATCAAATCTATTCTGGAGTAACATTTGTGTATTGACAAGTAGACTTTGAAGATTCGTTCCTCCTGGTGGTGAAAAGACAAATGCCCTTATCAGATCTAATTTACGTAACATACTTAAGATTGCCCTTACATTTCAGAAATGCACCTGGGATGCCGAGGTAATCTTATCCATATGGGGTTTGACCACACAATTGAAATCCCCTCCTATAATCATCAATCCATCCTTAAACATCAAAATAATTGTGACCAGATCACGCACAAAGTGATCCGGGTTATAATTTGGTCCATACACATACGCATCACTGTCAATGGGAATCCCTCTAACAAGCCCCATATCACTAGATACCTCCCTTCAGGGTCCACTTTAAGTACTCCAACTTTGAATGGAATACTCCTTGTCAGCAGAATGGCCACTCCCTTTCTTTTAACCACCGCACTACTGAAATATCCTTGTGGGAACCCCTTGCATTTGAATCTCTTCTCATCTTGGGGAAGCAAGTGAGTCTCTTGTAACATTTCCACCCTAGCCTTCCTAGACGTCACCAAACGATTTTAGATTTCATGGGGGAATTGAGGCCCGCACATTCCATGTACACACCCACCGTGTCTATGTCACCCTATCGAGTTGGCCCGAATTGACTCTGCCACTGAGAACCCTGGGTCCGGCGGCAAGTCGTACTTGTCACCCCAATGCTCCCATCCCATTTCTGTGAAAACAAAGAAATTGATATGAGGCTGGGAAGCCCAAAGGAAACACACCAACACAGGTTACAAAGGACATACAAAGTGCTTTATTTAAAAGCTACAACAGATACCAAAAAGTCAATTGACAAACGGATAGCTATTCGGCTCTCAGAGTAACGTAACAAACTTCAACGAAGGTTCGATGCATTAGTAGAGAGACCGTACATTGGAATACTTGGGCTTTTATATTCTTCATTCAGCCCTGGCCAACCCCCTCACGGGTTAACTATTCTTGGGACCAGGCCTAGGGTTCCTTGCCAGGTCAATCCCATAATGTATGCATTTTGATCAGTTCCGCTGATACAGTTGTTCATTTACACATAGGTCAGGGATAGGACAAGGTCTCAGTTCGCGACCCCGACAAGTGGCCTGCAGGCATATTACTTATTCATGTGTGCGGAGGTCACAACGACCAGAATCTCACTCAGAATGTCATTCGGCCTCCATTTTGATGTTCAGGGTGACTTCCACATTACAAGAGAACCTAAAATGGCGGCTAAATCCAAGATGGCGACTTACACAATTTTTTGTTAAGGTCAAGACCTTGCCGCCGAGTCTATTTACAAGATATTTTAGACAACTTGGCGTAGGCCAACACACATTCAAATACTGCAATAGGAGGCATAATATCATTTCAATTCCAACAATTTCCACTTGAGCACTGGTATATATCAAACTTGAAGTTATCAACATCACAACGTGCAAACCAAAGTTAAACAACCTTCTGAAGGTCCTTTGGAAAACATTACAGACTGTTACCACATGAAGTAATTTCCCAATCTCCCGGAAAATTGTATCCCCCCTGCCCAAACCCCCTTCCCTCTCCCCCAGGACCTAGCACCCAGCTACATCCATAGCCTTTTCCCCACAGCATAATTCATTGAACACAAAATACTTAATTTTAGATCGCCCCCAGATTGCGCACAATTCATTTTCAACTTGCTCCCCACAGCTCTCTCCCCTCCCCTGGGTAGATTGTGACAAAACCTTAAACAGGTGGGACAGATATCCATGTCAGGGCACACTGTCCGGCTGCTCATCTTGCCTGTTTGGCCTATACGCCCTATTTATGCTGTTTCCAAGGTGTCCCATCCTCCCCTGAGTCTGAGATAAGTCTATTTGATCATTGTGACTCCCTTCTTTCTTGCTTTTGTCCTCCTCTACCAGGGTTGCCGCCTCTTCCTCCTTTGTCACTGTAAAGACTGGTAGGGGGTGTCTGTGTTTCTGCTCTCTATATGGTAGAGGAGAGGCACAGAGGACCCCAGCCAAGATTCTCTATTATTGGTAACATAGTCGAGCAATCAAGGCCTAGCTTCTCAGGAGGTGATGCAGGCTGGTTCTTAGGTACAGTGTAGTCCCCAAACACCCACAAAGGAATGTCCACACACTGTATTACTGAAAACACAGTCTTTATATAATTAATATTCGAAGGTCTGTACACGATCACAATAACGCACTTTGTACTCAAAAATCAACAATGATAAATATATACAATTCTAAAGTGGTACCACCAATGTTATCAAATCTCATTAAAGTGCATCAACTATACGGTTAAAATGTCACATAGATCAATAACGAGGAAACCAGCAATAGAGGTAGGAAGGAACACAAAAGAGTTGAAACAATAGGCAGAATGCGGACCCCTAACGGTAGGCACAATTCTGTGTGGAGATCCCCCCACCTGGGCAACCTGCAAATAAAGATATATAGCACAAGCCCAGTCCATATGTTCAATAGTCTTATTTCCTCCTACTAAGGTTTTACCCCCCCAATGTACCTGGTGGAGTAGAGTTCTTCGAAGATGCGTCGACCGATCCTTCTTGAGTGACTCCCTTTAAAGCAAGAGTCACGGATCGTCGAGAGGCATCGAGGAACTCGGCGTTCGGTGTCGGGGAATTGACAGCCCTTCTTGAGTGCCCTCCCTTTAAGGTAGGAGTCACGGGTCGTCGAACGTCCGACGGGGAACAGTTTGAACTACGGCAGTGAAGTGGCAGCTTCGTTCCTAGCGGTGCTCGTCGACGACGGAGCGTTGGCGTCCTGCAAGGAAGAGGTGTGCGGGGCACCTCGGTGACGATAGTTCTGGACCTCAAAGAGAGATTGAAGAACTGTGGCCCAGCAAGGGCGTCTAGTCGTCGGCGTCTCTGCGGTCTTTAGGTGGTGGGAAACCCACCGGTGGATGCTCCTCGGCGCGTCGACGGTCGGCCCTTCTCCAGTGGGATAAAGCGGGTGACGATGCAGACGAGAGCGTCCGATGATCAATTGAAGTTCTTAGGCAAAAGAGAGCACGGCGGCTCCGCACGGCGGCAGTCCCCTTCTCAGGTCGGCAGCCTGTCGAAGGTCTGTCTACCAGGGAGCTTTGGCAAGGATCAGCTGTGCACGATTGTCCTTCATAGCTCGGGAAGAGGGCGCCTTACCAGGTCCTCTCTGGGTCAGTCCTTGGAGACATTGCAGCTTTCAGATTGTGAAGGAGAGCAACAGCAATTCTTCTCGTCCAGCAGGGCTTCAAGGTCAAGCTTCAGTTACTCCAGTTACTCGTCGTAGTGGACTTCAGCTTCTGAACAATTTCCAGTGGTGAGAGGTCCCCAGATATACTATTCGGTCTCTCATCTACACTGCTAGGTCACACTCAGCAGCCAATCATCCAGAAGGGCATTCATGCAGTCAGTCAGCCAATCAGGCACGCAGTGCATTCAGGCCATCCTTCTCCCGCTCAGACACTCACAACAAGGAATGTGGATTGGGACAAGTACCCAGCCATTCAACACTACACACTGCATTCAGGCCAGTTTCGGGCAGGGCTGTCTCAGTGTTTGTCTCTCATGCCAGAAACCAGACAACCACAACAAGAAGTGCATATTGGTCACACACTCCATTCACCCAGGTCTCACCCACAGGAGGTACCCACAACATACATCATCGGGAAGGCTCCAGCTAGTCTGGCCGGGCCTTCACAACAAGACCATATATGGCACTTCCACCCGACAGCCAGTCAAGGGGAAGGGACAGAATCAGGGCTTCCCAGGACTTTGGGAAAACAAGGTAATAGGTAATAGAAATCAAGAGGCCACAGGGGGCATTTTGTTTTCCATCAGGAATCAACTGATTCCAATGGCAGGGACGGGGTATCCCCAAATGGAGGATACTCCGCACACCTGTCAAATTCAGCATGGAGCTGCCACCAGCCATACTCTGCTCTGCGGGCCACCCACAGGTGCCCAAAAACATACAGTAGGGGCACAGGGTTGTACCCCCAACCATGGGTGTCATAAGGGTATCCCACGGGTCTGTTCACCAAACCAAAAGAGAGAGAGCTGCACCGCCAGGAGTCTCACATGAATTCCTGCACGGAAAACACAACAGAACACACGATAAAAAGCAGTAAAGGACAAGGATACGGAGGCCCTGTCCATCCGATGCATTTCCAGCATCACAGTTGTCCCCCCAGACTGAGGTGGAGGGTGCCTAATCTCCCACGGGATAGACACCCTCATCCAGACGGTCAACATACCTTCTGGAAAGGCCATCTGCATTATCGTGACTCTTCCCTGGTCTGTGCTCTATGGTGAAGTCTAGCCCTTGCAGGCTAATGGACCACCTGAGCAGTTTCGGGTTCTCACCCATCATCTGCATAAGCCACTTCAGAGGCTTATGATCTGTTTGGACCTTGAAGGTAGACCCCGTAAGGTAGGGCCTAAAACGCCTAAGGCTCCAAACTATACTAAAACATTCCTTTTCAACAGTAGCCCACCTAAGTTCTCTACCCTTGAGTTGTCTACTGATGAATATGATCGGATGTTCTCTCCCTTTGTCATCTAACTGGGATAAGACAGTTCCAATTCCGGTTTCGCAGATATCCATCTGGACGATAAAGGGTCAGCTGTAGTCAGGCGCACACAACACAGGTGCCTGAAACAGACTTTGTTTCAAGCCATCAAAGGCCCTCTGACAGTCTTCAGTCCAATTAATCTTCCTAGGTTGTTTGGGTGAAGTCAGAGCTGTCAGTGGTGCATCTATGGTTCCATAGTCCGGCATGAAATTGCGATAATACCCAGTGAGGCCCAAAAAGGCTCTCACCTGGGTTTGAGTAGTGGGAGTCTCCCAGTCCTGTACATCCTGTACCTTACTGGGGAGAGGTTGGATTTGACCCCCTCCTACCTCATGACCAAGATACGTGACTTTCCCCTGAGCTGTCTGGCACTTGGTGGCCTTGATAGTGAGGTTAGCCCTTTTCAAGGCCTGCAACACCCTACCCAGATGTGTCAAGTGCTCTTCCGAAGTTTAACTGTAGACGGCAATGTTGTCTAAATAAGCCACACCAAAGGCTTCCAGCCCAATGAGAGCATGATTGACCAATCTCTGGAAGGTGGCAGGGGCATTCTTCAACCCAAAAGGCATGACCCTAAACTGGTAGAGTCCCTCTGGTGTTGAGAACGCCGTCTTTTCCTTGGCATGGTCCGTCAGAGCTATTTGCCAATAGCCTGAAGTGAGGTCAAAGGTGCTCACAAATTCGGCAGCACCTATGGTGTCCACAAGCTCATCTGCCCTGGGCAATGGGTGCGCGTCAGTTTTGGTGACGGCATTGACTCCTCGGTAGTCCACACAGAACCTCCAATCCTTGGTACCTGCCTGGGAACTTGCTTTGGGGACAAGGACCCCGGGACTGGACCAGGGACTGGTTGAGGGTTCAATAACACCCAGATCCAACATCTTGGCGATCTCAGCCTGGATGTGGTTCTTAACCGTATCTGACATTCGGTAGCTCCTGCTCTTGACAGGCACGCTGTCACCAGTGTCAATCTTGTGCTTACACCCAGGTGTAAGGCCTGGCTTCAGCCAAAATAGAAAGGCATACTGCTGGAGCAAAGTCCTCCAGGCCCTCTGCTGCTCGGTTGTCAAATCTGGAGAGAGATGCTTTCCCTCCACTGAGCCATCCTGAGGGTTTCTATGCAGCAAATCAGAAAGGGGCTCACTCTCATCCTCCTCTTGCTCTGAAGCCAGCAAGAGACATGAGACTTTGGCTAGCCTGTGGAAAGGCTTGAGCCTATCAACATGGAATACCTGAGGGGCTACCCCTGGGATTCCCATGTCAACCAGATAATTGACCTCACCCATCTTGGAGATTATCCTGAAAGGTGCAGGCCATTTATCTGCCAATGCTCGAGGCTTGGTAGGCTCCATCACGAGGACCTCCTGTCCTGGAGTCCAATCCACTTGCGATGCTTTAAGGTCATGCCAGTATTTGTACAATTCCTGGCTGGCCTTGAGATTCGCTGTTGCTTGACCCATCATCTGTGTCATCCGCCGTCTGAGGCCTAACACATAGTCCCCCACTTGCTTGGCGGGACCCGGAGGGGTGGTTTCCAAACCTTCTCTGATCAAGGCAAGGGGCCCCCTCACGGGATGTCCAAAGAGTAACTCAAAGGGGCTGAAACCAACACCCTCTTGAGGTACCTCTCTGTAAGCAAACAGCAGGCATGGCAAGAGGAGATCCCATTTCCTCCTTAGGGGCTCTTCCAAAGCTCCTAGCATGCCCATGAAAGTTTTGTTAAATCTCTCAACCAGACCATTGGTCTGGGGATGGTAAGAGGTGGAGAACTTGGAGGTTCCTCCCCACTCTTTCCACATGGTCTTCATGTAACTAGACATGAAGTTGGATCCTCTGTCAGAGACAACCTCCTTGGGAATCCAACATGGGTGAAAATGCCCAGGAGAGCCCTGGCAACCACCTTGGCAGTTACAGTCCGAAGGGATATAGCCTCAGGGTACCTGGTGGCATGATCTACCAAAACCAGGATGAACCGATGTCCACCTGATGTGGGAGGGTCAAGGGGACCAACAATGTCGATGCACACCCTCTCAAATGGTGAGCCAACCACTGGCAATGGCTGCAGTGGGGCAATGACGCTGCCTCCAGTCTTGCCAGACAACTGACAAGTTGGGCAGGTCTTACAGTGGGACTCCACTTCTACTCCCATCTGAGGCCAGTAGAAATGGGCAGAGAGCCTCTGCTTAGTCTTCTTGGTACCAAGATGACCAGCCAAGGGCACCTCATGTGCCAACTGCAGTAGGAAGGGCCTGTAAACCTGTGGTACCACCAACCTCTTTAGGGCACCAGGTTCAGGCTTAGTGGGCTCACTAACAAGGAGCTCACCCTCCCAATAAATCTGGAATGTCCTAGGCACTTCTCCTTGTGCCTGGGACAGGGCCTGTCTCCTTAGACCCTCGAGAGAGTGACACACTCTCTGTCATTTACAGAAGTCTGCCCAGGTGTTACGCTCACCTGGCTCCCACAGGGGTGTCGAGCAGAACTGGACAGCCACAGTCTCCACCAACATGATGCATAGTACAGAGATGACTGACTGGACTGGCCCACCTAGCTTTGTCTGCTTGACCCGTAGAAGTAGTCTCCTAAAGACGGGGAAAGGGAATTAGCCACCCGTGGATTTGAGTATTAACACCTCACTGCGTCCCCACTTATCACTTCTGACATTCCCTTTCACAAAGCTCACCTTATAGTTTTGTATGATGAGCTCTCCATCCTGCGAAGAATGCAGGGGCTCGTTGATGGCCAGTTACTTCACTGGCTTGAGGATTTGGAAGAGTTCTGGACAAATCTTGGCTCCAAACCTCCGGGCGAAAGGCTGTAAGTATATAGTTCTAATGAGTTCAAAATGTTCGATTAATCACTCTTATCCAATTCCTTGTTTCTTTTGCAGTTTAGGCCCAAAAGATGATCGTCTTGTGGCAGCTGAAAGCGTTCAGGTAAGAGTCTGTGTTTTGTAACACTGTCCGGTAAATGATGCCAAGGTTTAACTTGCTGCTTTCTCTTTTCTTGCAGGTGCAGCGTAGGAAGATTTGGCGTGTTGGTGGAAAATACCTCCTGCGGTAAAATCAGGTAAGCATATGGTGGCAAGAGATTGTTCTTGTTTGTTCCCTTGGCTCACCTTGTTGGTTTTCTTGTCCCCCTTAGGCGCTGGAATGCAGCAACCAGGTGATGGAGACAGCACCGGATCACAGAGATGCTGCGAGGAACGGTGAGTGTGGCGCGGCGCTGCTGCTGGCGATGCAACGCGTTTAAAATTAAGTTTCTGGTTCGAAGATGAGCTGAATCCAAAATCAGGTAAGAAATTCAGTAAAGTTCTTGTTCTAACCTTTCTTCTTCTTTCCCTTCTTTCTAGGCGCTCTGGACTCGAGGCGGGCGTGGCAGGATTCTGGATGCTGACTGCAGACAAGGTGAGCGTTACGCTGCTGGATGCAGAATAACGCGAAGCATGTGCGGCTCTTCAGGCGTGGTTTAAATAGCCTTCAAAGTAGTCCCAGGTAAGTATTCCTCCACAGCCACACCCGAGTAACAAAATAGTCTCTAAGATAAAATAGTCCCTTCAAGCCTCACATGGGCTTGGATGCTTGGATCCCTTGCAGCATGGTCTGAATCAGGTAAGTTTTAACAAATGAGCCTGGTGCCTATGGCGCAAGGACTGATGTCCCATATGAACCTGGCACAATAGGCGCCAGGACTGTACCCGGATAGCCCCTAACAAGGGTTGCTGGGTTTGCTCCAGGTAACATGATGCCTGCTTCCGGGGTTGATGGACTTGGTCTGGATGCCTGGGGGTAGGCATCAGGAAACCGGGAGGGTCCCCCTTCAGCGAACAAGCATTGAAGATCGGGATGATCCTCCGGGTTGAGAACCTCTCCCACAGGAGAGTCTTCTGGCTCTTCTCCCACAGGAGTTGAGACGGGGTTTACCACTGGACCCAGCCCGTCCGGAGCATGGATCCCAATGGGTGCTGTAGGAACAGCAGGAAGGGAAGGAGCTCCCTCCACAGAGGTGGCCTTCTTGCTCTTCCTTCGTCTTGCCTTAGGCCGTGCCTTTGGCTCGGGTGCCTGACTCACAGCCAGACCCGGGGTCACATGTGACCTAGTGACCGCAGCCGCAGTCATGAGAAGACCATCCGCGATCAATCCCAACTCTACTAGATTGTTACCTAATAGAATGTTAGCAGGGACATTGTCCTGAACCAGGACAGGAAGCTTTGCTGTCTTGTCTCCAATTACGAGTGTGACTCGGGCTACAGGTGATAATTTGGGAGGCCCACCAGCTAACCTGGTGGTTCTCAGAGGAGCACCTACATAGTCCTCTGGCTTGAGAAGGGTCCTGTCCACCACTGTCATGCTTGCCCCAGTGTCTCTCAAACCAGTAGAAGGCTGGCCATTCAGGAGGACACTTCTCAAAAATCTACGGGTGTTCTGTGGGATAGTCGCCAGTACTTCCACGTACTGGTCCCAGGCCCCAAGGGACCCTAAGGAAATCTCTACATGAGCACCAAATGTGATCCCTGTAGAGGAGGGGAGAACAGTGGCCTCCACCTCAGGCATGGGGTAAGGGTTGGTCAGGCTGACAGCCTGTTCTCCAAGTGCCTTACCTTTACACTTGGAGTCACCCCTCTTGTGATCCAGAGCCCCACAGTCCCAACAAGTGCCGGGAGTGGGGGGTACGGTACTGGAACCACTGGGAGCCTGCTTTGCAGCAGGTGTACCACTACTCTTATTCCCACCCACAGATGACTTATCCCCACTAGATTTGTGGGTCTTTGGGGAGGAGGGTTTAGGTTTACCCAACTGTGACTGCTTTTGGGAGGAGAGGCACAGAGGACCCCAGCCAAGATTCTCTATTATTGGTAACGTAGTCGAGCAATCAAGGCCTAGCTTCTCAGGAGGTGATGCAGGCTGGTTCTTAAGTACAGTGTAGTCCCCGAACCCCCACAAAGGAATGTCCACACACTGTATTACTGAAAACACAGTCTTTATATAATTAATATTTGAAGGTATGTACACGATCACAATAACGCACTTTGTACTCGGAAATCAACAATGATAAATATATACAATTCTAAAGTGGTACCACCAATGTTATCAAATCTCATTGAAGTGCATCAACTATACGGTTAAAATGTCACACAGATCAATAACGAGGAAACCAGCAATAGAGGTAGGAAGGAACGCAAGAGAATTGAAACAATAGGCAGAATGCGGACCCCTACCGGTAGGCACAATTCTGTGTGGAGATCCCCCCACCTGGGCAACCTGTAAATAAAGATATATAGCACAAGCCCAGTCCATATGTTCAATAGTCTTATTTCTTCCTGCTAAGGTTTTATCCCCCCAATGTACCTGGGGGAGTAGAGGTCTTCGAAGATGCGTCAACCAATCCTTCTTCAGTGACTCCCTTTAAAACAGGAGCCACGGATCGTCGAGAGGTGTTGAGGAACTCGGCGTTCGGTGTTGGGGAATCGACGGCCCTTCTTGAGTGCCCTCCCTTCAAGCAGGAGTCAGGGGTCGTCGAACGTCCGACGTGGAACAGGTTGAATTATGGCGGTGAAGTGGCAGCTTCGTTCCTAGCAGTGCTCGTCAAATCAAAGCCCCACAGTTCCAAATAATACTGGGGATATCTTGTTTGGAAACACATAATCCTTGTATTGATTGGCGAGAGAAGAGAATAACCTTCCCGGATTGTGCACAAACCTGTTACCCAAAGAAAAATCAGAACGCAGGACTGGCCACAGTAACCACAGCAGTCATGCAACTACCTCCAGAATACCAAGAATTCCAGGATGTCTTCCAAAAGGAACAGGCAAACACCTTACCTCCTCACAGATCGTACGATTGTCAAATCGATCTCATACCCGGTGCACAACCCCCTTGTAGCAGGATCTTTGCCCTTACGGAACCTGAGAACCTTCACCTATGACAATACTTAGACCAGTACCTTGACAATGGCGTTATTCGCCCATCCAAGTCCCCTGCATCTTCAGCTTTGTTCTTCATGCCCAAAAAGGAAGGTGACCTCAGAACGTGCATAGACTACCGCGCATTGAACCAGATAACTGTTAAGAACCGATACCCATTGCCTCTGATCCCTGAACTACTAGACCAAGTGAAGGACGCTTGTATATACACTAAATTAGATCTCTGGGGGGCATACCATCTGGCACGTGTAAAAGAGGGCGATGAATGAAAGACTGCTTTCCGCACTAAGTATGGGTTATTCGAATACCAGGTGATGCCTTTCGGGTTGTGCAATGCGCCAGCAGCCTTCCAATACTTCATGAACGATGTCCTTCGTGAACTCATTGACGTTTGTGTTGTTGTGTATATCGATGATATTCTAGTATACTCCTCTTCAGAATCTGACCATGTGAAGCACGTCCGAGCAGTCCTTGAGAAATTGCACCAGCACAAACTATATGCAAAACTTGAAAAATAAGTTTTTCATGCCGCAGAAGTTGAATTCCTTGGGTTTATCCTGACCCCAAAGGGAGTCCGAATGGACTCACGAAAGGTGGACACAATCCTTAAGTTGCCATCACCAAGTTCAGTTAAAGGAGTATAAAGCATGCTCGGCTTTGCCAATTTCTACCACAGATTCATCCCAGAATTTTCACATGTCGTATATCTCATCACAGCACTCTTGCGAAAAAATAAACGCTTTATGTGGACTGAAAAAGCTAAAAAAGCCTTCGAAGAGCTGAAAGCGAAATTCACGTCTGCACCTGTGTTAAAGTACCCGCGCCCTGAACTTCCATACATAGTGGAAACTGATGTATCCAGTCTAGCCATGTGAGCTGTCCTGTCTCAAAAGGACCCTGAAACTGGCCAGCTTCACCCAGTAGCATTTTGGTCCAGAAAGTTCTCGGCACCTGAGTTAAACTATGCGGTTACCGACAAGGAGTTATTAGCCATTAAATCTGCCTTCAAGGCTTGGCGGCACTATCTTCTCGGTGCCAGGCATATCATTACTGTGATCACCGAACACCGGAACTTACAGTATTTAAAAACAGCCAAGGCCCAATCATCACGTCAACTCCGATGGGCATTGTTCTTTGCCGAGTTCGATTTCGTGATAACCTATCGACCAGGTTGTAAGAATGGTAAAGCAGACGCCTTATCCCGAATAGGGATGGGAGAGGCAGAAGTGAACCCAGAACCAGTACCTATAATTTCCGAACAAAGGATTCTTGGCATGACTACTCTACAGACACTAGAGGACATTCAGGTAAAGATCCAGCAACTCCTTGATCCTACAGCCTTGCAGGACTGGGTAAAGAAAGGCCCTAACTACTCTGTCACCAATGATCTGCCTTATTACCAAGGGCGGCTATTTCTGCCACACAAGGAGCTACAAGAGCTAGTCATTTTCCGTTATCATGATACCCTAATGGAGGGGCACCCAGGTATTGCAAAAACTGAAGCTAAAATTAAAAGACAATTCTGGTGGCCCACCTGGCCAAAGGATATTAATTCATTTGTGATGTCTTGTGGCATTTGCGCCCAAAACAAAAGTAAAAAAAAACAGCTGGACTCTTACAACCTTTAGACATTCCACCTACACCATGGCACACCTTATCGTTAGACTTTATTACTGATCTATCTCCTTGTAATGGGTTTAACACCATTCTATTTATTGGGGATCTTTTTTCCAAGATGGCCCACTTTATTCCCTTAAAAGGACTACCTTCAGCCTCAATCCTGAAAGAATTCCTCGAAAACATTGTTCACATACATGGATTTCCGTCCGTGTTGGTCTCTGACCGGGGCCGTCAATTCATTTCACATTTTTGGAAGAAATTTTGTCAATTGGTGCAAATCGACGTGAGATTATCGACCAGTCACCACCCCCAGACCGATCAGACTGAGAGTAATTGGAAGGACATTCTTTGGATCGCCGAATATGCACACAATAATTCAGTACATTCTGCAACTGGACAAAGCCCCTTTTATACCCTATATGGGCACCACCCTCAAACCTCAGACCATGACTCACCCCAACACTTAGGGCCTCATTAGGACCCTGGCGGAGAGGGTGTTACGCCAGCGTAGTGCATGGCGTACCTCTCCGCCATACTACGAGTTCCCGTAGCGCCATGGCGGCCTTTTCCGCCTGGTTTTACCAGGCGGAGAAAACCATGGCGCTACGGGACCTCGTTGTTAATTACGCCACCGTATTTTACGGTGGCGTAATTAACTCCTTCCCCACTCCCATTATACCCTTCTGGGGCAAAAATGGGAATGGGGAAGGGCAGAATGGGGATTGGGGATTTACCGCTCCGCCGAGGTCGGAATGGGGCGGTAAATCCGCCAACCCCCATGGCGCTATCGGCGGCTTTCCGCCATGCTTCGCGGTGCATTTAGCACCGCGAAGTCCGCCTGGGTCCTAATGAGGCCCTTAGAAATGCCCGCAGTGGACCATCTACACGCTACGATTACACAAGCCTTTAAAGAGGCAACTTCACATTTAAAACAGGCGAAGGAGAAATATAAGAGAAACGCTGATCGGCATAGAAGTGATACTCCACAGTACCAGATAGGGGACCAAGTATGGTTGGCCACAAAACACATACCTCTCAAGGGAACGCAGACCTTTAACCCTAGATATTTGGGACCTTACTCTATTAAGGCCATTATCAACCCGGTGGCCGTCAAGTTGGACTTACCTGCTAATATGCGAATTCATCCCGTCTTTCATGTGTCACTTTTGAAGCCAGTGCAACCAGGGACAAGACTAACCAAGCCACCAGACCCCGTCCTTATAGACGGGGAACCCGAATTTGAAGTTAAGAACATCCTGGACAAGATGGTGAAGTCAAAACTTTTTTATTTAATCGACTGGAAAGGTAACGGACCACAGGAAAGGTCTTGGGAACCTAGTGACCACGTGCATGCACCTCGATTGGTGAAAAGATTCCACTGAAATTTCCCAGACAAACCAAAACCACGGAGAAGAACGACGTTAGGAAGGGCCTTGGGGGGGGGGAGTGCTGTCAAGATGCCTACCCCCGGGGCACCAGACCGGGTCCGCAACCCCGGAAGCAAGCATCAAGTTATTTTGAGCAAGCCCAAAAACCCCTGCTAGGGGCTGTTTGGGTGGGTCCTGGCGCCTATGGTGCCAGGCTCATATGGAGAGTCAGTCCTGGCGCCATAGGCGCCAGGATCATAGAGTAGAACTTACCTGATGCAGACCATGCTGCAAGCTTACCTGATGCAGACCATGCTGCAGAGCTCCAAGCCAAACGAGGCTTGGAAGGGACTATTTTACCTTGGGACTATTTTTTACTCGGGTGGGGCTGGGAAGGAATACTTACCTGGGACTACTTTGGAGGCTATTTAAACCACACCCGAAGAGCAGCACACGCTTCGCATTATTCTGCATCCAGCAGCGTAACGCTCACCGTGTCTGCAAGCCTGCATCCAGTCTTCTGCCTACCCGCCTCGACTCTGCAGCTCCTAGAAAAAGGGAGGAACAGAAGGAGAAGAGGTTAGAATAAGAGCAAAACCTTCGATCCTTACCTGAATTCCGGATCCACCGCGCCTTCGAGCTGGAAGAAAGAAGCATTTTACGCGTGCCGGCTCACCTACTGCAGCGCTGCGCTGAACTCACCGGACTTCACAGCATCCTCACGATCCACCATCCTTCTGCACGTTCCCGCCACACTCTGGCACCTAAGGGGAACACAAGAACAGCAAAGGTGAGCCAAGGGAATAAACAGAGGCAATAGCAACTACCCCCATAGACTTACCTGATTACCACCGGGGGTACTATTCCTCTCCACAGGTCGGCGCAGTCTCCATTGCATCCTCGCTGTACCCTGGCCCTTAAGGGGAACAAAAGGACAACAAGGTGAGACAAAGGGACAAACAAGGGGAACTCTTCTCACCGCAACAGACTTACCTAATTTTACCGCCGGAGGCATTATTCCCCAAACTTCATATTTACTCTCCACACCTGAATAAGGGAGCAAGCAACAGGTTACATTCTGGCCTTATTTTATTGAACTGTGTAGGATAAGCCAAATCCTTATCTGAACTTCGTCAGCTACCACAAGGAACTCTCCGCAGGGGTTAAGCTGCAAACTGCAAGGAATCGGACAAGAGTGAAAGTCAGACATGTGAGCTCTTATGAACTACATACTTTACAGAGTCAATATTGTTCTGGAACTCACCAATTCCTTCGAGCCAGTGAAGCAACTGGTTAACAACGCGCCCCTGTGCTCAATGCAGGATGGAGAGCTCATCTTTTAAAACCATCAGGTGAGACTATAAGAGGGGACCTCAAAGGTGATCTGTGTGGAGAACAGCAGGGGTGGAGGGATTTATGCTCAACTCCACAGGTGGTTAATCTCCTTTCTCCATTTGCAGAAGAATATTCCTACGAGCCAAGCAAATGAAGCTAGGTGGGCCAGTCCAGTCCATCATCTCAGCCCTAGCCATCACATTGGTGGAGACCGAAGCTGTCCAGTTCAGATCGACGCCTCTGTGGGAGCCAGGTGAGCGTAACAGATTGTGAAGCAGAGCAACAGCAATTCTTCTCGTCTAGCAGGGCTTCAAGGTCAAGCTTCAGTTACTCCAGTTACTCGTCGTAGTGGACTTCAGCTTCTGAACAATTTCCAGTGGTGAGAGGTCCCCAGATATACTATTCGGTCTCTCATCCACACTGCTAGGTCACACTCAGCAGCCAATCATCCAGAGGGCATCATGCAGTCAGTCAGCCAATCAGGCACGCAGTGCATTCAGGCCATCCTTCTCCCACTCAGACACTCACAACTGAGGATTGGGACAAGTACCCAGCCATTCAACACTACACACTGCATTCAGGCCAGTTTCGGTTAGGCTGTCTCAGTCTTTGTCTCTTATGCCAGAAACCAGACAACCGCAACAAGAAGTGCATATTGGTCACACACTCCATTCACCCAGGTCCCACCCACAGGAGGTACCCACAACATACATCACCGGGAAGGCTCCAGCTAGTCTGGCCGGGTCTTCACAACAACACCATATATGGCACTTCCACCCAACAGCCAGTCAGGGGGAAGGGACAGGGTCAGGGCTTCCCAGGACTTTGGGAAAACAAGGTAATAGGTAATAGAAAGCAAGAGGCCACAGGGGCCATTTTTTTTTCCATCAGGAATCAACTGATTCCAATGGCAGGGCCGGGGTATCCCAAAATGGAGGATACTCTGCGCACCTGTCAAATTCAGCATGGAGCTGCCACCAGCCCATACCCTGCTCTGCGTGCCACCTACAGGTGCCCAAAAATATACACTAGGGGCACAGGGTTGTAACCCCACCCATGGGTGCCAAAAGGGTATCCCACGGGCCCGTTCACCAAACCAAAAGAGAGAGAGCTTCACCGCCAGGAGTCTCACATGAACTCCTGTGCGGAAAACACGACAGAACATATGATAAAAAGCAGTAAAGGACAAGGATACGGAGGCCCTGTCCCTCCGATGCATTTCCAGCATCACAGTCACCACGTGTTTCACTTCCTTTATCTCAAAAAGTAGTTTTCATGGGAATCCCAACCTATATGGGATGTCCCTCTCACGCAACCAGGCCATTACCACATTCAATTTTTATACAATGTGGCTGGCGGAAAGTCATAGAACAGCTCATGTGCGAACCTCTAAAGTGGATTGGCTCCTGCTTCTAGGCTTCTCTCATCACCCGCTCCTTCTGACCAAAGAAGTGGAGTCTTGTGAGGACGTCCAGGAACAGGGAATGTTTTTATCTGAAACATGGTGTACATCCTATGTTTCCAGTTCAATACCAACTCCACACCCTCTGGGAGATCATTGTGGAGCAGATCAGGGCTTTGAAATAGGTGGGCAGCTCTGGATCTTGCTCCTGTTTAGGGATCCCTTGTATCCTGATAGCAGTTTGCCTTGAGCGATTCTCTGCGTCTTCTTGTCAGACTGCCACCACCTCGCTGTTCTAGGGTTTCCATCTACTCCGGCATCACTGCCTGCTCATGGGCTTGTTCTGCTGCCAGATCTGCCAGCTCCAAAAACCAAGCTTCAGTGCCAGAGGTACATAGTTTTAGGTCTTTGACCCTTCCTGCTAGCTTGTCAATTCACCCCTGGATGTCTTGCTTGAGATCTTGTATCAGCTACACCAACATTGCTTGAATATGTTCCTTCTTGGCTGTACCAGGGGTTCACCCCCAGCACTGGTGGTGAAGCTGGTGTGTAAATCTGAGCACTGACCTGTTGACATTTCTTGCCAGCCCCCTCTTGAGCTCACAGTAGTTGCTTAATGTTTCCCAAAGCCGGAGTTCTTGATTGGCCACCACCAGACACCATTGTTTTCTTAACAATGTGATAAGTCATCACTACACTGATGTCCCTCTAGTGCCCTCGGTAAGTCACAAATCTCACCACTGAATACTCTTTCTGAGAGCTTTCAATATGACTAAGATTGGAATTCGCAAAGGCTTCTTCTGCACCTCTTCTCTTCTCAGATTCACACTAATGATGCAGCTGAACTCCTCTCCACCCTCTCAAAGGGTGGCACTGCACCTCAGACCCACCCTGCAGTGTTCAGAGGTTTTCACAGTGTCTCTAGTTCACAGGGCCTAAAAAGTAGTTCACAGGGCCTAAAAAAGGGTTATTCTGAAGACAGACTGCCAGTTATCTGCTAAAGCGTAAGACCCTCCACTATCTGTATGGTGCCAGAGCCTCCAGTTTAGGGGTGATGCAGTTTACTCATTGGGAAAACACAGAGCTCAAAATCGTAAAGCATGGATACCATTGAGATTTTGCCATCTGGAGGGTCAGGTGGCTGAGTAGTAATCACAATTATAGACCCCCTCGAGGGCACAGTGCACGGCACGCTCCCACAGCCTTTCACTCCTCTTCCCCTTCTCGAGGCCTCAGGGTACACAGTTCTCTGAGGAGATAAAGCCAGTGGGGAGCCAGGAGACCAGTCCACAGCCTTCCCGGGCTGCTCCAGGGCCCACTTTCCGATGAGGTTCCAGTGACCCAGGTCCATTGTAGTCTCCACAGTGAGTCGGGGGCAGACTGCACACCTCCTCCCTACTCATGCACCCAATTCCAGCAAGATTTCCCATCCCCTGGTGTGCCACACACACAACAATCCTGCTGATGGAGTTCCGAGACTTAACTCACTAGGTCAACAGCCCTCACAGGGATCATTGCATTCTGTGCCGCAGTTTGGGGGATTGGCTTGGCTTGCCCCCCCCCCCCCCAGTGATGCCAGGAGAGGTGTCTAGCTCATGGCATCTCTGCTCCTGAGCATTTGAGACAATGGTGGTGAGTAGGGATGCAACTGCGGGAATCCAATGCTGGGCACCTCTGAAGAAGGTGGGTCCTGGGGGGCTCAGGGGCCATTCATCCTCCCTTCCCCTCCATTGTGGCACCAAGGGAGGTGTCTCAGATTGGGACACAGGGGGTTTTCAGCCCCGGGATACCAGAGCTCGCAGCCAACATATCCGCTCTGTCTGCCTCTTGGCCAAGAGTATGTTTTTTAAGAATCTCATCCATTTCCTTGCAGTGTTTTTCTAAATTCCTCCCTTTTTTTCTCTGCTCTTATCTCCAGTCTCTCTCTATCTCTCTCTCTGGGAGCTTACTTCCCATAATAATATCATCAACTTCCTTTCATCATCTTTCCCTACTTCTTTCCACCTCTCGTTGTCTCTCGCTAAGCCTCTCTTCTCCTTTTGACTTTCCTTTTCCCTTTCTGCCTCTCTTCATCTGTCCCTTTCTTTTTCTTCTTCTCATCTCATCTCCCTTATTCTGCCTGCCCCTGACTTCTTTTCTCTCTCACCTCTCTTTACTGCTCTTTCTCTCTGCTCCTGTTCCTTGTTCTGTTCTTCTTTCTACTGCCATTCTTTAATTTCCCTTTCCTTTTCTTCTTTTCTTTCAAATAATACATGCCCTTTGCCTCTAATTTGAGAATTATCTTTCCTCCTTCCCATTTATTCGGTATGACTTCTGACTCATCCTTATTGCCCTGTCTCCCTCTCTCTCTGGACTTCCTCCTCGGCTTGTGTGAATTAGGCCTGTAGATCACAGTGTTAAGTATATTCTACATGTGTGGACGCTGGTTGTTGATAGTTTTTCTCCACTTATAATGTCTTCACTACTTTATGGGGTTGCATAGTGGGCTTGGTGTACCCCATTGCTGCTGTTAATGCTCATAATCGATATAATCCCTATGCTTCCAAAAACGGATTACTCCTCGGGGGAGGATAAGTAGCAGCCGTGGGTGTGATGCCCCTTCATCATGCTGATTAAGCACCCATTCTTTCGTGGCTGCCTCCTCTAACACTTCCCCATACATTTTCCAAAATTCCAGAATGACTAGTCGATTCTGCAACTGTTTCCTTTCAATGTGCCATGTAAATATGTGGACATGTGATGCAGTACTGCATTCGAGTGTGTGGCCTCCTGTTGCCAGGGCATACAATTGTTGCCTGCACTGTCTTGTATCTTCTGAGTGTGGTATTGAAGTATGTTGTCCTTTTACCAGGGTGATACTTGTAAGTGATTTCAATCCGGCACACACCCAAGTCAAAGCCCAGCATGTATTGCACAACTGAAATCCTTATTTATTTTTGTCTAAAAGTTCAATATTCTGAACGATATACCACTCATATCACACCCTTCTCCTGGAACCCCCTCCCCCCCGGTCACACTGAACCAAGGATAAGGCTGGTTTGCAAAGGTAAATATTTATTTATGTATTTAAGATTTAGTCATAATATATTTTAATAGGTAAACAACAATCACCAATGGGGTGACAGAACACTGAATAATATCTTTAATACATGAGGAGTAAGTAATGAGCAAAACAAAGGCAACACAAAAATAATACTTTGTGTTGGTTTCCGATCAAATAGCACTATGGTTAGAAGTTCCCCCTGCAACACCCCTAAACCCCCAATAAGCAATGTAAAGAGATGGGAGGAGAGAGCAGGTATTCAGGAATGGCACAAATCAAACAGAATATCAGTCCCACTTTCCCTCAGCAAACACAAGAGAAAAACGGAATTGACTTTTCAGCTGTCAGAATGGCTTTCAAATTATGTTTAGAACGGACTAGGCAAAAACACCAAATATGGTCAAAAATACTGAAATTGTTATAATTCTTATGGGAGCCGCTTTGAATAGGTGCTAACAATCACAAGCAATGATTTGGTCAGCAGAAAACAATTGAAATCTTAAGGTCCAAGTCGGAAGCAGTTTAAAGCTATTTTACATGTCTAAACCTTTCAGATTTTAAAAATCGCGGCAAACTTTTCATTGCGTGATATTCGCGATAATGGGAGAATCGCACTGATTTGCAGTGCGGTTTTGGGTACTATGGATAGCTATGGATGTTGGGTACAAGTAGGAGTTGAAATTTCCTTTCTATCAGGGAGTTATAGAGGTTTTAGTAAAGTTTGTGTTTGTAAAATAGGTGCGAGAATGGAGAACAGGAATGCACTTTTGAAAATGACAAATGAAATGGGCTTGCTTACACTTGAGGATGACTATGAAGAAGCGAAAACCATACAGGGAGATTACAGTCAATCTCGACTTCTTCAGATGAGAAAAGGGTCAGCGCAAAGATAATTCTAACAATACAGGTTCTGAAGGAAAGATAGGATGGGTTGGATAGGGATAAGACAAGACAAACATACTCCTAACAATACTGGTTCTGAATGAAAGATAGGATGGATCTGAGATAGGGATAAGACTATGCAAAGTACATATGCTATGGGCCACAGTTCTTCCTATTAGTACTCACAGGATAAGTTTTTAAATGGGACCGTCAGCTCTGATCAAGATTGGGTCTGGTCTAGGAAAGACAGCACATCCGGCATGAGACTGGATCCTCTAGGCCGGTCGACGGATTGGCACAGGATCTGCTCTCCTTGTCTGTAGGTATTTGGATCAGCTGGATGGCGAGTTCCTCAGGCAAGCCTAGTGGTGGCAAGCCTTAGAATTTCTGGATACTGGTTCAAAAGGCCTTCTAACACCACCCAGCGCTTTAATGAGTGCAGAGAATACATTTGAGGATTTGGGGCCTTGCTGGAAATCAATAGTCTTTATTGCTGGCAAGAGATTTGGCATCTGGATCTGTAATAATATTTAAAGCTGGATGTAGGGTGTTGGATATGAGTGCTTCGCCGGAATCAGGAAAGTGGCTAGATCTGTGTGTCCCTATGTGTTGTCAGCGGTCTCTATTCATGCCTAAAAATGACATCACAAAGGGGGTGTATGGGCTGGCTTAGCTAAGCTTGCCATTGTGAGCTGGGATTGGACCAAACAAAATCTCCGTCTTACAATTTGAGTGATTGGATCAAGGCTGGGTGATGTCACATTTTATGATTTGCTTTACAATCCTCAGAGACCTTCCTTTAGCCACTGGTCTCAAAATCGAATTTGATACTAATGTACATTTTTACATTGGTCACCTTTATACAAATCACACACAAAGATGCCATATTTTACATAGCAGCTATTCCTCAAAACCCCGCAGTGGGTTTTCTATGCACATTTCCACAAATGTGCGTGTTCAACATAGGGATATGTGTGTAAATTTTCACAATTCTACCAGTAATACATTTAGCATGAAACCACATATCTTGCCATTCCTGTCCAGAACATGTCACACAGTTCTGCCACCTCTTCACACGTGCAGCCAGAAATTCAATTAACAACTCTGTCCTTTTTTTAATATTTTTCACCATTGTGAAAATGTATATATATATATATATATATATACATATAATTATGAATAGTTATGAGTCGTTTAATATGTGATCTTTGTTCATGTTTAGCAACAGATGGTCACTTGGCACCGCGACTTTTTGTCTCTGGAGTCCAGGGCATCCCCCTCCTTGCTTGTTCCTTCCAGAGGCCATTTTCGACATTTCCAGTTTCCTGGGCTACAGCTTTGTCATTGTTCCTTTGCTTTCTGTAGACAAGATTCTGTTCATTAGCTCCAGCCAAGCTAATTAACTTTTAAACCTAGAAAAACCCACTTTTGTTGCATCACATACAAATACATTTCTTTCTTGGCCTTAAAATCTGTGGAATCACAAACACAACTAAAATCGGTATTCCTTTTTGGCAACACTCCTGTTTATGTTTGCTAATTCAGCAGACTTTTTAGTTTTAGGTAATTTTAAAGCTTCCTCAGTACTCCTCTGACAGCTTTCATTCAGGCAGCCCCGGGTATGCACCCATATTTTGGCATAGAGGCTGTCAGTTTTCAGACTTTGTATGTTTCACAATGTTTCATTTGATACATGGACTTTAGCACCGGGCAAGACTGTGAATGTAGAAAAGTGTTGTGTTATAGGCATTTTGGAGTTTTTGGCAACAAAGAAAATGTCATCTGTAGGCACATTTTTGGTTGTCATTTGCAAAGTGCTGCTTTTCTCTCTGCACTCTGTTTGCTGGTCATGGGACCCAGTGGCACATTTCTGCAGGGTGTGGTATATTCCACTGCACATGCACCATGGGTGGCTGGTTGTGCATCCCTCTTTTTGTGTGCTGAAGCACACAGTGTTTGTGGGTTTTTTGTAGGTTTTTGGCATGCACAAGGGTTTTGTCGCCATTGTTGCTGTTTCTTTGAGCACAACTGGCACTGGCAGAGTGATGCCGCATAGCATGGCGGAGTGGGTCAATACATCCCACATACTTTACGCAGGTGGATAATAGGAGTATCTCCCATAATATTACATCACCGTTTAAATTACTGATGGTTACCAACATTTTATTTCAATTCTCACTCACTCTCTTTTACCATACTTTCCAAACAATAATTCTCTTGCACTTAACATTTCTGCATCTCTCTGTGAGACCACGACTACCACAGCACCACAAACGTCACGCTGTTCTCTTCAAACCACCTGAGTGACACCACACCCATCACACACACTCTGAGCAACCCCACCTTGCTGCTCCCACACTGGACCACACTCTTCGGTCCACACCACAACACACCCTCCACAATATATATCAATATGCACAAATGTCCTATTTTCAGAACGTCTAAACTATCTCACAACATGAGGCTGGCGCCACCAATTACTACCCAAAGAAATATATTACAGCTGTCTTCCCAACTCCTGGTGAGGTATCCATCACAGTGGAAAGAGAACCTTTTGTCTCGTATTTATTTATTTCATCACAATCCCCTAATTTACAAACAATCCCCTGCCACTGCGTTGCCTGGCGGATGTCATACGTACAACCATGGATCCATTGAGAGCCTTCATCGTCGGGCCTCACATATCATCCTCATGACCATTCACACCCTAGAGGAGGACTTGCAGTGAACGGACAGGTCTTTCTTCAAAAGGGACTCCTGTAGACCTGTCTCTTTTCTGCACAATCTTTTACTCCATTGGCCACCTTCACAGCCTTCAGGGCCACACTAGGGATCTCGGACAATCCGACGGCACCTAATGAACCATCACCTCTGCTACAATCTGTTAAGACATACTGGGAAGGCCCTACATTGACACAGAGGTTCTTGCACCAGATCAAACAAGACTCAATAATAGGAATAGACAAAGTGAAAAGCAAAAACCAGCTTTATTAACATCCAAATAAAGCAGGGATAGCATATAACCATAAAAGGTACTGGAGTTCTAACTCAATTCAATGCAAATAATTGATTAAATACACAACTACACTGCTGACATCACAATATAATCTCTCAATGCAAAACCTTTGGGGACTAGGGATTGGATAAGGGGATTGACTACATATACATTATATACGTGTAAAATATTACAATGGGTTATGACAATCTGATGGCTCCTTTGAGACCACCTCTAAATTGAAAACAGTAAAAAGACATCATCTCTACAATATGTTGGTTGGCATTATACAAAATGGGCGGTCTTACATCGGGGATTTTGATTGGATGGATCTCTAGCGAGCAACTTTGGAAAACTGACAAGCCATAAAGACATGAGCCAGACAGGAGTAAGGGGGAGAGGTCCATGGACGGCTTTACTTCCAATTAAAGAAGATACCATCCCTCATTTCAAGGCCATGAGCCTGGGAAATCCCTCTCTATTTAGCCTTGTGTAGCATCTCGTGTCTGGGTGTATGTGTAGAGAGTATAGCAGGTGTCCTATCTGTGTTTGTTGCTAATGAATATATGGGTTATGTGCGATGAGACTGTGTTTGTAATGATTTCACCCTGTATTTATTTATTATTTCAGCTAATATTGGTGCAAGTGTTATGGTTTCTTTCACCAGTAGGGACACACTTGAGGCATCAAGGGTTCTTCTGGCTTATAATTGCCCTACACCTGGGGTACAAAGGCTGGTTGCACTCTTGATTGAAAATATATGGCTTGCATCTTGGGAATTGCTATCTCGTGCTTTCACTGCAACGTTCTAAGCCTCCCTCAATTCACAGAAATCCTTAGCTGGGGTTGTCAGCTCCTGCCTGAGTTCTGCATGGATCTATTTTTTTAATTATTTCAGCCTTTTAAGTTCTTGTGCCCTTTCGTCCACTTAGGAGCGTTTCATGGCTTCGATTTTTGAAAGGGTAGCTGCCCATTACTGTTGCGTTTCTATGTTAATGAGCTATATTCGCATGTCGCTCATGTTGCATTCAGCTAATGCATTGCTAATGTTGGTATTCTTCATTTCTTCTGGATGCCATGTTAATATTCTGCATGCATACATGCATGTGTTGCCTAATTTTTGCGTTCTTCATGTTGAGTGCACTTTTGCTTTGTGTGTAATGCATGCACATGTATTGTATTGTCACAACGTTGGTTTGGTTATACTCGTGCCATCTACAGCTTTAGATTATGTCCATCTCCTGCTGTCCCTGCCTGTGATAAGGGTGGTATGGTTGTCTTAGTGAGTAACATTTTCACACCTGTGCAATATTGAACTGGCGGAGGGGCAGAAGCTAAGATGACATATTCATCTGCCTCTCAATAACTGATCCAGCAGTGAATGAATGCACCATTTCCAGATCCATAACTGTATCATGTAATCTGAAGAGCACTGCTGTGGAAGACAGAGATCCGATGACAGTGCCTCCATAAGATTGCTCTTCTGCTATTTGCCCTTTTAAGGAGGTGTGCCAACACACACCCTGATCGTTCTGTGTGCTGCCCCTGAATCATCCTACCACCTCAGCCATGTTTGTCTCCCATGCTGAATCGATGTGCCTGCCCAATGGCCATTGATCCTGTTTGCCCTCCAGAGGAAACTGCACAATGCTCTTTTTTGCATTGTGATTCTATGTGGTGGCCTCTGGACTGCAAACAAAATTTCTACAGTATCTTCATCTCCCTCGCACAAGTTTGTTTTTTTAACTCAAACCTAAAGACAGTGGCAGCACTGGTAGAACAATATTAAAAAGGGAGTAGTTATGTATGCCCTTGCTGAGCTGGAAGTAGCTAAAATGTTTGAACATGTACAATCAATTTCCCTCCTGAGTCCTACTGCTCTCAAGCAGGTGAATTGTTTCATCGCGCAGTCAAAGAACCTGCCAATAATGATCACCACCTGCACTCACCACTTCCAATAATGTTCCAGAACATTCATCTAAAGAAATTCAACTGCTCGAGTTGTATGAGAATGTGCCTGTTCAATCTGACCTTCGCAGGATGAATTCCCATGTATCCTACTACTTAAAAAACTGCAGTGTGTTGCAACACAGAGCCAATCCATATTCCCATAATGCCCAATCGTTATGAATATCACCACTTACAATCTTTCCAGCACTCCCAATTTGTTTCTTTTCTCCCAAAGGCATCCAGCTGTTTGTGGTGTGTGTGAGTGTGCCCCTGCAATCAAGCTGGCTCTTGGAAATTCTTTCTCCAGCATGCCAATCTAGCAGGTTCTGATTAAATCACACATCCAATCTGCCTGCTACTAATGCCCACCACCTGTGATTGCCAACTCCAGCAAGATTTCAAGCAGCACCACATGTTATTTCTGTCCCTGTTGTGAGTGTGTGTTTAATTAAGTTGCCACAGTGCACATATTCAAAGTACATGTTTACGGTATCGGGCAGAGAGAGTAAAACCCCTAAAAAATGTTTTCCCAATGCTAGGCCGCCTTTCTGTGAAATGCAGATTGTGTTTAAATGATGTTTTTAAAAAATAATGTATATTTTCTGTTGAGCACTTTTTAAACATCACCCTACTCATGTTCTTTCCCATAACCTAAAGTTTAATTTTCTTTTAAATGTTGCATGCTGTCTCTCCCTGTAAATATGTTAAATGCACAATGGTGTTTTGTTTAAAAACACAAACAGGTCCACCTACACATGAAAGAAAAACGCGCCCGCTCTCAAAGAGTATTATACACATAGTGCATTGTTTTCTATTCTTGTTGCTTACTTCTGATTCTCTCTGTAAAATAAATTAGATGCTTTATTTACAAGTCCAGAAACCGTACCTACAAAAAAAACTAAAATGTGTGCTAGTGCTCTAAGAGCAACAGCGCCACAGGAAGGCCACTCTAAACGAGTCTCAGTGATTGCCGAAGAGCTCCAGCAGGCCTGTAAATGCTATCTAACTGGCCAAATTTAATTTCCCAAATGTCCTAAAGGTTCAGGAAGTTCGGTAGAGTAAAAAATTCAGGAGATTTGAGTCTGATGAAAACCTTGTGCCATTGTTATCCATAATACCAGGGAGTATTCTTTTCATTAGAACACAAGTTCTACAAGTAAATGACTTCTAAGGTTCATATTAATCAAATGTCATCTCAAAATAAGCAATTCATGAAACATTCATTAAAAGCAGGCAATACAAATTAAAAGTGGCTGCGTATTTTGAAATACAGGCACAATCATATACAGCTTCGTATGTGATGAAATTCATCTTAAATTATATATGCAGTACAATGTTTCACAAGGACAATGCTCCATTAAAAATTAAGAGAACAAATTAGAATGATGCAGACAAACACAAAACTATATTCATTACTAAGCATTTATTTTCTCTAAAGACAAAACTATAACATAAAAGAAGGTATTCAGGTCAACAGGCAGAAAGGTTTATGTTTCATATTGAATATTTGTTTTAAAGCAATATTTGAAAATATTTCAATTTTCTCTCTTAAACGTAATTTATTCAATGCATATATCCACTGCTTTGCTTGCAAATGCTGCTCCACACACACTAAGTGAAAATGCAGGTGGGATTACACTGGCCTCCATGTAGGCTGCCATGATCATGCAGTCAGTAAACACGACACTCTACTGAAATGCTGCCAGCATATGCCTGTGCATGCTAGGACCAGAAACGTGCCACAGGGGGGAGAACATGCTCAGTCCATGATATCTCATAATCAAAACTCCCAGGGATAACTCAACACAGAATACAGGACTTACTTCTCTGTTGGCTGATATTGCTGTGGTAAATGCATGCTAAGTAAACGCATCCACCATGGTATCATTCACTTCGAAGACCCTTTAAGACACACCCAGAAAACCATACATTTTTCAGCAATGTAATGACTTTCACCACCTATTTCTCAGATTGTGTTGTCAAGAAGAAGTATTTTGCCTTGTGCAGTGGTTAAAAAAGTCCACAGACTCATCCCATTGGACCCCTTCCACACATTAAAGAGATTTCTTAAAGACATCAAAGTGTCAGCCTTGCATAATTGCGTTCACTCTGAAGGTGGCCAGAGGGCTTGGTTTTCAGTAGGCATGAATGTTGAACATTTTCACAACTCTGACCTCGTTGATGGTGGCATTGCAGGGTCAGGAGGACATGAGAGGCTTAGGCTGCATTAACATATTATACTTTATTGTATTGTTTATCACAGGGTTTCAGATTCAAAATGGTCAATTTCCAGGAATCAACAGTCTTTTGAAAGCTCCTCAACCGAAAAACATTCAACCTTTCCAACAGCTTAGTCTTATTCTTGGGTTTGCATACATGTTTCAATTAACCCTTTAGCTGTGCTCATACCATCTAGACAGAAGTATGGGACAACAGGGGAGTTTGAACCCAACTGACTCCTTGGCTCTGCATGAAAGCCACAGCTTATGAATGTATTTTATTTTGTATGTGTAAAGCGCCTAGGAGCCCAGAGGCATCGAGGCGCTGTTTCAAGAAAGTGTCTTAGTTACAACAAGTACATGGAAATGCATGGGTTATAGGTAGCAGTTGCTTAGCATGAGACCATGGGTAGGAGTTATACAAATAGTCTTGTTGTGATTGCTTTTCTGAAGGCAGTGTGGTATTCAATACTTCTGATTGTGGGAGGGGGCAGGTTACAGTTGGTGGCTGCTATCACCAGGAAGCTTGAGCCGCCTGCATGGGCTTTGATGCTTTTGGGAATGCGAGACAGTTGGTGTAGCTGGCTCTGGTGAGTCTGTTCGAGGGGGGCACTGTGAATCTCTGAGAGAGGTATCGTGGCGCGGTATCATGGAGAAATTCGTGAGTAAGTGCCAAAGTTTTAAAGAGGATACGTTTCTTAACAGGAAGCCAATATACAGATTTCTTCATGGCAGAGATATGCTCTCTTCTGGAGATGCCTGTGGCTGCTCTTAGGGCATTGTTTTGCACTGTTTGGAGTTTCCTGATGTTCTTTGCTGACGTGCCTAGTAGGAGCTTTGTTACGTTAGGAAAGGTCTGGCGGCAGTGATACGTTTTGAGTGGTAGGCAGCTGCTGAGGATATTGCGTTCACCTGTCTGGTCATGGTGAGATTAAAATCCAGATAAACTCCAAGTGTTTTGACTGACTGAGATATAGGAATGCGAGTGTTGTCGATGAGAAAGGAGTCATATTGTGAACCCATCTTTCTGATTGTGTTTGGAGAGCCAATGATTAAGAGTTTGGTCTTTTTGCTGTTCAAACAGCCAGTTTTCAGCCATCCAGGACTAGATGGTGGCATAGATGGTGTTGAGGGTTGTCTAGTCCGCATCGTAGTCTCCTGTGAGAGGAATGAGGACCTGCGTGTCATCAGCATAATTGATGTATGTGATGCCCATTGACTCTAGATAGTTGAATAGTGACCTTGTGAAGAGGTTGTACAGGTTGGGTGAAATGCAGGACACTTGTGGAACTCCACATTTGATTAGATGGAGTTGGGCGCAGGCCTGGTTTGAGAAGACCTTCATTGCTCTACTGCTAAGGAAGGAGGAGGTCCATGCCATGGCATTGGGTGAGAAGTTGCCAGCAGTTGAGAGATGGCAGCAAAGGGTGTCGTGGTCA
This sequence comes from Ambystoma mexicanum, assembly GCF_040938575.1. NCBI lineage: Eukaryota > Metazoa > Chordata > Amphibia > Caudata > Ambystomatidae > Ambystoma > Ambystoma mexicanum. The sequence goes on along the minus strand of NC_090923.1, from coordinate 263,545,058 downwards.
ACGAGGTCAAAGGCCACAGATAGGTTAAGAAGTAGTAAGAGTGTTTGCCTGCGCCCATGAGGTCATCTATTTGTTCTTGAGGTCCACGAGGGTGGTCTCTGCTCCGTGGTTGGGGCGAAAGCCTGACTGTCGTAGACCAAGTAGATGATAGGTATCCAGGTATTTCTGGACTTGAAGGTACACTGCTTTATCCAGGATTTTAAGTAGGAAGGGTACCGTATTGATGGGTCTGTAGTTCCCTGGTGTTTTTGGATCCAGTGTGGGTTTCTTCAGCTGCGGGCACACCAGGCTTCTTTTAGGCAGAAGGGTACTAGGTTGGATTTGAAGGATACATTGATGAAGGCTGTGGAGGGCTTGATCGAGTTGAATATAGCTAGGACATCCTGTTCTTTCATTTCCTGGAATGAGAATGGTGGGATTTCTGCTGGTGCCTTTTGTTGTGAGTCCGATAGTTGTTGTTTTAGTGCTTTTTGGTGGGTAATGATTTTTTCTTGTAACGTGTTTAATTTGTTAAGCATGGCCTCTTAGATTGTATTGCACCAGTCTTTGTCTGTGGTGATGGTGTTGGGTGTGGGGGCGGGTGTTTCCAATTCTCTGAAGATGGCAAAGATTTCCTTGGAGCCAGACTTTGAGTTGGTTATCCTGGAGTTGAAGGAGTTCGCTTTGGCTGAGATGATGGCGGCTTTGTATTATTTGGTTATATTTTTGATGGTCAGTTTGGTGGTATCGCTTGGGTTGCTTTGCCAGGCTGAGAGGGCTGACCTTTTTTTTGTGTGAACCAGAAGTTGGTTTGTTTTGTGGTTTTTGTTTTTCTTTCGCTTTTCTTAGAGACAGTGGGGCAATGGTGTCCACAGCTTGAGAGATAATGGAGTTGTAGGTAGTAGCAAGGGTGTCCGGGTTGTCGGTGAAAGGAGGCATGAGGTCAGGAACCTGGAGGTGCAGTAGTAGTCTTTCCATAGTGAGTTGCTTGGCACTGCTGGTGAGGGTGGGCGGTAGTGTGGTCGAGGTGGTGGTAGAGGTTCTGGCGTAGTTGAGGTTGAAGTGGATGGCAGCGTGGTCTGACCATGGACTACAGGTGATGTCTGAGATAGCGAGATCACAATTGTTATGGGTGATCCAGTCTAGTGTGCGACTCTTGTTATGGGTGGGTTTGACACTGCTTGTTTAAAGCCCAGTATGGAGAGGGCATTGTCGAGGGATGCCGTATTTCCTTCTGCAGGGTCATTGAGGCCAAGATTCAAGTCTCCCAGCAGGATGCACGTGGTAGATTTCTTGAGGTTGTCCCCCAGGGTGTGGAGGAGATCTTCCTGGAATTCTGAGACAGGCCCTGGTGGGCGGTAGGTCAGGTGGGTTGTGATAGTGCAGTTGGGTGAGGGGTTGATTTTGATGAGCATGTAGTCCCAGTTGTGGGGTAAGACTCTATGGATTTTTTTGATGTTGATGGATTGCTTGGCGATCAGGGCAACCCCTCCTCCTTTCTGAGCTTGCCGGTCTTGTTTAAAAATGGTTTAACAATCTGTTAGGGCGAGGGCTGGGCCAGAGGCTTCGTGAAGCCATGTCTCGCTGACGAATAGTAGGTCAGGGTCGGAGTTACAAAGAAGGTTGTGGATCTTTAGAGCGTGGGCTGGGAGTGATCAAGCATTAATGAGGGCACACTTGAGTGAGGATGTAATGCTAGGGGTGGCAAGCATGGTATTATGGGTAATCATACTATCAGTGTCAGCAGCCATATCCATAACATTGGTAATCACAGTATCAATGGCAAGCATACTATCAGTGGCAATCACAGAATCAGTGTCACTCACAGTATCAGTGGCAATCACAGTATATGGGGCACTCAAAGTATCAGTGGCAAGCACAGTATCAGGGGCAATCACAGTCTCAGTGGCAATCAGAGTATCAGGGGCAATCACAGTATCAGTGGCAAGCACAGTATCAGAGGCAATCACAGTATCAGTGGCAAGCAGAGTATCAGTGGCAAGCATGGTATCAGGGGCAATCATAGTGTCAGTGGCAATCACAGTATCAGGGGCAATCACAGTATCAGTGGCAACAGCCTTATAGTCAGTGGTGGCAGTGACATTTATCACGGTGGGAACAGATGAAATACGATGTAGTGGATAGGTGTAGTGGAGCATCCATGCTGTGAAGCACGTACCTCTTAATGTGCCCACCAGCATGATTGCTTGGTGGCCAATACGTCAGGGTTAGGGACCCATAAGATTTGTGGGGGAGGTCTTGGATTGGGTGTGGGTGAGCATGCCAAGACATTACAGAGCGTTGGGCGGACGGGGCAGGGGGTCTGCACGTAGGAGTGCCTCCTCTAGGGGCGCTGGATAGCGTGAATTCTGAGCCCTCCACATGTGGGAGGTAGCGCGGTGGTGGCCGGGCAGGTGAGGGGCTGCCATACATATGGTGAGGACCTGATTGTGATGTACGCTCAAGGTGGAGATGAGTCTTGAGCACAGGCGCTCCTTCCTCCAGTACTGCGATGGGGGTGCAGAGGGGGTAGGAGCGGCTAATGTGCATGCGCGTAGATGGGATAGCCTTGCCGTTAGGGTCCTGTGAGGGTTGGTAGTAGACAGGGCATCGGTGGGGCAGATTGACCCTTACTTTTGTTGAGGAAAGGGTCTGCGGCATATGGCAGCTCCGAGCAGCGGAGAGCAGCAGAGAGGGGTTTAGACCTTTTCTCCTGGCCTTCCCTCCGTGGCTTTGCCTCCCCGCATGCCTCCCCTCCATTTAAAGCAGGAGGGGAGGGCCGTGGAAGGTGTTGCATTGAATCCGGGCACCGGGGCTGCATTTTTTTATTGTATCCATGGCGACCATCACAGCAGCCATTTCCGAGGCCGTAGGAACCTCCTCGTGTGGAATGGCGCTGGTGGGAATCTTCTTGCCTAGCAGATGATGCAGGCACGATCCAGGGATTTCAGCTGGGCGCTGGGACAGCGCTCCTCTCCCTCCTCGCAGCGGAATGTCTTGGGTCCTTGAATATAATTTTACAGGGTACAGGAAGCACCGTCATCCTACATGCAATGTTCAACTTGAATAAGTCGGTGTCTACTATCCTTTTAAATTTCAATTCAATTTCTTTTATTGTGCATACAGTTTTAAAACAAGTTAAAACCTTACACAAATTCCACAATACAATACAAACTTTCTTAAAATGTATATACATTTCATCCTAAATCTTGTTTTAAAATATGATATGATCTGATATGACATTTATAACACGTCTGTACACAAGTGTTTCTAGGCATGACAAGACAAGATGCGGGAAACAGAGGGAGATATCATATGATATGATATGGCATGTATAACGGAGGAAAAAAAACGATCTTACTAGGCCTTGTGTCATTCAGATCGCACAAGAGCAGGGAAAGGGAAGAGGAGAAGTGAAAGGGAGGGGTGGAGAAGTGCAGGTAATCAAGAGTTTAGCCAGCGTGTGGCTCACTGAAAATTATGCGAAATTGCAGCCAACAGTGGCTCATAAGTGCAAAGAGAGGGGGCTGTAGGCTTACAGATACAGACTGCAAGTGCTGGGGGAGCCAAGCGGCAGTACGAAGTGCAACTGGACAGGAAGGGACCTGGCCCCAAGTTCAACCAGGTGACCAGTGCATGGAAAAGATGGGTCATCAGCAAGTGAGAGGAAGAGAGAAAGTGGAAGCAGAGAGGAATGTCTTGAGTTGCTTCTGGAACCGGAGATGGTTCTGCTCAAGTTTGAGTGAGGCAGGGTGGCTGTTCCAAAGGGAGGCCCCAGCCAGAGAAAGAGATCTGTCCCCAATTCTCTGCTTGGAAAATCGGCTTACTGTCAGAAAGTTGGAGGTGGATGAGCAGAGAGCTCGAGATGGGAGATACTTAGGAGGAGAGACCCAGGCATCAGAAAGCCTTGTGGACAATGCAGAGGGTCTTGAACTTGATCCGTGCTGCCACTGGGAGCCAATGAAGATATTTCAGAGTTGGAGAGATAGGATCACTGGGCTTGAGGCCAAGGACAGGTCTCACAGTCCTGTTCTGGATACATTGTAGAGGACAGAGAGTAGAGGCAGCAAGATTTAGAAAGAGGCTGTTGCAATAGTCCAGCCTTGAAGCGGCCAGAGCTATGGAGACAGTGAGCTGGTAGGGGAAAGTGAGGAAAGAAAGAATACCTCTCAGGAGTTGCAACTAATAGTTTGACTTCTTAGAGATGTCGGAGATGTGAGGAGAGAAGGAGAGGGTGGAGTCAAAGATGACCCCCATGGTTCTTAGCCTCACAGGTCAGAGCAGGAAGAGGACCCAGAATGGGCGGCCAGAGAGAGAGGAAAGGAGGGAGCTGGCCATGAGTATCCATGTCTTACTGGCATTAAGGCAGAGATCGTTGGTGGCACACCACTCCTGAATTGCAGACAGTCCAGTCAGGAATGAGAGAAGGGGTAGAGGCGGCCGAAGGGAGCCTGAAAGAGAGCTGGGTGTCATCTGCATAAGACTGAAAGTTTGAGCTGAGCGCAGTGATGCGGTGGGCAAGAGGTGCCAGGTATTGGTTGAACAGCCAGGGAGAGAGGTTATACCCCTGGGGAACACCACAGATAGAGATAGAGATAGAAGAGATGAAGGACACCTGCTGAACCTGAGAGGGTTGGTCGGTGAGAAAGGAGTTCAGCAAGTCAAAGATGCATCTGAGTGAATTGACAGTCACCTGATCCACCCTTTTTTTAAAATAGAGCGCAAGCTAACTAAAGTGTGGGGCACTGTGCTGAGATATTTGGATGTCTCAAATAGAATTTTGACAACACCTTAAAAGTGTTGCGTGGCCCTGAAGAAAGTGGGATAACAACCATCACCACTGAAACCGGTAGGCCAGATTTGGCCACCTTCTTTTCTGGGAAAAAAAAAGAAAGGGGCCAATATATTGAAGAAATCGAGTTGAGTATTTCAGCTTTAAAACCCATTGAGGGTGTTAAGCACATTTTCCATTAGAACTTATTTGTACCTACAAACAACTTGAATACTCAGTAGGGTCTTTTTAAACACCGAAACGTGGGAACTTTAATCATAGATCGAAACACTTTGTTTTGGATATATTACATTTTAAAGTGTGGTAATGCCTAGCAAAGAAACAGAATAAAGGCATAACATTTAATTTGCAAAGCATTCATCACACACTTTGTTAAAGGCTTATTTGAAGATATTATTGGTGACTAGCATGAGATAGGCCATTTTTTCTCCCTATCCCCTCACCCTAGATTCTCCATATACAAGTCAGTCTCCACATCTGGCCGACTGGACATCCTCTTTTCTTTCATTTGAACTTATTAGCCATAGTGGGCAGAACATCTAAGGGGGTCATTCCGAGTTTGGAGGCAGCCATGGTGCTATTAGCACCATGGCTGCCTCCAAACCCGGGTCCGGTCTGGCTGAATGGGGATTTACCGGGTCATTCCGACCTTGGAGGACGCGGTAACTCCCCATTCAGTAAACCATTCCCCATTCCCATTTGCGCCCCCATAGGGCTCAATGGGAATGGGGAATGCGCTAATTACGGGCCCGCAAATAGTGGGCCCGTTATTAGCACCCTGGTCCCTTAGCGCTACCCGAAAATTATGTGACCTGCATAGGTGATCCAGTAGATGTTTATACCCAGAACTTTGGGAGGGATAAAAGATGCAGGCTTAAGGTAAGCCCCTATGTCCACCAAATATATGTAAAATTAGAAGGCCGCCAGTATGCATCCTTGTTGATGCCACTATTGGTCGTTATTTGGGAAGAGAGCAAACCCTCAACATTCAGCCAGACCATAACTGTAGAATGTTTGTGTAAGTAAAAGAGTGGTGCAAGTAATTTCATCGGGAGCCCCCAATTTAGGAGTTTCCTCCACAATTGATCCCTGTTAACCATGCAAATGCAAGGGATAGATTGACCGATACTACATATATTTTGTTACAGACCCCGTCCCAGGCGAGGCATCGTGCATGATTAAGCATCCAGCCTGCAACGTTTGTTCCAACATTTTTCCAGAAGCTAAATTTGTTCATCTTAAGGATACTCATCCTGTTGGTCAATTCTTCAAGAAAAGAAAGTAAAACTGATCCAAAGAACTTAGAATCCTTGTCTAACAATGTGATTGGGCGGTAGTGTTCTGGAAGATCTCTTGCAGACTTCTTAAATATGGGAACAATGTAAGCCTCCTTGCAAGGGTTTGTTTGATCATGATGATCGACTTGAAAAACCTATTGAAAATGGTGTCCCAAGGTCTGGGTTTGCTTTAATGAGTTTATTAGATAAACTATTAGGACCTGGTGCCCTTGAGTTACTTCATTTACGAATGATGTTTTTTATTTGCAATATGGAAATCAGAAGATCCCATTTTTCCTTTTTTAGGGTATCCCAATTGACTAGCTGATCTTCTGGCTGATTATACAATTGCTTAAAGTGTGAGATCCAATCTTGTCCCGCTAATGGGTTTGATAGTGCCTCACTCTGATTGCCATTGTTTTGTTGAATTAATTTCCAATAGTTTAAATCCTTTTTTCCACAGATGATAGAGATAATGTTTTCACTTTCCTTTGGAAAGCCAAAGCTTTTAATGATTTGATTTTGTTTTTATACTTCTGTTTTTGTTTTTTCTAATCCCCTTCATAATGTGGGAGCAACCCACCTAGTCTTCTAAGCTTTTTGATGACTCTCTATTCTGTCTTTTAGATTGTTGAATAATAGTGTTGTAATCTGCCCTTTTATTGCTGACTTTCGTATTTCTTGTCCGAACAGAGTTTTCTATAAGGGTTGGGAGAAAAGACACCAATTCCCAACAATCATATTTTTCTCTCTGGTCGTCTTAAAATTCACGCTCTAACCTGTTATTACATTTCCTGATGTCCCTCTCTGCCCATATTACTCTGTTTTTACTGGCAGAGACAGATACTTCACACATTTTGTGGGTGGGTACATTTGCTTAACAGCAGGAAACAGCACTTACTATTCTTGAGTGGTCACTCTGGGAACCAATATATACTTCATATGACTGTTCATTCATCGCAAGTTCATGTCAGACTAAAACAAAATCAATCATGGATGCCTTACTTCTGTTTGCCCATGTATTCCTGTGGCCCTGTCCCTGTGAATACCTCTTTTGACAAAAAGGCTAAATTCCAACCATCAAAGTACTCCCATCTTGTCTTCCCTTTACTGACCTGCACAGTTGTTTCTTTTGCATTTGACTGATATTCAGAATACGTTTTAGAATCTAGACAATTTACATTAAAATCCCCTGTGGTTATTTTCGATCCCAACGGCTGATTTTCCCTCCATCGATCCTTATTGGTAATTATCCTTTTAAAATTGAATGTCAGTCTTACGATATGCTTCAAAATTCCCACACACACGAACTACCATTGGATGTTCTGACTCCAGCCATGTCTTGTGTCCTCCAAAATGCAATCTTGTTTAATTTTTCAACAGTATTGTTGTGCACCACACACCACTCCTTATTCCCACCATGGATCATATTTCTAGCCTACTCGATATCAGAAACACACTATTTTTAATGCACATAAGACATACACAAAAAACAAAATGTTCATACACCTCCATGTGACAAACACCATTTCCTCAGTCCCTCCACCTTCTGAACCTTTGTAATCACAGCAACACACAATGCAACATTTGCCCTTACACATGAGGTGACTGTGTTTCACTGTGTGCCTTGTAAATTAGACATAAATAAATAAATATGATACCCTGAATTTCAACTAACCTCTCTTCATAATCTTTTTTCTTTTACATCAAAACAATCGACTGCATTATGAGTTATCATTTTGTGTGTGCTAATGCACAATAGCTTTCTTTAGACCGGTATTTTCATTGAAGACATGCAAGATATTAGCTGTGGTAAAGTCCAGTAATCACCTCATGACGAGGTGAACCAATTATCCGATACAGGCATCTAAAAGTAGTGAAAAACAAAATGAAAGTCAGTGTTAGTGTACAGATCCATGCAAGAGATTTTTATTTTTCACACAAATTGTAGGCCACATTTTTGTAAATACTATCACAATTACTCACCTTGAGGTGTACCTATCCTCTTCTGTGAGTGTGGTTCCTCTTTGGGATAATATATATCATAAGACATGAGGTCTATTCTGAATTTCTTTAGCCATATACCTAAGGGCAAAAATGTCCTCAGCTGGAAGCTTCCCACTGTTCGAACCACTTATTTGCATGGTACAAGAAAACTGAAGAATACAACAGGGTAACCCATGTCTAGCAACTCACAAAGTACATTGTAGTGCCAAATCAAGTCATGCCAAATCAAAATGATTTTATATATATATATGTATTATAATATTTGATGGGTTAGGAGGAAAACGTGTAGTGGCGGATCAAATTGAGTTCTAAAAACTGGAGTTTAAATGTTTCATTGAGCACAGGTGTGCACGGGTGGTTACCTCAATAATCAGGGCGACTTGTCCGGTTAGGCAGGTTTGTCCCATTTGAAGAGTGCAAGTCCAAGTCCACAACATTCAAGAGGACTCAAAATAAGTAAAGGTGACACAGTGTTGACAAGAAATACCATACTCTACAGTATATATTGGTTCTTCTTGTTTTGTGCCATTATTTTGTGCCAAAATAATGTCATATTTATGCCCTGCATAAATATAACATTATTTATGCACGGCAGCCATATGAAAAGAAAATAGAAAACATGAAATATATATGGAGTGCTGTTTAAGACTTGGACACAAACATGCATAGTACCACATTGGGGATGGAATTCAGGACCTACACTGCAGGATCGAATTAATTACAGCGCCTGTGGTAACGGCCTTGTAGTTATATATAAGTTGCTCAACTCATAGGAAGAGCACTTTTTGGGCGAGCAGCTTATAACGTTGCTCTCCCTGGATGAATCCTTACCAAACTTGGCAAGTCTGGTGAGGTTTCATCAAGCTGGGTGGGGGGTTATAGTTTTTTTTTTTTTTCATAGACTCATTTGAAAAACATTTTGCTCACGCCTACAGCCGAAACCACTGGACGGATGTTCACCAAATTTTCAGCAGGAGCGGCAGTTTGGTCCCGAAAGTGTGCTTTTGTAAATTTGGTATAAGTCTGTCCAGTAGTATTCTTTAAAATCGGCTAAAAGTAGGTCAAACAAATTAGTGATATCTAGGTTCAGTCCGCGGACTCACTCCCCTGTTCGGTCTGTGGACGGGCCTCCGATTGGCTAAGAGGATGACATGTTGTCTGCGGACATCAGACACGCACACTGATTGGATGGTGAAAAGCGTGAAGTGTGTAAGATTGTAAAAAATGTCAGCAATGTTGGATTTGCGGACGTCTGCCAGTGTCCGCGAACATTGCAGTAAACACCTATTATAAAACACAACGTTGCACTTGTCAAACTCATCAAAGAATCTCTGGGGAGGTGGGGGTGATGAGGATGGATGAGATATGGCCATAGGAAGCCAATAAACTGTTGTTTTACATCCTAGAAGTCTGCAAACAGTCCAGATGTTTGGGTACAGTCCTGTGATGTTCACGAACACTTTGGATGTTCGGGGACATCTATGCCTATTTCTGCATTACTGGGTTGGTGAAAAGCAGTTTTGGATGGCTTATAACTTTGGTGCCACTCAATGAAACTGCATGACATATTGGAATGTTATTCTAGACCTGATTCTGAAAGTGTGGAGCTGTTTTGTCAAGAGGGAACAAAATTAGAGTGGGGTTCCCAACATATTGTAAAGGCTTGTGGTACCATTTCACAAATCTGCACACAAGTTTGCAAAACAATTATAAATCTAGATATAAATATTTGTGTGGTGGGATTCTGTCAAGAGGAGGCAAAATTAGAGGGGGTTCCCAAAATATTGTAATGGCTTATAAATGTGGTGCCTTTTGGCGGATTTACACAAAAGTTTGCAAAAACATTTAGATCTAGATATACATGTATTTGTAAAGTTTGGTGGAATTTTGTCAAGAGGGGGATAAATTAGAAGGGGGTCGAATTATTTTTAGATGGCTTATAACTTTGTTGCCATTTGACAAATGTGGACAAAGGTTTTTAGAATGATTATAGACCCAACCTTAAATGTTTATGTAAAGTCTGAATGGATTTTGTCAAGTGATGCTAAGTTATATGACTATTCTATGTGCATACATTTTGACACTTTTGAAAAAAATAAACATGGGCGTATTTCCAGCAAACTTGCATAAGGATCATTGGCAAGGACCTTATAGCCTGGTTTAACAAATGTGCCCCTGTTTTATTTTTTGACAAGTGTCATAATGTAGGTATAAAAAATAGTGATATACCTTTGGTGACTGAGGTATAGCCTGTGGCCACGGGCAGTGGTCAAATTATCTGGGTCATGGCATAAAATCATGACCCGGACAAGGTGGCTTCTGGCCATGACCAAGAGGGACACCAAATGGTGTTAAAGTGGCCATGTCCACCTGGGACCGGCTATGTGGTAAAGTTATTCAAAAGTGGGATATGTTTGAAAGGGAAAATAAATGTGCTTGTGGTAATATGGTCATAGGGTACTCTCTTCACCTTCTGCAGGCTGCCATGGAAAGGGAAGAGGGGCTCTATATGGAGCCCACCTTCCCTCTTCATGGTAGCCATCTTGGAAAAGGATTTTCGTTCCTACAGTGGGACTCCTTGGGAACCTAGTGTGCTAATGGTTTTCATCTCCCATTGCAGGGGGTGGAATGGGGGTTAACGGTCACAAGCCATTGTTATACACCCTTGCTTAGCTTTGGTCAATAACTTTTGCTGCCGGACCGTTATCCCCCATTCCAGTCACTGGAATGGGGGAGGAACGCCACATTATTTGCATTGACACAAAAAACTAATAAAAAATGTTGGAAAATCTTATTGAGTCTATGTACTTTACTGAGAAATGTAAAGTAGATGGAGTCTATAGGATTTCATTTTGTAATTCTATGTTTTAACTGTGAAAGGTGGTTCCTAAAGGAACCTTTTTCTTGTTGTTTTTTAATGTATTTTTTTGCAGAACGTTAGGTGGGGAGGGAAATGGGGGCAGAGGAACCAATCACTAATATGGAGGGGCAGGTGGACAGGGGAAGATGTTGCGCGTGTGTTACTACTAAGGTAGGGGGCAGTGTTTCTCATACTCCTAGATTACAGCTTCAAAAGCACTTCAAAATTGCTTCCCCCTGCAGAGTGGTTTGGTGAAGTATATAAGGTGGACTGTTGTCTCCGAAAGATATGGATGAACAGTTTCTTTTATTCCTTGCAAGGTAGCTAGTGGGATTTTGTGTCCCACAGAATTAGGCCCTGTGGTTACAGTATTGGTTGAGGCAGATGAGGCGGAGGAAGACAGTCTACTACTTGTGAAGAAAGGAACAACCTTTCTGAGAGCATTGCAGTGGTTAGATTTCATGTGGCCGTGCATGGAGGTGGTCCCTTAGGAGTACTGTCCAGGTAGTTTGCGACTGATTACAAAGTTGCATTTCACTTTGGTAGCTTTAGCCTTTTGCACATTCCCAACAGTGGTAAAGAATTGCCCCACCCATGATTCTCTCTGAGTGCTAGAGTAGGCAATTTTTTTCTACCTCATCTTCTTGCTCCTCTTCATTGTCCTTAGAAGTACTGTGATTGTTTTGTTGTGTCGTTCCTCCAGCTGGTTGTGGTGGTGGTGGCTCTTGGGGAGGAGGGATGGCAATAGCTGATGCCATTTTAAAGATAAATAGCAGTTTTGCTAATATTCTTCCAAGCATGTGCTTTGTACTAGATTGTTAATGGATAATGAGTAAGAATAGGTGTAGGAGCTGTGCAAGGGTATATTTTGAGCTTGCAAGTTCGTAGATCAGTAGAAAATGCAGTTCTGAACCTCAAAGCACGGATCCGATCGCCAAGTGTGAATGCATTTGCAGACACATCATCATACTGCGTGCGAGCGCTTGGTCACATGGCGCTGTCCGTAAAGTCCGGGATTATGTCAGATGTTCGTCAGACGTTCGTGGACATCGAAGGACACAAAAACAGTGCAAAAAGTTTGTGATGTCATTGTTTATGTCCTGACTGTTAGTCTTAGCAGTGCATGGTGGTGGCACGAGTTATGGTTGCTTAGCTTACCATATCTGGTGAATTTCTGAGGTTTTTCTGTTTTACTTGTAACCATAACATCCCTTTAACAAATTGTTTTCAATTAATGTATAGGTTTTTATTAGTGCATCTTAACGATAACGTCCCGATAACAACATTTTTCCATTAGAAAATTGAGATTAACGAAATATCATGCTAATAGTGACCACAAAGCAAAAGCCATTGCACTCGCTCCATCAGAATTGAGTATATTAAACATACCTGCACTTAGCACCTTGGACTCCTTGGGCAGAGAAGAACCAGGTGGGAATTTGGTGGCCAATGATGAATGGACAAGATCATTACCTGCCGGTAACACAAACTTGGCAGACATCAGTAATGTACTTAACAAATCTGAATTCATTCCGTCCAATATTCACAGTCCAACTATAGATCTATTTGAAGATCTTCTAATTGACAACCTAAAAACTCTTGGGGCAAAGTCTAAGAACATCAAATCGAGATCTAATCTAACCAGAATTCAAAAGACAGCTATTGAAAATGTACAGTCTGATCAATCAATCATTGTAAAATCATCAGACAAAGGTGGCAATGTAGTTGTCTTAAATACCGCAGATTATCTCAAGGAGGCCATGAGACAACTTAAAGATACTAACAGCTATACCAAATTATCCGGCAATCCATACCCACAGTATAAGGACAGGTATGATGTTAAGCTATCGTCTTGGTATGAGCAAGGCCTCATCAACATAAAAGAAAAACAGTATCTAACAAAAGATCATCCAATCATTCCAATCATACATTTCATTCCAAAAATACACAAAACCATGTCAAAGCCAACAGGACGTCCTATTGTGGCATCCATAGACTCACTTCTGGAAAATACTTTGACATTCCTGGATCTGTATCTCATTCCATTTGTAGAACACTCCCATCTTACACAAAGGATACTACAGCTTTCCTCAATCAGATCTCGCATATTCCATGGCATTAAGAATATCTACTAGTGACTCGGGGTGTTGTGTCCTTATATACATGCATGACACATCAGCAAGGAATTACTGCAACAAAAAGAATCCTGTCAAACAGATCACTAAGCTACCATGATCATTCTCATATTCTTTTGGAAATTATATCTTTTGTTTTAACCCACAACACCTTCATGTTCAATCAGACCTTTTATAATCAAACCTGTGGAACTGCGATGGGCACAACCGTAGCTCCAACATACACAAATTTGTTTATGGGTGACTGGGAGGCCAATCTATTTTCCAGTAAAGACAAAAGAATAAATACAGATAAGGTAGTATTGTGGCAAAGGTACATTGACAACCGATTCATAATCTGACATGGAACAATGGCTGAATGGATGACTTTTTACAACCTGATGAACCAAGGGTAGAGCAAATTTGATATTTACAGAACACCACCATGACTCGGAAATTGTATAATTAGACATCAAGATCAAAATAGTCAACTAACGGAATCACAACGGAATTACATAGGACAAGCACAAGTACGAATGCCATGTCACATGCAGCAAGTGCACATCCTATAACACTGAAAAACAGCATTCCTTATGGCGAGTTCCTTCGAGTAAAAAGAAACTGCAGCGAGAATGCCATTTGGGAACAAAATGCCAAAAACATTGCTGCTAGATTTTTAGCGATAGGTTACTGCAAAAGAATCATTAACAACGCATACAACCGCAGCGGCAGCAGAACAAGGGGAAAAATGCTAGCAAAAGCATCCATTTGCCACAGAAAATTAGAAGATACAGATGACCCGGTGATCAGATTTATTACTACATACAACTCAGGAGCAAAAGATGTTAAAAGAATCCTAAGCAAATATTGGCATCTCCTCAAGAGATATATAGACATCAATCACCTCCTCAAACTGCATGCAACTGTAAAACTACAGGAAAGCAGCCTCTTTGCAAACCAAATTGTCACCTAGTATGTTTCAAAGTGCACAAACAACTACGATATGTAGCTGGCTTCCTGCGAAAACACCAGGTTTTTTTTTCCATGTACCAAATGTAAGGCATGTCGCTATGGATTGAAAACAACAAAATACAATCATCCTAGAACAACTAAAGAAGTGTTAATAAAGAAAGAAATTAAATGCTCTTCACCATTTGCTATTTACGTGATTACTTGCCAGTGCAATTTATGGTACATTGGAAACTAGAAGCATCTACGGGCAATTAAAAATAAGGACATGAATTATCCAATAGCAAAATATTTTGAGGATAAACACCATGGAAATGTCCTTTCTTTCAGATATTTTGTAATTGACACAGTTGACCCACATCCAAAAGGAGGTGACAGACTCACGAGATTAAGACAATTAGAATCACGTTACATTGTGGATTGCGACAGCAAAACTCCGATGGGTCACAACCGAGACGAAGAACTGTATGTCTTTATAGGAGATTAACTGTGAACCAACCATTGTTTATCTGCCCCTCGATGAGTGTCTTCGCTCAGTCCGAGCAAAATCGTTTCAAAGACTATTATCCTTTCCCCAAAAGTCACTCTGTTTTACTCTATTGATGCATTGAACCAAAACTATTCTCCTTTAGCATCGAAGACTTAGCATGAGTATTTGTTCAAGAATGTTCCATGTTCAACCCTTTTCTTGTATTTATATATATCTGTTTTATAACAGCTGCATACATATAGGTTTGAAGGATATCTCAAGCTTTTTTTTATATTAGTACTGTTTGCATTGTTGTATTTTTGTAATTTCACTGATTAGCTTTTTATGTTCACTTTAGATAGTTGTCTTTTATTCATCACATGATTTGTATTTTAACTTGTACTTGTTATACAGTAGAGGAGCTAAGCTTGTTTCACCAAAGCATAAACTCAGCATTATAACATTACATTAAAGTATTGATGGGGATGCTATGAGCAGGCCCACACTTTGATGGGCTCTAGCAGACTGCAAAATAGTACCTTAGCATTTTACTGACAATTGCAAGTACTACCAATTATCATTTAACACTATCAAGCATTATTGTCTGCTTGAAAAACATTGCTTAACTATATAGCATACGAGTCCCTGATGAATACAGTAAAAGCGCTTTGCACTTAAGAATTTGGCACACTTTGTGCCCTCTCAGGATAAGACTATTAGATACAAGTCGTGAGTTTATACCTGGCACCTGCAAGGGTTTATTGTCATTTCACTGAACTTTTACAACTTATATAGTTGAACTATATTGAATCTTCAATTAAGATTGGGTCCAGGTAGCATATATGAATCACACAATTGTCACCAACCAGCTTCTGACACCAGCAAGGGTCCATTGTGAGACAGCTGGGAACACATATATATCTACTCAAGTTGTGTTGCAACATCCACCGGTGACTCTCCTGACCCATTATAAGCAGCAATTGGCACCCGCAAGGGTTAACTGCCACTTGGCTGCCCACCCAATGACTTTCTTTCCTGGTAAGCAGAGATTTTAAATGGATTCTAAATGACTTTCTAGGGAAACCTCATCAGCTATTTTAGTCTTCCAATGTCAGTACCCTGCACTTTGCACTTTACATATTATACTACGCACTTTATGTATTGCACTTTCTCCGTTCAAATTGAGTGGCTTTTGACACAATCCAGTCAATTTGCTATTTTGAACATCACCTAGTGAACTGAGCAACTTTGAAAGAAAGTTAGCATTCAGATTGACAATATCCGGATCAGTATTTTACTGAACCTTGACCTTGCCACCTCTCTTCCCCTTTTCTCTTTCATCTGCCGCATATGTCTTTACTTTTTAGTGCATCCTGTTGCCCACCGGTAAGCCTGATTGCCTACTCCCAAATATCGCCTTATCAAACCATCTGGAATATAGGTACCCATGAGATCAGAGCATCACACTTTGTATAACAATATCAGATTCAATTGTTTCAAGAGATGAATCATTGTGGCGGCATACTTCAGAGGCGCCATACACCAGTCACTCTATATGCAATCAATTGACTGTCCCTGTACCCCACTAGGGAGGATTTCCACCCAACCAGGAGCCACACATATATGTAGTATATACAAATACATTGCTCTCTTAACCCACCAGGGGGAACCTTTACATTTTATGAGACATATATACGCATTTAGGAATATATAGTGGCAGACTACTTTTTATAGCCTCCAACTAATTGCTGCAAAGACTTGCAGTCTCTCATATTGGAATTATTTACTTTGCAACTAATCATTAGCATTCTTTCATGGTGCTTATCTGTTCACTACTATAGGAGTCTGAATGGACACTCATCCTTAATCTAAAACACTGTGTCACATTACAAAATGCCCTTTGGAAATTATCAAATGCTTGTTTGCAAAATAATTCGATATATCCATGTATTATGTTCCAATATGCTCCCTTGAAATTACAAAGTGTACGTTTTCAAAGTGTATTGATGGATCCATGTATTATGTTCCACGATGGTGACTCTGCCTTTTTTCAACAACATCAAAGTAGGACTATAATCTTACAACATAAATACCTAGTCGTCTCTCTATCATGTTAGACCCGAAGAAGCTCGAAAAGGGTGAAACACGTTATTATTTCCTCTGCACTGTCTGCTGCCCTCTTGTGCCGCTACTATTTTTGGACTGCTAGTCAGCCCGCCGTGCTTATCAATATATATATTCAGTAAAAAAAAACTTTGTTAAAGGGGCGTTATGGTTAAGTTGCGCTACTAAAAACCTGTGAAATTCACTAAAAAAACTTTATAAACGGGACGTTATGGTTCGAAATAAAACCGAAAAACCCCTGAAATTCGCCAGTTATGGTAGGCTAAGCAACCATTACTCACCCCACCACTGTGCACTGCTAACACTAACACCCAGGACATCAAAGATGACATCACAAATGTCATTGATGACATCACATGTCTGGCTCACTCTTTTTTCCTTCACAGATATGTCTAGGACAGTAACAGGCAGGAACTAAAAAGTCACTAGACTATAGTATAAAGTACTATGATGACAGCACAGATGACATTACATGTCTAGCTCCTTCTTCTTTTTTTCTTCACTGACATATGTAAGCCAGGTGGCTTTGTTCACTTTCAGTCAGGAGTTTAAGAAATTAAAAGTGCTATATTTGTAGTCCATACCCTTCTCATATGTTCTTACAATACTTTTCTTAGGTTACCGTTACATCATATCATACATATGCATAGAAGAAGAAGGAATCCAGAAACACAAGAATCTTTTCTGTGCATGAAGTTAATTAGTTTGGGTATGAACATTTTGTGTTAATACTGCAGTTTTTGGTGCATGCTTTACGTTCCCTGTATATGCTTATATTTGTATCGAGTGTGCTCTCTTTATGTTTTTGTGAGTAATAGTGCAATTATGCAGTAAGGTAAGCATACGTAGATACCTATGTTCCACAGTACGTAAACATCTGTAATGGTAGCATTTAGCAATGTAGTATGCAACATGGGAAGATTGCAAATATTGCACCTCTGTAGCGCATGCTGCAGACAATGCATACATTTGTTCATGAGTTTGTTCATGTACTGAAAGAACTCAGTAATGCAATGGGTTTTTTTCAGCAATGCATTGCTTAATAAACAGCGTGGCATATCTTAGTCCTTCAATCATCTCTGATACTTTTCTGCCAATAATATAATGACAATCCCTTGTGGAGGCTCTGCATGAAAACTAAATGTACATGCGATGTCATCAGTGATGTCATCAATGACATTTGTGATGTCATCTTTGATGTCCTGGGTGTTAGTGTTAGCAGTGCACAGTGGTGGGGCGAGTTATGGTTGCTTAGCCTACCATAACTGGCGAATTTCAGGGGTTTTTCAGTTTTACTTTGAACCATAACGTCCTGATTATCTTTTTTTTTTTAGTGAATTTCACAGGTTTTTAGTAGCGCAACTTAATCATAACGTCCCTTTAACAAAGTTTTTTTTACTGAATTTCACAGGTTTTTAGTAGGGCAACTTAACCATAACGTCCCTTTAACAAAGTTTTTTTTAAAACTAATGTTCATAGTTTTTTTTGTAGGGCAACTTAATCATAACATCCCTTTAACAAAGTTTTTTTACTGAATATACACTTTCATCATGTGAATTTGGGAGATATGTACTATAATTCCCTTACTTTATATACATGTAACATAGAACATACTGAACACCCTCGCTAATGATATTTGAAGGACACGGAGTGAGCGCCTGTCCGCGGACGGGCACGGACGAGTTCAACACTACCCAAACACTCAGGGGGTATCTGAAATTGTTCTATCATGCCATATGAAAAATGCACACATTTATAAGCAGCACATAAACACATTATAAGTAGTAATAAATAACCATTCAAACCTACAAGTATCACACATTACCCATTTATTTAATTACCATGTAGAATGACATGGATTATACCATAACAAAAAAAGATATGCCTCTAGCGTAATTACCTCACAGAAACTGTGCAGCTAGGAGTGACAGTAGACAAACACAACACAAAGGATACAAATTACAAGAAAGTAGTAAGTGAACTTCATGTTTCTTATATGTGAGTATACGTTTTGTATGAGGTGCAGAACAAATAATGTATTTCTGTTGTTTTGACACATAAATGTGCGGTACTTTGGAGTGGCTGGAGGAGAATTTTCTGCATGGCTAAATGTTAGAAGATAGTGATAATAATGGTACACACTTCTCTGCATGAGCAAATTAGTAATCAGTACTTTATGGGTACTTAACATATATATATATATATATATTTATTTTTAACAGACCAGGGAAAAAGTGAAGAAAGTCCACCAAAAGACACAGTGCAATACACCCAACATGCATAGAAGACAAACTGGACATGCTAAAAGAGAATTTTAATGGATTAAGGCAATTTGTGGAGGAGCACGTGAAAGGAAAAATCAGATATCACTGTCCCACCTGTACCTGTCCCCCTTCTCCATTTCCCAGTGAACTATCCCCAAATCCTCAAGAACAACATAAATGTTTTGACAAAACTTCCATCCCTTCATCCCCTCACAACCAGCCTGTGGAAACCCCTAATTCCCCTATATTTGTTTAAGTGAGTGCTTCTCCCTCTCTCTCTTAATTGCAGTATGTCTGTTTAATACAAAAAATGTTATGTTACTTTTAGTGGAATTATTTGGGTCCAATTATGTTTTTTTAAAAAGAGTTAAAACATCCGCGGACAGCGCGCCTGTTCAGCCTGTCCGTAATTAATAAAATATGGATGTTCGAAGGACAATACACCTACCCGTACCATTCGCAATCAAGATGAAACTGTTCTTAGAACACACCAGCTGTCCAAGATGTCTGTAAATCAACAGAATGGGGGCGTCCTAAGGACATTCTACCTCTCCGTACTGTTCACAACCAATATGAAACTGTTCTTAGAACACACCAGGTGTCCGGGATGTCCATAAATGAACAAATGGTGAGTGTCCTAAGGACACTATACCTGTCCGTACCGTCCGCAGCCAAGCTGGAACTGTCTGTAGAACAGACGCCGTGTCCGGCATGTCTGTAGTCAAACAAAATGGAGTTGTCCTAAGAACACTGTACCTGGCCATACAGTCAGCCGAACATCTACGCACATGCGCACCACACCCGTAAATCTTGCGAACATCGCACCTGTCCGTAACTGTCCGTCTCACTTGTGTTGCACTTTTATTATTTTCAGGACCCGAACACTGTCCGTAGAACACACGCACGCATGCGCACGACCATTCCTGTGCATGTGGTGTCCTGCGGGCACCCCATTTCCTTCGGATGGATTCACGACCTAATCATGTGACCGCACCCACGCTGAGCGTGTGTCCTAATTTGCGCACTTTGTCCGCTTCCGCAACATTTCAAAAGAACTTATGCAAACATGCCACATTATTTTACAATGCAAAATCACCATTTCACATGTCGCACACAATGGAACTAGCTTTCAACATATTGTTTGGAACTTTTTCAACGCCTTTGAGTGTTCGATATGGTCACGAGACGTACCCTTCCACCCCTGTAAAAGGGCACACCCCCGAGGTAATCTTCATTGTACTTCTCACGATTGTAGATTGAGTTTTGCTGGCTTTAGTGCTGTAGCGGAGATAATCTCACGAACCCTAATGGCATCCATGGCTGCTGTTGCTACATCAGCCTCAGCATCACCCCCAAACCCTCCACCACCACCACCTCCCCAAGGGCCTTCAGAGGGAAATACGCGTGAGGATGGAGAGAGCGAGGAAGAAGAGGATGAAGAGAATAAGGTGGAGAAACTCCCTACTACCAGCACTCGCCGGGAGTCGTGGGTGTGGAGGTTGTTTACCATTTTTGGTAACGTACCAAAAGCATGTGCAAACCTGGTCACCTGTAAACAGTGCAACTTGGTGCTGAGTCGTGGGAGACCTGGTGCGTACAGCTTTGGTACGACAACCATGAAGCAACACCTAACTTTGTTCCACGGTGCTGACATTCGCAAAGGTGGTACCATGAAAAGAACGTAGTAGGTTGAGTTCCTCCGCAGCATCTTCCGTGTCCGATCCTCTCACCACAAGAGACACTCCTGTGGGAGAGCGCATCCCTCCAGATGCCTCACAGGCCATTCACGATGCTGTTGACACTTACCTTTTGTGGGTCACAATATTGTGTATGTACTGCGACTCAGTACTCTGCAGGGGGGAGAGCATTCAAAGTGCTTTCGAGACTACGGTCACAGAGCACCAGAAGAACTGCTACCTACCTAAATAAGGCCGTCCCTAGATTTTTCTCTTTCCACCTTTCTTATCCCCATGGTTGGTGTCCCTTCCTTACCCTCCTTTCCCCACCTCTCCTAGTGTGTCAGAGCCGCCTTTCACAGTTTAAAAATAGAATTGTCAAATAAACAGTGCAGGGCCCTGTGCATTTTTGAAAAGTCCGTGGACAGTCATAGGACAGATAAAAATGTGGGGTGCTGCCCTAGCGAAACCAATGCACTTTTCTCTGGTAGTAAGTGGTGGCTCTGAAAAAAGAGCCTTTTGGTGGTGTATTGTGTTTTTGGAAAACTTGGATTCATCAAAATGTAATGCAAAATAGATGACTATGAATCCAAAAAAGCTTGCAATGAATTTTGTACATTTCGAAGAAAAATCTGATTGCCAGCATATGTAAGATGGACTCCATCTCTGCAAAAAATGAATGTGCTACAAAACAAAACATTGTCATTGTGGAAAGAGGACATGCCAACATCTCTTAGAAAAGCACAAACAGCCTTATTGACATTGCGCCTCGCTTTCTCCATTTGTGGACCAAATAAAGCAGAACGCAGCCACATTTGTCTTCGTGCACTACGAGAAAGAATTACTTGGCAATTTGGAAACATGTCCATGACCTTCTCAAGTCCTTCCTTCATTGCAAATTGCAATGAAATTCCAGAGACATGCCCTAAACTGTTTCCTCCACAATGAATGATAATTATATCAAGATGATGCTCTGTCTGTAAAGTATCACAGAGAGGTACCAAGTCCAGCCACTTCATTCCACGCACTCCATGCCAGTGCACTTCCACATGAGGGAATCCAAGATCTGCAGATATACCGCAACATTCTTTATGCAACTTCAACCAATGTATCCATGAGTCTCCCAAAATACAGATAATCTGTTTTCGAGTGCACACAGCCATAGCTGTCTGTTCTCCTCTCAGCAAAAAGACGTTCTCACTAAATCTCTCAGTTCAGAACACACCCACTGAACTTTACTGACCAATCCCTAGCTTCACTCATTTTCATTTGCATGCCTCTCCACCCCAGAATCCCTGTATGTAATACGCGCCTCCTGCAGACTACCGCCATGTCAGCGGACATGTAGAGGATCTGAGCGTGATGTCTGTACTTTTAAATAGTATTCCCCTTTTCCCCTTTATGGTGGGCTCTGAAAAGAGATGTTTTTTTGGGGTTTTTTTGCAGATGCCTGGCAGACACCTGTTATTTAGTATTTTTTTGGGGGGGTTTTCTTCTTAGTTTACTTCTACAATCAAAGCAAGCCTTACATTCCAAAAGAACATGCCATTTCCCAAAAAAGATAAAGAAACACTATTGGCTTCAAAATAAGCTGCATTACTGGAAACAATGTTCTTGTGGCTGCAGAAAAACATACCGGCTCTTAACATGAAAGCATGCATGCCGCTATTGATGGGAAACCTACCAATACTTTGATCAGGACAAAAAACAGAACTGATGTCCCATTTTGCTCTAGGGAGTAAGCCAGAAAAAATTACTTTCGCAGTTGGAAAGATGTTAATGACTACTTGAACCAACTGTTCCAAATCTCCCAACAAAGTAGGTGAACTCAAGTCGCCCAAATGGGAAGCACCATAGTGCAAAACTACCACATGGGGACTGGTCATCCTACGCATATCTCTGCAAACTTGGAGAATTGCCGCTACATTGCAATCAGTCGCACCACTCCACACCACCTCCACTCCTCTGACATCGAAATTGTTTGCCACATGCCTACATTCTGAATAGTGCTGTAAACCATGGACACAAATATCTCTGAGCACCAACACCCTGACTGTCTCCACCTCTGTCATCTTCACTACACACACTCTCTTTCTACACAAATCAACAATGTCAACATCTGATTGGCTGATGCCTACAGTCCCCTTTCCTTGCTGGATTTGCTGTAAAACCCTGTATGTGGCACGCCCTACCCGCGGACAAGCGCGGTGTCCGTGCGGCACATAACTCTTAGCCAGTCCTTCTACCCTTTCCACATCACTCACAAATCCATTCCCTCATTGGACATAGCTAAGCAGTCACACAACCATCCACTAATCACATCCAAGACCTCTACATCTAACTCCGTCATCAGAATTCCGCACTTCAAATGTACTGTTGATCACTCTGAATACAATGCTCATATCATTGCAAAGCACTTACTATAAAAACTACTGTGCAAGTGTCGCAGATTTCTACTTACAGCTCCATGCATACCCACATGTATGATAACAAAGTACAGGTATGCTTATTTTATTCAGAGTACATGTGCAACTCTTATGATTCCATTTAAACAAATTAATACCACTAAATCTGCGTAGCCAATACATACATCCCAACGCTCCCGCTTTAAGCGCGATACTTCCGATTTTTCATTAAAAAATCGCACTACTTCTTACTATCTCCCGCATAACCTATACATACGTAGCAACCCTCCAGATTTACACGCGAAACTCGACTTTCCATTAAAAAATGTCACCATTATTTACTGTCTCCCGCCTAAATTAATGCTACTTTCAATGCGATCGTAAGAGAAAAATAAACGTTCCTGATTGCTGTAGTGAAATCTCCCTATCAGGTGCTCCCGATTTTTCGCATTCCTACTTATAATATGAAAGTATTCAAATGTTTCCCATCTACTATAATGACCTATCACTTCCAAACCATTCTGCTATGTACAACACAGCTGAAAAAAAAACAAGGGAATTTCATGAACTGAAAATTGTACTCATTTGCGAAGCAGATTCAACTAACATACTGCAAATAACATATAAAGGCTGCACATAGTGCAATGAAATGCACACATACACTGTGTTGAGATATCAAATGAGAATACTCCCACTAAAGCTGAAAAATTAACGTGTACATTAACATCACTGCTTTAAACACACAAAATTACTAACTTCTTCCTTTTACAATTGCAGTGAAGACCACTCTCCTGAAAATCAACAGCATCTACACTGCAAACAACATATCCGAAGAAACCTAGTCATTCCACAAAAAAATGTAAGTACAGTACTACCTTTATACTCTTACTGTTCCTCAAAGAGACTGTGTGGGTTATTTATGCAATTTGTGCACCAAAAAAACATTGATTTCTGAACCATTCTGCCCACAAATCCCCATTTATTAAACCAAGATTAACAGGCAGAATGGCACACAAATCCCTGTGATTTTGGAACACAAATAACATACACAAGCCTTAGAATGTTAGTACTACAAAACAAATAGCTGTTTTAATTTGATACCATTACATTTACTATTAATGCTTTTCCTCACCACTAGCTTACTTTCCACTCTCATCTGAAGCAGTGTAGTAATATACAAACAGAAAAATAGCCTTCCCAACTCATTGTAACTGCCCAATGCACATTCACACACCACCCCAAACATCTTCCCCATCAAACTCATACACGCATGCACACAGCACACATACATTGTAAAACAGACCAACCCATACCTTTTGTTTTTACTACAGACCCCAAAGAATGCCTACCAAAAAGCAATTCCATAGAAAGGAACGCAAAAATAGAGCAAATGAAAATAAAAGTGTCCAAAGTAAGCATCCATCTCTACCAGAGTTTGCACAAAACATTGAAACAAAAGAGCTAATACAGTCATTTAGCGAAACAAAGGAAGCTTCAATAACAGAAACTTTGCCTCCTCTATCAAAAAGTGTCACGAAACAGAACATGCTTTACAAGAATTCGGCTACCACTACTGCTAAAAATGGTCCTATAAATCCTGATATACTAGCAAGAAACCATAGTAAAAAAAATATTTTAGCAAACATGTTCCACCACAGAGTCCTTCAGAATCTAATAAGAAGAGGACCGAAATCATCCTTAACCCTGAAAACCTACTGTAAAAAATTAATCCTACAAGCTCTCGTAGACAGTGCAATCCTTCTCAAGTAGGAAGTTATTTATTTTAGTGTTAAATAGGATGAAACCATTAACAAAACTAAGTACTAAACTGCAAAAGAAACTTCTTAATAAACGGAATGTCAACAAAAATAACTTCTTAAATATTTGTGGAGGTGAATGGAGTCACACAAAGACCACATAACCATATTTTAATGAAGCATACAAACAAAATCAAAGAAACACAATTGCCATCCATAGCAGTGGACGAGGATATGAAAACAATAATACCATCATGGAACAAGAAACACTGCTTACAAAAGTATCCTCAGAAAACTCAGAATTACCTCTGCATTCGACTGAACGAGACCGTTCAGTATACAAATGGCCGTGCACGTCAATGTGTAACATTCCTAACAAATCTTTCAAATCTTTACGCCAGTTCGTCAATCAGTATGTCAAAGGTAAAGACAACATGAAAATGAAAGTGCTGCAAAATATGGATACCTGTCCAGTGTGCAAATACACAGGACTAAAAGGACATTCATTAGCATTACATTACCGGACCTATTTGCAAAAGCACCTTCCATGATATCAAAAGGATATCAACGCGTCATTGAAATGTAAGAAATCTAGTGTATAAAATGTATTATGCAAAAAGTCCAGATTTAGAACTAGCCAATTTAAATAACACTCTTCTGCATGGTACACCCAAATACCTACAATAAGAAATTGACAGTCTCCAGAGAAAATATTTTGGAAGTGAAAGCCACTTACAAAATGCAATAGATTTAGAACAGACTAGCAACAATTCTGCACATGGCAACCTTCTATTACACACATACAAAAAAGAAATACTAACATTTTAAAGTACATCTGCTGAAGAACCAAACCATGTGTGTGTGGGTGTTGCCACAGAACTTTTTACAAATGTAACACAAAAACTATAGACGTACCATATACAAAATAGAAGACCATGAAGATTCAAAATGGTTTGAATTAGCTCTCTAAAAGCAAAAAGTGAAGTGAGTGGGCACCACTGGTAATAAATCCGCGTGTCTTTGGTATTCAAAATTAGTGCACGGAAAAATCCTTTCGAGCAATATATCAAAACACTTGAAAAAGGAGCTGGCTGTGACAAGTTTGGAGACACCCAAACTCAAAAATACATGTGAAGCAAGAGACCAAGTAAAATACCTAGTCACACAGCTGCTCTCTACGTTACCCAACCTGGGTTGTGGTTTTTCAAAATTACTAACAGTTCAGCTCTAAAGTCAAAAATATACTTCAAATTTCAAAAAGATAAACGAGAAGTTCTGTTGTTTTTCAAAATAGTTTATATCAAAAAAATTATCTAAAAAATGAGTGATCACTAAAATGTTCTTAGTGAGGAAGAGTTTGTATTTCAGATATTGCAAATAGTAGTGGAAAAGCACGTGCTTCTATACTTTTTTCCCATATGCTCATTGGTGACCCTTTGGTTTGTCGCATTTGGTAAGTTTCTAATGCATCATCTATGCTCTCATTAGAGTGCAATGGATGAACTCTATAATGGTCCAAAAGAGTGGATACTGCAGCAGAATCCAGAAGTTCAAATTCACCAGTTTCTGATGAGTCTTGAATTGTTTCAGTTGTTTCCCTTAAGCTTTATTCAATATTTATTTCTTTGTAGTATTCATTATTGTATTTCAGATATTGCAAGGCTTGTCTATTTTATGTAAGTCCACAAGTTGTTGCCAAATTATTTTGTCTTTTGTTGGTACACCATTTACTAAGAGAATTAAAGAATGCTCTATTGGATGTTACACTCCTAGAGTGTGCACATTTTCTGGGAGATCTAATGGCAAATAAACTACTTTGCCACGAATGCCTTTCACCAATTCAGAGGGAGGTAATTTTGCTATTTTTGGTTGAAGGCGTATTATTGCTTGAAATGGGTGTACTGTTTGAATTATGATGCTCTCATACAAATTGAGTTGTTGCAGGAGGTTTGGTAGTGGGAATAATTCCAAATTATTTGTGATAGCACGTGAAGGAGTTAGGTTGTTGTCAAATTTTGTAGTGCAGTAACTGCAACATATTAAGGGTTCACTGATTTTGTATTTGTTTTCAGCTTAAAGGTAGAGAGCTAATTCAAGTGAAGCAAGAGACCAAGTAAAATACCTAGTCACACAGCCGCTCTCTACGTTACCCAACCTGGGTTGTGTTTTTTCAAAATTACTAACAGCTCAGCTTTAAAGTCAAAAATATACTTCAAATTTCAAAAAGATAAACGAGAAGTTCTGTTGTTTTTCAAAATAGTTTATATCAAAAAATGATCTAAAAAAATGAGTGATCACTAATATGTTCTTAGTGAGGAAGAGTTTGCCACAATTAATTCATCAATCAGACCAAATTTGCCAATGCATATCGGAAGTAAATTTCCTTCATCGGGGCCAGTCTAAAAATGATACATACATATTCGTGAACAAAGGAAACAGTTCAAAATGGTGCATAATTGCATATTGGTGTCATACATCTTCGTGATAAAGTTAAAAACATACCATTCATTCGAGGTTCCAGTAGTAGATGAGAAATAGAAATAGAAAAGAAAGAGCAGAAAAAAGAAAAAATGGAAAAGGCCAATGAGTCACTATTGTATATAGGTAACTATCAGTTAAATGAAAAAGAAAAAGAAGAGCCAGTTACCTGTGACAGGTAGGTAGAATGTTGAGTGTGGCGAACTAAAGTGTAGCAGCCATGTGGTGACCGAATTGAACTGCCTGACAGGAATCAGCGCAGTAAAGTAGCCCGCAATGCGATTGCTGGAAACAGAAGAAACCCGTTGTTGAAAGCGGTTCTCATCCGTAGTCATGATTATTTAAAGGTGAGGGAAGTCTTACCGTACGGAGAGCGGGAGCAGATCTGTTCTCCCATAGCCGGCATGAAGCAGACTGCCGTTGTCACATCGGAGTGTTGCCGAGGCAACGCTTCCTAAATATGCCACGTGACCACGTCGCGGCCCGAAGGGCGCGCGGGCGATAACAGATGCTGCAATCAGGCCGATGGGCTTGAAATAAATGAATATAGACATTTATCAGACCTCAAGATGATGAATGAGGAATTGTAGAGGGATAAAATAATGAAAAAAGAGTATAGTACAAATAGAAGAAATACTGGTGCAAGAAGGCTGTACTGACAGAGTAAAATGACTAATGAAAAAAAAGACAGGTAAAGAGTAATGCGAATGACAATCAACTCCGCTCCCATTGGTGTCGTCCTAGGGCGGCACCTTGGGTCCTAGACACACTGTCCAGGATGTGCAGCGATGGAGTAAGGAGGTAAATAGAATAAGACATGGTATCTATATTGCACAACAGTGGGCATACCTTCAGTAATTGGTATCATCGAGTGACTGCACCTTTGGTCCCAGACTAAGAGTCCAGGAATTATAGTAGAGTTTATATAAAGTTCACAATATATGAGCACTGATAACATTGTATAAGGTGTTATTAGGAACATACCAATCATGACAATAGAAATAACACAAGATAATAGAAAACAGTGATAATTGATTTCCTCATTGAGTCCATTAGGCGCTAAACTAGCCAGTTTGTCTATCCAAAAAGTCTCTCTGCGGTTAAGCCGCTGGCCCAAATCTCCATGTGGATTGTTTTTCCTTAATACTTCCAAAATGACAAATCTAATCTGTATCACATTATGTCAATTTTCAGCCCAATGGCGTGCTACAGCTGAGTTGGTGTTTGCATTCCAAATGCAGGACCGATGTTCATTCCATCGTGTCTTGGCCGTTCTTGTGGATTGACCTACATAAAATTTTCCACATGGGCATTTGATGCCATAGATAATGTTGGTGCTGTCGCAAGTTCCAAATGTTTTAAGGGTAATCTTCTTCCCTGTTCTTGGATGATTAATGATATTGCCCTTAATGATTGAATTACAATTGATGCAATGAAGACAAGGAAATATCCCAGTTCGTTGAGTCATTGCTTTTTTAAGGGGTGGTCTTGTTTGAACCAATTCATCTCTGAGATTACTACTTTGTTGATAGGCAAACATTGGTGATTCACTGAACAGATTCTGTACCCTGATATCGTTTTTAAAGATCCCCCAGTGTTTCTTGATGGTTTTCTTGATCCTATTGCTTTGAATGGAGAATTTGGATACATATACTGGTGACTTCAATTCTCTTTTGCTACTAGAGTTTTGAGTAGACAGCAGGGTCTCACGTGACAAGGTGCTAACTCTTGCAGATGCTGTGTCGAGTTCATCTTGCTTGTAATACAAAAAGTGAAAGAAAAAGATGAGGTTTTACAATCAAGCATAACAAATCTGTTTGCAAACATACATGGTACGAAAGAATACTGGTTCCGACGGCACGGAGATGTACGTTTTATGATCAGAAACCTTGGACCACCCACTTGGTTTGTTACACTTAGTTGTGCAGAATATGCATGGGAAGATTTACATGACAACAAACAACAACAAAATCCACATAGAAATACTAACACTGGAGAACTTTGCTCTCTAGATCCTGTTAATGTTTTAAGATATTTCCACCATCGTTTCATTGCTATGTTACACTTTATTTGTAATAAAACTGTTCCTCCCCTCGGAGAAGTGCAACACTTCTTTTGGAGAAAAGAATACCAAGCCAGAGGAGCACCACATATCCACATGCTTTTATGGATTAAAGGTGCACCTAAATTTGGTCAGGACAGTGATGCCACTTTTTTGCAGTTCATCCAAAAATATGTCACTTGTGAAATCCCTTCACAAAGGACACATAGTGACCTTCATGGACAGATTGTACAATTTCAAAGACACAAATGTGCCAAATATTGTTGTTGCAAATACAAAATCAAAGGGAAATACTACACCAAATGCCGCTTTGGTTTCCCTAGACCAGTTACAGAAACAGGTGAAGTGAACAACTTCATGTCTTCAATTCGACATTGTGTTAAAGGTAAATCACCTAAGAACACGTATTACATAAAAAGAACAGAAGAATCAAAATATATCAATGATTACAATTCAATCATTGCCCTCTTATGGAATGCAAACATAGATGTGCAGTACATTGCAGAAAATTCCACTGCAGTTGCATGATATGTTACAGCCTACTTAACAAAAGCAGAAAAAACAGAGCTTCAAGACCTCTGGAATGACCTATCATCAGACAAAACACTATCTCATAAATTGTACAGCCTAGGCATAAAAATGCTCTCTCATAGAGAATGTGGCGCCTATGATGCTGCAGATCATTTAACCGGTACTGCTTTGTATGGAAAATCTAAAAATATAGTATGGCTAAGTCTTGGTCGTGCTAAATCTAGAAAAAGAGTTCTGAAATCATATGAGGACATAGAAACAATTGCCAAAAAACGATCCCAACAGCCAAGACATTTTAAAAAACAATTTACTAGACACATACTACCCGAACAGGAATACCAATTTGGAAACCATTTGTCTATACCATATAGCCCAAAACTTTGCATACAAAAATAATATAAAACCTGATGAAAGCAAACGTAGATAAAGAGTGACAGATTGTGAAGGCAGCTTAGTGAAACTTACCAAATGAAGCTTAATTAATCATGTCAAATTGTCATTAAAAACTCCTCAACAGAAAGCACTATAATACATGTCTCTGCTACAAGATTTTAAACCATGGAGAAAAGAGGGAGAGATACTAGATAACTATGATTGCTATGAAAACGCTTTCAAAGCAAATGAAAGCGTATCACTGATGTCAACTTTACGCAGTACAAAACAATGTTGCACAATGAACAGCAACACAAAGAAGAACTCCAGGCCCAACTAGATAAGGACAATTCCGACAGTAGTCAACCTTCTGTAACAGGAAATCAAGAACCAATAGGACAGCCACTAATAGCAAATGAAGCAGAATTAGCTATGACAAAAATGGAACAAACCATGTGTCACTACCAAGAAGAGACAGAAGACTTAACTGCACTATAATCCAAACTTAAAAAGATCAGCACACCATTTTTGAAGAAGTAACAAAAGAAATTGCACTTGGAGTACAACACAAAATAAAGAATGTACCTGCCAAAATTACAAACCTATATTGCTGTACGTCAGTGGTGAAGGTGGTTCAGGAAAAACAATCTTAATCAAAGTCATCAGCAAGTTCCTTCAACAATTGACAAACAACAAACTGTCAGCTGTTGTAACTGCCCCCACCCACAGGTTTAGCTGCCTACAACATAGGCGGTTTCACTTTATCCCGATTACTACTCCTTCCAGTAGAACACCAAAACAAATTAGACTATTACAAACTTTCTGCAGAAGCTGCAAAGGAACTACGCAGAGTATTAAATCAAATGAAAATGCTACTAATAGATGAAGTCAGCATAGTCTCAGACCTAATGTTGGCTTTGATTCACCTCATATTGCAAGAAGTACTTAAAACAAACTACGAAGAACTCTTTGCAGGAAAACACATTACCGTTTTCGGAGATCTTCTACAATTGACACCAGTAAAAGGTGAACCTATTTTTAAAAACTTAGGACACAAACTCTACCGTAAAACTGTTGGCAGCACAGGAAATATCAACCTTTGGCAACATTTCCAATACAGAGAATTAACAGAAAACATGCGTCAATCTGCAGACCTCACTTACACCAACATTTTAAAAAGTATTAGAATTGGTGTACTATCTCAAGAAGCACAAGCAATATTGAAAAACCAGCACATCCATGCACTTTATGGGGACAATGCATGTGCTACTGATGTTATGGAACAATTAGCCCACAAAAATGTCAATTGTATGGCCTTAATGCCAACTCTTGCAAGCTGTTTCAAATTCAATGAAACAATGTTAAAAAAGAAATGCAACCAATAATTGAAATTTGCTCCACAGACAAACTGGACGTACATGGTATGACACTACCCATGTGTCAGCAAGCCACAACAAGACTAAATACCTTAGAAAATTCAATCTCCAACACAGCTGGGTTAGAAAAAATATTAAAATTATCCTTAAATTGTAGAGTAATGCTTAAACGTAACCTTGACGTAGAGCAAGGACTACTTAATGGGGCACTGGGTACAGTTGTTGGCTTTCAAACATACCCACGTGACAACATTCAGTTTGTCAATATTCTCTTTGACAAACTTTCAGAAGTAAAAAAGATAGGGCACTCAACAGCTCGATTTCTTCTCTTCAAAGACATGTATATACGTAGAAAACAATTTTCTCTAACTCTTGCATATGCAGTCACCATTCATAAATCCCAAGGTCCTACCCTAGACAAAGCATTGACAGATATTGGAAACACAGTCTTCAAAGAAGGCATGAGATACATAGTACTATCATGCTTACGTACACTTGACGGTCTATTTCTAATCAACTTCGATGCAAGTAAAGTGAACGCTGATTTTCCTTGCATTTTAGAATACAATAGACTGCGTTCACGGTACACCCCCCATCTGAAATCATATCCTGTTCTAGAAAAAAGAAAACGTTGTAAATGAACACTAATTCAAACAGAAATGCAACAGGATCTGACTGCAAATCCTTCAAAGAAAACAAAAGAAGCTAATACTTCATCAATTACCAAGAGCAAAGAAGAACCTATTAGTGAAAGTACATCAGGTACTTCTTCAAAGAAGGAAGAGGCACGCCAAAAAAATCAATCGGACACAGAACTATCTGGTCCATTCAAATTTTCAAATGAAAGTGGTGTAAGTTGCTACGCAAATGTAGCAATGAATATTCTATTTGAATTGCCACCAATTGTTAACAACATTTACTTACACAGTACCAACCAATTGTTTTTGTAAATGTTAGTCCTTCATAGAAACGCAACAAACAATCCTGACAACACATATAGGGGCCGATTCATGGAACAAACTTGTGCCGAAAATCCGGGCGCAAGCAGGTGCAAGGTGGCGCAAGCGTGAGAAAACAAGCGCACGCGTGCGATTCAAGGAAGGCGCTGCGCTTGTTTCCCACTGGTCGTGTGCCAAATCGGTGCATGTCGCACGCGGGCACACACGTCATCAAACACATAGCACATAGCGCAGCGCACACAGCAAAAGTAGGCGGAACAGTGGGCGTAACACGCAGAATGGGGAATAACGCGTGAAAAAGAAGGCGTAACTGGGGAAGTACTGCAGGGAACTACACAGAACGCCCACACGCAACTCGTATTCATGGATACGAATACAGGAAACCTGCGCACGGCAAAAGACGCACATAGGCGTGAATGCGTCTGCCACACGAAGGCAGGCGGAAGCGTCCCCGCGCACAGTATAAAAGTGCACGCAAACAACAAACACGTATATACAGCTCTGATGAATGCCCCATTTGTCGCAGCACTGATAGTGGTACACTGCAGGAGGAGGAGAATAGCCAGGGCATGCATTTTTTCACCACGGCAAGCCTTTTTGGGATGCCTGACGACCAGGTCTATGGCAGGTATAGGTTTCCACCCCGTATCATCCTAGACCTAGTCAGGGAGTGGGAAGATGACCTTACACCCCCCACCCTTTGCTCCCAAGCATTGAGCCCCTTGAAAAAGGTGCTCAATGTCCTGCATTTTTTGGCCACTGGGTCATTTCAGCGGACTACTGCCATAGTGGGGGGTCTCACAGGCCACGCAGTCACGCTGCCTACACCAGGTGTTGGCAATCATGACTGCACGCCCCTCAGTCCGCAGGCACATATACATGCCCAGAACACCCGCAGAAAGGCAGGCCGTTGTCCAGGAATTTTACAGGGTGGCACACTTCCCCAAAGTGTTTGGTGCCATAGATTACACCCATGTGGCCCTACATCCACCTAGGGCCACTGAGCACATCTACCGAAACCGCAAGCACTGGCATTCCATCAATGTACAGGTGGTATGCAATGCAAAGGGAATCATCACCTCTGTCTATGCAAACTACCCTGGCTCCACCCATGACAGTTTCATATACAGAATATCTGCCCTGAGCCGGGCCCTGGAAGCTGGGCAGCATGGCGACACATGGCTCCTAGGTGAGTACAAATGCCCTTGAACATGCATGCATGTCACACACACACACACAAATACACAAACCCTAATAATAACAACCATTATCACCTCTCCAGGGGACAGTGCCTACCCTCTGAGCAACCACATGATGACGCCAATCCGGAACCCCACCACCCCAGGTAAGATACAACGCGGCCCATATTGCAACCAGGGCCATAGTGGAGCGCACATTCGGAGTGCTCAAGTCACGCTTCTGCTCCCTTGACCGCTCTGGTGGGCAGCTACTCTATGCACCCCCAGTAGTGTGCAGGATCATTGTGGAAGAATGTGTCCTACACAATGTTGCAACACGGCAGGGCGTACCGATGGACATGGTGGTGCCCCCACATCCCCAACCACAGGCACAGGCGCTGCCCATGGGTGGGGATAGG
Organism: Ambystoma mexicanum; assembly: GCF_040938575.1. Lineage (NCBI taxonomy): Eukaryota > Metazoa > Chordata > Amphibia > Caudata > Ambystomatidae > Ambystoma > Ambystoma mexicanum. The sequence goes on along the minus strand of NC_090923.1, from coordinate 263,510,990 downwards.
GCACGTGGCGAGGATGCCCGGACCCAGCTTGTGGACACATTTTTCACCTAAACTCCCACCCCTGCGGAGTGCACACAGGCCTGGCACATACCAGGTGACAATCGATGATGACAAAGAGACAGTCAACTGCCACAACCTTACCACCCTGAGATTGTTGCCATGGAAGTGTCACATTGTGTGCATCCCTAGCTACTTAAACACAAGCAATCCTGTGTGACCAAAAGGCACACATGCAAGGTGTGAATCACACACACCTGCAGAACAGGCCATGACTATCACTGGTATGTCACTCAAACCCTCCCAAAGCACAACATGACATGGCAAGCACTAGCCATATACCAACACAGTACCAATAAGGTACACATTGCCATGTGAAAAATGTAAATTGGCATCAAACAATGATGACTGACATTGAATCAGATGAAATGACTGACCAACAACCTCCCACCCAAAGGAAGTCATACCCAAATGCATTCCAAAAGTCGAAGTTGTAAAATAACAATGAATGCCTGTCTACATGCACATTGTGCATTGAAAAATCAACACTGCAGCTATGTGTGCCGTGTCCACCTCCTGCAACACGCTGCTCATTGCACAGCACAGTTAACAGCCATTGTGTGTGATGCACACCCTGAGCATCACATCTAAGCGACAAACCACATCAAAAAGCAAATTAGGCATGTACAGGATCCACAATTGGTCATAGGACATGTGCTGCAGGGACACAGTGGGCACCTGAAGGAAAACATAGTGTACACGTGGACATGGAAGGGTGGTTGTACATGTAGTGCATTATAGTGCGAGTGTGTGGGTCAGTAGGGACATGCACTCAACATATGCATGTGCAATCAAGTGTCCATCAGTGTCCTCTACACATCACATGTGAACATTCACCATGTGTACACCACAGCATGTCAAACCACAACTATCCCCTCACACCTGAAAGGTAAACAAACACATGAACATGCATTGATCAGCAGAACACATCATGTACATAGGATACCACAATTACAATGTCAGGGTGCCCATCACACTGCAGGGCAAGGCAACTATCACCAACCAAGCACCACCCCTCCCTCAAAATCACCATGACCCACTGAACAACTGCACCGGGGTTATGGAGCCTACATCCTTGAATTTCACCTGGCCACAGGATCACCCTTCCCCTTTGTCACCATCTCCCACCTTGTGTGTAAAAAGTTGCCTGCACCCTCAGAGTCCACCTTGATTTGCAAAAACACTACATCCAAGAGAACTCAAAGCAGGCCAACACAGAAGCCAAGCAAAAAGCTTGCAGGCAAAAAAACTAACCAGAACAGCCTCCAGTAGATGACTTGAAATAGCAGTACCTCACAAAGGCCAAGTACTACCACAATGACGTAACAACCAAGGTAGCACAGTAAAACAATGTCACAACTGGATGTGTACCATGTGTGGTACATAACATAGAATGAGGCACCACAAACGGATGTGTACTGTCACTGCTCCTGTTTACAGGTGCAGGAGTGGCAGGAACCAACCACCCCCACCGTGGTCTCGGTGGCTGCAAGATCAAACTCACACAGGCCTCTGAGACCCTGGTGGGGAAGGAGGGTCAGGTATATAGAGTCGGGACAGGCGTTGGCATACTGGATAACCGGAATGAGGGCCAGGAGAGGGGAGTAGGATTGACACAGGAAAGTAGGGAATGGTCAAGAATGTAGTACTCACATTGACACATACACAATCATACCAAACTTGTTCATAATAAACATAGCAGCAATTCACTGAAATGGAAGTCAAAGAGAAACTTATCTCTGGGGTGAGTGCTTGCCTCCTGCCTGTGCACTCTCAGGTCCGGTAACAGGAGCACCTCAATGCTGCAAAGAGAGCCACAGTAAACATTTGTGTGTGCCCATAACACACAAACACACCACTAAATATGCCCCAAAGTAACAAACTACTCTACAAACAGACAATCTGGTGTGGATGCTTCGTACCCATATGTAACATTACCACTGTGATGGTTCATACACAGTCAATGCAGTAAGTCAGGTGCCGGTGGGTGCGTGGCAAATGGAACACCAATGTGTCACGAATCACACAACATGCTATGTTCCCTGGGTAAGCAGACAGACGCATATAGCAAGGTATGACTTCCAAACAAGTCGTGTTCCACCATGACCCAAATAAAGTACGCAGTGCATGTTTCAAATTCTACATGGAAATGAAATGCACTGCAACCGAGTCTGTCCCTTGCCATCTGTGCCTGTCAGCTGCTTCTTTCCATGTTTCGGAATGCTACTTGGGTGATCCAAGTGCCTCAATGGACCATGGTGGACCGGAGGGAATGTGCCACTGCCCCTGCAGGTGCCCCAGACAACCTTACAATCAACTAGCCATGAGTCCACCAACACATCTGAGCTGTATTGTGCTTTTCAACACCAATATTCGTCCAAGCTCACCCTCAGTGCTGCTACTAAGCATGCATTTGCAACTGGCCTGGTGGAAGGTTTGCTGTGTTGTGGCCCCCCTGTGCTGCTCACCTTGCCTGGAGTCCCTTGAAACACGTCAGCAGTTTTCGGATGTATGATTGAATCCCTGTGCCTCTGCTTGCGCACACATGTGCATGTGGGCACCACCAAACGTGTCCATATTCCAGACGTCCAATGGCCCATGTCTGCTGGCAAAGGTGGTCTGGAGGCTCATCCCCCTGCAGAAAGGGCATGAAACACATGATTAATGCATTAGATTCATCTGTGTGTGTCTCTTCAGGCATCACATCACTGGACCATGTCAGAGATGTACATCAGAAATCACACCACAGTCCGACTTTCACAGCCAAAGTGTGGAACACACTATCTACGGCATGAATTGCAACAAGCACATGTACAGTAAAGATAAGAAACATACTACACAATGCATGGCAATGAATGTACACATGAATCATGAAACACCCCATCTAGCAAAAGCAGAACAGTGGTCAATAACACCCCAATCATCCCCACTAGGGGTGTTAACAAAAGTTCCACAGCATCAGGCATGCCACAGATATGACAGTCCAAAGCCCTTGTTTAATAGGCTGTTACACCGAACAATCCTTGCTAGCCCATGGATAAGGAAAGCAGGAGTGGCATATGTGAGTTAAGGACCCCGAGCAGCAAACACATACACAAGACAAGCCTGAAGGGCCCAGCTGGAACAGACAGTGGATGCTTTCAAAAGCCACAAAGCACCACACTGTCACATGAAAGCACAATAGACAAGCAATTTTAAACTATATTAACTAATTACACTAACTACGAAAAACCTACTTTACCTAATTAAGCTAACTATCAAACAGAAACTTAACTAACTAAACTAAAAGAAAAATCAAAAATGGCCACATACGACCCGGGGGGGAGCACACAGGAGGGGGGATGTACAGGGTGCTGCTCAACACCCACATGCGATGATGCTGAGCCAAAAGAAAACCTCCATGGGCTCAACGCCTGCACAGCCCGACCTATGTGGGAGATAGATGGTCGTCCGAGTCTGGCTCATCCTGGAAAGGAGGACGTGGCACAGTAGCCTGGCCATGCCTAGCCGCAGCTTGCCCCTCGTCTGCAGCAAGTCTGCCGGACGGGTGAGCCTGGTTCTGTGTGGCGATGACACGTAGGTCTGCATGCAGAACCTCCCGTGATACATGTGCTTCCTCTTGCAAGGTAGCACGTGTAACACGGAGTTCCTCCTGCAAGGCCTGGCTTGACAACTGCTGCACCTCCCGGCAAGCCTGTAGCTCAGCCGAGATGGTACGCTCAAGCTGTGCAAACCTCTCCTCTGACCGCTCCCTCTGGGACATCAGAAGGACACCCAGAGTGGATCTGAGGGAAGCATACTCCTCCCTCAGGGCCTCCATGTGTGCCTCTGCGTGAGCAGCAATTGCTTGACACAGAGGCGACATTTCAGCCTGGCGTGCCCTGTCTGAGTACGCCATGCCCAGCCTGAGCGAGCGAGCTGTGGACCGTGCCGTCTGCTGCTGGAGAAGCACCTGCCTAGCAGGGGGGAGCACGGATCGGGCCACACGCTCCATGCTCTCAGCGATGTTCTCCATTGCTGCCCCCTGCCGTTCTGAATTGGCAGTCATGTCTTGCTCCCACTCAGTATACAGCGGTTGAGCGCGGCGACCGCGTTGCTGGGCTTGACCCCTGCGGGACCAAGGACCGGTTGTCCTCGTCGTGTTGGCACCTCCCGCGGCTGCACGACTACATGCCCCAGTCGAAGTGATGTCCCAAGCACATCAGTGACTGGTGTGGAGGGTGGCCCTGCGTCCCGATCCACCATGGGCAGAGGTTCCAAGACTGTCTGACCCCTCAGTGCAGGTGTCGCAGACAGAGGAGTGTCCACATCAGAATCACTCACCCCTGACACATGGACCTGATGCTCATCCAACTCGACATGGACGTCAGAGTTGTCATCAGGGCTGGACTCATAGGCAGCCAGAGACAAGATGGCCTGTAGCACTTGGGGGTTTTCATGGCCTGCCACCCCACGACCCCCACTTGTGCAAGGTTGATATAGTGATACCAACCCTGTGCCTGGCATGACAACACCATCCTCCGGCTCCATTGCGTCATCATCTGAAATATAGAGAGAAAAAGGTCACTACACATGTTAGAAGCACACAACATACACACACACCGACAACATCAGGCAGACATGTGGCACACAAAATAGAACCTGGCATGCATGCTGGGTCAACTTGGAATTGCTTCTGTGATCAGACCTGTTGAAAGGTGGCAGTCTGCATTGAAGTGGGTCTATGCAGTGCAGCAAATATGTATGTTACTCATTACCTACATGTACAAGGTGTGTGTCAGAAAATGTGAAGGCGGTGCAAGGTCAACTTCAGGCATCACATGCAATGTGCATTCAATGGGTAGCATATCTACAAGCAAAGCACCCCTCCACCCAAGTGCAAAAGCCGGGATGCCTAGCATGGTATCAAAAGGCTGACCATAGACCTGTGTATTGACAGACAGTGTTGACTAGCATCAACAGCTTCATGTGAGTCAAGTGACAACACTGCAAATGATGATGGGACAGTAAGCAGGACACATAATGAAACGTCTGGAGGCCACCCACGTGTGAAGAGGACACTACACCAGTTGGACAGAGTCATTGGCTATTAAACAGGCTGAGGCCTGTGACCCACCCATATTGTCAGACCCTAAACATGTGTGCAACGCAGTACTGAGCCACAGTAGACATGGGAAGGCTGATGAAAGGCCATGCAATGTATGTCACCCAGGACTTATATTACAGTGATCATCCAGTCAAGGACACATAGGGGCATGCGTGCAATGCACATGAAGCATGAATGGGCACTCATTTCCCTGCGGGGCATCTGACCTCTGCACAGTACAAGTGAGATACCCTGTATCAAGAACTAAGGCTGTACCACACAGCATATGTCTGGCAGATTGGTTGCGGGAAGTTAGCATGTACACACAAAGCATTAACAGGGAAGTACCCAACGGCAATATGGACGCACACTAGTGCAAAGGTGGAATTGGGGTGCAGAGCGGGGGTGGAGGGGCAAGGGAGCATGCCTACATGGAGTACCCGCATGCAGGCAGAGGACACATGCACATCAGTCATTCTATGACATCGTACCTGGGCTGAGAGGAAGGTCACCCCACGCTACATGCAGAAGGGCCAGTGAGCTGGGACATGGACCGGAGGGGCATCCTGGTAACCAGCATGTGAGTAGGATGCAATAGTGTTGATGCCGACAGTCCCCGTCTGCTCCACATGTCCACCATCCAGAAGAGCAGACATGCATCACGGAAGCATTGCATTACTTGCACATCCGAACCATGTACACCTCACATGTAGTGGCAATCATGCACAACACATCCCACAAATAAAACACACACGTCCTCAACAAACACGCATCAACACTCACTGGACTGGGCATCAAAGTCCGGCATCTCTCCCACTCCTTCGACCAATTTAGATGGTATGAACTCCGCAACAAGTGACTCATGCGAAGTGAGGACTTCCTCCTCTGGTGCAGGCCCACCGCCAGTCACCAGAGTCAAGTTGTAATTAGAGGCACGCTCAGCCTTAGCGCTGCGTTTAATGTCATTCCAACGCTTTTTGCACTCTTGCAACGTGCGCACCTTATGGCCGAATGCACTGACATTTTCCGCAACATGCTTCCAGTGGGTCACGTTGGGCAGCCGTAGTCTGACTATTGGCACCCACTAGCATTTCACGGCTGTGGCCCTGCACGTAGCCCACAAGGAAGTCCAGTTCCTGGTTGCAGAAAGGCTTCTTCCTCGACGTGCAGGAAGTCGTGGCTGTGTGTGAGATCCCAGCCTGTGCTGCAGGTGCAACCTTCCTCCTCTTGGAATGTGGCTCAGACCCTGCAGGCTAATGCCGCCCTGACCAGTATGGCCAGTGGGTTCAGTGGATTGAGCCAAAGGAGTGGCAGGTGGAGGGACGACCAAAGGCCTGACTTCTGTCAGTGGAAGCTGGGTGCCCTCTAATGGACCCTGCGCAGCAACATCCGCTGTGGCAAGGTCATTGACCGCAACTGTCCTGGTTGGCAGACTCACAACCGGGGTGTTGTTGGGTGTATCTGCCCCTGCACTTGCCAACACCCGGCTGTTTGGGGCAGCAGATGATATAACTGCCCCAGGGACACGTGTCTTGGTCAGGGCAGTCCTGCGTGCCCCTACAATTTCCATCCTGGCCTGTTGGAAATCTTCTAAGGGCTCCTCCAGTGCCAACGCAGGCTGCGCTGGCAGACCCTGAGCCTGGGTGGCGGTGTCCACAGCTGCACCTGCAGCTACCACTACCCTTGGGCCCGTGGCAGTCGATGGAACGGACTGCCAGGTCACACAGGCGCCAGTCCCAGATGCAGAAGCTGCATCTCCCGGAACCACAGGGGGTGGTGGCATGACTGCACCGACACATGGCATGACATCGTGCACAAGTGGCGCACCCCTGCCTCTTCCCCCTATGCGGCTGCCCTGGACACCCTGGAGTCCCCCTACTCCCTGGTCACCCCGGCCACATCCCTGACCATGCCCGCCACGAGGAGTACGCCCAGCTGAGGCGCCCCTCACCTTTGGTGGCCTCACAACCATGGCACAGATGTAGTAGTGCCGGCACAGATGGAGTTGTGCCAATGGGAGGTGTACACCACAATTGACCTGGGCAATTGGGGTGAAGGGGGTGGGAAGCAAGATGTTAACAGCCCCCCTGCACCTGCAAGGCTGTATGTGACCCCGGTGATGTAGTGACGGGTCACGCAACACTCAGGCACCCCAAAACTGCTGGAAAACCGTGCACGCAACCCTGCAGCCTACGTGCGTGGAATCAACCTCCCGCAGTACACGGTGGCACCCAGTAACACGAAAATCGTGTACGCGTGGGACACGCAGGCTACTATGACATCAAAAACGGTGCGATACACAGGGGCACCCGCAGTGGGAAAAATAGCGTGCGCTACTCACCGTCTGACTAGCGCGATGCAGAAAAACACGCGTAGCCCATCCCCCTGCCAAAAGAAGAGATACGTCCATGATAGCTGTGAAGTTGTGATGGCGCGCAAAACAACAGGAAGCAGCAACACACGTCGGTCTCCACGAAAGGCACGTACAGCGAACTGCTGGCCCCGCTCACCTTTAACCCATGCTGAGGGAAACGCCCACGCATGTCACGTCACTTATGCGCGTAGGCCCTTTCCTCGGATTACACACATTCACACAGGGACGTGCATTTTTTCCGCGCGTGCGCTAATCCACTATGCCCACGTCACGGGGGAAACACCCGCGCACGCCCCGCACCTCACGTCACAGAACCGCTTACACGCTAAGGGCCTTTGGTCCAATGAAATCGCTGACGTGCTCATGCGCTAAGGGTCTTTCCTCGAATTACACGCTGACGTGCAAGATTTTCATGTGCCAAATCACTCCGTATCAAGCTGGCCACACGAAAACACACAGAAGACCACGCCCCTGCCCAGAAGGCCGAATTACTGCCCCCCAGAGCCTCGAGCACGCTCCCACCTGCCATCTGCTGCTGCCTGCCTGCTGCCCACGTGCCCTGCCATTTGCTGCCTGCATATCAGCCAGGGGTGCTCTTTGCTGTGACCACCCCTGCTAGAACAGAAGACTCCCGACTGTGATTCCATCGCTCCACAGCTCAGCCCCAGGACCCAGTTGCCCACCCACTCCTGCCCTCGGGGTTGCCATGTCCAGCACTACACCATCTGGCGGCACTGGCAACCCCCAGCCAGAGAGGCAGAGGGCCACCAGCTTCACTGCCACCGAAGTTGGTGTCCTGGTGGAGCAAGTCCTGGGGCAGTATGATGCCCTCTTCGGAAGGTCGCGCGCCAACAAGGAAGGATGGACCAGGATCTGGATGGACATCGTGACTGCCATCAACGCGGAGGGGGTGGCAGTCCGCGAATTCCATCATGTCAAGAAGCCCTGGGAGGACTGCAGGTCCAGGACCCTCAACAAGGCCCGGCGCCTCTTGAAGGCAGTGGATGCTAAGGGGCGCCGGGGCCACCTGTCGGAACCAAATGAGGGTCCTGGAACGCGTATGCCCAGCGCTCCACGTCCAGGTCCTTGAGAGGCAGACCCTTCTGGAGTCGAGCGGTAAGTGTACATGCATACTGATTGGAAGCTGTGCGTGTGGTGGTGTGCCAGTGTGCAACTGTCATGTGTGTATGAGTCCATTGTACAGTGCCCTGATGCCTGTGTCCTATCTCTCCCTGTCTGCAGCATCGACTGATGAAGAGGGCGGAGAGGGTGCTGTGGAGCACAGCGGCAGGGATCGCACCGCCAGCTGGAGACGCAAGGCCTGGCTCCCCTCCCAGGTTGTCATCTCGTCGGGGAGTGAGGAGCCCGGGGCCGCGTCCCAGGTCGCAGTTGCCGAGGGGAGGTCCAAGAGGCGGAGGTTGGAGTTGGACTCCTCGGCAGCCGAAGGGGCAGCTGAGACCCCACAGGGCCCGACGGAGGAAGATGGCATGGAGTCATCCAGGTTGGTGGGGGGTTTGGTGGAGGAGGAGGCCGTGCAAGGGACAGAGACGGGATCTGGAGGTGGGGATTCCACTGGTGCTAGTGGTGCAGTGCAGGGGCAGGGACAGGAGGCAGCACAGGCCGCCGCGGAGGTGCCTGTGTGTAATCCTGTCCCCGATCCTGTGACTGCATCATCTTGCACCAGCAGGGATACCTACGTCCAGACCCGTTCTCAGGGAGGGGATCGGCTTACACCAACTGGCCTTCCTCTCCCTAGAGATGTGGCTATCCGGCACCGGGTTGAGCCTGTCCTGGGTGGGGTGGCGCTGCGTCAACCTGCCATGCGAGCTGACCTGCAGTCTTTTCATGAGGAGACTGCACGTCTTCTCGCATGGCTCGTTGACCGCATTGACCCACTGGTACAGCTCACCAGGGCCCGATTCCTCCGTTTTCTGGACCTTGTTCTGACCCCCTCCTCAACCGAACCCCCTATGCGCCAGTCGTCCTCCGTGCCATTTTCCCACCCATGTGTTACCTGGGTGCCCCGTGGAGCTGCCTCTGACGCTGCGGCCAGGCTGGTGGAGGACACATCCCTGCCACAGTCAGGAGTCGGACGCCCAGCAGGGGGGCCACTTCAACAACTGCACCCCAGCCGGAGGAGGATGTGCAGGCAGCATGAGCCAGGACACAGGTAGAGGCACAGCAGCAGCAGCAACAAGGTGGGAACCATGATGGCTGGGGGCCTTCAACATTGGAGGGGCAGGCATCGGCCAGAGAGCAGGAGGACCCGGGACAGGAAGTGTCTTCCGTGTGGCAGCGGTTGGGCCATGCTATAGATGCGGAGCGGCAGCGGGCGGAAGAGGCACGGCTCATGATGGTCAGGGCGGAGAACTCCATGCATAGGGCCCTGAGGCGGGCCGAGTGCCTCGAGGCCATTCGCAGGGACCTGGAGGTCCAGATGTCATCGTCCCTGCGAACCCTCGGGGCCATGGAAGAGGAAGCCTCTGGGACATCGAGCAGGAGTTCGATGATGCCCTGGCCCGGGAAATCAGAAAGTGAGCCGTTGGACTAGCCCGCTGCCATTGTAAATAGTAATATAGTGTTAGGTTTCCTTTTGTTTTTCTTTTCATTTGGGGCACTTGGACAAGGCCCCACATTTTTGTATATAGTTGTTCATTATGTAGGGTTTTTGTAGGTTTCCTTTCAATGGTTGGGCTCATGGACCCTGGATTTGTACTTTGTATATACTTCCACAATGGATTTCACTTCATTTGCCATTTTTTTAACCGTGGATCAATGGATTTTTCTTTTTTTTCACTTTGGATTTGATTTGACAGACAGACTCTTTGGACCCATTTGCTTTTGGATTGATTTTTATTCTGGTTTTACACATCTTCTTTTTCATATTTTGGACATGCAGCTTTTTATTTATTATTGTCTAATACATTTTTATTTGATAATTCATTGTGTGGTATGCTTTCCTTGGTTTCCTGCATGTCACGATGCATGTTTTCTCATTCACTTGCACCCATTGTGTGTGTATGATGGACATGTATTGATGTGCATACTTGCCATTTGGGATGTTTCATGTGATGGGGATTTCAATGTGGGGTGTATGTAATACTTGGTTGTGTGTTTCGACTGGGGTGGCGTGGGTTGGGATTTGGGTGGCCATTAGGCCCATGATTGTGGATCGTGATGACATGTTGTGGGGGACATGAGTGGGGGCCTGCTGGCAGGTGCCCTGCACTGCTGGGGGGTGGGGGTGCAGGGGGACATGAGTAGGACATGAGTGGGGGCCTGCTGGCAGGTGCCCCGCACTGCTGGGGGGTGGGGGTGCAGGGGGACATGAGTGGGAAATGAGTGGGGGCCTGCTGGCAGGTGCCCTGCACTGCTGGGGGGTGGGGGTGCAAGGGGACATGAGTGGGGGCCTGCTGGCAGGTGCCCTGCACTGCTGGGGGGTGGGGGTGCAGGGGGACCTAAGTGGGGGCCTGCTGGCAGGTGCCCCGCACTGCTGGGGGATGGGGGTGCAGGGGGACATGAATGGGACATGAGTGGGGGCCTGCTGGCAGGTGCCATGCACTGCTGTGGGGTGGGGGTGCAAGGGGACATGAGTGGGACATGAGTGGGGGCCTGCTGGCAGGTGCCACGCACTGCTGTGGGGTGGGGGTGCAAGGGGACATGAGTGGGACATGAGTGGGGGCCTGCTGGCAGGCGCCCTGCACTGCTGGGGGGTTGGGGTACAAGGGGACATGAGTGGGGGCCTGCTGACAGGTGCCCTGCACTGCTGGGGGGTGGGGGTGCATGGGGACCTGAGTGGGGGTCGGCTGGCAGGTGCCCCGCACTGCTTGGGGGTGGGGGTGCAGGGGGACATGAATGGGACATGAGTGGGGGCCTGCTGGGAGGTGCCACGCACTGCTGTGGGGTGGGGGTGCAAGGGGACATGAGTGTGACATGAGTGGGGGCATGCTGGCAGGTGCCCTGCACTGCTGGGGGGTGAGGGTGCAAGGGGACATAAGTGGGGGCCTGCTGGCAGGTACCCTGCACTGCTGGGGGTTGGGGGTGCAAGGGGACATGAGTGGGGCCTGCTGGCAGGTGCCCCGCACTGCTGGGGGGTGGGGGTGCAAGGGGACATGAGTGGGATCCTGCTGGCAGGTGCCCTGCACTGTTGGGGGGTGGGGGTGCAAGGGGACATGAGTTGGTGATCAGTAGTGCAAGGAGACATGTGGCTTTGCTGGGGGGCATGCCCATGTTGGGTTGGCTGCCTGCGGGACATGACCAGGGGTGCAGGGTAGTCTCCTGTGGTGTGGGCTGCCTGCAGGGGACGTGGAGGGTGTACAGGGAACACCTGGGAGGACCCACACTGCCAAAACACGTGTAGGACTCTCCGGCACCCCCGAAATACACATACCCTGCTGAAATCACGTGTGAAACTTCCCGCGAACACCGTAATACACGTACCATGCTCCAATCGCGTGTGAAACTTCACGCGAACCCCAGTTATACACGTACCCTGCTGAGATTGCGGGTAAAACTTCCCGCGAACCCCAGTTATACACGTACCCCACTCGCACAGGGCCTATCGCGTGTGAAACTTCCCACGCACCCCTGAAATACACATACCCTGCTGAAATTGCGTGTAACACTTCACGCGCACCCCTGAAATACACGTACCCAGGCCAATCACGTGTAAAACTTCCCGTGCACCCCAGAAATACACATACCCTTCTGAAATTGCGTGTGAAACTTCCCGCGCAGCCCCTGAAATACACGTACCCTGCTGAAATCGCGTGTGAAACTTCCCGCGCACCCCTGAAATCCACGTCACCTGCTGAAATTGCGTGTGAAACTTCCCGAGCACCCCTGTAATACACGTACCCTGCTGAAATCGCGTGTGAAAAACTTTATCAATTGTAACACAAAAACAGTAGTATATGTGATCACATTCACATGTAAAAAACTTTATGTTGGAGCACAATGAGAAAACTAAAAACTAGAATTCAAGAACATATGAAAGTTATAAAAAACAAAGACATAAGATACCCGTTGGGATACCATCACCTAACAGAACATGCAAATGAACCAAACAATGGTATAAAGTACTTTGCAATCAAAAAAGTAACCAAACCACAGCGAGGAGGCAATTTGCAGAAAATGCTCAGAACCAGAGAAGCCTACTGGATTTGTACTTTAGACAGCTGCAATACGGGTTTGAATTCAGACACCAAACTAATATATTTACTGTAAATAACAATACTGTTCAGCCCATAAGTATCTTCGAAATTAAACAGCTACAAATGTTTATGAATGTTAGTCTAATGCTGAGCTAACAGAAGTGTATAAGATAATGATTATTGCAAGCACTAAACATAAGCAATCATAGTCTAGTATGTTTCAAACAAATAATCATCCTGATACTAAATATCATACATTAGTATAAGATTATGAAAGGGAGAATAATCTGTTGTTACTAGGATACAAGTATCCATATTGAAAAATGATCGGAAAAAGAGGTAAGTAAAGAAGAAAATGGTAAACTTACAATAAAGTGATAGAACCTTTCTCCTAATCAAGTTGGCAAAATCGAGGTTAAGTAATATAGATGAGGCGCTAAAACGCGATCACATGACATATACTATAACGTGATCGCACTTCTCAGAGATCGAAAATATGAAATACAATAGAATAGCATAAAGGCTACTAAGCAGCGCTATTCCGCATCCACAAAAAATAGCAAAAGTTGAGACTAATAGGAATACAAAGTTAGGCATATGTGAGGGCAATAATCACAATGCCTCCAATCCAAGATGGCGGACATGCAATCATGTCACATACACTATCACGTGATCGCATCTCCGAGCAACCATTTATACGGCAAGAAAACTGAAAGAAAACACGGTTATCAAGCCGCAACACACTATTTGCTAAAGGACTGCTTCCTATACCAACGAAAGCTTGCAGACAAAAGATACAGAAGGTGAGCCTAACATGAGGGACATTTTAAACAACAAGAGATACAGAACCATGTCAGAAATGCTAATTAACAGCTGGATACTGTAATAAGCCTACCATTTTGGTGTTCCTTCTTTTCTAGCCCAAACAAAATTGGGATCCTATACACAAAAGGCAAAACTTTTGTCAGGAGAGTCAACAATATATACTCTGACCAAAGAGCAAACTTAAAGTGAGTGTATTCCCTTTCTCTATAAACAAGTTTACAAAACTCCAAAATTGTTTTGCAATATATGCTATAAAATAACGGCTACAATTTTAATAGCAAATGTTTAATGCAAACTGAATTACAAAAGCAAATGGTAACATTGAAAATGAATGATTTGAACGTTTAGAACTAGAGCTGAATACTAAAGGCAAACGATATTAGTAAGCACCTGCAATTAATCTGAATGCAATTAAGTGACAAAATGTGTTCTCTAAAATTCTTTCTTTCTTCATTTTCAGACAAATCATTTTCTTTTCATTTTGATACCAATTGTGCCGAAAAAGGCTTCTATATGTTATATGAGATTTGTAAAAGACCTGTTACTCCCTCCTGAGGATCTGTCTGATAATTAAAAACAGTAAAACACGTGTAGAGGGCATTGGAAATAAATACAAAATTATGGATAAATAAAAATTGGACTACACTTTTCATGTTTTCGACAGTTTCTGTGTTTGTTTTTCAAATCATTGGGTCTGTGGGAAGAAAAATCCATGTCGGATTAAAAAAAAACTTTTTTTGTTATGGTACAGTGTATTTATTTGTTTGTTTTCAGTGTTCACTTGTCTCTGGCTAATGTTCTATCTATTGGCTTGTTGCAGATTTTTGGAGCAGTTAGATACCTGTTGGCGTATACTAACTGTCTATTTTTTGTTATACTTTAGTGGTATTGATTTATCAGTTTAGTTGTTGCAAAATCTTGGGGCAGTTAGATACCTGTTGGCGTATTCTAACTGTTTATTTCTTGTTATAATTTAGTGGTATTCATTTTTCTGTTTGGTTGTTATAGAATCTTGGGGCAGTTAGATACCTATTGGCGTATTCTAACAGTTTATAGTTTTTTTAATTGAAGTTTTGTTCATGTTTAAGTACAGATTAGTTATTAAATTGTGGTTTTAAGCATTTGTAAGATTTGCTGGTAATCTCTGCTTTAGAGTAATGGTACTATCATTACATTCGAACCATCCACATTTCTTTTTTATATATGCAGTGTAGTGACCTGCATTGGTTGTGACTCCAGCGTGGTAGATTATACCTATTGTTGTGAAGGTTTTCTTACCAAGTGATACTTGACCATGTGTGAATCCAGTCAACTTGCAGTTGTTTTTGGTACCATCTGCATTGTAATGTAATAGCATTAGTATTACGTATTTACTATGTGTTTGTATTAGTAAGGTGGAGCGATTATCTGAATTGCAGGTAGTACATAATCTGCCATGGTTTGCATTTTGTAAAAGTTGCTGAAATGGAATGGAATCACAATTAGGTATGGATACATACACAAAGAACTCATTAGGGATTTGTTCCTGTATCACATTGTTACAGAGAGTGCATGTATGTTTCCACATGTATGAAATCTGGAAGATTTCAGTTATAGGTATGTTTTTGTTTTCCAGTACTTGTAGTAAGTACATTAGAAATTCTTGTGGATCTTCTTGTGAGTTTAAAGTGAATTTCACCATTCCAGCAAAGTAGTCCAATTCCTGTCTTATTCCATGAACACTATACATGTTGTCAGGATTGTTTGTTGTGTTTCGATGAAGTACTAACATTTGCAAACACAATTGGTTTGCACTGTGTAAGTAAATGTTGTCAACAATTGGTGGAAATTGAAAGTGAATCTTCAGCCCTACATTTGCGTAGCAATTTACACAGTTATATTTGAAAATTTGAATGGACCAGATAGTTCTGTGTCCAAGTTTTTTGGAGTGTCTGTTTCTTCTTTGAAGAAGTACCTGAGTTACTTTGAGTAATAGGTTCTTCTTTGGTTGTGGTAATTGATGAAGTATTAGCTTCTTTTACTCTCTTTTGCAGTCAGATCCTGTTGCATTTCTGTTTGAATTAGTTTTCTTTAACAACGTTTTCCTTTTTGCGGAACAGGATATGTTTTTAGATGGGGGTGTATAGTGAATGTAGTCTATTGTATTCTTAAAATGCAAGGAATATCAGTGTTTACTTTACTTGCATCAAAATTGATTAGAAATAGACCGTCAAGTGTATGTAAGCGTGACAGTGCTACGTAGCTCATGCCTTCTTTAAAGACTGTGTTACCAATATCTATTAATGCTTTGTCTAGGGTAAGACCTTGTGATTTATGAATGGTGACTGCGTATGCTAGAGTTAGAGAAAATTGTTCTCTGCTTACATGCATGTCTTTGAAAAGAAGGAAGCGGGCTGTTGAGCGTCCTATCCTTTTAACTTCTGATAGTTTGTCAAAGAGAATATTGACAAATTGAATGTTGTTGTCACATGGGTATGTTTGACAGCCAACAACTGTATCAAGTGCTCCATTAACTAGTCCTTGCCCCACGTCAAGGTTACGTTTAAGCATTGCTCTACAGTTTAAAGATAATTTTAATATTTCTCCAAACCAGCTGTGTTGGAGATAGAGTATTCTAGTGTATTTAGAATAGTTGTGGCTTGTTGACACATGGATAGTGTCATACCATGTTCTCTGCGTACATACATGTCTTTGAAGAGAAGGAATTGAGCTGTTGAGCGCCCTATCCTTTTTACTTCTGAACGTTTGTCAAAGAGAATATTGACAAACTGAATATTGTTGTCACGTGGGTAAGTTTGAAAGCCAACAACTGTACCCAGTTCTCCATTTACTAATCCTTGCTCCACGTCAAGGTTATGTTAAGCATTACTCTACAGTTTAAGGATAATTTTAATATTTTCTCCAAACCAGCTGTGTTGGAGATAGAATTTTCTATGGTATTTAGTCTTGTTGTGCCTTGTTGACACATGGGTAGTGTCATGCCCTGCACGTCTGATTTGTCTGTGGAGCAAATTTCAATTATTGGTTGCATTTCATTTTTCAACATTGTTTCATTGAATTTGGAACAGCTTGCAAGAGTTGGCATTAAGGACATACAATTGACATTTTTGTTTTCTAATTGTTCCATAACATCATTAGTACATGAGTTATGGCCATAAAGTGAATGGATGTGCCGGGTTTTTAATATTGATTGTGCTTCTTAAGATAGTACACCAACGCTAATACTTTTTAAAATGTTGACGTAAGTGAGGTCTGCAGATTGGCGCATGTTTTCTGTTAATTCTCTGTATTGGAAATGTAGCCAAAGGTTGACATTTCCTATGCTGCCAACAGTTTTACGGCAGAGTTTGTGTCCTAAGGTTTTAAAAATAGGTTCACCTTTCACTGATGTCAATTGAAGAAGATCTCCAAAAACAATAATGTGTTTTCCTCCAAAGAGTTCTTTGTAGTTTGTTTTAAGTACTTCTTGCAATCTGAAGTGAATCACAGCCAACATTAGGTTGGAGACCATGCTCACTTCATCTGTTAGCAGCATTTTCATTTGTTTAACACTCTGCTTAGTTCCATTGCAGCTTCTGTAGAAAGTTTGTAATATTCTAATTTGTTTTGGTGTTCCACTGGAAGGAGTACTAATCGGTGTAAAGTGACACCGCCTATGGTGTAGGCAGCTAAACCTGTGGGGGCAGTTACAACAGCTGACAGTTTGTTGTTTGTCAATTGTTGAAGGAATTTGCTGATGATTTTGATTAAGAATGTTTTGCCTGAACCAGGTTCACTACTGACGTATAGTAGTATAGGTTTGTAATTTTGGCAGATGTTGTACACCATGTGCAATTTCTTTTCTTACTTCTTGAAAAATGGTGCGCTGCTCTTTTTTTTTTTTATTGTTTATGGTTTAAAAAAAACCTTTACAAAATGACAGGTACAATATATATTTTTTTTTATTTTTTTTTTTTACATTCACCTTACAGTAATATAATAATTACATTTAAAAGCACATATAAAATTCATTTCTATCAAATTCACACATCACAATAAATAGAAAACCCACTATAACATCACATATAAAAGAAAACAAGATTAGGAAAAAAAACAAAGAAAACATTTTTTTTTTCAAACATTGACTTAATCATTCATAATTTGAAATGCAAAACTCAATATAACCTATTGCAGTGCTGAACAGAAGAAAACAATACGCGCTAAGGCTTAGTACCACTCAGAACCCGAAATACAATAAAACTAGGTGAAAAACCCTGGAGAAGTGTCTAGATTATACAACCAAGCCGACAGCAATGGTCGTCCCCTCTTTAAGCACATTATATTTCATGGACAATGCAGACTCAAGAGGAACCAAAAAAGTAATTAAGGACAATATCAGTCGTTGGCTTGAACCCCACATCAACCTTTGCCACAAGGACTCTTTCCAAGTTACAGAATCATTATACAAGTAAGCTCCAAATGACAGTTTTCGTTGTACTTCAAAAAATGAACAAAATAGGGTCAAGTGTTTTAAGGTTTCCAATACATTGCCATGGCAGAAACGACAGCTACCGATCAAACAATCAGAGCTATCATATGACCACAATTTCAACCTTTCATTGGTAATTAATTGGTTGCATTTGAACCTTAAGTAGGTCTTTCTTGCAATATTGCACGGAAATATTTCCAAGTAACGCGCTCGGTCACCAAATTTCCTAATGAATTTCGCGTATTCATAATACATTTTACTTTTACTAATGGAGTCAACCAGAATACACCAAAAGTATAGTTGAAATTTCTTTTTGCATGCAGGAATTCCCAATATTAAGTCCCCCTTATCAATCAGGGTTCCTGTTAAAAGATTGTCCATGTCATCCTTAAACTTAACCATGGACGGGGGGTGACCTTCTTTCAATAATTTTGCTAGGTCTTCATATAAACACTTTTTTGGAGGTGTTAAGATTTTAACATAATTATTTATTTGTCGCCAATGCCATTTGACTGACAGGGGTAGAATGCCTATTTCATGGCATATCAGCATGTTAGGAGTGGACAATGCCAGCCCTAGAACCTGTTTCCACATCTTACCCTGTGCACAATCAAGAAACTCTTATATCCAATAGGTGCAGATGTCAAGTGCATATAAAAGTATGGGTTCAGCTTTTAATAAATAAAACTGAATAGTGGGCAATAAAGAAAATCTACTATACCTATGGTATACAATCCTCATCTGTGAGGTGAGAGATTTGAATTTGTTATTAATCAATTCCTTCCACATCCCTATAGAGTATACAGCTGAAAGTTGATAACCTAAATAACGAATAGCGTTAACTTTTGGTATAATGGTCTCATTGAGACACCAGGTAAATCTAGCAGTTCTTTTCTTTCCATTAGCAATTGCAATGATGTAGGATTTAGACGGGTACACTTGGAGATTATTTCTGTGGGCATAGGAAAAAAATGCCGAAAGTTTTGCCTGAAGACCAAACGGAGTTCTGTCCATAAGCAAAAGATAATCGGCAAAAGCAAGCCAATTGATAACCAGACTACCCAGCTTTACTGGAAATATCACCAAGTCCACCCATGCGGATTCTAAATCAGCTAAGTATAAGTTAAAAAGGACAGCTGCTAAGTTGCAGCCCTGTTTCAGGACAATTTGTGTGGGTATTTTATCTGTCATTGTTCCATCCTTAGACAATTGAATATGATATGTCGTATTCTGATGTAGGAGTGCAATCATGGCAACAAGATATCTCGGGAACCCATAGGTGATCATCTTATTCCAAAGCACAGCTCGAATAATTGAGTCAAAAGCAGAGGTTAAGTCTAGGGCAGCCATGTATATCGGACCAGACCGTTCAGATTTAGTTTGGGCATAAAGGTGTGCTAGAATGAAGGCATTAAGCAAACACCCTAACTGCTTACGAAAACCCACCTGGAAACGAGACAGCACATCCAATTGGACAATATTTTCCTGAATGGATTCTAATAGCAAGTAAGAAAAAATCTTTGCTGAAACATCCATCAGGGCAATAGGCCTGAAATTATTTGAGTCATCCCAACTCCCTTTCTTATAAATAGGGATGATGTTTGCCGAACACCAGCTGGATGGAATAGAACCAGAAAGATAAATACTGTCAAATTTGTTCTCTAAGATCCTGGCCCAAAAGGGCGGGTTCAGCTTAATCAAGCATGGAGGGATACCATCCGGGCCTGGCGCTCGAGAGCACTTGATTTTACCAATCGCCCGAATAATGTCATCATATACCCAGGGTGAGGATTTTAGGATCAAACTCTGATAATTAGGGTCTACAATATCGGCAAAACGCCTTGGAAGTTCATATTTTGCTTGAATATAAGTGGACCAGGCTTTAGCAGAGACCGCAGCTTCATTCAAGGTCCTACCCATACCCATCAAGACTCTCAGAGCCGACCATATATTACGAGAGTCATAATTCAAAAGATGGCGAAGCATGGTCTGATTATCTGCAATCATAATTTCATGTTTCATGGCCTTCAACCTTTTTCGGTATCTTTGAGCAATTTTTAATTTAAGCATTGAGTAAGCAACACCAACTAAATGAGGTGGTCCTAAGTCACGAATGGTTTGACGCTTTTCTTTGCGAAGCTCTGCCACACGTGCATTATAGGTATGCCGATGAGTCGGTGGGGAAGAATGCAATGGGGCTAAAGACATCAAGTTACCAACATGAATCTGGAGTCTAGAAGTGTTAATCCAATCAGCCAAAAGGCAATCCGGACCAGCTCTAGTGTCAGGAAAGTAAATCAAAGTATCATCACTTAAAGAGGCCATCATTCTCAAGCATAATTTGTTATTCCACCGTACACTGATATGAGGGCGATCGGGAATAACCAAGGTTAAGGCCGGATCACATGCAAAATACTTGATCCCAAAATTTAGAGTGAGAACTAAGGCCATATGGTCACCTAGAAGTGGGTTACGTATGATCAACTTATCAACATATGCTAACAGTGGACTAGAAACAAAGAAATAGTCAATCAGCGAGGACGCTGCACCACAAGACCAGGTATAATTGAATGAATCAACGTTGGGAGGTACCATTTGGATATCCCAGGAAAGGAGATGATCGAACCACTGCTTCCCTAGCTTTCTTGAAGGGGTAGCAAAACAAGTGGTACCGTAAGTGGAGAATTCAATGCATAACGCATTAAAGTCGCATCCCATGATTACAAAGATTCCTGGATCTTCGGATATGGCATCTACCAGGACAGCATCCAATGTGTCAAATAACTCGCACAATGTACAGTTAATTTTATTCCAGTATAGGCAAATTACCAACAGTGTGCAAGCAGCATCACATATGTGACTTACTTTAACTGCTAATATTGAATGATCAGAAAAAAACAGTTTTGAAGAGAGCCTACTTGATTTATCTATAAGGACCGCAAGACCACCAGATGGGAGGCCCTGCGAGCCTTTTAAAGCAGGCTGTACATAGGTAAAATAACCTGGCACATCAAAATGTGACAGATACATGGTTTCTTGAATGAGAATAATCACGGGGCGCAACTCCATGTCAAGATGCGAAAACCAAAGCCTGAAGTTCTTTAGGCCACAGGCATTCCAAGACATTAGAGTCAGCCCCCAACCCTTACTCTATTTATTACCCATGTTCTGGGAGATAGTAGGTTGAACACCCTGGGCATTCAATTTGGAACTAGAGAACGCCGTTGCAAAGATCATAAATTGTCTAAACAACTCATCACTAAGAGGGGCAGGGAGGTAACCTTCAATCCCACCCATTTGTACCATAGGTCTTGCCGGCGGTTTTCCGACAAATATTTTAGCTAGCTCCTCGTTCAAGAATATAAATGGGGTTAAGCCTATTAGTTCAAAATCAGTGCGTTGGGCCCAAATCATCTTCATGATAATATGGGAGTGATACCCACAGATCATCCTATTATTATCATTGGGGGATAGTCTAACCCAATCAATATCATCAGATTATATGGTTCTCAATGCAGGAATTGCCTGAAAGGCCTTGAGAATGGCTGATCTATTAAGGCTCATCTTCCCATTAGAGACATCATTGCATTCCCAGCCCATGATGGACGGCATCTCGTGCGAAAGAAGGAGACCCTCATCCTCTGTGAATGAGGTGTCATAGGTATTTAGATTTTTTCCTTGAACAACCCCCTCTTTTGAACGGTATGAATCGGAAGATTGGTTCGAAGGCTGAGGAACCAGATCACCCACCTGTGATTCAAGTACATTCTTCTTTTCTGGTGCAGCCACTTTCGTGCTACCCTTGGGGAGTAAAGTGGGTGGTCTAACCCCATCCCCGCCCTTAATGGTGTGCGAGGCTTGTTTGATTGATATGGTAGGGTAATAATTCAGTAAATTCAGCTGTTTCATATTCACATATTCTGGTATGCCCTCTTGAGGAATGTTTTTTGCAGTAACTGGGGTGACCAGTTTCTTACAGGCATTCTTACCGTCCTCCGAGTCACGGTTCCCGTAGCACTTCGATGCCCCATGAGTGGGCTTAGATACCGCCAGGTCCAATAACTCCTTTGATTCAGGGTTAAGTTGCTCAAAATCAATAGCTTCTTCATCAATGGTAATAGGATTATGCAAATTCCCAGGGTCAGTGGAGTTGGATTTGCTTTCAGAAAATCCTTTTTATTTTTTTTTATGGCAGCACATCGATTTTTTTCCTGGTGGAATTTCCTTTTTTGGATTCTGGCAGCCATTTTTCTTTGTTTTCTAGTCATAGGGGCATTCGGTCGTATCTGGGGGTCAGTAGAAAGGGGCTGATTAGTCCAAGCAGGACCATTAATTTTAGATTCTTCATCAAGGTCAATTAGATTTCTTAGGTCGGACGGGCTAGAAATCAAGTCATTGCCATCCGATTTACTAGATCCCATACAATCAGGTATGGGGTCAAGAGCCTCAACAGCTGTCAGCCCCTTGGTCAACAACTGAATAGCCAAAGCATTCTCTGAGATCGCATGCATCCGCTGATATATCATTGAGTCAAGATTTGATATATCACTATTTTTGGGTACAGCAGTAATGGCAGCAAACAGTGGTTTAACCGCACCGGCCATTCTCGGGTCAGCTACTGTTTGTGTAGCCTGATGAACACCAATTGGCCGAGGCTCTACAGACTCTGCGTTAGGTAGAGTGTGGGTCATTTGATCTAAATTATGAATATCCAGTTTCCTTTTTTGGCAAGTTAAAGTAGCAACAGCTTCACAGGCAAATAAGAAGCCTTCAATTTTACTGATTTTAGACAAGATATCGACTAGAATGCCTTTTAAAATACCTATTCCATCGTGGGTCTGTTCGTGCCCCATATCCAATAGGTTTAATAGTCTAGACATTACCGGGAAATCAGCAGCCATAGATTCAGCATCAGTGACCTGAAAATCAGTGGGAATACCCATTTCGGCATGTCTAGCCCCCGGGTTGTGAGATGATGAAAACATTGCAATTTCATGGTCATATAGTGACAACCCCCCGTCTGGACATGGTTTGCTTTATTGTCAGTAGGAGAACTGGATTTAACATTGCCATAATCTTTCCCGCGGAAGAGAGTTTTATGTGGAATAGAGGACCTTACCCTCTCCATTGGCAAATTACCCTCCGTAGAGTGAAAAAGATGAACGTTCTCCATACCATATCTTGTTTGGGTAACAGGCGTAGAAGGGCCCATAGAAAACCTCAT
This sequence comes from Ambystoma mexicanum, assembly GCF_040938575.1. Taxonomy (NCBI): domain Eukaryota; kingdom Metazoa; phylum Chordata; class Amphibia; order Caudata; family Ambystomatidae; genus Ambystoma; species Ambystoma mexicanum. The sequence goes on along the minus strand of NC_090923.1, from coordinate 263,487,803 downwards.
ACGTTTCCCCAAGACAGCCTCAATACCAGGGGCTATCATAGATACATCAGCAAACTTGGGCCCAATCACGGGACATCCCGAAGTAGCAGGTAATATTGCCTCATTGTAGGGTAAGTGTGGGATAATAGGAAGATCACTCACCACAGCCCCCACACTTTTATTCAGGTCTTCAATTTTAAATGTAGGAATATTCTCCTGAACCTCAAAAGAACCCTGCTTCCCTGCCATAATCAACGGGTGGACAATAGGGACGCTCTCTGACAGAATGGTACAATTAAGGGCTGAAACACAAGGTGAGCGGGGCAACCCTTCACATAGGGATCTCCCAGCCGAGGTCAGCCCCATACTCATACTAACAGATGATGTAGCCCCTCCATTACCGTCAAGTGCAAGCCTAACTGGATTATCGCAAGGTTCCAAGGGAGAATCACAAGATTTCCACCCACTACGCAGGCCATTCACCATACCTTAAGGGTTGCCCTTGCTACACTATGACGAATTTAGGAACAGTGTATGAGCCTTAGTGTAGAAGCAATATCTAATAAGCAATAAAATGCAGGCTCAATGAATAATACCTTGATATCAGCCCAGCCCGTGTCCCGTCTAACAGTCCAACAGTCTGTGCACTTCCAATGCACTTTCGGGATGCGCGCGCGGATGATCGTGCACCCGGCCTAAGAGGACTGTTTGGACACATCAGGGGGCGTGGCCAGCACCGAACCAATCACCAAGCCTATAGGGAAAAGAAGAAGAAAAAAAACTTTGTTCAAATGTCGGAGCTTGGTACACACTCCTCGTCCAACACAACAGCAGCCCAACACAACAGCACCGGTGCGGTGCGCAGCCCAACACAAGCCCCAAACAATCACCTGTGGTGAAAGAAAATGCTAAACACCAGTTTAGCACAAGACGCGTTTCCCCGCACGCGTGGCTTCCTCTTGCCGACTAGTGCAGGGGAGATGAATAGTCCTGAGTCCACGAGGCAAAACAACAGGAAAAGTCCAATGCGGGCAGATGAAGCAAGCGGGCAGTCCAACAGTCTGTGCACTTCCAATGCACTTCCGGGATGCGTAAGGTTCCAAGGGAGAATCTGCTGTGCGCTGCTATTTGTTCAGTTTTGATTGTAGTACAGTTAAGTCTTCTGAATCTCCATCATAGAGACACATAGTGTTCTCTACTTCTGTCATAGCTAATTCTGCCTCATTTGCTATTAGTGGCTGTCCAAGTGGTTCTTGACCTCCTGTTACAGAAGGTTGACTACTGTCGGGAGTGTCCTTATCTATTTGGGCCTGGAGTTCTTCTTCGTGTTGCTGTTCATTGTGCAACATTGTTTTGTACTGCGTACATTTTATATCAGTGATAGTGCTTTCATTTGCTTTGAAAGCGTCTTCAAAGGAGTTATAGTTTTCTACTATCTCTTCTTCTTTTCTCCATGGTTTAAGAAGTTGCAGCAGGGACATGTAATATAGTTCTTTCTGTTGAGGAGTTTTTAATGACAATTTGATATGATTAATTAAGCTTTGTTTGGTAAGTTTCACTAAGCTACATTCGCAATCTGTCACTCTATATCTACCTTTTTTTATCAGGTTTATTATTTTTGTATGTGAAGTTTTGGGCTATGTGGTATAGACATATGGATTCCAAAGTGGTAATCCTGCTCGGGTAGTATGTGTCTAGTAAATTGTTTTTCAAAATGTCTTGGCTATTGGGATCATTTTTGGCTATTGTTTCTATGTCCTCATATGAATTGAGAACTCTTTTTCTAGATTTAGCAGGACCAAGACTTAGCCATACTATATTTTCAGATTTTCCATACAAAGCAGTACCAGTTAAACGATCTGCAGCTTCATAGGAGCCACATTCTCTATGAGAGAGCATTTTTATACCTAAGCTGTACAATTTCTGAGATAGTGTTTTGTCTGATGATAGGTCATTCCAGAGGTCTTGAAGCTCTGTTTTTTCTGCTTTTGTTACGTAGGCTGTAACATATCGTGCAACTGCAGTGGAATTGTCTGAAATGTACTGCACATCTATGTTTGCATTCCATTAGTGGGCAATAATTGCATTGATTCTTCTGTTCTTTTTATGTTATACGTGTTCTTAGGTGATTTACCTTTAACACTATGTCTAACTGAAAACATGAAGTTGCTCACTTCACCTGTTTGTGTAACTGTTCTAGGGAAACCAAAGCGGCATTTGGTGTAGTATTTCCCTTTGTTTTTGTATTTGCGACAACAATATTTGCCACATTTGTGTCTTTGAAATTGTACAATTTGTGCATGAAGATCGCTATTTGTTGGAATTTCACAAGTGACATATTTTTTGATAAACTCTAAAACAGTGGAATCACTGTCTTGACCAAATTTAGGAGCACCTTTAATCCATAAAAGCATGTGGATATGTGGTGCTTCTCTGGCTTGGTATTCTTTTCTCCAAAAGATGTGTTGCACTTCTCTGAGGGAAGGAACAGTTTTATTACAAATTAAGTGTAGCATATCAATGAAACGATGATGGAAATATCTTGAAACATTAACAGGATCTAGAGAGCAAAGTTCTCCAGGTGTTAGTATATCTATCTTTGTTTTCTTTTTGTTTGATATGCGTAGGAAATCATGTAAATCTTCCCATGCATATTCTGCACAACTTAATGTAACAAACCAAGTGGGTGGGCCAAGGGTTCTTATCATACAACGTACATCTCCATGACCTCGGAACCAGTACTCTTTCGTACCACGCATGTTTGCTAACAGATTTGTAATGCTTGATTGTAAAACCTCCTCTTTTTCATGCACTTTTTGTATTAATTGCGTAGCTGACATATTTTGAAAGTGGGTTCCTGATTTCAATATGTGTACAACTCCGTAACATATGGGTTTGGAGAGAATTGATGTGAGGGGATGAAGGGATGGAAGTCTCATCAAAACGTTTTTCTTGGTGTTGAGGGTTTGGGGATAGTTGACTGGGACATGGAGAGGGGGAACAGGTACATGAGGGACAATGGTATTTAATTTTTTCTTTTACGTTGTCCTCCACTAACTGTTTCAAAATATATATATTCAGTAAAAAACTTTGTTAAAGGGACGTTATGGTTAAGTTGCGCTACTAAAAACCTATGAAATTCAGTGAAAAAACTTTGTTAAAGGGACGTTATGGTTCAAAGTAAAACTGAAAAACCCCTGAAATTCGGCAGTTATGGTTGTCAGTCTAGAAATCTAATTTGAGACCGCTAACGCATTTTGGTGGCCGTGGGCCAACCGTCTCATGCACGATATGACAGAATATAGGTTTTCGAGTTTTCCAATGAACAACCATATTGATGTAATAAGAATCACCATTTTGTTTTCTAACCGTTGCTCATTGCTTTCTGTTCCTATTGCTTCGCAGTATATTTTCCGCTTACACTGCTCGACTGTCAAACATTGTTGTCTGTATATGAAAAGGACAAGGCCATAGGGCAGAGAGGATAACAAGAGTTTTGCTGAAACACAAACGTAGGCAGCGCCAGGAAGAATGCCCGGCTCCCTCCCCAATGTAGCCTTGAAGCAGAGCCGCAGGGCATTTAATCATCTCACAGCTGCCAGCCAGTCTCGTTATATGGTAGAATATGTGAGAATGATACCACTAAAGGCTTGAATTATGCTTTTCTAAAGGCACCCCTTTGCTGAGCCCGCTAGAGCATGTCGGCTCCCAGGACACGAATAGCACCTGATAGATAGCAAGGTCTGGAATGAAACTCCCTCTGTATGTAGTTCGCTTCCCAGAACAGAAGCACCATGTTCTATTCAATAACCGAAAGATGCCTACGCACTCACAAATTGCAAATTGTTACTAGAATAGATGTTTGAAGGTGTCATAGTGGTCGGAGATGTCCATCATCACACCAAGTTCAAAGAAACCCAATGAAGAGGGGTGTTATACATGTCATAGCTGATTGTTTGATATGCATTTTGTATATATTTACCTGATGTACATAATTCACTCTCTTGCATCCCTCGAGGTCTAGAGATACATGTCGCGGGGCGTTAAGACCGAGTTGGCCAACTGAGACTTTTGCTTTGCAATAAAACTCTAGCTTTGGGAATATAACCTCGTGTCTGGCGTCTCTATCGTGTGTGGTGACCCGCCTTGTTTCCATAGACGTCAGGGTCCCCTAGGGGCCCCTTTCAAGATGGCGCCTGAATAGGGACCCTCCCCCACTTTTTCTTTCGCATAACCTTGTAATTGAGAAAGGCAGAGAACGGCGAGGACCTGACGATCGAGCCGGGATCAAGAGGTGTTCGGGGCGCCCTGTAAATGTGATGAGAGACTCCTTTGTACATCTGATCCCTGATCAACGAGCCTGGCTAGAGAACAAGGAGGCGAGGGTCCCAAAACGAGGCAGAAGCCAAGAAACGCAGACACGACGTCCTTTGGTGAGTCAGTATACAGACGACTTGATTTATCAGGTGAGTCATTCCCCGATTCAAAGCATCCTGATATTGGTTGAGAGTTGACTTTGCAAAATCAAACGCCCTAGGTAAGGTTGATTAACCAAGGGGAAGGTTGAAACATGCCTGGGGTATTGTCCATCTTAGCAGGGTTTTTCCGCTGTGGTAGACAATCTTTGGAAAATGGCCAAATTGTACCACCTGGGTGAACGCCGGCGTATGAGATGTATGTGAAGTATGGAGTGGGTGCGATAATATTCTGTGAGACTTGGCATAGGCAAACCAGAAAGCAAGAAGACCATCAGTGGCCGATTAATGGTAGTTTTGAGATGGCGAGGATAGATAACTTAGAAAGGGTGTTGATAAGAAAGAAAGCGCGTCCGGCAGCATTTGAGACTATTAAAGACTGGAGAAAGGAAGCAATGCTCCGATTTAAAAGCAGAGCAAAGCATGTGTGCAGGCATAAATCAAAAGGTGACGTAGCAGAAGAAAAAGAAGAGGAGGAGTGGACTGAGAGTCTAGGAAGGGCAGGCAGGTGTGACCAGTTGAATATAGAAAAGATCTACCCACAACGAGAATTACACATAGCAGATGAATTGATAGAAAATATATTGACCCATACAAAACAAGGCCCAAGATCAGAAGAAATACCAGATACGTGTGTAGCTATTGCCCAGACCCCGCCCGTAGCCCAAGCTCCCCCTCCGGTAGCTCAAGCCCTCCCACAGCCACAGACCGCGCGCGTAACACTTCCTACTAGCCAACCAGGCCCACAACCGACACTCGCTGTTCCCATTGTCCCATCCGCACCTCCCGCCTTAGACACAGACTCGGTACCGTCCGTTCCTCCCGGGGTTGAAGTTGAAACCACGGGGGCAAGAGGCGGGACTGACCAATGGCAGTGCACGAGGGTAACCCGCAGCGCAATCAGCAAGGAAAGGAAGGTGGAATTGCAGCAACAGGCAGAGATGTATATAGACGGGAATGATGGGACGGCAACATTGGCTTCGATATATGACTTTCATAGAAGCAACGAAAGACAGGTAGTGTTGGAATGCATGGGTGAATATTTGGTGGAGAGATGGAAACAGCTAATTGGGAAATTACCACTGCAGCCATTTATTAGATTTGAATGCATTAGCAGGCTGTAGGGAGAGGGATGAAGAAGTGAGAGAACATCTGTATAGACTTTTTGAGCTTAAAGATGAATTAGATAATGACTATGCCGAAATGTTTACTGCACCTGCCAAAATGTTTAGTACACCTACGTACAGGAGTAGGGATATCGGGAGACCTGGAGAGGGGAAAAAGGGGTCGCATAATAAACAACGGCAGTTACCATCGCCGGGGCAGAAGGAGATGCTGAACGAATTATCGTTGCTAAAGCAGGTGGGGGCAGACTTGAAGGAATGTCTAATTAGAACACAGGTACTATTGCAGCAAGTAGTAGGACATAATAGAGGGCGAGGGAACGCACAAGTAAGGAGTTGTTCGAATATGCATGGGGGAACAGTGGGGCCGAATCAATGTGCATATTGTAAAGAAGAAGTACATTGGCGAGCGCAATGGCCGCATTTACAGAATAGAAATGGGTCTGATCAGAGGAGACAGCATAGAGGACACCCAGGAGTGAATGGACCGAATAGGAATAGTATGCAGCAGCATCATAATAATGGAGGTAATCTAAACCAAGGCCAAAACCAAAATGCCCCAAACCAGAGTCAGGGACAGCAAAATCAACAATATGGAAATCAGAGTGGGGGAAATAGAAGGAAGAGTGGAAATGTTTTCGATACACAGCCAAACACGTATTACAGTAATAATAATGATTACACATCGGACAATGTGTTATTTCCCCAATAGGACAGCCCAGGACACGGGTCGGAACCAGTGTCTATTCCCGTGAATCAGAAAGGACCCTACGTAGAAATGAGAGTCGGGAATGAGGAACACCGCTTTCTTGTAGCTACAGGAGCACAGAAGTGTTCAATAGACCATCACTTGGTTCCGAATATACCACTGTCAGTGCAAAAGAATATTTCCGTAGGGTTTGCAGGTACACCAGTCATAAACCCAGTGTCCAAACCAGTCCCAGTTACCATAAGACCATTTACCGAACATTGTCTTTTCCTTCTAACAGAAAATTGTGGAGAGAATTTGTTGGGATTAAATTTGTTGAAAAAACTAGGTTCTGTTATACATTGCACGGCAGACAGAGTGTTTCTAACGATATGGCCACACGATGGCCCTGTGTCAGAATTCATGTCCGAAGCGTTACCAGGGGAACTAAGTAAAGTACCAACCTGTATATGGGCAATGCATGACAACAAAGTGGGATGTTTAAAGATAGAGCCAGTAAAGATTATTTTAAAGGAAGGTGTTACCCTACCGCGAATACCCCAATACAAAATTTCGGTTGAAGGTGAGAAAGGATTGAAGAGGATTGTTACCGATTTGGTGAAATTAGGGGTAATAGGGGTAATAGAGGAAATCACAGGCAGTACATGTAATAGCCCGATCCTTCCGGTTTATAAAAAAGGAGGTAATGAGGTACCATACCGTTTCATAATTGATCTACGCGCAATTTCCTCTAGTCCCACACGTCATTACAATATTGACAATGATACCTGTTTCAGCAGAATATTTTAGTGTAATAGATTTGAAGAACGCATTCTTTAGTATTCCAGTGGACAAGGACAGTAGATACTTGTTCGCGTTCACATTAGGAGGACAATCATTTACATTTACACGGATTCCGCAAGGTTATACGGAAAGTCCAAGTATTTACAGTAGAGCATTAAAAAAACAACTAGACATGCTGGAATTACCCGTGGGTTGTGTACTTTTGCAATACATAGACGATTTATTGTTAGCTGCAGACACAGAGGAGATTTGTAAAGAAAGCACTGTATTACTACTGTCACACCTAGCGGCACATGGCCATAAAGCTAGTTTGAAGAAATTTCAGTATAATTGAAAGGAGGTAGTTTACTTGGGCTACCTACTTTCGAAAGGAGGCAGAAGACTGACGCCAGAACGCATAGAAAGTATTTCTTGTATGCCTATTCCAAAGACACAAAAAGGAGTCAGAGCCATAATAGGCATGGCTTCATATTGCCGACAATGGATTGGTAATTTTGCGTTGATTGTGAAACCATTAGTGAATTTGACTAGAAAAGATGCGGTTATGCCTTTGCAGTGGGATGAGGAATGTCAGAGAGCATTTGATGGATTGAAAACTGCATTATGCTCGGCTCCAGTTTTGGGTACGCCGAACTATAAGAACATTTTCAGACTATTTGTGTGTGAAAGTGAAGGATGTGCATTGGCGGTTTTGACACAGGAACAAGGTGGAAGCCGTGCGGCTATTTTTCTTCTGCGTTGGACCCTGTAGCGTGCGCACTACCACGATGTTTGCGATCTGTCGCGGCGACTGCTGCGTCAGTGAAACAAACGGAAGGGATGGTATTGGGGCACACTTTAATTCTGATGGTGCCACATGCCATATACGTTCTATTAAATAGGACACAGACGCAACACCTCACCTCTGCTAGATTGACAAGATATGAGATTATCTTGTTTGCGCCCCATATTCAAATTATGAGGTGTAGCGCTTTGAATCCTGCAGAATTAATGCCATTAACCATAAAAGAAATTGGGAAGAATGAATCACCCCCCCACGATTGTTTAATGGTCACTGAGGAAGAAACCAAGGGGAGGGTTGATTTAAGTGATATTCCACAGAAAGAGCCGGATGGAGAGTTATTTTGTGACGGCTCATGTTTTAAATTACCAGATGGCACGACAACTGCCGCATACGCTATCACTACCCTAGAGAGTGTTGTAGAAAGTAAAAGAATCCCCTATAATTCAGCACAAGCCGCGTAAATAATAGCGGTAACCAGAGCCTGCGAGATTTCTGAAAATTTGAATGTGAATATTTATACTGATAGTCAGTACACGTTTGGAGTGGTTCATAACTTTGGACGACTCTGGGCTGAGAGAGGGTTTCTGACATCACATGGTGCCAGAATTCAACATGGCCCTTTGATTGTACGATTGCTGTCTGCATTCACGTTTCCAAAGCGCCTAGCAATAGTGAAATGCGAGGCACATAAAAAGGTAACATGCAAAATAGGAGAGGGGAACGCGTTTGCAGACAGGATTGCGAAACAAACTGCCACTGATTTGAATACCAAGATGATGACGGTTCAGACAGAGGAAGTACCCTGTATGATAGAAGATGGAGTTGCGACTGTCAAAGAAATGCAGGCCGAGGCTACGGCCGATGAAATACAGGGATGGGCAGAGGGATCTGCTGAGTTGGATTTGGAGGGTTGTTGGGTGGACAAGGGAACTAGAAACTGGATGTTGCCAAATTCATATGCAATGGTCACAATGGCCCACAGCCCTACGCACATCTGTGCCAAGAACATGATACAGCACCTTTCTACAGTATGGCAGAATGCAAACATAAAAAAAAATGCAGAGAGGTTGGTGCAGAACTGTATCACGTGTTTACAACACAATGTAGGAAAGGGAACAGTGACACCAACAGGCAGTTTTGGCCCGCCCTCCATGCCGTTTGAGGTAGTTCATTTTGATTTCATAGAGATAGAAAGGTGCCAAAACTTATAATACGTCTTGGTGGTAATCTGTGCATTCAGTAAGTGGGTGTAGGCATATCCTTTAAAAGACTGCACAGCGATGACTACGGCAAAAGTAATGTTGAAGGAGTATTTTTCCAGATATGGCTTTCCCCGTGTCCTATGGTCCGATAATGGACCACATTTTGTGGGTGCAGTGGTGTTACAGATATGTGCAGGTCTCCAGATTGATAAGAGATTCCATAGTTCAAGGCATCCGAGTTCTGCCGGTCTTGTGGAGAGGCACAACAGGATTCTTAAATCAAAGATTAGCAATATTTGTGCGGGAAGCAAGTTGAGTTGGGTGGATGCATTACCAATAGCACTATTATGCATGCGTACGTCTGTACAGGATAAAACTGGGCTCTCCCCACAAAGATCATAATGGGGAAGCCGGCAAATGTATGGTGCGCACCTCAGCCAAAACGACTCAGTGAGATAGAACATCCTGTGCTTAGTACTTATTGTGGCCTTTTAATGCAGAAATTGCGTTTGATTCATCAGCAGGTGCAGGAGGCATTACCCGTGCGGTGTACCGGTCTGGGGCACGCACTGGAGCCAGGAGACTGGGTGCTGCTAAGGAATTTCGAAAGAAAGTCATCATTAGCACCCAGGTGGCGTGGGCCTTATCAAGTACTTTTGGCGACGCAGACGGCAATACGGGTGGATGGAAGGAAGTCGTGGATCCATGCCACCCATGCCAAGAAGATTCCAACTGCACTGAAAGTCTTGCCTGACACCGATGACCGAAAAGAGACAGCGGTCGCAGAAACAAAAGAAACTGTTGCCAGTGTGCAGCCACCTGATCTGCCAAAACGTGAAGTGAAACTCGAAACAAAGCCTGAGACGATTGCCAAAGAGGGGGAAGGGCAAAGAGTGCCCCAACGTTGCCCAGCAGAATCGACATCACTGCTGACCGACGTGAAATCTGCCTTGCAGATACCAGCAAAACCAAATCGTGTACCCCTTTGATGCCCACCATCACTTGCCAGCACACCAAAGACCGAATCTGCATCATTGGCGCGGCGCACACCAGCACCTGCAGAAGCGCCACAGGCTAACTTCAAGCCTGAATCTGAAAGTGCACCGGCAATGTTCACGGATCTTACGATACCAGGAGCAAGGCGATACAACCTGCGGCCTCGAAAGACAAAGTGATCCGCATTCTTTTTCTTTTGGTGTTTGTGTCATCCTCTGGTTCAGCTCATGGATGGAGAAGGAACCAGGGGTGTAGAGGAGATAAGCGTGAGAATTGTGCAAGTCGGACAATTCAAGACTCGCGGCTCCTCGGTGCGATCATAAAAGTACATGTTTCCGGAACCAGAGCTGACAAGCTGGGTGCACATGATACTGAGGCGAAAACTGATTAAAGGTCCTCTGAGCAGTATAAGAAGGGACAAGTGATCTCGCCTAAAAACGAATAATCGAATCCAGGCTAAAAAGGACAGGCAAAACTGAACTGTGAGAATTCCATTGAACTTATAGACATCAGAGCAAGCACGACGAAGAGAGATATCCACAACGAACTGTGATAAGGAAGAAGAAGGATGACGAGAAACATGCCGGGACCGGTTCCAGCCTCCTCCTGCACCACCACCGCTGAGAATGAGTCAGTTATAAAGACTATAAGTTTAAGAAAAACGCATGGTAAAACAAATTGTATGCTGGCACTAACGATAATAATGTGCTTTATGAGCGTGGTAGCACCAATATCGACAGCACTAATATTATGGTGGGTAGAAACAATACACCCATTAGAAATGTTTTTACCAATAATTAATATATCCACTACTGAAAGCCCGGTTCAGGTGATCACGTATACCCTACCCCCAATGGAAGAAATACACAGGGAAGGTTTTACGAATAACACCTTACTTCTGATAATGAACATGACACATGCAATCCTGAAGAAAACAAACTACTGGGTATGTGCCCATTTACCACAGCAGGCTGGGAAGGAATAGGGTGGTATGTGCAGCCATTACCATTAAGTTCTGCATGTAGTGCATCTTTAGGTGGAATGTTCTATGGGAAGTGGAATGAGAGTAATACAGGTCAATTAGACAGAACCAACATGAATGAGTTTGAGGAGATAATAATGAAGCCTGTGGGTTGTTCCATTTTCCATAAAGCACAAGTAATAGCCCCAGAGCCCAAGAGGAAAAGCACACGCAAGATAACACGACAAAATAGACGAGATAGATTGTCCCCGCCAGAAAAAACATCTGTAATGACGTTTCGTGTAAGAACAGAAGGGATCAAAGATGCGATTCCCCCATTTTACACGGTGAATTATTGTCCAAGAACTGTCCCTTTTTGCCTAAAAAAGAAAGAAAGTATCTTTTTCAGTGGGAACATATACTGGTTGTATGAATACAGTGGCACTAAAATGGGAAATAGAACCAGTATACGTAGGTGATCCAGTTTATTTTATATGTGGAGAGAAAGCATACCCTTGGTTGCCCAGAAACTGGGGAAGTACATGTTATCTCGGGCTACTGTTCCCAGGAGTATTTCTCTTAGAAACAGCAGCCATGGCCAGATTATCCAGAACCAGAGTCAAGAGGACTGACCAAGGTGTTTTAATAGCAACTGATGTAGCGAAATCATTCATTCCATGTTTAGGACAGATAGTGAACTCCTATAATATAAGGCAACTGTCCAGAATCCTAAAGAATACAAGAAACACAACAACAGATATATTATTTAACATGACATTGGAAGAAAGAGGAATAAGGTTAATGACGCTGAAAAATAGAATGGCTCTCGATGTGATCCTGGTTGATCGTGGGGGAATTTGCAAAATAGTGGGATCAGCATGTTGCGTTTATGTCGATGACTATTCCCCCACGATCTTTGAAGCAATAAAGAAAATGCACGTTCTAAGCTCTGAACTCCCCACGGGAGAAGGGAGCTGGGGAATAGGATCTTTGTTTTGGGGAATACTACGATCTTGGGGATGGAAGTTGATCTCAATATTAGTAGTGGTGTTCGGAATATTCCTAACGTGCTGTTGTTGTGTACATTGTTTACCCATACTTTGTGCAGAGGTAACTGAGGGATGTACAGAAGGATGCATGCAAATGATAACAAAGAAAAAACAACCTCATGATCGAACTAGCCCAGACCCAAATGAGATGAGAGTAATGAAAGAGTTGATGGCAATAGATATTAATGAAGACAATGAGGACCACGATAGCATGCAAGACTCAGACATAAGTACTTCAGATTCATCATCACTAGAGGAGGTTTCAATAAATAGATGAGACGTTTGGCATACGGCCAAAGGAGGGTTTGTCAGTCTAAAAATCTAATTTGAGACCGCAAACGCATTTTGGTGGCCGTGGGCCAACCGTCTCATGCACGATACGACAGAATATAGGTTTTCCAATGAACGACCATTTTGATGTAACAAGAATCGCCATTTTGTTTTCTAACCATTGCTCATTGATTTCTGTTCCTATTGCTTCGCAGTATATTTTCCGCTTACACTGCTCGACTGTGAAACATTGTTGTCTGTATATGAAAAGGACAAGGCCACAGGGCCGAGAGGATAACAAGAGTTTCGCTGAAACACAAACGTAGGCAGCGGCAGGAAGAATGCCCGGCTCCCTCCCCAATGTAGCCTTGAAGCAGAGCCGCAGGGCATTTAATCATCTCACAGCTGCCAGCCAGTCTCGTTATATGGTGGAATATGTTAGAATGATACCGCTAAAGGCTTGCATTATGCTTTTCTAACGGCCCCCCTTTGCTGAGCCCGCTAGAGCATGTCGGCTCCCAGGACACGAATAGCACCTGATAGATAGCAAGGTCTGGAATGCAACTCCCTCTGTATGTAGTTCGCTTCCCAGAACAGAAGCGCCATGTTCTATTCAATACCCGAAAGATGCCTCCGCACTCAGAAATTGCAAATTGTTACTAGAATAGATGTTTGAAGGTGTCATAGTGGTCGGAGATGTCCATCATCACACCAAGTTCAAAGAAACCCAATGAAGAGGGGTGTTATACATGTCATAGCTGATTGTTTGATATGCATTTTGTATATATGTAACTGATGTACGTAATTCACTCTCTTGCGTCCCTCGAGGTCTAGAGATACACGTTGCAGGGCGTTGAGACCGAGTTGGCCAACTGAGACTTTTGCTTTGCAATAAAACCCTAGCTTTGGGAATATAACCTCGTGTCTGGCGTCTCTATCGTGTGTGGTGACCCGCCTTGTTTCCATAGATGTCAGGGTCCCCTACAGACCCCTTTCAATGGTAAGATAAGCAACCATAACTCGCGCCACCGTGCACTGCTAACACTAACACCCAGGACATCAAAGATGACATCACAAATGTCATTGATGACATCACTGATGACATCACATATGCATTTACTTTTCATAAAAACTCTGTACGAGGGATTCTTATAATGCTGACCAAAAACTGTCAAGGATCATTGGGATAAATATCATTAGCTAATTAGTGCATTAAGCAATGCATTGATATAAATAGCATTCTATTATGAAGTTCTATCCAGTATACTAAGCTACTCATGCAGAAACATAGGCAGCATACATGATGAAGGCGCCATATTCATAATCTTGCATTGTTGAATAGTGAAATGATAACTGCTTTCTTATTAGAGTTTTGCGTACTGTGAAACATGTAATAAGTAGATAATAAAACCCACTTAATACATAATTATTACAGACAAAACACAAAGAGACAACAACACATACAAATATGACTATATACAGGGACAGTGAAGTAAACAAAAAAGCAGAAGTAGTAGCAGAAAGAGTTCTTAACCTAACTGATTGTCTTTATGCAGAGAAACTATTGCTCTGTTTCAAAGCTGCTATTTACCATATGTATGTGTATCACATGATGTGACTGCACCCAAAGGAAAGGAGAGTGAGTATAATGTATACAAATATGAGCATATACAGGGAAGGTAGAGTAATAAAAATAAAACTATGAGAAAGTGCAGATAACCCTAATGATTATCTTCATGCACAGAAACGATTGCTCTCTTTCAAGCATGTGTCTTTCGCTATGTATATGTTTCATATGATGTGACTTGACCCTAAGTCTACAAATATAATACCTTTTCAATTTTTACTTCCTGACTGTTACTGAAGAAAACTATATGGCCTAGATATGTCAGTAAAGGGAAAAAAGGGAGAGCCAGACATGTGTTGTTATCAGTGATGTCATCAATGACATTTGTGATGTCATCTTTGATGTCCTGGGTGTTAGTGTTAGTAGCGCACGGTGGCGCGAGTTATGGTTGCTTATCTTACCATAACTGCCGAATTTCAGGGGTTTTTCGGTTTTACTTTGAACCATAACGTCCCTTTAACAAAGTTTTTTCACTGAATTTCATAGGTTTTTAGTAGCGCAACTTAACCATAACGTCCCTTTAACAAAGTTTTTTCACTGAATTTCATAGGTTTTTAGTAGCACAACTTAACCATAATATCCCTGACTTTAAATACATGTAACACAGAACATACTGAACCCCTAGCTAGTGATTTCGATGTTCGCGGACTACCGCCATGTCCGTGGACATATCGAAAATCTGAGCGTGGTGAATGTAAATTTAAATAGTGTGCCCCATTTCCCCGTTGAGGTTGGCTCTGAAAAGAGCCGTTTTTTGGGGGTTTTTTGCATATGCTTGACAGACACCTGTTATTTTGTATTTTTTTTCTTCTTTTTTTCTTACTTTACTCCTAAAATCTTCACATAACCTTCTCCAAAGCAACCCTTACATTCCAAAACAGCATGGCATTTCCCATAAAAGATAAGGAAATGCCATATTCTTTAAAAAGATAAGGAAATGCCATATTCTTTAAAATAAACAGCATTACTGGAATCAATATTCTCATTATTACAGAAGAACATACCAGCTCTAAGCATGAAGGCACACATGCCTCAGTTGATTACACACCTAGCATTGTTTTTCTGAGGACAAAAAACTGAACTATTGTCCCATATTGCCCTAGGTAGTCATCCAGAAAAAATTACTTTGGCATTTGGAAGGATGTTCATTACTGCTTGAACCAAGTGTTCCAAATCTGCCAACAAAGTAGGGGCACTGACATAGCTCAAATGGAAAGCACCATAGTGCAAAACTACCACATGGGGACTGTTGATCCTGCCCATATCTTCACAAACATGTACAATTCCCTGTACATTGCAATCAGGCACAGTGCTCCAAACGACCTCCACTCCTTTAACATCAAAATTCTTTGCAACATGCCTGCATTGTGCACTGTTGTAAACAATGCACAAACATATCTCCGAGCACCAACACCCTGACTTTCTCCACTTCTGCCATCTTCACTACACACAGTCTCTTTGAACACAAATCCACAACCTCAACATCTGATTGGCTGATCCCTATAGTCTTCTTTCCATGCTGGATTTGCTGGAAAACCCCAGATGTAGCACGCCCTGTCCGCAGACGGCATAACTCTTAGACAGCCCTTCTACCATTTCCACTTCATTCTCTGTGCCATTCCCTCATTGGATACAGCTAAGCAGGCACACAATACGGAGAATGTCCTCAGAACACCCCCATTTTGTTTATTTTCTCACATTTCAGGACACCGCGAGTGTTCTTAGAACACATTCCACTTGCCAGCGAACAATACGGACAACGTCCTCAGAACACCCCCATTTTCTTTATATATGAACATTTCAGGACACCGCGAGTGTTCTTAGAACACTTTCAGCTTGACAATGAACAATACAGACAACGTCTTTAGGACACCCCCTGCGAACATTCCAGGAACCCACGAGTCTTCTTAGAACACTTTCAACTTGACACCAAATCCATTCTGCTTATTTACGAATATTTCAGAACAGCCGTTTTGTCCACAGACAAATC
Source organism: Ambystoma mexicanum (assembly GCF_040938575.1). Classification (NCBI taxonomy): domain Eukaryota; kingdom Metazoa; phylum Chordata; class Amphibia; order Caudata; family Ambystomatidae; genus Ambystoma; species Ambystoma mexicanum. The sequence goes on along the minus strand of NC_090923.1, from coordinate 263,471,854 downwards.
GAACACAACAAAAGTGTCTAGCATATAAAAAAAACAGAACTTTGAACCTATCTCATGCACCCCCACCCTCCCCAAACACTATTACACACCAACACACTCCACTAAATACAATTTTGAATCCAAGTTTCACCGCGCTGTCCGCGGTCGTCTACGAATGCAAGATGGCGGGCGCCACAGACAATTTGACGCACTCCACGCCCCACGCCGTCCAATCAGCAAACATGTCGGGTGTCTGCGGACATTGCGCAAGCCGCTCGGCCAATAAGGGCACTGTCCGCGGAGCGAACAGGGAAGTCCGTCCGCGAAGCGAACAGAGATATCACACATTTTTTTGCCTTACATTTTGGTCATTTAAAAAAAAACTACTGGACGGATTTACACCAAATTTGCAAAAGCACGCTTTCGGGACCAAGCCCCCGCTCCTGCCACAAATTTGGTGTAAATCTGTCCAGCGGTTTGGGCTGTAGGCATGCGCAAAGTTTTTCCCATTATGGGAAAAATCAAAAGTTTTGGGACCCCCCTATAACTTTGCCCCCACTGGACCAAACCTCTTCAAACTTTGCAAACATTCAGAGTGGTCCATATACTTTTTTTGCAAAGTTTGGTGAGGATTCGTCCAGAGGGAGCGAAGTTATAAGCCACCCAAAAAATGCTCTTCCTATGGAAACACCAACTTAACCATAACTATATATATATATATATATATATATATATATATACTCAGATGATGCAATTTAACAGTTATGCATTTATGTTGCCCTCTGCTGACCAAATTACAAAGTGCGCCCACTTCAACAACAGCAATCATTTCAGTGCACCCACTTCAACAACAGCTATTATTTCAAAATACAGATGCAATTTATCAGTGTTAGGTTGCCCTTTGCTGTCCACGTGACAAAATGCACCCACCTCAACAGCAGCTACCATTTCACAAACGGAATGAGCACGGTTCTACACGGTCAACTTCACCACTATCGCAAACATTCAGAAGTTACTTAATTCCACCCCAATTCACTTCACACAGGGCACGGCATTTCCATTGCCAACGAACAGTTAATTACTGCCCATCATTTCAGCCCCTGAAGAGCAAAACACTGTAGACGGATGCCTCCTCACAAGCTGAAACTTAAAGTAGGTGCTGTAATTATGCTACTGTGCACTCTTATATCATCACAGGGACTTTGCAATGGAACAAGGTTGACAATTATGAGTCTACAAAGACACATCAAGGTGGCCTGTGTGATCAATGTAATTTATATACTGTTCTTATTCCGCAAGTACCTCTCATTCCATCTGATACGTTTAGTCTTTCAATTTACATTAATAAGACGCAGGAGCCCACTCCCTGGATGTGATTGGTGGTCATTTCAATACATCAGAAGGGGGACAGAAGAGACCCTATGAATTACCAACTGATATTGACCTTAAAGATATGCTAGAATGTCATATGTTACGCTGCGAACAGCTAGTATAGTATATAAGTACATATAATTCGTTATTGACATCATCTCAGCCAAACCGAATGCTTAGAGTGCAGTCAATAACTACTGGTATTGACTGTATTATAAGCATTTTGTCTATAGAAGCAGACAGGGAAAAAATGATGCAATGTCTAGGCAAGATTTTGTTTCAAGACATTTCCTTTTTAGCAGGATCTTTTTGTTTTGCTGCAACATGCTATTTAATGATATGATAATGATAATGATAATGATATGATAATGATAATGTGCCTTAACACAAATGTTTCTAGGTGCGACAAGACAAGGGGGGGACAGAGGGACGAAAAGACCAACGATCTTACTAGGCCTTTTGTCATTCAGATTGTCTAAGTGCAACAACGCAAAAGTGCAGTAGGATGGCGGTGGGAGGGTCAGGGAGAGGGAAAGGGAACTGCAATCAGGGTAGCAATTCTCTAAGTGAGTGCAGCCAGGGCAGTGCAACTCTCGGTAATTGCAAGGAGGCAGGGGGCTGCAGAGGTTACAGTCACAGCCCCTAAGTGCATGGTAGGCCCAGCGGCAGTGCAGGAGAGACTGATCATAGCCTGGTACCCAGTGAGACACTGGGGGTAGCCAAGCAACCAGTCAGAACAGCAGGTAGTTAGGTGATCAGTGGAGAGAGACGGAGAGAAAGCAGAGGAGAAAATGAAGGTCTTGAGCAGCTTTCAGAACTTCAGGTGGTCCGGCTCAGGTTTGGGAGGGGAAGGGAGGCCATTCCACACGTAGGCACCTGCAGATGAGAGAGATCTACCCTCAATCTCTGCCTGGAGAAGCGTGTGCCCCTCAGAGAGTTGGAGGTAGCTGAGTGAAGAGCTTGAAAACGCAGTTACTTTGGTTAAGAGAATAGGATGTAGTGCAGTCCTCAGCCCCAGAAAGCCTTGCGGATGATGCAGAGGGTCTTGAACTTGATCCTTGTCGCCACCGGGAGCCAGTGGAGAGATTTCAGGGCTGGAGAGATATGTTCCCTGGGCTTCTTAATGCCAAGGATAAGTCTCACAATCCTGTTCTGGATTAGTTGCAGAGGGCAGAGAGTAGAGGAAGGCAGATTGAGAATGAGGCTGTTGCAGTAGTCCAGCCTAGAGAGAACCAGGGCTCTGGAGACAGTGAGCTTCTGGGGCAAAGTAAGAAAAAGAGGAATAGATCTGAGGAGGTGCAGCTGGTAGTGGGCCTTGTTGGCAAGGTTCATGATGTGAGGAGAGAAGGAGAGAGTGGAATCGAAGATGACAGAAAGGTTTTTTCCTCACAGGAATGCGAAGGAAGAGGGTCCAAGGAGGGCGTCTAGAGTGAGCGAGGGAAAGCGTGAGCAGCGGTGCCAATGTGAAGGATCTCCTTCTTACTGGCATTAAGGCATAGATTGTTGAAGGTGCACCAAAACTAAATCCCAAATAGACAGTCAGGAATGAGTGATAGAGGAGAGGAAGCATAACAGAGCCGGAAAGAGAGCTGAGTGTCATCCACATAACAGTGAAGGTTCGAGGAGAAGGTAGAGATCAGGTGGGCCAAAGGGGCCGAGTAGACATTGAAGAGAGGATAGAGCCCTGGGGAACACCACATGTGGAGAGAGAGGTGGTGGAGAGAAAGGACCCATGTTAGACCTGGGAGGGTGGGTCCAAGAGGAAGGAAATCAGTCAATCCAGGACCTGATCCGTGATGTCCAGGTTCGAGCGAGTCAATTGATCAGGATGGTGTGATTGATCGTGTCAAAAGCAGAGGAAAGGTCATAGAGGATGAGGACAGAAGGAAGAGCTAGTGTCAAGATTAGAGTGCATATCTTCACGGGAACGCATAACATTCAAGCCATCACCATCACACACAAGTGCCTCGCCAAGACCGCCGCAGCCTACCTAGTAGACAGAATACACCAGACTCCAGCCCACAGACCTAAACGTGGCCAATACTCCCACCTACTATCGGTCCCAGCGTTCGACAGAGCTAAAGCTGGTTGCACCAGCTTTGAAGTATTACCCCCAATAGCCTGGTACGCACTACCTCTCAACTTAAGAAGAGAAGAATCTCTCACAGTGTTCAGAAAGCTGCTAACAACAAAGTTATTTAAATAACACCTTTTACAAATGTACTTTCTCCACCCTGTTCCACTGTAACCCTTGGAACTCTTTCTCAACACTGTCACTGAACATGTATCAACCTCTTCACTCCCTATGTATTACCTGTCCTACTTTATTAAGTAACTTGCTGTAACAACGCCACGATGCCTCCGGGCCGCTTTATAATTTCAAAATAAATAAATAAAAATGGGTGTTCAGGAGAGCAGTTTCCGTGCCTTTGGCTACTCTGAACCCAGACTGATGGTCATGGAGACAACAAACAGATTCAGTGTGGAGAGTAAGCTGGGAGACATGTTGGATAATGCTCCATCAAGCTAAGGACTATTTAGTAGAAAAAACTATCCAAGTTGTGTTGGTGGGTATGTCAGCATGCAGTGCTAATAGATAGTGACACCAGCCCAAGGTCACCAAAAAAGACGAAAGCATATGTTGTACTGTTAAACCAGAGCGCTACACCCTACATAAACTGTATTACAACATTCACTATTAACCATGACTCAACAAATTGATGCACATTATAATATTTAATTGGTAGCCTGCACATGTTTCGACCTGTAAACCGAAGGTCTTCTTCAGGGCTACCAGATTAAAATTGAAATCAAGAAGTCATACATCATTACAGATCAAATACAAAAAAGGGAAGATAAAAATCAATACATTACCAATATTTTGAGTGATTGTAAGGAGGGGATGCACAAGGGAGTGCTTGAGAAGTGAGGGGTAGGATCCAATGGCGAAAGAGTGATTGTAGAAACCAGCCAAGGCTGGAGCGAGGGTGTCAATGTGGTCCTTGATGGTTCTCGAGGAGCAGGGGAGCACCTGTTTGGATGACATTTCCATTGATCGGACTTGTCTAGAAACATTGTCTGGTGTTGTCAGAGATAAAGAGGTGAAAGGAGGAGGAGAGGGAGAAGCTGTTAGTGGGGGTCCGGTAGAGGTAGAGGGAGAGGAAGAAGAGAGCGAGGACAGGATTTCCTGGGCTTTAGAGGTGTAGTGAGAAGCCAGAGCCATACAGCGGGCCTGGGAGGGAACATGAGAGGCAGAGTCTGCAGAATGATTGGCCAGCTCGTACCAGGTTTTAAAAAATGTGGTTGTGTTGTTAGAGGCCCTAGAAAAAACAAAGAGGTGATGGCTGGAAGGTTTAGACTGAATCTTGACCACTGGCATTGCTCGGGGCAACCCTCCAGACCATCGTTCTTCGCCTGCCAAGCCATTACAGAAGGGAAAAGACCATATGCAAATCAGGCTTGGCCCCACCCCAAAAGGGGAAGTCCAGCCCGAACTGCTAGGTCACATCCCTTCTGCACGAGACCACAAGCATCCCCAAACATGTTTCACCCTTGTTGGGGATCATCAGTGAGGAGTAGCTTGGGTCTCTAGGCCCAGCAGGCACGGGACCCACGTCTGGGCATACCCGTCCCACTCGGGGTGACAAAGCAAAAACAAAGAGGTGATGGCTGGAAGGTTTAGACTGAATCTTGACCACTGGCATTGCTCGGGGCAACCCTCCAGACCATCGTTCTTCACCTGCCAAGCCATTACAGAAGGGGAAAGACCATATGCAAATCAGGCTTGGCCCCACCCCAAAAGGGGAAGTCCAGCCCGAACTGCTAGGTCACATCCCTTCTGCACGAGACCACAAGCATCCCCCAACATGTTTCACCCTTGTTGGGGATCATCAGTGAGGAGTAGCTTGGGTCTCTAGGCCCAGCAGGCACGGGACCCACGTCTGGGTATACCCGTCCCACTCTGGGTGACAAAGCAAAAACAAAGAGGTGATGGCTGGAAGGTTTAGACTGAATCTTGACCACTGGCATTGCTCGGGGCAACCCTCCAGACCATCGTTCTTCGCCTGCCAAGCCATTACAGAAGGGGAAAGACCATATGCAAATCAGGCTTGGCCCCACCCCAAAAGGGGAAGTCCAGCCCGAACTGCTAGGTCACATCCCTTCTGCACGAGACCACAAGCATCCCCAAACATGTTTCACCCTTGTTGGGGATCATCAGTGAGGAGTAGCTTGGGTCTCTAGGCCCAGCAGGCACGGGACCCACGTCTGGGCATACCCGTCCCACTCGGGGTGACAAAGCAAAAACAAAGAGGTGATGGCTGGAAGGTTTAGACTGAATCTTGACCACTGGCATTGCTCGGGGCAACCCTCCAGACCATCGTTCTTCGCCTGCCAAGCCATTACAGAAGGGGAAAGACCATATGCAAATCAGGCTTGGCCCCACCCCAAAAGGGGAAGTCCAGCCCGACTGCTAGGTCACATCCCTTCTGCACGAGACCACAAGCATCCCCAAACATGTTTCACCCTTGTTGGGGATCATCAGTGAAGAGTAGCTTGGGTCTCTAGGCCCAGCATGCACGGGCCCCACGTCTGGGCATACCCGTCCCACTCGGGGTGACAAAGCAAAAACAAAGAGGTGATGGCTGGAAGGTTTAGACTGAATCTTGACCACTGGCATTGCTCGGGGCAACCCTCCAGACCATCGTTCTTCGCCTGCCAAGCCATTACAGAAGGGGAAAAACTAAATGCAAATCAGGCTTGGCCCCACCCCAAAAGGGGAAGTCCAGCCCGAACTGCTAGGTCACATCCCTGCTAGGTCACATCCCTTCTGCACGATTTGCATATGGTCCTTTTCTTTTTTTTGGGTATGTATTCTGCATGGTTGAACAGGGAATGGGATTGACACGACTACACAACTTCCTTACTTTGATTGTTCATTGTCTTAGCCTTCTCACTCAAGAGTGTCATCATCTATGGTCTAGTTAACTGTAAATTAAGAGAAGAGAAGACACGTATTTGCATACCAGTCTGGTCACTTACAGCAGCACTGTCTCACTTTTTCATGAAAGAAAATAAAAGCAGATACAATACACCATTTGTAATTGCCACTCAGTGTGTGCCAGTTTAATATATTGACAGTACATTTGTACTTCCTAACATAACCCATTACACTCTTCAGCTGCTTATGCAGTCATAGTTTTTTTCTCTACATTCTGTGACTTGTACCCCAACTTTCATAATGGGAAAAGTTGAACTACAAGTCCCAGAATGCAAACAAAAAATCTAGGAATACATAAACACCTACAGATTAGAATGCATCATGTTGAAAAGCATCCATATACTCCTAACATATTAAACTTCCACGCACCAACTGCCAATTAAAAGTGTACTACACATCATTTCCATCAACTTCTTCTCTTTTACATAGTGTTACAGAGCTTCTACAAGTGCACATATGCATATCATAACTTGCATGAAAATGCTCCTAAAATTAACCATTTTTAACCGTCCACCAATTTTATTAACTGCTTAACCCCACCCCTCCTCCTTCCGTCATAAATATCAACCTTGCTTACTAAAAGCACTTTGCCATTACCACATATCCCCGCTAACCTTTTTATAAAATTACAGGAAAAAAGCACATTACTGAAGACAACAAGTGAAAAACGAACACCCTTTGCATCCAACAAAGTAAGTGCATTAATGTACCTTGTATATGTATGTAATTACAGCAGCACAGTTTCACGATATAGTACCCCAGAGTACTATTTTCAAACAAACATTTCTTTCACTCTAACCCAGTATATACCACAATTCACACTCTCACTATTCCCATCTACACACCACCATGACAACACCATCTCTATTGCTTAAAGACAGCATAACCACACTACAGATTGCATCACTCCATCATTCCCTTACTCACTAACCCAACACCATCACACCTCGGCAGACTCATACTCTCACAACCTTCCCAACATGACCTAATTTACCACCTCAAAATTAAACAACAATCTATTCAGCTCTAAAATCACACTCTCAAACCCATGCATCATAAATGCATGGCTGCAGAGACGGACCACATACCTAGACCCAGACGAAAGCCCCAAGTGACTCTCCCGCTCGTACGTACTGGACGAACATATCCAGACCGGCAGACGCATCTAGATAGACGTTGGCCTGCGTTGCATCTGGATAGGATCGATTGAAGGATAACATGCCCACGCCCAGAAAAACGTGAATGCTAACATGTGCCACACCTAGAATTGTGAACACCGGCCTGTGTGGCACTCAAATGGAGTTGTGAATGTTAGCATGCCCACACCTGGACTGGTCCCTAGACACTAGCCTGCGCCGCATCAGGATGGGGATGTGAGGGTTGGCATGACCACACCTGGATGGAGTCCTAATCATTGGCCTGCGCCGCGTATAGATGGGAATATGAGGGCCAACAGGTGTCACACTCAGACAGAACTACACATGTTAGCATGGTAAAGGTCAGGTAACCCACTAACCAATATAAACTCAAACTCTGCATACTTATCTCACTCAAAAAATTCACAACAATCTCTTGCACATCAAGTCGCACGCACTTCACAACACTGCAACAACACATAAGCCGGAACAACAGCACACGCGGACTGACTCCAATCCGATAGCCGCACCAAAGCTCAGCACCCTGTGTATACTGAGTTGAAGCTGCCAACAGAACACCACTCCTCTCACTATCCTACTCCCTTCTTCACCTTACTAACCCATCCCACCTTTATCGCTTACAGGTCCGCCTGAGCGCCTGGGGACCAATTCCGTTGGTGACGGTGCGCGGTACAAATACCTTTAACATTTAACATTTAACATTTAACATATACATTGCCCAACTTTCCAAAGCAAACTTTCACTTTTCCCAACAGACACAACAAAATGCCTACTAAAAGCAACTACGTAGAAAGAAAGAAAACCTAGAGCAGATAAGAATAAAACTACACCATATAGTCATTCACCTCTAAAAGAATGTATTGAAAACATTAAAACAAAAGAGCTAGTAATCTCACTCAACAAAGCTAAACCAGCCATGACTATATAAAGTAAGGCCCCTAGATGTAGAAAGAAAGGCAGACCTACTAACAAACCCATACCTCTATCTACCAGTGTTACGTAGTCATAGTAAAGCAATCCAAAAGAATTTACAGTACAGAAAATTATTCACTGTAGAGTTCTTTACAATTTTACAAAAACATTTGAAAAGTCACAATCTACCCTTAAAAACTACTGTAGGAGACTAATCCTGCAAACTCTAATTGACAGCATTTTTCTACTAAATAGAAAATTGTTTGCATACATTTTTAACATAAAGATAGGACTAACTAAATCAATACATTACAAAAACTACTTCTAAACCTGCACAGTGTTAGTATACAAACCTTTTCAAACTTCTGTTATGGTGAATGGATTCACACAAGCAGCACAGAACCTTATATCAATGAAAAAACACCTGTAACTCGATGGTCTGTCAACCGGGAGAGTCACGAGCCATCTTCAGTCACTTTTTCTCTAAACTCTCGATTTACTCCGCCCATTGACTCTAATACACTTTTATCAGACATCACTATGCAATCATGTATGACACCGGCCGTATTGGACCTAGATTCCGAGAGTTTTCATACCCCTAACCTCGCTTTTGAAACCCATGTAAATAATCAAGTCCCTGCTATCATTCATGCTGTGGTCTGTTTGTCAATTCCTCAACTTTACTCTCAGTTTATGAAACAAAATCCAATATCTATTACCCCACCTAATATGTCTCTCCTTCTAGATCAATACCGCCTCTGTCTCAGCCTATGCACAATCAATTGGTAATATTCCCATTACTGGTGTCTATATTATATGTTATTCCTAATTTGTCTGTAGAAAGGAGGATGTATAGCATCATGTGATGGAATTTGCCTATTGTGTGTTATATGATTTTGGCCATTTTGTGCGTTAAGTCAATTGCATCAGGCACCTTAAACCATTCAGACATCTTGTAATGTTGCAAATGATGCCAACAAACACATGGGAATATATTTCACCTGCTCTCAGCATTTCTGTGGTTGACAGTATGCTGCTGTTTGGACATGCATATTGCGTCAGATCCAAAAAAACTATGTACTTACGATGCCTAACAGAACTCACATTAAAATCACCCAACAGGGTCCACAAATATTCATCCGTAGGTATTACATGCCAATGAATTGACAGCGGACTTCCAGCTCTCACCCAATGATTCATCTTCCAATGATGAGACCCGTAACTCAAGAAAAATCAAGGGTTTATTTGTTGCATTTATCCAGCCAATTAGAGCATTATCAGGCTCATTGATCAAGTTTGTTCAGAGATTCAGAACCCACAAATATCCTAAATGAGGTTTTACCCTCTGTATAAGGGATATTCCTGTTCCTTTGCAGATTTGGATGGTGTTGGCAACTTGGCTGAGCATGTTGAGAAGGTTGGAGGAGTCTGTTTGGTGTTGGCCTTCTGTGTAGTTGATTGGTATTAAGCCTATACACACCTTTGTCTTAATGTTTGTTTATGATGTGTGAGCTGGTTGTGTAAGTTCTCCCATTTAGAAATAAATGTTTTCCTTCTCCTCTATTGCCATCCTCTTCTGTGACCAATGTAAATTTAAGAAATGTTTCGTCCACCTACTCTTATCCCCCAAAAAACACAACAAAACACACATTGTTTGCACTTTCCAAGTTTCCATGTTTGTTAGTATAGTTTATAGTACTGAAATGTTGTTGCATTGTATTAGTTTACAGTTTTAGTCTTAGCAGCACTTTTGATGAAGAATTGTTCACTTAGGGTATTCTGGTTCTTTTGGGCTCTTTGGTAGTCAGACATTTAGCTTCTTCGGATGAGCACATGCTTCTCAGTTTGGGCTTTTTACCATGTGCTGGTTGGGGAAGAGGAAGACGGCTGGTGGTCGGAGAAGCTGCTTTTCTATCTCCTCGCAGAAGGAGGAGGATTCCAACATGAGGAGGTTGGATCTTCATGCACTTTGTAGGCATCAGTTTGTGGCCCAAAGCCACACAGCACTGCCTATCCTGTGCATTTGTGAAGGATGAAATTGGGCAAGCCTCAGTTGCATCCTGTGGAAAAAAACAGAGAACCTAAGTGGGTGGCCGCAACCTACGAAAGGACTTGGTTACTTTAGGTGGTGTTTTTACCCTGTGAAAGACTTGTTACTCTTTTTGGCCTGGATCAACACTCACGACAGATTCCTCGACTTTACATCTACCTACAGTAGGGCCAATTTGAATTTTCTGGACATCATTATCTCAGTGAATGATGCCTCCAAAGAACTTCTTGTCAAACCATACAACAAACCAACTGACAGAAACTCTATGCAACACTACGAAAGTTTCCACCCAAAACATGTCAGGGACAATCTGCCTCTAGGCCAATTTCTAAGGTTAAAACATAATAGCTCGAATAAAAACTACTTTTTGGAAAGTGCTACTAAAATGCAAGACAACCTGACTGGACGAGGGAATCCAAAGGAAGTAACCAACAGAGCATTGAAGAGAGCCAAGAACAACCACCATGAAGCCCTTTTGGAATATAAAGAGCAGAATATTGCAGAAATCAGTGATGCATTGCATTTCTCATGTAGCCTGTCCAACATTTGCAAAGTAGACATCCAAAGGTGGGGCAATAAGGCAAGTGCTGGAGGACCCAAGAAGGCAGGTGCAAGGGGAAAATGGAGGGGGAAGGGAGAGTAAGTGCAGAGGACAGGGTGGACCAGGTTAGGTCTGGTCCGGGCAAGGTAGCCCGAAGGCAGTGCTGACAAAGGATGCTGAGGGGACTGGTAGGGTGCGGTCTGGCCCCTGCATATCTGGAGGGTCCAGACCCCAGTCACTGCTGCAGAAGCTAAATTAGCAAGGGAGGGGGAGAGCGAAGGAAGGGAAGAAAAGGAAAGTCTTGAGAAGTTTCCAGAATTTAAGAAGAACCGGCTCAAGTCTGCACGGGCAGAGAGGCCGTTCCGGAGGGTTGCACCTGCCAAGGAAATGGATCTACCTCCCACTCTCTGTTTCGTAAAATGTTTGACCTGCAGAGAGTTGGAGCCAGAGTAACAGAAGACTCTGGAAGGGAGGTATTTAGGGAGGGAAAGCTGGATGTAGAGAGGTTCCAGGCCTCAGACAGCCTTGTAGATGATGCAAATAGTCTTGAATGTGATCCTTGTGGTTACTGGGAGCCAGTGGAGAGATTTTAGGGCTGGAGAGATGTGATCGCTGGGCTTAAGGCCAATGATAAGTCTTGCAGTCCTATTCTGCATCAGTTGAAGGGGGCAAAGGTAGGAAAGAGGCAGATTCAGGAAGAGTCTGTTACAATAGTCCAGCCTCGAGAGAACCAGGGCTTTGGAGACGTTGAGCTTTTTCGGGAAGGTAAGGAAAGGAAGAATGCCCCTGAGTAGGTGGAGCTGCAAGTTGGAGACTTTGGCAAGGTCTGTGATGTGTGGATAGAAAGAGAGAGAGGCCAAGGTGTTTTGATTCACACGTGGGTAAAGGGAGGGGTCCTAACAAGGCTAGCCAGAGAATGGGGGGTAAGTAAGGGGCCTGCATCCCAAAAAGAAGGATCTCTGTCTTACTGGCATTAAGGCAGAGATCATTGGCAGAGCACCATCCCTGAATACCAGTCAGGCAGTCAGGTATGAGAGAGAAGGAGGAGCAGGTAGAGGATGGCAGCTTGAATGAGGGTTGTGTGTCATCTGCGTAACACTAAAATTGAGGGGAGAAGGGGGAGATCAAGTGTGCCATAGGGGTCAAGTAGGTATTGAAGAGCCATGATGATAGGACAGAGCCCTGAGGAACACCACAGGTAGAGAGTGAGGTGGAGGAGAGAAAAGGACCCATTTTCATTTGGGAAGGTCTGTTTGAAAGGATCACCTGGTCTGTGATGCCAATGGTATGGAGGAGGTTAGTGAGGAAGGAGTGGTTGACTATGTCAAAGGCAGAAGACAAATTGAGGAGGATTAGAACAGAAGGTGCGTTAGAGTCCAGGTTAGACAGTAGGTCTTCACGGGGTGTCCAGGAAAGTGGTTTCCGTGCCTCTGGATGCCCTGAAACCGGACTGGTGGTCATGGAGGAAGCCAGCCAGTTCAGTTGGGGGATGAACAGCTTCTACAAGAGTTTGCCCAAGAAATGGGTGATAGAGATAGGGCGATAGTTTTCTGGGCAGGAAGGGTCTGCCGATGGCTTTTTTAGAAGAGGGTCCACATGAGAGTGCTTAAGGGATTGTGTTTTCAGTTTACATTGAAAATGTTTACACTCTATGACATTACACATTCCTTATTGAAGCAACAATTTGTATACAATTTTAAGAGGATACACATTCAATAAAAAGGACCACATAGAACAGTACAACGTATTGTATACCTAGCCTTGGTGCCAAATCCTTTGCCATTCCTTCACACCCTGTTGTACACTCAGTTTCAAGACAATTATTTCTAATAGCTTACATAAAACTAATATCAGAGTTTAGTTTGAAGCAGTCATTAACCTGTTCTACCAAAATAATGTCAGACCTTGGTCAGTAAAGGGAACAAAAGGGCCCAATAATCTAATCCTTTCATCCCCAAATACAGTAAAACTCAACACTAAATGAAATAGGAATGCCATTTCCCCATCACCACAGGCACTGCAACCACAGTGTTGGTAGTACATTTAGCCACCATTTAAGATACACATTTCTATACTTTTGAGATGTGAATTGTAGTATGTACATTCTTGGGGTTGACTTGGGGATATAAAGTAATTTTTTATCCCTGTACAGCTTCAGTATTTCTAGATCTGTCATATCTGTGCTTTTGTCCCATCGCCAAATCTTGTTCATCTTTACCTACTCAGAATCAGTTGGTTTAATAGTTGTCAATTCTTCAAACACTGTACAACGTTGATAAACTTTCCTCAAAAAGGGATATAGATGTAATCAATTTGTTAGACAATCGTATACATATGAGCCCAGGCTAGGTTTCTCTGTCAATTTTAACTTATACAAGATCGACAAGCTTCACTTCATATATTGGGCCCACCATGAGACTGTACCCAACTCAAGGTGAATAATACTAATTGGGGTAGATTTAGGGAGACCCAGCACCGCCTTCCAGATTTTTCCCTCAAGTGAATCCAAGAATTTATGGTTTTTAAATAAAATAATTTCACACCGATTTAGAAGCATTGGTGTCACCTTTAGCTTGTACAACTCAATTTAAGGTATTAGGAAAAAGATTCACAGTTTTTCCCTTTGAATAGCAAAATAACATTTACAGGATATAGGAAACCACAGGTATCTGATTGTTTCGACCCTGGCAATCGGCAATTCATTGAATTTTCCACGGAAAGGACTTTGAATTGCATTTTTTAGTGAATGTCATTCTGAAAGATTTTTCGGGGTTATTCAACAAATTATTTTTACGGAAGTATCTTTCCACTTCCTCCAAAGATCTCTGCAAGCCATCCTGTGTGTAATCTATAAGCACCAGATCGTCAGCGTATGCCAAAATATTTACTCTTAGATCTTTCCATCTCAGAGAATAGCTTTCCTAGTCTTTACTTTCACCTAGATTTCTGCCAGGTAGAGATAAAAAGAAATGTGGGGGCTAGAACGCACCCCTGCTTAACTCCTTTTGCAATAGGGATCATACTAGATATATCTCCCAGATTGTTCACTCCCACCCTTATTGAGTATCCCGAGTATAATAGCTATAATTTGTCCCACAATTTATTGATATTAATTTTATCAAAGGGTGCCTCAAGATCAATCACTGCTAAATGTGGGGAATTTCCAAACTGACTATCTATAGCAAAGACAATGGCACATAAGGTTAAAGCATTGGTAATATTTTTTATTTTATTACATTTGTTATACGCCCAGACCCGGGGGTATCACGGCGTAGTTACAGACAATGGGAGAATGCAATCTTAAATGCGAACACAGAAGTATACAGGAATAAACAGTCAATAATATACAACAATATACAAAATAGTCAGCTATGTACAGTTAATTAGAGCGGATTGGTGCTCTGGTACAGTTAGTACTTGTTGAATAGCCAAGTCTTCAGAGGGCTTTTGAATTTTGGGAGGGATGTTTCGTTCATAATGTGGGAGGGTAGAGCGTTCCAATGTCTGGGAGACAGTATTTTGAAGCTACTGCTCCCTGCTTTTTCTCTTTTGTATCTAGGGGTTTCAAGGTATGCATTTTTATTGGATCTGAGGAGTCTGGTCTGGGGCTTCTTCATGACTGTGTTGTTGAGGTATTTAGGTGCTTTGTTGGCCATGCATTTTTGAGTGATGCTCAGGGCTTTAAATAAGATTCTGGCTCGGATAGGGAGCCAGTGGTGGTCTCTTCTGGTGTTAGAGATATGTTCAGATTTTTTGATGCCTAGGGCTGCTCTGAGGGCCTTGTTCTGCATGAGTTGAAGTTTGGCTATGTTGGCTTTGGAGTTGCCAAGGAACAGGATGTTACAATAGTCTAGCTTAGACAGTATGAGTGTTCTGGCTAGAGTAACGCAGTTGTTGGCTGAGAGGAATTTGCGGCTAAGGGAGAAGAGTTTGGCAGTGTAAGAGGTGGACGAGGCTAATGTGTTTACTTGTTTAGACATGGATAGTGTTGCATCTAAGTAAACGCCAAGGGTCTTGACTTGTTTAAGGACAGGGATTATGGTGCCATCGATGGTGAATGATTTGAAAGCGGGCTCAAGGGAATCGATTTTGCTGGAGGAGCCTAGTATGAGGAGCTCGGTTTTGTTGTCCTTGAGACAAAGGCTATTATTGGCCATCCAGTTTTGAATGAGTGAGTAAATTTGGTTAACCAGGAGTGAGTCTTGTGCGTGATTACCTGAGAGTGGAATGAGGATTTGGGTGTAATCGGTGAAGTTGGTATAGATGACACCCATGGCATCCAAAGCTGCGAATAGAAGCTTAGTATAGGCATTATTCAGAGTGGGGGATAGGCAAGAACCTTGCAGTGACACCTGCAGGGACTGGCACCGGGTCTGCTGATTCTTTGCCGATGGATACTCTGGAGTGCCTGTCTTCCAAGAATGATTTGATCCAGTTAGTGGCGTTCTGAGGTAGGTTGAAATTGTTCGCTAGAGTGAGTTTATCATGGTCAACCAGATCAAAGGCCGCTGAGAGGTCCAGGAGCATTAGTAAACATAGTTTACCTGCTTCTATAGGTAGTCCTGACCCCTTTCTGAAAACCTATTTGCAGCGGGCTTAGGATTCTATTGGATTCAGTCCAAGAAATTAGATCCCTAAGCAAAAACTTTGTAAAATTCTTTGCAGAGAAATCTATTAGTCAATGGCATGGTTATTGTTTGGCCCGGCTCTGTCCCCTCTCTTAAAGATTGGTACAATAAAATCACTTGTCCAAGAGCTCGGACAAATAGAACCCTCTACAATCTGTGAGAACAACCTGATTAAGACATCTGCCCACAAAACCAGATTTTCTTTGTAGATACGGTTTTAAACATCATCTGGAACACTGACTTTCCAATAATGATCTCTATGTCTAATCTATCAAATTCATAGACCCCTGCACCACTTTTCTCTGGTTATCTATACATGGTGCCATACAATCCACATTTGCTTTACATTTTGTGGTTAAATAATCCATCCATTGTTTCTCGGACACACAGCAACTTTGCAATGTCACCTGCTTCTCTCCCATTCCATTTAGAGCTCTCCAGATTTCACGAGTATCATTTTTGATGATGTCATTAAAGAGTATTTATTTTAATATATGCTTCCAGTCTATGGGTTTTCAACCACCTTCCATTAAGACTGTCTAAAACGTTTTATTTTATTGTTCACTTATTTATTTATTTATGTATGTACTTATTTATTTATTTATGTATTATTAGATATACATCTAGCCAAAAAGGCTTTGCATAACACACGAACATACATTTACATAAGAAATAATCTATACAAAAATATAAAATACATATTGCACTTCTAAAATACATCATTCAAATCATTTTAAAATCACCACAATCTTTAAATAAAATACTACAAAATAGCAGACAAGATTAATATTATTACCTCTCGTAACAATCATCCATAAGTCAATTGTTTCTGTCATGTCAATTGCATTATAAGATTTAAAATACTTAGTTCTCAAATCAATTAAACTTTCACAAATCATAATAAGGTGGTATAGTGACTAGGAGACATTATTACCACATAGACCAATTTCCTCTGTACTCGTGGAATTCCTAATCTATCGCCTTTCGTCTCCAGTGCCTCTGTCATATTAAATTTCATCAATAGATAAGTATGGAACGTACTAATACTCGGATAGGCTTTTATATACTTAGGGGGCATAGTTTGAGTTAAAATCTCTTCGAGGTACACTCCACTATTGGCTTTCGATGCAATGTTAATCATATTTTGCTCGTACCAAAAGTCATACAATTTCTTTTTTCGACTCCTTTTTAATACCATTATTGTTGTAGTACCAGGGGCACACCCAATTGATCTTTTCCTATGTAATCTTTGCAGAGTGCCCATAGTGTCAATCAACACATTACCTTCTAAGTTTAGAAATGCTTTCACATATGTAACAATAATCATATCCATATGTAGTGTAACCACCTTTTCATAGGACAAGACACATTGGCAAGTGTATGCATACCATATGCCTTTTATGGCAAATTCTAAGTACAGATATTCCACACTAAGATTTTGTGGTAGTCGTAAGTTTCCTCAGAGGTTTAGCTTCAAATACCACTAAACATTTTACAAAGATATGTCCCCATATCTCTACAGCATAGAGTAAAATTGACCTGATTTTCACTAGGTAGATATTGAGAACTGCAGAAACGGAATAACCACTGTTTCTTCCAATGAAAGCACTCAATGCATTCACTGTTAAGATACACTGATTCTTCAGTGCAGACCATTGTGATGCCCAATTTAACTTCTCAAATGATGATCCCGAGGTATTTATAAGAAGTCACTTGTTCAACTTTTTTTCAAGCTAAATTCCATAAGTATTTCCTTGGTCTATGTTTTTTTTTTGAAAACCATGATTTTGCTTTTGTCAATATTAATAGTCAATCCATTATAGGCAGAATCGGCAACTAAGGAGTCAAACATATGCTGCAGACCTACTGGTGTATAATCTAATATCAGCAGCTCATCGGCATAGGCAAGCTCACTTGTTCACTTATGCTCTAGGCAGAGTTTGATTACTGCTTACAAGAATTTTAATTTTCCTCCACAAGATGTTCATATCATTTATATAATTATTGAACGAGTTTCGATGACCAGGTATCAACACCACTGTGACTTTGTTTTTTAACATTTCTGCTGGTCCCAGCTTTTCCAGCACTAATTTAAACTTATTTGGGTTGGTGACATCCTCCTTTTGCTTGTCTGATTCAGAAATCCACCACTTTTCCAATTTAATGTGTGCTCCTTTACCATTTCCTATTTGCTCAACTCTGTTGTTCTTTCCCATTACAACATGATTTGTTGGCCCACCCTGCTCTACACTCTTTAAATGGCCCAAATCAAGAGGTAACTGCAACATTTCATGGTCACTCCAGCTGGAATTAACTATTTTAAATGTACACATTTTAGGAAGAGCCAGAATACACACAAACAGTCTATTGTGGAAACTCTACCTAGATTATGCCATTTAGGTGCATTTATCAATTTCTCATCATATAGCATATTGGTCTGAATAAAACCAAATCTAGCAAATAGAGATGACCATACTCTACCCTATGAGTTTCTGTTAACACCTATACTATCTTCAATCAAAATTGTGCTTGTCTTCTCCTCAAATTGCCGAGCCATACCACAGGTACATTCACAGTTAAAATCCCCCCTACAAGTATCGGGCTATTCATGTGCAACCTCTGCCATTTCACCAAGATGTTTTCATTTTCTACAAACACAGTATCTAGTTCAGTGGAAACAGGATTTAAGTAGACATTTATAACTAAAGTGTATACCAAGATATCATCATGTTTGTCATTTACCTCTGTTACCAAAACAGCCTCTGACTTATAACACTAGTTTTTAATGGTGGGGCATATACTAATTCTTATGGCAGTTAATAGACCTCCCATCGGGCGTCCATTTCTCCTTTCTTTGCAAGCTTCACATTTAGCATTAAACCATCTAGCACTGGAGTCGTGCTCAGCCATGTTTTTTGTAATAGAACGTAGACTAGATTGAATAAAGCTTTAGTATTGTGTAAGAAAGTTAAAATCACGTGAGTTCCAACCTAATACCCGATTTTAGAATCCAGAAAAGATGGGATTTCTGGCAGGGTATTAGCAAGCCATTCCCAGCCGAATGATGACTGATTTCGGTAGAAATGCCTGCGTTGGTCATTTTCAAATGTTTTGGTTATTGTCAGATTTCTACTGAATCCTCCATTTCCACTTCAAAATCGCCAGTTCCTCAATACTCAGCGAAAAACTGGGGGATTGAGTGTTAAAAATACCCAGAGGTATACTTAGGGCTTCATTAGAAGTCCAGCGGTAGCCGTGCCAGTAAAACTGGCAGGCTGCAGCCAGACTTGCACATTTATCGCCGCCTGGTTCCACGGAAGCACTGGGGCATTACAGCCCCGGTGGTCCGTGAAGTCAGGCGCCGGAAAATGTAAATCCCCATTCCCATTTGAGTCCGATAGCAATGGGGAACATGGAAGCACCGGCACTGTGTGCAACAGTGTTGGTGCTTCTATGTAAGTCTGCCCGCAGCAGGGAAGCACCCACACGCAGATTCATGGGGTGCTGATCCGGTAACAATGTTGCCCGTAGACTTACCGGCAATGTTGTTACCGGACCGGCACACTTACGAGGCCCCTAGTCTTTTGGTTTGAGTTGTTTTGCTCCACAATTTCTTTATCAAGACTCGCCAAGTAAATCGGATGCAGTAGACTCACAGGCCGATTCATGGAATTAATGTGCGCTGAAAATTCCGGCGCTGAGGTGGCAAAACGTGCGATTTGCAGTAAAAGTGCGAAAATCGCAGTGCAACTGAGAAAATCGCAGGGAAACCAGCGCACATCGATTCATGGAAGTCCGTGCGCGAGAAATATATTGGATGTGCGCTGAAAAAGTGCGCGGCGCACGCCGGCGCACAGGCCATCCAACGGTGTGCGCCACGGCCACTGCGAAATCGCACATAGCGCGGCGCACATTACAAAAGTAGGCGGAACACGGGGCGTAACACTCGGAATGGGGAACAACGTGTGAAAATATGGGCGTCACGGGGGAAGTACAGGAGGCAAGTGCGCGGAACGCCCACACGCTCGCCTACAACTCGTATTCATGGAATCGAATAGGGCAAACCAGCGCACGGTCAAAGACGCGCACAGGGCCAAACAAGTACGTCACAAGAAAGCAGGCGGTAGCGTCCCTGCGCCTAAAATAAATGTGCGCCCAAATGTGCGCTAACAAAAAGCACCCATATACAGCTATGATGAATGATCCATACTGTGGCCCTCTAGGACAAATGAGGTGCAAAGGGGTACTGACAAACACGGACACCCGCTGTGTGAAAAATATTGTGTGCATGTATTACGGGGTTCGCGGGAAGTTCCACACGCGATTGGCCTGGGCACGTGTATTCTGGGGTGCGCGGGAAGTTCCACACGCAAATTTGCAGGGTACGTGTATTTCGCTGTGTGCGCGAAGTTCCACACGCAATTTCAGCAGGGTACGTGTACTCCGGGTGCGCGGAAAATTCCACACACGAATCCAGCAGCCTACGTGTATTTCGGGGGTGCCGGGGAGTCCCACACGTGAATTGGCCGTGTGGGTCCTTCCAGCTGTTCCCTCTACACCCTCCACGGCCCCTGCAGGCGGCCAACACCACAGGGGACTACCCTGCACCCCTGCACATGGCCCGCAGGCAGCCCATCCACCATGGCCATGCCCCCAGCCAACCCACATGTCACCTTGCACTACTGCCCACCAACGCATGTCTCCCAGCACCCCCACCCCCCAGCAGTGCAGGGCACCCTCCACCAGGCCCCCACTCCTGTCCCCCTGCACCCCCACCCCCCTGCATCCAGGGGCACCCTCCGCCATGCCCCCACTCCTCTCTCCCTGCACCCCCACCCACCAGCAGTGCAGGGCACCCTCCACCAGGCCCCCACTCCTGTCCCCCTGCACCCCCACCCACCAGCAGTCAGGGGCACCCTCCACCAGGCCCCCACTCCTGTCCCCCTGCTCCCCCACCCCCCAGCAGTGCAGGGCACCCTCCACCAGGCCCCCACTCCTGTCTCCCAGCACCCCCACCCACCAGCACTGTGGGGCACCCTCCACCAGGCCCCCACTCCTGTCCCCCAGCACCCCCACCCCCCAGAAGTGCAGGGCACCCTCCACCAGACCCCCACTCCTGTTTCCCAGCACCCCCACCCCCCAGCAGTGCAGGGCACCATCCACCGGGCCCCCACTCCTGTCCCCCTGCACCCCCACTCCCCAGCACTGTGGGGCACCCTCCACCAGGCCCCCACTCATGTCCAACTCATGTCCCCCTGCACCCCCAGCCCCCAGCACTATAGGGCACCCTCCACCAGGCCCCCACTCATGTCAAACTCATGTCTCCCACCCCCTCCACCCCCCAGCAGTGCGATTTGCCAGGATACATGTATTCCAGGGGTGCGGGGGTAGTCTTACACGCGATTTCATCAGGGTATGTGTATTATGGGTCCGCGTGAACTTCCACACACGATATCAGCATGGTACGTGTATTACGGGGTTCGCGGGAAGTTCTACACGCGATAGCCCTGGGTACATGTATTTTGGGGTGCGCAGGAAGTTTCACACGCAAATTTGCAGGGTACGTGTATTTCAGGGGTGGCCGGGAATATGTACTCGAGACTGGGCCTGGAAGAGAGTGTTACGTGTATTCCTGGGGTGGGCGCGAAGATTTACACGGTCGCCTACAACGCGCAAAAAAAGAAAAGGTCCAATCCGGAACACGTACGCCAGCATGCAGCAGGCGCACGTCCCGCGCAGCATAAAAGAGTGCGCAAACAACAAACAAGCTCAGACGCCAGGATGAATATACTGTTCCTAGCAGCAGTGGCCGTGGTATACCGCAGGAGGAGGAGAAGGATAGTCAGGGCCAGAATCTTCACACCCAGAACCGGCCTATTTGGTATGATTGATGACCAGGTGTATGGGAGGTACAGGTTTCCACCACACATAATACTCGACCTGGTCAGTGAGTGGGAGCATGACCTCACATCACCCACCCTGTGCTCCCAAGCACTCAGCCCCCTGGAGAAGGTCCTCAATGAACTGCACTTCTTGGCTACCGGATCATTTCAGCGGACAAGTGCCATAGTGGGGGGGGGGGTGTCACAGGCCACGCAGTCAAAGTGCCTACACGAGGTGTTGGCCATCATCACTGCACGCCCATCAGTCCGCAGGCACATATACCTGCCCAGAACACCTGCAGAAAGGCAGGCTGTCAGGCAGGATTTCTAAAGGGTGGCACAATTCCCCAAAGTGCTAGGTGCCATTGATTGCACCCATGTGGCTCTACGTTCCCCCAGGGCATCTGAGCACATCTACAGAAACCGCAAGCACTGGCATTCCATCAACGTCCAGGTAGTATGTGATTCCAAGGGAATCATCACCTCAGTATATGCCAACTATCCAGGGTCCACCCACGACAGTTTCATTTACAGGATGTCAACCCTAAACCGGGACATGGAAGCTGGGTGGCATGGCGATGCATGGCTGCTTGGTGAGTATAAATGCCACAGCACACGCATGCATGACAGATACAGAGTAATGTCAATACCCCACTAATGATCCCCATCACCACCTCCCCAGGGGACAGTGCCTACACTCTGAGCACCCACATGATGACGCCAATTCGGAACCCCATCACGCCTCCAGAGGTAAGATACAACACAGCCCATATTGCAACACAGGGCATAGTGGAGCGCACATTCGGAGTGCTCAAGTCACGCTTTCGTTCCCTTGACCGTTTTGGCGGGCAGCTGTTATACGTTCCCCCAGTAGTGTGCAGGATCATAGTGGCAGCATGTGTCCTGCACAATGTTGCAACACACCGGGGCATGGCTGTGGACATGGTGGTGCCCCCACATCCCCAACCACAGGCACGCCCGCTGCGCATGGGAGGGGAAAGGGCACGGGGTGAGGCAGCCCGTACGCAGCTGGTGGCTAATTACTTCACATAGAAATCACACCCCTGTGGAGTGCAAACAGCCCTGGCACATACCATCTGACAATCAATGATTACTCAATCTGACAATTATGATGAATTAAGGGACAGTCAACTGTCAGAACCATAGCAGCCTGAGATTGTTCATCTGGAAGTGTCACAATGTGTGCATCCCTACCTACACAAACACCACCAATGCAGTGTCATCAAAAGACACACTTCCAGGCAGCAAAAATGAATACCTCTTGCAAAATACAACATGAGAACAGTGCCATGTCACCCAACCCCTCCCCGGCACGGCCACACAACACACCATGGCATGTCATGCGATGTGAGAGCAAACAAATTAATCCCCACAACATGACCCAAGTGTCACAAACTACAGTGTCCATAATGGAGACTGGACACACATGAAATGCTCACAGTAATGCAGGACCAACAACACACATTACCAAATACTTACCAATAATACTAATCACCTACACAACCTCCAACCTACCATAAACATGACAGTACGGACTTAAAACATTGGTAGCCTCACTACCTGATAATGTCAGCACTTCGAACACTTCCAACTGTGCAGTGTTAGCGCCACGCAAAAGTGTAGGTGCACTGCTTACATGTACTCCATTTCCAAAGTAGACCGCCTTGTGAAGACATGACAAATGGACCTGCAAATTAGGAGGATGAGATGGATGCAGAGGCACATATCAATACACCATGCAGTGTACAATACAACGACAATATGCACTAGGAATGTATACACAGTATTGACTACAGACTGCCCACACATCAAATGGGAGTCCAACGTCACTGTGTAAGTCAATGTCACTTGGGCACACCCTTTGCAAGCCCATGGGAACGGGAAGCAGGAGGGGTGTGTGTCACACAAACCCAAGCATCTGACCCAAATTCAGGACAAGCCTGCATGTGCCCAGCCACAATACAGCGTATGCCCACGGGAGCCACACAAGCCAACACACTGTCCAAAATTAAAAAAAATAAATAATAATAATCAAAAATAAAAAGTCAAAAATGAAAAATGAAAAATGGCCATGAATGGGCCCGGGGGATTGGGGGAGGCCACCCTGGAGGTCCGAGGACAGGGTGCACACCAAAACCCACCTGTGTGGATCTTACGGAAAAAAAAACACCTCCATGGGCTCATGGCCTGCACGGCTACCCTATTGTGGGAGAATCGCTGCTGTCGCTCTCATCACCCTCTGCAGCTGCATCAGGAGGTGGTGGCACTATGGGAGGCAGCTCACGCAAAGCCCTAGTCTGGTCCTCCATGGCTGCAAGCATGCGGGTGTGGAAGGTCTGGTTCTGGAGGATAATTGTGCGGAGGTCCCCATGCAACAACTCACGGGATGCCCGGACCTCCTCCCTAGTTGCCTGCATCTCAGCTGAGAGCGTATGTGTGAGCTGCTCCAGCTGCTGTTCTGTCCTCGTGTTAGCTGAAGCCTCAAGCTCAACCAGAGTTACCCTGAGTTGACGGAGTTCCACCCTCAGGGCTTCCCTGTGGCCCTGGGACTCAATAGAAATGGCTTCACGCAGAGTCTCCAGTGCCGCCCGCCTGTCCCTGTTGGACGCCAACATGTCCTCCCTGTGTGACTGGCTAATGGAGTCTTTTGCCTGCTGTAGTTGTTCAATCAGCCTTTCTTGGCGGACAATGGAAGTGGCCATCCTATCCATGACCTGAGCCATCATCTCAGTTGATGCTGCCTGTTGGTTTGCCATACCGTATATGGATTGCTCCCATGCGGTATTGCCAGGTGGCGTACGGCCACCGCATCGGCGGGCACCACACCTGTCTGGGGCAAGGCGAACTGCGCCTTGCTGTGCCGTCACTGCCTGAGGCTGCAGGACTGCATTCCCCCTCTGATCTTCTGGCCCAGGAACAGGATCAGATGTAGCGGAGTGTGACCCTGCATCCGTAACCACCAAAGGCGGACCTACCAACACTGACATCCCCATTGAGGGTTCTACCCCTGGTGCAGGTGGGTTGGACAGTACAGAATCCCTCCCAGAAACACTTACCTGCGACTGCACGTAGGTCTCATCATCCGAATCGACACCTGAATAGAGCTCGGGGGAGGTGCACCCAGAGACACCCCTAGAGATGATGGTCTGCAGCAAGTGTGGGTTCTCACCCACCACCACACCACGTCCCTCACTGGTGCCCGGTCGGGCCTGAGACCCCTCCTGGGACTGCACCATCTCCACAACCCCAGCAGTATCAGTATCAAGTGCGTCATCCCCTGCAAAGACATGAAAGAAAAGAAATGGGAACTGGCATTAGCACAATGGCACTTAATTAGGGCTGAGAAGCAACAGAAACAGTACTTCATTGACACATGTCCCACATGACTATAACCCTCCCATGCATGCACTGTCACTGCGTGTGAAGGGGAGGCAAATGGCACACATTGATGCCACCAAGATGGTAGACCAACACATTTGCTGCATGCTGGCTAGCAGTGCCATCACACATTGGCTAGTGGTTGGCATGTCCAATACACATACATGACACATGCCATCACACAGATGGCATGTACCCTAGCCATGTCACACATGTGACAATAGGACTGAGAAATGCCTAGTGAAAGTGGTGGAATGCAGACAATCAGCCTGAATGAACAATGAATAATATGCAACTATGTTGTGGCAAGATGACACTTCAAGGGCAACTGGCATGAGGTTGGGCTGAATGTCTACTGTTGCCAGAAGGGATACTGCAACACCCAAATCCTGGTGCGCAGAATGTATTGGATGAAGCACATGGGTGACCCAAACCACTCAGGCACACACCCCCTCACCTGGCACTCAATCAGAAGCACTCACACACACACCATGCACATGGATGACACACACATGCATGTGCACTCACCGGACAATGCCTCGTAATCTGGCAGGTCTCCCACGCCTTGGATCTGTTCCTCCGTGACGTAGGTCCCAGCAACATACTCATGTGGAGTGAGTTCTATGTCCTCTGCTGGAGACCCACCTCCAGTCACTAGAGTTGCGGCATGACTTGAGGTCAGCTTTTTCTTTGCCCTGCGCTTCAGGTCATTCCAGCGCTTGTAGCAATCATTAGCTGTGCGCCTCACGAATCCAAGGGCACTTATGAGTTCCGCGATGGTCTGCCAGTGTGCCTGACGTTGTGCAGGTGTGGTCTTGCATCCTGCAGTAATCACCATTTCGCTGTCATGTGCGGACACATACTCCACAAGTGCATCAAGTTCGGCCTGATTGAAGCTGGGCTTCCTTGGTGGGCCGGACTGTGTAGCTGTGTCTGGGGCATCAGCCTGTACTGGATGAGCACTCTTCCTCTTCCGCTTGGAAGGTGGTGGTGATACTGAATGTCCTACGCCGCTCTGGGCACTAGGGGCAGGAGCCCCGGTGGACTGTGGACCAGGAGTGTGGGAATGAACACTCACCATGGGACTTGGTGCAGGCATTAGCTGAAGTGTGATGCACGTCAGCAGGATGGACTAGGACCGACACTGTCCTGGCTGAGAGACTCAGAGCTGGGGTGGATGGAGCCGCAGCTGCCCCTGCAGCCTCCCCACCCTGCCTACTCGGGGCAGCAGATGACATAGCTGCCCCTGATCCACGTGGGCTGGTGACACCAATGTGCACTACCACATGTGGCCTAGACCTGCTGACCTAGAAGTCAGCCATGGAGTCACCCTGTGCCAGGTCTGGTGCCACAATGGGCTGGTCCAACAAGGGCTGAGAAGGGATGGTATCAGCCACGTTACCCTCAACCAGGGGGGGGCATGGGTGTTCCTGACTGGTCACCCACACATGGGGGGCTAGGGGCACCCTGCAAGTCCCGGCCACGTCCCCTACCGTATCCACCATGGCCACCTCTTGTGGCTCGTCCACCTTTGCCACCCTTACCGCGTGCTCGTCTCCCAACCATGGCACTGATGTAGTTGTGCGTATGGGAGTTGCAGTAAACTATTGTCCTGGGCAATTGGGGGTCAAAGGGGTAGGGTACTAGATGGAATTGGTACCCTAATGCTCTAGAAAGGCTGTATGTGATCCCTGGGGGAAGATTACGGGTCACGCAACGCACAGGCACCCCGAAAAAGGGAGATAATGTACACGCAACCCCTCCTAGACCACGTGCGTGGAAAAATAAACCTGCACTACGCTGTGGCACCCAGAAACACAAAAATGAACGTATGCGTGTCACACGCAGCCTAGACTGACCTCTGAAGGGGTAGGCAACACACGAGGCAAGCACAGATGTCAAATTCGTGCGCGACTCACCGTCTGCCATGAAATAACACGTGAAAAATACACGCGTGTGCGCGTTGGCAACACCCCCGCCAAAAGAAGAATTGTACGCTGTCTGAGGAGACAGGACAACAGGAGAAGTGAACGCAGTTTGAGGAAACAGGCCCAGGAAAAAGACGAAAAGAGAAAAAGTTGTCAGAGGTAACAGGGAGTACGAACTTGGAACGCCGTGAAGTAAATCGCGTGTGAACCGACAAGAAGTACAGATTTCACCCACTCGCTCTCCACGAAAAGCATGTACAAGGAAATGGAGTTCTACACGTACCTTTTAAACATGCCCACACGTCCAGCGTCACTTCCGCGTGTACGCGCTAAGGCCCCATCCTCCAATTACACGAGCTGACACTCTGAGGCTGACACTCTGAGGTGCAGTCATTGGATGTGTAACATGCACCCGTGTACAGGGAAACGCCTGCGCACGCACGTCACAGACGCGCATACGCGCTGGTGGCCTTTGGGCCAATGAATTAGCGTACGTGTGCTGACGCGCTTACGCGCTAAGGCCCTTTTTCCTCGAATTACACACAGACGTGCTGGATTTTCACGTGCCAAATCACTCCGTATCAAGCTGGCCACGCGTAAGCACACGGAAGACCACGCTCCTGCCCAGAAGGCTGAATTACTGCCCCCCAGAACCCCGAGCACGCTCCCACCTGCCATCTGCTGCTGCCTGATTGCCTGCTGCCCACGTGCCCTGCCATTTGCTGCCTGCACATCAGACAGGGGTGCTGTTGCTGTGACCACCCCTGCTGGAACGGAAGACTCCCGACTGGGATTCCATCGCTCCACAGACCAGCCCCAGGACCCAGTTGCCCACCCACTCCTGCCTCTGGGGCTGTCATGTCGGGCACTGCAACATCTAGCACCACTGACAACCCCCGGCCAGAGAGGCAGAGGGGCACCAGCTTCACTGCCACCGAAGTTGGTGTCCTGGTGGAGCAAGTCCTGGGGCAGTATGATGCCCTCTTCGGAAGTTGCGCGCCGACAAGGAAGGACGGACTCGGATCTGGACTGCCTTCAACGAGGAGGGGGTGGCTGTCCAACTATTCCATCATGTCAAGAAGCGCTGGGAGGACTTCAGGTCCAGGACCATCAACAAGGCCCGGCGGCTCTTGAAGGCAGTGGATGCAAAGGGGCGCCGGGGCCACTTGTCGGACGATCAGATGAGGGTCCTGGAACGCATATCCCCAGCGCTCCACGTCAAGGTCCTTGAGAGGCAGACCCGTCTGGAGTCGAGCGGTAAGTGTACATGCATCATGATTGTGAGCTGTACGTGTGGTGATGTGCCAGTAGTGTGCAGGTTGCACATGTGTTTTTATGGGGCCAAGTATGGGGGGGGTGTACAGGGCCGTGAGGCTAACACATGCGAGGGCTGTCATGTGTGAGACATGGATGGTGCTTGTGTGTGTAAGCTTGCATGCCAAATGCAGTTGTGTGGGCACACATGTTTGGATGAATGTGTATGTAAGAAGGCATATTCGTGATGTCACACATGGATGTTGTTTTCAGCTGCATGTATCAGCACTGTGTACATGTGAATGTGTGTGTATTTGACAAGGGTGCAACAGTGGTGCAACATGGATGCATGTGACAGCGGGATGTGGAAGCCTGATTGGCAGATGTGACATGGATGCCAATCTGAACACTGCAACAGTTGGCAGAGGTGTACACATGCATGCAAGTGTGGTGGTGTGTGTGTATGTGTAGTGCACTCCCTGTGTTGCATGTGATGTCTGGCTTACCTTTGCCTGCTCATACTGTTGTATGTGTATGGATGGTGCTGGCTGTTGCGATATGGCTGTGGTATGGCTCATGTGTGCGAGTTGAAATGACATGTGTGTTGGCGATTGTGATGCCATGTCTGAGTTTTGCCAATGCCACTCATGTACAACTGTCATGTGTGCATGTGTCCATTGTACAGTGCCCTGATGCCTGTGTTTTATTTCTCCCTGTCTGCAGCGTCAAATGATGAAGAGGGCGGAGAAGGTGCTGTGGAGCACAGCGGCGGGGATCGCACCGCCAGCCGGAGACGCAAGGCCCGGCTCCCCTCCCAGGTTGTGATCTCGTCGGGGAGTGAGGAGTTCGGTGCCGCGTCCCAGGCCGCAGCTGCCGTTGGGAGGTCCAAGAGGCGGAGGTCGGAGTTGGACTCCTCGGCAGCAGAAGGGGCAGCTGGGACCCCACAGGGCCCAATGGGGGAAGATGGCATGGAGTCATCCAGGTTGGTGGGGTGTTTGGTGGAGGAGGAGGCCGTGCAAGCGACAGAGACGGTGTCTGGAGGTGGGGATTCCACTGGTGCTAGTGTTGCAGTGCAGGACCAGGGACAGGAGGCAGCACAGGCCGCCGCGGAGGTGCCTGTGTGCAATCCTGTCCCTGATCCTGTCACTGCATCATCTTGCACCAGCAGGGATGCCTACGTCCAGACCCGTTTTCAGGCAGGGGATGAGCTCACAACAACTGGCCTTCCTCTGCCTGCGGACGTGGCTATCCAGGTACCGGTTGAGCCTGTCCTGACTGGTGTGGCGTTGCGTCAACGGGCCATGCGAGGTGACCTGCAGTCTTTTCATGAGGAGACTGCACGTCATCTCGAATGGCTCGTTGACCGCGTCGGCCTACTGGGACAGGTCACCCAGGCCAGATTCCTCCGTTTGCTGCAGCTTGCTCCGACGCCCTCCTCAACTGAACACCCTATGCGCCAGTCGTCCTCTGTGCCATCTTCCCACCCATTTGTCACCTGGGTGCCCTGTGGAGCTGCCTCTGACGGTGCGGCCAGGCTGGTGGAGGAGGCATCCCTGCCACAGTTGGGAGTCGGAGGTCCAGCAGGGGTGGCCACATCAACGACTGCACCCCAGCCGGTGGAGGATGTGCAGGCAGCAGGAGCCAGGGCACAGGCACAGCAGCAGCAGCAACGAGGTGGAAGCCATGATGGCTCGGGGCCTTCGACATCGGAGGGAAAGGCATCGGCCGGAGGGCAGGGGGACCCAGGACGGGAAGTGTCTTCCGTGTGGCAGCGGTTGGGCCACGCCATAGATGCAGAGCGGCAGCGGGCGGAAGAGGCACGGCTCACGATGGTCAGGGTGGAGAACTCCATGCAGAGGGCCCTGAGGTGGGCCAAGTGCCTCGAGGCAATCCGCAGGGAGCTGGAGGTGTTATTAGATAGGTTTCATTTCTTCTGTTGGGATCATGGACCCTGGATTGTTTATCTGTATATAGTTGACTATTGGGATTTTTTTTTTAATTTTTATTTTACCCCTGGAGCAATGGTTTTTGGTTTTAATTTTCCATTGTATTTACTTTTCTGAACTGTGACTTTGGACACCTTTCCTTTGGATTATGATTTGTGGTTTTACATTATTTTACGGACATGCTGCTTTTTGTTTTAAATTCCCATTTTCGTTTGTTTATTTTTGATTCCATTTATGTTGCTTTTAATACATATTTTTTCATCATACTTCAATGTGTAGTATCATCTCATTGGTTTCATTGATGTCATGATATGGGTTTTGACATTCACTGACACCCATTTTGTGTCTGTGAGGGACATGTGTTCATTTACATACTTGCCATTGGGGTTGTATCATGTAATTGGCATTTCTAAGTGGGTGGATGCAATACTTGGGTGGGTGTTTGGCATGTGGAGGCTGCCCATAAGGGCCAGGGATCTAGATTTTGATGACGTGTTAGCTGGGGGACATGTGTGGGGGCCTACTGGCAGGTGCCCCTGACTGCTGGGGGGTGGCGGTGCTGGGAGACAGGAGTGGGGGCCTGGTGGAGGGTGCCCCACAGTGCTGGGGGGTAGGGGTGCAGGGGGACATGAGTGGGGGCCTGGTGGAGGGTGCCCCACAGTGCTGGGGGGTGGGGGTGCAGGGGGACATGAGTTGGACATGAGTGGGGCCTGGTGGAGGGTACCCCTGATGCAGGGGGTGGGGGTGCAGGGGGACATGAGTTGGACATGAGTGGGGGCCTAGTGGAGGGTGCCCCACAGTGCTGGGGGGTGGGGGTGCAGGGGGACATGAGTTGGACATGAGTGGGGCCTGGTGGAGGGTGCCCCTGGATGCAGGGGGGTGGTGGTGCAGGGGAACATGAGTTTGACATGAGTGGGGGCCTGGTGGAGGGTGCCCCACAGTGCTGGGGGGGTGGGGGTGCAGGGAGACATGAGTTGGACATGAGTGGGGGCCTGGTGGAGGGTGCCCCACAGTGCTGGGGGGTGGGGATGCACGGGGACATGAGTTGGATATGAGTGGGGCCTAGTGGAGGGTGCCCC
The DNA here is from genome assembly GCF_040938575.1 of Ambystoma mexicanum. NCBI lineage: Eukaryota > Metazoa > Chordata > Amphibia > Caudata > Ambystomatidae > Ambystoma > Ambystoma mexicanum. Next base: position 263,440,729 of record NC_090923.1, on the reverse strand, counting down.
TGGATGCAGAGGGGTGGGGGTGCAGGGGGACATGAGTTGGACAGGAGTGGGGGCCTGGTGGAGGGTGCACTACAGTGCTGGGGGGTGGGGGTGCAGGGGGACATGAGTGGGGGCCTGTTGGAGGGTGCCACACAGTGCTGAGGGGTGGGGGTGCAGGGGGACATGAGTGGGGGCCTGGTGGAGGGTGCCCCACAGTGCTGGGGTGTGTGGGTGCAGGGGGACATGAGTTGGACATGAGTGGGGCCTGGTGGAGGGTGCCCCTGGATGCAGGGGGGTGGGGGTGCAGGGGGACATGAGTTGGACAGGAGTGGGGGCCTGGTGGAGGGTGCACTACAGTGCTGGGGGTGGGGGTGCAGGGGGACATGAGTGGGGGCCTGGTGGAGGGTGCCCCACAGAGCTGGGGGGTGGGGGTGCAGTGGGACATGAGTGGGGGCATGGTGGAGGGTGCCCCACAGTGCTGGGGGGTGGGAGTGCAGGGGGACATGAGTTGGACATGAGTGGGGGCCTGGTGGAGGGTGCCCATAGTGCTGGGGGGTGGGGGTGCAGGGGGACATGAGTTGGACATGAGTGGGGCCTGGTGGAGGGTGCCCCTGGATGCAGGGGGGTGAGGGTGTAGGGGGACATGAGTTGGACATGAGTGGGGGCCTGGTGGAGGGTGCCCCACAGTGCTGGGGGGTGGGGGTGCAGGGGGACATGAGTTGGACATGAGTGGGGGCCTGGTGGAGGGTGCCCCACAGTGCTGGGGGGTGGGGATGCACAGGGACATGAGTTGGACATGAGTGGGGCCTAGTGGAGGGTGCCCCTGGATGCAGGGGGGTGGGGGGTGCAGGGGGACATGAGTTGGACAGGAGTGGGGGCCTGGTGGAGGATGCACTACAGTGCTGGGGGTGGGGGTGCAGGGGGACATGAGTGGGGGCCTGGTGGAGGGTGCCCCACAGTGCTGGGGGGTGGGGGTGCAGGGGGACATGAGTGGGGGCCTGGTGGAGGGTGCCCCACAGTGCTGGGTGTGGGGGTGCAGGGGGACATGAGTTGGACATGAGTGGGGCCTGGTGGAGGGTGCCCCTGGATGCAGGGGGATGGGGGTGCAGGGGGACATGAGTTGGACAGGAGTGGGGGCCTGGTGGAGGGTGCACTACAGTGCTGGGGGTGGGGGTGCAGGGGGACATGAGTGGGGGCTTGGTGGAGGGTGCCCCACAGTGCTGGGGGGTGGGGGTGCAGGGGGACATGAGTGGGGGCCTGGTGGAGGGTGCCCCACAGTGCTGGGGGGTGGGGGTGCAGGGGGACATGAGTTGGACATGAGTGGGGGCCTGGTGGAGGGTGCCCCACAGTGCTGGGGGGTGGGGGTGCAGGGGGACATGAGTTGGACATGAGTGGGGCCTGGTGGAGGGTGCCCCTGGATGCAGCGGGGTGGGAGTGCAGGGGGACATGAGTTGGACATGAGTGGGGGCCTGGTGGAGGGTGCCCCACAGTGCAGGGGGGTGGGGGTGCAGGGGGACAGGAGTGGGGGCCTGTTGGAGGGTGCCCTACAGTGCTGGGGGGTGGGGGTGCAGGGGGACATGAGTGGGGGCCTGGTGAAGGGTGCCCCACAGTGCTGGGGGGTGGGGGTGCAGGGGGACATGAGTTGGACATGAGTGGGGGCCTGGTGGAGGGTGCCCCACAGTGCTGGGGGGTGGGGGTGCAGGGGGACATGAGTTGGACATGAGTGGGGCCTGGTGGAGGGTGCCCCTGGATGCAGGGGGGTGGGGGTGCAGGGGGACATGAGTTGGACATGAGTAGGGGGCCTGGTGGAGGGTGCCCCACAGTGCTGGGGGGTGGGGGTGCAGGGGGACATGAGTTGGACATGAGTGGGGCCTGGTGGAGGGTGCCCCTGGATGCAGGGGGTGGGGGTGCAGGGGGACATGAGTTGGACATGAGTGGGGGCCTGGTGGAGGGTGCCCCACAGTGCTGGGGGGTGGGGGTGCTGGGAGACATGCGTTGGTGGGCAGTGGTGCAAGGTGACATGTGGGTTGGCTGGGGGGCATGGCCATGGTGGATGGGCTGCCTACGGGACATGTGCAGGGTAGTCCCCTGTGGTGTGGGCTGCCTGCAGGAGCCGTGGAGGGTGTAGAGTGAACAGCTGGGAGGACCCACACGGCCGATTCACGTTTAGGACTCCACGGCACCCCCGGAATACACGTAGGCTGCTGGATTCGCATGTGGAATTTCCCACGCACCTTGGAATACACGTACCCTGCTGAAATCGCGTGTGAAACTTCACACAACCAGAAATACACGCACCACGGACAATCGCGTGTGGAACTTCCCGCGCACCCCGAAATACACGTAAACAGGGCAATCGCGTGTGGAACTTCCCGCGCACCCCGAAATACACGTACCCAGGGCAATCGTGTGTGGAACTTCCCAAGCAACCCGAAATACACGTTCCCAGAGCCATCGCGTGTGGAACTTCCCAAGCAACCCCGGAATACACGTACCCAGGGCAATCGCGTGTGGAACTTCCCGCGAACCCCCGTAATACACCTACCCTGCTTATATCGCGTGTGGAAGTTCACGCGGACCCATAATACACGTACCCTGATGAATTTGCGTGTCAGACTACACGCGCACCCCTGAAATACACGTACCCAGGCGACTCGCACTGCTGGGGGGTGGGGGGGTGGTAGACAGGAGTGGGGGTCTGGTGGAGGGTGCCCCTGGATGCAGGGGGTTGGGGGTGCAGGGGGACATGAGTTGGACATGTTTGGGGGCCTGATGGAGGGTGGCCCTGGATGCAGGGGGTTGGTGGTGCAGGGGGACATGAGTTGGACATGAGTGGGGCCTGGTGAAGCGTGCCCTGCACTGCGGGGAGGTGGGGGTGCTGGGAGACATGAGTGGGGGCCTGGTGGAGTGTGCACCACAGTGCTGGGGGGTGGGGGTGCAGGGGGACATGAGTTGGACATGTGTGGGGGCCTGCTGGGAGGTGCCCCACAGTGCTGGGGGGTGAGGGTGCTGGGAGACATGCGTTGTTGATCAGTGGTGCAAGGTGACATGTGGGTTGGCTGGGGGGCATGCCCATGGTGGATGGGCTGTCTGCGGGACATGAGCAGGGGTGCAGGGTAATCCCCTGTGGTGTGGGCTGCCTGCAGGGGCCGTGGAGGGTGTAGAGGGAACACCTGGGAGGACCCACACGGCCAATTCACGTGTATTACTCCCCGCGCACCCCTGAAATACACGTGCCCTGATGGAATCGCGTGTGATACTCCCTGCGCAACCGTGGAATACATGTGCCCTGATGGATTCGCGTGTATTACTTCACGCGCACCCCTGATGTACACGTACCCAGGACATTCACGTGTGAAACTTCCCGCGAACCACTGAAATACACGTTCCCCGCTTGGAGTTTGCTGTTTGGCAGCCCTGTGAACTGGTCCAGGGTTAGCGCAGACATTTGCGATGAATTGGGAATTTTGATGGCTTTTCCTTGCCGAGGGCGTTCTTGGGGGCGTAACTGGCGCTGCTGCAGGGTCGCTGCACCACTCTGCGCCACGGCTGGTTTTGGAGGCTAAAATCCATGAATACGCTGTGCGATGAAATTGATTTTTTCGCACGCGGCTGGCGCAGTGTATCGCACGGGGACACTGTGCGCCAGCTGCGTGCGCCACTTTTGTGCAAAATTGTATGAATTACCTTGTCAGTCTTCACTCAATTTCTGTGAGCACTGGACCAGAGAGCTCACATACAGTTTCCTCTGCTATCTCTTTTGCCGGTATTATTAAATCTATGACAGTATTCCCCAGAATAACAGCTTCACTGTATATTTTTTTTGTCTGGCGATGAGGGAAGAACCTCGTGATTTTACTATATTCCGAGGCGCAGTCCCCCTCTGCCGGCGAACCTTCACTGACAGTTGCCACCTCAGCATGCAAATTTGTCCTGCTTCTCAATGGGTACCTTTTATTTCTCCCCTTCATGTTTATTTTTCTTGAAGCGGTTTCACAGGTTTAAGGTTTGGGTCTCACCATAAATCGATTCAACAGGACTCATCTGCCACCCACTGTCCCGTTTGGAACGTCTCATTATCGGTTTGCCGACTGCAAACTACCTCGCACTTGCCACCCACTTGCAGATTTTAAAAAGTTCAGCCGTGTTATTGGAGGCTGCAGAGATACAGGCTTGGACTTGATCCCTCTTTTTGGAGAAGATGGTGAGACGATATTGCCTTTGGAGTAGGGCCAGTTTGTCAGAGAATGAGCTAGATGCCCACCACTTCCGCTCTGAATATTTGCACTTGCGTTTCAAAGCTGCAAGGTCGGAATCATACTGAGCGTTGTGTTTGGAGGCAGGCTTCATGAGGATCCTCATGACAGGGGCAAGGATGTCCATGGTGTTATAAATAGAGGTTAGAAAGAACAGAGTCACATGGAGAGTCAAAAGATGGGTTATGAGGTAGGATAAAGAGGCAAATGCAGTAACTGACACATGCCTCATTGGTCGAATTACAAAGAAGGAGACTGTCAGTGCAGGTGTAGGCATCGTCAAGTGAAAAGGGAGGTAAAGGTGGAAAGAGATGAGAGAGTGGTCAGACAAGGAGAGAGGGGTAGTAAGAGGGTTGGAGAGGGGGATGTTTGATGAGATGAGAGCATCTAAGGAGTGTCCGACAGAGTGGGTTGAGCCAGAGGGAAGGATAGTGAGGGAAAGGGAGTTGCAGAGGTCGCAAAAGGGTGCAGTAGCAACACTAGGGGAGTCAAGAGTTATGTTAGTCTCCAAGAATGATAAGTTTGGGAGAGGAGGCAAGAAGAGAGGAGGCAAGTCAGCCCATTCAGAGAGGAAGAGGGAGGTCGGACCAGGGGGCCAGTAGATGGTAGCAAGAGTAAGAGAGAGGGTAGATGAAACATAAAACCCGCAGACTAGGCTTTCAAAGGATGAGTAGCATTGAGTGGGGGTGATAGAGGCAGGTACCCACTCAGTAAAGATCTGAGCCAATCCGCCACCAGGTCTGGGATTTGACAGGATCTTGTTGCCCTCAGTAAGATGAGTGTCAAAAGCAGTGATGGAGCTGGCCTTGATCCACGTCTCGGTGAGTGCAAGGACATCAAGTTCAAGATCTTCAAGGAGGCGACCGATGTCAGAGGAGTGTTTGGTAGCAAAGTGAAAATTGAGGGTAGCTAAGTGAAGCTGTTTGCCCCCATTAGATGATTTGTGAGGGGAGGCAGGTGTGGGGGGTCATGACTGGGGAGAGGGATATTAGTGATGCAGGGTGGCCAGAGAGGGGGAAAAGTTAAAGAGAGTTGGAAGACACCTGTCAAGAAGGCGGCAGTTGCGCTGGGAGCCATGGACCATTATAATGCTGTTATGATAGACATTAATGGTGCACTTGGAAGATGTGAATTGAGCCAAGAGCACTTCCCATCTGGTGCCACCACTAATCGGTGAGGAAGAGAAAGGGGAGAGGAAAGAAACCATATGGGGAGTCCCTAAGTCAGAAGAAGGAATTTAAGTGATAGTCTGTCTGGAGGAAGCATTGATGTAGGAGTCTGCAATGGGCAGACAAGGGTGCGATCGAAGGAGCTCCTATTTAAATGTCTTCCTTCCAGACTTTGTGAGAGAAGGAGTATAGGTGATGGAGAAGCAGTTAGAAAAGTTATGGACGGCAGGGAGCACCATGTGGGCAGAGACAGAGAGGGGGAATATGAGTATAGCAGGGGAGAGGGAGGCACTTTCCAACAGTAGATACTCACTAGGTGGCCAAGCATACAAAAGCAATGAAAAGATCATACACATTGAAAAACACACATAAATTCGAAAATGCCAGAGAGCACTACAAGTAGCCAAAACGGAGGTTGCACAGTTGGAAAAAGCACACCTAAATTCTAAAATGCCAGAGAGCACTACAAGCAGTGAAAATGGAGGATTCACAGTTGGAAAAAGCGCTCCTGAATTGATTAATGCCAGACGGCACTCCAAGCAGGTGCAAAGTTGGAAAAAGCACACATAAATTCGAAAATGGCAGACAGCACTACAAGCAGTACAAAATGGAAGGTGCACAGTTAGAAAAAGCACACTTGAGAATCAAATGGAATTTTAGATTTTGAAACAGGGCATTAAGATAACAGTGGACGATAGCAAAGATCAATTAGTAGGTGGCATAACGTGATAAGTATCACAAATTATGCAGTGAATGTAGTAGGTAGTAGTAAGGCAGGTGGGAGAGGAGCAGGAGAAAAAAAAGAAGCATTCAGAATGTCAAAGGGGGTGTGTGGTCCAGGCCAATGTAAAGCAAGTTGCTCACCCGAGAGAAATCAGAGTCAAGATTTTGACTGTCCGCAAAGGCGTGCTATAGTCTCATTCCTAGTGTTGTCATGTTGGGAAACATTGGCTAGAGGCAAGAGAGCCAGGAGCTCCTTACAGTGCCGGACAGGGCCAGACAGGGGCCTTAGAAGAGGTCCTTGGTAGGTGGGCCGGCTCTCGTGTGCCACCTCGCCTGATTGGGCTTAAAGATGTAGGTTAGGCCCAATCAGGGCATGGGCTGCAAGTGTAGGACAGGCACTCCAGTGTCTGTAGCTTCAGTGGAGGCCATGATGAAAAGATGGGCCAGATCGAATCTCAAAATGCATAGCATGGCTGTGCTATGGTGAAACAAAGTGCACAGAACACACAAAGCAGCAGTGGAGCGTTGCAGCAAGCGGAATCCTGCAGTGTTGGGAAATTTAAAATGAAGCCAAGGAGCTCTTGATGCACTGCTCCAAATGGGGGTGCTGTAAAGACCCACTGTAAAGACCCACAGAGCCCATCAGGGCTTACCTTTCATGCAGGTGGTGGGAAACTCCTCGAGAGCCTCGAGCCTCGTGGCGATGGTGAGGGGCTCTGTGATGGTTAGAGGGCTGCACAGCTGAAAGGAAAACAAGGGAAGGCCAGACAGGGGCTTTAGCAAGGGCCTTGGCAGAGGAGCTGCCGGCTCACCTGATTGGGCTTAAAGATGCAGGTTGGGCCGAATCACAGCAGGGGCTGCGAGTGTAGGACACTGTTGTAAAGTTCCCTGCTGCTCTTGATCTAGTGTGTCATAAACAATACAAAAAAAAATGGTGCATGTGGTAGCGTTGACCAATGTTTCTAACCCATCATATTTTCAAACATTCAAACACATGCCGCACCACACATTCGAACACAACATGCACCCAGTGTGATATGACTTGTAAAAAGACACTAACTGTGATGTGAAATTAGGGGCTCCTTTTTCGGTTCTGGAACAAACTTTTCTATTAGTCACAACCTGTGTATATACCAGTTGCTGATCATGTTTTCGTACTTCCGCCGTATTCCTTATTTATTCAGAGTTCTCTTCACCAACTCCATTCCTATTCCTCGCAACGTCCTCCTGTTACCTTGGCATTGTCAGCCCTATTTACAGGTGACCTGGGCTATTTACAGAGCCTAGACGTGGTTGGCAGCCGCGCTGCCCTTTCTCTGGCACTCTACAGAGTAATTCACATCCATGATTGCTCAGGACGCCGTCCCACATACTTTCATTTCCTTCCACGCTGTCTACCGTGACCTCTTCCCTTCCAATCGAAAGTTGCGTCTTTTAGAGAGCGTTCTCTGCTCTGCCGTCCCTGTCACACGACCTGCACTGCTTCCATTACGTTCGTTTTTGATTAATTCTCAAACTGTACTGTGAGCTTTTTAATCCTATTATTATTTTTAAGGCCTTTTAAGATCTTCCTTCTCGGTTGAGCGCAGCTGTTTACCACCGCATATTTTAGGTATAATAATGCACTCGTGTCTCGCTGATCATCTGCATTCAAAATGCATTTTCTTTCGGAGTACCAGTACCAGAAGAAATATATTTTTTCAAAAACAGTGAGAAGTTAGAGCGAACAAACACGTTAACACACATTGCTTATTTTCACTGACGTCAAGTACTTACCAGTTTAGTTTTCATAATTGTCTTAAAACATATTATTTTGGCGAAACATGAGCATTCATTACAAACATGGAAGAGAATACATAGTTAATGGATCAAATGCACCAGTCTAGTGAATACTTTGTCTAACTTTTTAAACATATATATTGTTTAAATGATGCATTGATTATGCACATTGTTTACTGGGAATGATCATCCCTATTGATATGTCAATATGCTATTTTTTACTTACTGCGCCAAATTACCAACATAGCAGCTTTAGAGCACGTAGGTTTATTTGTGGAGTGGCGTACTGTGCCCCTGTCAATGAATTCCAGACTTTAGTCTGCCTGGGGGAAGAACATGAACAAGGGGGAAATAAAAGAGTGGGAGAGCTGGGAGACAGATGCAACAAATATAGTGAGGAATAGATGTAAAGGGGGAAGAATGTTTTGTGAAGGTACTGGTACTGATCAGTCATGTTAGGTGGACCTTAGCTGTGGTGACAGGGCCAGCATGGCGGCCCGGTAAGGGGGAGGGAGAGACCCCAGGGAGCCCACCCCAATCCAACGATTGTGCCAGAGTGCGGGCTGGTCCTTCCCCATTCCATAGATGGATGCCTCAATGCGCAACAGGATCAAGGGAGGCAGCCTGTGCCAGAGCCACTGGATACCGAGAGAAGCAGAGTGCATCCTGCATGCCAGAGGACATGTTCAGCACCGTGGGGTGCCGAAACAACTACAACACCAGCGCAGCTCCAGGAGACAATGTCTGCTTGATCCAGCGCAAATAGAAAAACAACTAGCCCACCAGGGGATTTTTAATGATGAAATAAAGGCCTCATGAAGGCCTTTATAACACTAAACCACCACGGATTGCATTATATTAAAATGCCCTATGTAGACCTTCACATCTAACATCCTTGGACCCCCATTAGGGTCCATGTTTGAAAAAGGGTGGGGCTTACAAACCCTTCTGAAGGCTTCCATAGCCAGTTGCAGTGTGAGTGGATGCGAGATAAGGTTATGAGTGAGTGATTGGTGGTGAATGGGTATGAATGTGATTGTGTGGTTGTTTGAACGTTCTGGGTAGATGGGTGACTGAAGAATGCAGTATGAGTGGAAGTAAGATAAGATGCATTGATGAGGTACTGGTGGGTGAAAGGGATGAATGTGATTATACATGTCCTCAAGGCTCTGTTAGGCTGTGGATCACTGGATTATTTGGGAAATTTCCTTAACTTCCTGTGTGTTATTCGAGGCTAGACTGGCATTTTGCTGCAGCCAGCTAGCCATCGCTTACTGTGGCAAGACATATTTTTCTGGGGATCTATGATAAAGCAAGCATAAGTGGCATGGCTAGAATGGCATTTTAGAGAGCCTGTCTATTCATTTCTTACAGGAACATGAAATTTATTACGGGCCATCTTCAATAAAGCAAGCATGATAAGTGGTAGTACATCGCTAGACTGACATTCTTGTGTAGCCAGCTTAGCTATTTCTTACTGTAGAATGATATTTTTTTACTGAACATCTTTGATAAAGCAAGTGTGATAAGTGTTCTTATGTGTCTGCACAGGTCTACATTGGAACCAGTTTGGACAAGTGTTTTTACTGTGGCATGGCATCTTTAATGCCCAATCCAATAGGAGTGGGTTCTTACATAGGAGTACTGGCATATGTTGGCAGGGACAAATTCAACATGTTTTTTAATATTATCATTACTGCCATTATGCACAAAGCGAAAATCAGCATGAACGGAAAGACATGAAAATGCATTGGGAAGTGCTCTTGTGCTATTTTGGTGACTTACATCTATTGGATTTTTTCATGAGTTACCCTATGTTAGGGAGAATTCTCTCTTTAGGCTGAATTTCCTAACCTAGTGAGTCCCCCAGCAGCTTTGCTGGATTTCTGGAGTTTGTTTTTTTCCTCCTGCCAAGAGTGAGACTCTTTTTCTCCCACTCTTGGCCATGATTAATGGTATTCCTTTGATTGGTAAGGTGTTTTATGTGCTATGGGGTCCTTTACTCCATAGGGTCTCATGTGTTTTTCCTATGTGTGTTACACAGCACCCTCCGTGCAGTAGCACAGGGGTGTCATAGTGACACCCCACCATAGACTCCATACCCTGGGACAGACTACTGTCTCCCAGGGCATGTAAAGTCACCATTGGCTTTACTAGTCCCAAATTATTAACAGAAACCAGTACAAACCATCATATTGTGGACGTACTGGTCGGAGCAATTTGGTTGCCCCGGGGTCTGTTAGTCGAGGGGGCACGTCTCCGTCCCCCCTGATCGAGTTTTGGCTGGTGGCAGTGGAAATTATTTTTTATATTCGACCGCAAATATTTTCCTATGGGATTTTCCCATTGTTCGAGGCTACCAACTTTAATTATTTCATTCTCATAGCCTCAAACATACCGCTGGTTTATTTAATTAATATTCATTCTCTGGTTGGTATTTTTTTCCAAGACTCGATTCTAAAATGGCGTTTGTGTTCTCTTCTGTGACTCCAACCCAAGTCGAGCTCTTTGTTCCACTTTTTGGCGGGCTTCTTTACAGAAGCCTCCAAAAGTGGTGCCACTCTGTCTGGGTACCACAGAGGGTGTGGGAGGGGGTTTAGGCACCCTGGACCGAGTTACCTTGGTAACTCAGGTCGCACTCTTGCCGGCCGGCTCACCACTTAGCATGTTTGAGTGACAGCTAGGCTGAGTGAATGGGGGTTCTCTGCATAAAAGCAGGGCTTTGGGGACTGGAACTTCAGAAGTCGCCACAGGACCTGAGAATCCGACAAGGGAGAAGCTGAGCCGACCTAACACGACGACACCACCGGTGGAGCCCTGCAGAACCGACTCACCACTTCCCGACGACAGAGGAGATCTCCCGGCTGGAGAGGCTTCTTCCCCTAGCTGTTGGGCACAACCAGTTTACCTTTCTTTCTTCGCACTCCAGCCTGGTTTGTGGTCGAACTGCCCGTGCCAAGCACCCCGGCAGCCGGATAGCCACTCACCACTGAACCGCGAATCACCGGACCGCTCCTTGTACCTGAGAAACTCTGCGGCTGGTTTCTTCCCTGGCAGTGCAACGGACTCCTGTCTTCCTCCACAACGAAATCATCTCTTCCCCCGGACGAAGCACCGACTTGCACCCACTGCCAGGAACAACTGCCCCCGCTAGAGTGTTCTCACCACTTTAAGGTACCGTGTCCGCCAGGCCTCCCTTTCTAAAGATTGCAACAAGGTAATAATACCTCCTTAACCTTCTGGACTGGGCTGGACGCCTTGACCCTCTAACTGGTCCCTTTCTTGGTCCAACTCCTTTTTTGAACCGTTACGAGACGTTTGTGCACTGCATCCGTGTGACCTTGGACACATTTCGTTTTGATCCTCTTAAAGCGGATCCAGCCTATTGACTCTGAATTCACTGTGTTACTTTGCCTTTTCCTCTTGTGTGTTCGTGAAAAAGTGTTGGGATCTGTTTCAATTTATCCTCTGCTTTTCTCTCCCTTTTTTAAAAACAAATTATTAGAGTGCCATCTATGTTAAGTGCTCACCGCTGTCTGAAAATAAGTTGCGCTTTACTTAAGACTTGTCTAATATTCTTTTAAGGGAGTGTATATCTTTTAGTGACCATGTTTTTAAATTGCTTACTATTAGTGCCTGTGTGTTTTTCTTGATGTGGTTTTAAATAAATAATTATATCTCTTTTACACCAACCCCTGGTCAGTGTTTGCTTGTTTTACTGTGTTCTCTTGACCTATTGTGAATACTCTGTATACTGCCTAACTCTTCTTGAGGGAAGTCTGACTGCTCAGCCACAGCTACCAAGTGAATCTGTGTGGTACAGACTGCTACCAAGTGGGTTTACTGCCAAACACCTGTAGTCCTAAATCTTTTGCAGTGGTCCCAGAGGGAACTGCACAGGTTTCTGCCTAACACCCTACAAAACCGATTGCAAACTGTCTGGCCCTTTACCCATTTTTTCACAGATAGTGTGCTGTATAATGCACCATTTTTACCCATTATTAAAAATAAATTCTCGGGGAGGGGGAGGAAGAATTCCTGAACCCGTTTTTGTTGATTTGGGCTCCCCCGCTATGCCCAGTCGCTCTTGCATGCTTGTGGCAAATCTTTACACCCTCCAAAAAAGCAATCCAACAGCCAGCATTGATGCCTGGTATATTTGGTGGGCAGGCACCACCCCCTTCTTTATACACTAGGTGAAACATTTGATCCTTGATTAAAACATGCTTAAATCTTTCACCTGGAGCAGTGCATGCCCCTTGATTGGTATGGTTATCATCGACTTTGTGCACATGTGGTGGTCCAGGCTGGCCCAATGTGTGGAATTCTCCATGCTTTAAGGAGCGTGGGGGGGAGGGGTCCTGCGCATGGCTCACATGGGGACCCCAAACGTTTGTTCTATGCCACTGAGTGAGTTTTTATTATTGGTTTAATAAAACACATCTGTTAATATAGAATCTTGAATGTATTAAATCTGTATTAAGTTAATACAGACTATTTTTGTTTCAGTGCCTCTTCACTAGCTCAAGAAGAGTATAACCTTCCCTAAGCCTACATCGCCACATGATACAAATGAGGTATAACTGTCAGGATCTGCCTGTTTCACCTTTATGATTCAGATCACTGCTGGTTTAGTACCAGAGTGGGACTGAGTAGGAGTTTACATACCACTACTGACTCCTGTACTCCTGCAGAGCAGTATTCATTTTGTCCCATCTACACACAATATTCTCTTTCACCAAAATTTGCTTAGAGCTGTAAGGTGAAAGGCATGTTTTCGCAAAAGATAGAATGTTCTCCTAGATGTACTCTGCAGGTTTCAGTGTGGTGTTGATTAATTGAATTGGCTTCATTTATTCTTCCGTCTCCAGTAACTAAAATGTACGTCCTGCTATGGTAGCATGTCAGGAGAGGAATGGGAAACTACCCTCAGTTCCAGATGTGGTGTCATCTCCAGGGCAGAATTTAAAACCATAGACATATCTGGGCCCAAAGCATGTGTGGAGGCAGGGGATTGCCAGCTGTCTGGAATCCTTGACTATGGCATTTATAGCTACGTTGGAAGGCATAGTTAACAATTGAAGCAACCTTTAGAAATGCCAGTCATTTTACTTATTTATTTCATTTTACATTTATTGGTGAGAATTTGTGATAGCACAAGAAATTATTGGGCTCTATTTAGACAGCAATTTCTAATAGACATATTAGAAAGGTATATCTTCACTATAGGTGTCAAGGTAAGCATGGTGAATGTAAAGATAATCTAGGGTGGTGAGGGTGGGGTGAGTTAAGGTTGAAGGAAAAGAGTGAGCTACATTGAAATATAGAAGAGGTGTGGCTGTAGTTGGAGTTACTCATGGTAAGCATGAATGTTTTAGGGATAGCAGGGGAGAGCTTGGAGCTGGGAGAGTTGGTGGGCAGGTGAGGATAATCTGGTGTGATGTAGTTTGGGTAGCTTTAAGGTGCATATGGAAGGCTGGCTCAGCATTGGTGAGATAAAGAGAACGTGGGGTAAAGTTAGATTGGGTTCTATGCGAATGAGCAGGGATGAGTGGGTGTAGACACAAGTAAGCTAGTTGGGTAGCTGTGGGGATAAGCAGGAGTGAGACAGGATGACTTCATAAAGGATGGGAATGGAAGGGTAGGGGAGGATATAGTTGGTTGGTTAGTACTGAGTGGAGTACAGTGGGTGAGATGGTGTGGGTTGGGGTTGAGTGGGTGAGCTGGGGGCTGGTGAAGATGCAGTAGGATGTGGCAGATATGGTTGAGATGGCTACAGCATAGAGGCATGAGGTATGCTGGGTGCGTAGAAAGGGGTGAGGTATAATGGAAGGTTTGTGGTGCTGCAGATAGAGTGTGACTAGAAAGAGCAGAGTAAGTTTGGGTGGGACATGAACGGAGGGTGCAAATGTAGGGTGGTGGCGACAGCAGGAGAAGATGACTGGGTTTGAGCGGGGTGAAAATGGGTGGGCGGGTGTTAGAGAGGCATGAAGAAGGGTGGTTAATTTGTGGTAGAGTGTGCTGAGGAAGGGTGGCTTCAGAGAAGGGTGATAAAAGCCAGGGGTTCAGAGGGCTGAAGGATGGTTGGTGGGAGTTAACGGTGCTGTATGGTAGAGGTCAAGAGAGAATAGGGACGTGGTGGAAGCCATTTCGACTTTGAAGGGCCCAGTGTTTCCCCATTCAGGGAACCCGGACCCGGATCATCCCCATTCAGATTGAGCCCCAATAGGGCTCAATGGGAATGGAGAGCATGCTAACAACTGGCCCATTAATGACGTGCCCGTTGTTAGCATGCTGGTCCCCTCGCGGGTCCTGCGATGGGACCTCATAATGAGGCGGTATGGGGTTAATGACACCGCACCTTTACCGGTGCCGTTAACCCCTTACCGCGTCACTTGTAATGAGGCCCATTGTGTTGGCTTATATAGTGGAGGCACATGGTTTTCATGTGATGTGAATGTAATGGTGATTTGTACAGGTTGTGCAGCAAGGAGGTATGGTGGGGCAGATTGGGTGTGTGAGATGTGGTGTGGATTGGTAATGTACATGGGAGTGGTGGTGTGGAGAGCAATTGTGTGGGCATGTGGGGGTGGCAGATTTTGGTTGGGTGGTGGAGTGGTGTGGTTGTGTAGGTGTTTGAAATGGTGGTGTAGAATGGCAGTGTGATGGTGTGGAATGGTGGTGTGGAATTGTTCAGTGGTGTAGTGTTTAGTAGTGTGGAGGATTGGAATGGTGTGTTGCATTGGAATGGTGGTGTGTTATGTTGAGTGGTGGTATCCAGTGGCTGGTTGGTTTGGAGTGATGTAGGCGTGTAAGGCCGTGGAGTGGTGTCTTGCTGTGGCTTGGGGTGGTGGTGGTAATTGGAGTTGGTATTAAGTGGTGGTGGAATTAATGCGTGTGTGGTGTTGATGTGGTTCAGAGCTGTGGGATGGAGTTGTGGTGTGGAGCTGTCTGCAGTGGTGGTTTTGTGGTGTGAAGTTATCTGGAGTGATGTTGTGTGCTGGTGGTGTAGTGTTGGATTGCAGTGTTTTTGTGGTGAGGTGCTGCTCCACACCATGTTGCTGCTCGATGAAGGTTTGGAGGTGGTTAAAAAACAATTTAGGTTTGCTGATATGTGGAATTGTGTTGAGTAGTAATGTTTTGATTGTGGTGTGAAGTGACAGTAGCTTGTGACATAGAGTAGTAGTGTGGCATGGTGGCATGGAATGGTCAGAAGTGTTAGTGTGGCTTGGTAGTGTGATGGTGCTGTGGTATACTAATGTAATGATAGGGTAGAGACAGCAAATACTTGAGACCTTCTTCACATGACTCAGATCAAGTAGGTGCAAGAGGGGGAGGGGAGAAGTGCAAAAGAGGGTTAGGAGGATGGAAACATGTAGAAGGGAGAGGAGAAGGAGAAGTGCAGGTAATAGAGTGCAGACAACGGGTGGCTGCATGCTAATGATCAAAGGGTGCAGCCAGTGGGTGACTAATAAGTGCAGAGAGGTGGACTGTACGGTTACAGATACAGACCGCAAGTGCTAGGTGGCCAAGAGGCAGTGTTTTGTGCAACTGGACAAGCACGGACCTGGTCCTAAAACCAGATGGTTGGCAGGTGACCAGGTGCGTGGAACAGACAGGTAATCAGCAGGGAAGAGGAAGAGAAAAAGCAGAAGCGAAGAGGAAGGTCTTGAGTTGCTTCTGGAATTGAAGATGGTCCTGCTCAAGCTTGAGAGATGTAGGGAGGCTGTTCCAGAGTGAGCCCCCAGCCAAAGAAAGATATCTGTCCACAACTCTCTGATGGAAAAGCGGATGACCCTCAGAGAGCTGGAAGTGGATGAGCAGAGAGCTCAATATGTAAAACCAGATATTGTATGGAGAAGCCTGGTTTGTTATCATTAGAGAATCATTACCCATTTAGGGATTTAGTTATCCACATTATCCACATATTATGTATCCATTTGCATTTGCTAGAGAATGAGGCTTGTTATATTTGAACTGCCTTGGTAGAGATATGTAGACACATGTAGAGATAGACTGACTGTTATGTATTATGTATGCATTTAGAGGCATGCATGAGTGTGCACTTAGGGTATGCATTGAGCTTTGGGATTAGCGCTTGCCATTGCAAGAGAAAGAGTAAATGCTAGAAAGCATGAGGCCTCTGGCATTTTGAAGCCATCTTGAATGAGTCAGAACAGAAGCACCACTTGGTTCTGTGGAAGAATATTTTCAGTTAACCTGGTACGAGGAATGCGTAGACAGTTTGGTTGTTCAGACAGAGATAACGTGACTCTTGTCCGAATGGATGAGAGAAGAAGGGCTGGTTTATCAGGCCCAGGTTGTGGGCGCAAACAGAGAAGGTGGGGGCAGGCAGCAGAGAGTGAGGAGCTTTGCAGAGGGAGACAAAAGAGAGGGATTTCAATGGAGTGAATAGAAGAATATGGGAGATGGGAGGATGGTATGGTAACATGTAACACAGATGACATGTACAAGATAGGCTGAAATGTCACAATGACAGAACACGCAGTACAA
Organism: Ambystoma mexicanum; assembly: GCF_040938575.1. Taxonomy (NCBI): domain Eukaryota; kingdom Metazoa; phylum Chordata; class Amphibia; order Caudata; family Ambystomatidae; genus Ambystoma; species Ambystoma mexicanum. Next base: position 263,424,309 of record NC_090923.1, on the reverse strand, counting down.
GACATGCATCACAGACTTTTAGGCACTGCTCAGATTTAGAAATGCTGACATAGAGAGAACGAGTGAATGCTTAATGTAACCATAGAGATGTATGTATGTCATTTGACACTATAACTGAGCAGTAGGAGTGTAGGCTGGTCTCTGAGATTTTAGATGTAGATGGAGCTGACTCTCAGATGGAGCTGTTCTCTGAGATTTTAGATGCAGATGGAGATGACTATGAGATCGAGGGGGCGAATGAAAGGAAGTTGCCATTGAGGGAGAAGTGTTTTGGTGGAGCAGAATCCAATGGCTTTGGAAGTTCAGAAGCTTGGGGAAGCATTCTGATGAGAGCAGAGATCGAGAGCTTTGCAGAGACAGCTGGAGAGGAGAGACATGGCAAGAGGGGAGTATTTCTGATATGAGGCCTAATTGATCTGAATAAGACACATGGATGGGGAATTAGCACAGACACTCACACAGAGCTTTTGGGTTTGGAGAAGGGGAAATCAGACAGGGATTGTCTTAGAGAGAGAGTGTGATGTGTGGTGTGTGGTGTGGATTGGAGAGGAATGCTGAATGCTGACACTTGCCATATGTATGAATACACTGGATAAATTGCTATTAGATTGCTTGTATTAGAAGCCTGTAAAGCTTACAGTTATTGCATTGCATGGTAGATTTGCACCCAGAGCATAAAAGGTGTAAATTCAAGATTTGCATTATAGTAGTGTTTGTATCATGCCTTGCTGTGTATGAATAAAAGTGTTTTATTGTTGAATCGATTCATGTGTTTTCTTTGTGTCTTATGTTTGTATGTCCATAGCATAGTAATTTAGGAATAACACAGTGCACAATCGCCCTGAGATACAAGAGCAGGGGGGCATAGTATTCCACACACCCCCGAGGTAGATTTGGAGACTAGAAAGTGGTTGCTCATAAGAGGCCAGGCCAAAGTTACTCATGTTTTAGAATAACAGATAAGGGAGATACTTAGGAAGAGAGAGTTGGAGGTAGTGTGTGGATCCAGGCTCCAGAAAGCTTTGTGGGCAATGGAGAGGGTCCTGAACATAATACTTGCTGCCAGTGGGAGCCAATGAAGAGATTTCAGAGCTGGAGAGATACGATCCATTGTCTTAAGGCCAAGGATAAGTCTTGCAGTCCTGTTCTGGATAAGTTTTAGAGGATGGACAGAAAAGGCAGCAAGATTTAGAAAGAGGCTGCTGCACTATTCCTGCCTTGAGATGACCAGAGCAATGGAGACAGTGAGCTTCTGGGGGAAAGTGAGGAAGGGAAGAATATCTCTGAGGAGGTACAGCTGATAGTTTCACTTCTTAGAGAAATCAGAAATGTGAGGAGAGAAGGAGAGGGTGGAGTCGAAGATGACCCCAGGGTTCTTAGCCTCACAGGTAGGAGATGGGGTGATAGTTGGCCGTGCATGATGGGTCTGCTGAAGGATATTTTAAGAGGGGGCGCACAAGTAGTGCTTTAGGGAAGACAAGAAGGACCCAGTGGTAAGAGAGTGATTGCAGAAATCAGTAAGTGTAGGAGTAAGGGAGCCGATGTTGTCATTAATGGTTCTGGAAGAGCAGGGTGGTACCTGTTTGGAAGAGACCTTCATAGAGCGGACAACCCTAGGGACCTCATCTGATGTGATAGGGGAGAAGGAGGAGCAGAAGGCTGAGGGAGGGCAGGAGGCAAGGGGTGACAGAGAGATGGGAGGCGGGAGGGGAAAAGGGTGGAGGCAAGAGTGTTCCTCAGGGTGTCTTCAGTTTTAGCAGTGAAGTGGGTGGCCAATGCAGTGCAGAGAGCCTGAGAGGGAAGAGGAGTAGTTGATACTGTGGAGGGAATGGCTAGTTCCTTGCAGATTTTAAAGAGTTCAGCCATGTTGTTGGATGCACCAGAGATGCACGCCTGGGATGTGGGCTCTCTTCTTGGAGCAAACAGAGAAACAATATGCCTTTGGAGAGGGTCAGTTTGTCAGAGGGTGAGATTTAGGACCGCCACTTCCACTCTGCAGCTCTGCACTAGCACTTTAGGGCTTCAGGGTCATATTCCAAGTGAATCCTCATGACTGTGGCAAGGATATTGAGGGTGTTAAGGATGGTGGGGTGGCAGTTGCTAAGAGCAGCATCAGTGGTAGAGTCTACAGAGGAAGGGGATTGGAGGATGAAGGTAGATGCTAAGGCAACAGCTGACACTCGTTTCATCGGGTGAATATCAGAGAACGAGCTTGGCACAGCTGAGTGTGGGTGAGAGCAGAAGATCAGTGTGGATGAAGTCATTGAAAGCATGTCCAGCTGAGTGAGTAGGACCAGAGGGGAGAATGGTGAGGGAGAATAAGGTTGAAGGTTGCAGAAGAGAGTGGAAGCCGTGATTTTGGAGTCAAGGTGGATGTTGAAATCACCAAGTAGAAGGAGTTTAGAGGTAAATGGCAGGCAAGGGGAGTAGAAATCAGCCCATTCAGAGAAGAAAAGAGAGATGGAGCCAGGTGGTCGATAGATAGTGACAATGGTCAAGGACGAGCTACGAGAGATGACCAGCTTACAGACCAGGCTCTCGAAAGAGGAGTATGGCTGGGTGGATATGAAGGAAGAAGGGACCCACTCAGAGAATATCAGGGCCACGCCACTGCCATCTCGGTTGGGGCATGGCTTACAGATGATCTTTTAACCGCCAGGGAGAAGAGAGTCAAAATCAGTGGGTCAGGAGGATAGCTTAGGGGCAAAATGCTTGCCTTGGAAGCAAGACGACAAGGAGCAACACAGGTTTGATCCCCGGGTCTGCACTAAGAATTCTTTGGCTATTAAGCACATTATAAATAACCAATTACAATGACATTGATTGAGCTGGCCTTGAACCATGTCTCAGTAAGGGCAATATTGTCAAGGTTCAGGTCTTCAAGTAGGAGGCAATTGTCTGCAGAGTGTCTGATTGTCGTCACACTCTGAAACACTTGTGTACGAGTGCAATATAAATAAAATATCCTTTCATTTCATTGCACAGTGTGCATTTAGCATAGCCAGGTGAAACAGGTCACTGACTTTAAAGGTTTTCTGGTGAGGGTTACAGGAGCATGCAACCCATCACCAAGAAACCCAAAAGAAGTCAAGTCAAGACTACAGAGAATATGTTGTAAGATCTTTTCTGATGGTGCTTTGTGACATGAAGCATCGGAAGTCACTTTCTATATCTATGGTGATATAATATAGAGGATATATTTGAGTTTGTAAGTAAAATCTTAGATGGCACCCTATTACTTGAAGCACGGGATGTCCTTTTTCCATATCCATGATAAGAAACTATCAATTTAAAAAAGATGGTGCTTGCAAGTTCATGAATGCCATAAAACGCTTTAAGCACTGCTATTATCAAAAGTAAGTTAAAATAATTTCTCAAATACCAATGTCTTTCAATGATATTGTTGGAATACATAGACTAACTATATCCTTTTGCTTTTGTACAGAAAAGAGAGTTATATAAATTGAAGAACACTACAAAATATATGAATACTTTCAGACAAGATGGCTTAAACAAAAGAAATGCATAATGTATGAGACTACGCAAAAAAATAAGCTCTATACCATTTAAATATCATGACAATTATTGAATTATGCTATCAAATTAAGCCCACTAATTAAGGTCCTTTTTGATTGTTCAAATGATTTGTTTCGTAATGCACAGATGAAAGATGAGGAATAAAATGTCTCTAAAATTCAGATATAAAAAACAATTGGGGGAATATCTAAAAGAATAACAAGTAAGCTATATTAACTTCCATAACTTAAGTAGAATACTATAAGATAAATTTGAGTCAAATTATATACTATGGGATCAATAGTAAATTCTATATATATTACACGGCCTGAGGTAGTGGCCGTGTAGTTATGGTTAAGTCGCTTTACCCATCGGAAGAGCACTTTTTTCGTGGCTTATAACTTTGCCACTGATGGATTAAACCTCACAAAACTTTGCAGAGAAAGTATATGGCCCCGTCAAATTTACTCTCAAAAGTCTGGTGAGGTTTTGTGCAAGGAGGGCAAAGTTATAGAGGGGGTCCAAAAATGTGTGGTCATGCCTACAGCCCAAAACCGCTGGACACATTTTCACCAAATTTGGTGCAGGAGTGGCAGCTTGGTCCCGAAAGCATGCTTTTGTAAATTTGGTGTTATTCCATCCAGTAGTTATTTGGATGGTGAAAAGAGTGAGGTGTGTCATATTTTGTTTAAATGCCCATCATGTTGGATTCGCTGACAGTCCCCGGTGTCTGTGAACATTGCAGTAAAAACATGTTAAAAAACAAAACATTTCACTTGTCAAACTAATGAAACAATCACTGGGGAGGTGAGGTTGATGAGGGTGGGATGGGTCATGGCCATAAAAAAAACAAAAAGGGGTGTATTTTCATCTCCAAAGTCAGCAAACAGTCTGGATGTCTGAAGCAGTCCTCTGATGTCCGTGAACATCAGATATGTTTTTGGGACATCTATGCCATTTTCTGCATTACTGAGTTGGTGAAAAGCAATTTTTGCATGGGTTATAATGTTGGTTCCACTAAGCTGAACTGCATGCAATTTGGGAATTGTATTCAAGACCAGACTCTGAATGGTTCTGCAAAGTCTTCTGCTGTTTTGTCAAGAGGGGGCAAAATTAGAGGCAGTGTCCCAAAATATTTTAAAGGCTTTTAAATGTAGTGTAATTTGACCTGGATATGAATGTTTTTGCAAAGTTAGGTTTCATTTTGTCAAAAGGGGACAACATGAGAGGGGGGCTCTCAACATTTTTAGATGGCTTAAAACGTTGTTGCCTTTTCACGAGCGTGGACAAAGGTTTTCAGGAAGATTATAGACGGAACCTTGAATGCTTGGGTAAAGTCTGAATGGATTTTGTCAAGTGGGAGCTAAGTTATATGACTACTTTATGTACGTATGTATTGGTACTTTTATCAAAAATATAACATGGCGGATTTGCAGCAAACTCGTGTAAGGAGCATTGGGAAGTACATGAAAGCATTGGGTTTGGAAGTGTGTGTGTGTGTTTTGTTTTAAGTGTCATGAGGTAGGAACAAAAAAAGTGATATACCTTTGGTGAACGAGGTATACCTGTGGCCATGGGCAGTGGCCAGGTTGTTTGGGTCATGGCCAGAGGGCATGACCGAGACAATCTGGCTACTGGCGATGACCACAAGGGACTAGCAATGGGGTTAAAGTGGGCATGGCTACTGGCAATGACCGAGAGGGACCCGCATTAGCGTTAACGTGGGCATGGCTATGTGGTAGTTTTTCAAAATTGGGATTTTTTTGAAAGTGTGAAAATGTAAGTACACAACACAGTGATATTGGGCAAAGGGTCTGGCCATTACCAAGGAGAAATATGTACTGTATTTTGCCTATTGGGGCATGCAGTATGGCAGAAGTGATAGATTTCAATGTGAAAAAATGTTTTCTTGCGGTTACAGCCTGAAATGGTGGACCTGATTACAAAAAACATGCGCAACAATCATTAGCAGGGACCTGAAAGCATATATTTGAAAATATGTCTTGTGTTTTATTTTTCTGAAGTGTAAGCATGTAAGTAGAAAAACTAGTGATATGCATTTGGGTTCTGGGTAGTGTGTCTGCTCTTCAGCAAACACTAATTTGAACACTGATTTGGTTACTTGGGAATGCGCCATGGCCGAAGCCCATGCCGGATGGATTTGGCGACTGGCCATGGCTGCAAGCCATGAGCACTGGCCATTGCTTACATTATTACATTCTTGCATTATTACATGCTTACATTATTAGGGTATAGTGGACACTGAGCTAGGATGCAGGGTAGGGGAAATGAATAATAGGGGCGGTTTGGTTGTGCTGGGGTCATGGTTGAGCCTTATGAAGTAGGCAATTAAACAATGATTTGCATCCACCGCATGCAACTACTTTACTGAGAAATGTAAAGTAGATGGAGTCTATAAGAACATTTTTTTGGTTCTATTTTTTACTGAAAGGTGACTCCTAAAGGAACCTTTTTTGTTGGTGTCATCTTTTGTGATGTCATCTTTCATGTCCTTGGTGTTAGTCTTCTACACAAAACGTATATGCCACAGGGTATATACAAACTCTCATGGCATTTAACAATTATTCTCTTTTTAGCAATCTCTTTACAATAGAACACACCTTCAATTGTTATCACAATAATCTTTATTGTATTTATACATAGAAAAAAAGGAAGCACAATGAGTAAAAAGATTCATACATTTAAAGAAAAATAGCAAAATCTATAGATCTACAATTGTTTCAAATTGAACACACACATCCACTTGTAACCAGATATGCAACACATACAATCAGAACCAAACTCATTCTCATAAATTCATCCAGTGCTAAAAGCACAAAGTCAACAATTTATAATGATAGTAGGTCTTAAAGATTGAGCCAAAGTGCAACATGCTGACATGTATCAAATATCTTGTTGTGATAAAGTAATTCTCTACATGATTTGTGTAGGCTATCCAGCTGTTGTTGTTCAGTGGAACTTGTACAAGCTGGTGTATACTCAAGTTTCGGCTCTGTAATCTAACTGCGTTTCATACCCAAGCCTTCTTCAGGACACAAAATATAATTCCTGATTACATTGGTGTGTACTACCAGCTTGATGTAGTATTGTCGAGACTGGTGAAGTGTAACAGTCGAGGCACAAACTCATCCATCCCTGATGTGCAGAACCATCTAAGGGCTTAAGGCGGGCAAAGTTCTTTGACTTCCCAGGTAGCGTGCCAGCGTCTCTGTGCTTGGATCTCAAAGATATGGAATCTCCTTGTCCTGAGGTTAACTGCTAACTGAGGTGGCCCTTCATGGCTGTAGTTCTCCCAGGGATGTGTGATGGTGTCAAAAGCATCTAGTTTGCCTGATTTGTATTGGATTACTCCTTTGCCTAACCCCCATTGTCGCTGTTTCAAAACAGGACTCTGTGTACACAGGATGGCCATGTCTAGTAATGTGTTGAAGACATTTGTGATGTCATCTTTCATGGCCTGGGTGTTAGTCTTAACAGTGCACATTGGTGGTGTGAGTTATGGTTGCTTATCTTACCATAACTGGCGGATTTCTGTTTTTTTTTCCGTTTTACTTGTAACCATAAGGTCCCTGTAAAAAGGTTTTTTCATTCAATTTCATAGGTTTTTTTAATGCAACTTAACCATAATGTCCCTTTAACAAAGTTTTTTCACTGAATTTCTAATGTATAACTAAGGAACAATCCTTAGTTGCAGGGATGTTAAGGTGAGAACTTAATGTAACACTACCCCTGAAATTCACCTAAAGCCACCTTAACTTCATGTCCCCTGTTACGCAGCCTATGACCACAATGATGACATCACAGATCACATCACTGATCACATCACTAATTACATTACAACATTAACTAGCAATAAGCATGGCTTCAGCCATGGTCAGTGTACATGGCCATATATATTCTAACACAAGAATGGATACTATTCATGGCCTCCAGTTATGACAGTGGTCACAACCTTAAGCCATGTGCACTGAATATTTCAAAACACTAACAGAATACTAACCATAGAATATATTATATAAAGTGAGCAGACACTAGCCATGGACTTTAGCACAATACTGGCCAGTGGCCACAATATTTGGCTTTGCCCACTATATATTATGTCATATAAATGGGCCACTGCCATGGCCTTTGACCTTGAGAAGTTTGTACATCTTTTGGCAATGTACACTGTATATGAAAAAAAAAACACAATAAGTGATGGCCTTTGGCCGTGCCCACTGTGCATTATACAACACAAACAAGCCACTAGCTTTGGTCTTATGCCTTGCCCACTGTATATTATATACACTAATCAGCCACTAGCCATGATCTTCAACACAATACTAGCCAATGTCCACCGCCTTTGGCTGTGATGACTGTATATTGTAACATATTAATGGCAACTAGTTATGGCCTTTAGCCGTGGTCACTGACTAAAGCATTCAATGTTGACCACTGTATATTTTAAAACATTGATGGGGTACTAGGCATAGCTTTCAACCATGCACATTGGTATTTTTAACACTAACCGACCACTAGCTATGGTCTTCGGTGCTGGCCAATGACCCCAGCCTTTCTTATGGCCAAGTCCACAGCCTTAATTGTTATTAAGGTATTACAAGTTTTCATGAGCTAACTTATAAATTATGTTATGTCTAATTCCATTATTGATGTAATCTGTTATATACAATGTAATTAGTATTGCAACCAGTGATGGCATCCGTGATGTGATTTGTAATGGTAACAGTGTTCTCATAGAACATGTAATTAGTGATGTCATCATTGTGGTCATAGGCTGTGCAACAGGGGGCGTGAAGTTAAGGTGGCTTTAGCTGAATTTCATTTTTTTTCCTTGTATTTCAAAGGATTTGTTCCAATGTATTTCTGACCGTAACGTCCCTGCAACTACATTATTTTCCTTGAATTTCAACTGTTTTGTTATTACATAGATTTTTAGAATGTTTCTAGACCGTTAGCATGGTCTTCAGACATGGCTGGTGGGCATGCCCGAACACTACCAAACCACTAGATATGACTGTTGTGATAGATGGCACAAGCCCAACTAACCACATGTAAGCAGTACAGAAACAGGTAAAAAATAATTGGCTGCAAGAATAACATATACCCAGGTACTTTCTGCACCCATTGTGAAAATCAAAATCTGGCACCCATGAATATATGCACAGTAAGTGAACATTTATCTTAAAGTGAAATATACAAATGTAGGTCAATAGACCTACTCCTTAGATGAATGTGCGCAAGACAAAATAGAATTGGACTTTTAAAAAAGTAATGAATGCCGGAAATATAACCTGGGAGAGGAAATGTTGCAATAAATATGCTGGCAAAGTATAAAAGGTGCTCACCTTTTAAACCAGGCAATCTATCAAGAAATATTCACAGGAAAACTAAATCCGATTGTGAAACAAGTGCTTGTGGTCTTGTGAGTAAGCTTCTGCACTGGGAACATAACAACCTGAGTATAATCCAGGTAGGCAAATACTTGCTAAAGCTTGCCAACCTCAAAAAAAAAAAAAACATGGGGTTGTGCCTGCCCTCTGACGAAAAGTTACACTGTTCACCCACATGTGTCCTTTACTTGTGCCCTGAAAAGCAGTCACAATTAGGGGAAATAAACGGCTCTAGTATCCAGGATTGCAAACTCTCTTGCTATATGATGGGAAAATACTCATGACTTACTTGCCCTCTCATCATTTCGCCTTGTTTCCCCATGACTGTCTTTCAACAATGCTCTGCTTAATAAAGCTAACTTGAAAAATACCATAGTGCCACTCAAATATATAAATCCTTATAGAATTATGTAAGGCAAACATTGTACAGTTGTGGCATTATTCCCCCATCTGGACTGAGAGACTACAAATAACAGAATGCAATTCAGCAAAAGGAAATAAATTGGTCTCTGAGTGCAAAACCTTAAAGGATTGACAGCACAATTTAAATATTATGGGCCTCATTACACGTTAGGCGGTAAGGGTTTACCGGTACCGGTATTTTACCGGTACCGGTAAATCCTTACCGCCTTACTACGAGGTCCCTTTGCGGGTTGGGGAATTTAACGCCTGATTTTTGCAGGCGTTAAAAACCAACCGACAAAGGGACCAGGGAGCTAATTACGGTACTGCAATTTGCGCCACCGTAATTAGCGCCTTCCCCATTCCCATAGAGCCCTATGGGGCAAAAATGGGAATGGGGAAGGGCAATGGGGGAAGGGGGAATTACCGCCCCACCAACCTTGGAATAGGGCGGTAATTCCCCTTTCCACCAAGGCGGTGCCGGTATTTTACCAGCATGGACCAAGGTGCTAATAGCACCTTGGTCCACCACCATCCATGTAATGAGGCCCTATGTGTATGCTGTGTGTTATGATATATTTAAAACCAAGAAAAAACATGTCATTCGGGACTATGGACTGTCTCCCATACATGCAGTAATGAGGACCAACCCTGCTTAGCTTCAAAGCGAGGCAGTATCTGGCCCCCTCAGGCCATGCTACTCTAAATGGTCTTGTAAGGTGGGCTCATTTATTAGGCAACATGGTCTGAGGGGGATGGCCCCTTCCTTGCTTTGAAGCTAAGCAGGGTCAGTCCCAGTTACTGCATGCATGGGAAACCCACTGTAGTTGTAAACAAATCTATTTTTTTTTATTATGTATAAAACATTGGAGGCTTTGAGAACTCACAATGTTTTAGTCAATGCTCAGTGAGATGAAATGATTTGCTGAGGATCACACACTTTGAATAAGCAGCGTGCTACAAGCCCCTTGCTTTATTGCTGGTCTCTTTGTGAATGTTGCGATACATTTCACAACCCCAACTAACTGTATTTAAGCAGCATGGAAAAGAGTAACAAATGATCATCTGCAAGAATAACATATACCCAGGTACTTTTGCCCCCATAGTGAAAATCAAAAGCTGGCATCCATGAATATACACACACTAAGTGACCATATATTTTAAAGTGAAATATACAAACATAGTTCAAACATCCTTCTACCTAGAAGAAAGTGTGCAAAACATAATAGCATTGGCCTTTTGCAAAAAGTAATGAACACCAGAATAATTGCCTGAGAGAGGAAATCTTCCAATAAATATGCTCGAAAAGTATAAAAGGTGCTCACCTTTTAAACCCAGCAATCTGTAATGAAATGTTCCATGGAAAATAAAATATCAATACGAAACAAGTGCCTTTGGTCTTGTCGGTAAGCCTTTGTACTGGGAATATGACAACCTGAGTAAAATCGTGGTAGCCAAATGCTTCAGCCAGCTTGCCAACCTCAAAAAACCCCAACGGGTTAGGTCTGCCCTCTAAGAAAATAGTTACGCTGTCCACCACCATGTGTCCTTTACTGGTGCCCTGAAAAGCAGCCAAAATCAGAGGAAAATAACTGCACCAGTGTCCAGGACTGCAAACTCTCTTGCCACATTGTAGACAAATATTCATGACTTACTTGCCCTCCCATCATTTCTTCTCCTTTCCCCCATGTGTGGCTTTCAACAATACTCTGCTTTATAAAGCTAACTTGAAAAGTACACATTCCATAGTGTCACTCAAATATGCAAATCCTTATAGAACTATGTGAAGCAAAAAGTGTACGATTGTGGCATCGTATACATTTTCTGCAAAAACATACATTTCTCATCATTATCATGCTTGCACAAGTTAAACTTTCCCAAAGTTCAAACTGTTCCCTGTGCAAGGAGATGTTCATGTGCCTCTAAGCTATGTTTTGCCCGACCAAAGGTTGTGGTGCATCATAGCTCACTAGTTTGTTTAGAATACTGCTTTTCTGGAATGTACAGAACATCTCCTGCATTTGTTAATCATTGGTAAATATATTTTCAGGCCCACGATATTAGCTTTGGGTACGAGAGATGGGAAGACATATATTATCTCTTATCTTACTTGCATCTATCTAACTTGCATCTATCTTACTTTCACCGGGTAGTTCAAGGTCTGAGCCTGCACAAACACTGAGCTAATCATTTCATGTGAAGCATGTTTTTTTTCTGAAGAGCTCAGCTACTTTAAGATGAAAAATAGGAGACATAAAAAAATGGTGTCTGATTCTGAACGAAATGGGGAGTCTTAGGCTAACCAAAATGGATGCCCTTTCACAAACTCTACTTTTAGCCTAAGCTAAAACATTTTGTTCAAACATCATCATAATCATTTATATGAATGGCCATACATTTTTGGATCTCCATATCCTGCATAATCAGTGCATTAGTCACATTGATGGGGGACAACGTTCAAGCTGGAAAATTTCCAGAGCCCTAGAACAGCAATTACACAGCATGCACCCTAAAGCTGATAGACATTGTATGCAGCAACAACAGAATAAACTAACCCCCAAAAATATTGCAAGTGCAGAGAATATCATCCGAGCCCAGGCTGCCAACAGATTCCAAGCCCAGGTCCCAGTGTCCCAACTACCCTCATTGACGTGCATTTCGGATCCCAGTGTGTGTGATCTTTTAATAGTCTGAAATACAGTAGGACAAGAATTGGCTATGTAAGCACAGCAAGTGGACCTGACCATTCTGCAAACTCTTCCTCTTTCAGCCAGCATGGCATCTAGCATCATTATATTTTGAAGTGCAACCCGCCTGATAGCTGTCTGTTCTAACGTCATATTGAATAATATATTAGTGGCCTCATTCATTGTTTTCTCCCTACTCATGCCAACCTTCTAATATGTTGGGTGTTTATAACCAGACCCCAAAAGGGAACTATCGTTTTTGAAACATCCCCTAATATGTGGTCAGGAATGTCACCATCAATATCCCTCCTTGGGCGGTGTTTCAATATTTCTAAAGTTGATGTCAGGTAAACCCCTGGTAACAGAATTCCTATGTAACAGGTTCCTCTCCAATTTTTGGGTAACCATGGATATGCTTGTTTCGCACAGACAAAGTAAATGGATCCCCAATGAACAAGGGCCTTGTCTCATTCACCAAAACTGCAGTGTGCTTACTAGAACCTTCTTTACTTAAACAAAATGGTATTGTGTCAGGATTATTTTTGATTGTGTATGCTCGGGGAGTTGCTTCCATTTTTCTTACTGGTGACTTTCGAAATGATGTAATTGATTGACATGGCCTAGAATTCCTCTCTGAACCTTTGGTAGAGGCGGTGTTGGTAGTGCTCTTGTTAGCAAAAATAGACCATCCCAAAGGCAACATATTTGGCCCATCAAAGTTAACAGTGGTGCTGTCATTCCATCTACCAAAAAGCATGGCCTTAAAGGAGGCATAGCAAGCAGTTGATAATGGGAGAGGATATATGTACCAGCCTAACCCTTTCTCTCTGTATTGCAGAATGTAGGAACATACCTAACAGTTGGTCTTGTGTATTATTGCATGAGTATCATTCATTATTCAAATGAGGTTGTTATTGAGCTACCCCTATAAGTGCTCAAGATCAAGGGGACGAAGTGTGTAGGAGTGCACCTGAAAAAATAGACATGGTACTTGAGCTGACCGCGGGCAACAGTGACCTATATAGAACATCCCAAAGGCAACATATTTGTCCCATCAAAGTTAACAGTGGTGCTGTCATTCCATCTACCAAAAAACATGGCCTTAAAGGAGGCATAGCAAGCAGTTGATAATGGGAGAGGATATATGTACCAGCCTAACCCTTTCTCTCTGTATTGCAGAATGTAGGAACATACCCAACAGTTGGTCTTGTGTATTATTGCATGAGTATCATTCATTATTCATATGAGGCTGTTATTGAGCTATCCCTAAAAGTGCTCAAGATCAAGGGGACGAAGTGTGTAGGAGTGCACCTGAAAAAAATAGACATGGTACTGGAGCTGACCGCGGGCAACAGTGACCTAATTGCAATTCATGCCACAAGGTTTAATCACACATGTGTCCCTAGTTGACCATGATCCTTTGGACCTGGTCATTCCAGTGGCAAAACTGTCCATGTCCTCACTCTTGGGTGCCCCAAACAGAGGCATGGGCATTCAGTGTCCGTTAAGAAGGCTCACTGATATAGGTTCTATATGTTCATCAGTGGGTGGCCCCTGACCATGTGGCCAATCTTGCTTGAAGTCTTCCTTTGCATCTTTGGGGGCTATGGAGGGAATATTGTTAGTTTCCTGTGGGTGCAGTATTTTACCGCTCTTCCCTAGCTATTTCCCTGGTCGAAGATTGTACCTGGACACTTCGGGCACAAAGTGATCTGCAAACAGGGTGTCATTATCTGGAGGAGGTGAAACATCTGGCAGCTCAAACCCAGATCAGTGTATTTGCCGTCACTGAAGGGCACGTACTTGGGGACGTATTCGTGCTCAGAATCTTCTACCCCCTCCTTCACCCACATGTTATAGGGCAACGCCAAGGGCACTTGCTTTGGGTGCACAGTATGGATCCAGTACCTTTTCTCAACCACTCGAACAGTTGTTTGAGTGGCCAGTAGCACCAGATAGGCTCCCTTCCAGCGAGCTGCAAGACTGGATTTTCGGTCAAAGCCTTCGCTAACACATAATCACAAAATCGAATGCAGTGACCAGGTCCCAGGTATTTATCGGGCAGTGCTTCACAAACCTGTTTGTGAATCAAATGCAAATTCGGAGTCAACTGGTCACAATAATCATCCAATAATGGTTATTCAATGTCGAACATCTTCTTTGGTCTGGGTGCATCTAATTTATTAGCAGGTCTCCCCATCACTATTTGGTAGGGAGAAAGGCCTGTTTTTTTCTTGAGCTGTGTTCTCATGGACAATATTGCAAGGGGTTGGGGATCAGGCCATTTTAATCTACTGTGGGCACATACCTTTGCTAGCTTATTCTTAAGTTTTGTGTTGTGACTTTTCACTAAACCTGCCAATTGAGGGTGGTCGAGCTGTGTGGACTTTCTTATTAATCAGAAACACATCACATACTTGGTGTATTACGGCGGCAATGAAATGAGATCCGCTGTTGGATCAGATTACTCTTGAGAACCCAAATCGAGGGAAGTACTCTTTGATCATAGTTTTGGCGGTGGACATAGCAGTATTAACTTTTAGTGGGAAGGCCTTGACCCATTTGCTGAATGCACATTATACTGCTAATACATATTTTAAATGTTGGCATTGTTCCATTTCAATGAAATCAAAATGTATCACTTCGAATGGCATGGAAGGTGTTCTCTTCCCAATGTTATGTTGTAGGCATATCATGCAATTCTGAACTAGTCGTTCTGCTATTTTGGGAATGTTGTCATTTCTCCATACTGGGTCTAAATGTTTACAAACACCTTTCGCGCTAATGTGAGCCGGGCCATAGTAACTAAAGCAGGTGTGCAAGCATTGGGCAACATCCATCTTTGTTTGTCAGGATCAACCCAACATCCTTCATCATCCAGCCCTGCTGGCCCAGAACCTGATTGTTTAATTTCCTCTGCAGTGGCTTCGGTCTGAATTTCTTTTACACTGCTAATGCCCTCTTCCATCATCCCACTTTCAGTGACTCACCGAGAATGTCCTAATACATACATTCCTGATTGTGGATCTGTGGCAGTTTGTTTGGCTATTCTGTCTGCAAATGCATTCCCTTTCCCAATGCCATCAATAATCCTCTGGTGTGCTGCACATTTCATAATGGGCAGTTGTTTAGGAAAAGCCAATGCTGACATTGTTGCACTATCAACCGGACCATGTTGAATCTTAGTGTCATGGGATGTTAAAAATCCCCTCTCGGCCCATAGTCTCCCAAACTTGTGAGCTACTCCAAAGGCGTACTGACTATCAGTATAAATATTCACTTTGAGCCCCTGGTATATCTCACAAGCTCAAGTCAAATTGATTATTTCTAAACCCTGGGCAGAATTATGGAGGTGTCGTCTACTTTTAACAATAGTGTCTAATGTGGTAATTGTATAGGCAACAGTAGAAGGGCCACCTGGAAGTTTAAAACAAGAACCACCACAAAATATTTCTCCATCTGGGGATGGCAAGGGTGTGTCACTCAAATCAGTTATTTCTTTTGTGTCTTGCTCAGTAACATAGATACAATCATGATTGGTGTCATTAGGACTGTCCAGGGTATATTCAAGTAAAGGTTCACCATTGCACATGTCCCAAACAATGTCTCTTGCAATCTACATATTTTTTGGAACTTTTTGAGCCCTTTCTTGGTGTTTGGAGTGTATGTGGATGGCATGGGTGTCCGCAGAGCACGCCCCAGCACCCCTATAAAAGGCCACACCCCAGAACTGATCCCCATTCTGTCTTTCTACTACTGCATGTTCATAAGGTTGTACTGTGCGATAAATGTAGTAGCTTGAGTTCCCATGCAGCATCCTCTGTTTCTGCTTCTGCCACCACAAGATACACTCCTGTGGGACAGCGCATCCCTCCAGCTGCCTTACGTGATGCTGTTGACCCTTACCTTTCGAGGGTCACAGTATTTTGCAAGTACTGCGACGCAGTACTCTGCAGGGGGGAGACACTTCAAAGTGCTTTCGAGGCTGCGGTCAAGGAGATGGGCTGTCGCCTACCTGAATAAGTCCCACCCTACATCTTCCTCTCTCCATCTGCCCTTTCTTATCCCTGTGGTTGGTGTCCCTTCCTTCGCTTCCTTCCCCCCTTTCCCCTCCTTTCCTTGCGTGTCGTGTGTAAAAAAACAAAACAAAATATAAAACAACACAAACCCAAAAAAAAGGCTTTTTTCAGAGCCGCCTTTCACAGTTCAATAATAGAAGTGTCAATGAAATGCTGCAGGGCCCTGTGCATTTTTAGAAATCTGCAGACTTTTAACATTTTTGGGGTGCTATCAAATCAAAACCATTGCACTTTTCTCCAGGAGGAAGTGCTGGCTCTGAAAAGAGCCTTTTTCGTGTTTTTTTGTGTTTCGAAAACTTCAAAATGGTCAACACCTATTGCAAAATGGATTGCTATAATTCCAAAAAGGGTTCCAATGCTTTTTGTATATTTCGCAGAAAAATCTGATTGCCAGCATAAGTAAGATGTACTCCATCTCTGTGAAAAATGTTTGTGCTACCGAACATAATATTTTCATTGCCAAAAGAGGACATGCCAACATCTCTCAAAAAGGCACAAACAGCCTTGTTGACATTGCACCTCGCTTTCTCCATTGGTGGACCAACTGAAGAACAATGCAGCCACATTTGTCTCTGCGCTATACAAGAAAAAATTACTCGGAGTTTGGAAACATGTCCATGACTCTCCCAAGTCCTTATTTCATTGCAAATTGCAAAGAGATTCCAGGCACATGTCCTAAACTGTTCCCTCCACATTGAATAATAATAATGTCTGGATGACACTGTGTCACCAAAGTAGCACAGAGAGGTACCAAATCCAACCACTTCATTCCATGAACTCCATGCCAGTGCACTTCCACATGAGGGAATCCAAGATGTCTAGCCACTCCAGCATGATCTAAATGCACCTACAAACAATTTATCCATTAATCTCTCAAAATCCAAACAATCTGCTTTCTGAAACATACAGTCATAGCTATGTGCTCTCCTCTCAGGAAAAAGACTTTCTGACAAACTCTCTCCTTACACATCACACCCAATAAACTTTATTTCCCAATCCCTTGCTCCTCCAAGTCTCATTTGAATACCTCTCAACCTCAAAATCCCTGTATGTAATATGCAGTGTCTGCAGACAACCGCGGCATCTGCGGACAAATCGTAAAATCTGAGAGTGGGGAATGAAAATTTAAATAGTGTCACCATTTCCCCTTTGAAGTTTGCTCTGAAAAGAGCCTTTTTTTAAGATGCTTCAGAAACACCTTTTATTTTGTATTTATTATATTTTCTTTCTTATTTTCCTCTAAATATCTTCACATTGGCTTCTCCAAAGCAATCCTTATAATCCAAACAAGCATGGGATTTCCCATGAAAGATAAAGAAATGCCATCTGCTTTAAAGTAAACAACATTACCAGATTCAATGTTGTCATTATTCCAAAAGAACATTCCAGCTCTAATCATAAAAGCAAACATGCCTTGGTTAATTAAACACCTAGCAACATGTTGCTGAGGACAAAAAACAGAACTATTGTCCCATACTGCACTAGGTAACGAAGCAGAAAATTTAACCTTGGCATTTGGAAAGACTTTCATGACTGCCTGAACCAAGTTTTCCAGATCTTGCAACAAAGTAGGGGCACTGACATAACCCAAATGCATAGCAACACAGTGCAGGACAACTACATCTGGACTATTGAACCTAGCCATATCCTGACAAACTTCCAACATTGCCTGCAAATTAAAACCAGGCACAGTACTCCACACCACCTCGATTCCCTTTACATCAAAATTCTTTGACACATTCCTACATTTAGCATACTGTTCCAAACTATCAACAAACATATCTCCGAGCACCAACATCATGACTTTCTCCACCTCTGCCATCTTCACTACACACAACCTCTTTCAATATAGACCACAACCTCAACACCTGATTGGCTGATCCCTACAGTGCTATTTTCATGCCAGATATGTTGAGAAGTCCTGTATGTGGCACGCCCTGTCCGTGGACTGCCGCTGTGTCTGCGAAGCGCGTAACAATGGGCCAGCCCTTCTACCCTTTTCACTGCACTCTCTGCACCATTCCCTCATTGGATACTGTTAAGCAGTCACACAACTATCCACCAATCCCATACAAGAACTCCACATCTAACTCCACCATGACAGATCAGCACTTTAGATGTACTATTGATCACTCTCAGTCCAATTGAGCTGTGACGGCAAAGGACCTACAGCAACAACTACTATAAAACTCCCCATGATTTCTACTTGCAGATTCATGCACATCCACATGCATGAACACAAACTACAGGTATGAATATTTTCTGCACAGTACACGTACAACTCTTGTATGAATGCATATAAACAGAGTAACTGCCACTCACCCTGTATGACCTGTAAAATAAATGTACTGTCATTTCTCCCATCTGCTATGATCAAGTGCCACTTGCAAACCTGTCTGCTCTCCAAAATGTTGTTTACTGACACATCTATCTAAAAAAAGTGTCATTTCATATTAAAAGATGAGAGAATAACAGCATAATTGTGGAAAATGGCTTTGTAGTGTATTATAAAATGAAACGCAGCCAAGATGAGTACATGCATCTTTATTCATACACACAGATAAACAATGTCATTAGAAAGGCACCCAGCTGAAACAACACCATTGCGTCTACATCAAATCATTATGCTTTATTTCCCACACCTTCACAAATGCATACATTGCATGCTTGTCTGTATTGTTCCTGCCATTTACCCTGTAAAAGTAGCAAAAAAAAGCATATGATTATTTCTTCTATCTCCTAACATCCAATAACATAGCCTTAAGAAGCCAAGTGTGCTCTGTACACTTACTGTTATACTCATTTGTAAAGCATGTTCAACTAACAGATTCTAAGTAAAATATACAGGATGCACATAGGGAAAGGAAAGTACATGTACATACTATGCTCAGCTATCAGAAAACAGTACTACTGCAAAAACAAAAAAGTCTACATTAACAACAGTGCTATAAACACACATATTTACTAACTTCTTTCTTTTACAATTACATTGAAGAGCACTCTCCTGAAAAGCAGCAGCGTCTGAAGTACGAACAAGAATTTAGAAGAAACCTACACTGTCCATACAAAAAACTAAATGCAATACTACCATAATGTTCTAACTGTTACTCAAATACAATAGAATTCTAGTATTGTAGAACAAAATAGTGTATTAACCCTGTACCATTAGATTTAGTATTAGTGCTTCCCCTCACCAGCTGCATACTTAGTATTGTCATCTGAACCCCAGTATAGTAACACCCAAATACAAGAATAGCCTTCCCAACTTGATGTAGCTGCCCATTGCACAATCACACACCTCCACATACATCCTTACCATCATACTCAGACACTCATGCACAAAGCACACATACACTGCACAACAGCCTAACCCACACTTTTTTTACTCTCCAACAGACCCCAAAGAAGGCCTACCAAAAAGCAACTCTGTTGAAAGCAACGCAGAAGTAGAGCAAATCAAAATAAAAGTGTCCAAAATAAGCATCCATCTCTAGCAGAATTTGTACAAAATGTTCAAACAAAACAGCTAATACAGTCATTAAGCGAAACAAAACAAGCTTCCAGTACAGAAACTTTGCCTCCTCTTTCAAAATGTAAAACAAAACAGAAAGTTATTAACAAGACTTCAGCTACCACTACTGCTAACACTGCACCTATAAATCTTGATGTAGTGGCATATAACCATACCAAAACAATTATTTTACAAAAAATGTTCCGCTACAAAATCCTTCAGAATGTTATAAAAACAGGAGAGAAATCTTGCACAACACTAAAAACTACCATAGAAAATTAGTCCTAGAAGCTGTCTTAGACAGTGCAATCCTTCTCAAAAGGAAGTTATTTATTTTAGTTTTAAACAGAATGAAACCACTAACAAAACTAACTACTAAACTAAATAAACTAACAAAAAGACTTCACAATAAACAGAATATCAACAAAAATAGCTTCTTAAACATATGTGGAGGTCAATAGAGTCACACCACGAGCACAGAACCAGATATTAATGAAGACGCATACAAGCAAAAGCAAACAAACCCAATTGCCATACATAGCAGTGGGCAAGGGTATGAAAAACATAATAATACCATTATGGAACAAGAAACGCTGCTCACAAAACTATCCCCCGAAAACTCAGCATCACCTCTCCATTCCACTGGACCAAAATGTCCAGTCTACAAATGGCTGTGCACATCAATGTGTAATATTGCCAAAAAATCTTTCAAATCTTTACTCCAGTTCCTCAATCAGTATGTGAAAAGCAAAGGCAAATTCAAAATGAAACTACTACAAAATATGGATGCCTGCCCAGTGTGCAAATACACAGGACTATGAGGACATTCATTAGCCTGCATTTCAGGACCTATTTGCAAAAGCACCATCCATCACATCAAAATGCTATCAACACATCATTCAACTACAAGAAATCTGGTCCATAAACTCTACTGTGCTAATAGTCCTGCTTTAGCACTAGCCAATTTAAATAACAATCTTCTACATGGTACAGCCAAACAACTACTCAAAGAAATAGAGCATATCCAGAGAAAATATTTTGGAACTGAAAACCACTTACAAAATACAATAGCTGTACAACAAACTAGCAACTACTGTACACATAGCAACCCTCTATTACACACATACAAAAAAGAAATACTAAAGTTTAAAAGTACATCCGCTGAAGTACCAAACCATGTGTGTGTGTGTTGCCGCAGGACAAACACTGTAGACATTACGTACAAAATAGAAGACATTGAAGATTCCAAATGGTTCTAATTATCTCTCTACCTTATAGCTGAAAACAAATACAAAATTACTGACCCCTTAATACTTTGCAATTACTGCACTGCAAAACTTGACAACAACCAAAAACCTTCACATGCTATCACAAATAACTTTGAATTATTCCCACTACAAAAACCCTTGCAACAACTAAATAAAATGTATATGAGAGCATCATAATTCAAAGAGTGCATCCATTTCAAATATAATACACCTCTAACCAAAAACAGCAAAATTACCACCCTCTGAATTAGTGAAAGGCATTTGCGGCAAAGTAGTTTATTTACCATTAGATCTCAAAGAAAATGTACACACTCTGGGAGTGCAACGTCCAATAGATTAATCTTTAATTGTCTTAGTAAATAGCGTACCTACAAAAGACAAAAAAAAAAAATTGGCAACGACTCGTGGACTTACATAAAGTTAGACAAGCCCTGCAAAATCTAAAAGACAACAATGAATACTACAGAGAAATTAATATTGAAGATAACCTGAGAGAAACCATTGAAATAATTCAAGAGTCACCAGAAACTGGTCAATTTCAACTTCTAGATCCTGCTGCAGAATCCATTATTTTAGACCATTATACAATTCATCCATTAAACTCTAAAGACACCATAGATGATCCACTGGAAACGTACCAAATGCGACAACCCAAAGGATCTCCAATCAGCATATGGGAAAAAAGTATAGAAGCACGTGCCTTTCCTCTACTCTTTCCATCTGGAAAAGGAGGAAGGTACAATAATAGACCCACACAAATAACAGCATCAGAATATCGCTTTTTAAGTATGTATTGTGACAACACCAGAATCACACAAATTGTAGAATACATATTCCACCTTCTCTTTGAAATTGAACTAGCAACACTATGCTACAGACTTACACACACATTAAAATCAGGTACCCATTTTAAAAATATGTCAGCTATGCAATTACTACAAAATGTGCAAGAAAAAGATGAGGTTTTACAGTCAAGTATTACAAATCTTTTATCAAACATGTGTAGTACAAAAGAATACTGGTTCCGACGTCACAGAGATGTATGCTGTATGATAAAAAACCTTGGCCCACCCACTTGGTTTGTTATATAATAAACAAAACAAAGCAAACGTAGATATAAAAACACCAGCAGAACTCTGCCCTCTAGATCCTGTAACTGTATTAAGATATTTCCATCATCACTTCATTTATATGCTACACATGATTTGTAATATAACTGTTCCTTGGCTCTAAGAAGTACAACACCTCTTTTGGAGAAAACATACCAAGCTAGAGGAGCACCACACATACACATGCTTCTATGGATTAAAGATGCTCCTAAATTTGATCAGGACAGTGATGCCACTGTTTTGCAGTTTATCCAAAAATATGTCACTTGTGAAATTCCTTCACAAGCAACACATAGTGACCTTCATGCATACATTTTACAATTTCAAATGTGGGAAATATTCTCATTGCAAATATAAAAACAAAGGAAAATAATACACCAAATGCCGCTTTGGTTTCCCTAGACCAGTTACAAAAACAGGTTAAGTATACAACTTCATGTCTTCAGTTAGACGTAGGGCCTCATTACGACCCTGGCTGTGGCGCCGTTAACTCATTAGCGCTTTACTACGAGGTCCCTTTGCGGGACCCGACCTGAACGGCTGGTCTAGACCAGCCATTAAAGTAGGGACCCACAAAGGGACCTTGGTGCTAGGTACAGTACCGCAATTTGCAGTACCGTACTTAGCGCCTTCTCCAGTCCCATTGAGCCCTATGGGGCAAAAATGGGAATGGGGGAGGGCCAATGTTCAATGGGGAATTACCGCCCAGCCAACCTTGGAATGGGGTGGCAATTCCCCATTGAACATTGGCGGACTTGTTACGATACCGGTACCAACTATGGTGCTAATAGCGCCATGGTTTAGCGCCAATATCGTAATGAGGGCCATAGTGTCAAAGGTAAATTACCTAAGAACACATATTACATAAAACGAACAGAAGAATCAAAATATATCAATGATTACAATGCCATCATTGCCTTCCTATGGAATGCAAACATAGATGTGCAGTACATTGCGGGCAAATCCACTGCAGTTGCACGATATGTCACAGCCTACTTAACCAAAGCAGACAAAACAGAGCTTCAAGACCTCTGGGATGACAGATCATCTGACAAAACACTGTCACAGAAATTGTACAGCTTAGGCATAAAAACTATCTCTAATAGAGTGTGTGGCTGCTATGAATCTGCAGACCATTTAACCGGTACTGCCTTGTATGGAAAATCTGAAAATATAGTATAGCTAAGTCTTGGTCCTGCTAAATGTAGAAAAAGAGTTCTCAAATCATATGAGGACATGGAAACAATAGCCAAAAATGATCCCAACAGATGAGACATTTTGAAAAACAATTTACTGGACGAATACTACTCAAACAGGACTACCACTTTGGAAACCATGTGTCTATACCATGTAGCCCAAAACTTCACATACAAAAATAATATAAGACCAGATGAAAAGAAAGGGAGATAGAGAGTGGCAAATTGTGAAGGAAGCTCAGTGAAATTTAATAAACAAAGTTAATAAATCATATCAAATTGACATTAAAAACTCCTCAACATAAAGAATGTATTATATGTCTCTGCTACAACTTTTTAAACCATGTAGAAAAGAAGAATTACTAGATACCTATGACTCCTATGAAGATGCTTAAAAAGCAAATGAAAGTACTATAAGAGATGTAAACTTTACACAGTTCAAAACAATGTTGCACAATGAACAGCGAACGAAGAAGAACTCCAGGCCCAACTAGATGTGGACACTCTCGACAGTAGTCAACCTTCTGTAACAGGAAGCCAAGAACCACTTAGATCGCCACTAATAGCAAATGAGGCAGACTTAGCCATGACAGAAGTAGAAAACACCATGTGTCAGTATGAACAATCTACAGAAGACTTCGCTGTACTGAAATCACAACTGAACAATGAGCAGCGTAGCATTTTTAAGAAACAACAAAACAAATTGAACATGGTCTGCAACATGAAAATAAAAACTGTACCTGCCAAGACTACAAACCTATACTGCTATGCATCAGTGGTCAAGCTGGTTCAGGCAAAACATTCTTAATCAAAATCATCAGCAAGTTCCTCCAACAAATGACAAACAACAATCTGTCAGCTGTTGTAACTGCCCCCACAGGTTTAGCTTCCTACAACATAGGCAGTGTCACTTTACATCGATTAATACTCCTTCCAGTAGTGCACTTAAACAAATCAGACTATTACAAACTTTCTACAGAAGCTGCAATGGATCTATGCAGAGTTTTCAAACAAATGAAAATACTACTAATATATGAGGTGAGCATGTTTTCCAACATAATGTTGGTTTTGATTCATCTCACATTACAATAGGTCCTCAAAATAGACTACGAAGAGCTCTTTGGAGGAAAACACATTATTGTTTTCAGAGATCTTCTTCAATTAACACAAGTGAAAACTGAACCTATTTTCAAAACCTTAGGGCACAAACTGTGCTGTAAAACTCTTGGCAGCATAGGAAATGTCAACCTTTGGCAACATTTCCAATACAGAGAATTAACTGAAAACATGCGCCAGTCTGCAGACCTCACATACGCCAACATTTTAAAAAGTATTAGAGTTGGTGTACTATCTAAAGAAGCACAATCAATATTAAAAACCAGGCACATCAATGCACTCTATGGCCATAACTCATATGCTACTGATGTTATGGAACAATTAGCAAACAGAAATGTCAATTGTATGTGTTAGGGAGAATTCTCTAGAGTGGCTAATTTCCCTTACCTACTGAGTCCCTCAGCAGCTTTGCTGGATTTCTAGGATTTATTTTTTCACCTCGTAAGGATGTGAGCCTTTTTTCCCACTCTTACATGTGTGTTGCTGTGTGTGTTTAACATTTTTTGTGTTCATAGACTGTTCACCTACTCCATAGGCATAATCTCTTTACTGTGTATTACACAGCATCCTCAGTGCAGTGACACAGGGTTGTCTTTCAGACTTCCCAACTCAGACTCCATTTTCTGGGACTGACTACTGTCTCCTAGAACATGTAAAGTTTCCATTGACTTTATTGGACTTTTAAAACCACAGACCCAGTACAAACTATCTTACATAGAGTACTGGAAAGGGTTAATAATTATCCCTTTTTAGCTGTCTCTCTGGGAGCATTGTTTTGCTCCCTTTTCATTAAGACTTGATTGGTTGCAGTGGTAACTACCCTATTTTTCCTACCGCAGTTTTCTTAAATAACCTTGGTATTGTTTTAGGCTATCTTGGTAGCCCCGAACTTCAACCTGCTGTGTGATTGACAGCCAGGCTGTGTGAATGGGGGGAGAAATTGCATAAAAAGAAGGTCTCTGGGTCTGCAAAGGCAGAGTCGCCACTGGAACGAAAGAACCGGCGAGGAGCTGATAGAAGAGGACCCCTACAAAGCCCTGCTGCAGGTCTGAATCTTCAAGCTCCAACGACAGTGCAGATCTACCAGGAATCTTCTTCCCCTGAGCTGGTGGGCGCAACCAGTTTGCCCAAACTGCAAGCCAGGACTCCCTCCTCTGGTCGAATTTTCTGTCCAGAGCTATAGTGAACCTCATAGCCAGGGAGGTCGGACCCTGCTTGGATTTTAAAGAGCACACCTTTTATGCGTTGCTTTGCTCTGCTGCTGGTTTCTTACCTGGGAAGTGCAGGACCCTCCAGTCTTTCTACTTCATGTCAATCTGACAGTTGCTTCAGGAACCGTGAGCCTGCAGGAACTGCCAGGAGCGTCTGCCTCAGCTACTGCTTCTTCTCCATTTAAAGGTACTGTGCAAATCCGGTTGTTTGTTTCGTCTAGCCGCGGTGAAGGTGTGTGAAATCTTTCGCCAATCCAAGGTCTTGTCCTTCTCTACTCTTTAAAATAACTTTTCTGCCAACCAACTTCATCTGGAACCCTTGGCAAAGACTTAACCGTGAACTACCCTGAACTGTGTGATCTTGAGCAAAATACTTTTATCCTATTGACTTTGGCCTATACCTTTTCAATTTGATTCCCTCACTGTAGTTCCTCTTTCTAGATTTCCCTGCTTACTTACCTGTTGGTGCTGCTCAATTCCTACCAAATTTTGTCTTTCCCTTCCTTTTTTTAAATTACTGGAGTGCCATTTTGCTCATATTTCATTTTGAGTCTAACTTGTCCAGAATCTACTGTGTGTGCTCTGGTGTATTAAGAGTGTGATATTACAACTGCTTTACTTTAGTGAGATGTTATACAACTGATGTGTAAATAAATGTATATTATTTTACTCAGAAACCTTGAGTCAGTGTTTGGTTGAATCTTAGTAATTGCTGTCCTTTGTGTAAACATTGAGACTGCTTTCTTGCTCTTGAGATAAGTCTGGCTGCTCAGCCATCGCTACCACTTTACTGTGTAGTACAGGCTTGTACCAAAGGTAAATTTGTACTGCCACTTGTAGTCTTAATTGTGTGTGGTGTTCCCCAAGGGTACTGCATAAAATTATACCTAACACTAGTGTACAGCAGTGAGGATCAAGTATAGTAATTACACTTAGAGTGCTGCTATTACCTTGAATCAACTAACCACAAGGCTAAACATCACTAAAAAAGCAATATTAATCATGTCTGATATGGAAAGCTACAGTCAGGAGACCCTCCTTAGTTTATTTATTTATTTATTTATTCACATGTGTTTAGCGTTCAACAGCCCAGGGGCATCGTGGCGCTAGTTTCAGAAATGTTTTCTTAGTTACAGAAATTATTCATCGTTAACAGTTCAAGTAGATTACAGACAATTTATAAAGTTACCGATAATACTTCTTAGTTACAGTTACATTGGGTCTCATTGCGAAGTTGGAGGTAGCCAAGGTGCTATTAGCGCCATGGCTACCTCCAAAATCGTGTCCGGGTCCGGGTTCTGTGAATGAGGAATTACCGGGTCATTCCAACCTTGGAGTACCAGATAATTCCTCACTCAAAAAACCCTTCCCCATTCCCATTCGAGCCCCCATAGGGCTCAATTGGGAATGGGGATGGAGATAATAACGGGCCTGTTAATAACGGTCCCGTTATTAGCTCCCTGGTTCCCTTGCGGGAACCATATGCCTATATATGCCTGGGAGAGTTCTGTTGGGCAATGACCTAAACACACTTGGAGCTGTGTCAAGTACCCCTAGGCGTTCCAGTAAAAGGAGACAGGAGCTCACTAATACTGCAAGGGAGAGGACCTTAAGAGGCTCTCCAGAGGAGTTGAGAGAGGAAACTATCACTCCCACTCCACACGAGTTACTCACTGCTATTTCTAGAAAGACAGAGGCAAAGGGGAAACCCAAGACCTCAAATAAAAAGTCAGACAGCACCCCTGTGCTACCAACAAGGAAATCCACAAGATTGTCCAAGATCACACCTGTGATCCCTCTACCTGCTGAGGCAGTGTGAGGTACAACCCTGTGTGGTTGAGACAGTTTCTGAAGAATCAGATCTGGATGAAGACACTGTTTTAGTTGGAGATCTTGACCCTGTTGACCATCTTGAGCTGCAGTCTTTACTGGCGGAAGGTGGACCCAACAGGGCAGACTTCATCAGAGGACAAGGAGAGTGTCCTACTCTCGAAGGGCTTAGACAACAGGCTGCTAACCAACTTGATGGGCAAGAAGTTGGGAAGCATAGGTTAAGGTGGGAAGATGGCCTCTTCTACAGTGAACCGACTGAGTCTATCCCTGGGGACGGCAAAATAATTGTAGTGCCCCTTGCCAACAGACTCCAGTTCCTACAGTTGGCCCATGAGATACCTTTGGCTGGTCATTTCAGTTTCAAAAAGACCAAGGAAAGGCTCTCCTTGTACTTCTACTGGCCTAAAATGGGTTCACAAGTTGACAAATTATGTAGGCGCTGACAACCTTGTCAAACCTGTGGGTTCCTCTCCCAGTGCTGGCAGTTCCTTTTGAGAGGGTGTACATCGACATTGTTGGTCCCCTTGACCCTCCCACGTCTTCAGGGAACAGATTTATCCTGGTTGTATTAGACCATGCTACAAGATACCCAGAAGCTATTCCTATGAGAACTGTTACGCTCATGCTGTGGCTAAGGCTCTACTTGGTATTTTTACCAGAGTAAGGTTTCCTAAGGAAGTGATATCCGGCAGGGGATACAATTTTATGTCCCACTACATGCAAGACATGAGGAAAAACTGTGGCGTCACTTACACGTTCTCTACAGCCTACCATCCACAGACAAATGAACTGGTAGAGAGGTTTAATCATACTATGAAGAGCATGATATGTGCTTTAGAAGAACCCCTTAAAAAAAGTGGGACCTTCTACTGCCATGCCTTCTCTTTGCTTATAGAGATACAGTCCCTTTGACCTTCCCTATGGCTATCTAGTCAGAGGTCCATTGGCCCTGATCAAGGAGGGGTTATTGATATTGATATTTTATTTCTATCACGCTCGTACACAAGTGTTTCAGAGAGTGCTCCTTCCCCCAAGCCAGTCAGAGTGACTGACTATGTGATAGGTCTCCGGAGGAGAATGTCACACATGATGGCAGAAGCTAGTGATAAATTAAATGCAGGTCAGACTCTGGTCAAACATTGGCATGACCAGAAGGCCATCATGGTTGAGTTTACTCAAGACCAGTTTGTATTAGTTATGGTTCCAACAAGGCAGAGGGCCTTGCAGGACAAAAGGATAGGACCCTTCAAGGTTGTGGGCAAACTTGGAGAGGTGAACTATTTGGTGGACTTAGGCAGACCTAAGGAGGCTCCCAGAGTCTTTCACACCAACCATTTAAAGTCATATGTCTCGAGACTAGAAGTGGGAGCTTTGCTTCTAGCTTCAGCTCAGTAGGAGGAGAGTGAACCTCTACCTGACCTCCTGAGACGGCAACTTTTGGATGAGAAAATTGAAGGAGTCAATCTTTCTTCTCAACTGACTTCTGAACAACAGGAGTGAAAAGTTTTGTAAATCACTTTGCCTCCCTGTTTTCACTATCACCAGGCTTGACCCTTTGGGGCCAGCATGATATACTCACTGGTGACTGTTTAACTGTGAAAAGTAGAGGTTACAGAATATCAGAACATGTGAGATCCCACATCAAAGGAGAGGTCAACACGATGCTTGATCTCCGGGTTATAGAGCCCTCTACAAGTCCATGGTCTAGTCCAGTTGTTCCAGTACCAAAGGCAGGATCCAAGCATTCACTAAGACTAATGCCCATCTTTTGCCACAGACAAATGAACTGGTGGATAGACTTGGTTCAGCCAAGTACCTCAGTGCATTTGATCTAACATCAGGCAATTGGTAAATAGCCCTGACAGACCATCCCAAGGAGAAAACTGCATTCTCCACCCCAGCAGGCCTATACCAGTTCAAGGTTATGCCTTTTGGATTAAAGATTGCACCTGCTACATTCCAAAGGATGGTCAATCAAGTTCTGAATGGGATGAGGACTTCTGCATGGCATACTTGGGTGACAAAGCAGTTTTCAGCCCTACATGGAAAGAACATATTTATCAATTGAGATGTTTTGCAGGCTTTTGAGCAGGCCCATTTGACCATAAAGGTAAGGAAATTTCAAATTGGTCAGAGCAAAGTGCTCTACCTTGGTCATGAGGTAGGAGGAGGTGAAATAAGGCCATTGCCTAGCAAAGCACAAGCTGTGCAAAACTGGGCCACCCCTATAACACAAACCCAAGTGAGAGCTTTCCTAAGTCTCACTGGGTACTACAAAAATTTCATAGAGAGCTATGGGACTATAGGTTCTCACTTGAATGTGATCTCCTCTCCAAAATTCCCTAAAAAGGTTAGATGGAATATGGAGTGCGCTCAAGCCTTTGAAAACCTAAAGAAAGTCCTTTGTCAAGCTCCAGTCCTAAGTGCTCCTTATTATCACTAACCCTTCATTGTGCAGACAGATGCCTCCAATACAGGTATAGGGGCAGTCAACTGGATGAGAAAGGTAGGGAGCACCCCATTTGCTTCATCAGTAGGAAACTGTAGGAACCAGAAACAAGGTGGGCAACCATAGAGCGTTTGTTTTGCCATTGTGTGGTCTCTGAAGAAGATTAGACCATACTTGGATGGATCTACTTATTTGATTCAGACAGACCACCAACCCTTGAGATGGTTAATGCAAATGAAAGGGGAAAACCCAAAACCTCTTAGATGGTCAATCTGCCTGCAAGGTTTTGATTTCACAATTGAGCACAGAGCACAATGTCAACGCCAAAATGCTGAAGGTCTCTCTAAGATGAGTTAACTGACTCGAGGTAGAGATTCATCCAGGAGTGGATTACATCCCCCTTCCCCTTAGTCTGAGGGGGCGAGTGTTGGGGAGAACTCTCCACTATGGCTAATTTCCCTCACTCCCTTTTCATCAAGACTTGGCTGGTGGAAGTGGTAACTACTCTATTTTTGTCATGATGCCTACCCCCAGGCATCCGGACCAAGTCCATCAGCCCCGGGAGCAGGCATCTAGACATTTAGTAAAACCTCAGCAGCCCCGGCTAGGGGCTATCTGGGTTCAGTCCTGGCGCCTTAGGCGCTAGGCTCATAGTAGCAATCAGTCCTGGCGCCTAAGGCGCCAGTCTCATAGTGATTACTTACCTCAGGCAGACCATGCTGCAAATGACTCCAATCCAACATGAAGCCTGAAAGAAACTATTTTTCTACAGGGACTATTTTTTACTCGGGTGTGGTTCTAGGGACTTCTTACCTGGGACTACTTTTGAGGCTATTTAAACCACACCCAACCAGCAACACACGCTTCGCGTTATTCTGCATCCAGCAGCGTAACACTCACCGTGCCTGCAGCCTGCATCCAGTCTTCTGCCACGCCCGCCTCGAATCCGGAGCTCCTAAAACAAAGAGGAAAGAAAGGGACAAGGTTAGAAAACAAACTTATTTCTATTCCACACCTGATTCTGGATCCATCTTGTCTCCGGACCTGTAAAGAACATCATTTCTGCATGCGCCGCACCTCCAGCTGCAGCACCGCGCCATACTTACCAGTCTTCACAGCATCCTTCGGGTCAGCGCTGCCTCCATCATTTCTTTGCCGAACTTCGGCACCTAGGAGATAAAAGAAAACCACAAGAAGGTGAGCCGAGGGAACCAACAAATATAATTCTTACCACCATAGACTTACCCGATTTACCACCAGAGGCATCCTTTTGTGACTCTCCATATTTTCACGTGCCGCATCTGTAAAGAGAGACAAAACACCACGTTTTCCTCGTACAACATTTACCGGACAGCGCCGGGTAATACAGACTCTTACCTGAGCGCCACCAGCTGCCACAAGAGCATCTTTTAATGAGCCAGCTGCAAGACAAGAAAGGAAGGGGGGAACAAGAGTAAACATCGGACATATTGAACTCTATGAACTTAATAGTTACTGGTCCTCACTAGGAACCTCAGAGTTAATACTCTCTGGAACTCTCCCGAGCCTTCAAACCAGTGAAGTAACTGGAAACGACGCGCCCCTGCAAATCCACGCAGGATAGAGAGCTCATCTTTCAAGAAAAAGGTGAGATTGCTGTGAGGGCATTTCGGAGGTGATTAGTTGAGGAGGACTGTGAGGGTGCCATCACTTGAATCCTCAAGTGGCTAAATCCATCTCTCCACTTGCAGGAGAATATTTCTATGGGTTAAGTAGACAAGATTAGGAGGGCAGATCCAGTCAGTCATCGCTGCACTATGTATCACGTGGGTGGAGACCGCAGCTGTCTGGGTCCGACCGACGCCCCTGTGGAAGGCAGGTGAGCGTAACAAATTTTCCTACCGCGGTTATCTTAAATAAACTTGGTATTTTTTAAGGCTATCTTGGTAGCCTCAAACTTAAACCTACTAGAACATATACATTTTTATATGGTTCCGGGAGGGTTTATTTCTTTTTGAAAATGTCTTTCTCGTGTTATACACCGCATGCCAAACCAGGTTTGGTTCTTTTTTTCACCGTCTTTTCGTGGACACAGAAGCCCTCCTTAGGTGCCTGAAAGTCTGGGTAGGCAGGATGTGAGGGAGGGGTTTTAGGACCCCTGCCATGGGTTCCCTTGGTAACACAAGTCACACTCCTGTTTGATTGGCTAGGTGACTGTCCCGGCAGGACAGCCACCCTGCTGTGTGATTGACAGCCAGGCTGTTTGAATGGGGGAAAACTGCATAAAAAGCAGGTGTCTGGGTCTGGAAAGGCAGAGTCGCCACTGGAATGAAAGAACCAACAAGGAGCTGACAGAAGAGGACCCCTACAACGACTGAACTGCCCAGTGAAGCCCTGCTGCAGGTCTGAATCTTCAAGCTCCAACAACAGAAAAGATCTACCAGGAATATTCTTCCCCTGAGTTGGTGGGACCAACCAGTTCACCCAAACTGCAAGCCAGGACTCCCTCCTGTGGTCAAATCTGCTGTACAGAGCTACAGTGAACTGGATAGCCAGGAAGGTTGGACACTGCTTGGGTTTTAGGGAGCACACCTTTTATTTATTGCTTTGCTCTGCTGCTGG
Organism: Ambystoma mexicanum; assembly: GCF_040938575.1. Taxonomy (NCBI): domain Eukaryota; kingdom Metazoa; phylum Chordata; class Amphibia; order Caudata; family Ambystomatidae; genus Ambystoma; species Ambystoma mexicanum. The sequence continues at coordinate 263,391,920 of NC_090923.1, read as the reverse complement.
TTTCTTCCTTGGGCAGTGCAGGACCCTTCAGTCTTCCTACTTCATGTCAGTCCGACAGTCGCTTCAGGAACCGTGAGCCTGCAGGCACTAACAGGAACGTCTGCCTCAGCTACAGCTTCTTCTCCATTTAAAGGTACTATGCAAATCTGGTTGTTCATTTCATCCAGCCGCGGTGAAGGTGTGTGAAACCTTTCACCAATCTGAGGGCTTGACCTTATCTACTCTTTAAACTAACTTTTCTGCCGACCGACTTTGTCCGGAACTCTTGGCAAAGATTTAACCATGAACTACCCTGAACTGTGTGATCTTGAGCAAAATACTTTTGTCCTATTGTCTTTGGCCCTAAGCCTTTTCAATTTGATTCCCTCACTGTAGTTCCTCTTTCTAGATTGCCCTGCTTACTTACCTGTTGGTGCTGCTCAATTCCTACCACACTTTGTCTTTCCCTCCCTTTTTTTTAAATTACTGGTGTGCGATTTTGTTCATACTTCATTTTGAGTCTAACTTGTCCAGAATCGATTGGGAGTGGTGTGGTGTATTAGGAGTGTGATTTTTCAACTGCTTTACTTCTTTACTTTAGTGAGATGTTATACAACTGATGTGTAAATAAATGTATATTCTTTTACTCAGAAACCTTGAGTTAGTGTTTGTTTGAATCAAAGTAATTGTTGTCCTTTGTGTAACTATTGATACTGCTCACTTGCTTTTGAGAAAAGTCTGGCTTCTCAGCCATCGCTACCACTTTACTGTGTAGTACAGGCTTGTACCAAAGGTGAATTTGTACTGTCACTTGTAGTCTTAATTGTGTTATGTTCCCCAGGGGTACTGCATATAATTCTGCCTAACAGTATGTCCTTGATTCCAACTCTTGCAAGCTGTTCAAAATTCAGTGATACAATGTCGAAAAAAGAAATGCAACCAATAATTGAAATTTTCTCCACAGACAAACAGGACATACATTGTATGACACTACCCATGTGCCAACAAGCCACAACAAGACTAAATACCTTATAAAACTTTGGGCCTCATTATACGGACTGCAGTAACCATGGCGCTAGTAGCGCCATGGTTGCCGCCGGTATTTTACTGATTCTGCCTTGGTGAATGGGGGAATTACCGCCCCATTCCAAGGTTGGCGGGGCGGTAATTCCCCATTCACCAAGGCCCTTCCCCATTCCCATTTGAGTCCCCATAGGGCTCAATGGGAATGGGGAAGGAGCAAATAACAGTACCGATATTACCGGTACCGTTATTTGCCCTGAAGTCCCTCAGCAGGTCCCTTCCTTAACGTGTGATCTGGCCACACGTTAAGGACGGGACCCACTGAGGGACCTCGCAGTATGGCGCTAAGGGATTACCGGCACCGGTGCCCTTACCGGTGCCGGTAATCCCTTAGCGCCATCCGTCTAATGAGGCCCTTTGTCTCCAACACAGTTGGTTTGGAGAAAATATTAAAATTATCTTTAAACTGTAGAGTAATGCTTAAACATAACGTGACATGGAGCAAGGACTAGTTAATGGAGCACTTTGTACAGTTTTTGGCTTTCAAACATACCCACATGACAACAATATTCAGTTTGTCAATATTCTCTTTGACAACGATCAGAAGTTAAAAAGATAGGACACTCAACATCCTGCTTCCTTCTTTTCAAAGACATGTATGTATGCAGAGAACAATTTTCACTAACTATAGCATACGCAGTCACCATTCACAAATCATAATGGGGGTCATTCCGAGGTTGGAGGTAAGGGATAAACAATGCCGGTAAAGGATTACCAGCATCGCTTACCGCTCCGCGCTATTCCCACCAGCCAAACCGCTATTAGCGGCATCGTAAATAACGGTGCCTTTAATAGCGGAATGGGCGTGGGCACGCAGGCCTTCATACCGGCAATAGCAGCATGCCGTAAACTGGAGGACATCACAAGTCAAGCGGACATGCAAATACCGGCATCATGAAGGCGTTAAAAGTAGTTTCCGGCATGCCGTAAATACCGAATCTCTGACCAACCGTAAAATGCCATGTGCAGTGTTCCCAACTGCTACAGGTGCACACTGTCAGCACAGGTAGAGGCAATGGAGTCTGGGCATGACCAAAAGGAGCACACCCACACAACACCCCTTTCCACACCAAGATCAATCCAATAGTAGCATAAACACTTCAGCTGGAGCGCATGCATGCATTGCAACACCAGCAACAACACCAACACCAACAGCAGGCACCACAGAGGAGACACAGCAGGAGAAGGAGGGTGAGACAGGCCCAACATGCCCCACCAGTGCGGCCAGCGTATCCACGCATGCAGCCCCCATTCCCAAACATCAGAGACAGTCCCTCCAACCGAACCCCACAGCACAACCACACCCTGTACCGTCTGGACCGGGACACCATCAACACCATTGTGGACATGATACATGATTGCCAGCCTCATTGAAATATGCACCGCCATCCCCCCTCTACTGAATGTAGTGTCGGAGCTCCACTGTTACGCTCACCTGACTCCCACGGAGGCGCTGGCCTGGTTCATGCTGCTGTGACCTCTTCTAAGGTGATGCGCAGGGTTCGGAAGACGGACTGGACCGCACCCCAAAATCTGGCTTGTCTGGTTCGCAGAAGTATCCTTCTTAGGGTCTGGAAGGACAAGCTCTCCATCCTGCTTCTGATGCAGGGGCGCGTTGGTATCCAGTTACTTCACTGGATTTTCGGATTGGTGAGAACCAAACTTGCTTGGCTTCAAAGGTTCCCCTTGTGTCCATGCATTAATGTACTAATGCTAGTGTCTTTTTCCCCATAGGGGCCGGGGTACGGAATGCCGGGGAACAGGCACCGACCCGAGATGAGAGGTGAAATCCTTGTAGAAATCAGGTAAGTCTTTAATGAGCGTTTTTTGGTAATGTCTTTTCATTCGCTCATGAACACTGATGTCTCTTTTTCCCCTTAGGGGCCGGGGTCCGGAAATGCCAGGATGCGGCACAGACCCAAAATGAAGAGGGAATGAATCAACAGGTAAGTCTTAACATGGAGATTTAGCTTTCCTTATTCCCCTTCTCTCTCTCACCTTTTGTTCTGGTCTTTTTCTCCCTAGGCGCTGGGGCGTGACTGCGAATCCGGATGATCGCTGCTGAGCATGGAGGCGCCCTGTAAAGGTGAGTGGAATGCGGCGCTGCAGCGATCGACGCGATGAGCTTTTAAATTAAAGTCTTCCTTTCCTTTTCAGGATTGTCGGCGAGATGTCTCCGGGATGCGGATTTAGCAGGTAAGGACTTTTCCTTCTTCTGTTCTCTTCTTCTCTTCCTTTGCAGGTGATCCAGGATGCTGGCAGGCGTGGCAGAGGTCAGGATGCAGGAGCAGACACGGTGAGCGTCCAGCTGCTAGATGCAGAACAACGCGAAGCACATGTGGCTGTTTGGGTGGGGTTTAAATAGCCTTGGAAGAAGTAACAGGTATGTATCCTTCCTCCAATCAGGAATGTATCCTTCCCCGACCACGCCCGGATGGTAAATTAGTCCCACAGGTAAAGTAGTTCCTTTCAGGCATCAAGGAGGCACGGATCCTGCAGAATGGTCTGCATCAGGTAAGTGCACCCAAGCATTCCCATAATGAGCCTGGCGCCTATGGCGCCAGGACTGATGTCTTTTATGAGCCTGGCACCATAGGTGCCAGGACACTGTCCAAAGGGCCCCTATATGGGGTTGCTGGGTCCTTCCTTGGGGACTGGATGACCGATTTCGGGGACGCCGGGCTTTCACCGGCTCCCCGGGAGCGGGCATCATGACATCCACTTCCTTTCCACAGCCACCTACCAGCACAAGCACACCATGTGGTACATGCATGGCATATCACCACCCTCATCCACTTGCATCCTGAAGCAAGTGCTGGATGCCCTCCTCAAGCACACAACAGAATACATATCCCTACCATGGACTCCCCAGGAGATTCTTGAAACAAAAGGTGGACTACATGCCATCGAGGTAGCTTACCACAATCGCAAACTATACCATTACAAACAGGTGCAGATGGAAGGCGACGCAAGCAAGATCATCACACATTGTCGTGCCCGATATCCTGGATGAACCACAGGAATGCCGCATGTCACAATGGGAAAAATCAGCACAGAATGCCTAACATTGCAGAGCCTACTGCCAACCCTCCCCATCAGAAAATCCTACAGAACACAACACATCACTAAATTTACACAAAAACGTCTGTATGCGAACACAATGCATGAGCTACAAAGTGGCAGAGCACACTGTGCATTATCTTGAAGATGCAACCCAAACCATTATTCCATGGCACAGGACACATTGAGGGCCTAAAAATGGTGTGCATACAACCAGGGACATGTGCATGTGACCAACGATAATCTGCCGACATGTGTGACCAGTACAGCTGTCCATCATCAATCGAATGACATAAAGCTTATTATGCCTCCCATGCAGGTGATAGAGGATATCCCTTGATGCTGTGGCTCATCACCCCTGTCCGAAACACACAGACCAGGCACGAGAAGGACTATAATCGATCCGACACCCTTACCTGTGTGGTCATTGACCAGACCTTTGACCTGTTGAAGGCATGGTTTTGCTGCCTTAGGCCGTCAGGTGGGGCACTCCTCTACAGGCATGAGAAGGTGGCCAAGACCATCATGGCATATGTTATGCTGCACAATATGTTTATCCGACGCAACGTGCCCCTGATCCCTAACATTGAACTGCTACCACCTGGTGATGATGAAGGGGATGAAGAAGTGGCTGCACATCATTGTGGTGCCGATGCACAGGAGGGACGTGCTGTGCGTTAGTCAGTGATTGCACAATATTACTGACAGACATGGCTGCAGAGAGTGACATGATATTCTGACAGAGGCCACTGGGTGTGAGGGTACATGCACACTATGCACTGTAAATAAATAAATGACACATGCGCAATGATGAATGTCCACTCAGATCTCCCTCCCTCCCCCCACAACTCCCCAACACACCCTCACCCTCATCCCCCCACAACTCCCCCACACATGTCCCATCAAGTCTCCAATGCCTACATGAGGCTGCCCAGACTATCAGTTGGCACTCCCTGGACCTGGTGGCGGCATGTCTGGCTGGCGCAGGATGCATGATGACCTGTGGAGTAGGCTCGTCTGGGTCGAGCTAGACGCTGACGTTGTTGCCGCCTGCTCGAATTGGGTAGGTGGACGCCCTGCCTCCATGGCATCGGCTATGCAGCCTAATACCTGGTGCAGGGCGGAGACCTCCTTGCAGAGGTGGCTATTGTTTTCAGCAAATATTTTGCCCATGGAGTTCTCAGAGATGGTCCTGCCTAGAGAGGCGATGTTCTCCCGCCACTCCTACCTAGCCTGTGCGTTGTCCTCAATGAACTGCCGCACAAGGGCAGTCAGCTGTTCTGCACGCTGCGGCCCTGCAGGTACACCTGTGGAGATGGATGGTTTCTGGCTGTCCTACTCAGCCTGATCAGCCTTAATACTCGGCAATATGGGACAGAGTTGCCCTTCCATTTGCTCCTGCCCAGACTGCTCCGGGGTTGTGGCGTGGTTTGTTTCAAGGCATGATATTTGGGGGAATGCCGGTGGACTGGGCGTGCGGGGCAGTTCTGTTGCATCGTCCTCAATGGGCACCCATACCTCATCCTGTGGGTCCTCCACAGCCTGGGGTGCTGTGGCTGCCACCTCCCCAGCCAAACTTGATTCCTCAGAGCGTGGTGCCTCGGCTAATTCCTCAGGCTGGGCAATGGGTGTTGGTGCTTCAGCCTCTACGGCACTTGGCAGCACCGGTGTACTGGCAACCTGGGGTGTCTTGCCTGGTGGTGCACAGCGGCCGCTGGGTTGTCCCTTCGAGGGGACAACCCAGGAGAGGTTGGCATCATCCCAGGACCTCTTCCGTGGTGTGGTCTTCATGGGGGTTGCGTCCTGCCCATCGCTGTCATGGTCAGAGCCTGTCGGGGTCGCAGAGAGGGACGGCATGAGTGATGTTTTAATAGGCATCATACATACATTTGGACAATTGATCATCCACACAATTGAGGGTAATAGGCATTTGAGTTTGGATGATCACGTTGTTTGATACATGGATGGGTTATGCAGGCATATGTCGGGGTCACTCATGTTGGCCAAGAGCTATACTATCTGACATGCATATTTGTTGGGGCCTGCATGCTGTGTGACTTATGGCATTTACATTTTTGTGTGGCATGTGTCAGATACGGTATTGCCTTGTTACAGGCATCTGCATGTGTCTGTGATGAGTCTGCCTACTTTGCTAAGAGTGTGTGTGTGTTGAACCATGGCTTGCCTCTTTGGACTGACATGTTGGTTGACTTGCATCAGACTCTGCATTACAGTGTTTTCTTAGGACACTCACCTCCATCGGCCGATGTTGTGGCGCCACACTCCATCTGGCCGACACCTTCTATCTCCCCCAATCATGCTGGCGCATGACTATAACTGTAACTATAACTATACAGCCACTACTGGATACATACTTGACGTGTTCATTAGGAACTTCTTCTTGTATTACATGCCTGCAAAGAGTGCATGCATGTTTCCACATGTATGAAATCTTTCATTTATAGGTATGTTTTTGTTTTCCAGTACTTGTATTAAGTACATCAGAAATTCTTGTGGATATTCTTCTGAGTTTATAGCGAATTTGACAATTTCAGAACAGTAGTCCAATTCTTATCTTATTCCATGAACACAGGATTGTTGCTTGCATATCTATGAAGGAATAACATTTGCAAACACAATTGGTCTGTACTGTGAAAGTAAATGTTCTCAATAATTGGTGGCAATTGGAATAGAATATTTATTGCTACATTTGCGTAGCAATTTACAGCAGTTATATTTGAAAATTTGAACGGACCTGACAGTTCTGTGTCAAAGTCATTTGTTCGGAGTGTGTGTTGCTTGTTTGAAGAAGTAGTTGATTTACCAGTAAATCCTTCTTTGGTTGTGGTACTTGATGAAGTATTAGTTTCTTTTATTTTCTTTGGAGGAATAGCAGTGATAGCCTGTATCGTTTCAGTTTGAAGTAGATTTCTTTTACAATGTTTTGCTTTTTGTGGAACAGGATAGGTTTTTAGTTTTAGATGGGGGTCTGGAGTGAACACAGCTTATTGTATTCTAGCATGCAAGGAATATCTGCATTTACTTTACTTGCATCAAAGTTGATTAGAAATAGCCTGTCAAGTGTACATAAGCATGATAGTGCTACATAGCTCAAGCCTTCTTTAAAGACTGTGCTACCAATATCTATTAATGCTTTATCTAGGGTAAAGACCTTGTGATTTGTGAATGGTAACTGCGTATGCTAGAGTTAGTGAAAATTGTTCTCTGCTTACATGCATGTCTTTGAAAAGAAGGAAGCGAGCTGTTGAGCGTCCTATCCTTTCAACTTCTGATGGTTTGTCAAAGAGAATATTGACAAATTGAATGTTGTTGTCACATGGGTATGTTTGAAAGCCAACAACTGTATCAAGTGCTCCATTAACTAGTCCTTGCCCCACGTCAAGGTTACTTTTAAGAATTGCTCTACAGTTTAAAGATAATTTTAACATTTCTCCAAACCAGCTGTGTTGGAGATAGAGTTTTCTAGCGTATTTAGAATTGTTGTGGCTTGTTGACACATGGATAGTGTCATACCATGTAGAGCAAATTTCAATTATTGGTTGCATTTCTTTTTCAACATTGTTTCATTGAATTTTCAACAGCTTGCAAGAGTTGGCATCAAGGACATGCAATGACAATTTTGTGTGCTAATTGTTCCATGACATCAGTAGCACATGAGTTATGGCCATAGAGTGCATGGATGTGCTGGGTTTTTAATATTGATTGTGCTTCTTGAGATAGTACACCAAATCTAATACTTTTTAAAATGTTGGCCTATGTGAAGTCTGCAGACGGGTACATGTTTTCTGTTAATTCTCTGTATTGGAAATGTTGCCAAAGGTTGACATTTCCTATGCTGCCAATAGTTTTACAGCATAGTTTGAGCCCTAAGGTTTTAAAAATATGTCAGCTTTCACTGGTGTCAATTGAAGAATGTCTCCAAAAACAATAGTTTTCCTCCAAATATCTCTTCATAGTCTGTTTTGAGGACCTCTGGTAATCTGAGGTGAATCAAAGCCAACATTAGGTTGGAGACCATGCTCACCTCATCTATTAGTAGCAATTTCATTTGTTTGAAAACCCTTTGTAGTTCCATTGCAGCTTCTGTGGAAAGTTTGTAGTCTCATTTGTGTTGGTGTTCTACTGGAAGGAGTAGTAATCAGTGTAAAGTGACACTGCCTATGTTGTAGGCAACTAAACCTGTGGGGGCAGTTACAACAGCTGACAGATTGTTGTTTGTCAATTGTTGATGGAAGTTGCTAATGATTTTGATTAAGAATGTTTTGCCTGAACCAGCTTCACCACTCACATATAGCAGTATAGGTTTGTAGTCTTGGCAGGTACAGTTTTTATTTTCATGTTCCACACCATGTTCAATTTGTTTTGTTTTTCTTGGAAAATGCTACACTGATCATTGTTCAGTTGTGATTTCAGTACAGCAAAGCCTTCTGTAGCTTGTTCATACTGACACATGGTGTTTTCTACTTCTATCATGGCTAATTCTGCCTCATTTGCTATTAGTGGCTGTCCAAGTGTTTCTTGGCTTCCTGCTACAGAAGGTTGACTACTGTTGGGAGTGCCGACTTTTAGTTGTGCCTGGAGTTCTTCTATGTGTTGCTGTTCATTTTGTTACGTTGTTCGGTACTGTGTAAAGTGTACGTTTGTTATAGTGATTTCATATGCTTTGAAAAAAAGCAACAAGAAAAATAAATTTAAAAAAATTAAGCAACAAGAAAAAATTGGGGTCACGGGAACCGTGTCACTAGAAAGATCAAGCGGGGTAAATTGCTCTCAATCTAGGAGCTCAATGAGGGGATAGGCCAGATCAAGGATAGTACAAAATCAATCAATCTTTATTATTCACATATCAAATTACATAAACATAGTGCTGAATCCATGGTAAAACAGCATCAAAACAGTCAATCAATGTTAAATGTCTACAGTTAAAGTGCATAGTTATCTACTGATCATCCTGCATTGCGGGATAGACATAAAGTGCACAGTGCAATTGCAATTTAGAGACATAATGCACAAAGAAGAAATCCAATTTTCAAAAATAATATCGAACAATTCCAACCAGAAATATATATATAGAAAAAAGAAAAAAGAGAAAAAACAGAAAAAAGGGGAAAAGGGGAGAAGACAAAACACACTAAGTGTGAGAACAGGAAGCAATGTCCCCTGTAATCTTCTAATTTTGTCCCCGATTCCAAATTATATTTAAAATGATCTGACAAGTTAAAAATGCAATAATTGTGAACAGATTTGCACTACTTGTCACCATTCCGACCTAAACAGTTTGAAAGCATCTTCGTAGGAGTCATATGTATCCAGTAACTCTTCATCTTTTCTCCATGGTTTAAAAAGTTGTAGCAGGGTCATGTCATACAGTTCTTTATGTTGAGGAGTTTTTAATGACAGTTTGATATGATTTATTAAGCTGCATTTGGTAAGTTTCACTAAGTTCCCTTCACAATTTAGAACTCTGTATCTACCTTTCTTTTCATCTGGTTTAACATTATTTTTGTATGTGAAGTTTTGGGCTATGTGGTAGAGACACATGGTTTACAAAGTGGTATTCCTGTTCGGGTAGTATGTGTCCAGTAAATTGTTTTTCAAAATGTCTTGGCATTTGGGATAATTTGTGGCTATTGTTTCTATGTCCTCATATGATTTGAGAACCAGTTTTCTAGATTTAGCAGGACCAAGACTTAGCCATACTATATTGTCAGATTTTCCATAAAAGGCAGTACCGGTTAAACAGTCTGCAGCTTCATAGCAGCCACATTCTCTATGAGAGAGCATTTTTATGCCGAAGCTGTACAATGTCTGTGATAGTGTTTTTTCAGATGATATGTCTTCCCAGAGGTCCTGAAGCTCTGTTTTGTCTGCTTTGGTAAAGTAGGCTGTGACATATCATGCAACATCAGTGGAATTGTCTGCAATGTACTGCACATCTATGTTTGCATTCCATTGGAGGGCAATGATTGCATTGTAATCATTGATGTATTTTGATTTGTCTGATATGTAGGATTATGTAGTGTGTTTTGGAGTGCAGCGCCACTGCACGGGATCAATGTATAGCGTGTTTCTGGAGTGCAGCGCCACTTCATGGGATCAATGTATTGCTGTAATGCGGTACAGCAAGCGATGTGTTGCCAGTGTAACATATGGACATGCAAATGAAGACAGGTTACACATTGTAAAAGCACATCATTTTAATGGTGTAACATATGGATATGTAAATGAAGACAGGCTACACAGGTCACAAACAAACCATTTTCTCATTTAAAAAGCACACCATTTTTTTTTCTTTTCTCACCTGAAATGCCTCCATTGCAGGAGACACATTAGATAATTAATGAATTAATATAATTAACAAGTACTAACACGATTTTAACTTCTTAATATTGTAATGTGTTCTTCATGTGCAAAATGTGGCAGGCTGAGGCTCACTTTAAACGTGCATTCAGATATGCAAGTTTTCTCTCTTTTTCTCTGTGCTTTTCACGGTCCTTGCTCAGGAAACAAAACTTGAATAAGCAGGAAATTAGTGGATACAGTTTCTTACTGAAGAGTGAGCTATTGTTTGAAGAAGGAGGGTATGACATGACAGACTTTTATTGGATGCACGTCACGTTAGGGGCTGTAACAGAGGTCTCTTTGTGCATCTCGGGGAGGAAGAAAGGCAGTGGACATTTTTCACAGCTTCGGTGAAGACTTGGCTGGAGTTGCTGTGGGGTTGCCTGATTGAGAGGCGTCGTTCCAGTGCACTGCTGACCTTCACAGGCTGGAGATCCCAGTCAATTAGCACCGGCTTGAGGACAAAAGAGTGCAGATTGGAATTGCATGTCCTCGCTGGGGGGCTCTAAAAGGAAACCCTGAGCCATTTAAAGAAAGTGACCAGCCCAGAGAGTTCGCGTGCTGAACAGCTACAGTTTGCTGGTAATTATCTTATACAAAGTGAGAGTGCGGTGTGTGAATGAAATCTATTTCAGTCAGGCAGCGTAGCGATAGCTGCATTCTAATGTTGCCATTCAGAAATGCAAGTCAAATGATGCACTGTTCTTTTTATTGTTGCAAAGAATCTAATGAAATGCCATGCATTTTGCGATTGTTTCTCTTATGTTTATTTTAGAAAAGACTGCCTCGCAAAACTGTTAATGTATGATTTTTTAAATGAAACTGATGTAAATCACAATCGGTGTAAAGGCTTCTATTTGCTTCTGTTTTTCTCTGGTGCAGTTAGCCCATATCACATGATAAAAGGGGAGGTTATTAGGTAATATATGCCAAGCATCCCATGTGGAAAAAGTTATGTTATGAGTAATTATAAATAGCTGTGTGCGTTGTTCCACTCAGTGTATATGTGTGTGTGACTTCTGAGTGGAACACAATCTAATAGTCTGCTGGACATACATGAGTCAGCAGAGAGAGAGGCCTCTGGAAATAGTTTCACTAATGTAAATAAATTAATGATTATACCGCATGTTATTGTGAATACTTTATGGAAGCAGTGGCACTCCATATGAAAATGTGTTGTTAGTGCATAATGTAGAAGCCTGAGGCCTCTAGAGATCACAAGAACAGTCTAGACAAAAGAAAGGGGTTTTGTATGTTGGGGCCACAAATAAAACAAATAAATTATGCTCATCACTATACCACAATGAAATGTATACCAACCAAATATATCTGTGTACTGAAATAATGCATAGCCACGATACCACTATAATACCAAACCCAATCTGAATGCAAGGAGTGATTATTGCTAAATTATTTTTATTTTTGGCGGTAATAAAATACCGCTAGGCCCCAAATCTACACAAAATACCAAACAGTTCTTTTTATCTAATATGTGTTCTTAGGTGATTTACCTTTGACACTATTTCTGACTGAAGACATGAAGTTGATAGCTTGACCTGTTGCTGAAACTGGTCTAGGGAAACCAAAGCGGCATTTGGTGTAGTATTTCCCTTTTTTTAATATATTTGTGACAACAATATTTCCCCACATTTGCATTTTTGAAATTGTAAAATGTGTGCATGAAGGTCACTATGGGCCTCATTACAAGTTTGGTGGTAGCCATGGTGCTATTTGCCTCCAGACCGGGCTCCATTACCGGGTTCCTGCAATGGGGACTTACCGGGTCATTCCGACATAGGAGGACCCGGTAAGTCATCCTTGCAGGAACCATTCCCCATTCCCATTTGAGCCCCCATAGGGTTCAATGGGAATGGAGAGGAGAGACCAACGGGCACAAGTGTCCCATTGTTACCTCCCTCTTCCCCCTCGCGGGACCCGGAAAAAACATCTGGTTTTACCAGACGTCTGATCCAGGTCCCGCAAAGGGAACATCATAATCAGCCATGACAGAATGAAGGGGGCCGGTCCCGTACCGGCCCCCTTCATTTTGTCAGCGCCAGGGTCGTAATGAGGCCCTATTTGTTGTTTTTGAAGGGATTCCACAAGTGACATATTTTTGGATGAACTGCAAAACAGTGGCATCACTGTCCTGACCAAATTTAGGAGCATCTTTAATCCATAATAGCATGTGGATATGTGGTAATCCTCTGGCTTGGTATACTTTTCTCCAAAAGAAGTGCTGGACTTCTCTGAGGGGAGGAACAGTCTTATTACAAATAAAGTATAGCATAGCAATGAAGCAATGATAGAAATATCTTGATACATTTGCAGGATCTAGAGAGCAGAGTTCTCCTGGTGTTTTTATATCTATGTTTGTTTTGTTTTTGTTTGCTATGTGTAGGAAATTGTGTAAATCTTCCCATGCATATTCTGCACAACGTAATGTAACAAACCAGGTGGGTGGGCCAAGGTTTCCTATCATACAGCGTACATCTCTGTGACGTCAGAACCACGCATGTTTGATAAAAGCTTTGTAAGACTTGACTGGAAAACATCATCCTTTTCTTGCACTTTTTGTAATAATTGCGTAGGTGACATATTTTGAAAATCGGTACCTGATTTTAATGTGTGTGCAACTCCGTAGCATAGAGTTGCTAGTTCACTTTCAAATAGAAGTTGGAATATGTATTCCACTTTTTTTCTGAATCTGGGGTTGTCAGAATACATTCGTAAAGAGCGATATTCTGATTCTGTTATTTGTGTGGGTCTATTATCGTACCTTCCACCTTTTCCAGTAGGAAAGAGTAGAGGAAAGCCCTGTGCTTCTGTACTTTTTTCCCATATGCTGATTTGAGATCCTTTGGCATGTCACATTTGGTACGTTTCCAGTGCTTCATCTATCGTGTCTTCAGTGTGTAAAGGATGAATTGTATAATGGTCTAAAATATTGGATTCTGTAGCAGGATTTAGAAGTTCAAATTGGCCAGTTTCTGGTGACTCTTGAATTATTTCAATGGTTTCTCTCAGGTTTTCTTCAATATTAATTTCTTTGTAGTATTCATTGTTGTTTTTTAGATATTGCAGGGCTTGTCTAACTTTATGTAAGTCTACGAGTTGTTGCCACATTTTTTTTGTCTTTTGTAGGTACGCCATTTACTAAGACAATTAAGTATTGGTCTATTGGCCAATGCACTCCTAGAGTGTGTACATTTTCTTTGAGATCTAATGGTAAATAAACTACTTTGCCACAAATGCCTTTCACTAATTCAGAGGGAGGACATTTTGCTGTTTTTGGATGGAGGCGTATTATTGCTTGAAATGGGTGCACTGTTTGAATTATGATGCTCTCATATAAATTTAGTTGTTGCAGGGGTTTTGGTAGTGGGAATATTTCCAAATTATTTGTGATTGCACGTGAAGGAGTTTAGTTGTTGTCAAGTTTTGCAGTGCAGTAATTGCAAAGTATTAAGGGGTCAGTAATGTTGTCTTTGTTTTCTGCTATAAGGTAGAGAGCTAATTGGAACCATTTGGAATCTTCATTGTCTTCTATTTTCTACGTTATGTCTACAGTTTTTGTGGTACTTTTATAAAATATCCTGCGGCAATACACACACACATGGTTTGGCACTTCAGCAGAGGTGCTTTTAAACTTTATTATTTCTTTTTTGTATGTGTTTAATAGAATTTTGCTATTTGTACAGTAGTTGCTAGTTTGTGTACATCTATTGCATTTTGTAGGTGGCTTTCAATTCCTAAATATTTTCTCTGGCTATGCTCTATTTCTTCTAGTAGTTGTTTTGATGTACCATGTAGAAGATTGTTATTTAAATTGGCTAGTGCTAAAGCAGGGCTTTTAGCATAGTAGAGTTTTTGGACAGATTTCTTATTGTTGAATGATGTGTTGATATGTTGATATGATGGAAGGTGCTTTTGCAAATAGGTCCTGAAATGTAAGCTAATGAATATCCTTGTAGTCCTGTGTATTTACGCACTGGATAGACATCCATATTTTGTAGTAGTTTCATTTTGAATTTGTCTTTGCTTTTTACATACTGATTGAGGAACTGGCGTAAAGATTTGAAAGATTTTTTAGCAATGTTACACATTGATGTGCACAGCGATTTGTAGACTGGATGTTTTGGTTCAGTAGAATGGGGAGATGATACTGAGTTTTCTGGGGATATTTTTGTGAGCATAGTTTCTAATTCCATAATGGTGTTATTAAGTTTTTCATACCCTCGTCCACTGCTATGTATGGCAATTGGGTTTGTTTGCTTTTGTTTATATGCTTCTTCATTAAAATATGGTTCAGTGGTCATGGTGTGACTACATTTACCTCCACAGATTTTTAAGAAACATTTTTGTTGATATTCCGTTTATTGAGAAGCCTTTTTTGTAGTTTAGTAGTTAGTTTTGTTAGTGGTTTCATTCTGTTTAAAACTAAAATAAATAACATTCTTTTGAGAAGGATTGCACCGTCTATGAGAGCTTCTAGGATTAATTTTCTATCGTAGGTTTTAAGGGTTGTGCATGATTTCTCTCCTATTTTTATAATGTTCTGAAGGATTCTGTGGCGGAACATTTTTTGTAAAATATTTTTTTTGGTATGCTTACTTGCCACTACCTCAAGATTTATATGTGTAGCAGTAGTGGTAGCTGAAGTCTTGTTTATTACTTTCTGTTTCATTTTACATTTTGATAGAGGAGGGAAATTTTCTGTACTGGAAGCTTGTTTTGTTTCGCTTAATGACTGTATTAGCTGTTTTGTTTGAACTTTTTGTACAAAATCTGTACAAAATCTGCTAGAGATGGATGCTTATTTTGGACACTTATTTTGATTTGCTCTACTTCTGCATTTTTTTCGATGCAGTTGCTTTTTGGTAGGCATTCTTTGGGGTTTGTGGGAGAAAAAAATAGAAAGTGTGGGTTCGGTTGTTGTGCAGTGTATGCGTGGTTTGTGCAAGAGTGTCTGAGTATGATGGTACGAATGATTGTGGAGTTGTGTGATTGTGCAAAGGACAGCTACATCAAGTTGGGAAGGCTACTCTTGTATTTGTGTGTTACTATACTGGGCTTCATATGACAATATAAATTATGGAACTGGTAAGGGGAAGCACTAATACTACATCTAATGGTAACGGGTTAATACACTTGTTTGTTCTACAATACTAAAATGCTAGTGTGTTTGAGTAACAGTTAGAACATTGGGGGTCATTACGAGAATCGCAGTAATGGAAAGACGAAGCTGGTAAGGGAATACCGGCACTGCATACCGCTCCGGACTATTATGAGTCAACAACTGGGTATCAGTGCCACCGCTGCTACCGTGCACCTCCGTACCGGCATGCGCGGGGGCACGCGTCCATTCGGTCCGGCAATACCGGGATGGCACTAACAGGAGGACATCACATGTCATGTGGACATGCAAATACCGGCATCATGAAGGTGGTAATAAGGGATATCAGGATGCCAGCATCACCGGAATCGCAAACCACCCACAAACAGCAGTGTGCAGTGTTCCCAACTGCCACAGGTGCACACAATCAGCACAGGTGGAGGCAATGGAGTCTGGCCCAGCACAAAAGGAGCACAGCTACACACCACACCCCTTTCCACACCAAAATGATTCCACTTGCAGTAGCAATATTGGGGCTGGAGGAAATGCTTGCATTGCTACACCAGCAACAACAAGAGGCACCACAGAGAAGATGCAGGAGGAGAAGGAGGGTGAGACAGGACCAGCAAGCCTCACCAGTGCAGCCAGTGGTACCACGCAGGCAGCCCCAATCCCTCACATCAGAGCCAGTCCATTCAACCTAACGCCTGAGCAGATCCACACCCTGTACCGTCTATACCGGGACACCATCACCACCATTGTCTACATGATACACAACGACATTGTCAGCCTGATTGAAATATGCACCGCTACCCCCCCTCTATGGAAGGTAGTATCTGTGCTCCACTTCCTGGCCACAGGCACCTACCAGCACACAGTGGGTCACATGCATGGCATATCACAAACTTATTTTCTCAAATGCTGAACCAAGTGCTGGATGCCCTCCTGAAGCACTCAAGCATCTACATATCCCTACCACAGACTGTCCAGGAGATCTTTGACACAAAAGTTGGCTTCCATGCACTGGCAGGCATGCCAAATGTATTGGTGCACTTGACTGCACCCATATTGAGTTGGTGGTCCCACATGCCACAGAGGTGGTGTACCACAATCGTAAGCTATATCACTTGATCAATGTACAGATTTTATGTTACTCCAGCAAGATCATCACACATTGTTGTGCCTGATTTCCTGGATCAACTCATGACTTAATTGTCCTGCGGAACTCCACGCTACCATGATACATGGAGCGACATGCAGGACGACGTGCCTGGCTGCTTGGTAAGCCGCATGACAGGCACATGGCCATGTAATGGGGGTAGAGATGCACACACCACCCTGGCGTCATTGTTGTGGTGACAGCACAATGTCCACATAGCAAAACACGGTGCCCCAAAGCATCCCAAATTGAACATGACAACCAATCCCCATACTAATGACGGAAGCTGCACACCAATTACAACATGCCTAACTTTCAACCAGCCCACATCCCACAAGACGCCCACACCACATCATCAGAGCTAACCCTCCGTAACACAATCCAGCAACATGCTGTGAGTATCCACAACATAAATGTCCGCAGCAAATCACAACACAGGACAAGCTTCCATGATAGTGCACAAATCAATCCCACCAAGGGAATACACTGCTTGTCACAGGGCCACCACCACAGTAGCGCTGCATGCCACCATGGGAATAATAAGCGCTGAATGATAAATCATGCTGAGACTTGTGCCAATGCTGCCAGTAATAAAATCATACTAATCACTACACATCACATTATGATACCAAACACAGTGGTATGCCTCCACAGTGCATGAACACCAGCAAGGGAGTGGACACCCTGTATCAACTGGAAGACACAACCCACACCATTAGACCATGGCACAGCACACATTGTGGCAATGTAAAATGTGTGCATACATCCAGGGATATGTGCATGTGAACAACAAATATCTGCAGCCATGTGTGATAAGTACAGGTGTCTATCAGGAATTGACTTACACATATCTTATTATGCACCCATGCAGGTGATAGTGGCTATCCCTTGAATTCGTGGATCCTCACCCCTGCCTGGAAGCCGCAGAACAAGCACTAAGAGGATGACAATCGTGCCAATACCTGTACACGTGTGGTGATCGAGCAGAACTTTGGCCTGCTGAAGGCACATTTCCGCTGTCTGTGCCGGTCAGGTGGGGCACTCCTGTACAGGCATGAGAAGGAGGCCAAGATCATCATGGCATGTGTCATGCTGTACAACATATGCATCTGATTAAATGTGCCTCTGCCTCCTGACATTGAACAGCAACCACCAGGTGAGGATGAAGAAGATGAAGAAGATGGGGTTGTACATCATCCCGGTGGCGATGCACAGGAGGGACGTGCTGTGTGCCAGTCTGTGATAGGCCAATATTTCTGAGACACATGGATGCAGGGGGTGCCATGAATGTAGGGGACTGGTCACTGGATGTGGGGGTACATGGACACTATGCACTGTAAACCAATACATCACACATGCACAACAAGGAATGTCCAGTCAAGTGTATTTTTGATGCACAACGGGTGTATTTAACAGAAAAAAGTAAATAGTTCTGAGACCCTACACCCCAAACCCACCGCCCCCTCCCTCCACAACTCCCCCACACACCCCCTCTCACCTCCCCCTTCCCCCACAACCCCCCCACACACCACCCCACAACTCCCCCACACACCCCCTCCCCCACATGGCATGCAATGTTATGCCACTCAAGTCTGCATAGGTCTGCACGTGCAGGCTGAGCCTGCTACTAATGTCCTCTGTCTGACTCCGGGGGTGGCATGTTGGGACACTGCATGTTGTGCATAGACCCGCGCAGGGGGCTCATCTGTGTGGACCTTGACGAAGACTCTGTGGGCGCATGGTCTACTGTCGGGGCAGGACGCAGAGCCTCCATGGCAACCATAATCATGGCAAGGACCTGCCTCACTGGCAACAGCTCCTCACAGGTCTTTAAGGTCCTCGACTCTATGGCCCCTTTCATGGCCGCAGTGTTGTCTCGGACCTCCCTCCTCATCACATCACCATCAGAGACATATTGTTTCACTAGGCTGGTCAGCTCCTGCTGGCGCGCCTGCATCTGTGACATCCTGAACTCCCCGTCCCGGATCCCTGTGGAGGTGAAATGCACTTGTGGCAAGAGGCCCAATTCTGGTGGGTTCTGTGTGGGGCTCCAGGCCTCTGCTTCTGCCTCTCCTCCAGACTGGACATGTGAGGTGCCATTGGGTGAGCTAATGGGTGTGCACTGGTGTGCTTGGGTGGGGCTGGGTGTACCACCAAATTCCATGGAGCGGTTGTCCTCCTCACGGACACAGACCTTGCCTTGGAAAAATACCTCATTGCCACTCTGTGGCACAGTGGCAGCTGCCTCCCCAACCGAACTTGTAGCTGCAGACAGGGTCCAATCTGCCGGTGCTCTACAGCTGCGGATTCCACAGGTGTTGGAACTGTTGGAGTAGTGGCTGACCTATGACGCCCCTGTTCCCTGCCATCCAGTGGTGCCTTTGTCCTCGGTTGCTGATGTGCCTTGCCAGTGCCCTTGGATGTGGAAGGCCGGGTAGTGTCTTCCCTCAACCTGGCCCTCTTCGTAGGAGTGGTGGCCTGTGCTGCAGAGTACTTTGCAACGCTGTCGGTATCACGGCCTGAGGGGGACCAAAAGAGGGAAGGCATCAGTGATGGTTGTACATGCATAATGCATACAATGATTTTAGTGCAGTTGTACACATTTGATGACTTGCTGTCCTACTGTTGTGGCATAACGGTTGTTTGCCATATGGTGGGGTTGTTCAGGCATATGTTAGGTTCACACATGTGTGAGGTGGTGTTTGCTGTGTGACATACCTTTGTGTTGTGGACTGCATGCAGTGAGGCACATGCCGTTTCCCTGTTAGTGGTGTGTGTCTCAGGTATGGCATTGGTATACCGCATGCATGTGGATGTGTCAGTGGTGGGGACGGCATCTAGGCAGGGATGTGTCCTTGCGTGTGCAATGGCCCATGCATTGGCTCATGGCAGGGTCACATTGGTGGACTATCATGATACTTTGCATTACAGTGTTTTCTTTGGACACTCACTTCCATCTGCTGATGACGAAGGCTCCATGTTCCATTTCTCCCACTCCTTCTATGGACTCCATACTGATGGTGCTGGTGCAGGTTTCTTCCCAGTGGCTGAGTTTCATCGGTGAGTTTGAGCCACCGCCAGTAGCCAGGCCCTGCATCGGTTGGCAGACAAGATATTGCGCACTCAGTGGTGCAGGTCGTCCCAGCATTTTTTGACATCCTTTACAGTGCAGGGTGTTAGGGAGAATTCTCATTCTACGGCTAATTTCCCTTACCTATAGAGTCCCCCAGCAACTTTGCTGGATTTGAAGGGTTTTTTTCCTTTTACCTGCTAAGAGTGAGACTCTTGCTTTTGCTATGTGTGCTCTAGGCTATTTTTGTGTTTAATGCTTATGGGATCTTTCTCAACCCCATAGGAACCATCTTTATTCACATGTGTTACACAGCACCCTCAGTGCAGTGACACAGGGGTGTCGTAGCGACCCCCAAACATAGACTCTATATTCTGGGGCTGACTACTGTCTCCCAGGGCATGTAAAGTCAAATCATATGAACTAAACAAGTACAACCCATCTTACTATGGAGATACTGGAAGGGGTTAATAGTTTTTCCCCTATGTTCATTTTTGAGAGGGTACCGTACAGTCCCTCTCTCAAAAGTTTCTGGCTGGTGGCAGTGGTTACTACCATAAATATTCGACCGCAAATATTTTCCTATGGGATTTTCCCATTGTTCGAGGCTACCACTTTTTCTGACAGCCTCTAACATACCGCCGGTGTATTTTAATATTAACTTTACTCCAGTAGGTTTTTATTGCCAGAACTTTAATATAACTTCTTTCTCGTGTCTTTCTCTAAACTCCTAACCCAGGTCAGGGATCCTTTGTTCGTCATTTTGGCAGGCTTCTGCCAAGAAGCCCTCCTTTCGGCGCCACTGAGTCTGGGGTGGGTCCATTGTGTGGGAGGGGGAGTAGGACCCCTGGACAGGGTTGCCTCAGCAACCCATGTCACACTCTATCCTGATATGCTGGAGTGACATGTGAGTGTCACTCTGTGTGAGTGACATCTAGGCTGTATGAATGGGGATCTTTTTGCTTAAAAGCAGGGTACTTAGGACTGGAAGAGCAAGGCGTCACCACTGGAACAAAGAAGCCAAAGAGGAGAGAAGCCAAAGACATCTGAAACGACTGAACCACTGGTGAAGCCCTGCTGCAGCGTCTCACCACTTTTCTCCACACAATGAGAGAAGATCTTCACCTGCAAGAGCCTTCTTCCCTTGAAAAGGTGGGGCCAACCAGTTTGCCAATCGCCTTCCCGGACCAACCTTGGTCGAATCTCCCGTACCATGTACTCAGAGGCCGGATAGCCAGGCACCAGTCCACCGAGACCACGATTTAAAGCATACCTTTTATTCGTCGGGCAGCACCACGGCTGGTTTCATCCCTGGGTAGCGCAGTAACTCGAACCTTCGTCCACGATGAGAGCCTTTGCTCCTCTGCTGGATCACCCGAACTGCAGGAACTACCAGGAACAACCGCCACCGCAGGAGCCACTTCTTCATTTTAAGGTACGTTGTTCCGCCAGGCTGCCCTTTCTTCGCGGTAGCACTAAAGGTGTTTTAAATCCTTTACCTACCTGTTGGGTTGGCTGCCCCTCTCTCTTAACATTGTATTTTCAACATCTGCATCCACCTTTTCCACTTCGTTAACCAGAGGCTTGACTGCAGCTACAAGAACATTTTGCTCCTGGGCCCTTGCCCTGTACCAACTGACTTTGGCACAGGCCTACTGATTCTGGTCACATTTGTTAGATCTGCCTTCTTTAGATTGATTCTCAGCTAGATCTGTGTGGTGCACCTATTTCTTTTAACTACCCTTTCCTTCCCATTTTTAAACTTTGTGAAATGCCATTTTGCTCAGTTTTCATTTAAGTATTGCCTATACTGACGCACTGCCTTGCTTAAACTGGTTCACAAACTGATGGGAAGTGTTGCTAGGGTGTGTAAGAACCAGTTCCTGTATAACTTTCCCTCCCTGGTGAGGAATTGTTAGAGTATCCCTTTTGTGTAGTTGTCACTGTGCCGTTTTGCTCAGTTTTCACTCTGGTTCACTTGGTCTACAATTTAACTTGGGAGTGTGTATATGTTTCCTTTGACTTAATTTAACTTGTTTGATGACTGTGATGCATGTGTTTTATTAGAAGTGTATAGAAGTGTATAAAATAAATATATATCTACTTTTTAAATACAATAAATACTTGTTCCATAGTCTAGTGGGCCTATTGTGTAAACCCTGAATACTGCTCATCTCCCTCTTGAGATAAGTCAGCCTGCTCAGCCACAGCTACCAACTACATCTTTGTGGTACAGACTGATACCAAAGGGGATTTATTGCTCTCACCTTTAGTGCTAATCTTGTGTAGTGCTCGCTAAGGGAACTGCACAGGATTCTACCTAAAGAGTGTGTGGTGGCAACCGCACTGACCTTCTCGTCAACTAGCTCCCATATCTCTTTCTTTTTGAGCTGTGCTTCTCTCTTCAGGTCTGAGGCAAAGACCACCTCTGCACTCTCAGCCAGAGTGTCAGCGAGCATGTTAAGTTCATCATCGGAGAACCGCTCCTTCTGCTGCCGGGATGCCCCTTTCTTTATGGCCTTTGGCATGGTGCTGGTGGTGCAGATGCTGATCTAAGTGTTGGTTTGAGGCTCCAGGTCCTGTATATCGAGGATGGCAATGGAGTGTGTGTTTCAAGATGGCCGCTGTGCCATTTCCCCTTCCGGCACGATGACGTTACTTCTGGTTCTGGTATTAGCGGACCCGCTATTAGCAGGGCCGCTAATGCCGGGCCAGCTAATAGCGGGCCCGCTAATACCAGAACCAGAAGTACCGCTAATCCCGGGCCTGCTAATACCGGACCCGCCGATGCCGTCCCTGTTATTTAGGGGTGGACGGAGGCGGAAGGGGTATCAGCGCTTTCCATGATGCCGCTAAGGGATGTTTTTGGAACTCTTGCGGCAAGCCGGTACTGTCGATACTGGCATGCCGCTATGCTCGTAATCAGCCGCTGTTAGCGGCGTCAGTCCTACCCAGACCCGGTATTGCCTCCATGCCAGTAAAAACTGATTTTGCTACGATTCTCGTAATGACCCCCATTATGTTAGTGTTGTACTTACTTTTTTGTATGGAAAGAGTAGGTTTCTTCTAAGTCCTTGTTCGTACTTCAGACGCTGCTGCTTTTCAGGAGAGAGGTCTTCACTGCAATTGTAAAAGAAAGAAGTTAGTGAATATGTGTGTTTATAGCACTTTTATTAATGTAGACTTTGTTATTTTTTGTTTTCATAATTATACCATCTTATAATATGAAATCATATTTTTTTAGATAGGTGTGTGTGTAAAAAGAAATTTGGAGAGCAGAAAGGTTTGCAATTGACACTTCATCAAAGCAGATGGGAGAAATGACAGTAAGTTTATTTTACAGTTTTTACAGGGTAAGTGGCAGTTACTCAGTTTATATTTGTATTTATTTTATTTTACATTTTTAAAGCGCTCACACAGCCCACGGGCATCTAAGCGCTTTTACAGGAATTGTTTGTTGTTTTAGTTGCGTAATTATTGTATCTTAGTTACATATTTATAACGTGCTAAAACACCCAGAGGTTTCTATGCGAGGACCCGGGGATCGAACCTGTGTTGCTTTGCATCTTCTTGCTTCCGAGGTGCGCACGTTGCCGCTGTGCTATGCTCCCGGGATGTATTGTATTCCTAGAAAAGCTGTACATGTACTGTGTAGAAAATATTCATACGTGTAATCTGTGTTCATTTTACGCTCACCTGGTATCCACAGGGACGCCACCCAGCTGGGCTACTCACTGGTATGCTTCTCAGCTTTGCCTTGATGTGGTCTGCGGGGAAGGTTCTGCCTGAAAATACAGGAGGACTGTGTTCAAGACTGACCGACTGGGGTAAGTATCCTCCCTCCACCCACATATGGTTTCAGTCCCTCTGGTGCCCTCTCCTCACCTTGTGGTAGAATTAGGTGTGTTGTCCGTCCTGCCTTTTTTGCAGGGGCGCAGTGTCTTTCATGGGCGAGTGCGGTCCAGTTACTTCACTGACGCCGGCCCGTTTGATATTGTTCAGGTAGGTCTTATTGCTGTTCTTTAGTTTTGTTGCTATCCTGCATGCCTTTCTTTGTTTAAAATGTCTATTTTTTCTCCCTTAGGTATGCGGAGCTTCACCGCGGTGAACTGGCTTGGTTGAGCCCCGCTGTTAAATGATGGTGCATTAAGAGCGCTATGATGCAGTAAGTAAGCACTATGTGCAGCGCTGCAAAGTCTTGCCTTTGCTAACCTGTGTTTTCCTTCCTTGTAGGTCGCGGTGTTCTTCAGCGCAAGTGGAATGTCCGGAGTGGTGCCAGCCAAGAGGCGACCAGCCAGGTAAGCCTTTTGAGCAGTTTGTAATTTGTAAATGTCTCGACTGCTTTCTTTAATGTTGCCTCTATCTTCCTCTTTCAGGTCGTTCTGTCCGGGAGGCCTGCAGATTCGGGGAAGCTGTTCTCAGTAGCTGCGAGAGTTTAAAGATGAAGACTCCAGGTAAGATGCTGCTGCTAATGATGTTCCTTTTGTCTCCTTGCAGGTTCTGCTTCTCCGAGGTTCGAGGGAATAGCTGGACACGGTGAGCGTCACGTTGCAAGCTGCAAAGTAACGCAAAGTGTGTTGTCTTGCTCGGGTGCGGTTTAAACAGCCCCAACAAAATAGTCCAGATAAAGGAGTCCCTGGGCTACCACACCCAAAACACTAGACCGCATAGCTTGGTTCTTAGGAACCAAGCTATGTGGATGACTCCATGCTGGCTGACAATATAATAAAGTAGTTCCCAAGCACATTGTTTTTCATGGTGTATAAGGCTGGCGCCATAGGTGCCAGGACTGGCCCCATTAGGGCTTTTGAAGAGGATGCCAGGCTCTAGAGGCCCGAGTCCTGACTCCACCTGGCCAATGGGTTTGCCAGAGGGGGTTTTGGGTGAGGGTTGTGACAGCTCATGCATGTGAATGTGCATGAATCTGCACGTAGAGGTCTTGGGGAGTTTTATAGTAGTTGTTGCTGTAGGTCCTTTGCAGTGATCAATCGTACATCTAAAGTGCTGATCTGTGATGCTAGAGTTTGATGTAGAGTTATTGGATGTGATTGGTGGATGATTGCGTTACTGCTTAACAGTAGCCAATGAGGGAATGGTGCAGAGAGTGAAGTGGCAAGGGTAGAAGGGCTGCCCCAGTGTTTCGCGCTCTGCTGTCACCGTGGTTGTCCGTGGACCAGGGATGCCACATCCAGGGTTTCTCAGCAAATCCAGCATGGAAAAGGGACTGTAGGGATAAGCCAATCAGATGTTGAGGTTGTGGTTTGTGTTGAATGAGGCTGTGTGTAGTGAAGATGGCAGAGGTGGAGAAAGTCAGGGTGTTGGTGCTCGGAGATATTTTTGTTGATAGTTTGGAGCAGTATGCTAAATGTAGGAATGTGGCAAATTGTGATGTAAAAGGAGTGGAGGTGGCGTGGAGTACTGTACCTGGTTTTCATTTGCAGACAATTTTGGAAGTTTGTCAGGATATGGCTAGGTTCAATAGTCCAGTTGTAGTTGTCCTGCACTGTGGGCTATGTCAGTGCCCCTACTTTGTTGTAGGATCTACAAAACGTGGTTCAGGCAATCATGAAAGTCCTTCCAAATGCCAATGTTATTTGTTCTGCTTTGTTACCTAGGGCAGTATGGGACAATAGTTTTGTTTTTTGTCCTCAGCAAAATATTGCTAGGTGTGCAATCAACCTAGGCATGTTTGCTTTCTTGCTTAGAGCTGGTATGTTATTTTGTAATAATGAGAACAGTGATTCTGATAATGTTGTTTATTTTAAAGAAGATGGCATTTCTTTATCTTTTATGGGAAATGCCATGCTGTTTTGGAATATAAGGGTTGCTTTGGAGAAGCTAATGTGACAATTTTTGGAGAAAAATAATAAGAAAAAACAATAAGAGGTGTTTTTGAAGAATCTGCAAAAAAAACCAAAAAAAGGTTCTTTTCAGAGCACTGAAAGGGGAAATGGGGCACACTATTTAAATTTTCATTCCACATGTTAGAATTTTCGATCTGTCCGTGGACACCGTGGTTGTCCGTGTACAGCACGTATTACATACGGGGATTTTGGGGTTGAGAGGCATGTAAATGAGAATGAGCAGAGCCAGGGATTAGTTAAGAAGGTTTACTGGGTGTGTTCTGTAAGGAGATAGTTTGTCAGTAGGTCTTTTTCCTGAAAGAAGAGCAGATAGCTAGGGCTGTGTGTTTCAGAAAGCAGATTGACTGGATTTTGGGAGATTCTTGGATACATTGGTTGGAGGTGCATGCAGATCACTTGGATTCTCTCATGTGGAAGTGCACTGGTATGGAGTGCTTGGAATGAAGTGGGTGGATTTGGTACCTCTATGTGCTTCTTTGGTGACACAGCGTCATCCAGACATTATTATTATTCATTGTGGAGGGAACCGTTTAGGACATGTGTCTGGGATATCTTTGCAATTTGCAATGAAAGAAGGACTTGGGAAAGTCATGGATATTTATCCAAACTCCAGATACATTTTATCCCATATTGCACAGAGACAAATGTGTGTGCGTTCTTTTTCATTTGTCCACAAATGTAGAAAACAGGCGAAATATTAACAAGGCTATTTGTGCCTTTTTGAGAGATGTTGGTATGTCCTCTTTTTAGAATGAAAACATTATGTTTTGTAGCAGACACATGTTTCGCAGAGGTGGAGTACATCTTACTTATGCCGGCAATCAGATGTTTCTGTGAAATATACAAAATGCATTGCAATCTTTTTTTTGGAATTGCAGCAATCCATTTTGCAGTAGGTGTTGACCATTTGATGTTTTTGAAACACAAGAACACACCACAAAAAGGCTCTTTTCAGAGCCACCACTTCCCCCTATAGAAAAGTGCAATGGTTCTGATAGGGCAGTACTCCCAAAAAATACATGTCCGCTGACTGTGCGCAGTCTTCTAAAAAATGCACAGGGCCCTGCGGTATTTATTTGTCACTTCTATTTTTAAACTGTGAAAGGCGGCTCTGAAAAGATTCTTTGTTTTTTTTGTTGTTTTATATATTTTTTAGTTTTTTAAACATGACACACAAGGAAAGGAGGGGAAAGGAGGGTAATGAAGGGACACCAACTATGGGGATAAGAAAGGACAGGTGGAGAGAGGAAGATGTAGGGTGGGCCTTATTTAGGTAGGTTGCAGACCTTCTGATGTTCCTTGACTGCAGTCTCAAAAGCACTCCGAAGGTTCTCCCCTCTGCAGAGCACTGCATCGCAGTACATGCACAATATTGTGACAATTGCAAGGTAAGGGTCAACAGCATCATGTATGGCCTGCGAGGCAGCTGGAGGGTTGCGCTCTCCCACAGGCATGTCTTTTGTGGTGACAGGAGCGGAAACGGAGGATACTGCAGAGGAACTCAACCTACTAAGTTTATCACAAGGTACAACCTTACGAATAGCCCCGTCATGAAATGACTTTAGGTGTCGCTTCATTGATGTAGAACCATAGCTATACGAACCAGGCTTGCCAAAACTGAGCACCATGCGGCACTGAGTGCAGATCACCTTTCTCGCATCAGCTTTTGACTTTCCATCAATGGTGGTAAATAACCACCACATCCAACACTCACGATGTGTGCTAGTAATAGGGACTTCCACTACCTCATTCTCTTCATCCTCTTCATCCCTCTCCTCTGCATCTTCACGGCTGTTCCCCTCTGCAGGCCCTTGGGGACGTGGTGGTGGTGGAGGGGGTGGGGGTGCTGATGCAGAGGCAGTAGCAGCAGAAGCAATTTGGGATGCCACCTGGAAGGTTAATAACCAGGAACCAGGAACCAAGAACAGCAACCTGCACAATTTTCCTGTTGTAAATCTTGGAAATCCAAAAGCAGAATGAGGATCGGCTCGGTTCTGGGGTGTGGCCTTTTATAGGGGTGCTGGGGCACACTTTGTGGACACCCATGCCATCCCTGAACACTTCGAACACCAAGGAAGGGCTCAAAAAGTTCCAAAAAGTATATAGCATGGCAGGGACATTGTCTGGGACATGTGCAATGGGGAACTTTTACTGTAAAATTCTTTGGAGTGCTCAAAAAAGCACTTTCTAAATGTTCGGGGGCCCGGGCAGTGTCCGCAAATCAGGACACATGCTCAGTGTGGCTGCGGTCACATGATGACATCGTGGACACATTCATGAATGGGACATAATTTTACTGTAATATTCTTTGGAGTGCTCAAAAAAGCACTTTCTAAATGTTCGGGGGCCCGGGCAGTGTCCGCAAATCAGGACACATGCTCAGTGTGGCTGCAGTCACATGATGACATCGTGGACACATTCACGAATGGGACAGCTGTCACCAAATGCGCAGGGACGGTTGTGCGCATGGGCACAGGTGTTCAACGGACAGTGTTCGGTTCCCTGAACTAATTAAAAGTGTGACACACGTGCGGCGGACAGTTACGGACAGGCACGATGTTCGTTGGACCCATTCTATTATCAGGTTCTTTCCAGTATACTAAGCTACTCATGTAGAAACAAATGCATTGAGTGCAACATACATGATGGATATGCAATATTATTAATCTTACTATATTGAATAGTAAAATGATAAATGCTTTTTATTACAGTTTTGTCTACTGTGCAACATTTAATAACTAGCTAATAAACCCCACTTAATACATAATTGCATTATTCGAGACAAAACACAAACAACAACACATAAAAATATGAGCATATACAGGGAAAATGAAGTAAACAACAGTATTACCAGGCAATCTTCATACCCCAACTGATTAACTTTATATACAGAAATGATCGCTCTGCTTCAAAGCTACTACTTCGCTATGCATATCTACCATAACATGGGACTGGACCCTAAGGAGAGTAGTGGGCATACAATGTATACACATATGAGCATATCAATGAAAGTAAAGTAATAAAAAAAGGCAGACCTATAAGAACGTGTTGATAACCTTACTGATTATCTTCATACACAAATCATTGCTGTTTTCCAAATCTGTGTTTTCCCCTATGTATATGATTCATATGCAGTGAGTGAACACCAGGTGAATTGCTGTAAGGACATATTTGAAGTATAACCCTACAAATATAGTACTTGAATATGAATTATGCATATATGAATTTTTAGTTCCTCACTGTTACTGGCCTAGATATGTCAGTAAAGGAGAAAAGAAGAAGCCAGGCATGTGATGTAATCAGTGATGCCATCAATGGCATTTGTGATGTCTTCTTTGATGTCCCAAGTGTTAGTCTTAGTAGTGCACGGTGGTGGCGCGAGTTATGGTTGCTTAGATTACCATACTGGTGAATTTCAAGGATTTTCCAGTTTTACGTGGAACCATAACGACACTTTAACAACAATTATTTTACTGAATTTCATAGGTTTTTTGTAGCACAACTTAACCATAACATCCCTTTAACGAAGTTGTTTTCACTGATAGGTAGAGTAATAAAGTGCATAATGCAAATATAATCTATGAGTAAAATTAACATCTATATAAGCATGAATCCAAACTAGGCCTTCTGTATTTAAATATTTGTAGCAAAAATTAACTATTACTAGAGACCATTCTCATTATTGTATAACCACCACGGAGTACAAATTTAAAATGAATAAAAAACACATATAAACACCATTGATTGAACAATAATATAACCACAACCAGGCACTAATCACAAATTGTTAAAATCTTAAGTAAGATGTTATAAAAGCATTATGCCACCAAGCCTTACTTTCTAAGGTTCTTGTAGATATACAAACTGATAGTTAAAAGATGAACTGAAATTAATATACACTAGTGACCCAGGATATTTCCACAAGGCAATAAGAACAATTAAAAACGATCATTAGTTCTTAATAAACCATTTTCTCAAGTTCCTAAGTATGTGTATAACTCTTCATCAAGGTTATGGCCTTTAGGTTTTTTTCAATTAAAGGTCCAAAATAAATCTAGTCTCCATTTGGCGTAGTGCTAGTTCTCTGTTGCCCCCAGGAGGGTTGGCTCGAACATGATGTAATCCAAAGAATCTCAGGCTGTCCAGCTTGCTCTCATGTATGTCTTTAAAGTGGACTGCCATTGGGTAAGAAGGGTACAGTTTTTTATCGCTCTCATATGCTGTAGAATTCTGAGCTTCAATTTACCGATGGTACAGCCAATGTACCAGCGGTCGCAAGAGCATAGGCGGGCATAAACCACGTATTCAGTATTACAAGTAATGTGACTACCCAATTGTATCGAAAGCCATATGGCCATGCTGCCAAGAGTCTATGCCCTGGCCACAACTACCGCAGCATATCACACCCATAGTGGTTTACCACTTTGGGATCCAAGAACAAATTTATAAGCAACAAAGTTATAAGCCACTATGGGTGTGATATGCTGTGGTGGTTGCGGGCAGGGCCTATAGTTGTGGGTGCATGGACAAGATCAAATTTATAGGCAGCAAAGTTGAAACTGTTCTAAGAACACTCATGATGTTCGCAGACATTAACAGTGGCCATATGGCATAGTTAAAATGTCTGACTCTATGGGTGTGATATGCTGTGGTGCCATATGGCCATGCACCCAAGACTCTACGCAAAGGTCACAACCACTGCAGCATATCACACCCATAGTGGCTTATAACTTTTGGATCCAAGAACAAATTTATAAGCAACAAAGTTATAAGCCACTATGGGTGTGATATGCTGTGGTGGTTGTAAGCAGGGTCTATAGTCTTGAGTGCATGGACAAAATCAAATTTATAGGCAGCAAAGTTATAAGTTACTATGGGTGTGATTTGCTGTGATGGTTGTACTTAATATAATATACTTACTGTTTGGTTTAGTAACTGGAGTACATGTATTTCTTGTTTATTTCTGTGATAAAAGAAAAGATCATGTTAGTATTGGTATTTTGTAACAATTTTTAACATTGAATAATCAACATTGTTTTTTGACCCTCATATTTAGTAGATTACAAACCAGTGTACTGTCCTATTTGCTCAGTTTCTGTGTTTGTTGCTAAAATCATTGGGCCTGTGGGAGAAAAACAATCCATGTTGGATTAAAAAAAAAAAACTAATTTTGTTATGCTACAGTCTATTTGTTTGTTTGTTTTCAGTGTTCACTTGTTGTTTCTGTCTAATGCTCTATATATTGGCTTGTTGCAGATTTTTGGAGCAGTTAGATTCCTGTTGAAATATTCTAACAGTCTTTTTTTTTGTTATAATGAAGTGGTATTGATTTATCTATTTGGATATTGTAAAATTTTGAGTTAGTTAGGTACCATTTGGTGTATTCTAACTGTCTATTTTTTGTTATAATGTAGTGGTATTGATTTATCTGTTTGGTTATTGAAAATCTTGGGGTAGTTAGATACCAGTTGGCGTATTCTAACTGTTTATTTTTTGATATAATTTAGTGGTATTCATTTATCTGTTTACTTGTTGTAGAATCTTGGGACAGTTATATAGCTGTTGGCATATTGTAACAGTTTATAGTTTTCTAATATAAGTTTAGTTAATGTTTAAGTACAGTTTAGTTAATACATTTTGGTTTTAAGAAATTATAATGAAGTGGTATTGATTTATCTGTTCGGATATTGTAAAATGTTGGGGTAGTTAGATACCATTTGGCATATTCTAACTGTCTATTTTTTGTTATAATGTAGTGGTATTGATTTATCTGTTTGGTTATTGAAAATCCTGGGGTAGTTAGATACCAGTTGGTGTATTCTAACTGTTTATTGTTTTTATATAATTTAGTGGTATTCATTTATCTGTTTAGTTGTTGTAGAATCTTGGGGAAGTTTTATAGCTGTTGGCATATTGTAACAGTGTATAGCTTTCTAATAAAAGTTTAGTTAATGTTTAAGTACAGTTTAGTTAATACATTTTGGTTTTAAGAAGATTAAATAAGCGTTTGTAAGATTTACAGGTAATCTCTGCTTTAGAGTAATGGTACTATCATTACATTCGAACCATCCACAATTCTATTTTATATATGCAGTATAGTGACCTGCATTGATTGTGGCTCCTGTGTGGTAGATTATACCTATTGTTGTGAAGGTGTTTTTACCAAGTGGTACTTGACCATGTGTGAATCCAGTTAGCCTGCAGTTATTTTTGGTACCATCTGCATTGTAACGTAGAAACATTAGTATTACATATTTACTATGTGTTTGTATTAGTAAGGTGGAGCGATTATCTGAATTGCAGGTAGTACATAATCTACCATGGTTTGCATTTTGTACAAGTTGCTGAAATGGAACGGATTCACAATTAGATGTTGATACATACACAAAGTGCTCATTGGGGATTTGTTCTTGTGTCACATTGTTGCACAGAGTGCATGTATGTTTCCACATGTATGAAATCTGGAAGAATTCATTTATAGGTATGTTTTTGTTTTCCAGTACTTGTAGTAAGTACATTAGAAATTCTTGTGGATCTTCCTGTGAGTTTATAGTGAATTTCACCATTCCAGCACAGTAGTCCAATTGTTGTCTTATTCCATAAACACTATACGTGTTGTCAGGATTGTTTGTTGCGTTTCTATGAAGTAGTAACATTTGCAAACACAATTGGTCTGTACTGTGTAAGTAAATGTTGTCAACTATTGGTGGTGATTGAAATAGAATATTCATTGCTACATTTGCGTAGCAACTTACACCATTTACATTTGAAAGTTTAAATGGACCAGGTAGTTCTGTATCTGAGTGCTTATTTTGGAGTTTGTCTTCCTTCTTTGAAGAAGTACCAGGCTTACTTTCCCTAATAGATTCTTTTCTGATTGTGGTCCTTGATGAAGTATTAGTTTCTTTTAATCTCTTTGGAGGATTTGCAGTGACATTGTGTTGCATTTTTGTTTGATTTCATTTTCTTTCAGAACATTTTACTTTTGGTGGAATAGGATATGTTTTTAGATGGAGGTGTATAGTGAATGAAGTCTATTGTATTCTGAAATGCAAGGAATATCAGCGTTTACTTTACTTGCATCAAAGTTGATTAGAAATAGACCGTCAAGTGTGCGTAAGCGTGATAGTGCCACATAGCTCATGCCTTCTCTAAAGACTGTGTTACCAATGTCTATCAATGCTTTGTCTAGGCTAAGACCTTGTGATTTATGAATGGTTACTGCTTATGCAAGAGTTAGAGAAAATTGTTCTCTTCGTACATACATGTCTTTGAAGAGAAGGAATTGAGCTGTTGAGCGTCCTATACTTTTCACTTCTGAAAGTTTGTCAAAGAGAATATTGACAAACTGAATTTTGTTGTCACATGGGTATGTTTGAAATCCAACAACTGTACCCAGTGCTCCATTAACTAGTCCTTGATCCACATCAAGGTTACGTTTAAGCATTACTCTGCAATTTAAGGTTAATTTTAATATTTTTTCCAATACAGCTGTGTTGGAGATTGAATTTTCTAAACTATTTAGTCTTGGTGTGGCTTGTTCACACATGGGTAGTGTCATACCATGTTTGTCTAGTTTGTCTGTGGCACTCATTTCAATTATTGGTTGCATTTCTTTTTTAACATTGTTTCAAATGAATTTGAAACAGCTTGCAAGAGTTGGCATTAAGGCCATACAATTTACATTTTTGTGGGCTAATTGTTCCATAGCATCCGTAGCACATGCATTATGCTCATGCTCACCTTTCACTGGTGTCAATTGAAGAAGATCTCCGAAAACAATAATGTGTGTTCCCCCAAAGAGCTCTTCGTAGTTTGTTTTGACTATTTCTTGTAATCTGAGGTGAATCAAGGCCAACATTAGGTTGGAGACCATGTGCACTTCATCTATTAGTAGCATTTTATTTTGTTTTAATACTCTGCGTAGTTCCATTGCAGCTTCTGTAGAAAGTTTGTGATAGTCTAATTTGTTTTGGTGATCTACTGGCAGGAGTAGTAATCGGTGTAAAGTGACACCGGCTATGTTTTAGGCAGCTAAACCTGTGGGGGCAGTGACAACAGCTGATAGTTTGTTGTTTGTCAATTGTTGAAGGAATTTACTGATGATTTTGATTAAGAATGTTTTGGCAGAACCAGCTTCACCACTGACGTCCAGTTGTATAGGTTTGTTATTTTGGCAGGTGCATTCTTTCTTTTCATGTTGTACACCATCTGCAATTTCTTTTGTTACTTCTTCAAAAATGCCAGTTGTTCATTGTTTAGCTTTGATTGTAATATAGTTACCTGCAAGGCAAAAAACCTCGGGGTCATCTTCGACTCCACACTCTCCTTCTCTCCTCATATATCTGACATTTCTAAGAAGTCACACTACCAACTGCACCTCCTCAGAGGTATTCTTCCCTTCCTCTCCTTCCCCCAGAAGCTCACTGTCTCTCGAGCTCTGGTTCTCTCAAAGCTGGACTACTGTAACAGCCTCTATCTTAATCTGCCTGCATCCACTCTACGCCCTCTGCAACTCATCCAGAACAGGACTGCGAGACTTGTCCTTGGCCTCAAGCCCAGGGACCGTATCTCTCCAGGACTGAGATCTCTACACTGGCTCCCAGTGGCTGCGAGGATTAAGTTCAAAACCATCTGCATTGTCCACAAGGCCTGCTGGGGCCTGGGGCCTGAATACCTTCAACTCTCTCTTCCTAAATATCTTCCTTCCCGAGCCCTTCGCTCATCCGTCTCCAACTCCCTCAGGGTCAGACGCTTCTCGAAGCAACGAGCTCGGGGTAGATCTCTCTCTGCGGCAGGGGCCTCCCTCTGGAACAGCCTTCCTGCTTCCCTGAAACTTGAGGAGAACCATCTCCGGTTCCGGAAGCACCTCAAAACCTTCCTCTTTGCTTCTGCTTTCTCTCTCCCTCTCCCCTGCTAAATTCTTCACTAAACTGCGCTGAATCTGCAACTGGGCCACTCTCACCGACCTCGGTACTGGGCCCAGCCACTCTCCACTTGCACTACCTCCCTGGCAACCCCTGCACTGCAGGACTGTCTCTGTATCCCTACAGCCCCCCCCACCCAGCACTTGTCTGCACTTGCCTTGCACTTGCCACCAGCTGGCCCTATTTTATTTATTTTATACTACTTACCTTGTACTGCACTTCCCCCCGCCCCTTCCCCTTGCACTTTTTCCCTTCCCCTTACCCCTGCACTTGCGCAATCTAAATGACACCTGGCCTAGTAGGATCGTTGTCTGTCTTCCCCTTGTTCCCCCCTCCCTGCCTCGTCCAGCCTTGAAACACTTGTGTATAGGCGCGTTACAAATGCCATATCATATCATTATCATATCATATCATAAAGTCTTCTTTATCTTCATACTGACACATGGTGTTTTCTACTTCTGTCATAGCTAATTCTGCCTCATTTGTTATTAATGGCTCTCCTAGTGGTTCTTGGCTTCCTGTTACAGAAGGTTGACTACTGTCAGGAGTGTCCTTATCTAGTTGGGCCTGCAGTTTTTCTTCGTGTTGCTGTTCATTGTGCAACATTGTTTTGTACTGTGTAAAGTTTACATCAGTTATAGTGCTTTCATTTGCTTTGAAAGCGTCTTCATAGGAGTCATAGTTATCTAGTATTTCTTCTTCTTTTCTCCATGGTTTAAAGTGTTGTTGCAGGGAAATGTAATATAGTTCTTTATGTTGAGGAGTCTTTAATGACAATTTGATATGATTAATTAAATTTGGTTTGGTGAGTTTTACTAAGCTGCCTTCACAATGTGTCACTCTGTATCTACCTTTTTTTTCATCGGGTTTTATATTATTTTTGTACGTGAAGTTTTGGGGTATGTGGTATAGACAGATGGTTTCCAAAGTGGTACTTCTGTTTAGATAGTATGTGTCCAGCAAATTGTTTTTTTAAAATGTCTTGGCTGTTGGGATCATGTTGGGCTATTTTTTCTATATCTTCGTATGATTTTAGAACTCTTTTTCTAGATTAACAGGACCAAGACTTAGCCATACTATATTTTCAGATGTTCCATACAAAGCAGTACCAGTTAAACAATCTACTGCTTCATCAGAGCCACATTCTCTATGGGAGAACATTTTTATGCCCAAGCTGTATAATTTTTGAGACATTGTTTTGTCTGATGACAGGTCATTCCAGAGGTCTAGTAGCTCTGTTTTTTCTGCTTTGGTTAAGTATGCTGTAACATATTGTGCAACTGCAGTGGAATTGTCTGCAATGTACTGTACATCTATGTTTTCATTCCATAAGTGGGCAATGATTGCACTGTAATCATTTATATATTTTTCTTCTTCTGTTCTTTTTATGTAATATGTATTTTTAGGTGATTTTCCTTTAACACTATGGCCTCATCTGTGCGACTGCAGAACTCCCCGACGCTAATAACGCTGGATCACGAGTTTGGCTGTAATGTTAATCCCCATTCCCCATTGAGCCCATTCGGAAATGCCCCATTCCCCATTGGGCTCAAAGGGGAAATTTTGCGCTAATACTGCCGGCAGATTTCCCGGTGGTATGAGCACGAATTTTTGGCGGATTTCCCCCCAGCACAGAGCATTTTTGGTAGGCATTCTTAAGGGTCTGTTGAAAAAAATAAAGAAGGTATGGGTTTGGGTGTTCTTAATGTATGTGTGCTGTTTGCATGAGTCTGTGAGTAAGATAATAAAGATGTATGTATCCGTGTGTGATTGTGCATTGGGCAACTACAATTAGTTGGGATGGCTATTCTTGAATGTATGTGCTACTAAACCGGGGTTCAGATGATAGTAGAAAGTAAGCTGGTGGTGTGGAGAAGTAGAAATAGTAAATCTAATGGTATACAATTAAACAGTTGTTTGTTCTATAATATGAACATTCTAGGGGTTGAGTTGGGTTATTTGTGTGTCGAAAACTAAGAAATTGTGCGTCATTCTACCTGTAAATCTCTGTTTAAGAAATGGGGATTTGTAGACAGAATGGTGCACAATCTCTATTTTTAGACACAGAAATATCATGAATTAACCTTACAGTGTGTTTGATAATATGGTGGTATTCAACTTACTTTTTTTTTAAATGAGCAGGTTTCTTCTTAGTTGTTCTTTGTACTTCAAATTTGGCTGCTTCTTTTCAGGACAATGGTCTTCACTGCAATTGTAAAGGAAAGAAATAAGGAATTGTGTTTGTATATAGCATTGTTTTTAATTTAGACATTGATTATTTTAATTGACATTGACCCTCAGCGCCTTCCTCAAAATCATGAAAACTATCTTATTCACATAAGATGCATCGCACCAGTTGAATACATATCATATGTTCTTAATGCATAAACTCTATTGTAATGACTAACTGTACCAACCAAAATATCATTTGTATGCATTGTGGAATTCATAATGTACCACTGAATACCACTATTTCTGTAACTAAGTTCTTGTAAGTAACAGCGCCTCAATGCCATGGTCTGCTTGCACAGTATATAAATATAGGTAAATAAATGTTTCCATTTTTGTACAAGTGTTGTTGTTTGATTTTTGAACATACAGTGTGCATGCAATTTTGTCAAAGTATGTTAACTCTTCATATTTCCCCATGTCCCCATTCCACCCCGTTGTTGCCGCCTCTGCATTGCAGATGTACATTTTTTTCTTCTCCTTTTTTTTTGTATTTTGTGCTCCTATGCTTGTCTTTCTCCCCCTCCTCTGCCCGCTTTTCCCTGTGTCTTTCTTCCCGCCCTATAGCCCTCCCCCCATTGGCCGACAACCTCACTCTGCGAGCGTTTAGTACCTTAGCAAACCCACCTTCACCCCATTTACCATCCTGGAGTGCAGGTGAGTTGAGGCCCCATTTTCCTCATGTCCCCCTTGCACCACGTTGTTGCAGCCTCTGCCTTGCAGATGTACATTTCTTTTCTTCCTTGTTTTTTGTATTTTGTGCTCCTGCGCTTGTCTTTCTCCCCCTCCTCTGCCCGCTTTCCCTGTGTCTTTCTTCCCTCCCTATAGCCCTCCCCCCATTGGCCTCCGACCTCGCTCTGTGAGTGTTTAGTACCTTCGCAAACCCACCTGCACTCCATTTACCATCCTGGAGTGCAGGTGAGTTGAGGTTCCATTTTCCTCATGTCCCCCTTCCACCCTGTTGTTGCAGCCTCTGCCTTGCAGATGTAGGATTTTTTCTTCTCCTTTTTTTGTATTTTGTGCTCCTGTGCTTGTCTTTCTCCCCCTCCTCTGCCCGCTTTTCTGTCTTTCTTCCCTCCCTATAGCCCTCCCCCATTGGCCACCGACCTCGCTCTGCGAGTGTTTAGTGCTTGAGCAAACCCACCTGCACCCCATTTACCATCCTGGAGTGCAGGTGAGTCGAGGCCCCATTTTCATCATGTCCCCATTCCACCCTGTTGTTGCAGCCTCTGCCTTGCAGATGTACGTTTTTTTCTTCTCCTTTTTTTGTATTTTGTGCTCCTGTGCTTGTCTTTCTCCCCCTCCTCTGCCCGCTTTTCCCTGTGTCTATCTTCCCTCCCTATATCCCTCCCCCCATTGGCCGCGCCCTCGCTCTGCTAGCGTTTAGTGCGTGAGTAAACTCACCTGCACCTCATTTACCATCCTGGAGCGCAGGTGAGTTGAGGCCCCATTTTCCTCATGTCCCCATTCCACCCCGTTGTTGCAGCCTCTGCCTTGCAGATGTACGTTTCTTTTCTTCCTCGTTTTATGGTATTTTGTGCTCCTACGCTTGTCTTTCTCCCCCTCCTCTGCCCGCTTTTCCTTGTGTCTTTCTTCCCTCCCTATGGCCCTCCCCCCATTGGCCGCCGACCTCACCATGCGAGCATTTAGTGCGTGAGCAAACCCACCTGCACCCCATTTACCATCCTGGAGTGCAGGTGAGTTGAGGCCCCATTTTCCTCATGTCCCCCTTCCACCCTGTTGTTGCAACCTCTGCCTTGCAGATGTACGTTTTTTTCTTCTCCTTTTTTTGTATTTTGTGCTCCTGTGCTTGTCTTTCTCCCCCTCCTCTGCCCGCTTTTCCCTGTGTCTTTCTGCCCTCCATATAGCCCTCCCCCCATTGGCCGCCGACCTCGCTCTGCAAGCGTTTAGTTCCTTAGCAAACCCACCTGCACCCCATTTACCATCCTGGAGTGCAGGTGAGTTGAAGCCCCATTTTCCTCATGTCCCCCTTTCACCCTGTTGTTGCAGCCTCTGCCTTGCAGATGTACGTTTCTTTTCTTCCTCGTTTTTTGTATTTTGTGCTCCTGAACTTGTCTTTCTCCCCTCCTCTGCTCGCTTTTTCCTGTGTCTTTCTTCCCTCCCTATAGCCCTCCCCCATTGGCCACCGACCTCGCTCTGCGAGCGTTTAGTGCTTGAGCAAACCCACCTGCACCCCATTTACCATCCTGGAGTGCAGGTGAGTCGAGGCCCCATTTTCATCATGTCCCCATTCCACCCTGTTGTTGCAGCCTCTGCCTTGCAGATGTACGTTTTTTTCTTCTCCTTTTTTTTGTATTTTGTGCTCCTGTGCTTGTCTTTCTCCCCCTCCTCTGCCCGCTTTTCCCTGTGTCTATCTTCCCTCCCTATAGCCCTCCCCCCATTGGCCGCGACCTCGCTCTGCAAGCGTTTAGTGCGTGAGTAAACTCACCTGCACCTCATTTACCATCCTGGAGCGCAGGTGAGTTGAGGCCCCATTTTCCTCATGTCCCCATTCCACCCTGTTGTTACAGCCTCTGCCTTGCAGATGTACGTTTCTTTTCTTCCTCGTTTTTTTGTATTTTGTGCTCCTGCGCTTGTCTTTCTCCCCCTCCTCTGCCCGCTTTTCCCTGTGTCTTTCTTCCCTCCCTATAGCCCCTTCCCCATTGGCCACCGACCTCGCTCTGCGAGCGTTTAGTGCATGAGCAAACCCACCTGCACCCCATTTACCATCCTGGAGTGCAGGTGAGTTGAGGCCCCATTTTCCTCATGTCCCCCTTCCACCCTGTTGTTGCAGCCTCTGCCTTGCAGATGTACGTTTTTTTCTTCCTCGTTTTTTGTATTTTGTGCTCCTTTGCTTGTCTTTCTCCCCCTCCTCTGCCCACTTTTCCCTGTGTCTTTCTTCCCTCCCTATAGCCCTCCCCCCATTGGCCACCGACCTCGCTCCGCGAGCGTTTAGTACCTTAGCAAACCCACCTGCACCCCATTTATCACCCTGGAGTGCAGGTGAGTTTAGGCCCCACGCCAGTGAGTGTCCTGCACACCTGTAGCGCTCCATTAGCCCTCCGGGCCCTCTCTAAAAACTTTTCCAGACCCCCCATCTCCTGTTTGCTTCCCCCCCCACACCCGCTTCCTGGCCCCGCTCCCTCCCACCTCCCGACCCGCCCACCCCGCTCCGATTGGTCCAGCCAAGACCATTCCCCTCCATTACCTGCTCTCCTAGGGTTGCCTTCTGCCCGGCAGCCCATCGGCTAAGGACCTGAGGCAAAGGATGACTCCTTCAGTGACGACTCCAGATCGTATCTGCAGGTATCCGCAGGAGAAGCAAGAAGCCAACAACAAGTAAGTGTGGCAAGGGCAGGGCCAGAAGCAACTACTTCAGGCCATACTACCCTACCACTCATCTAACAAAACATTGCCACTGTAAATTAATGATATCTGCAGTATATTTGCATTGGAAACTCTGTCCTATACATGTAAAGGTTGCATCTAGAGTGTACCCAATAGCATATGTGTATATAGAAGTTGTGCCCAATAGCTTCTCTGAGAAAAGTTGCATCTAGAAGGGTACCCAATAGCATATGTGCCCAATAGCCTCTCTGAGAAAAGTTGCATTTATAAGTTGTGCCCACAACCCTCTCTAAAAAAAATGCATTTAGAAGTTGTGCCCAATAGCCTCTCCGTAAAAAGTTGCATCTAGAAGTGTACCCAATAGCATATGTGTGTATTTGGACGTTGTGCCCAATAGCCTCTCTGAGAAAAGTTGCATTTAGAAGTTGTGCCCAATAGCCTCTCTGAAAAAAGCTGCATTTAGAAGTTGTGCCCAATAGCCTCTCCGTAAAAAGTTGCATCTAGAAGTGTACCCACTAGCCTATGTGTGTATTTAGAAGTGTGCCCAATAGCATATGTGTGTATTTAGAAGTTGTGCCCAATAGCCTCTCTGTGAAAAGTTGCATTTAGAAGTTGTGCCCAATAGCCTCTCTGAAAAAAGCTGCATTTAGAAGTTGTGCCCAATAGCCTCTCCGTAAAAAGTTGCATCTAGAAGTGTTCCCAACAGCCTATGGGCCTCATTACGACCCAGGCGGTAAGTTACCGCCTGGGCCGTGACTTTACCACCATGGCGTAAACTACGTTTACGCCATGGTGGTTGGCGGACTTACCGCCCCATTCCGAGGTTGGCGGGGGCGGTAAGTCCCCAATCCCCATTTACCCTTCCCCATTCCCATTTTTGCCCCATAGGGCATAATGGGAGTGGGGAAGGCGTTAATTACGCCACCGTAAATTACGGTGGCGTAATTAACTCCATGGTCCCTTAGCGCCATGGTTTTTAACACCTGCTAAAAGCAGGTGTTAAAAGCGCCATGGCGCTAAGGGACCTCGTAATTGGCGGTAAGGGGTCGGCGCAGCTAACGCTGGCGTAAACCCCTTACCGCCAGGGTCGTAATGAGGCCCTATGTGTTTATTTAGAAGTATACCCAATAGCATATGTGTGTATTTAGAAGTTGTGCCCAATAGCCTCTCTGTGAAAAGCTGCATTTAGAAGTTGTGCCCCATAGCCTCTCTGTGAAAAGTTGCATCTAGAAGTGTACCCAATAGCATGTGTGTATTTAGAAGTTGTGCCCAATAGCCTCTCTGAGAAAAGTTGCATCTAGAAGTGTACCCAATAGCATATGTGTGTATTTGGACGTTGTGCCCAATAGCCTCTCTGAGAAAAGTTGCATTTAGAAGTTGTGCCCAATAGCCTCTCTCAAAAAAGCTGCATTTAGAAGTTGTGCCAAATAGCCCCTCCGTAAAAAGTTGCATCTAGAAGTGTACCCAATAGCATATGTGTATTTAGAAGTTGTGCCCAATAGCCTCTCTGAGAAAAGTTGCATTTAGAAGTTGTGGCCAATAGCCTCTCTGAAAAAAGCTGCATTTCGAAGTTGTGCCCAATAGCATCTCTGAGAAAGGTTGCATCTAGAAGTGTACCCAATAGCATATGTGTATTTAGAAGTTGTGCCAAATAGCCCCTCCGTAAAAAGTTGCATCTAGAAGTGTACCCAATAGCCTATGTCTGTATTTAGAAGTGTACCCAATAGCATATGTGTGTGTATTTACAAGTTGTGCCCAATAGCCTCTCCGTGAAAAGTTGCTTTTAGAAGTTGTGCCCAATAGCCTCTCTGAGAAAAGCTACATTTAGAAGTTGTGCCCAATAGCCTCTTGTGAAAAGTTGCATCTAGAAGTATACCCAATAGCATGTGTGTATTTAAAAGTTGTGCCCAATAGCCTCTCTGAGAAAAGTTGCATCTAGAAGTGTACCCAACAGCATGTGTGTGTATTTAGAAGTTGTGCCCAATACCCTCTCTGAGAAAAGTTGCACTTAGAAGTGTACCCAATAGCATATGTGTCTATTTAGAAGTTGTGCCCAATAGCCTCTCTGAGAAAAGTTGCATCTAGAAGTGTACCCAATAGCATATGTGTGTATTTAGAAGTTGTGCCCAATAGCCTCTCTGAGAAAAGTTGCACTTAGAAGTGTACCCAATAGCATATGTGTGTATTTAGAAGTTGTGCCCAATAGCCTCTCCATAACAAGTTGCATCTAGAAGTGTACCCAAAAGCATATGTGTGTATTTAGAAGTTGTGCCCAATAGCCTCTCTGAGAAAAGTTGCATCTAGAAATGTACCCAATAGCATATATGTGTATTTAGAAGTTGTGCCCAATACCTTCTCTGAGAAAAGTTGCACTTAGAAGTGTACCCAATAGCATATGTGTGTATTTAGAAGTTGTGCCCA
The DNA here is from genome assembly GCF_040938575.1 of Ambystoma mexicanum. Lineage (NCBI taxonomy): Eukaryota > Metazoa > Chordata > Amphibia > Caudata > Ambystomatidae > Ambystoma > Ambystoma mexicanum. Next base: position 263,349,301 of record NC_090923.1, on the reverse strand, counting down.
ATAGCCTCTCTGAGAAAGTTTAATTTATTTGATAGAACTGCACGACGTACATAGTATGGTCTGGAATACAGGGAACATTTGAAAGAGCATGTAACGCATCATATCACACCCCACGCTTACTCTCTTCTGTACACCACCACTCAACTAGAACACAGAGATACTATGACACCATTCAGTATAACTGTTCTCATACTAACTTCTCCCGCTCACTCCCCAACATTCTAAGTAATCACTGCTGGTTACACACCCCCCAGCCAGGCGTTCTCCTCAGGCCTAACGCAGCAACAGTCGGTCTGGATAAATCCTGCCAGAACGAACACATACCCCTGATCTCAACCACCACAACTACCGCTAAGAAGCAGCTATTTCACGAATACCGCACCAGCTGCACACATACCCGGTGCGCACACGTGCCGTTGACTCTCCCTACTCTCTCTACTGACCTGAACTTCGGTTCCCAAGGACGTTCAACCTACCAGCGCCTTCAGACCATACCAATGGTATATAAGGCGCTATATAAATGCAAAATAACATAACATAACATAACATAACATAACATATTGTACTTTAAATATGTTAGTTCAGCATGCTTTGAAAATGTGTGTGTAAAAAGAAATTAAATAGCAGATAGGTTTGGAAGTGACAATTGATTTTAGGAGAGGGAAAAAATGACAGTAAATTCATTTTATTGATTATACAAGCTAAAAGCCAGTTAATCTGTTTATATGAATCATAAAAATTGTACATGTACTATATAGAAAATATGCATACCTGTAGTATCTGTTCATGCATATGGATATGCATGCAGCTGCAAGTAGAAATCTTGGAGACTTGTACAGTATTTCTGGTAAAATGTGCTTTCCAATGATAAGACACTTGTACTCAGAGAGATTAACAGTATATTTAAAGTGCTGATCTATGATGATGCAGTTAGATGTAGAGGTCTTGGATGTGTTTGGTGGATGTTCATGTGACTTCTTAGCTATATCCAATGAGGGAATGGCACAGAAAGTGAAAAGGAAATAGTAGAAGGACTGTTCATGTTACGATATATCCGCGGACATGGCGGTAGTCCACGGACATCGGGTGTTACATCTGGGGATTTGTGGGTTGGGGAGCCATGCAAATGAGAATGAGCAGAGAAAGGGATTGGTCAGGAAAGTTTAGTGGGTGTGTTGTGCCAGGAGAGAGTTTCTCAGATACTCTTTTTGCTGAGAGAAGAACAGATAGCTATGGCTGTGTGTTTTAAAAAAAAACAGATTGTTTGGATTTTGGGAGACTCGTGGATACATTCGTTGAAGGTGCATGCAGAAAGCTGTGGAGTAGCTGTAGATCTTTGATTCCCACATTTGGAAGTGCAGTGGCCTGGGGTACATGGAATGAAGTGGTTGGACTTGCTACCTCTCTGTGCTACTTTAGAGACAGAGCAACATCCAGACATAATTGTAATTCATTGTGGAGGGAACAGTTTAGGACATGTGTCTGGAATTTCTTTGCAATTTGCAATGAAAGAAGGACTTGGGAAGGTCATGGACATGTTTCCAAATTCTGAAGTAATTTTTTCACGGATTTCGCAGAGACAAATGTGGCTTAGTTCTTCTTCATTTGATCCACAAATGGAGAAAGCAATGTCAATAAGGCTGTTTGTGCCTTTCTAAGAGATTTTGGCATGTCCTCTTTTCACAATGAAAATATTATGTTTCGTAGTACATACATTTTTCGCAGAGATGGAGTCCATCTTACTTATGCTGGCAATCAGATTTTTTGGAGAAATATACAAAATGCATTGCGACCTTTTTTGGAATTACAGCATCCATTTTATAGTAGGTGTTGAGCATTTCGAATTTTTCAAACACAAATAAACACCACCAAAAGGCTCTTTTCAGAGCCACCATTTCCTCCCAGATAAAACTGCAATGGTTATGATAGGGTAGCACCCCAACATTTTAGATGTCCACGGACTGTCCGCAGACTTCTAAAAAATACAAAGAGTCCTGCTTCATTTATTTTCACTTCTATTTTTTAACTGTGAAAGGCGGCTCTGAAAAGAGTTTATTTTTTATTTTTGTTGTTTTAAAATGTTTTGGTTTTTTGTACAAGACACACTAGGAGAGGAGAGGAAAGGAGGGTAAGGGGGGGACACCAACCACGGGGATGAGAAAGGTCGAGCTGAGAGAGGAAGATGTAGAGTGGGTTTCACTTGGGTAGTCAGCAGACTTTTACGTGCTCTGAAACAATAGCCTCAAAAGCACTATGAAGTCTCTCCCCCCTGCACAGTACTGCATCACAGTACATACACACAACTGTGACCCTTGAAAGGTAAGGGTCATCAGCATTGCGTATGGCCTGTGAGGCAGCTTGAGCAATACGATGTCCCACAGGAGTGTTCCTTGTGGTGACAGGATCGGAAACAGAGGATGAAGTAGAGGAAGTGAGCCTGCTACGCTCCTCGCAAGGTACAACTTTGCGAACGGCCCCCGAGTGGAATGACTTTAGGTGTCGCTTCATGGTAGTTGTCCCAAAGCAGTATGAACCATGCCTCCCGCGACTGAGTGCCATTTTGCACTCATTGCAGGTGACATGGTTCACACGCGCCTTAGGACCATTACCACGAATGGTAAATAACCGCCACACCCCAGACTTACGCCGAGTGCTGGTCGTAGGGACTTCCACTACCTCATTCTCATCATCCTCTTCCTCATGCTGTGCATCCTCACTCCTGTTCCACTCTTCAGGCCCTTGGGGAGGTGGTGGTGGTGGAGTGGGTGGGGGTGGTGCTGAGGCAGATGCAGCACCAGGTGGCAGTAGTGGAGCCACAGATGCCATCAAGTTTGCGATGGAAATCTGCAAATTGACAGCAAAAATCGCTGTGCTCTGTAGGGTAGCCAGAAACACAATGAGAATGAGCTCTAGGGGTGCTTGTGCGCGGTTCGCGGACATGCGCACTGTCCGCGGACAGATCGAACAGAAAAAAGGTTAAAAAAGTCACAAAAAGTACATAGAAACTCAGGATTACTATGTGGGACTTGTTCCATGGTGAGTTTTTGTTGGAAAATATTGTAGATTACTTGAAAATGTAGTTTTTAATTGTACGGGGACACGAACAGTGTCCGCAATCAGAACATACGATGATCGTGGGCGCGGTCACATGACAGCTTCACGAACATGTCCGCGAACGGAGCGGGTGTCCGCAGGACACCAAATGCATTTAAACTATTTTGCGCATGCACATTGGTGTTCTACAGACACTGTTCAGGTCCTGGAGTGATTAAAAGTGCGTCACAAATGAAACGAACAGTTACGGACAGGCGTTTGTTCTTAGACCAGTTTCAACTTGTCTGCGAACAATACGGACAGGCATAGCGTCCTCAGGTCACCCCCATTTTGTTTATTTACGAACATTCCGGACACTTGATGTGTTCTGAGAACAGTTTCAACCTGCCTACGAACAGTACGGACAGGCATAGCGTCATCAGGACACCCCCATTTTGTTCTTTTACGAACACCCCAGGACACATAATATGTTCTAAGAACACTTCCATCTTGCCAGCGAATAATACGGACAGCGTCCTCAGGACACCCACATTTCGTCCATTGACGAACATTTCAGGACACTGCGTGTGTTCTTAGAACAGTTTCAACTTGACTGCGAACAATACAGACAGGCAGAGCATCCTCAGGACACTCCCATTTTGTTTCTTTACGAACATTTTAGGACACAGCCTAAAATTAGGCTGTGTTCTTAGAACAATTTCAACTTGCTTGCAAACAATACGGACAGGCCTTGCGTCCTCAGGACACCCCCATTTTGTTAATTTACGAACATCCCAGGACACATAATATGTTCTAAGAACACTTTCATCTTGCCAGCGAACAATACGGACAGCGTCGTCAGGACACTAGGGTTGTAACGGTATACCGGTATACCGGTATAGACACCGTGAACAATTTAATTATCTTTAAATAACCGTTACCTTGTTTGTAACGGTATACCGAATCCCGATATAAATTATGTTTTTGTAGTGCACTTTACAATGAATGCAAGCAGGGGTGTGAGTCACTGGGCTGGGCTGGCTGGCTTCTGTTCAGCGAGTCTGGGGCTGGAGGCGGAGTTTGCCCAGGCCCAGGCTTCACAATGAATGCAAGCAGGGGTGTGAGTCACTGGGCTGGGCTGGCTGGCTTCTGTTCTGAGCCTGGGACTGGAGGCGGAGTTTGCCCGGGCCCAGACTTTACAATGAATGCAAGCAGGGCTATGAGTCACTGGGCTGGGCTGGCAGGCTTCTGTTCAGTGAGCCTGGGACTGGAGGCGGAGTTTGCCCAGGCCCAGGCTTCACAATGAATGCAAGCAGGGGTGTGAGTCACTGGGCTGGGCTGGCTGGCTTCTGTTCTGAGCCTGGGACTGGAGGCGGAGTTTGCCCGGGCCCAGACTTTACAATGAATGCAAGCAGGGCTATGAGTCACTGGGCTGGGCTGGCAGGCTTCTGTTCAGTGAGCCTGGGACTGGAGGCGGAGTTTGCCCGGGCCCAGGCTGCTTGGAACATTCCTGACGCATGTGTAAGACAGACACGGGCCTGCAGCAGAGAGGAGGTTACAAAAATAAGTTTCTGAAGTTTCTATCAACACAGCATGACTTCAGTCACCAAGAAGAACTCTGAAAAGCCAGGCAGCTATTAGACTGAGCAGGGAGCAGATTTACTTCAGACAGTGCCCTCCTGGATTCTGGAATGGAGGCCCACTGGACCTGCGCAGGGTTGTTCAGTGCCAGAGTTGTGGCCTGCTCCTTGACGATCGTGGGTGCAATGGCAGCACCTGCAGGAGCCTATATACCTACGTACGTGCAGCAGCAGGTAAGGTACCCCTACCTACCCTTCCTTTCCCCCTTCCCAGCCCTGTTCGCCAACCCCAATTACAAACCAGCCACAGGTGTAACTGTAATTCCTATCCTCAGCTCAAACAGGGCTAGGCGCGAGGAGGGTATTGGGAGGGAAAGGGGGCACGAGACAGGCATAGGCAGCCTCAGCGAAGAGAAGAGAAAGTCAGGATGCAGCTTTCCCCTTGTAGTCTGCCGCATTAGACAGAAAATTAATAATGGGGATCAATTTCTGCACTCTGCCTGCAAAGCCCCGTGTGTGTGTGTGTAGTCTCTTCTGTTTTAGGGGGCATGGTGAGGGGTAAAATATGGGGCACTGCACTTCTCTCTGATGCCAGTTAGCATGAGAGGAACGGACATGGTGGCGGCACATTATGCGAATGCGCAGGGTTCTCACTCATGTACTGACTCAGTTTTAAAAACTAGCAAGCACGTATCTCTCCAAGAAAATGCATTTCGTAATGATCCTGCACAGTTTTTATTATCCCCCTCACCCCACCTTTCAAAACTATTTGAAACCCCTCGCAAAACTAAAAGACAAACATTTAGAGCGGCACAGCACACTTCACCCGAGCAAATCGAAAGTGGCCATTTACTGTGTGGCCTTAGAACTGTCTTTTAATTATACAATTGCTCGGTTATTATGAATGCTATATGTGGCATAGTGCATTCTACCAGAAAAGCAGTTAAGTCTTGGAATGTACTAGGGAATGGTGGTACAAAGCATGTTTTGACCGTACCCTAGCAGTTTACTCTGTATATTATGTTCTGCAGTGGGCAAAACCATTGTTCTGATCGGACTCTACCCCAGACCCCCGCCCCCTCCCCCCGGCCACCAAAATGTTGGGCTATTGATTCGACCTGGCTGACCTAAAGAGCCGTGGCCGGACCAAAAGACAAAGGGGCTGCATTACTAACTCATTTCACTGTTAGCACCTGTATTCGAATGCATGCATACATGTGGGGTTAGCACTGCGTACCAGGGGAGTGATTGGAAGTGTAGATGCGCGCCAGGGGAGTGATTGGAAGTGTAGAGGGAGCATAGGAGACTGCTCATTCTCACAGCAGTTCTTAAGTCCTCTAATGACTTGCCCTGTACTTGCCTTTAGCCTCTCAGAGGTCCATCTCTTCTTGATTGGCCTGCATTTATGCCATGCACAGATCGCCACCTCTGGTGGCTTGGCCTGCAGAGCTGTCTGAAGTTTTTTCCCCAGGCTAACACTCCTATGATAGCACGTGTCTGTTGAGAAATTGTGAAACAAATAAAACAATGTGACTCATCGTGATTTGTGTCCCCTGCCAGCTGCGAACACGGCCATGTTACCCTGACAGAGGCAAGAGCCAATTTCAGCTCCTAGAATTTCACAACTGAGTGTTTAGCCCCGAATATAAGAGTGGGCCCGCCCAAGGGGGACGAGAGTAAAAGCAAATAATATACCCGAGAGTTTCTGACAAGCCTCTCTCTATGTCTTCTGACTGTCTCGGAAAGGATACGCCAGCCCATGTCCCTAGAGCAGGCCCCTGCACCCGCCGGCACTGTATAGGTATTGCTGTTGTGTGGCCATATGCAATGCATGACTGACCCTTGGAGACCCAATACGTTGCATGCTGGGACATGTAGTTTAATTGCTCCTACCATAATTACTGATGTTTAAGAAAAACAGGACTGGCTGAGGCTGTACGCAACTAACACAGGGCTAGGCAACTGGCAGTTCTAGAAATGGTATGCTGGGAAGAAAACTCTGTGGGGTCGGTGATGCACCTGCTGCTGTCAGGATCTGATAGTGGGGTATCGCAGCCTTTTGTTATGTTGTGTTGTAAAGCTTTCATGTTGTGCCTTCATGTGTCCACCGTAGTAGTCTCTGAGCATCCAGGCAGGTCTGGAGGTTGGCATATTGTGCGCCCCTTGCCCGGGGTATCCAGACCGTACTCTGTGAAAGGAGAAGGAGTGGATAGGGGCCATTGGAATGGGGGGAGGGGAGGTGGTGAGGGGGAGAGGAATGTTTTGTGGCAGCAAGGCTGCATGTCCGTCCTGTGGATCTGAGAACTTGTTCTTCAGAAGGGGGATAAGAGACGCACGATTCAAATTAGGTTTCGGGGGAGACGTGGCCTGCGGGGTGTTAACAGCTGTAGAAACCACTCCTGGGCACCAAATGCTCTACTCCTGTTGCCCCAGGGCCAGAAGGCGCTCACTGCTTTGACATTCAATCTTTTGCCCGCTCTCTATCAGTAGGGGACACTCGAACTGTTGACAAAGCCCCATGGGCACTTGGAGGAGAGCGCCTCCTTCCTGAGAGCAGGATGTTGGCCTGGGCCTCTTCTGTCATCGGCACTGGTGGCGTGAAAGGGCTCTTTATTCCGTGCCCGGCGCTGCTGCTGGCAGGGGCGAGTGGCAGCTCTCCAACTGGAAGGGAAACCAGGGTCATGGGGGATCCGGCACCAGGCCCCCGATCTGACCCGAAGCCATGATGCAGCGAGGGGGTGGCATAGGAAGCGGGGAACCCCAATACTTGGGCAGGGCTAATGGGATCACTGGAAAATAATGCTAGGTGGTGTGTCAGAGACGTGTGGTTGTTCTCCTGCAGGTGAGCGCTCCTTAGGGCGCTTTTACCCAGGGGGAGGGTGGTCGCCTCTTTAAACAGGGGATGGCCTACACTGGCCATGCACAGGACTTCAGGGGTCTCGGTCCTTTCCTGCGGCCGGAGATCCCTCAGATCAGGTTCCAGAACTCAACCTCTTCATCCCGAGGTTCAAAAGCACTAGAGCAGGGGGGGGCAGCTTTCCTGTTGCTGCACCAAAAATCTGGAACTGTCTTCCCATGCATATCAGAAACAAGCCACCCCACCAGCGGTGCAAGAGCCTAATCAAAACTTGGCTCTCCAACAAGTTTTAACAATCCATGACAATGAGATCCTCATTCTTTCACTTCACCCTTCAAGGATATTTCCCTCTGCCTGCATTGTTCTATAATTATGTTATGCCCCGAACTGCACTTCCAGTATTGCACTATAACCATGCCATGCCTTGACTCTGAGAGCCTCATTCTCCCACTTCACCCGGCTATCTTCCTCTGTCTATATTGACCTATATCTATGTTATAGCCCCGCACTGCCTGTATTGTATTATAACCATGCCATGCCTTGAACTGTGCCGCTGGTGGCTTAATCAACCACCCTAACCCTCACTGCACTGTACTTTCCCCTGTACCCAGTTAAGCCTGTTCATGTAACCTACGCCGTGATACCTCCGGGTTTGGGCGTATAACAAATGTAATAAATAAATAAGTGGGTGATTTCAGAGGTATAGGGCAGAGTTAACAGCTTTTAGCCTTCAAGCTTGACCAGAATAGTCTCATTGGAATGTGTAAAGAAGTTAGATGCCCCCACACAAGTATGTTTGCCACTCCCCCACATTCTCTGAAGTTAGCGCCTCCACCAACATTTAGCCCCCCCGTCCCCCACCCACCGAAATGTTACCCTAGGTGCACCACTGGAAGGAGCAGATATGCACACTTGCTGTTGGCAGAGAGGTGAGGAGGGAAGACTTTCCTGAAACCGGCAGCATTAAACTTTTACTCTGTTTGTGCACATGCAGAAAAATGTACTTGCACTAACACAGTAAAACTTGAAAGCTGCTATTTTCAAGACTTCCATGCCCGTCTGCCTCAGCAAAATCAAATGCTCACATAAGCCCCCTCCCCACGGATGCGAGCCTACATATAATGACATTATGTGTACTTTTTCACACCCGAGGTTAGGGTCTGTGCAATTGCTTTTTCTTCAGCATATGTGTTATGTGAATGTCACTAGAATAGCATTTTGGTAGTCAGTCTAGTCATTTATTTCTGTGGCATGACCTTATCGGTACAAGTGTTATCGTGTACAATCTACTTTGTATGGCATGACAGTATTTTACATCATTTGAGATTTGTTTTTCTTCATATTGATGGTCTAATTACCATTAGTGCGACTGAGACATAAGTGACTTCTACTACAACACTTGCATGACTCCACATTTCTTGACCTCCTACCTCTCTAAACTTCTATAAAGGTTGTATATTGTATGACCAAGTTAAGTTGGACCACCAGGATCCCCGTCTGCTGCGTTAAAGTAACATAAATTTATGTAAGAAGAACTAAGGCAACTTCTTGGTGGAGACTCTTGTTTGTGTTTTGTGTCTTGGTGAAAATGTGTGACTTTCCCTGGCAAAATATTATCTAAGATAATGGTTAAACACGCGTGTGTGCTATACCGCGATAACCACGGTATACCGTCATTTCGCATGCAGGTTATCATACCGTCAAAAAATCAATACCGTGACATCCCTACAGGACACCCACATTTCGTCCATTGGCGAACATTTCCGGACAATGCGTGTGTTCTATGAACAGTTTCAACTTGCCTGCGAACATTATGGACAGGCATAGCGTCCTAAGGACACTCCCATTTTGTTTCTTTACAAACATTTTAGGACACCTCCTGTGTTCTTAGAACAGTTTCAACTTGCCTGCGAATAATACGGACAGGCATAGCGTCCTCAGGACACTTCCATTTTGTTTCTTTACGAACATTTTAGGACACAGCCTGTGTTCTTAGAACAGTTTCAACTTGTCTGCGAACAATACGGACAGGCATTGCGTCCTCAGGGCACTCCCATTTTGTTTATTTACGAACATTTTATGACACAGCCTGTGCACTGAGAACAGTTTCAACTTGTCTGCGAACAATACGTACAGGCATTGCGTCCTCAGGACACTCCCATTTTGTTTCTTTACGAACATTTTAGGACACAGCCTGTGTTCTTAGAACAGTTTCAACTTGCCTGCGAACAATATGGACAGGCATAGCGTCCTCAGGATACACCCATTCTGTTTATTTACGAACATCCCAGGACACATAATATGTTCTAAGAACACTTTCATGTTGCCAGCGAACAATACGGACAGCGTACTCAGGACATCCACATTTTGTCCATTGATGAACATTTCAAGAAACCGGGTGTGTTCTTAGAACAGTTTCAACTTGCCTGCGAACAATACAGACAGGCAGAGCACCCTAAGGACACTCCCATTTTGTTTCTTTACAAACATTTTAGGACACAGCCTGTGTTCTTAGAACAGTTTCAACTTGCTAGCGAACAGTACGGACAGATATAGTGTTCTTAGGACACCTCCATTATCGTTTCTTCATGGACATTCCGAACACCTGCACTGTCTGCGGACACCTGAATTGCTTTAAAAAAAAAAAAAAACAAGAAATGAATTAGGACAGAATATAATAATTTTACTTTATTTTACATGTATGTTAAATTTATGACAGAGAAGGTGAGGCAGAAACTGAAACAAAAACAGGAGAATTAGGGGTTGCAATAGGATTTATATGAGGTGAAGAAGGGATGGAAGTCTCATCAAAACATTTTGGTTTATGGAGAGGGTTTGGGGATAATTGACTGGGATATGGTGAGGGGGGGGCAGGTACATGTGGGACAATGGTATGTAGCTGTTTGTTTGAAGTGATCCTCCACAAAGTTTTTCAAATTATTAAAATTTGCCAAGAGTAGGTCCATTTTTTCTTCTATGTGCTGAAGAGTCTTATCCAATACAGCTTTTTCATGAGTATTTTCAATGTTTATATGGTCTGTAAAAAAGAAATATATATATGGTAAATGTATATAAAATAATATTAATTAATTGGTTTATATAGTAAAGTGTCTACCATTAGATTCACTATCTTCTGACATTTCCTCACGTGGGAAATGCTCCTCTAGCCACTCCAGAGTACTAGACATTTCTGTGAAAAAAAAAACATAATATCATTCTTTTTTGTATCTAATACAGAAAGTTTACAAATATATGAGTAAAATGCAGTACACTTACTATTTCAAGTAAGGTGTGTTCTGAGTGGTCTGTAAATCTGCTGTTGCTCTTAGTTGTGGAGTTTCTGTGAGGTAATCATGTTGGAAGCCTATCTTTCTTCTTTTGGTATATTCCGTTTAAGAAAATATTGTATTTAAATGAATGGTTAGTGTGTTATATATATGGGTTATACTTCTTATTTATTACTACATATAATGTGTATGTGTGCTGGTTTGTGAATTTGTAAAATGTTTATATGTTATGATATAACAATTAAACATACACCCCAGACTTTTTGGGTTGTGGTGCTGTTGTCCGAATATGTCCGCAGACATTAGTTCGCGGACATCAAATTCAGTAGAGGGGGTTCAGTATGTTCCATATTACATGTACATAAAGTCAGAGTTATTGTTGTTAAGTTGTGTTACTAAAAACCTATGAAATTCAGTGAAAAAACTTTGTTAAAGGGACATTATGGTTCCAAGTAAAACCGAAAAACCCCTGAAATTCGCCAGTTATGGTAAGCTAAGCAACCATAACTCGCGCCACCACTGTGCACTGCTAAGACTAACACCCCTGACATCAAAGATGACATCACAAATGTCATTGATGACATCACTGATGACATCACATGTCTGTCTCCCTCTTTTATCCTTTACTGACATATGTAGGCCACATGGTTTTCTTCAGTAACAGTCATGAACTAAAAATTGTAAACATACTATATTTGTAGACTTATCCTTCAAGTATGTTCTTACAGTTATTCCCTTAGGGTCCAGTCATATCATATGAACATATACATATGGGAAGACGCAAGCTTGAAAAACAGCAATTCTTTCTGTGCATGAAGATAATCAGTAGAGTTATCAGCACTTTTTTTTTTTTTATTGATTTAATTGTGTTACAATTTTTACAAAAATCCGACCAATGATAGTTTGTTGAATTGTTCATTCTTAATTCTGAGTGAGATCTTTTAGCAGAAAGGCCAATTTCACAAGTTCAGTTTTTCCAGAAACAGAGACAGACCGATAGTGCACCTTCTATTGTTACCGCTAGCCAATAGGACCCATAGATTTTCTAAGTCGAGGGTGCGGTAATTCTTCAGTGGGTCGGCCAAAAATCGGTGTCTGTTCCCTGTTATCAGCACTTTCTGATAGTTCTGTTGTTTTTGTTATTACTGTATTTTCCCTGTATATGCTCATATTTGTATACATTGTACTCACACTACTTTCCTTAGGGTCCAGTCAGATCATGTAATACATGTACATAGGATAAATAGCAGCTTTGAAACAGAGCAATCATTTATTTGCATAAAGATAATCAGTTAGGTTATGAATTATTTCTGCTACTACTTCTGCTTGTCTGCTTACTTCACTTTCCCTGTATATACCCATATTTGTATGTGTTATTGTCTCTTTGTGTTTTGTTTGTAATAATGCATTTATGTAATACGTGGGTTTTATTAGCTACTTATTACGTATTTCACAGTATGCAAAACTCTAATAAGAAAACAGTTATCATTTAATTATTCAACATATCAACATTATGAATATTGTACCTTCATCATATATGCTGCACACAATGCCTATGTTTCTGCATGAGTAGCTTAGTATACTGGATAGAACTTCATAATAGAATGCTATTTATATAAATGCATTGCTTAATGCACTAATTAGCTCATGACATTTTTTCCAATGATCCTTGACAGTTTTTTCTCAACATTATAATAAGAATCCCTTGTACACACATTTCATGAAAAGTAAAAACACATGTGATGTATTCAGTGATGTCATCAAGGACATTTGTGATGTCATCTTTGATGTCATGGGTGTTAGTCTTAGCAGTGCACGGTGGTGGCGCGAGTTATGGTTGCTTAGCTTACCATAACTGGCAAATTTCAGGGGTTTTTCGGTTTTACATGGAACCACAACATCCCTTTAACAAAGTTTTTTCACTGAATTTCATAGGTTTTTAGTAGCGCAACTTAACTATAACTTCCCTTTAACAAAGTTTTTTCACTGAATATATATATATATATATTCTTTTTTTCTACCTGTTCTATGGTTGTCTTTTTCTCTCTCGTCACCACATGGTTAACATTTATTTCTTATGAACGAAAAATGCTTAGAAATAACATTTCTTGTGAGGATATTAAATAGTTTATATTCAAGATAAGGCCCTGAAGAAGCTCACTATGTTGTGGAGTAAATAAGTACCACAGCATGAGTGGAACTTGTGTAGGCCATTGTTTGTAATAATAGAGATTGTTTTTATTGTAGGACCACAATGTTGTCCGTGTTGGTGATACAACACTACATGGAATTGTAAACTTAGAAAATAATATTTGTCCTAAGTAAAGTAGAAATAGTTTTTTGAACTGTACATATTGTTTCTCAATGACTTGATTAATAAACTAAAATAATTAGTGCACATTTGGTGTTTAGTTATTGTTTAGGTCGACTTAGATGGGTAACCATTACAGGTATGGTTATTGACTAGAATTGCAACATGTGCAGCGCATGACTAATGAATGGTTTTAAATTCGACCTGCTTATATTACAGAAGACGACCTTACATTATTCATAATCCTTTCCAAAGAAGGAGGATCAAGCATTTGGCATACAATGGCAAAGCTTTTGTGCATGCGCAGTGTTATAATATGGCATGATGCAGATCATGCACCAGCATGCCACAGAACAAACTGTTGGAAAGCTACTAAGACTCAGGACAAGCACGTGCTAACTTCAATCACATGCACAATTGCAGGGCTCTCAAGTTAGCCCGAATTAAACAAAGCTCATATTATAGGGACAGATTGTAAAGTACAGGAATGCAATCATTGGAAAACATCAATAATTAACTGTTTTACCATGGCATAACAACTTAGATTTCCTGAATGAATCTTTGCTTTCAAGGTAAAGTTTCATCAAGAAGTGGAGCGAAGAACATCACTGTTTAAGATGTTTTTGAAAAATATATTCAATCGTTATGCAGTACTGGTGGTTGCTCCCATCACCCTGGGCTACATGCAATTGCCCAGCAGTGTTTCTTCTCCATCATCTACAAGATAACGATCTGTTTTTTTTCAATGTACTATTACATTGTTATTCTGCTTTGGGGTTTCAGCTGCATTTCCATCTGCTCCACAATCACTGTGCAGACTCAAGATTTTAGAAAACATTTATGTCTTAAAACAATAAGGTTTTCCATTTGTTTGTTGGAAGTACTTCTATTTGATATTCGACTTTATTGGTCGTGCACAACAGAACTAGTTTTTGGACCCCAAAGCACTACATTGTTATGGCCTATACCACTTTAGGCTACTTCCTTGTGTTAGGGGCGAAGAGATGAAATCCCACAGCCTTAGCGAAATGTGTGAATACTTTCAAAAGGTTTATATATCCGCTTAACTCATAAAAGGTCTGATAGCAACCAGGTAGCAACCCATACCGAGGAGTGATCTTTTGTGGGTTTTAGTTTTTTCTTTCAGACAACAAAGAGAAACACCGTTTTTTCGAGATAAAGGTCAACAGGGAGCATATCTGTCCAGTTGCTGTGGGAAACATCGAGTTTTGACACCATGTCAGGCTCTTTGTGCAATACAAATTTGACCAGGCTTTTGACAGGCGGTCAGTTTTAATGGCCGATGCAATATGATCGGATGAATGCAGTCTTGACTGGAGATGAGCAGCAGCGTTCTGTAGTCTCTGAAAAAACTCTGTCATAAGTCTCTGAAGTGAAGCAGCAGGGAAAGTACCAAGCCATAATTGCACGTAGTTTGTTATTGTGGCTGAGAAAAGGGAACACGTTCTACAGTGTTTTAGTTTATGGAACCCATTTCAAATATGCCGCCATGGGAACCAGATCAAGCTCTGCATCTAACCAGGCGCACAGCACTTTTTACTAGGAAGTTTGGTTGAGGACAACTTTCAAGCTGAGGTGGCCATATATTAAAATGGTCAGATGTCGACAGGTTTTCCGAGCACGAGTATCCTCGTGTTTGTGGGCTTAAGCTGTTACCCGGCATCTACATATGGAATGTCATCAGGACTATATGCACTCAATTTAAAAATTAATCGTGTGTCATTACTTCTTAATTAGTCTAAGAGGCCTTTGGGAAGATTAGATCCCTGCACCATGTCACATTCTAGTGGCTAGACTCGAGGGGGTTAAAGACAGGCCATATGTTGCATGTGCCTTATCTCTGGTAGCCTGAAAATGAGATATCGGTTTGAATGCAGCAGATAGATCAAGGACCAAGAATTATATGGTGACAACCAGGTCTGCTAGTAAGTCATTAATGAAGATGACCGCCTCTGCATTATACCGAAGAATACATCCAGCCTGTAGCAGATATAAGCTGTCATTCGATTCTTTGAGTATTTGTATTTGTTTGATTTAAGGATAATATCAATGCCAGGGGTGCATCATGGATTAAGATATCCCAGGCCTTTAGTTGCCTTTGGGCTTCACCGGGGTACAATGTTAGAGGGCTCAATGTTAGGAGGGGCAATATTGAAAGGGCCGAGTATCACAGGGGCACTACATCACAGAGGGCACATCATCACAGGAGCACGGTGTCACAGGGTTACGGAATGAGAGTGGCACAACATTACAGGGTGACAGCATCACAGGGGCACAATATCACTGGGGCATAATATCATATGGCACAATACCAATTGGGCGCAATATCACCTAGGCACAATGTAATTGTTTACAGTATCACAGCTACAAAGAATTACTAGGTGCTATTTTACTCGGACATAATAGCACAAAATGAATCTCCTCAATATCAGAATGCACAATATAGCAGAGCACAGTAACACTGGGAGGCAAGTCTCACTGGAGTATAGTATCACTGTGGCAGAGCTGTTACTCAGGTTGACTATCAGAGTAGTGGGCTAACAGTGTCAGACTATATGAGAGGTGGTATATTAAAGTTGGAAGTATATTATCAGCAAAACATCACAGTGGAAAAAAACATCAGTGGAAAAATCTCACAGCGGCAGTAACATCAGCAAAAGTGGCACAAGTTCACAGAAGCATAGCCTCACAGTGGACACATTTCATAGTGGCACAATCTTATTCTGGCAAAACCTCACTGTGGCAAAATGGCACTGTGGGAAGATCTCACAATGTCTACACCTGATGGTGCCAACATTTCACGGTGGCAAAAATATCATAGTGGCAAAATCTCGCAATGGTTAAATTTCACAGTGGCAATATCTTACAGTGGGAAAATGTCTCATTGTCAAAATTTCACTGTGGCAAAAATGTCACATTGTCAAAATCTTGCAATGCCAAAATATTCCTGAATATCCACTGGGATAAAATATCCCAGTGGCAAATGCTGCGCCAGTGTATGCACAACAGCAAACACAAGTACCCCAACTATGGGACATCCCACAGAGAGCATTGATGTACCCAGTCTTGTCAGACACCGCTGACCCAGTAGAGGAACCCCTGGTAGGTGTGTAGATAGGTAGCAATTCATTTGTTTTCATGGTTGATATAGGTGGAACAAAATCATGCATAAGGGAAGGGATGCTTCCCCTTATCAGGAAAGGGAGTGGACATACAGTTGTTCTCTGGGACAATACAATTGGTTCTATTTACAGAAGATTTACCCATCAATCTATGTACACAAGATGTGTTAGCTCCGCTCTTGTTTTCAACAGAAACCCCAGTGAACTTGTTAGGCAGGGACCTACTAGGCTAGTTAAATATGATGTTTTCATTCACAGAAGAAGGGGTAGCATGCTACATGCCATGAATTGGTTATGCTAGGATTCTGGCAGTTACACAAGCATTGTATAGTGACAAAGCTACTAGATAAATACCCTTTCACCCAGATTTGTTCATGTACTGAGCAACAGTGTTGTTGAGTTGGGTGCACGGCATCAGACACAAGTCATGAAGAGTGCTGTCTGAATTATTCAGACCAGCAGTTCCCCAAGATCATGCTTTGGGGACCAATATTACTCTAGGCTTGTAAGTTGTGATGATTGTGAACAACAAGGTAGTGTTATTAGGAACTAACAAGGAAGGAGATGAGTTGCGCACAATTGTGTGTATTGATTCAGCCCAGCCATTGAGGAGTGTGTCAGGTGGATAGCAGTTTCACCATGTTGACAACAATGGTGAGATGATATTCAAGATGTGCATTCCATGTCAAATAAAGATTCAGCATAGAAATGTATCTTACCTATAACATACCTAGCTATACATATAAAGTTAAAGGAGGTAACAACATTACCCAGAATACGACAGTATCCATTATCTAGAGAAGCAGCCGAGGGAACACATGAGACAATTGGGGCATTATGTCAGCAGGGAATCATAGTACCTTCAGAGTCCCTGTGTTACACAGCAATATAGCCCATCAAAAAGGCAAAAGAGTCAAGTTGGAGGATGATACAGGACTTTCATCCTCTAAAAATATTGTAGAATGCATATTTCGGTACCAAATCCCTCCAAAATCCTTTGCAATATACCCAATGAGGCCACACATTTTACTCTCATTGATTTGAAAAATGCATTCTTCTCCATTCCATTTCACAATATCTCAATGCATTCACATACCATCGGCAAGGATTCCAACACAGACTTACTCAGGGGTACTGTGAGTCCCACAGCATTTTCAACAGAGTACTCCATATGGATTTGGGCAACATGCATGTGCAGAGCATTGTCATTCAGTATGTAGATGACCTCCTAGTGTGCAGCACAACACAATTCCTCCCTAGAGCAGGTTCAGTGACACTGCTAACACTGTTTGCTGACAAACGATACAAAGTGGACAAGGGCAAAATGCAATATTGTCAAAAGGAGGTAGTGTACTTGAGCCAGATCACATCATCTGTAGGAAAATGAGTAACCCCAGAGAAAGCAACTGCAGTTCAAACCACACCACAGACAACCAGGTTTGAAGAAATGTGAGCATTTGTGGGTTTGTGTAACTATTGTAGGGCATGGAATTTCGACTATTCTAGCTGCACAAAACCTCTGCTGCAGGGACTCAAGGAAGCACAGAAAAGCAAAGGAACACTCACATGGACAGGATAAATGATTACGTTTCCAGGAACTTAAACATGCCATAAGTAATGCACTAGTACTAGCAACCCCTGATTGCACAATGGAATTTTATTTGTGTTCACATTCCAATGGTCAGGTCATGACTGCAGTGTTAACTCAGCACACATCCATGGGACACAAGATCTTGGTATTTTACACTGTAATATTAGATTCAGTTATGGAGGGTCACTTTTCTTGTGAACAGGCACTGCCTGTTGCGGCCATCTTGAATGAAATGTCCTCCACACTCAATGTGGGTTGCACTATATGTAGAGCATGCAGTGTTTGAAATTCTTGAGCAATCCAAGTCCACTCTAACCACGCAAAGGGCCTCCACATATGAAGTTGTTCTGTCAAGCCCGTCCATTCACATTGTGAGATGCTGTGAAGTCAACTCTGCCACATTTATTGCAATACCTGTTCAACCAGGAGAGGAAGTGCATGATTGTGTTACATATGAAGGTCCCGAGGATGATTTTATACAGGCAAGGGAGGATGCACTTGAAGAAGGGGAGGTACTGTTCATTGATTGGTCATGGATAATAAATCATGAAACGGGACAGAGGCACACAGATGCAGCAGTGGTGTGCCTTGTAGATGGTGAGTATGAGGTTCTAGTTAAAACGAGATTATCAACACACTATTGAGGACAGGCATCAGAACTGATTGCATTCATTGAAGCACTAGAAGCATCACAAGGGTGCTTAGTGAACATATACTCTCAAGCTGTATACGTTACCTCCACCGTGCATTCAGGGTTGTCTTGACGGAAGAAGAAAGGATTCATGAGGTCAAATGGTACACATGTACAGCATGCAGCCTTATTGGAAAGGTTAAATGATACCTTGTCCTACCCCACAAAGGTAGCAGTGGTTAAGTGCACCACCCACACCCAAAGCATAGACCCCGTTTCACTATGAAATCATGTCACACACAGAGCAGCCAAAGTAGCACTGTATTTAAATGATCTGGATGTTACAGCATATCCTGAGGTGACAATTCAACAGCTGCAATTAGAAATACCATATACAGCAGTAACAATTACACAAATGATTGAACTACACAATATGGCACCCAAGGATGAGAAAGACCATGCTCACTTTCTATTTTTTTATTTATTTTTTTATTGTAACATGTAGTTTATTACAAAATTCTATTACAAAACTTTCGCATCCTATCATTATTATTCTCATTTTCTTTCCATGTACTCTTGGGCCAAGTTGATCAGGTCGTATTCGACTCCTTTCTTCTTGATTTAGCTTTCTCATCCTCATAAGCACAACACTGTGTCTATAAAGTTTATCACTGAACATGAGAGGTGGACTGAGCTTCCACTTAATATTCGAAGCCACCAATCGTCCGTGTTCATGTTCAACGGTGCAAACTTTCCTAAATGGAGAGTTTGTAAGTCTTTGAGCATCAAGCATTCTGTTATTAAGTGTCTTGTTGATTCTATTTCGATCCCACAGTGTCTGCATAGGTTGTCTGTGGTTACCTGATCGTGTCTCATGAACATTTCTTTAGTCTTGATGGCATTTAATCTGAGTTGAAGAAATCTATCGCGGTGATATCGGGAAGGAAATTGCACCAGATATCTAGGCATTACGTTTAATTTATTTTTTGTGGGTCCGAGTTTTGGAGAGGTTGTTAGACCTTCAAGCTTTTCCAGATTTTTCATCCATGACTATTCTTGCAGTTTTCGTTTTGCAGTTTGTGGTTGTGCCAGCAACAACTCTATTTTTATATCAGCTGCTTTCATTATCGCCTTTACTCCTTGTGTCCATTTCTGTGTTAAGCCTGTATGGTGTTGACAGTTGCTTATCGCGATTATTTCGTAGGCTGGTTCCGGTGTTGGCATGTGCATCTTTCGTTGCAGAGCTAACGACTTCCAGAGCACATTTGAGTATAGTTCGTCTAGGGCTAGCTCGTGCATGATGGCGATCATCGATATGTATTTTGGTAGCTGCAACACCTTCTTCCAAAATAAACTTTCAAGTTTTGCCCAAATTCGAAGGTCCAGGTTCCACCCTGTCTCGGACCCGTAGGTGATAGCTGGTATTAATTTTTGGTGGTAAAACGTTCTTACTGGAATTAGTGAGAATTTGCCATACAGGTTATGAATGCGTCTGCCTTGTATTGCCAACGTTTTCATACGTTGTGCAATATCTTGTGCCCAGCTCCATTCCCGTATTGATTTGTTGATAGTTTCCCATAGGTATCTGATTTCTTCAATTTCAGCAATCGGTGTGTCAGCAATCTTCCACTGAAAGTTTTTGTTTTTGTTACCTTTTACTGCTCCGTTCTGCATAATTTTCATTTTGGTAACATTTATCTTTAATTCATTGATGGTCATGTAGTGATAAAGTTGTGTCAGTAGACGTTGCAGTCCTATCTGGGTTTTATCGACTAGGACTATATCGTCAGCATAAGTTATGCAATTGATGTGGTGTCCATTTATTTTTGGTGAAAAGCACTTCACATTACTCAGAGCCAAGGGCACGCCTGCAATGAATAGTTTGAACAAGCAAGCCGCAAGCGGACAACCTTGCTTCACTCCCTTTTGAGTGTTCACGGCTTCTGAGAGGAGTCCTTTTTCATTTAATCTTATCTGAATTGACGTCATTGTGTGGAGTGCTTTTATAGGTTGTAATAAGTTCTCTGGGCACCCCCAAGTTGTTAGTTTCTACCACAGTTTTTGATTTATAGCGTCAAATGCTTGATGCATATCGATAAAGGCTATGAATAACTTTGACCTTTTTTCTAGACAGTCCAATTTTAGTATGTTTACCAGGGTCAGGTTGATTTCTGTTCCGACTCCCTTGGTAAAACCAGTTTGACGGCGATCGTTGATTTTCTTCATTTCTGCCCATGCTGATAGTTTCTTTTGTAGGAAGCTCACAAATTTCTTGCCAATTGTATCTAGTAGGGCAATCGGGTGATAGTTGGCAGGATCGGCCCGATTGCCCTTCTTGAAAATTGGAACTATAATGGCCGTGGTCCATGAGTGTGGTATTCTTTTATATTCTGCGATCCTTGCGAATAGTTTGGTGATGAAGTTTGACCATTCGTCTTTGTTGGCTTTCAGCATCACATTGGTGATGCCATCAGGCCCGGCAGCGCGCGAGTTGTTCAGTTTCGTGATTGCCGTGGATATGTCTTCGGCTTTCTCGCCGCAGTCCCATTCAACTTCTGCTACTTCACGTGCAAGGATCGGGATGCTGTTTTCGTTCGTAAACACTCTATTGAAGTGGATTTTCCAGTCACTTTCCGTGACCCCACTGGCCATTATGTCCGCTTGATTTCTGGAGCATTTGTTTATGATTTGCCAGATCTCTCTACAGTTATTCGATTTAATAAGTCTCAACATTGCTTCGCCTCGTTCTTGATCGCGAAGGAAGGCAAAGGCTTTCACCCAATTGCGGTATTTTTGCTTCCGTTGTTTTATCTTTATGAATGTGTCCAGGCCGTCTTGTAATTTCAGTTTACGAATTTCTTTTTGTGTCTTCTTTTTTTCTTCGATAACTTTAGTGCTCCAAGCATGGGTGTGAGTTTTATTTGAATGTATCTTCAGGAGGAATCCTTTATTGGTGCGAGGTAGAAGCGAGCGATAATTTAGAGCCGCTTCGTCAAGCATGGTCAAGTTTTGGAAGTTCTTGGTCAGTGTAGTTATTTGTTTACTGTTTAATCTTAATCTATTTTGCCCGTTGTTTACCTCGAGACTCATTCTCGTGGTATGTTTTTTCAAGGGTAAGTTCATGGTCAGAACTAGGACGTCGTGATCGCTGTTTGTTGTCTCAATTATTCTCAGGTTCATGATTTTATGGCAAGAGTGTCTAGATAACCATATATAATCCAAGATTTTCTTGTGGCCCATGCTGTGCCAGGTGTTCTTTGGTGATAGATCACCTTCTACCTGTCCATTTGTCATATCGCAATCGCGAGTGTCCATTTCAATTGACCATAGTGCACTTCTTGACAGGTGAGGTGACCTTTTCTTCTTGGGTTCTTTTATTCGGGTCCCATTTGAGTTGAACCAGGTTGTATTCATATCACCACAGACAATGATGGAGATTTCGCGATCAGTTTGTTGATGTTTGTCTATGAGTGCCATTACCGATGACACAAATTTTTCACTAGTTATCTGAGCGGGGTTCCAGTACACGTTGACTAAAAGTATGTACTGTTTTTTAGAGGTGTTTTCAGTGTGGTGTTGTAACAGCGTGCTTTGCACAAAGATATTTGGGTTCTCAGTTTCAAGCACTTCCCAGTTGGTTCCAATTTTTATCATTGTTATGAGTCCTGAGAACGGGTGACCTTGTGCATTTTTTCCTGCAAGGTTTAACAAAGTCACATAGCCATCTTTCACCGGCGTGCTCCTCAGCCATGTTTCTTGGAGACAGATTGCGAAGTTGTTACTTAGGTCCACTGGAAAGTCATCGTAAAGATGATGAAATCCTCGTGTCTTCCAAGATATCAGTGTCGACCAATTGTTTTCAACACTCTGGATTAGCTAATGATTACTCCTTCCAGTTTTCCCTTTATCACTCGACTGTTGTAGGTTAGGTGTTGTCGTTAGAAGTTGTCTTAACTCATCCCTGCGCTTTGTATGGCCTGACTCGTTCATGACGTTTGCTCTGTTTTTGGGTTGATTGTTGAGTTTTTCCGTCCATACTTCCGAGACCTCAAAGCCAAGCAGCAGGAGATCCTCTTTTGAAGCCAGTATGGTCTTTCGTACAGCGTGCTATTTTATATGGAGATGGACTCTGTCTGCATGTGCTTCCGAAATGTATTCGACTATTAAAATGTCATGGGAAGACACCGTTCTGGGGAGCCGGTAGTGAGTTTAAAAGTCGCATGACATTTCCTCTGTTTAGGTTGACATCGGTGTCATCTTCGAATACATTCGCAATGAGGATGTTTGAGGCTGGTGGCTTGAGGTCCGCCTTCATTTTCTGTTCGACATGGCTTCGCTCCTTCTGTCTCTGAGCTGCTGTCAGTTTGGGATTCAATTTCACTTGTTATTTTGGTTTCGAATCTGAGTCCGCGAATCGTTGGCTTTCTTTCATCCCAGTTTGTGAGGCTGTGTGAATATCCTTTCCTAGGCCTCTCCCCGAGTTTCCTGGTCTTTTCTTCACGGCACTCTCGCCATCAGAGTTTGTTCCATTCTGCATTTTTACCAGCCAGGGATTTGTTTTTTTCTTAGCGGCATTTTTGCCCTCAAGTTCCAGTGCATTGAGATATGTTGGACTAGCCGCTCGTTCCTCTAGGCTGTGTTCATCCCCATAGTCGTCATCGTAGGTCAAAAGGTTGCATAGGTCTTCAGATGATGACACGGATTGAATCGATTGTGCGTCCGAATCCAATCTTTGGCGTTTTTTGGGATTTATTTTCGGTAGTTTAGACGTTGTGAGTTCAGCATTTTTTGTCACTTCCGTTTTTTTTGGTTTTGATGACTTGCCTTTTTTTTCCCTTTCGAATAGACCTGATTTAACAGGTGTGGTTAAGTTTCTTATAAATTTCTTTGAATTGCTGGTTTGTTTGTTCGGCGCACAATGTTTCTTTTTCTCTTTTCTCTTGACTATAGGGGAGCAACTTGCTCCTTGCACACTCTGCTTGGAATTCGCAGTCGTCAGGGTTTTTGCAGGTCCAGTGAATATTCCGAATGACATTTTTGGTAATGAGCAGTGTGCTATGGCCGGAGATTGTGGTGTTTGATTCTTTTCGCAGCAATCTTTATTGGCCGCTTCTTCTGGCTTGTCATTTGTAGCTGAAACGGGAGCTGCACCTTCGATGTTACTGACTTGTTTAGTCTCAGTGGGGTGAGTGCAGTGACTCTCAGCGGTAATTAGGTTATTTGAGGGTTTGCCTGGTGGAGTCGTGTTTTCGTCTAGGGTCCTCGGGTATTCCCTAACCCCAGCTTGTTGGTCAGCATTGCTCTTGAGGTCCATCATTTTGGGATCAGAAGGGAATTGTGCCCATTTTGTCACGTTGTTATCATTGGGGCTTTGTTCATGGACCTTTTTTGGATTGCTCTTGGTTTTGACCACTTGGTTCATACATTCGATCATGGTTTCCATCAGTTTTTTTTCCTCTAGAATGTCTTGGACTGTTATTTCATTCAATCTGTTAAGCCACAATGTAGAGGTTTCGGCTTCCTTGTCGAGGCATTCTTGCAGCATTGTATTCATGCTTTCCATTTTTGTTAACTTTTCGTTCAGTTGGCCCAGTATCGCCCCATTGTTTTGTACCGTTTCATGCAGATTTTCGTAGAGCTTGGTGAACGGGATTAATGCAAGTGATGTTGCAGCCAAAACATTGTTGTGGATCTGTATGGCGGCTGCTGCCGACAAGTTTTATTTTTATGTCGAGTAAGTCTCCTTGTGGCCATGCATTGAGTTATTTCCGTCGCTTAAATTGCTCGGTTCGATGTCTCCTTGTGCTCCACGGTCTGTGATTTCGTTTGTCCGCTTGGGACCACCATTCAAGTCATGTTGTGTTTTTGGAGTGGAGCAGGGGGACGGGGGCCTTACACTTATCGTCTTCTCGAGGGTCTTTTAGGGGGGTCCGTTGTCTCGGTTGTTAAAGGTCAAGGTCTGTGTGACCAGTCCGGCCGGACAAGCGATGCCCGGATCCTCGCTTTGAGTTGGATCATCGATGTGCGGTTGAGCTGTAGTGTTGAAATGTGGATTGTAGTGCGCGCAGCGCCTAACTTCCATCAGCGATTTCGCAGTTGTCGGGCTCGAAGGTTTGTTTTGTTGTTATTTGTGAAGGTCTCATACATGCGTTCCTTCATTGTTTCAAAGTCTGCTTTGAGACGTTCAGTGAGCCGAGCTTCGCGTCCAGCCAGATCCACTTCATACATATGTGGTTTTGGAGCTCTGATCTGAGGTATCGCCGTTTGTGGGCATGTCGTTCGTGTGGATTTGTGTGGTGTGCTCCGTGCATTAAACGTGGCATTCACCAGAGTTCATTTCAATCAGCTCTACATAGCATCTGTGTTTAGTTTGTGTCCATTTGTCCGTTTCACCGCTTTGAGGAGAGACCCTGCAGCAAGAAGCTTGGCTCCTGCGCTATTTGTGATGGTCGCTGTGTTTATCAAACTTGTGCCGGGATCTTGCCCTTTGTCTGGAAAAGTAAATTTCACAAGACTTGTGTCAGTGTGGTGTGAGGGTACTTCTATCTCCAGTAGCTCTATGTCAGTTACATCGAAGGGTGACTGAAAAGCCGTTATGTTCACCTCGATCACGTTTGATGTTGTCTCCATGGTTTTATTGGCGTGCAACTTCTCTGTTCCGTTGTTCGTCGGGGCGCCGCCCGCCTCTTGTTCCTCGGCTGTCTCAGCTGCCATCGCGGTCGAGGCCTCCGCCTCGGCCTGTAGGGCGCTTTCAGCAGCGTTATTAGATGAGGCGTTTGTGGGGGCGTTGCCTTTTGAAGCTCTTGGGAGTGTCTCGTCAATTTCCTTTGCCACTTTGTATGCCACACATGGGGCTCTTGCCTGTTTCTTTGCATTGGCAACACATTCCGTCGCAATTTGCACTAAAGATTTAGGATGCACTTTTATCGGGGTGCATGAGGGGATGTGTCGGGGTTTCATGCTGAGAGTGCTTGGAAGGTTTATAGATGTTGTTCGCACTTCCTCGACCTCTTCATGTCCCCCCTTTGACCAGTCTTAGCCGTCTAATGTCCCTGTTCGATTTGCCTCATTGCCAAGAACACATGCTATCTTCAGGTTTGCAGTACAGTCTCGCAATTGCGCTGATTGTTTTAGCTTAGCGCGAGTTTGGGGTCCGGATTCGGCCATATATTAGGCTTACCTCTGGGCTGACCTCTGCTTTCCGCTGCTGACTGCTGCAGACTGAACTCTGCGCTCGAACTCTGCGCGCGCTCCGCGCACGCCTGGAGTTTTTAAGGGGAGTGGATGTTGTTTTCCTTAAAGGAACACTCGCCCAGCAGCACAAAGTACAAAACGCACAGAAAGTTGATTCCACCCGTAGCTGCAGCTCCTCTCTCGACCCAGACTGCTGCAGACTGAACTCTGCGCTCGAACTCCGCGCGCGCTCTGCGCTCACCTGGAGTTTTTAGGGGGAGTGGATGTTGTTTTCCTTAAAGGAACACTCGCCCAGCAGCACAAAGTACAAAACGCACAGAAAGTTGATTCCACCAGTAGCTGCAGCTCCTCTTTCACCAACTGACTTGGTAGGGAGACAAAAAATTACAGGTAAAGTGGATTGCCGTGGGAACTTGCTTATGGTTGCTCTAGAGCAACTGCATTACCCAAATTCTAAGCAGCATATTGCAGCCTATTCAGGAAGACTGGTTTGATCCCAACTTGCATGGATATATCAATGAATTTGTGGCTAATTATATTACTTGTCACCTCTTCAGGACAGGACACACCCTCAGGATGTTGTGCAGCACACTGCCACATCTAACTGGACCTTTCTGGGAACATCACATTGATTACGTGGACATGTGAAAGAGGTGCAGTAATTTCTGTTATCAAATTGTTGTAGTTTGCCCATTTTCTTGATGGATTGAGGGTGGCCGTTGCACACAACCAGATGCTAAATCAATGGCTAAATTGCTAGTATGCAAGGTTTTTCCTCACTGGGGATATGTGAGGTCCTAAAGTCTGATAACAGGACATGCTTTTTTAACAATTTGTTTAAATAAATTGCATCCCTGTTAGGGATATGACACAAACTGTGCTCGATTGGCCACCCTCAGGCCAACGGACTTGTGGAACAATTGAACAGACAGTTAAAAGCAAGACTGTCTAAAATGTGTACTACATTAGGGAGAAATTGGCTGCATTGTCCCCCTCTGGCTCTGTTCAGCCTCAGGATGCAGCCAAGTAAGGACCACTGCGCTTGTTGAAATAGTGATGGGAATAAGAATGCTCACACCTCTCACAGCTGCACACAAAGCATCAGACACTCACAGGGCAGCAGAAGTGTTGGGTGAGGAGTTTCAGGGGTATTTGAAGGAGTTAACCAACAGAATCAAATTTTAATCTAGATAGATTGAGTTTTTATCCCAACAGATTGCTCCTAGAAGAGAAGAGATGGCTGCAACACAGTCAACAGATCCAGTGAGCATACAGGCACCACTATTGTACCCCTGAGATCAAGCTTATGAGCAGAACTTTGTGAGACAGTGGAATGACACGCACCTTCAGGGCCCTCACACAGTTGTGTTTTCTATTTTGTTTGCAGTTTGGGTGAAGGAGCTGCGGTAATAGGTTATCTTTTCTGATGTCAGGAGGGCACCCGGTTCCGCCCAAACTTTTCAGGAAAATCCTTTCTGATTACAATGATGCAAATGATCAATCTCTATAATTTGATTAAACGTGTTTATTTGTCAGCGTGTTATCTTCTTCTTTTTCTCCATCTGCACGGTCAATAATTCAAGCGTAAGTGTAATATATATGCTATTTTGGATAGGTTGGCTTTTACTCTACATTTTTTTTACTCTATATTTTTCTCTTTGGTTATTTTATATGATTGACACATTTAAAGGGGTTATGGAAATGGTATAGATGTAAAACATTTAGCGGTACACGTACTAGAAGGAACACCGAAACAGAGATAGAGTACAGTCAGTATTGGGGAGTGATTCTAGAGACCGTGGCAGATGTGCACCACCCCGACAAGGCCAACATGTGGTATAATCACATGCGTGAGGTGGGCAGGGTGCAGTTAAACAAGAGCTACTATGTATGCTCTTAGATACGTCATGTGACGGGTACACTGAAGTTGTTCATACCTCAAGAAATGCCACCTCTCATAGCTCAAGGTTTTCCAAGAACAAACAGTCCAAGCAGTTATAATGGACTGCGATGATGAAGAATGTGTCAAGAAGAAAGACCAAGCCCTGTGTAAAATAAGACCGTTGCTGAAAATGGAAGGCTCATTGTTTTCCAACAATAGAATAGTTGAAAAGAGTTGTGAGCTGTGCGGAGGTTGGCTACCTGGGGTTCTCAGAGGACATAGTGACACACGTCAATCAGAACTGTGGCAGGATATAGGGAAATTATGTGCTAAAGGTGACATGGATCAAGTTAAATGAAAATCCAGAAAAAGTACAGATACCATATGAGTATTCCCTTTTCTTCTGAAGAAATGGCACTTTGCATGAGGGAATGAACGTTCATAGCAATAAAACATTAATTCCTGATCTATCTAGCGGTACAGCAGCGTTGATGGATGTGGAAAATACTCATACATCCACCTTTCAGCATCATTGGGGGGGGGGCATCTGTTCAATCACCACTTTGCATTCAGTGGTCTTTGTAGTTACTGATTCACACCTGGCAGTTATAAACGTGCAACTCCCAATAGCAACTAAGCCCCCATCCCACAAGTGTTCCTGCCACTTACGAAAGACACGTCCCCAGAAAAGGTCTTCATACTGGTCGCTGGACTCATGTGATCAACTGAAGGTGAACCAGTGCCAGTTTTGTCTGTTTACCAAGACTGAAGAATCCCTCCCTCCTGGTGCCAGGCATCCAGACTGAATTACGGGCTATATGACTCATGAACCTCCATAACAGATATGTTCTGAATTTACTTACAGTGATGTAGGGGGATATGCACAAAAGCATTTTCTCATCTTGTTGAATGTACATCCCCCCAAATGATGTAGATAACAGATCATTTATAGGGATAGTGGCCCTTCACAACTTGAGGATTGCCATGGAGAAGGAAGCATGAAACTGGGTCCGGGTTCCAGGTATAGGGAATTACCAGGCCCTCCAAGGTCAGAATGGCCCGGTATTTCCCCATTCCAGGAACCCGGACCCAGTACCCGGCATGGCTACCTCCATACTCGTAATAAGGCCCATAGTCTACAAATGAAAACCACTGGCAAAAAGTTTCCTAGCAAGGTTTACAAAAGGTTGCTGGTGTACTCAGCAGGCCATTTAACCGACTTGCAACAGGAGATCCATCCGTGTGGGTATAAGATCTTCCTGTCCCTTAGTCTGCGGGGGGGGGGGGTGAGTGTTAGGGAGAATTCTCCAGAATGGCTTATTTCCCTTACCTGTTGAGTCCCTCAGCAGATTTGGTGGATTTCTAGGGTTTAATCTGTTTTTACCTGGTAAGAGTGCAAGCCTTTTTCCCACTCTTGCATGTGTTTTGCTGTGTGGTGTACAGTTTTATGCTCATGGGCTATGGAGTCTCACCCACTCCATAGGCATCATCTTTTTACTATGTGTCAAACAGCACCTTCAGTGAAGTTACACAGGGTTATCTTTTTCAAACTTCCCACTTTAAACATTTTCTGGGACTGACTACTGTCTCCCGGAACATGTAAAGTTGCCATTGACTTTACTAGTCTTTTTAAATGTACAGACCCGGTACAACCTATCTTCCAATAGAGTACTGGAGGGGTTAATAGTTATCCCCTTTTGTCTGGTTCTCATGGGACATTTTGTATGTTCCCCTCTCTATAATATTTGGCTGGTGGCAGTGGTATCTACCATTTTTTTATTCTACCGCGAGCTATGAAAATAGTCTCGGTAATGTTACAGTCTATGGTGGTAGCCTCAAACTCTAACCCGCTGGACATCTTTTATTTTTATTTGGTTCTGGTTGGGTTTATTCACCATTTATTTTTGTAAAGGTCTTTCTCATGTTTTACTCTACACGCCAAACCAGGTTTGGTTCCTTTGTTCGCCGACCTTTGGCGGGCTTCTGCACAGAAGCCCTACTTAGGTGCCTGAGTGTCTGGGTGGACAGGATGTGAGGAAGGGGTTTGAGGCCCCCTGCACAGGGCCTCCTTGGAGACCCAAGTCACACTCTAGTTGGATTGGCCAGGTGACTGTCCTGCCAGGACAGCCATCCTGCTGTGTGATTGACAGCCAGGTCGTGTGAATGGGGGATTTGGTGCATAAAAAGCCAGTCTCTGGGACTGGAAGGCAGAGTCACCACTGGATCGAGAGAACTGAAGAGAAGCTGAAGGAAGACGACTGCTGCAACTACTAGACATCCCGGGGAAACCCTGCTGCAGGTCCGAATCGCCCGAAGCTTCGACGACAGAGAAGATCTGCATGGAATCTTCTTCCCTTGAGCTTGGTGGGACCAGCCAGCTCGGCAAACACCAAACGCCGGCCTCCCTCTCCTGGTCGAATTTGCTGTGCACCGCTGCAGTGAACCGGATTGCCAGGAACAACGGAACCTGTTCCAGTTTTAAGGAGTGCACCTTTTATTCAATGTTTTGCTCCGCTGCTGGCTTCTTCCTTGGGCAGTGCAGGACCCTCCAGACGTCCTCCTTCTTCTCATCACAACAGTTGCTTCAGGAACTGTGAGCCTGCAGGAACTGAAAAGAACTAATGCCTCAGCTACAGCATTCTTCACCATTTAAGGTACTGTTTAAAGCCGGTCGTTCGTTCCGTCCGATCACGGTGAAAGTGCTTGAAATCTTTTGCCTCTCCTAAGGCTTGTCCTTCTCTTCTCCTCTGAATAACTTTTCCTCCGACCAACTTCATTTTGAACTCTTGGCAAAGACTTAACTGCCACCTACTCTGAACTGTGTGATCCTCTGCAAAGACTTTGAACCATTAACATTGGCCCAGGCCTATTGATTTGAATCCTAGTTGTAGTAGCCTTTTCTAGATTACCCTGCCTATAACTCATTGGTGCTGTTGATTTTAAATAACCTTGTCTTTACCTCCCTTTTAAATTGCTGGAGTGCCAATTTGCTCTCCCTTCATTTTGAGCTTAACTTGACCAGAATGGATTGGGTGTTGTGTAGTATATTAAGATTGTGATTTTCTGCTGCTTTATAATAGTGAATTGTTTCATAACTAAATAAATGTACATTCTTTTACTCAGAAACCTTAAATCAGTGTTTGTTTGAACCATAGTAAATGTTGTCCTTGCTGTAACTTCTTGTACTGCTCACTTTACTCTTGAGATATGCATTGCTACCACTTTACTGTGTAGAAAAGGCTTGTACCAAAGGTGAAATTGTACTTACACTTGCAATCTTAATTGTGTGTGGTGTTCCCAAAGGGTACTGCATATGATTCTGCCTAACACTTGTCACTCTCTTTTTCTTTCTCTCTCTCTTTTCCTCTCTCTCTCACTCTTTCTCTCACTTGTTGTTCTCTTTTGTTCTCTCTCTTTCTCTCTTCGCTTTCTCTCTCTCTTTCTCTCTCTCCCTGTCTCTTTCTCCCTCGTATTCCCTCTTTATTTTTCTTTTGCCCTTAACTCTCTCTCTCATTGTATTTGCTCTATCTCTTTTTCTCTCTCTTCCCTTGTCTCTCTTTCTTTATCTTTGTTTTTCTTTTTCTTTCTCTTCATTCTGTCTCTTTCTCTCTTCCCTTTTCCCTTTCTCTCTCTTGTCTTCTCTCCACCTTCTCTCAGCCCAAAGTTGTGCATTTGCTTTGGGTCTCCTACACAACCTACCCCATTTTTGATCTGCTTACGAAATCCACAGTTTCAACAATTAATGCAGAAGTTTCAAATGACTTGACCACCAACTCTTGAAATCTGTACCACAACTGACCTCACCCTGATATGATGCCAAGCTGCATCCTTGTGGAATTATTCATAACTGACCTTGCCTTTTATAAGGATCGTAGTGTCCATTTTGTCTAGCGCCTACTCAAGAGAGTGATCATTGCCTAAGGGCTTTATGAGGAAGCCATTCTAGAAGTCTATCACTTAAGCTGAATGCAAGTGTAATGTATTGGTATGCTTTGCATTTTACATCTACTTTATTTTAATAACTGTTACAGTTGTATTTGTTCAATGTATTTTATCAACTGCACTTATGCATAAGTAATAACCTTGGCAATGAGGGCATTACCAGTCAGGCAATGGCCTAGGGTCCAAGCTTCATAGCCTTGGTGCCATTAGCTGACATGAAATGCCTCCCACCAAGGAGGTATAGTTATTGGCACCCCTCCTTGCATACTGTCCAGGGTGCTAATATGAAACCATCCAAACTTGGATGGCCACACACAACCTCTGCCTCAATGACAAAAAGACAGAACTTATTTTCACTGGCCCCTTGTCGTGTCCAGCTAAGCTTCCCCAGGCTTACAAAGAATTGTGCATTGATGGTCACAACACCCCTACTGCCACTGCAGTGAAAACCCTGGGTGTTTACCTGGACTCCTTCCTCAACATGACGCACCAAAAAGACCATATTGCCTCAACATTGGGATATGCCACAAAGCTCAACACAGTCAATAGACTGTTCGTGTCCACACAAAAATCAACTCAAAGTTGCCCGTACCCTCATCTGCTCAAAATTTGATTATTGCAACTCACTGCTCTGTGGCACCTTAACTAAAAACTTGAGCAAATTACAAACAATACAAAACAATGCGCTGCGAGCAGCAGTAGACATTTGGAAGCATGATCGCATAATGGAAGCCAGAAAAACGTCAAGATCTTGTGCATCACGCATCCTTGTCTCTCAAACAATGCTCCCCTCCTACCATGCAAATAAACTCTCAGGACACTCCCGGCAAGACACCTACGATCAGTCTACAAACTTTGCCTCACCACCCCAGATTCAACCACAAAGGAGTGAGGGTCCAGCTTCCCAGTCCATGCCTCCACACTCTGGAACGAGCTCCCAGCACACCGGCGAGACACACCATTGCACAACAGCTTTAGAAAAAAGCTCAACACCCACCTCTCTGACACACTGTTTTCCATATGCTGTAACCCACTTTTCTTTTTCTGTCTGATTTTGACTAGCACCTATATGCCTACGGGCTTGGTGCGCTCATACAAATGCCTAAATAAAAATATTTTTTCAAGTTGTAAAAAAGAAATTCAGTCATTTCACACTTCACAAGGCTACATAAACTACATAAGAATAATCCAGCCATTGGAATTATTCGTAGTACCTTCTACCTTTACTGGGACGTCATTGGACCAGTCAGGTGGTGGGCCTGAAGCATGACGATGGAGCAATGAGCACGACAACGGGTATGCGGTATGGCAGCACAGGCAGCAGAGGGAGGGGTGGGGAAGTGCAACTGGTGACGGCTGGGGGCAGCAACAGGTGAGCAAGCTGAACACATAGGAGGAAACATTGTAGTGGCTCACTCATCAGGGGGAATGTAGAGAGGGATATAACACGACGTAAGGCCTGTCCTAGTGAGCTCATTGAATAGCTGGGAAATCTGTGCACGTCCCCTCGCAGGTGTTGATACACTAATAATTGTGTCTTCAAAGCACTATTTTATTTATTGAAATTGCAGAAATGTGCTAAGCTGTAACCTTAGCCAGTCCATCAGTTTTCTACAAGGCACAGCCTTAATATAAACTCTTGCTCCAAAAAGGGGAACAATGTGCTATTTTAAAACAACAATTGTTTGATCGTAGACTATGTGTTGCATATGAAGAACACCAAGAAGACTGAGGTGGCCCACTTTTTTTAAATCTCTGTAGATGTCTGTGGCTAACATATTGAATCTGGTTTTAGATATCTATCTGCAATATTTATCAAACGGATAATCTTTTCATTTCTTTCTTCCTCATACAATTCCACACTCTTCCACCAATCTGAATCACATATTGCAAAGTTACTTTAACGATACTCCTTAAACCACTGGCTACATTACATGTGGACACCCCACCTAGTTTCCCAGATTTCAGCCCCTGCATCAAGGTGGTCATAGAAGGACCAGACAGAGCTCATTTCAAGTGTCTGGTCTGGACTGAAGGAACACAATTCTAAGTTTGTACAGCACGTTTCAATACCCTAGGACCTACCGTATCCGTGATATTTGCACTGCAGCGCAAGAAACTTCAATGTGGTCATAGAAGCACTGGACAAAGCTAATTTTAAGCATCTCGACGCCAGGAACAAAACTTGAAGGCCTTGAAAAACATGTTTCAAAGACCAAGGACACACTGTTGACGAAATATTTGCACTGCAATTCACCACAATGCACTGCACCACGCCAGGGTGAGGCAACCATAACTTGTGCCACCACTGTGCATTGCTAAGACTGACACCAAGGACATCAAAGATGACATTGCAAATGTCATTGATGACATCACTGATGACATCACATGTGCATTTACTTTTCATGAAATTTGTGTACTAGGGATTTTTATTATAATGTTGCGAAAAAAGTGTCAAGGATCATTGCAATAAATATCATACCGTAATTAGTGCTTTGAACGATGCATTGATATAAATAGCATTGTATTATGGGGTTCTATCTAGTATACTGAGCTACTAATGGAGAAACATAGCATTGTGTGCAGCGTACAAGATGAAAGTATAATATTTGTAATGTTAATATGTTGAATAATGACATGATAATTGTCCTGAAATGTTCGAAAATAAACAAAATGGGGGTGTTCTGAGGACGTTATTCATATTTTGTGACTGCTTAGCTGTATGCAATGAGGGAATGGCACAGAGAGTAAAGTGGAAATGGTAGAAGGGGTGTCGAAGAGTTACGCGGTCCGCGGACACCGCAGCTGTCCGTGGACAGGGCGTGCTACATCCGGGGTTTTCCAGCAAATCCAACATGGAAAGAAGACTGTACGGATTAGCCAATCAGATGTCGAGGTTGTGGATTTGTGTTGAAAGAGACTGTGTGTGGTGAAGATGGCAGAAGTAGAGAAAGTCAGGGAGTTGGTGCTTGGAGATATGTTTGTGCATGGTTTACAACAGTACACTCGATGCGGGCATGTTGAAAAGAACTTTGATGTGAAAGGAGTGGAGGTGGTGTGGAGCACTGTGCCTGATTGCAATGTACAGGGAATTATACAAGTTTGTGAGGATATGGCCACGATGAACAGTCCGCATGTGGTAGTTTTGCACTATGGTGCTTTCCATTTGGGCAACGTCAGTGCCCCTACTTTGTTGGCTGATTTGGAACGCTTGGTTCAAGCCGTAATGAAGATCCTTCCAAATGCGAAAGTAATTTTTTCTGGATTACTACCTAGGGCAATATGGGACAATAGTTCAGTTTTTTGTCCTCAGCAAAACATTGCTAGGTGTGTCATCAACCGAGGCATGTGTGCCTTCATGCTTAGAGCTGGTATGTTCTTCTGTAATAATGAGAATATTGATGCCAGTAATACTGTTAATTTTAAAGAAGATGGCATCTTTGATGTCCTGGGTGTTAGTGTTAGCAGTGCACAGTGGCGCGAGTTATGGTTGCTTATCTTACCATAACTGCTGAATTTCAGGGGTTTTTCGGTTTTACTTTGAACCATAACGTCCCTTTAACAAAGTTTTTTTCACTGAATTTCATAAGTTTTTAGTAGCGCAACTTAACCATAACGTCCCTTTAACAAAGTTTTTTCACTGAATTTCATAGATTTTTCGTAGCGCAACTTAACCATAACGTCCCTTTAACAAAGTTTTGTTCACTGAATATATATACATATATATATATATTTTATTGTATATGGTTTAAAAAAACTTTACAAAACATTTATATAGTACAATCCAAAGAACACGTTGTTAAAAACATTTTAGATTAAAACTTATATCCCATTATTAATTTAAGCATTAATATAAAGACAGTATATTCATATAATACATCAAGAATAATAAATCTCCCCCCTTTTCTTAAGAAGGAAGCATGATATCACGCATCATTAACACTTAAAATTCATTCTATCGATTTACGAAGTTCTTTAGTGCAGGGAGTTGAGGGATGTCAGCTACTTACTCCCCCAATTTTCAAATATCTAAATTCATAGAGATCCATACGTACAAATACAGTCTAAAGTGCGTGCTTTCATTAATTAATGTATAAAGTGCTCAAATACAGAGTATATTTGCATGTTGAATTAGAAAAACACAGTAAGAAATTCCATACAGCTCGTTTATTTTTTTATTTGTGGCGCGTGGGAGGGTGATGTCCTGTTTTGGAAAATGTATGTGGGATATGACATTATTTTCAGCATTTCTAGAGTGACATAGGTCATCTTAAGGTGATTTACTACATGCGTCAATAATGAACTTTGTGAAAAGTGCTGGGTTATTTGCAGCTGCAAAGCTGCTCATTTTCTACATTTGTGTGGGCCTCATTCCGACAGTGGCGGCCACGGTATGAACGGTGCCAGTAAGGCCAGTTCATACCGGGCCGCCACATTACAAGTTTGCTCGCGAGTGGCGGTATACACGTCTGGTCTTGCCATACGTGTATACCGGCACCCGCGAGCAGACCAGGATGCTAACAGACCCGTCATTAATGGGTCCGTTGTTAGCATCCTACCCATTCGCATTGAGCCCTATGGGAATGGGGACGTACCTGGTCCGGGTCCCGCGAAAAGGATTTACCGGGCCTTCCAAGGTCGGAATGGCCTGGTAAATCCCCTTTTTCGGGACCCGCTAAAAACGGCACGGCTACCTACAAACTCGTAATGAGGCCAATTGTGTATTTAAAAACAAAAAAAGAAAAAGAACAATATAAAGAGTTCTGCCTGAATAAAACATATATTTGGAAGGTAATGGGTTAATGTATTAATAATGGATTAACCAATTGTGCATTCATTGAATTCTGAGAAATTCAGCATCCCAGAACACAGCTAGTTTCAAAGTACTTAACCCGTTTCCTTCTGTGCCCCTTTTGTAGACAAATCGAAGACTAGTGACATGTTATTAATGTCAAGTCCATTATGTGTAGAACATTATAACATGTAGGAGCTGTAATGTTAAACATATCTCCACAGTGGCAGCAGGGCTTTCCAAAGAAAAGACAATATTCTTGGCTCTGCCAGTTATTGTTCACTGATGGTGCAAACACCTGCATTCATATGCCGATAGCCTTCTTCCGAAAGAATTTAAATGATTGAAGAGAGAAACAAGCAATCAACTGAAGAGTCAAACATCTCCTTTTATGAAATCTGCAAAGGCTCCGTCTGTAATGGAAGTCTGCAACTGCCACAGACTGCGTGTGCGGCTCACGTGACGATTTCCCGAGAAGCGGCAGCACCTGCCCGTGTGCAGACTTCTCCGGTCTAAATGCAGATTAATCACATACAAGTGGCACGAGAACACTCGATTCTGCTGATTAACGCAGAGCGGAGGAGCATAATTGGATAGGCTTTTCTTTTAAGTCCGTTTTCATAGCATCACCAAGGCAGGATCTGAAGGCAGGTAAACGCACCTCCTGCAGGGCGCGGATTAATTTCTGTGCAAATCCGGGGCAGCGGTTCCAGCGGCCTAGTAATTGTAAAATCGATGCTGGCAGAAGTAGGCAAAAAAGTGAGAGTTGAGGCTATTAAAACTTTAAAGCATTCGCCGGTTGGAGTGTGGGGCGAGTCTCTGTTCGAGGAGCGAGATAGATCCTTTCACATCTGCTTGGAATTTAAATTTACATTTAAATTGCACAGTCTGCCCCATTCCACCATGATTTCCGTCTCAGAGGAAATGGCCCCGTGAGAAGCCTTTCGTAGTTGGGTTTGATTTTTTACAATGATTTCAACCTGGACAATTTTCATGGTAATCTTCAAACTATATTTAATCAAACATATTTGTTTGATTAAATATTCCTCCTTTTTGGATATTTGCCTCTCCTCTCCTGCAGCACCATGAGACAGTGCGCTAAATAAGTTCACATAACATAACATAACATAACAAACTGTACGCTGATGTAGGGCACCTCTAAACCAGCTCACTTATTCGGCTTTGAACAATTTAATTATCATCTGCCTTAGCTTTGGGTGAACATGTGTAGACAACAATTACCAGTTAAATAGCATGTGTATGTCCAGATTGAATATTATAACTGCTATTACACTGACAGAACTCCTTGATGTTGTTCCTTGGCATGCAGATACAACACCTTTTACGGTCCCCAGTTTTGGTCCCCATCAGTGGCCCTGTCCACCTACCTCTAAGAGGGATAAGAATCAGGGGTCTGCCACAACTCTTTCTTTAATAGCCATAAATACTGAAGAAGCGAATGTAGTGGCCAAAGCTTGGACGTGAGGTTCTGTACTGTGATAAGAACAACCATGCTACAATACATAATCAAGATATTGCCCCATATTTATTTATTTACTGGAGATTTGTATGGCGCCTATACACAAGTGTTTCCAGGCGCCACAAGAAAAGAAGTGGGGGTTGGGGGGAACAAGGAAATCATGAACGTAGAACAACAACAAAAAAATAACAGTTATATTGGCCTTGTGACAATCTTACCATGCAAGTGCATGAGAAGGTGGCAAGTGTAACGGTTAGGGGGTAGAGGGAGAAGTGCAGGAATGAGGTGGCCCCAGGGAAGGGGGCAGGGAAGTGCTGGGCAGGACAAGGTGGCAAGTGCCAGGGGAAAGTGGGGAGAGGGAGGCGTGTAATGGGCCGGGTGGACCAAGTTGGGCTAGTCCGTGAAAGGGAGCCCGAGGACAAGTGCTGGAAAAGGAGGCACAGGGGAACTGGTGGGGGTTGGTCTGGCACCAGTGTGAAGTCTGAAGGGACCAACCCCCCATTGTAGCGCAAGAGGGAGAGTTAACAAGGGAGGGGGAGAGGGAAGGAAGAGGAAGAAAGGAAAGTCTTGAAAAGTTTCTGGAACCTTAGACGATCTGGCTCAAATCGGAGGGGGGAAGAGAGGCCGTTCCAGAGAGGGGAGCCAGATGAGGAAAGGGATCTACCTCCCACTCTCGGCTTGGAAAAGCATTCGTCCTGCAGAGAGGTGGAGCGAGAGGACCGAAGGACTCTGGCTGGGAGGTATTTAGGGAGGGAAAGCTGGATATACAGGGTTCCCAAGCCCCAGACGACCGTCTGGATGATGCATAGGGTCTTGAATGTGATCCTTGATGTCAATGGGAGGAGGTGGAGAGTTTTTAGGGCTGGAGAGATGCGGTCCCTGGGCTTGAGGCCAAGGATAAGTCTTGCAGTCCTATTCTGGATTAGTTGGACAGGGTGAAGGGAGGAACGAGGCAGATTGATGAAGAAGATGTTGCAATAGTCAAGCCTAGAGAGAACCAGGGCTCTGGAGACATTGAGCTTCTTGGGGAAGGTGAGGAAAGGTGGAATGCTCCTGAGAGGGTGAAGCTGAATGTTGGACTTCTTGGCAAGGTCTGTGATAGAGAAAGAGAGGTGTCAAAGATTCCAAGGTTTTTTGCCTCACAGGGAGGTGAGGAGATGGGACACAAGGAGTCAGCCCAGAGAGAGGGGGAAACAAAGGTCAGGCATCCCAATGAGTAGGATCTCTGTCTTGCTGTCATTAAGGCAGAGATTGGCAGAGCACCATGCCTGAATAGAAGGCAGGCAGTCAGATATGAGGGAGGAGAAGGTGGAGGATGGCAGCGTGAAGGAGAGCTGCGTGTCGTCTGTATAACACTGGACATGAGGAGAGAAAGTAGAGATCAGGAAGGGCAGAGGGGAGAGTAGGTGTTAGAATGGAGCTCTGAGGGAAGCCACATGTAGAGAGTGTGGTGGAGGAGAGAAAAGGACCCATTTGCACATTGGACGGTCTGTTAGAAAGGAAGGAGGTCAGCCATGCCAGTGCCCTGTCCGTGATGCCTAGTGTATCATGGAGGCAGTTTATGGGGATGGAGTCGTTGACTGTGTCAAAGGCAGAAGAGAGATCGAGGAGGATCAGAACAGAGTGAGAGTTGGAATCCAGGCTGGAGAGTAGGTCTTCACGGGTGTTCAGGAGAGCAGATTCTGTGTCTCTGGCAGCCTCAAAGCCAGACTGGTGATCGTGGATGCAGCCGGCCATTTCCGTATGGAAGGTCAGTTGGGGGATGAACAACTTCTCCATGAGTTTGCCCAAGAAAGGGGTGATAGAGAAAGGGACTAGAAGGGTCAGCAGGTGGCTTTTTTAGGAGAGGGTGTACAATAGTGCTTGAGGGTTGGGGTAAGGAGCCGGTGGCAAATGAGTGGTTGCCCAGGTCAGCCAAGCCTGGAGCAAGAGAGGCAATGTTGTCCTTGATGGTTC
Organism: Ambystoma mexicanum; assembly: GCF_040938575.1. Classification (NCBI taxonomy): domain Eukaryota; kingdom Metazoa; phylum Chordata; class Amphibia; order Caudata; family Ambystomatidae; genus Ambystoma; species Ambystoma mexicanum. The sequence goes on along the minus strand of NC_090923.1, from coordinate 263,309,622 downwards.
TGGAGGGGCAGGGGAGCACCTGTTTAGAGGAGACTTTCATAGAGTGTATAATCCTAGAGATCTCCTCTGGCACAATGGGAGAGAAAGAGGAGAGTATAGGGAGAGATGGGATTAGGGAGGTGAGAGGGGGTAAAGGGGTGAGAGGGGAGCAGATAACAGCTAGGACAGGATGTCCAAAGCTTTGAAGGAGAAGTGGGTGCCCAGTGCAGAGCAGAAGGCCAGTGAGGGGAGAGTGGAAGAGGAGACTTCGGTAGGATTGGCAAGTTCATTGCAGATTTTGAAGAGTTCAGCCGTGTTGTTGGTGGCTTCAGAGATACGGGCCACAACATGAGCCCTCTTCTCGAAGCAGAAGATGAGCCAGATGGCAGCCACTGCATCTCTGCAGCTTTGCACTTGCCTTTCAATGCAGCCAAGTCAGAGTCATACCAAGAGTTGCATTCGGAAGCAGGCTTCATGCGGATCCTCATGACAGGAACAAGCATGTCCCGGGTGTTGGAGATAGAGAGGTGGAGGTTAGCAAGAACAGTTCCAGAGGGAGAGTCTAATGAAGGGGGATCAAGGAAGAGGCAAATGCAGCAACTGACACACGCTTCCTTGGTCGAATGACGGAGAAGGAGACTGGCAGTGGAGGCGTAAGTGGACAGGGTAGGTCAAGGTGATTTAGAGGAAAGAGTGGTCATACCAAGAGAGATGGGTAATGAGAGGGTTAGAGAGAGGAGTGTCTGTTGAGATGACAGCATCAAGGGTGTGACTGGATGAGTGCATGGGCCAGACGGAAGGATAGAGAGGGAAAGAGTATTGCAAATGTTGTGGAAGAGTGCAGTCGCCCCATCAAGAGAGTCGAGATGGATGTTGAAGTCCCCAAGGAAGACAAATTTGGGGAGGAGGTAATAAGAGAGGAGGACAGGTCAGCCCATTCTGAGAGCTTCTGTCAATAAGACTGCTCTCAATCCTGTAGAGGGAAAAAGAAGTATCCGGGGGGTCTGTAGATGGCATTGAGAGCATGAGAGAAAGTAGGTGAGACAGGCAGCCTGCAGACTAGGCTTTCAAAGGATTAATAGGTTTGAGTGGGGATGATGGAGGCAGGAACCCACTCAGGGAAGATCAGAGCCACTCCACCACCAGCCCATGAGGGCCTGGGATTGGACAAGATCTTGTAGCCTTCGGGGAGAAGAGTGTCAAAAACAGTGATTGAGCTGGCCTTGAACCACATATCAGTGAGAGGAACGATGTCAATGTCAAGGTATTGAAGGAGGTGACAGATGTCAGAGGAATGTTTGATAGCAGAGCGAGAATTTTGGGTGGCTAAATGAAGCTGGGTGACCCCTGTAAAAGATTTGCGAGGGGATCGGCACATGGGTGGGGGCCACCCCTGAGGAGCATGGGGTGGGGGTTGAGGGAAGGAGGGGTGGGAGGAGAGGGAGGGAAGTTCAAGAGAGAAGGAAGACGCCTGTCAATAAGGCAGAGGTTGGGCTGTGAATTCTGGGCCATAATAGTACCATTATGATAGACATTAATGGTGCATTTGGAAGATATGATAGTTTATTTATATAGCGCCTATACACAATGTGTTTCAAAGCGCTTCAAGAGGGAGGGGAACAAAGGAAAATACAGTTACATTCAGCAAAAGTCCTTGAAACAGTACAGAATGTGAAAATAACTATCATAATAGGCCTGTCGACATTTCTGATAGTGCAAGTGCCTAGAACAAGTAAGGCAAGAGGTAATGGATAGAAGGAGAACAAAGCAAGCAGTAACATTACTATGTCTGACAACAATTTACTCAGTGCAGGTGGTAACAAGAGGAGGGTTGGGGGGGCAAGGGTACGGAGGGGGAAGCAGCAAAAGCACTTCCCATCTGGTGTTGCAAGTAATGAGAGAGCAGGAGAAAGGGCAGAGGGGAGAGGACAGAGACCATATGGGGGGTCCATCGGTTAGAAGAAGGAACGGCAAAGAGAATGTCAGTGATATTCTGTCTAGAAGAGACATTGATGTAGGTGACTGCGATGGACAGACCAGAGTTGGAACTCAGGAATGCATTTTTTAGTTTCTTCCTTACAGACTTAGTGAGAGAGGGTGGATATGAGATGGAGAAGCAGTTAGAAAAGATAGGGGAGACAGAGAGAGCCATGGAGTGGTGACAATGAAGGGGGTGGGGGGTGTAGAGAGCCAAAGGATACCAGCAAAGAGGATAAACACTATGCAACACTAGAATCACACCAGGCAGCCAAATAGACAGAGTTCATTGAGCACGTTGGAAATGCCCAGATATACAGATCAGTGAACACATGGGTAGCACACGTACATTCGATTTAGCCAAAAGCACTAAAAAGCAGCACAAAATGGTGGTGGATGCACACCTAAATTCGATTTTAGCCAAAAGCAATAAAAAGCACTAAAAAATGGCAGTGAATGCACACCTAAATTCGATTTTAGCCAAACACACATGATTTAGATGCACAGATAGGTACGATTATTCAACAAAGTACTAGGACACACATGTTTTTGAGGCACAGCTAGAACGAGAATGTGGTGTTATGTACACAGAATGTAAAGGTACACTCACAGAACAGAATTATGCAGAGCGCCTGCCATAAGGAGGAGTATTGCTTACATACTTAGCATGGGTGTTGGGCCAAATGACAGTAAAGTGGGACTCAAATAGTTTGGTGCAGAGGAAAGTCAGTGTTGCACATTAGAAGAGTCCTTACATCCAAGAAAAAATACAGAGGTGAGAGAGGGCGCCGGTCTGGTACTGAAGTACACAGAATGGGAGATGTCTGTGACCAAACGGGTATGTCTGCAGGGGGGAAGAGGGAGCCAGCCGAGATACAGCAGTTGGGTGGCTTACCCAATGATGCGGAACAGTCACTGCAGAGAGATGGTAGTCCGTGCTGTGCACTGATAGTGACAGAGGGGGCTCTCGCAGCATTCACAGCCCAAAGCAGGGAGGACAATGCCTTAGCTGGAGGCCCTTTGTTTGGGGGGATGGCGCTCGCCTGCCGGCTCCCAGGCCATTTGTGGTCTTGAAGTTAATGTGTTCAATCAGGAATCCCCTCAGAGGCTGGTGGAATGCCTGCAGACCCGGCGGCCATGTTAGACGCCCCAGGATGAAATTAATAAAGATGCACCTCATGGCCACAAAGGCCTTCAGGAGAGGTGTGCACTGCTAGGTGGAGTGGAATATGCATAGCTGTAATCACGCTAATCACGCTAGAGCCCTAATTGCGCTAGTGTCCTAATCACAGCCTTCACTGATGGGGAAATATACGAACCACAGTCATTGGTCATACAGATATGCTAATGCATGTGAGACACCCAAACATTCTTGTAACAACACACATTTTGTTTATCACACAGAGCAAGTAAGACATGACACTTAATGGGGGTAACTATTACCTCAGAAATGGTGGATCCTTCGAGTTGTATTGTGTAAGTATTGTATCTGTGTTTTTATTTGAAGAACATGGATGTCAATTTATGATACCACATTTACATATGGAAGAGACATTCTCCCCCTTCCCCATAAGCGTGACAGGAAAATAGCTAACAGATGTCACCTCTCTGTTCGTATCTACATGGAACAGCTAGTGGGAAGTGAACATTAATCAGCAGGCCCAGGTCTCCATCCTGCAAATGTAAACTGTGTGGACCCCTAGAGCTTCTGTCAATGAGACTGCTCTCAATCCTGTAGCGGGAAAAAGAAGAAACCACAACAGTGTGTATTTCTTTACGATTGTTCAACAATATTTTCAAACATAGATATTCTGCAAACCAGGGCAGTCAGAGCTCCCAGTTGTCAGTCCCACTTCAAATCCACCTGGAACAGTGCTTTACAAGATATGCAGGCTATGTCTGTTTCCTGTTGAGGCTCAAAGAGAGGACCTTGCAAAGTTTTAACACCAAGTGTCAGACTCCATCGGGGAAGACAGGGTTTTCTGGTAGGGTGTAAGAGGGCAAATGCCTTCAGTAATTGTGTTATAAGTTGGTTGATGATGTTCAGGTTATTTACTTAAATGCTTGCACTGATGCACACTGCGTTCTCAGAATTGCCACTACTGGAATTTTGAAAAACCCTCTTATAACACATTTCACATTATCTTGAAATGACAAGTCACAGGATGAACGCTCCTTCTTATACACAATTGCAAGAGAGAATCTGAGTGGTCGTTATATAGTCCCCTAGATGACGGTCTTCTAGACTGTTCAACAGCAGCCATGTCCAAGCCATTCGATTTTAAACGCGATAGAGCTGTGACAACACCTTCGGGTTCTTGAAGGAAGATGGAAAAATGCCAGCTGTGTGTCTGGTCCCACTGCCAGGCGTAGGATACGGAAAGTCCATGTCCCCCTGTGCTCACAATTCCTGCTGGATTGCTGTCAGTTCCCTCCAATTGAGCAATTTCTCAGCTTGCTCATTATCCCCCTTATCTTCTGTTGATACATTAAACAGTGTGACCTTCAGCCCATCCTGCTGACAAAGGGAGTTAGGACAGCATGTGTAGTGGGGTTGAGCCCAAACCATTATCCAGGCAAGATGTAATGCTGGTTAAATGGTGATCTTACCCTGAATATCCCAGTTGGCAGGGATGTGTTTTTCCAACCACTTCAGGTGTACCCTCACCCATGCGACCAGGAATAAAGATAACACTGATTGGCCCTGAGCTGTCAGCCACTGTCGCAATGATGCCTGTTTTAGATGATGCAGGCTCCTGAGTTGTTCCTTTGTATTGTTTTCTCTGGTCTTTGGAAGAAAACCATTTCTCATGTCCATTGTCATCCATGCTTCTATGAAGGGAGGGTTCAGTGATGGCGTCAGGACAGACATTTGTGTATCAATAGAACACTGCTATGCAGCATGTGCTCCATCTAGACCAAACGCAGCTGTACCTTAATCATAAGTCCTTCTTTGTGGAGTACTGCTGTGACTGGTGCCACCACATCTTGGAGAAGTTCTTAAGCAGAGATGTGATTTAGGGGTCACCAGGGGTCGCACTTGCGACTCCTGAGGTCTTTCCTGCTAGACCTGTGGTCTCTTTTGCTACCCTTAAAAAAACAAGATGTAAAGAAAAAAAATGTTTAAACAAATAAAATAAATTGAGGCTCTTGGGCTGTGGCCAGCAGCATGTGACTCTTTGTTTCTGGAGTGACTGGTTTTCTAATAGCTGTAGCCGTTAAGATATGTCAGTGGGTTGAACGCTTGCTGCTGCAATGCGTGTGTGATCTCCAGGTTGCAGGTTCAACTCCTGGCAAAGTAAACTCAGCCTTTCATCCAGCTGAGGTTGATAAATGAGTACCAAAACTTGTTTGGTAAAATTGTATGTATATTTGTTCTATATGAAACGCTTAACCATAAGTGCTATAATCACACATTGCGTGGTACAAATGTCCTTTAACATTAACATTATCGTTTGGCCTTGGACGTCTGCTTGCATTCACAGTAATTTGGTAGTATTAATATTAATGATACTTATGGTGATCCATTATTGTATAAATATGGTTATAGGTCAAAAGTTCGAATCAAAAGGTTCGAATTACAATTGGTTCGAACCAAAAGGACTGACAACAATAGGTTCGAAAACATTTTTTTTTTTTGGGGGGTCCACCCCCCAACCCCTGTTTTTGTGGTAGAATCCACGTTTTTACCTACACGGAAAGCCAAAAAAATATATATAATTTAAAAAAAATTGAACCTTTGGTTTTCGATCCTATTGACTCTCACCTTTTGCATTCAAACCTTTTGTAATCGATCCTTTAACTGGACACCATGTATATCACTTTACAGTGAACCATATTTTTCATAGTGCCACTTTCTCTTTTGTCGAGGGGTGAAAGGTCGTCTACCATCACTTCCGGTGATGTCACTTTGGGGTGGGGTCAAATTACATCACTTTCTGTGATGTCATCAGGGGGTCAAGGGTCATGTGATGTCACTTTCTCTACCCCAGGCATTTTGGGGAAATGACGCCCCTGGTGTTAAAGTAGATAGACAAGTACCTCTTTATAAATAAAGTGAACACTATTCAACTTACTCATTTTCAAATTCCCTGTGCTATATATTGATGCAGTCATATCTTAGTTACCAACGTCCCCAACTTTTAAGTTCAACTTGGTTTTCCCTGAAGAAATTGAGCCTTTGATCTAAAATTAAAATCCAACAACCACAAATATGACCCCATTCCAGCTTGCCTTGCCAAACAGCATGTTGTTTTTTTCTTTTTCTAATTGATTTAAATACTGTCTGTCTTTGTTACTGCCTCTCTTACTCAAGGCTGTGTGCCCCTTGATTTAAAAAAAAAATCAAAAAAAAAATCCTATCTTACCCCCTTACTTAAAAAACCCTCACTGGATAACAAAATGTTTTCCAATTAACAATGTATTGCAGGCCTGGTTTGGCCATACAAGATTCTTGAAAATATTGTCAAATTGCAACTTTAGACATTTCTGGAAGAACATAGTATTCTTGACAATTACCAATCGGGTTTCAGGGCTGGTCATAGCACTGAAACTGCCCTGGTGCCAATCTTGGACACAGTCCTGAGGGCTGATGGTGGGGGGGATATGAGCATGTTAGCCATGCTCGAATTATCAGCAGTGTTTGACACGGTGGACTTTGGCATTATTATTTCCAGATTTTGCAAAGTGGCCTTGATTTCTGAATAATCCGTGAAATGGTTCTCATCTTTCCTACTTGAAAAGTGATGACACCTCAAAAACTTCCAGCGCACATCTTCTGCCCTGATCTTCATCAACTGCTCTTCTCCAAAAATCACGTTCCCATCTGGAATGTGCCAGCTGTGTTCCACCATTGGGTTCCATGGTGGAGTGCAACAACATTGCACAGGGAGACTCATCATAACACATCTCCCTCCGTCAAATATATACAGCAACATTTGAGTTTGTCAACAACATCGCTTACACATAACTATGTACATGGAACATTCTAGAAAAATGGCATTTCACTGTCTGGAGATGCTGGACATTTAATTGGTGATGACACAATGGGCCTCATTACGACCCTTGCGGAAATGGAAAAATGATGGCGGAAATGCAATACCGCCATCGAACACCGCTCGTTGCGATCATGACCCGTCACCGTAAAGTACGATGCCATTAGCGACACCGCAGTGAACGGCAACGCTAACTGCACCAAGTACGCGCACGCGCGCCTTGCAAAACCGGAATCACCGCCATGGCGCAACGGTACGCGAATTCTGACCCTAGCGGACATGCACTGAACGCCATCAAGCACGTCGTAAAGTACCATTCCGCCATGGCGAGAAATACGGCAACGCGAACCAACCGTAAATGGCCCACTGAGTGCCTGTACTCCACTCCCTGGCCTCATTGCACAACTCCTGGCAGGCGCAATGTACTCACACTATGCAACCAGTGAAATCCACAATTCACCCATGCATGCCAACGTAGAAAAGCATGCAGGGGCTCAAAGCGCCCCGTGAGTGGGCATCCATGTACGGCATGTCACCATAGCCGTACTGACGCAGCACAGGCATGTGAAGGTACAATACATCAAAATGAAAATCAAGAACACATGACACAAAACAACAGTAGTCCCCCATCGCTTGCCACCAGCGCAAGGCAACATCCAAAACAGCATCCTGAGGGGGATTGCACCAGCCCTGTACTCATGCCAGTAAACAAACCAACCATCAGCAGAAGCATGTACCACACAAGTCGGCAGAGTGACTGAGCAGCCAGGCTCATCCCAAGAGGGGCCGATGGGAGCTGCAGGGCACAGATGGCATCAATACAGAAGCTATTCCAATGGACATGACCCCAGTCCCCCTCCAACAAACGCACGCAAACACAGTCACCTGTGACCAGCCACATTCTGAACAACCCATCATTCCACCAATCGACCTGGCTGACAGGCACCAGTCGGCCAAAAGCCAATCCCCCGCCCCTGAACAGCACATCATGTAAACAGTCACAATGGCAGCCCCTATCCGTGACCATACTGTGCTACGTAGGCAAACGCGGCCAGTACTGTACCACGCAACTCAACTCAGAAGGCGGAACACAATGCAGATCATCACGCAATACATACCGCCACAAAGCGAAAATCGCCACATCACCTGCAAAGAACAACGCAACACGTCAGATATCGGAATACAATTTAAATGCACATCCAAATGACAAAGGCCCCACAGCAATTTGCAAAATACCACCAAAACAACCATCATCACCGAGGGCTGCATCTGCAATAATTGACCGGCTTCCACTTGTGTGACGCCCTGTACCATCATGGCACACAGGGCCTACATCAACGTTCCAAAAGGCACCATGGAAGCGGCAAGAACCGCAGGTCCGTCCCATGAGGCAGGCACTAGTCGAGCTGAAAGGCCGAAATGTTGCACCTAGCCACCAGTACAGCGTAAGGGCATGTGGCCCATTGGCGATCGTCCCATATGATCGAAATGGTGCTCCACTGATTCACCCGAAGCTGCAGGAGTCGAGAGTAAAAACCATCTGGAGGAGTGGCGTAGAGATGGCATCTGCAATAGGGCAGGAGATACCTGTCACCCAAAAGAAACACAAATCAACCGATTGCATTACGGGACTCATGATGCATTACAATCTTCATTCAACACACCAAATCCACACCCATATGCATGCTAGCCCACTCCAAAGGAATATACACACCCCTAAATCAGTATCGAATCACAACGAAACCAATCGAGCTAAATACACCATTGTCAACGTCGGTTACTGTGCATGCGTCCGTCAAGATAGAACCCATGAGATGGGATTAGTAACGTGCCTAGACACAAGTGTATGAAGGCGCGTCGAGACAGGGAGGATCCGACAAGGGCAGATAGACGTATGTCCCACTATGGCAGCCTTGCATCACATAACGCAGGGGAAGGGGAGTGAATCAAAAAACCCATGTACATGGCAGACCCTAAACGGAATCATCAGTCCATGCATCCACACATCATTCCCTCATCCCGCAATGAAAATGCATGAATATTCACTCACATAATATGTGAAACTTCCATCGCGTCTGTGCGTAATGCAGTCCGCAAAAACCACTGTGCCCCTGGCCGGATCTGTAGTGTTGTGAAGCAAGATGGATTTGGGAACGTCCTGCCTTATCGTCCACTACGCTGTTGCGCATCCCATTCAATTCATATCATTCATTGCCTGCTCGTTATGGGCCATGTCCCAAGGACATACTACAATAGAACGTTACATTTCCAGCCAGACCTGTGGGCGTATCCTCGCCGCTACTTCAAAACCCAAAATGCTGGCCTTCGAATTCCTCACTTGCAACATTACGTCGAAAAGGCTTCTGTGAACGCTTGCATTCACAATTACATCAATGTAGTGCGGCTGTGTGTCATGATGCTAACTGGCTGCAATCACAAATGGCACGCCACGCCCGTCGGTGAAGTACGTTACTGTGCTGCATGAGGGTCGGCCATCGATCGAGCCCTACATACCACTGACTCTTCACAGGTATGGAAGCGGCTGTAATCATAGCATGTGTAACAATGGGAGCATAGCATGAAAATCAGTCAAAGTACATCACACTGCCATCGGGATTTGATACATGATTCCAATCCCAAGATGCCATGCGGCCAAATTCAGCCTTACGTGCGGGACGTGCTCGGCCAGAAGGGATTGCATCTGCCACAGATTCATTCAATCAGCACAGGTGGAGGCCATACAGGCCGACAGCACATATATTGCAGACCCAAACCCCTCCCACAACCACTCCCACTCCAAAATGCTACCGGCAGGACTAGCGATGTTGGGCCTGGGGTACCAGATAGCACTGCAAGTGCTACAACTACAAGAAGACGACGAACAACAACAGGTACAACAACCGGGCGCACAGGGGAGACGGAGGAGAAGGAGGAGGAGGAGAGCAAGGCAGGGTCAGCAAGGCCCACAAGCACTGCCACTACCACCACGCAGGCGGCCCGCAATCCCACGCCTCCGAGCCGATCCGTTCAACCTCACTGCTGAGCAGATCCACACCCTCTACCGTTTGGACCGGGACACCATAATCGCCATTGTGGACATGACACATGCTGACCTCGTGAGCATGATAGATAGCCCAACCGCCATCCCACCCCTACTGAAGGTGGTGTCTGCACTCCACTTCCTGGCCACAGGCACCTACCAGCACACAGTGGGACAGTTGCATGGCATTTCACAGCCACTGTTCTCACGGACACTCTTCCAAGTGCACGATGCCCTCCTGAAGCACGCCGACGACCACATCACACTACCACGCACGTACCAGGAGATTACCAACGCTAAAGTGGGATTCCATGCACTTGGCGGCATCCCGGGTTGCATTGGTGCCATCGACTGCACCCATGTAGAATTGGTTGTCCCACATGCCATGGAGGTCCAGTACCGCAACCGGAAACAATTTCATTCAATCAATGTGCAAATGGTGTGTGACTCCAACAAGATCTTTACGCATTGTTGTGCCAGATTTCCAGGATCTACCCATGATTCTATGGTCCTGAGGAACACAAGAATACCACGCTACATGGAGCGACACGCAGGGCACAGATCCTGGCTACTCGGTGAGTCTCATTCCATGCATGACATCGTGGCCCATTTGATGCGTCAATGACCTTGCAGGGGGGGGGGGGGCTACTTAGCACTATCATTCCACTGACACCCTTAATTCGTCTCATACAGGTGATGCCGGGTATCCACTGAAGAGATGGCTCCTTACACCAATCCGGAACCCACAGAACGAGCATGAGGAGGACTACAACCATGCCCACTCACGTACCCGTGTGGTCATTGAACAGGCATTCGGCCTACTGAAGGCTCGTTTCCGCAGCCTCAGCAGGTCTGGCGGGGCACTCATGTACAGCCATGAGAAGGTTTCTAAGATGGTCATGGCATGTGTCATGCTGCACAACATGTGCATACGTAGGAATGTGCCCATGCCCCCTGACGCTGTACTGCATGCACCTGAGGATGATGATGGTGATGAGGGTGGGGATGTGGAGGCACCTCAAGGAGTCCATGAGGCACAGGATGTACGTGCAATCCGACAGAGCATCATAGATGCATGCTTCTAGCAACCACGCATGGTGCCTATTACACGGAAAGGGGACCTGTGGCACTGTGTGTGTGTAGTACAGGCACATTGTGGACTGTACGCCTATGAAGGCCTCGTACGCAAATATAAATGTCCACACATGTCATTGGATGATAATGAGGTGCTGTATTGTTAATGTGATTTGATTTATACACCCTATGGACCCGCCACCCAGTGAAGCCCAACACACCCCCTCCACCCTACTACCCCCCCCCCCAACACCAGTGTCCAAATATGCATGCTGTCCGTGGGTAGACGCTATTGCAAGCCCCCTCTACGGGTATCAGGGGCACCCCTGCCCGTGGAGCGCAGGTTCCTGCCAGATCTGCGTTGGGGGCTGCCCTGGACGGAACTTGCCACGGATGATGTCTCTGCCTGCTCGCGTCCATGCATGTCTCTGAGGGTTTGTGAGAGCTCCGAGAGCACACGGCGCACAGCAGCAAGTTCAGCACAAACGTCTTTGGACGTCGCATGCAGTTCCCCCCTCAGGCTCTCGGTGCTTTTCTCCATTTGTGCTCTCAGGCTCTCGGTGCTTCTCTCAATTTCTCCCCTGAGGCTCTCACTACTTTTCTCTATTTGTGCCCTGAGTGTCTCGGTGGATGTTTCCATGGCTGCCCTGGAACCCCCGCATTCATTTGCATGGTCCTTGAGTAGCGTGGACGCTTCCTGCTGTTGCTCGATCAGCAGGTCGAGGGACTGTTGCCTCTGCTGGGCCATGGACATTTGCGGTGGTGTGACAGGGGGGCTGCTCAACACATGTTGCCTTGGCACAGGACTTGTGGGGGTTGGCCAGTCGTCGTCTTCAGGGTGCCCCTGCGTGGTTTCGTCATGGTGTAGGGGATGGAACATGCAGGGGGATTGGGAAAGGTCATGGATGGTACCTACGTCGCCAGCACTGTTTTCCGTGTCGGAGCATGCTGGCATGACAGCTGTGTCACCTATGGTGCTGCTACCACCAGAGGCAGTGCCATCAGATACGTTCTTTGGGGGGACCTGTGGTGCTGGGGTTGTGGACTTGCTGGCTGCTGGGGTGCCTGTTGCAGTCCCCTCCAGTGTGCTGCCACTTGATTCCTGCTGCTGCCGTGTCTTGATCCTTGCACCTGAGGTGGAGGCTCTTGGGACGTTGGTCCTGGCCCTCTTTGCAGGCGTGCTGGTAGGGGTGTCCTGCAGCTCGTCGTTGGTATCGGACCCTGTGGTGGAGTAAAGAGGGGCGAGCGTTAGTTATGGGTCTGTCGGATTTGGAATGGCAACGTATCAAATGCATTGGGGTGGTACATGTGGCTGATTTGGGACTGGGCCTTGGAGGTGGTCTCATTTTCGTGTGGATTGAGGATGCATTCATTTGGCTGCCTGCAGTTAGGGGGTGCATGCTGCACATGTAGGGGTTGTTTATGGCTTCTTGATTGATTCGTTTGTTCATTCTGACTTTTAGAGGGCGCTGTCAGGGCAAAGTATGTATTGCACTATGGGGTCACATGGTACTGCACATGTTCGTGGTTTGTGGATTTCGCATTGTTTCTCTTGGCCAACCTACCTGATTCTCCGGATGTCGGCACTCCTTTCTCCATCCCTCCGACTCCCTCTATGCTCTCCATTCCTATGGTGGAGGCGCAGATTTCCTCCCAGGGGGTCAACTTGTTGGGCGACTCTGAACCCCCCCCGGTAGCTGTGGCGATGTTCCTGTTCGCAGAAAGTATGCTGCGTACGCGGATCCGCAGGTCGTCCCACCGCTTGCGACATTGCTGTGGCGTGCGGGGTGTTGTCCCCACCGCACTTACGCGCTGTGCCACCAGGGCCCATATGGCCTTCTTGTTGGCAAGGGCCGTCCTGGTCATTTGACTGGAGAAGACGACGGCGGAATTTTCCTGGAGGGTCTCGGTGAGCACGGTCAGTTCCTCTCGGGAGAAGTGTACCTGCCGCTTGCGGTCACACGCTTTCTTGGCTACCTTTCCCATATTTATTTTTTAACTGGGGTTGCTAACGGGTTGGGATGTGTGTCAGGGTCGGATTTTTTATGGTTGTGTTGGGATTCGGATTTTATAGTTGTGCGGCGTGCTGTTTCCCGTTCCGGCCACATGCTTTTACTTCCGTTTCCGTATATTTACGGTGGCCGTAATTTGCGGTGCACGCTCGTTACGGTGACCGCTCATTACGGTGACCGCTAAGATGGGTGGCGGTATTGCACCTGGTGCAGCGTACGGCGGCGGTAAGGGCCGTTTTGGGGTCATTTCCGCCATCGCAGCCTTTCGGATTCCGCCATGGCGTAATGCTCGTGCCCGATGGGTCGTGATTGGCCGCACTTTGCTCCTTCGTGCAATGGCGGAAACGCTATTTACGCTGTTGCGGTCCGGTCAGTCACTTTCCGCCAGGGTCGTAATGAGGCCCAATGTCCTCTAAGGCTGGGTCGCCCATACATAACAGAAAACACGTGCCTCACACACATTTCATCAGTGGCATCTGGAAAAATTCCACACTTGTGCTCCACTCACCCTCACCGCTCCTCTCAGAAACTCCATCACTTGCACCGGACTAGAATATAACCAATCTCCTTTCCTTTCCACAACCCCTTTTTTATGCAAACCCAATCACCCACAGACAACTCCATACTCTTACTTTTCTTCTCATCGATTCTCAATCTCAACTCTTCCACAACACAATCTGTATTGCATGCTCTACCTTACCAGGGGGTGATACTCTGGTGTTGGGTTTCCTTCCCCTCATTACTACAAACAAGCTCATACCTCATTGGCACACCTGCTCCCTCCTCTCCTGTCACTTTCTGGCTGGCCTCTCTTGGCCCTCTTCCTGCTCGCACCTTTGAGGCTAAAAATCTTGGGGGCATCTTCAACTCCACACACTCCTTCTCTCCTCATATCTCTGATGTCTCTAAGAAGTCACAATACCAGCTGCACCTCCTCAGAGGTATTCTTCCTTTCCTCTCTTTCCCCCAGAAGCTCACTGTCTCCAGAGCTCTGGTTCTCTCTAGGCTGGACTACTGCAACAGCCTCTTTCTAAATCTCCCTGCTTATACACTCCCCTCTCTGCAACTCATTCAGAACAAGACTGCAAGACTTGTCCTCGGCCTCAAGCACAGGGATTGTATCTTTCCAGGACTGAAATCTCTGCACTGGCTCCAAGTGGCTGCGAGGATTAAGTTCAAAGCCCTCTTCTTTGTCCTCAACGCCTTCAACTCTCTCTTCCTAAATATCTTCCTTCTCAAGCTCTTCGCTCATCTGCCTCCAACTCCCTCAGGGTCAGTCACTTCCCCAAGCAACGAGTTGGTGGTAGATCTCCTTCTTCATCTGGGGCCTCCCTCTGGAACAGCCTCCCTGAAACTTGAGGAGCACCATCTCCGGTTCCGTAAGCACCTCAAAACCTTTGTCTATGCTTCTGCTTTCTCTCCTCCTCTCCCCAGCTGAACTCCTGGCAGAAAATGAAACTTCACTGGTCACCTGGCTACCCTCTGATCTTGGGCCCAGGTCCTCTACCCCGCCAGTTGCACACCTGCACTGCCTCCCTGGCAACCCTCACGCTTGAGTACTGTTCTCTGTATTCCTTCAGTCCCCTACCAGCACTTGACACCTGATGTCTGCACTTACTCTTGCACTTGCCACCAGCTGGCCGCATCTTTTACTTATTGCTTTATTTATTCTATTTATTTTTATTGTCAATCCCATCTACTGCACTGCGCCTCCCTCCACCCCTCTGCACTTTTCCCCTTCCTCCTTTCCCCTGCACTTGCGCAATCTTAATGTCACCAGGCCTAGTACGATCGCTGTATTTCTTCCCTCTGTTCCCCCTCCCTTGCCTCTTCGCGCCTTGAAACACTTGTGTATAGGTGCATTATAAATGCCATATCATATCATACCCGAGGGCGCATGTAGTGCCAGTCGCAAAGCGTATAATCCGTCTCTCCTAGCAACCATTTTGACCTTCCCACTGGCATCAGCCATCCGCACTGCCTCCATCACACAGCAATTCACTCTCTCCACCATGCCATTAGTGCTTCACCCCACAACACTTAAGCTGCTCTTCAAAATATTGTCCAATAAATTGCCTCTGTTAAAATTTGTCAATCCCTCTCTGTCAAACACATTCTGTAAAAACTTCACAATAGTTGTAGCCATGATATCTCGCACAATTTTGAACTCAGCCCACCGAGAAAACAAATCAACAATTATCACAATTACATTTCAATGTCCACCACCTACATAAACAGTACCCAAAATATCCAACGCCAAATTACTCCATTCTTTCTCCGGTACATCTAATTTTACCATTGGTTGCTGGCGGGCCAGAATATTCTTACCTGAAATCTCACATTCCACACAGTTCCCCAACAATCTCTGTACATCTCGATCAAACCCCGGCCACAAATACTCACTCCTCATTACAGCTTAATTTTTGTATACCCTGATGTGCCCCTTGTGCGCAATCACTACCAATCTCCTCCTCTAGTTCCTTGGAACTACTGCCCTGTCCCACTTGTATAAAATACCATTCTTGACACTCAATTCAGATCTCACTTCCCACAAACGTCTCTCTGACCCATCAAATAATCTTTTCTCTTGCCAACTGACAAAATGCACAGCTCGCATGAGCTCCTCCTCCTCCTTCAAAGCACTCATCCATTCTCCATTTGTCATAAGACCATCATGTGTCACAAACAGTGTATCTGTAGCCGACTCCTCTATGGAACCCACAATATCACCCTCCTCACTTCGACCTATCCTGGACACATTATCCGCTGAAACATTCTCTCTTCTGGTAATCACTTCCATATTAATGTATGCCCCTGCATTCTGGCTACCCAGCAGATGACCCCACTAGACACCTTCTGCAGACACTTCTGTTCAAAAATCACTTTCAAGTGCCTGTGGTTATTCCTGATGGTAAAGTTTGCACTCCACACAAAATTCTGAAAATTCTCCACACTCCAGTGACAAGCAAGAACCTCCTTCTCTAAAACCGAGTAGTGTCTCTCTGCTCCCCTCAACATCTGTTATGCATGTGTCACAATCATCTTACTATCATCTTGTCCAATCTGTATCAGCACAAACCCAATCCCTGTATTGCTGGCATCAACAGAAATAATACTTCTCCTTCTCGTGTTGAACATAGCTTGCAGTCTTGCCATGTCTATCACATTTTGTATTATCTGAAATTCATTCTCACATTCTAGATCCCGAATAAATTCTACACCCTTTTAGCAAACGCTTAATCTTAACAATTTTATCTGAAAAATTGTTCACACATTTCTGATAAAACTCTATCATCCCCAAAAAGGATCTCAACTCACGTTTGCTTTCAGGGTACATCACTTTCTTAATACCATCTGCCAAATTATTTTATGGCTTTAGTCTGTCACTCAGGATTTCATTGCCCAAATACACAACAGACTCCTTTTCCAAACACACATTCTTCTGCCCTCAACGTTATCCCTCTTTTTTCTAAAGCGACCAAAACATTACTAACATTATCTTCACGTTTTCTCATTCATTGAGGTTCTGGAAACAGGGTCTCCAGGCATTAGACCTTTCAGCTGCGGTGGCTAGGTGGTACAGAGGGCACGTCGGTCCTCTACACTTAATTTATATGACTGTTATTGGGCTAATTGTATGGCTTGGTGTTTCCCGAATGGTGTCCTGGCACTGGAGTGTAGCCTCCCAGGCATTTTGCAATTTCTTCATGAAGGGGCGGAGAAGGGTTTAGCGGTCTCTACTCTCCATTCTCAGGTTTTTTTTTTTATTTGCTTTTTTAAAACACTCACACAGCCCGGGGCATCGAGGCGCTCTAACAGGAGTATGACTTAGTTGCATATTTATAGCGCGCTAAATACCCAGAGGTTTCCTAGCACGGACCCGAGGATCGAACCTGTGTTGCTTCGTGTCGTCTTGTTTCCCGGGACCCAGTGGGCGGCCATTTGGGTTTTCCAGGTTTCCTGGTCCCCTCCGGCAGGGGGAGGGGCTCTGGTCTCAAGGCACTTGAAAGGGGTAGCAGATTCTCGTCCTTTGGGCCCGGTTGGCAATCACCTGTGGGACCTTCCTTTGGTCCTTTCCATGTTGCAGATCCCTCCATTTCAGCTACCCAGGGGAGGCAGCTGAAGTGGTTGACACTGAAGATTACCTTTCTGATTGCCATTACATTCAGCTCTAAGTTTGGGGGAAATCAAGACCCTCTTATGTAGGCCTAAGTTTCTGGTGGTCTGGGAGGAGACTCTGGATCTGCACTGTGAAACCTAGTTTGGGGCAAAAGTCGGCTCTCTGTTCCATCGGTCTCAAGGGTGGTTCTCCCGGCTTTCTTTCCTGCTCCGTCCTCTCATGAGGAGGAGGAGTCTTGGCCTTGTCTGTATGTCAAGCAGGAGGTCTTACATTACATGTCCTGAACTGAGTCCTTTCTTCTCACTGATCTTCTCTTAGTCACCCTCCACTCCAACGATTAGCCGGTGTATTAAATCTTTGATGCTGTAACCCTATGAGTCTTTGGACCTTTGTCCTGCAGGGTGGGCCCAGAGTCGGTGCATGTGATGGGTGGCTGCCTCCTGGGCACACCGGTGTGGGGTACCTTTGTTAAAAATGTGAAGATCTTCCCGATGGGCTACACCTAACACATTTGATGTGTTATATGACATGATTTGGTATTTATAACACACCTGTACACACATGTTTCTAGGTGCCACAAGACACAGAAGGGGGAGAAAGTGGAAAGACAGGACAAATGATCTTACTAGGCCTCGTTTCCTTCTGAACATGCAAGTGCACCAACAAAGGTGCAAGGGGAAATGGAGAGCGGGAAGTGCAGGGTAGAGGGGAACTTAGTGCAGTCAAGGCACCATGGCTCTGAGTAAGTGCAACCAGGGTATCACGGGTCTGGGAAAGTACATGGAAGGCAGGTGTCAGTAGGTGATTACAGTTACAGACTCTAGGTGCACGGTAGGTCTGGAGGCAGTGCAGGAAGACTGGTCATGGAGGGACCTGGTACCCTGTGAGATTCTGAGGGTACCCAGCAGTCAGTCAGGGCAGACAGACAAAAAGGTTAGCAAGAAAGAGGGAGAGACCGGAGGAGAAAAGGAAGGGGTTCAGCAGCTTCTGGAAATTCAGGTGGTTCAGCTCAAGCTTGAAAGGGGCATGGAGGCCGTTCCAGAGGGAGGCACCTGCAGAGGAAAGATATCCATCCCCCACTCTCAGCTTGTAGAAGTGTCTGACCCTCAGAGTTCGAGGTAGCTGAGCAAAGAGCTCTAAAAAGAAAGTATTTAAGCATCGAGAGTTGGATATAGTGCGGACCATGGCCTCAGAAAGAATTGTGCTGAATATCAAAGGGTCTTGAACTTGATCCTTGCAGCCACTGGGAGCCAGTGCAGAGATTTCATGGCTGGAGAGATGCACTCCCTGGGCTTGAGGCCAAGGATAAGTCGTGCAGTCCTGTCCTGGATTAGTTGAAGGGGGGGTCGAAGAGTACAGTTAGGCAGATTGAGAAAGAGACGGTTGTAGTAGTCCAGTCTGGCAAGAACCAGAGCTCTGGAGACAATGAGCTTCTGGGGAAGGTGAGAAAAGGTAGAATACATTTGAGGAGGTGCAGCTGGACGTGGGCCTGCTTGGCAAGGTGCATGATGTGGGGCGAGAAGGAGAGAGTCAGTCAAAGTTGACCCAAAGGTTTTTAGTCTCCAAGGAGGCCAAGAAGAGAGGGCCCAAGGAGAGCAGCTAGAGTGTGAGACGGAAAGCGGGAGCAGGGGTCCCAATGAGAAGAATCACAGTGTTACTGCTGTTGAAGCAGTGATTGTTGGAGGCGTACCATTCCTGGGTAATGGAAAGACAGGAATGAGGAAGGAAGGAGCTGAGGCTGGGGGAAGCCTGAAAAAGAGCTGTGTGTCATCCGCATAACACTGGAACTTAGAGAAGGTGGAAATTTGGTGTGCCAAAGGGGCCAAATAGACATTCAGGGAGAGTGGATAGATCCCTGGGGGACACCACAAGTGGAGATAGAAGTGGTGGAGAAAAGTACCCGAATTGGACCGTGGAGGGTCGCTCCAAGAGGAAGGATGTCCGCCATGCCAGAGCCTGATCCATGATTCCCAGCTTCTCTCAGAGTCAATTACTCAGGATGGTGTGATTGACTGTATTAAAAGGCAAAGGAAAGGTCAAGGAGGATGAGGGCAGCGGGAGAGTTGGAGTCAAGATTAGAGATTAGATCTTCACAGGTGCTCAGAAGAGCAGTTTCCATGCCTCTGGCTGCACTAAAGCCACACTGATGGTTATGGAGAAAACCAACAGATTCCGCGTGGAGGGTTATCTGGGAGATGGCCAGTTTTTCCAAGAATTTGCCCAGGAAAGGAGTGATTAGATCAGGCAATAGTTTGCAGGACAGGAAGGATCGGCAGAAGGTTTTGTTAGAAGGGGGTGCAAAAGGGAGTGCTTGAGGAAGGAGGGGAAAGATCCAGTAGCAAAAGAGTGATTGCAGAAACTGTCCAAGGCTGGTGTGAGGGAAGCAATGTGGTCCTCGATAGTTCTGGAGGAGTAGTGGAGCACCAGTTTGGAAGACACTTTCATAGATTGGACTTCTCTAGAAACATCATCTGGTGTTATCGGGGAGAGGGACGGGAGAGGAGGGGGCAATGCAGCCAAATGGGGTCTGAGAGAGGTTGAGGGAGAGAGAGAAGAAGAGGAAGCGAGGACAGGATGACTGGGTTTTAGTAGAGAAGTGAGAAGCCAGGGCTGTACATAGGGCCTTGGAAAGTACGGGAGAGGTAGACACTGCAGTTGGATTGGCCAGCTCCTTGCAGATTTTGAAAAGTTTGCCCATGTTGTTAGAGGCCACAGAGATGCAGGCTTGAATGTAGACCCTGTTTTTGGAGAAGATGGAGAGTGCATTTTGCCTTTGGAACAGGCGGCAGGCCAGTTTGTCAGGGTATTTTTCCGAAGTCTTCCACTTCCACTCATCTGCTCTGCAATTCCAATTCAGAGCGGCCAGGTCGCAGACATACCAAGAGTTGCACTTGGAGGCAGGCTTCAGACAGATCCTCACGATAGGGGCACAATGTCCAGAGTGTTGGAGATAGCAATATGCAGGTTGGAGAGGGCTGTGTCAGAGTGGAAGTCAGCTGCAGTAGAAGGAGGAGCTAAGAAAAGGGAAGCAAAGGTGCCACTGTCACTTGCTTCATGGGCCGAATGAAAGAGAAGGACGGTGGAAGTGCTGGGGTGGGATTTTCCTGGGGGACAGGAAGCTTCATGTGGGAGGAGAGCAGAAAGTGGTCAGTCCAAGAGAGAGAGGTAGTGAGAGGGTCAGAGAGGGGATGTCTGAGGAGATGAGAACATTCACGGTTATCCAGCAGAGTGTGTCGGACGAGAGGGTAGAATGGCAAGGGAGAGAGAATCTTAAAGGTTGTAGAAGAGCCCAGAGGTGGGGTCAGAGGCATCCAGGTGGATGTTAAGACCTCTTAGGAGAAGTTGACAGGAAGAGACAAGAAGAGAAGAGGTGAAGTCTGTCCATTCTGAGAGAAAGAGTGCAGGGGCCCATTCAGGAAGTATCAGTGCCACTCCTCCTCTGGGCTGATTGGTTCTGGGCTCGGAGAGGATCTTGTAGCCCTCAGGTAGGAGAGTGTCAAAACATGTGGCAGAGCTAGCCCTGAACAAAGTCTTGGTGAGAGTAAGGACATCAATGTCTTGGAAGACACGGAAGATGTCAGAGGAGTGTTTGACAGCAGAGCAAGAGTTGAGTGTCCCGTTGAGGTGGTGGCAGGAGTTATGGTTGGCCTGCCCTTTGCTTTTTGCTGTACGTTGAATAAAATGGTGTTAGGTGTGTTTCGCATTACCATTGGTTTCTGTGTCTTTTCTGGTGGGCATGGGTGTTCCTGTTTCTGATTGGTACAACTCGAAGGTAAGTACTCGGATGAGGAAAAGGGACATGGGGGTGATGCTTGGATTACTTACCAGTAATCTTCATTACTGCTAGTCCTCTTCCTTTTTCCATTACAGACACCCATTCCCTCCCACCCATTGGCAGAAGTTCCCATGCCTGGACTTTGGATTACTGATGTGGACCAGTTGGGAGGTTATACCTCTGGGAGGGGAGTGGTCAGAGGAGGCCAGCTTGAAAAGAAAAGAGTTCCAGTGAGCACGGAATGTACTCAATGGTAAGTACAGGGACGAGTAGGACTAGATGTAATGAAGATTACCGTTAAGTAATCAGAGCATGCATTGAAATGTATAGGACATGCATTGAAATAAATGTGATCCCCACTGAAATGAATATAACATCGATAGCTATGAATATAAAACTGATTGAAATTAATGTTAACATGTATTAAAATGGATATGACATGCATTGAAATGAAAATGACAAAGATTGAAATGAATATTAACTGGGTTGAAATTGTTATGACACAGAATGCACTGAATGTAGCATTCACTGAAATGGATAAGGTGTTTTGACTTGGGAGGATACCACATGCTGAAAAGTACATGACATATTTCAAGCAATCATACTGCAGTGAAATGAAAGCTGCTAAGCCTTCCGGTGAATGTTACTCATTCTCCTTTTGCAGGCCCAATGTTTTTTAAAATTATGATCCAAAATGCAACATTTTAACCCATCCAGACAATGCCAAGCATCCTCCTCAGGAGAGAACGGAGCAGGAAAGAAAGCCAGAAAAAACGCCCTCTGAGAAAGATAGAACCGATAGGCGACCTTGGGCCCAAACGAGGGGTCACAGTGCAGCACCGGAGTCTCCTCCCAGACCACTAGAAACAGAGGCCTACAAAAGAGGGCCCAGATTTCCCACAAACGCTGAGCCGAAGTGATTGCACTCAGGCAGGGCCGGCCTTAATGGCAGCAGCACCCTCCCTGGGCGTATTGGTGCACCCTTGCCCACCGCGAGCCCCCGGTTAACAGGGGGCTGGGCGGAAGGGGGCAGGGCCAGGATGGGCCACTTTTTAACTTCCTCGCTCCGGCGAAGAGTTTAAATAGGGCATATTAGCACCCCATTGTCATTGAATGAGCCCGCCGCCGTGGGTTCATTCAATGACAATGAGTCACCTGCCACCACGCCAGCTCGGGGGAGCCCTTGAAAGACTCCCCCGAGCTGGGGTGGTGTGGGGCTAATGGTGCCTTTTCTTATGAAAAGTGCCCGCAACAGAGGGGCGCATTTAAATGCACCCGCCGCTGCGGGCACATTTTACAGTAAAAGGCCGCCTGCTGTGCCTTCTCCCACAACGCCAGCTCGGGGGAGCCCTTGAAAGACTCCCCTGAGCTGGCGTGGCAGGGGCTAAAGGCGCCCTGTGGGGCGTGGCGCCCCGGGCGCTTGCCCGGCTGGCCCCCCTAAGGCCGGCTCTGCACTCAGGAAGGTAGTGTTCAGCATCAACCACTTCTGCAGGTGTGGACCATGAAACCCGAAAAGATGAAATGGACAACCACGGAGAACAGAGATGACCATCGAGAATAGAGATCGCCAACCCTTCCTCAGCCCCTTCATGAAGAAATTGCAAATTGTCTGGCAGACCAAACTCCAGTGCCAGGACACCCTTTGGGGAATACCAATTCAGAAAATTAGCCAAATGATGGATATGGGATTTAAGTCTAGAGGACCAATGTGCCTTCTGGACCACTCAGCCACTGCAGCTGAAAGGCCTAATGCCTGGAGATCTCTCCTCTCAGTTTCCAGCCCCCCAATGGATGAGAGAGAAGAAAGGGGGATTGACCACCCACAACAGAGATGGACATCTGGGCATTACCCAAGGAGGAGCTAACTGCATCTCCAGAAGGCCCGGGAACCGCCCACTCCGAGGACAGTAAGGGACCACCAGGATAAACACACCCGGAGATGATCTGATTCTGCTGATGACCTTCGGACTCAGGGGAATTGGAGGAAAGGCATAAAGAAGCTCTGGGGGACAAGCCAATGAAAGAGAATCTACCCCCCAGACCCTGGTGACAGAGTCCTCTAGAAAAACCAGGGAAGTTGAAAGTTGCAGGAGGAGGCAAAGAGGTCGATCCAGGGATGCACAGACCACTGACATACCTTCTGAAAAAACTTGGGATGATAAGACATCTCCCCTGAGACTGGAAACACCCAGCTGAGCCTGTCTGCAATCACATTGTCCACCAGCCAGATATGGACCACTCTCAGGGAGACAAGGTGTCCCTGAGCCAGATCTTCCAGTGAAGAGGACCTGTACACCCCTGATGGTTGATGTGAGCCAGAATCGAGCAGTTGTCTGTCTGAACGAGAAGATCCTTCCCTTGGATTGAAGACCTGAAGACCACCAAAGCCCTTAGAACGGCCACCAACCCCTTTCAATGGAGGACCTCTGCTAGTCCTGAAGAAACCACATCACCTGATGAGAAGTCCAGGAGAGTCACCCTCGACAGACTGCTGACATCAGTGGTAGAATGATCAGCAAGCCTGGGGATAAGGGAACACCCCCCAGAGATGGGATTGGTCCAACCATCACAGGAGGGAGTTCCAGAGGGGAGACGTCACCATGATCAGACAGTTGAACTGTAGGGATGCTGGTTGCCAATGGAACAGAAAACAGCGCACCAATGGTCTCAAATGCAGCCAAGCCCAGGGAACCACACAAACATAAGAAGCCATGTGCCCCTGGAGACATAACAATTCCCTGGCCGCGGCACAACAACTGCTCAAAACAGTCAGCAACAGACACTGGAGTTTGGAGGTCCTGTCCAGTGGGAGCTGAACCAGTCCCTCTGTGGTGCAGAATTGTGCACTGATGAACTGTAGAGTCTGAGAAGGGGACAAGTGAGATTTCTGAAGATTGAGCAAGAAACCCCACCTGTGGAGGGCCCAACAGACAAATCAAAGATGGAACAACAACTCGAGCCACGACCCAGCCTGGGTCAGCCAATTGTCCAAGTAATGATACACCTGAACTCTGGCCAGGTATAAGGAAGCTCAGCGACCACTGCAGGAGACCCGGAAGCTCCACCACCAGATCCCACCAACTTACCAATGCTCACGGTGGGGCACGGAACTCCCTGGCCCTAAACCAGCAGAACAGACAACTCCCGGGGGCCAACCGGCACACCCTGCTTGACCACTGCTGCCAGACTCATCGGCCAGATCCCACAACCCCACAGGCAGGATCCTGACACCTGGAAAACCTCCAAGCCCAAGAGAGGAGTTGCCATGTGAGGGCTGCCAGCAGTTGCCCATCCTGACCAGCACTGAGAGTTTCCACCAGTTCAGGCAGGAATGAAAGAACTGCAGTAGGCTAGTTGGTTGGGAGGTTATACCTCCTTGGAGGAGCAAGAGGAGGCCAGATTTAAAAGAAAAGAGTTCCAGTGAGTATGGAACATATTCCAAGGTAAGTACTGGGATGAGGAAGAGGGATGTGGAGATAATGTCTTATTCATTCCAATGCATGCTATATTAATTTCAATGGGTTTCATATTCATTCCATTGAATGTCCTATACACTTAAGTGTGTCATATTCACTGCAACGTGTGTCATTTATTTCAATGCATGTCCTATTATTTTCAATGGATGTCTTATTCATTCCAATGCATGTTATATTCATTTCATTGAATGTTACATTCACTTCAATGTGTGCCATATTCATTTCAATGTGTGCCATTCATTAAAATGCATGACCTATTTGTTTCAATGCAATTCTTATTGTATGTTATATTCACTTCAATGTGTCATATTCATTGCAATTGTTGTCATATTCATTACAGTGCACGTCATATTCACTTCAGAATGTGTCACATTCATTTCAGTGGGTGCCAGATTCATTTCAATGCATGTTTTATTCATTCCAATGCATGTTTTATTAATTTCAGTGCAGGCTACATTCACTTCAATGTGTGTCATATTCATGTCAATGGGTGTCATATTAATTTCAATGCATGGCCTGTTCATTTCAATGCAAGTCTATTTCATTCCAATGCATGTTATAATCACTTCAATGTTTGTCATATTCATTTCAATGGGTGTCATAGGCATTTCATTGCATTTTGTATTCACTTCAAAGTATGTCATATTCATTTCAATGGGTGTCATAATTATCCCATTGCATGTCCTATCCATTTCAATGCATATTTTAAGGATACAATGCAGGTTATATTCATTTCAATGCAGGTTGCATGTACATCAATGTGTGTCATATTCATTTCAATGGGTGTCATGTACATTTCAATGCTTGTCTTATTCATTCCTATGCATGTTATATTCACTTCAATGTATGTCATATTCATTTCAACATGTTTTATATTCATCTCATGGGGTGTCATATTCATTTCAATGTCTGTCCTATTCATTTCAATGCATGACTTATTCATTGAATTTCAAAGTATGTCATACTCATTTCAATACATTTTATATTAATTTAAAAATGTCACATTCGTAAAGGTATAATTTTGATGTGATCGGCTTCCCATATAGTAAGCGGCCCCTCAGCCAATCAACCAAGAAAAGATAGGGTGTGAAACAGAAGCGGGAGTGCCTAGTAGACTTGCAGTTAAGACAATTTGTTAACTGGCCATCTTGTAAACTTGAAATACTTTTAAAAACATGTAGGAGGGGTAATATGTCAGCACTGCAAATTTGTCATGTTCGCTACACTGCTTTCTTTTGTGCCCCCTATATGTTATGCTAACAAAGATGTTTTACTGCACCATGTCACCTTGACAAAGGATCCAGACAGAGCGGAATTGTTGTTTTGCAGACAGAGAGGGAGGGCAGATCAAGTGGTTCATCCTTGCATTAAAGGATGAACCACATGCCAAGCTTAATGTTACTTTCACATTCATGTTAGGTTTTAGCTTTTTTCAGCACATTTGGAGATCGGAAATGCATTTACAGTTAGGCACGTTTGGCACTCGAAGTCTGGTCTTTGGGAGCGCGTCATTCTCACTAACCTTTCAAAATAACTACTCTTTATGTAAATAACTCCCATTTACATTAACGAATTTCAAATGTATGTATAAGTGTGGTTATCATGAAAACATGCAGTGGATTTAGAATAGATTGCCTTTTTTTTTTCTCTTTGTATGCATGTATTGTGATCTGGCCATTATACATATTCCTGTTGTTAAAAACGAACATACATCACACTAAGTCAAATGGACTGCATCGTCTTTTATCATAATTCTGCATGAAGGTAAAGGTGCCCCATCCTTCGTCCCTGTATTTTCGTATTACTTTCCCTCAAGGATTTTCAATGTATGCATTTTGCTTTGCCCAATGCAATCCTGTATATCATGCCGCAGCATGCTTTTAGCAATTTGCATTTCTTCCCTCTAGTGTGTATGCATAAGACAGCATGCTCTTGTGCGCCTGGCAATGTGAGAGTGCTGTGAAGTCTCATTTCTGGAGATCGTCGTATGAATTATTGCCCTCATTCTCCTCAGATTCATTCAGAGTTCCAGCCTGGTGTCCAATTTGAAAATATGTCCCATATGTTGGACAGCATTACATAGAAATATAACTTAACAACTTGAATGCGTTAATGTTCCAAAGGCTCAGAGATATCTTAATGCACAGCATGGCATACAGTAGACACACGTTAGCATTTTTTTTCCAATCTTCACCCCAGTTGTAAGACACACACATCCCTTTCAAAGAGACTTATGTGGATTTTATACTGCATAAGGCTGTGCCTCAAAGTGCAGGAATAAACGCCTCATCGCACCTTTCTTGGAAATCATATCAGTAACTAAAGGCCCGTGTACCCTGCTGGATAGCTTGGCAGATGTGAGGGCATCATCCAATTGCAAACCATGCAGGATAATTCCATAAATCATTTCCGACGTGTTGTGCATGAGAACCAATCCATGAAAAGCATTACCATTTTGCACTGTGCTATTTGTTCACACAAAATTACATACTTCTTTTGCCACATATTGTACTGCTGGCTTTGCGTCACTGCCATGTGTAAGATGCAGGGCTGATGCAAGTATTATGCCGCCCTTGGACAGACCAACCTGCATAAGATTACTGCATTACTTGCCCGCACACTGCCCATGCCTCTTCACATGTAGTCCAGATGCCTCATTCGTTTGCTCAATGGGCCCCAACCACCAGTTTCACCCAGGTAATCACTTTAAACAAACTGTAATCCACTCCCAGCAGGCTGCAGAAGATGTGAAAACAAAATCAAAATATCGAGGCTGAGTACCCCAAAAGGAAACACACCGGACACGGGTTACAAAGGAACATACAAAGTACTTTATTTTATACTGAATCCAGTCACCAAGAACAGAGCAAAAATGAAATAGCTATCGGCCCTCAGTACAACACAACGAAATCCACCAGCGTGGTTCAATGTGTTCAGTGAGAAACGCTGTACATTAGAATGCATTGGCTTTTTATACTTTTTGTGAGTACGATATCCAGCCCCACTTCGGGTTAATATTCCACTAATACATCACCGATCTAAGATTCATGCCAAGTCTCGCACATCTGCATATAACTGATTTGCTGTTAATACATATATCAACAAGCCTATACGGCAACTGTATATTCTGGGATTTTCCATGTAGGTCTTCCTAAACATTAATACAGTGTAGTTTAACGAGTGTTCTACGTTTAGTATTTGAATACATTGTTCTTATCGTATGCTCGTGGATTAGTTTCATTGCACGAGTAATCCTTTACACACAACGAAGGACAAGGTCTCAGTTCACGACCTCAACAAGTGGCCTGGAGGCAAGTTACATATTAGCTACATACAGAGGTCAAGACGGCCATGTTGTATTTTGGAATGACATCGTCCGCCATTTTAACTCACAGGGTGACTTTTACAAAACGAACCTAAAATGGCGGATTGATCTAAAATGGTGGCTTACATTGATTCTAAGGTCAGGACCTTGCAACATCGATTCCTTCGCAAGCGACTTGTGAGCAGCTTGGCATAGGTCAATATACATATATGTATTGCGATAGGAGGCACAATATAATTTCTCATTTGACAAACCCTCCTTTTGGCCTATGCCAAGTGCTAAAACTACTTTGGATATCCTTGCAAATAACTCCATGCATCATCGCACATGCACCCTGAATCCCTGTCAGAAATATCTATTGCCATTAGGTGATTTGCTAAAATTTCTTTCAACACATATTCTTTGGAAGTTTTATCTGGGGCATACACTTTATGTCCTATCATATCTATCGCTTGTGCGCAACATCCCCCTAGCATCGAACATATACTAGGTAGACACTGAATACAGCAAAAAAGAAACAAGATTCCCAAAATAATCAGCAAGACCCAAAGTACCTTCCAACCCCAAGATCGCAAAAAGTCCCAGAACCAAGAGCTAAGGTCCCAGTTTCCCTCGGGAACATGCACTTCTGAACTAAGGACGTGCAGATTCTGTATTGCCTTGAATATGGTTGGGGAGGAATCTGGTAGGAAAACACAGCAAGCGGACCCCACTAATTTACACACTCCACCACGTTCAGCCAGAATGAAATCTAATGCCATCCGGTTTTGAAGTGCTACTAGTCGTATGGCCTTCTGTTCTAACGTCATATTATATAGTATGTCCGTGGTCCGGTTGATGGTTCTCTCCAGCACCCTCGCTAGTTTTCTGATATCTTCTGAATTCGCTATCTGCCCCCAAAATGGCACAACAGATTTTGCTATATCTCCCAAGATTTGTGATGGGTTGTCACCATTCTCGTCCCGCGGTGCACGAGCCTTTGAAACTTCTTTTGTACTAGCTATAAACACCCCAGATAACAGGATACCTAAATAACAGGTTCCCTGCCAATCCCTGGGCAATCATGGGAATGCTACATTACCGCAGACAAAGTAGACAGGTTCGCCTGAATACAAAGGTCTGTTTTCCCCAGTCAAATTTGCAACGTTGGCACAGCCTATAAAATCTCCCATTGACTGAGTTCCATTCCTCTGTATGCAAAAAGAAACTGAATCGGGGCTATGATTAACAGTGTAAGAAGGAGGCATGGCATCCTTATTGCCTATCGGAGCCATTTTAAAGGAAATCAAAGATTGGAAAGGACGAGACAGTCTGTCAGAATGCCTAATAGAAGCAACATTAGGTTTACTCCTGTTTGCAAAAAGCGAGCATCCCAGGGGAGTCAAAACACGTTTCTCAAAACTATTCAAATTGGTGCCATCAAAGTTCCCTGAGATGCTATCATTCCAACGGCCAAAGAACAGTGCTCTAAGAGAAGCACAGCAAGCAGTTGTCAAAGGTAAAGGATGAATATACCGACCTAACCCCTTATCCCTGTGTTGCGGTAAATGTGAGCAGACCCAACAGTTAGACTTATTAAAAATGGCATGCGTAGCATTCATGATAAGTAGTAGAGTATTATTGTGGTACCTTTGTCTATGCTGAGAGTCCCTAGGGGACAGAGTATGCAAATGTACAAAGGAAGTAGGAACAGTAGGTATACTTTCAGTAGGTAACAAAAATTCTAAAGAATGAGTTTCCTCAAGGTACCACAACCCTAAGGCAGCGACTATTATAAACCCAAATATCATTATAAAAACACAGCAATACGTTTTCGGGGCCCAGGCATTTTGTCCATTGTCCCGGTTGGTCACCCCATTATTTGCAAGTCCCATACGAGCGAGAGCGGTGGTAGGCATTGTAGTCTTCAACGGATACCCCCAATGTTCATTGCTGGCGACCTCCCGGTCGCGCAACTTCTTAGTCCTTCCACAACCCTAGCCAACAGAACCCCCTTTCTCAAATTTGGGCAAAAACAAGCCCTCGATGATCCTTTTCTTCTTCGAATGCACAGCCGAACCGTGCCGTAAGTCTATGAGATGCACAGCAAAACCGTGCCGTAAGTCTATTTTTTGGACGCATATTGTACCTTACTTTTCCCAGTACTGATTGATCCGGAAACAATATGTCGTCACTCCTCGTTGGAAGCAACGTGTCAGAGACAAATGAAGATGCCAAATTTGAAACAGCAGTTTCCGGATGCAAAACTTTTGGAGAGTGTGGAGAGAAAATGACGGCTTCCCCAAGCCTTACAGGTTCAGAGAGATTCTCCGACACACTCTCAGTGCTACTTACTGCTTTGGGATCGTTGGTTGCAGCATTAGCGAGGGGTTCTGTTTCTTCTGTAACGTGTGGCACTGGGTGAGGAAGTTTCTTGACGTGCGAGGCATGGATCCAGTTCTTTCTTTCAGAGACCCGCACCGCTGTTTGGGTGACCAACAGGACCTGGAATGGCCCACGCCAGTGAGGCGCAAGGCAGGAAGAGCGCTCAAATTCCTTGATGAGCACCCAACTCCCAGGCCGCATACTGTGGCCCGGGGCCTCGTATCGCACAGGTAAAGCTTCTCGTACCTGGTAATAAATCAAATACAGGTTTTTAGTCAACTGGCTGCAACAATCTGAAAGTAATACATTTTCAACATTTCTCAATGAATTTCATTTAGGAAGGTTCCAAATATTGGCAGGTCTCCCATTTACCACCTCAAATGGAGAGAGTCCAGTCTTAGTTTGAGGGGTTGTATGCATAGATAATAACACGATCGGTAAGGCGTCTGGCCATTTTAGTTTGGTGCTGGCACACGTCTTAGCGAACTTGTTCTTAATGATACCGTTGTGTCTTTCTACTAGTCCGGCGCTCTGAGCATGTCTGGCCGAATGGAACCGTTTGTCAATTTGTAATGCCGCACATATCTGCCGAATTAAAGCATTGACAAAACGTGGAACATTGTCCGACCAGATAACTCTTGGTAGCCCGAACTGCGGGAAGTATTCCCTTAACATGGTTTTTGCAGTAGTCATGGCTGTAGCATCCTTAAAGGGGAAATCCTCAACCCATTTACTAAAAGCACAGATGACCACCAGCACATATTTTTTATTGTCACATCATTCCATTTCAATAAAGTCAAAGTGGATAACTTCAAAGGGGACAGAGGATGGGCCAAAACATCCCCTTGGAGTTACTGACCCCTTTCACACATTGTGTTGTATCATGCAATCCTGGACGTAGCGCTGGGCAATTTTCAAGATTTTGTCATTTACCCAAACTTTCTCTAACATTTTTGTCATCTTCTGGGCACATACATGCGTAGGACCATGGGCCATGACGACCATCATCATTATATACGCGTCAGGGAGTAGCCATTTCCCTTTTGCTATATCCACCCAACACCCGTCATTATCAAGTTTCCCCAAACCTTCAGCCCACCTCTTGGATTCTTCTAACGTGGCATCAGCTTGGCTATCCCGTAGAGACCCAACACCCGCATCCATTGCATAAGCATTTACAGTCTCCCTTGAAACATACATCTCCGTAAGGGGATCAGTAGCAGTTTGTCTAGCTATCTGATCAACGAAAGCATTCCCTTTCCCTATGTCATCTGTAATCTTTTGATGTGCTGCACATTTCATAACTTCTAACTGAGTAGGGAGCGCAAGCGCTGAGAGTAGTTGTACTATTAGGGAGCCATGTTGGATTTTAGTGCCATGTGAAGTTAGGAACCCTCTCTCTGACCAAAGTCTCCCAAAAGTTGTGAACCACCCCAAAGGCATACTGACTATCAGTATATATTTTTACTGCAAATCCTTCGGAAAGTTCACAAGCTCGGGTCAATGCGATAATTTCTCCAGCCTGCACAGAATTATGTGTGATTCTCTTAGTTTCCACAACCGTGTTTAATGTAGTGATTGCATAAGCAGTTGTGGATGTACCATCCGGAAGTTTGAAGCAGGATCCATCACAGAACAGCTCTCCTTGCGGATTATCCAAAGGACTGTCTTTCTAAACAATTCTACCCTTTGTCTCTTGTTCGGTAGTATACAGACAGTCATGTGACTCTTCATTGCCGCAAGTAGTATCTTGCGGGAAAGGTAGGAGTTCAGACGGATTAAGAACACAACACCTCTTAATTTGAATGTGAGGAGCAAACAAGATCAATTCATATCTTGTCAACTGTGCAGAAGTGAGGTGTTGCGTTTGGGTTCTACAGAGTGAGGCACCATCAGGGTTAGATCATGGCCTAGGACCATTCCCTCACTTTGCTTTACAGACGCAGCAGCAGCAGAGACAGCTCGCAAATATCTTGGCAAAGCACATGCTACAGGATCAAGGGCGGAAGAAAAGTAACCGCACGGCCTATTCTTCCCTCCATGTTCCAGCGTTAATACAGCCAAAGCACATCCATCACATTCATGCACAAACAACACAAAGGCCTTTTCATAGTTTGATGTGCCCAAAACTGGTGCAGAGCATAATGCAGTCTTAAGCAAGTCACAATTGCTGGTGTTCCGCGTTCCACGGCAATGGTGAAGAAATGCCCTTCTTTGTCAAAGCCAACATTGGTTTAATCACTAGTGAAAAATTTGGGATCCACAACCTACAGTAAGAAGCCATACCTATCAAGGCTCTAACTTCCTTCTGTGTATTTGGGACAGACATGCCAGACATGTGTTTTATTCTTTCAGGTGTCAATCTTCTTCCCTCCTTTGACAGGAGATAGCCTAAATAGGTGACCTCCTGGCAACAATATTGACATTTTTAAGCAAAGCTTTGTGACCATGCTTAGCTAGATGGATAAGCAATAACACAGTGCCCTCCTTACAGGCACTCTCAGAGTCAGCAGCTAAGAGCAAGTCATCAACACACTGAAGCAATGTACAAGTAGAGGGCAATTCAAGGGTATCAAGTTGTTGTTTCAAAGCCCTACTATAGATGCTAGGACTCTCTGTGTACCCTTGAGGTGCACGAAATATGAACGAACGTCCCACTAAGGTGAACGCGAACAAGTATCTACTATCCTTGTGTATAGGAATACTAAAGAAAGCATTCTTTAGATCCACCACACTAAAGTAAGTAGCTGTAGCTGGAATCATGGTTAGGATTGCCGTTACATCAGGCACAATTGGAAATTGTGGAGCGACGACTTTATTAATGGCACGTAAATCAATTATGAAACGGAATGGAATTGCATTATCGCCTTTCTTGTACACGGGTAAAATCAGACTATTACACAAACTTCCTGAAATTTCTTCAATCACTCCGCAATGCACAGAATCGGAAACAATGCATTTCAAAGCTTGCACGCCCTCAACTGAAATCTTATACTGGGGAATGCGTGGCAGCTCAATTCCATGTTTCAAAACTATCTTAACAGGCTCAATCTGTAAAACACTGACATCAATGTCGTCAACAGCCATAAGCTCTCTGGTACATTAATGAACTCTGGCGGCAAAGGTTTAGTCAAGAATTGCGAGACAGAAAATTGCTGTGGTGAAATCATCAAGCGCACTCCATCAGAAGAACAATAAATCACTGCATTTAATTCTTTTAATTGATTCAATACCAGCAAGTTCTCTCCACAATTCGAAGTCAACAGAAACGGACAGTGGTCCGTAAAGGGACCCAAAGAAATGGGTAGCGGCGAAGAAACCGGACAAACAACTGGTGTGCCAGAAAACCCTACAGAAACATTGGTTTGCCCTGACAGTGGAATGTTTGGAACCCGTGAATGATCAATGGAACACTTCAGTGCTCCAGTGTCTATCAAAAACTGATGTTTCCTATTTCCCACCATCATTTCAACGTAGGGATCTTTCTGATTGACGGGAATAGGTGTAGGTTCCAAACCCTGCTTCGGGCAATCCTAACGAAACACAAAGTCATCAAAAGGAAACTCTTCAGATAAATATGCAGCAGAAGGATGATCAAATATGTTCCTGGTGTCCACACTCGAAATCTGATTGTCCTGTGAAAAAGGTTGCTGAGGATCCTGTGTGTACTGACCTCTACCAGGGACCCCTACACCCGGGCAACCTCTGGATCGTCTACCCATATTCCCAAATGTGTTATTTGACTTTTGTGGAAGGACGGGGCATTGTGCACGCCAATGACCCTCTTGACGACAAGAGGTGCACTGGTTAATGTTCACAGGACCCAAGGGCACATTCGCTTGCGGGACATACTGACCTCTAATCTGAGAACTACCCCCTCTGGGGCCTCTAACAATTTGCTGCAATAGCACTTTAGTTTTCAAATCACCTTTTCGTTTTTCAACTCTATCTTTTTCATTATTGACACGGTTCCCGTAGTACTGAGCCATGTGCAGTACTTCTGATTGCGATTTCGCCTGCCAAGCATAATTTGTGACTGGATGTCAGGGTGCAATCCACGTTCAAATTTGTCCACAAATAACCTTTTCCCAGACTCTGTGCCTAGGTCTTGTCCACTGAAACCTGAGAATACCTGTTTGAACCGATTAAAGAACTCGGTAGCACCCTCAGACTTTCCTTGGACACAGGCTGTAAGTTTGTCCCAAATAATTCTTTTCTCTGGAATTATAGTTTTTAATTTTGCAATAATTCTATCAGGCAAAGTCAATATCACCTGAGGCGGTCTTTCACCAGCTGGTCTTTCTCCATCGAGTCTAGTTATATTCACCCATGTATCTCCCAACCCTGGCACGTCGTCTATAGTTCTAACTTGTTTCCACAAATCTACAGGCAGGAGTGCAGGGAATAACAAATCAATATCACCTAAGGGGAACACTGAGGATTGCAAGACGGACTCTATTTCTTTATAGAATCCTGTCGGATTTTTCCTAATATCAGGAATAAATTGTCTAATAGTATTCACTTCCTGTCTTGAGAATGGGAAGTGAACGAACTGCGATACATAATGTGCAGGAATGTTCACAGCAACTATACCCTGTGCAGCATCGGCCGCAACCTCAACCTTTGGGACAAATGTCGGAGGAACCTCTCTCATAGGCAACTGAGAAGTAGGTGGCTCCGAACGCTTACTAAGCGACAGAGCTAAATCGAGCACTAAAGCAGTCGAAGATGAGTCAAGTGAAAAAGCTCTCTTGTAAATACTCAATGGGCCTCATTATGACCCAGACGGTAAGGCGTTAACGGCGCCGTAAAGGGTGGCGGTGCTGTTAACCCCTTACTGCCTAATTACGAGGTCCCTTTGCGGGTTCCCACCTTAATGGCTGGTTTTGGCAGCCGTTAAGGATTGGACCTGCAAAGGGACCTTGGAGGTAATTACGGTACCGCAATTTGCAGTACCGTAACTAATGCCTTCCCCATTTCCATTGAGCCCTATGGGGGCAAAAATGGGAATGGGGAAGGGCCAATGGTGAATGGGGAATTACTGCCCTGCCAATCATGGAATGGGGTGGTAATTCCGCCATTCACCATGGCGGAATCAGTACAATATCGGCGGCAACCATGGCGCCACTAGCGCCATGGTTACCGCCTGGGTCGTAATGAGGCCCAATAACTCTGTGGGACAACTAATCTTTCTTTTTACACAATCATCCAACAGGGACTCTATCATTACCTGTATCACTTTCCTCTGCATTTCTGGCGTATACTGACTATATGTGTCATATACTTCAACTAGAGTTATCGACATATCCAAGTGCGTCCTTCGTAAGAATTCGTGCTTCCTCAGATATCGATTTACGACAAGGAAGGAACCATTTCTGTACATTCATACTTTCCTCCTCATCATCCTCATTCTGCAACTTTTCTAACTCCTTCCTATACCCAAATAACCTCTCAACATGCTCATTTACTTTCTCCATAGTGTCTCTAGAAAACGCTAAAGTATTTAGATCCCTTAACCCTGGCAGGAGATCTGTATTATTTAATTTTCCCCACATTATACATAAATTAATCCCTAAACCTTCAATAAAAACATTTTTCTCAGGAAAATGATTCATAATACAAAGTGTGGCAAAAACATTAGCTTGATCATCCTTCTCCGTACAATGCTTAGCCCATGCAATCAAATCACGTTTCTTCTCTGGTGGTACAGTATTGCGAGTGACAACCTTTGACCCTGCACCTCGATCGACTACAAGCGGGTCAGGACCACTTGGAAGAGAGGGAGCAGGCAAATTCAATGGAGGTACTGTAACTGGTGCGATAAGAAGAGGTGGAGGAGCTGGAGGAAATGGAACATTAGGAGGAGCAAGAACAATGGGAACAACAGCAGGTAAAGCAGGAATAGCAAGAGGAAGAGGCAAAGCAACAGGAAGAGGAACATACAGAGGTGGCGCAGAGGCACCAGGCCTTCGTTCATTTAACAATTTATGTATAAATTCATCGGAAGCATGGAAGTCTTTGTAAGAATATATTTTTTTAATTCCAAGTGAGAAAGCCCTATCCATATTCCTATTCGATTCAGAATGTTTATCTTGGTCATACAATAATGCTTTTTCGGCGTTCGTCTTATGACGGCGCGCATGTTCTCTCTACTTTTAAGTTGCTGCAACACTTCTTTTTTCCAATTCTGCAAAACATCAAGGGGGTAATTCATAGAATTTAGCGCATAAGGGGCGCACACAGCTGGCGCACAGTGTGCGCATGCGAATCCCTGCGCCAGCCGCGTGTGCTAAAATCCATTTCCGCGCACAGCGTATTCATGGATTCCAGCTACCAAAACCAGCCGTGGCGCACAGTGGCGCAGCGACCCTGCAGCAGCGCCAGTTACGCCCCCAAGAACGCCTCTCGCGCAGGGAAAAGCCATCAAAATCCCCAATCCAGCGCAAAGGGCTGCGCTAACCCTGTACCAGCACGACAAGCGGGCTACGTGTATCACTGGGGTGCGCGGGAAGTACCTCACCTCATTTCAGCTGGGTACGTGTATTTCAGGGGTGCACTGGAAGTTCCACACGCGATTCCATCAGGGTACGTGTACATCAGGGGTGCGTGGGAAGTTTCACACGCGATATCAGCAGGGTACATGTATATCAGGGGTGCGCGGGAAGTTCCATACGAGAATGTCCTGGCTATGTGTATTTCGGGGTGCGCGGGATGTTTCACACGCGATATCAGCAGGGTACGTGTATTCCAGGGGTGCGCTGGAAGTTCCACACGCGAATGTCCTGGCTATGTGTATTTCGGGGTGCGCGGGAAGTTTCACATGCGATATCAGCAGGGTACGTGTATATCAGGGGTGCGCGGGAAGTTCCATACGAGAATGTCCTGGCTATGTGTATTTCGGGGTGCGCGGGATGTTTCACACGCGATATCAGCAGGGTACGTGTATTCCAGGGGTGCGCTGGAAGTTCCACACGCGAATGTCCTGGCTACGTGTATCTTGGGGTGCGCGGGAAGTTTCACACGCAATATCAGCAGGGTACGTGTATATCAGGGGTGCGCGGGAAGTTCCACACGCGAATGTCCTGGCTACTTGTATTTCGGGGGTTCGCGGGAAGTTTCACACGCGATAGCAGCAGGGTATGTGTATTCCAGGGGTGCGCTGGAAGTTCCACACGCGAATGTCCTGGCTACGTGTATCTTGGGGTGCGCGGGAAGTTTCACACGTGATATCAGCAGGGTACGTGTATATCAGGGGTGCGCGGGAAGTTCCACACGCAAATATCCTGGCTACGTGTATTTTGGGGTGCGCTGGAAGTTTCACACGCGACATCAGCAGGGTACGCGTATTCCAGGGGTGCGCGGGAAGTATCACACACAAAAACAGCAGGGTACGTGTATTCCAGGGGTGCACGAGAAGTATCACACGCAAAATCAGCAGAGTACGTGTATTTCAGGGGGGCGCGGGAAGTATCACACGCAATTCCATCAGGGTACGTGTATTACAGGGGTGCGCGGGGAGCACCACACGTGAATTGCATGTGTGGGTCCTCCCAGGTGTTCCCTCTACACCCTCCATGGCCCCTGCAGGTGGCCCACACCACAGGGGCCTACCCTGCACATGTCCTGCAGGCATCCCATCCACCATGGCCATGCTCCCCAGCCAACCCACATGTCACCTTGCACTACTGCCCACCAACGCATGTCCCCCTGCACCCCCAGCCACCAGGGGCAGCCTCCACCAGGCCCCCACTCATGTCTCCCATCACCCCCACCCCCCAGCCACCAGGGGCAGCCTCCACCAGGCCCCCACTCATGTCCCCTATCACCCCCACCCCCCTGCAGTGCAGGGGCAGCCTCGAACCAGGCGCCCACCCATGTCTACCACCACCCCCACCCCACAGCAGTGCAGGGGCAGCCTCCACCAGGCCCCCACCCATGTCTCCCATCACCCCCCACCCCCCAGCCACAAGGGGCAGCCTCAACCAGGCCCCCACTCATGTCCCCTATCACCCCCACCCCCCAGCAGTGCAGGAGCAGCCTCCACCAGGCCCCCACCCATGTCTACCACCACCCCCACCCCCCAGCAGTGCAGGGGCAGCCTCCACCAGGCCCCCACTCATGTCTCCCATCACCCCACCCCCCAGCCACCAGGGGCAGCCTCCACCAGGCCCCCACTCATGTCCCCTATCACCCCCACCCCCCAGCAGTGCAGGGGCAGCCTCCACCAGGCCCCCACCCATGTCTACCATCAACCCCACCCCCCAGCAGTGCAGGGGCAGCCTCTACCAGGCCCCCACTCATGTCTCCCATCACCCCCACACCCCAGCCACCAGGGGCAGCCTCCACCAGGCCCCCACTCATGTCCCCTATCACCTCCACCCCCCAGCAGTGCAGGGGCAGCCTCCACCAGGCCCCCACCCATGTCTACCACCACCCCCACCCCCCAGCAGTGCAGGGGCAGCCTCCGCCAGGCCCCCACTCATGTCTCCCATCACCCCCACCCCCCAGCCACTAGGGGCAGCCTCCACCAGGCCCCCACTCATGTCCCCTATCAACCCACCCCCCAGCAGTGCAGGGGCAGCCTCCACCAGGCCCCCACCCATGTCTACCACCACCTTCACCCTCCAGCACTGTGGGGCGCCTGCCAGCAGGCCCCCACTCATGTCCAACTTATGTTCCCCTGCACCCCCACCCCCCAGCACTGTGGTGCACCCTCCACCAGGCCCCCACCCATGTCTACCACCACCCCCACCCCCCATCCACCAGGGGCAGCCTCCACCAGGCCCCCACTCATGTCCCCTATCACCCCCACCCCCCAGCAGTGCAGGGGCAGCCTCCACCAGGCCCCCACCCATGTCTACCACCACCCCCACCCCCCAGCACTGTGGGGCAACTGCCAGCAGGCCCCCACTCATGTCCAACTCATGTTCCCCTGCACCCTCACCCCCCAGGCACCACCTTTGCACTGGTGTTCTTCAATCTTGCCAATGTGTACTTTTTTGTTCATGCGTCCTGTGTAGATGCTAACTTCCAGCGTAGAATCTGCCAGACATCTGCCGCATGGTACAGCCTTAGTACTTGATGCAGGGTATCTCACTTGTACTGTGCATAGGTCAGATGTCCCGCAGGGACATGAGTGCCCATTCATGCTCCATGTGCATTGCACGCATGCCCCTATGTGTCCTTGACTGGATGATCACTGTAATACAAGTCCTTGGTTACATACATTGCCTGCCATCTCATCAGCCTTCCCATGTCAACTGTGGCTCAGTCCTGCGTTGCACACATGTTTAGGGTCTGACAATCTGTGTGGCTCACAGGCCTAAGCCTGTTCAATGGCCAATGACTCTGTCCAACTGTTGTTGTGTCTTCTTCACACATGGGCGGAATCCAGAGTTTTCATCATGTTTCCTGCTTACTGTCCCAGCATCATTTGCAGTGTTGTCACTTGAATCACATTAAGCTGTTGATGCCAGTCAACACTGCCTGTCAATACACAGGTGTATGGTCAGCCTTTTGATACCATGCTAGGCATCCCTGCTTTGGTACTGGGGTGGAGGGGTGCTTGGCTTCTAGATATGGTACACATTGAATGCACAATGCACGTGATGTCTGAATTTGTCATTGCACTGCCTTCACATTTCCTGGGTAATGTTATATATGGGTACGAAGCATCTACATCAGATTGTCTGTTTGTAGAGTAGTTTGTTGCTATGGGGCATGTTTGGTGGTGTGTTTTTTGTGTAATTGGCACGTACAGGTTGTTGACTGTGGCTCTCTTTGCAGCATTTCAGTGCTCCTGTAACCGGACCTGAGAGTGCGCAGGCAGGAGGCCAGCACTCAAAACCAGAGCTAAGTGTCTTGTTGTTTTTCTTTCAAACTGCTCTGCATAGGCTTGCTGGGGGGTGCACTAATGAATGGATGAATGTGTAATTCAATTTGGTATGTTTTATTCCCCCTAATCACCCAGAATCCTATGCAATTTTGAACCCTGTACCCTCTACCCAGTGTTCCTGCTTCCCGTACCTATCCAAGCAACGTTCCCTAACCCTCTTTCCCCGCTGGGGTTGCGGAGGCCTGTGTAAGCCCCAAACTTGCAGGCGCCAAAACCCTAGAGGGGGTGGTTGGTTCATGCCACTCCTAAGCCTGGACTACAGAAGGCCATGACAATGATGTCCAAGTTTGTTTGGATTGTGTATGTGTTCATGCAGGTAGTACATTTTCGTGCATTCCCTACTTTCATGTGTCATTCCTCCTCCCCTCTCCTGCCACTCATTCCAGTTATCCAGTGTGCCAACATCTGTCCCGACTGCATATCCCTGAACCTCCTTCCCCACCAGGGTCTCAGGGGCCTGTGTGAGTTTGACCTTGCAGGCACCCGGGACACGTTGGGGGTGGTTGTTTTGTGACACTCCCGCACCTGTACACGGGACCTGTGACAGTACACATCCGTTCATGGTGCATCATTCTATGTTATGTACCACACATGGTTCACATCCTGTTGTGACATTGTTTTACTGTGCTACCTTGGTTGTTGCATCATTGTGGTAGTACTTGGCCTTTGTGAGGTACTGCTACGTCAAGTCATCTACTGGAGGGTGTTCTGGTTCGTTTTTATGCCTTGGATTTTGTGATTTTGGAAATGAGTGTGGATTCTGATGGTGCAGGCACCTTTTTACACACAAGGTGGGAGATGGTGACGAAGGGTAAAGGTGATCCTGTGGCCAGGTGGAATTGAGGGTTGAAGGCTCCATGACCCAGGTGCAGTTGTTCAGTGGGTCATGGTCATTTGTGAGGGAGGTGGGGGGTTGTTGTTGATAGTTGCCTTGCCCTGCAGTGTGATTGGAACCCTGACATTGTAATGGTGGTATCCTATGTACATGTTGTGTTCTGCTGATCAATGCTTGTTCAAGTGTTGTGTTTACCTTTCAGGTGCGAGGGGATAGTTGTTGTTTGACATGCTGGGGTGTACACATGGTGAATGTTCACATGTGATGTGTTAAGAACACTGATGGTCACTTGATTGCACATGCATTAGTTGAGTGCATGTCCTTGCTGAGCCACACACTTGCACTCTGATTCACTACATGTACTACCACCCTTGCATATCCACGTGTACACTGTTTGCCTTCTGGTGTCCACTGTGTCCCTGCAGCACATGTTCTGTGACCAATTATGGACCCTGTACATGCCTAATTTGCTTTTTGATGTGGTCTGTCGCTTAGATGTGATGCTCAGGGTGTGCATCACACACAATGGCTGTTCACTGTGCTGTGCACTGAGCAGTGTGTTGCAGGAGTAGGACACAGCACACAGAAGCTGCAGTGTTGATTTTGCAATGCACAATGTGCATGTAGACAGGCATTCATTGTTATGTTACGTCTACAACTCTTGTAATGCATTTGGAAATTACTTATTTTGGGTGGGAGGTTGTTGGTCAGTCATTTCATCTGATTCCAGGTCAGGCATCATTGTCTGATGCCACTGTACATTTTGGACATGGCAATGTGTACCTTATTGTTACTGTGTGCATGGGTATTGCTTGCCATGTCATGTTGTGGTTTGGGAGGGTTTGAGTGACATAACAGTGATGGCCATGGCCTGCTTTGCAGGTGTGTGTGATTCACACCTTGCATGTCAGGGTCATCCGCTTCTCAAAGCAACTAGCTGGGGTAGATCTCTCTCCGCGGCAGGGCTCTCCCTCTGGAACAGCCTTCCTGCCTCACTGGAACTTGAGGAGAACCATCTCCGGTTCGGGAAGCACCTCAAGACCTTCCTCTTTGCATCTGCTTTCTCTCTGCCTCTCCCTTGCAAAATTCCTCACTGGAACTGCACTTGATCTGCAACTGGGCCACTCTCACCGACCTCGGTCCCTGGCTCAGCCACTCTCCACTTGCACTGCCTCCCTGGCAACCCCTGCACTGCGGTACTGTCTCTCTATCCCTACAGCCCCCATTCCCAGCACTTGTCTGCACTTACCTTTGCAGTTGCCACCAGCTGGCCTATGTATTTGTTTTTTGGTCTACTTACCCTGTACTGCACTCCTCCCCCTCCCCTTCCCCTTGCACTTTTCCCTTCCCCCTACCCCTGCACTTGCACAATCTAAATGACACCTGGCCTAGTAGTACCGTTGTCTGTCTTCCCTTGTTCCCCCCACCCTGCCTCATCGCACCTTGAAATACTTGTGTATAGGCCATATGATGTCATGTCATATGTGTGCCTTTTGGTCACACAGGATAGCTTGTGTTTAAGTAGCTAGGGATGCAGACAATGTGGCACTTCCATGGGAACTATCTCAGGGTGGTAGGGTTGTGACAGTTGACTGTCTCTTTGTCATCATCGATTGTCACCTGGTATGTGCCAGGCCTGTGTGCACTCCGCAGGGGTTGGAGTTTAGGTGAAAAATGTGGCCACAAGCTGGGTCCGGGCTTCCTCGCCATGTGCCCTGTCCCCTGCCATGGACAGCGCCTTTGCCTGTGGTTGGTGATGTGGGGGCACCACCATGTCCACCGGGACGCCCTGCCGTGTTGCAACATTGTGCAGGACACATGCTGCCACAATGATCCTGCACACTACTGGTGGTGAATAGAGTAGCTGCCTGCCACAGCGGTCAAGGGAGCAGAAACATGACGTGAGCACTCCGAATGTGCGCTCCATTATGGCCCTGGTTGCAATATGGGTGGCATTGTATCTTACCTGGGGTGGTGTGGTGGGGTTCCGGATTGGCGTCATCATGTGGTTGCTCAGAGGGTAGGCACTGTCCCCTGGGGAGGTGTAAATGGTTGTGATAATTGGGGTTTGTTTATTTGTGTGTGTGTGTGTGTGTGTGACATGCATGCATGTGCAAGGGCATTTGTACTCACCTAGGAGCCATGTGTCGCCATGCTGCCCAGCTTCCAGGGCCCGGCTCAGGGCGGACATTCTGTATATGAAGCTGTCATAGGTGGAGCCAGGGTAGTTTGCATAGACAGAGGTGATGATTCCCTTTGCATCGCATACCACCTGTACATTGATGGAATGTCAGTGCTTGCGGTTTCGGTAGATGTGCTCAGTGGCCCTAGGTGGACGTAGGGCCACATGGGTGCAATCTATGGCACCGAGCACTTTGGGAAAGTGTGCCACCCTGAAAAAATCCAGGACAAAGGCCTGCCTTTCTGCGGGTGTTCTGGGCATGTATATGTGCCTGCGGACTGAGGGGCGCGCTGTCATGATTGCCAGTACCTGGTGTAGGCAGCGTGACAGCGTGGCCTGTGAGACCCCCCACTATGGCAGTAGTCCGCTGAAATGACCCAGTGGCCAAAAAATGCAGGACATTGAGCAGCTTCTCCAAGGGGCTCAATGCTTGGGAGCAAAGGGTGGGGGATGTAAGGTCATCTTCCCACTCCCTGACCAGGTCTAGGATGATGTGGGGTGGAAACCTATACCTGCCATAGACCTGGTCGTCAGGCATCCCAAAAAGGCTTGTCCGTGGTGCGAAAATGTGTGCCCTGGCTATTCTCCTCCTCCTGCGGGATCCCACGATCAGTGCTGCCACAAATGGGGAATTCATCGTAGCTGTATATACGTGTTTGTTGTTTGCGCGCACTTGTATACTGTGCGCGGGGACGCTTCCGCCTGCCTTCGTGTGGCGGATGCGTTGACGCCTGTGTGCGTCTTTTGCCGTGTGCGGGTTTCCCGTATTC
Source organism: Ambystoma mexicanum (assembly GCF_040938575.1). NCBI lineage: Eukaryota > Metazoa > Chordata > Amphibia > Caudata > Ambystomatidae > Ambystoma > Ambystoma mexicanum. The sequence goes on along the minus strand of NC_090923.1, from coordinate 263,265,804 downwards.
GAATCCTATGTGCGCTTTTGCTGTGCGCGTGGCGCACGCCGTGTATGCCTGAGTGCGCCATGGCTGGATTGGGCGCACGGAAAACAGCGGGAAACACGCGCAGCGTCTTCCTTGAATCGCACACGTGCGTGTGCGCTGCGTTTCTCGCGCTTGCGCTACGGCGCACGTTTGCTCCATGAATCGTCCCCTATATGTGTTATCAGGATTGTTTGCTGCATTTCTGTGAAGTAATAACATTTGCATACACAATGGGTATGTACTGTGTAAGTAAATGTTGTCAACAATTGGTGGTAATTGAAATAGAATATTCATTGCTACATTTGCGTAGCAACTTACACCAACTATATTTGAGAGTTTAAATGGACCAGGTAGTTCTGTATCTGACTGCTTTTTTTGGAGTTTGTCTTCCTTGTTTGAAGAAGTACTTGGTTTACTTCCCTAATTGATTATTTTTTGCTTGTGGTACTTGATGAAGTATTACTTTCTTTTACTCTCTTTGGAGGATTTGCAGTGACATCCTGTTGCATTTCTGTTTGATTTATTTTTCTTTTATAACGTTTTACTTTTTGTGGAACAGAATATGTGGGCCTGATCACAACATTGGCGGTAACCCTTAAATCGGGCGGTAGCACTGTTACCACTGTATTTAAGGGTCCACCAAATCAGGACTTCGGCGGATTTCGCCCCAGCTCTGAGCTTGGGGGAAATCTGCCAAAAATGTGCGCTATTACCGCCGGCGGGAAATCCGCCGGTGGTAAGAGCGCGAGAATTCCACATTGAGCCCAATGGGGAATGGGGAATTCCGAATGGGCTCAATGGGGAATGGGGATTAACATTACCGCCAAACTCGTGATCCGGCGCTATTAGCGCCGGGGAGTTCGGCGGTAGGGCTAATACCACCAGCGGTAATACTGCCGGCGTTACCGCCAAAGTCGTGATCAGGCCCATAATGTTCTTTAGGACATTTCCATTTTCGGTTGATTACGAACTTTTCAGGACATCAATTGTGTTCTTAGAACAGTTTCAACTTGCTAGCGAGCAGTACGGACAGGAATAGTGTTCTTTAGGACGCCTCCATTTTCGTTTGATTACGAACATTTCAGAACATCAATTGGGTTCTTAGAACAGTTTCAACTTGCTAGCGAACAGTACGGACAGGTATAGTGTTCTTTAGGACACCTCCATTTTCGTTTAATTACAAACATTTCAGGACACCGCGTGTGTTCTTAGAACAGTTTCAACTTGCTAGCGAACACCATGGAAAGGTATAGTGTTCTTCAGGACACCTCAATTTTCGTTTATTTACGAACATTTCAGGACATCACGTGTGTTCTAGAACAGTTTCAACTTGCTAGCGAACAGTACGGACAAGTATAGTGTTCTTCAGGACACCTCCATTTTCGTTTAATTACGAACATTTCAGGACACCGTGTGTATTCTTAGAACAGTTTCAATTTGTTAGCAAACAGTACGGACAGGTATAGTGTTCTTTAGGACACCTCCATTTTCGTTTAATTACGAACATTTGAGGACACAGCGTGTGTTCTTAGAACAGTTTCTACTTGCTAGCGAACACCACGGACAGGTATAGTGTTCTTCAGGACACCTCCATTTTCGTTTTTTACGAACATTTCACAACACCCACACTGTCCGCGGACACCTACATTGTTTTAAAAAAAATAAAAAACGGGAACTAATTACAACACAATATAAAAATGTTACTTTATTTAACATATATTAATCATTTATGACAGAGAAGGTGAGGCAGAAACAGAAACAAAACAGGAGAATTAGGGGTTTCAACATGATTGGTATCAGGTGAAGAAGGGAAGGAAGTCTCATCAAAACGTGTTGGGTTATGGAGAGGGTTTGGGGATAATTGACTGGGATATGGTGAGGGGGGAGAAGTACATGTGGGACAATGGTATGAGGTTTTTGTTTTAAAATTATCCTCAACACCTCAACAAAAGTTTTCAAATTATTAAAATTGGTCAATAATAAATCCATTTTTTCTTTTATGCTGTCAAGCATGTTTTCCATAACAGTTTCTTCAGAGATATTTTCTATTTTGGTATGCTCTGTACAAAAAGAAATATATATGTTAAATATATATAAAATAATAACAATTAAATGGTTTATATTGTAAAGTGTGTACCATTAACTTCACTATCTTCTGACATTTCGGCATGTGGGAAGTGCTCCTCTAGCCATTCCAGAGTACTAGACATTTCTGTGAGAAAAAAAAAATATATAGTATTATTTTTTAATCTAATGCAGAAAGTTTATAAATATAAAAGTGAAATGAAGTACACCTACTATTTCAGGTAAGATATGTCCTGAGTACTCTGTAGGTCTGGTCTTGGTCTTTGTTGTGGAGTGTCTGTGAGGTAATTATGTTGGAAGCCAATTTATCTTCTCTTGGTATATTCCTTTTTAGAACATATTGTATTTAAATGAATGGTTAGTGTGGTACATATATGGGTTACATTTCTTATTTATTACTACATATAATATGTATGTGTACTACTTTGTGAATTTTTTAAATGTTATCATGTTGTAATATAATAATTAAACATACTCCCCCCAGACTTTTTAGGTAGTGGTACTGTGGTCCAAACATGTCCGCGGACATCAAAAAAGTTCACGGACATCATATTCAGTAGAAGTGGTTCAGTATGTTCCATATTACATGTACATAAAGTCAAAGTTACTATTGTTAAGCTTTGCTACTAAAAACCTATGAAATTCAGTGAAAAAACTTTGTTAAAGGGACATTATGGTTCCAAGTAAAAGCGAAAAACCCTTGAAATTCGCCAGATATGGTAAGCTAAGCAACCATAACTCGCGCCGCCACCATGCACTGCTAAGACTAACACCCAGGACATCAAAGATGACATCACAAATGTCATTGATGACATCACTGATGACATCACATATGCATGTACCTTTCATGAAAAGTCTGTATAAGGATTTCTTATTGTAATGTTAATAAAAAAAGTGTGAAGGATCATTGGAATAAATATCAAATGCTAATTAGTCCATCCAGTATACTAACGTGCTCTAGTAGAAACCTAGGCATTGTGTGCAGCAAACATGATGGAGATGCAATATTCATAAGCTTGCCATGTTGAATAGTGAAATGATAACTGTTTTCTTATTAGACTTTTGAATACTGTGAAACATGTTATAAGTAGATAATAAAAACCACTTACTACATAATTGCATTATTATAGACAAAACACAAAGACAACACCACATACAAATATGAGTATATACAAAGAAATTGAAGTAAGAGAAAAATAGCAGCAGTAGTAGCAAAAAGTGTTCATAACCTAACTGATTACCTTTATGCAGATAAATGATTGTTCTGTTTCAAAGCTGCTACTTACCCTATGTATATATATCACATGATGTGCCTGGACTCTAATGAAAGTAGTGTGAATACAAGATATCAAAATAGGAGCTTATACAGGGATAGTACAGTAATACAAAAACAACAGAACTATCAGAATGTGCTGACAACTCTACTGATTATTTTAATGCACAGAAAGGATTGCTATCTTTCAAGCTTGTGTCTTCCCCTATGTATATGTTTCATATAATATGACTGGACCATAAGGGAATTATTGTAAGAACATACTTGAAGGATAAGTTTACAAATATACTACCTTTCACACTTTTAATTCCTGACCGTTACTGAAGAAAACCATGTGGCCTAGATATGTCAGTAAAGGAAAAAAGGGGGAGCCAGACATGTAATGTCATCAGTGATGACATCAATGACATTTGTGATGTCATCTTTGATGTCCTGGGTGTTAGTCTTAGCAGTGCACGGTGGTGGCGGGAGTTATGGTTGCTTAGTTTACCATAACTGGCGAATTTCAAGGGTTTTCGGTTTTACTTGGAACCATAACGTCCCTTTAACAAAGTTTTTTCACTGAATTCCATAGGTTTTTAGTAGCGCAACTTAACCATAACGTCCCTTTAACAAAGTTTTTCACTGAATATATATATATATATATATATATATATATATATATATATATATATATATATATATATATATATATATATATATATATATATATATATATATATATATATATATATATGGTTAAGTTGCTGTTTCCATAGGAAGAGCACTTTTTGGGCAGCTTATAACTTCGCTCTCCCTGGACGGATCATCACCAATCTTTGCAAAAAAAGTAGTTGGGTCACTCTGAATTTATTTGGAAAGTTTGGTGAGGATTCATCCAGGGGGGGAAAAGTTATAGGGGGGGTCCCAAAACTTTTTTTTCCCATCAACTGAATGGGAAAAAACTTTGCGCACGGCTACAGCCCGAACCGCTGGACGGATTTACACCAAATTTGCGGCAGGAGCGGCGGCCTGGTCCCAAAAGCGTGCCTTTGTAAATTCGGTGTAAATCTGTCCAGTAGTTTTTTTTAAAAATGACCAAAATGTAAGGCAAACAAATTTGTGATATCTGTGTTCGCTTCGCGGACGGACTTCCCTGTTCGTTCCGCGGACAGCACCCCGATTGGCCCATGGCCTTGCGTCATGTCCACGGACATGCGACGTGTTTGGTAATTGGACGGCGAGGGGCATGGAGCGCGTCAGATTTTCTGTGGCGCCCGCCATCTTGTATTCGCAGTCGACCGCGTACAGCGCAGTGAAACGTGGATAAAAAATTGTATTTAGTGCCATGTGTTGGTGTGTAAGAGTGTTTGGGGAGGGTGGGGGAGTATGAGATTGGTTCAATGTTTTGTTTTTTTATGTGCTAGATGTTTTTGTTGCGTTTGATTTGTCCGCGGAGAACACGGCTGTTCTGACATTTTGTAAATAAACTAAATGGTGGGGTGTTTAGAGGACGGAGTATGTGTCATTTTTGTTCGCAAGGAAGGTAAAAATGAGCTATGAACACTCGCGGTGTACTTAATTGTTCCTAAATACACAAACTGGGGGTGTCCTCAGGACGCTGTCCGTATTGTTATCTGTCTAGTTGAATGTGTTCTAAGAACACTTGCAGTGTCCCGAAATGGTTGCAATTACACAAAATGGGGGTGTTCTGAGAACGTTGTTTGTATTGTTCGTTGTCAGGGTGAAAGTGTTTAAAGACCACTCCTTTTGTCCGCTACTAGTACAATTTCCTAGGGGCGTCAACTGACTTTTTGTCCACTAAAGAAACGATAAATCCGGCTGGTGTGCGCCGACATTATGTGATAATCCTATGACTGGCGCTATTGACCTGGCTGACTTGCTTTTGCGACACTAAATCATATCTCCCGCCCCTAAGCCTGATATTATCAAAGCATTCATATTCCCCTCCTCTCTCCGTGACATTACAGGGTGCGTAATGAAACAGTAACTGGAGCAGTAACAGATTCTTCATTTGTTTTGATATTATAAAATTTTGGAGCAGTTAGATACCAATTGGCGTATTCTAACTGTCTATTTTTTAAATATATTTTAGTGGTTTTGATTTATCTATTTGGATATTGTTAAATTTTGGGACAGTTAGATACCAATTGGCGTATTCTAACTGTGTATTTTTTGGCCTAATTTAGTGGTATTCATTTATCTGATTAGATGTAGAATCTTTGAGCTGTTAGATAGCTTTTGGAGTATTCTAACAGTTTATATTATTTTAACACAAATTTATAATTTTGGGACAGTTAGATACCAATTGGCGTATTATAACTGTGTATTTTTTGGTCTAATTTAGTGGTATTCATTTATCTGATTAGTTGTTGTAGAATCTTTGAGCAGTTAGATAGCTTTTGGAGTATTCTAACAGTTTATATTTTTTTAACACAAATGTATTTAAAGGTTTAAATACAGTTTATTTATCAAATTTTGGTTTTAAGAACATCAAATAAGCATTTGTAAGATTTGCTGGTAATCTCTGCTTTAGAGTAATGGTACTATCATTACATTCAAGCCATCCACATTTCTTTTTTATATATGCAGTGTAGTGCCCTGAATTGGTTGTGGCTCCTGCGTGGTAGATTATACCTATTGTTGTGAAGGTTTTCTTACCAAGTGATATTTGACCATTTGTGAATCCAGTCAGCTTGCAGTTGTTTTTGGTACCATCTGCATTGTAACGTAGAAGCATTAGTATTACGTATTTACTATGTGTTTGTATTACTAACGTGGAGCGATTATCTGAATTGCAGGTAGAGCATAATCTACCATGGTTTGCATTTTGTACAAGTTGCTGAAATGGAATGGATTCACAATTTGGTATTGATATATATATATGAAGCATTCATTGGGGATTTCTTCTTGTGTCACATTGTTGCAGAGAGTGCCTGTATGTTTCCACATGTATGAAATCTGAAAGATTTCATTTATAGGTATGTTTTTGTTTTCCAGTACTTGTAGTAAGTACATTAGAAATTCTTGTGGATTTTCCTGTGTGTTTATAGTGAATTTCACCATTCCAGCACAGTAGTCCAATTGTCGTCTTATTCCAAAAACACTATATGTGTTGTCAGGATTGTTTGCTGCATTTCTGTGAAGAACTAACATTTGCAAACACAATGGGTCTGTACTGTGTAAGTAAATGTTGTCAACAATTGGTGGTAATTGAAATAGAATATTCATTGCTACATTTGTGTAGCAAATTACACCAACTATATTTGAGAATTTAAATGGTCCAGGTAGTTCTGTATCTAACTGCTTTTTTTGGAGTTTGTCTTCCTTCTTTAAAGAAGTACCTGGTTTAATTTCTCTAATTGATTCTTTTTTGTTTGTGGTACTTGATGAAGTATTAGTTTCTTTTACTCTCTTTGGAGGATTTGCAGTGACGTCCTGTTGCATTTCTGTTTGATTTAGTTTTCTTTTACAATGTTTTAGTTTTTGTGGAACAGAATATGTGTTTAGATGGGGAGTGTATAGTGAGCGAAGTCTATTATATTCTAAAATGCAAGGAATATCAGCGTTTACTTTACTTGCACCAAAGTTGATTAGAAATAGACCGTCAAGTGTACGCAAGCATGATAGTGCTACGTAGCTCATGCCTTCTTTAAAGACTGTGTTACCAATATCTATCATTGCTTTGTCTAGGGTAAGACCTTGTGATTTATGAATCGTGACTGCGTATGCAAGAGTTAGAGAAAATTGTTCTCTGCGTACATACATATCTTTGAAGAGAAGGAATCTAGCTGTTGAGCGTCCTATCCGTTTTACTTCTGAAAGTTTGTCAAAGAGTATATTGACAAACTGAATTTTGTTGTCACGTGGGTATGTTTGAAAGCCAACAACTGTACCCAGTGCTCCATTAACTAGTCCTTGGTCCACGACAAGGTTACGTTTAAGCATTACTCTGCAATTTAAGGATAATTTTAACATCTTTTCTAAGCCTGCTGTGTTTGAGATTGATCTTTCTAAATTATTTAGTCTTGTTGTGGCTTGGTCACACATGGGTAGTGTCATACCATGTACATCTAGTTTGTTTGTGGCGCTAATTTCCATTATTGGTTGCATTTCTTTACTTAACATTATTTCATTGAATTTGAGATAGTTTGCAAGAGTTGGCATTAAGGCCATACAATTGACATTTTTGTGGGCTAATTGTTCCATAACATCTGTAGTACATGCATTATCGCCATAAAGTGCATTAATGTGCCAGGTTTTCAATGTTGCTTCTGCTTCTTTAGAAAGTATACCAACTCTCAAACTTTTTAAAATGTTGGCATAAGTGAGATCTGCAGATTGGCGCATGTTTTCTGTTAATTCTCTGTATTGGAAATGTTGCCAAAGGTTGACATTTCCAATGCTGCCAACAGTTTTACGGCAGAGTTTGTGCCCTAATGTTTTAAAAATAGGTTCACCTTTTACTGGTGTTAATTGAAGCAGATCTCCAAAAACAATAATGTGTTTTCCTGCAAAGAGCTCTTCATAGTCTGTTTTGAGTACTTCTTGTAATCTGAGGTGAATCAAAGCTAACATCAGGTTGGAGACCATGCTCACTTCAGCTATTAGTAGCATTTTCATTTGTTTCAATACTCTGCGTAATTCCATTGCAGCTTCTGTAGAAAGTTTGTAATAGTCTAATTTGTTCTGGTGTTCTACTGGTAATAGTAGTAATCGGTGTAATGTAACACCACCTATGTTGTAGGCAGCTAAACCTGTGGGGGCAGTTACAACAGCTGACAGTTTGTTGTTTGTCAATTGTTGAAGGAATTTACTAATGATCAGTAGTATAGGTTTATAATTATGGCAGGAACATTCTTTATTTTCATGTTTTACACCATGTGCAATTTGTTTTGTTACTTCTTGAAAAATGCTACTTTGATCATTGTTTAGTTTTGATTGTAGTATAGTTAAGTCTTCCTTATCTTCATACTGACACATGGTGTTTTCTACTTCTATCATAGCTAATTCTGCCTCATTTGTTATTAGTGGTTCTCCCAGTGGTTCTTGGCTTCCTGTTACAGAAGGTTGACTACTGTCAGGAGTATCCTTATCTAGTTGGGCTTGGAGTTCTTCTTCATGTTGCTGTTCATTGTGCAACATTGCTTTGAAAGCATCCTCATATGAGTCATAGTTATCTAGTAATTGTTCTTCTTTTCTCCATGGTTTGAAGAGTTGTAGCAGGGACATGTAATATACTTCTTTATGTTGAGGAGTCTTCAATGACAAGGATCCAAAGAACAAAGTTCTCCAGGTGTTAGAATATCTATGTTTGTTTTGTTTTTATTTGATATGCGTAGGAAATCATGTAAGTCTTCCCATGCATATTCTGCACAACTTAATGTAACAAACCAAGTGGGTGGGCCAAGGTTTCTGATCATACAACGTACATCTCCATGACGTCGAAACCAGTACTCTTTAGTACCACGCATATTTGCTAATAGATTTGTAATATTTGATTGTAAAACCTCATCCTTTTGTTGCACTTTCTCTAATAATTGTGTATCTGTCATATTTTGAAAGTGTGATCCTGATTTTAATATGTGTGCAACTCTGTAACATAAAGTTACTAGTTCACTTTCAAAGAGTAGGTGGAATATGTATTCCACATTTTGTCTAAATCTGGGATCTTCTGAATACATCCGTAATGAGCGGTATTCTGAAGCTGATATTTGAATAGGTCTATCATCATGCCTTCCTCCTTTGCCAGTAGGAAAGAGTAGAGGAAAAGCAGATGCTTCTATACTTTTTTCCCATATACTGAATGGCGATCCTTTTGTTTGACGCATTTGGTAAGTTTCTAGTACATCTTGTATGGTGTCATTACAGTGCAAAGGATGAATTGTATAATGGTCTAAAGTATTTGATATTGTAGCAGGATCTAGTAGCTCAAATTGACCAGCTTCTTGTGTTTCTTGAATTATTTCAGTTGTATCTTTCAAGTTTTCTTCAATATTAATTTCTTTGTAATATTCATTATTCTCTTTAAGATATTGCAGGGCTTCTCTAACTTTATGTAAATCTACCAGTTGTTGCCATATTTTTTTGTCTTTTGTAGGTACTCCATTTACTGATATAATTAAAGATTGCTGCATTGGACGTTGCACTCCTAGAGTATGTACATTTTCTTTTAGATTTAATGGTAAATAAACTACTTTTCCACGAATGCCTTTTACCAATTCAGAGGGAGGTAATTTTGCTGTTTTGGTTGAAGGCGTATTATTGCTTGAAATGGGTGTACTGTTTGAATTATGATGCTCTCATATAAATTAAGTTGTTTTAGAGGTTTTGGTACTAGGTATAATTCCAAATTATTTGTGATAGAACGTGAAGGAGTTTGGTTGTTGTCAAGTTTTGTAGTGCAATAACTGCAAAGTATTAAGGGCTCAGTTATTTCATATTTGTTTTCTGCTAGAAGGTAGAGAGTTAATTCAAACCATTTAGAATTCATTGTCTTCTATTTTGTATGATAGGTCCACAGTTTTTGTGTTACTTTTATAAAAAAAAATCTACGGCACCATACACATACATGGTTTGGTACTTCAGCTGATGTACTTTTAAATTTTAGTATTTCTTTTTTGTATGTGTTTAGCAAAAGGTTGCCATGTGTAGAATTGTTGCTTAATTGGTTTAAAGCTATTTCATTCTGTAAATGGCTTTCACTTCCAAAATATTTTTTCTGGATATAGTGAATTTCTTCAAGTAGGTCTTTTGCTGTACCATGTAGAAGGATGTTATTTAACTTTGCTAATGCTAAAGCAGGACTTTTAGCATAGTACAGTTTATAGACTAGATTTCCTATAGTTGAATGATGTGTTGATATCCTTTTGATATCATGGAAAGTGGTTTTACAAGTAGGTCCTGTAATGCAGGCCAATGAATGTCCTTGTAGTCCTGTGTACTTGCGCACTGGACAGGTATCTATATTTTGCAGTAATTTTGATTTTGTCTTTGCTTTTTACATATTTATTGAGGAATTGGTGTAAAGATTTGAAACATTGTTTGGGCATGTTACACATTGACGTGCATGGCCATTTGTACACTAGACGTTCTGATTCAGTTGAATGGAGGGGTAATTCTAAGTTTTCAGGGCATATTTTTGTAAGGAGTACTTCTTGTTCCATTATGGTATTATTCACATTTTCATAACCTCAACCACTGCTATTTATGGCAATTGTATTCGTTTGCTTTTGTTTGTACGCTTCTTCATTAAAATATGGTTCTGTGCTCGTAGTGTGATTCCATTCACCTCCGCAGATACTTAAGAAGTTCTTTCTGTTGACATTTTGCTTATTGAGAAGTCTTTTTTGTAATTTAGTTATTAGTTTTGTTACTGGTTTCATTTTGTTTAACAGTAAAATACATACATTTCTTTTGAGAAGAATTGCACTGTCCATCAATGCTTCTAAGATTAATTTCCTACGATAGGTTTTAAGCTTTGAACCTAATTTCTCTCGTGTTTTTATAAGATTTTGAAGGACTTTGTGACGGTATATTTTGGCTAAAATACTTTTCTTGGTATGCTTACTTTGCACTATATTAAAATTTGAAGAAGTAATTTTATCTGTACTGATAGCTGATTTTCTGTTAACTGTTTTTTGGTTTGTTTTACATTTTGATAGAGGAAGCGAAGTTGTTGTACTTGAAACTTCTTGTGTTTCACTAAATGATTGTATTAGCTGTTTTGTTTCAACTTTTTTTTTACAAATTTTGCTAGAGATGGATGCTTATGTTGGACCCCTTTATTTTCATTTGCTCTACTTTTGCGTTGCTTTCTACGGACTTGTCTTTTGGTAGGCATTCTTTAGGGTCTGTTGAAAAAAATAAAGAATATATGGGTTGGGGTCGCTGTTTAAGACATGGAAATTTTTGGACAAAATGGTACAAAATCTCTATTTTAAGAAACCAAAATAGCTCGTATTAATGTTATAGTATATTTGATTAATAATACAAATATTATGGTGATATTTTACTTACTTTCTTTTTAAATTAACAGGTAACTTCTTAGTTTTTCTTTCTTCTTCGAATTCGGCTGCTTCTTTTCAGGAAACTGGTCTTCACTGCAATTGTAAAAGCTTCAAATTAGTAACTTTGTTTGTATATAGCACTGTTTTTAATTTAGATATTGATTTTTTTAATTGAAATCCTCAGTGCCTTCTGTAAAACCATTAAACGAATTTATTTACATAAGATACATTGCATCAGTTCAGTACATATGTTATGTTCTTAATGAACAAATTGTATTGAATGACTAACTGTAGCAAAAAAAATATCTTTACTATGTCTTGTGAAATTTATAATATATTAGTGAATACCACTATTTCTGTAAGTAAACTGTTATAGGTAATAGCGCCTCAATGTCATGTCTAATTTAAAGTAATTAAGTAAATAAATAAATAAAAACAAAAAATATGAAATTGTATAAGTATTTTTATAAAGGTTTAAACATAGATTGTGTTTGCATCCAATTTTGTTGGAATATATGTAGTCTATATATTTCATTTAAAAAATGTTAGTTTAACATGATTTGAGTGTGTGTGTATAAAGAAAGTAAAAAGTATAAAGGTTTATAAGTGATAGTTGATTTTAGGAAATTGAAAAAAGTACAGTAAATCCATTTTACAGATTTTACAAGGTAAAAGTCTGTTTGAAAATGTGTTCATCTCATAGCTCTCAACTCACACGCTTTTGGCGGGTGTCACACGCCTTGTAAAGGGCAGACTCACCCGCCAAGCCTCCTGCACGCCCATTCATTCCAATGGGCGTCTCACCCACCAAAAACAAAATTGGGTGATTTCACCCGCCTGTAAAACAAAAATGGTTGTGAGCTATGTCATCTACTATACAGAAAATATGCATACCTGAAGTTTGTGTTCATGCATATGGATATGCATGGAGCTGCAAGTAGAAATCTTGAAGACTTGTGCAGTATTTCTGGTAGATGCTGCTTGCCAATGATATGACACTTGTACTCAGAGAGATTCAGAGTACATTTGTAGTGCTGATCTATGATGATGCAGTTAGATGTAGAGGTCTTGAATGTGATTGGTGCATGGTCATGTGATTTTTGAGGTACGTCCAATGAGGGAATGGCAGAGAGAGTGTAGTGGAAATGGTAGAAGGGCTGTTCATGTTACGATATGTCCGCGGACATGGCGGTAGTTCGCGGACATCAGGAGTTACATCCGGGGATTTTTGGGTTCAGAAGTCATGCAAATGAGAATAAGCACTGAAAGGGATTGGTCAGGAAAGTTTGGTGGATGTGTTGTGCCAGGAGAGATTTTCTCAGATACTCTTTTTGCTGAGAGAACAAAAGATAGCTATGGCTGTGTGTTTCAGAAAACAGATTGTTTCGATTTTAGGAGATTCGTGGATACATTGGTTGAAGTTGCATGCAGAAAGCTCTGGAATAGCTGTAGATCTTGGATTCCCACATGTGGAAGTACACTGGCATGGAGTACGTGGAATGAAGTGGTTGGACTTGCTACCTCTCTGTGCTACTTTGGAGACAGAGCAACATCCAGACATAATTGTAATTCATTGTGGAGGGAACAGTTTAGGACATGTGACTGGAATTTTTTTGCAATTTGCTATGAAAGAAGGACTTAGGAAGGTTATGGACATGTTTCCTAATTCTCAAGTGATATTTTCACGGATTGCGCAGAGACAAATGTGGCTTCGTTCTTCTTCATTTGGTCCACAAATGGAAAAAGCAAGGCGCAATGTTAATAAGGCTGTTTGTGGCTTTCTAAGAGATTTTGGCATGTCTTCTTTTCACAATGAAAATATTATGTTTTGTAGTACATACATTTTTCGCAGAGATGGAGTCCATCTTACTTATGCTGGCAATCAGATTTTTCTGAGAAATATACAAAATGCATTGCAACCTTTTTTGGAATTACAACAACGATTTTGAAGTAGATGTTAAGCATTTACAATTTTTGACTTACAAACAACACCCAAAGGCTCTTTTCAGAGCCACCACTTCTTTCCAGAGAAAATGACAATGTTTGTGATGGAGTAGCAACCCAATTTTTTTAATGTTCGCGAACTGTCCGCGGACTTCTAAAAAATACAAAGAGCCCCGCTTCATTTATTTTCACTTCTATTTTTTAACTGGGAAAGGCGGCTCTGAAAAGAGCCTTATTTTTTTTTGATTTTTGTAATTTTGGTTTTTTTTTTGGCTTTTCACACACGACACACCAGAAGGGTAAAGGAGGGTAAAGGGGGGGAAACCAACCACAGGGATAAGAAAGGGCGAGCTGAGAGAGGAATATGTAGAGTGGGTTTTATTTGGGTAGTGAGCAGGTCTTCTCGTGCTCTGAGACGATAGTCTCAAAAGCACTCCGAAGTCGCTCCCCGCTGCAGAGTACTGTGTCACAGTACATACATACAACTGTGACCCTCGAAAGGTAAGGGTCATCAACATTCTGTATGGCCTGTGAGGCAGCTTGAGAAAGACGCTGTCCCACAGAGGTGGTCCTTGTGGTGACAGGATCAGGAACAGAGGATGAAGTAGAGGAAATCAACCTGCTACGTTCTTTGCAAGGTACAACTTTGCGAATAGCCCCAGAGTGAAATTACCTCAGGTGTCGCTTCATAGTAGTGCCCCCAATCTGTAGTTACCATGCTTCCCGCGACTTAGTATCATTTTGCACTCATTGCAGGTAACATGGTTCGCACGAGCCTTAGGACCATTCCCAGGAATGGTAAATAACCGCCATACCCAAGACTCACGCCTAGTGCGGGTAGTAGGGATTTCCTCTACCTCATTCTCATCATCCTCTTCTTCCTCCTCCGCATCCTCAGTTCTGTTCCCCTCTTCAGGCCCTTGGGCAGGTGGTGGTGGTGGAGGGGGTGGTGGTGGTGCTGAAGCAGGTGCAGCACCAAGTGGCAGTTCAGCAGCCAAGGATGCCATCTCGATAATGGTGTAGTCTGCAGGTGGCAGCAAAAATCACTGTGTTCTGAAGAATAGCCAGAAACACAATGGGAATAAGTTCTTGGTCGTAGTCTTTTATAGGGGTGCTTGTGCGCGGTCCGCGGACATGCGCACTATGCGCAGACAGATCGAACACAAAAAAAGGATCGGAAAGTTTCAAAAGGTATATAGAAACTCAAGATTGCTATGTGGGACTTGTGCCATGGTGAGATTTTATTGAAAAATATTATGGATTAACTGAAAATGTACTTTTAAATTGTTCGGGGACACGAACAGTGTCCGCATTTCAGGACACACGATGAGCGTGGGCACGGTCATATGATCTGTTTGCGAACTAGTCTGCGAAGGAAGCGCCTGTCCGCAGGACACCAAGTGCACAGAGATTGGTTAGCACATGGCATTGATGTCCTACGGACACTGTTCGGGTTCTGAAGTAATTATAAGTGCGTCACACGTGACACGAACATTTCAGGACACCGCGTGTGTTTTTAGAACAGTTTAAACTTGGTAGCAAACAGTAAGGACAGATATAGTGTTCTTCAGGACACGTGTACTTTAGTTTATGTACGAACATTTCAGGACACCAATTGTGTTCTTAGAACAGTTTCAATTGGGTAGCGAACACTACGCACAGGTATAGTGTTCTTCAGGACACCTCCATTTTCGTTTATGTACGAACATTTCAGGACACCAATAGCGTTCTTAGAACAGTTTGAACTTGCTAGCGAACAGTACCGAACAGGTATAGTGTTCTTTAGGACACTTTAATTTTTGTTTGTTTACGAACAATTCAGGACACCGCGTGTGTTCTTAGTACAGTTTCATGTTGCTAGCAAACACTACGAACAGTTGTACTGTTGTTCAGGACACATCATTTTCGTTTATTTACGAACATTTCAGGACAGCAATTGTGTTCTTAGGACAGTTTTAAGTTCATAGCGAACATTACGGACAGATATAGTGTGCTTTAGAACACTTTCATTTTTGTTTCTTTACGAACATTTCAGGACACCACGTGTACGAACAGTACGAACAGGTGTGGTGTTCTTCAGAACACCTCCATTTTCGTTTATGTACGAACATTTCAGTACACTCGCACTGTCCGCGGACACTTTTATTGTTTTTTAAAAAAAAAACGGAAACTATTTACAATACAATATAAAAATTAAACTTTATTTAACATATAATAATAATTTATGACAGAGAAGGTGAGGCAGAAACAGAAACAAAAACAGGAGAATTTGGGGTTTCAACATGATTGGTATTAGGTGAAGAAGGGATGGAAATCTCATCAAAACGTTTTGGATTATGGAGAGGGTTTGGGGATAATTGACTGGGATATGGTGAGGAGGGACAAGTACATGTGGGGCAATGGTATGACGTTTTTGTTTTAAAATGATCTTCAACAAAAGTTTTCAAATTATTAAAATTGGTCAACAATAAATCAATTTTTTCTTTTATGTTGTCAAGCGTGTTTTCCATAACAGCTTCTTCAGAGGTAGTTTCTATTTTGTTATGCTATGTACAAAAAATATATATATATGTTAAATGTGTACAAAATAATAATATTTAAATGGTTTATATTATAAAGTGTTTACCATTAGTTTCACTATCTTGTGACATTTCTTCATGTGGGAAATTGCCCTCTAGCCATTCCAGAGTACTAGACATTTCTGTGAGAAAAAAAAAAAGATAATATATTTTTTAATCTAATACAGAAAGTTTATAAATATATGAGTAAAATGAAGTACAGTTACTATTTCTGGTAAAATAAGTCCTATGTATTCAGTGGGCCTGGTCTTGTTCTCAGTTCTGTTGTGTCTGTGAGGTAATTATGTTGGTAGCCAATTTATGTTCTTGTGGTATATTCCATTTCAGAACATATTGTATTTAAATGAATAGTTAGTGTGTTACATATATGGGTTACATTTCTTATGTATTACTATATATAATGTGTTGAGTGCTGCTTTTTGAATTTGTTATATGTTCCTATATTATGATATAACAATGAAACATACCCCCCCCCCACAGTTTTTAGGTAGTGGTACTGTTCTCCGAACATGTCCGCGAACATTAAATAAGTTTGCGGACATCAAGTTCATAAGAAGAGATCTAGTCAGTTCCATATGACACATATATAAAGTCAAAGTAATTATTGTCAAGTTTTGCTACTAAAAAACTATGAAATTCAGTGAAAAACCTTTGTTAAAGGGACGTTATGGTTAAGTTGCGCTACTAAAAACCTATGAAATTCAGTGAAAAAACTTTGTTAAAGGGACGTTATGGTTCCAAGTAAAACCGAAAAACCCTTGAAATTCGCCAGTTATGGTAAGCTAAGCAACCATAACTCCCGCCACCACCGTGCACTGCTAAGACTAACACCCAGGACATCAAAGATGACATCACAAATGTCATTGATGACATCACTGATGACATCACATGTGTATGTACTTTTCATGAAATATGTGTACAAGGGATTCTTATTATAATGTTGCGAAACAAGTGTCAAGGATCATTGCAATAAATATCATACCCTATTTAGTGACTTGAACGATGCATTGATATAAATAGCATTCTATTATGGGGTTCTATCTAGTATACTAAGCTACTGATACAGAAACATAACATGGTGTGCAGTGTACAAGATGAAGGTATAATATTTGTAATGTTAATATGTTGAATAATGAAATGATAATTGTTTTCTTAATAGATTTTTGTGTACTGTGAAATATGTAATACGTAGCTAATAAAACATTACTATAGGCAAAACACAAAGACACAAGAACACATACCAATATGGGTATATACAGGGAAAGTGAAGTTAGCAAAAAAGCACAAGTAGTAGCAGAAACAATTCATAACTTAACTGATTATTTTCATGCAAATAAATGATTGCTCTGTTTCAAAGCTGCTATTCACCCTATGTATATGTATCACTTGATGTGGTTGGACCCACAGGGAAAGTACAGCCATAAAAAAAAACAACAGAACTATCAGAAAGTGCTCATAAGTCTATTGATTATCTTTATGCACAAAAAGGATTGCTGTCTTTCAAGCTTGTGTCTTCCCGTATGTATATGTTTCATATGATGTGACTGGACTCTAACAGAATTACTGTAAGAACCTACTTGAAGGATACGTCTACAATTAAAATAAAATGTTTAGTTTCTGACTGTTACTGAAGAAAACCATGTGGCCTAGATATGTCAGCAAAAGAAAAATGAGTGGCCAGACATGTGATGTCATCAGTAATGTAATCAATGACATTTGTGATGTCATATTTGATGTCCTGGGTGTTAGTCTTAGCAGTGCACGGTGGTGGCGTGAGTTATGGTTGCTTAGCTTACCATAACTGGCGAATTTCAAGGGTTTTTCGGTTTTACTTGGAACCATAACGTCCCTTTAACAAAGTTTTTTTCACTGAATTTCATAGGTTTTTAGTAGCGCAACTTAACCATAACGTCCCTTTAACAAAGTTGTTTTCACTGATATATATATATATATATTACATGGCCACGATAGTGGTCAGGTAGTTATGGTTAAGTTGCTGTTTCCATAGGAAGAGCACTTTTTGGGCGGCTTATAACTTCGCTCTCCCTGGACGGATCCTTACCAAACTTTGCAAAAAAAATAAATTGGGTCACTCCGAATTTATTTGCAAAGTTTGGTGAGGATTTGTCCCCACCCGCCGCCCACCCCTCACTCATGTCCCGTGTGTCTCTCTCCCTCCCCCCCACCCCCGCTCATGCCCTGTGTCTCTCTCCCCCTCCCGCCCACCCCCCGCTCATGCCCCACATGTCTATCTCTCTCCTTCCCCCCACCCCCCACTCATGCCCCGTGTGTCTCTCTCACTCCCCCCCACCCATGCCCCATGTGTCTCTCCCCCTCCCGCCCACCCCCCGCTCACCCCCTGCTCTTGCCCCGTGTCTCTTTCCCCCCTCCGCCCACCCCCGCTCTTGCCCTCCGCTCTTGCCCCATGTCTCTTTCCCCCTCCCACCCACCCCCGCTCTTGCCCTGTGTCTCTTTCCCCCTCCCGCCCACCCCCGCTCTTGCCCCGTGTCTCTTTCCCCCTCCCGCCCACCCCCGCTCTTGCCCCGTGTCTCTTTCCATATCCTCCAGCCCACCCCTGCTCTTGCCCCGTGTCTCTTTCCCCCTCCCGCCCACCCCCGCTCTTGCCCCGTGTCTCTTTCCCCCTCCCGCCCACCCCCGCTCTTGCCCGTGTCTCTTTCCCCCTCCCACCCTCCCCCGCTCTTGCCCCGTGTCTCTTTCCCCCTCCCGCCCACCCCCGCTCTTGCCACGTGTCTCTTTCCACCTCCCGCCCACCCCCGCTCTTGCCCTGTGTCTCTTTCCCCCAGCCCGCCCACCCCCGCTCTTGCCCTGTGTCTCTTTCCCCTCCCGCCCACCCCCACTCTTGCCCCGTGTCTTTCCCCCTCCCGCCCACCCCCACTCTTGCCCCGTGTCTTTCCCCCTCCCGCCCACCCCCGCTCTTGCCCCGTGTCTTTCCCCCTCCCGCCCACCCCCGCTCTTGCCCCGTGTCTTTCGCCCTCCCGCCCACCCCCACTCTTGCCCCGTGTCTTTCTCCCTCCCGCCCACCCCCGCTCTTGCCCCGTGTCTTTCTCCCTCCCGCCCACCCCCGCTCTTGCCCCGTGTCTTTCAACCTCCCGCCCACCCCCACTCTTGCCCCGTGTCTTTCGCCCTCCCACCGACCCCCGCTCTTGCCCCGTGTCTTTCACCCTCCCGCCCACCCCCGCTCTTGCCCTGTGTCTTTCCCCCTCCCTCCCACCCCCACTCTTGCCCCGTGTCTTTCCCCCTGCCGCCCACCCCCACTCTTGCCCCGTGTCTTTCGCCCTCCCGCCGACCCCTGCTCTTGCCCCGTGTCTTTTACCCTCCCGCCCACCCCCGCTCTTGCCCCGTGTCTTTCACCCTCCCGCCCACCCCCGCTCTTGCCCCGTGTGTCTCTCCCCCTCCCGCGCAACCCCGATCATGCCCCGTGTGTCTCTCTCCCTCCCCCAAAACCCCCGCTCATGCCGCGTGTGTCTCTCTCCCCTTACCCCCACCCCCTGCTCATGCCCCGTGTGTCTCTCTCCCTCCCGCCCACCCCCCGCTCATGCCCTGTGTCTCTCTCCCCCTCCCGCCCACCCCCCGCTCATGCCCCACATGTCTATCTCTCTCCTTCCCCCCACCCCCCACTCATGCCCCGTGTGTCTCTCTCACTCCCCCCCACCCATGCCCCATGTGTCTCTCCCCCTCCCGCCCACCCCCCGCTCTTGCCCCGTGTCTCTTTCCCCCCTCCGCCCACCCCCGCTCTTGCCCTCCGCTCTTGCCCCATGTCTCTTTCCCCCTCCCACCCACCCCCTCTCTTGCCCTGTGTCTCTTTCCCCCTCCCACCCACCCCCGCTCTTGCCCTGTGTCTCTTTCCCCCTCCCGCCCACCCCCGCTCTTGCCCCGTGTCTCTTTCCCCCTCCCGCCCACCCCCGCTCTTGCCCCGTGTCTCTTTCCATATCCTCCCGCCCACCCCTGCTCTTGCCCCGTGTCTCTTTCCCCCTCCCGCCCACCCCCGCTCTTGCCCCGTGTCTCTTTCCCCCTCCCGCCCATCCCCGCTCTTGCCCCGTGTCTCTTTCCCCCTCCCGCCCTCCCCCGCTCTTGCCCCGTGTCTCTTTCCCCCTCCCGCCCACCCCCGCTCTTGCCACGTGTCTCTTTCCACCTCCCGCCCACCCCCGCTCTTGCCCTGTGTCTCTTTCCCCCAGCCCGCCCACCCCCGCTCTTGCCCTGTGTCTCTTTCCCCTCCCGCCCACCCCCACTCTTGCCCCGTGTCTTTCCCCCTCCCGCCCACCCCCACTCTTGCCCCGTGTCTTTCCCCCTCCCGCCCACCCCCGCTCTTGCCCCGTGTCTTTCCCCCTCCCGCCCACCCCCGCTCTTGCCCCGTGTCTTTCGCCCTCCCGCCCACCCCCACTCTTGCCCCGTGTCTTTCTCCCTCCCGCCCACCCCCGCTCTTGCCCCGTGTCTTTCTCCCTCCCGCCCACCCCCGCTCTTGCCCCGTGTCTTTCAACCTCCCGCCCACCCCCACTCTTGCCCCGTGTCTTTCGCCCTCCCACCGACCCCCGCTCTTGCCCCGTGTCTTTCACCCTCCCGCCCACCCCCGCTCTTGCCCTGTGTCTTTCCCCCTCCCTCCCACCCCCACTCTTGCCCCGTGTCTTTCCCCCTGCCGCCCACCCCACTCTTGCCCCGTGTCTTTCGCCCTCCCGCCGACCCCTGCTCTTGCCCCGTGTCTTTTACCCTCCCGCCCACCCCCGCTCTTGCCCCGTGTCTTTCACCCTCCCGCCCACCCCCGCTCTTGCCCCGTGTGTCTCTCCCCCTCCCGCGCACCCCCGATCATGCCCCGTGTGTCTCTCTCCCTCCCCCAAAACCCCCGCTCATGCCGCGTGTGTCTCTCTCCCCTTACCCCCACCCCCTGCTCATGCCCCGTGTGTCTCTCTCCCTCCCGCCCACCCCCCTCTCATGCCCCGTGTGCCTCTCTCCCTCCCACCCACCCCCCGCTCATGCACCGTGTGTCTCTCTCACTCCCCCCACCCCCCGCTCATGCACCGTGTGTCTCTCTCCCTCCCCCCACCCCCGCTCATGCCCCATGTGTCTCTCTGCCCTTCCCCCAACCCCCTGCTCATGCCCCATGTCTGTCTTCTGTTCCCCCCGCTCATGCCCCGTGTCTGTCTCCTGTTCTCTCCACATCTTTATGCACAAAAAGGATTGCTGTCTTTCAAGCTTGTGTCTTCCCGTATGTATATGTTTCATATGATGTGACTGGACTCTAACAGAATTACTGTAAGAACCTACTTGAAGGATACGTCTACAATTAAAATAAAATGTTTAGTTTCTGACTGTTACTGAAGAAAACCATGTGGCCTAGATATGTCAGCAAAAGAAAAATGAGTGGCCAGACATTTGATGTCATCAGTGATGTAATCAATGACATTTGTGATGTCATATTTGATGTCCTGGGTGTTAGTCTTAGCAGTGCACGGTGGTGGCGCGAGTTATGGTTGCTTAGCTTACCATAACTGGCGAATTTCAAGGGTTTTTCGGTTTTACTTGGAACCATAACGTCCCTTTAACAAAGTTTTTTTCACTGAATTTCATAGGTTTTTAGTAGCGCAACTTAACCATAACGTCCCTTTAACAAAGTTTTTTTCACTGATATATATATATATATTACATGGCCACGATAGTGGTCAGGTAGTTATGGTTAAGTTGCTGTTTCTATGGGAAGAGCACTTTTTGGGCGGCTTATAACTTCGCTCTCCCTGGACGGATCCTTACCAAACTTTGCAAAAAAAATAAATTGGGTCACTCCGAATTTATTTGCAAAGTTTGGTGAGGATTTGTCCCCACCCGCCGCCCACCCCTCAATCATGTCCCGTGTGTCTCTCTCCCTCCCCCCCACCCCCGCTCATGCCCTGTGTGTCTCTCCCCCTCCCGCCCACACCCCGCTCATGCCCCACATGTCTATCTCTCTCCTTCCCCCCACCCCCCACTCATGCCCCGTGTGTCTCTCTCACTCCCCCCCACCCATGCCCCATGTGTCTCTCCCCCTCCCGCCCACCCCCCGCTCTTGCCCCGTGTCTCTTTCCCCCTCCCGCCCACCCCCGCTCTTGCCCCGTGTCTCTTTCCATATCCTCCCGCCCACCCCTGCTCTTGCCCCGTGTCTCTTTCCCCCTCCCGCCCACCCCCGCTCTTGCCCCATGTCTCTTTCCCCCTCCCGCCCACCCCCGCTCTTGCCCCGTGTCTCTTTCCCCCTCCCGCCCTCCCCCGCTCTTGCCCCGTGTCTCTTTCCCCCTCCCGCCCACCCCCGCTCTTGCCACGTGTCTCTTTCCACCTCCCGCCCACCCCCGCTCTTGCCCTGTGTCTCTTTCCCCCAGCCCGCCCACCCCGCTCTTGCCCTGTGTCTCTTTCCCCTCCCGCCCACCCCCACTCTTGCCCCGTGTCTTTCCCCCTCCCGCCCACCCCCACTCTTGCCCCATGTCTTTCCCCCTCCCGCCCAGCCCCGCTCTTGCCCCGTGTCTTTCCCCCTGCCGCCCACCCCCACTCTTGCCCCGTGTCTTTTGCCCTCCCGCCAACCGCTGCTCTTGCCCCATGTCTTTTACCCTCCCGCCCACCCCCGCTCTTGCCCCGTGTCTTTCATCCTCCCACCCACCCCCGCTCTTGCCCCGTGTGTCTCTCCCCCTCCCGCGCACCCCCGATCATGCCCCGTGTGTCTCTCTCCCTCCCCCAAAACCCCCGCTCATGCCGCGTGTGTCTCTCTCCCCTTACCCCCACCCCCTGCTCATGCAACGTGTGTCTTTCTCCCTCCGGCCCACCCCCCTCTCATGCCCCGTGTGCCTCTCTCCCTCCCACACACCCACCGCTAATGCACCGTGTGTCTCTCTCACTCCCCCCACCCCCCGCTCATGCACCGTGTGTCTCTCTCCCTCCCCCCACCCCCGCTCATGCCCCATGTGTCTCTCTCCCCTTCCCCCACCCCCCGCTCATGCCCCATGTCTGTCTTCTGTTCCCCCCGCTCATGCCCCGTGTCTGTCTCCTGTTCTCTCCACACCCCGCTCATGCACCGTGTGTCTCTCTCCCTCCCCCCACCCCTGCTCATGCCCCATGTGTCTCTCTCCCCTTCCCCCACCCCCCGCTCATGCCCCATGTCTGTCTTCTGTTCCCCCCGCTCATGCCCCGTGTCTGTCTCCTGTTCTCTCAACACCCCGCTCATGCCCCATGTCTGTGTCCTGTTACCCCCACCCCACACTCATTCCCCGTGTCTATCTCCTGTTGCCCCCCACCCCTCCCGCTCATGCCCCGTGTCTGTCTCCTGTTCCCCCACCCGCTCATGCCCCGTGTCTGTCTCCTGTTCCCCCCACACGCTCATGCCCCGTGTCTCTCTCTTGTTGCCCCCCACCCCCCCGCTCATGCCCCGTTTTTGTCTCCTGTTCTCCCCACCCCCTGCTCATGCGCCGTGTCTTTTTCCTGTTCCTCCCACCCCCGCTTGTGCCACGTGTCTGTCTCCTGTTGCCCCCCACCGCCCTGCTCATGCCCCGTGTCTGTTCTCCCCACCCCCCGCTCATGCCCGTGTCTGTTGTTCCCCCCACGCCCTGCTCATGCCCCGTGTCTGTCTCCTGTTCCCCCCACCCCTCGCTCATGCCCCGTGTCTGTCTCCTGTTCCCCCCACCCCCTCTCATGCCCCGTGTCTCTCCTGTTGCCCCCCACCCCCTGCTCATGCCCCGTGTCTGTCTCCTGTTGCCCCCACCCCAGCTCATGCCCCGTGTCTGTCTCCTGTTGCCCCTCACCCCCCGCTCATGCCCCGTGTCTGTCTCCTGTTGCCCCCCACCCCCCGCTCATGCCCCGTGTCTGTCTCCTGTTGCCCTCCACCCCCCGCTCATGCCCCGTGTCTGTCTCTGTTGTTCCCCCCACACCCCGCTCATTCCCCGTGTATCTCTCTCCCTTCCCCCACCCCCGCTCTTGCCCCGTGTGTCTCTCTCCCCTTCCCCCACCCCCCGCTCATGCCCCATGTCTGTCTTCTGTTCCCCCGCTCATGCCCCATGTCTGTCTCCTGTTCTCTCCACACCCCGCTCATGCCCCATGTCTGTGTCCTGTTCCCCCACCCCCCGCTCATGCACCGTGTCTATCTCCTGTTGCCACCCACCCCTCCCGCTCATGCCCCGTGTCTGTCTCCTGTTCCCCCCACCCGCTCATGCCCCGTGTCTGTCTCCTGTTCCCCCCAAACGCTCATGCCCCGTGTCTCTCTCTTGTTGCCCCCACCCCCCCGCTCATGCCCCATGTTTGTCTCCTGTTCTCCCCACCCCCTGCTCACGCCCTGTGTCTTTTTCCTGTTCCTCCCACTCCCCGCTCATGCCCCTGTCTGTCTCCTGTTGCCCCCCACCGCCCCGCTCATGCCCCGTGTCTGTTCTCCGCACCCCCCGCTCATGACTGTGTCTGTTGTTCCCCCCACCCCCCGCTCATGCCCCGTGTCTGTCTCCTGTTCCCCTTCCCCTCGCTCATGCCCCGTGTCTGTCTCCTGTTCCCCCCACCCCCGCTCATATCCCGTGTCTCTCCTGTTGCCCCCCACACCCGCTCATGCCCCATGTCTCTCCTTTTTGCCCCCCACGCATGCCCCGTGTCTGTCTCCTGTTGCCCCTCACCCCCGCTCAGGCCCTGTGTCTGTCTCCTGTTGCCTCCCACCCCCCGCTCATGCCCCGTGTCTGTCTCCTGTTGCCCTCCACCCCCCGCTCATGCCCCGTGTCTATCTCTGTTGTTCCCCCCACCCCACGCTCATGCCCCGTGTCTGTCTCCTGTTCCCCCACCCCCCGCTCATGCCCCGTGTCTCTCTCCTGTTGCCCCCCACCCCCCGCTCATGCCCCATGTCTGTCTCCTGTACCCCCCACTGCCTGCTCATGCCCCGTGTCTGTCTCCTGTTGCTCCCCCGCTCATGCCCCGTGTCTGTCTCCGGTTCCCCCACCCGCTCATGTCCCGTGTCTCTCTCCTGTTGTTCCCCACACCCCGCTCATGCCCCATGTCTGTATCCTGGTCCCCCCACCCCCCGCTCATGCCCCTTGTCTATCTCCTGTTGCCCCCCACCCCTCCCGCTCATGCCCTGTGTCTGTCTAATGTTCCCCCCACCCGCTCATGCCCAGTGTCTGTCTCCTGTTCCCCCCACACGCTCATGCCCCATGTCTCTCTCTTGTTGCCCCCACACCCCCGCTCATGCCCCGTGTTTGTCTCCTGTTCTCCCCACCCCCTGCTCATACCCTGTGTCTTTTTCCTGTTCCTCCCACCCCCCGCTCATGCCCCGTGTCTGTCTCCTGTTGCCCCCCACCGCCCCGCTCATGCCCCGTGTCTGTTCTCCCCACCCCCCGCTCATGCCCGTGTCTGTTGTTCCCCCCACCCCCCACTCATGCCCCGTGTGTCTGTCTGCTGTTCCCCCACCCCTCGCACATGCCCAGTGTCTGTCTCCTGTTCCCCCCACCCCCGCTCATGTCCTGTGTCTCTCCTGTTGCCCCTCACCCCGATCATGCCCCGTGTCTCTCCTGTTGCCCCCCACCCCCTGCTCATGCCCTGTGTCTGTCTCCTGTTGCCCCCCACCCCCCGCTCATGCCCCATGTCTGTCTCCTGTTGCCCCTCACCCCCCGCTCATGCCCCGTGTCTGTCTCCTGTTGCCCCCCACCCCACGCTCATGCCCCGTGTCTGTCTCCTGTTGCCCTCCACCCCCCGCTCATGCCCCGTGTCTGTCTCTGTTGGTCCCCCCACCCCCCGCTCATGCCCCGTGTCTGTCTCCTGTTCCCCCCACCCCCCGCTCATGCCCCGTGTCTCTCTCCTGTTGCCCCCACCCCCTGCTCATGCCCCATGTCTGTCTCCTGTACCCCCCACCGCCTGCTCATGCCCCGTGTCTGTCTCCTGTTGCCCCCCCGCTCATGCCCCTTGTCTGTCTCCGGTTACCCCCACCCACTCATGTCCCGTGTCTCTCTCCTGTTGCCCCCCACACCCCGCTCATGCCCCGTGTCTGTCTGCTGTTGCCCCCACCCCCCTCTCATGCCCCGTGTCTGTCTCCTGTTCTCCCCACCCCCCGCTCATGCTCCGTGTCTGTCTCCTGTTCCCCCCCACCCCCTGCTCATGCCCCGTGTCTCTCTCCTGTACCCCCCCACCCCCCGCTCATGCTTGTGTCTGTCTCCTGTACCCCCCACCCCCCCGCTCATGCCGCCTGTCTGTCTCCTGTTGCCCCCCACAACCCCGCTCATGCCCCGTGTCTGTTCTCCCCACCCCCGCTCATGACTGTGTCTGTTGTTCCCCCCACCCCCCGCTCATGCCCTGTGTCTGTCTCCTGTTCCCCTTCCCCTCGTTCATGCCCTGTGTCTGTCTCCTGTTCCCCCCACCCCCGCTCTTATCCCGTGTCTCTCCTGTTGCCCCCCACACCCGCTCATGCCCCATGTCTCTCCTTTTTGCCCCCCACCCCCCGCTCATGCCCCGTGTCTGTCTCCTGTTGCCCCTCACCCCCGCTCAGGCCCTGTGTCTGTCTCCTGTTGCCCCCCACCCCCCGCTCATGCCCCGTGTCTGTCTCCTGTTGCCCTCCACCCCCCGCTCATGCCCCGTGTCTGTCTCTGTTGTTCCCCCACCCCACGCTCATGCCCCGTGTCTGTCTCCTGTTCCCCCCACCCCCCGCTCATGCCCCGTGTCTCTCTCCTGTTGCCCCCCACCCCCCGCTCATGCCCCATGTCTGTCTCCTGTACCCCCCACTGCCTGCTCATGCCCCGTGTCTGTCTCCTGTTGCTCCCCCGCTCATGCCCCGTGTCTGTCTCCGGTTCCCCCACCCGCTCATGTCCCGTGTCTCTCTCCTGTTGTTCCCCACACCCCGCTCATCCCCTGTGCCTGTCTCCTGTTGCCCCCCACCCCCCTCTCATGCCCCGTGTCTGTCTCCTGTTCTCCCCACCCCCCGCTCATGCTCCGTGTCTGTCTCCTGTTTCCCCCACCCCCTGCTCATGCCCCGTGTCTGTCTCCTGTGGCCCTCACCCCCCGCTCATGCCCCGTGTCTGTCTCCTGTTGCCCCCCACCCCCCGCTCCTGCCCTGTGTCTCTCTCCTGTTGCCCCCCACCCCCCGCTCATGCCCCGTGTCTGTCTCTTTTGTTCCCCCGACCCCCCGCTCATGCCCTGTGTCTGTCTCATGTTCCCCCCACCCCCCGCTCATGCCCCGTGTCTCTCTCCTGTTGCCCCCCACCGCCCCGCTCATGCCCCGTGTCTGTCTCCTGTACCCCCCACCCCCCGCTCATGCCCCGTGTCTGTCTCCTGTTGCCCCCCACCCCCTGCTCCTGCCCTGTGTCTCTCTCCTGTTGCCCTCCACCCCCACTCATGCCCCGTGTCTGTCTCTGTTGTTCCCCCCACCCCCCGCTCATGCCCCGTGTCTGTCTCCTGTTCCCCCCACCCCCGCTCATGCCCCGTGTCTCTCTCCTGTTGCCCCCCACCCCCGCTCCTGCCCCATGTCTGTCTCCTGTACCCCCCCACCCCCCGCTCATGCCCCGTGTCTGTCTCCTGTTGCCCTCCACCCCCCGCTCATGCCGCGTGTCTGTCTCTGTTGTTCCCCCCACCCCACGCTCATGCCCCGTGTCTGTCTCCTGTTCCCCCCACCCCCCGCTCATGCCCCGTGTCTCTCTCCTGTTGCCCCCCACCCCCCGCTCATGCCCCATGTCTGTCTCCTGTACCCCCCACTGCCTGCTCATGCCC
Source organism: Ambystoma mexicanum (assembly GCF_040938575.1). NCBI lineage: Eukaryota > Metazoa > Chordata > Amphibia > Caudata > Ambystomatidae > Ambystoma > Ambystoma mexicanum. The sequence continues at coordinate 263,238,202 of NC_090923.1, read as the reverse complement.
CGTGTCTGTCTCCTGTTGCTCCCCCGCTCAAGCCCCGTGTCTGTCTCCGGTTCCCCCACCCGCTCATGTCCCGTGTCTCTCTCCTGTTGTTCCCCACACCCCGCTCATCCCCTGTGCCTGTCTCCTGTTGCCCCCCACCCCCCTCTCATGCCCCGTGTCTGTCTCCTGTTCTCCCCACCCCCCGCTCATGCTCCGTGTCTGTCTCCTGTTCCCCCCACCCCCTGTTCATGCCCCGTGTCTGTCTCCTGTGGCCCTCACCCCCCGCTCATGCCCCGTGTCTGTCTCCTGTTGCCCCCCACCCCCCGCTCCTGCCCTGTGTCTCTCTCCTGTTGCCCCCCACCCCCCGCTCATGCCCAGTGTCTGTCTCTTTTGTTCCCCCGACCCCCCGCTCATGCCCTGTGTCTGTCTCCTGTTCCCCCCACCCCCTGCTCATGCCCCGTGTCTCTCTCCTGTTGCCCCCCACAGTCCCGCTCATGCCCCGTGTCTGTCTCCTGTACCCCCCCACCCCCCGCTCATGCCCCGTGTCTGTCTCCTGTTGCCCCCCACCCCCCGCTCCTGCCCTGTGTCTCTCTCCTGTTGCCCTCCACCCCCGCTCATGCCCCGTGTCTGTCTCTGTTGTTCCCCCCACCCCCCGCTCATGCCCCGTGTCTGTCTCCTGTTCCCCCCACCCCCCGCTCATGCCCCGTGTCTCTCTCCTGTTGCCCCCCACCCCCCGCTCATGCCCCATGTCTGTCTCCTGTACCCCCCACCGCCTGCTCATGCCCTGTGTCTTTCTCCTGTTGCCCCTCGCTCATGCCCCTTGTCTGTCTCCGGTTACCCCCACCCACTCATGTCCCGTGTCTCTCTCCTGTTGCCCCCCACACCCCGCTCATGCCCCGTGTCTGTCTGCTGTTGCCCCCCACCCCCCTCTCATGCCCCGTGTCTGTCTCCTGTTCTCCCCACCCCCCGCTCATGCTCCGTGTCTGTCTCCTGTTCCCCCCCACCCCCTGCTCATGCCCTGTGTCTGTCTCCTGTACCCCCCCACCCCCTGCTCATGCTTGTGTCTGTCTCCTGTACCCCCCCACCCCCCGCTCATGCCCCATGTCTGTCTCCTGTTGCCCCCCCTGCTCATGCCCCGTGTCTGTCTCCTGTTCCCCCCACCCGCTCATGTCCCGTGTCGCTCTCCTGTTGCCCCCCGCTCATGCCCCGTGTCTGTCTCCTGTACTCCCCCTCCCCCCCGCTCATGCCCTGTGTCTCTCTCCTGTTGCCCCACACCCGCTCATGCCCCGTGTCTGTCTCTGTTGTTCCCCCCACACCCCGCTCATTCCCCGTGTATCTCTCTCCCTCCCCCAACCCCCGCTCATGCCCCGGGTGTCTCTCTCCCCTTCCCCCATCCCCCGCTCATGCCCCATGTCTGTCTTCTGTTCCCCCGCTCATGCACCGTGTCTGTCTCCTGTTCTCTCCACACCCCGCTCATGCCCCATGTCTGTGTCCTGTTCCCACCACCCCCCGCTCATGCCCCGTGTCTATCTCCTGTTGACCCCACCCCTCCCGCTCATGCCCTGTGTCTGTCTCCTGTTCCCCCCACCCGCTCATGTCCCGTGTCTGTCTCCTGTTCCCCCCACACGCTCATGCCCCGTGTCTCTCTCTTGTTGCCCCCACCCCCCCGCTCATGCCCCGTGTTTGTCTCCTGTTCTCCCCACCCCCTGCTCATGCCCTGTGTCTTTTTCCTGTTCCTCCCATCCCCCGCTCATGCCCCGTTTCTGTCTCCTGTTGCCCCCCACCGCCCTGTGTCTGTTCTCCCCACCCCCCGCTCATGCCCGTGTCTGTTGTTCCCCCCACCCCCTGCTCATGCCCCGTGTCTGTCTCCTGTTCCCCCCTCCCCCGCTCATGCCCCGTGTCTCTCCTGTTGCCCCCCACCCCCCGCTCATGCCCCGTGTCTGTCTCCTGTTGCCCCCCACCATCAGCTCATGCCCCATGTCTGTCTCCTGTTGCCCCTCACCCCCCGCTCATGCCCCGTGTCTGTCTCCTGTACCCCCCACCACCCCGCTCATGCCCTGTGTCTCTCTCCTGTTGCCCCCCACCCCCTGCTCATGCCCCGTGTCTGTCTCCTGTTGCCCTCCACCCCCCGCTCATGCCCCGTGTCTGTCTCCTGTTCCCCCCACCCCCCGCTCATGCCCCGTGTCTCTCTCCTGTTGCCCCCCACCCCCGCTCATGCCCCATGTCTGTCTCCTGTACCCCCCACCGCCTGCTCATGCCCCGTGTCTGTCTCCTGTTGCCCCCCCGCTCATGCCCCGTGTCTGTCTCCGGTTACCCCCACCCGCTCATGCCCCGTGTCTGTCTCCTGTTGCACCCCACCCCCCTCTCATGCCCCGTGTCTGTCTCCTGTTCTCCCCACCCCCCGCTCATGCTCCGTGTCTGTCTCCTGTTCCCCCCCACCCCCTGGTCATGCCCCGTGTCTGTCTCCTGTTGCCCTCACCCCCGCTCATGCCCCGTGTCTGTCTCCTGTTGCCCCCCACCCCCCGCTCCTGCCCTGTGTCTCTCTCCTGTTGCCCCCCACCCCCCGCTCATGCCCTGTGTCTGTCTCTTTTGTTCCCCCCACCCCTCGCTCATGCCCTGTGTCTGTCTCCTGTTCACCCCACCCCCCACTCATGCCCCGTGTCTGTCTCCTGTTCTCCCCACCCCCCGTTCATGCTCCGTGTCTGTATCCTGTTCCCCCCCACCCCCTGCTCATGCCCCGTGTCTGTCTCCTGTTGCCCCCCACCCCCCGCTCATGCCCCGTGTCTGTCTCCTGTTGCCCCCCACCCCCGCTCATGCCCCGTGTCTGTCTCCTGTTGCCCCCCACCCCCCGCTCATGTCCTGTGTCTGTCTCCTGTTGCCCCCCACCCCCTGCTCATGCCCCTTGTCTGTCTCTGTTGTTCCCCCACCCCGGCTCATGCCCCTTGTCTGTCTCCTGTTCCCCCCACCCCCCGCTCATGCCCCGTGTCTCTCTCCTGTTGCCCCCCACCCCCCGCTCATGCCCCGTGTCTGTCACCTGTACCCCCCACCCCCGCTCATGCTCCATGTCTGTCTCCTGTACCCTCCCACCCCCCGCTCATGCCCCGTGTCTGTCTCCTGTTGCCCCCCCCGCTCATGCCCCGTGTCTGTCTCCTGTTGCCCCCCCACTCATGTCCTGTGTCTCTCTCATGTTGCCCCCCACCCCCTGCTCATGCCCCGTGTATGTCTCCTGTACCCTCCCACCCCACGCTAATGCCCCGTGTCTCTTTCCTGTTGCCGCCGACTCTCCCGCTCATGCCCCGTGTCTGTCTTCTGTTCCCCCCACCCCCCGCACATGCCCCATGTCTGTCTCCTGTTCCCCCCACCCCCCGCTCAGGCCCCGTGTCTGTCTCCTGTTGCCCCCACCCATCCCCCGTGTCTGTCTCCTGCATTCCCCCACTCCACGCTCATGCCCTGTGTCTCTCTCCTGTTGCCCCCCACACCCCTGCTCATGCCCCGTGTCTGTCTCCTGTTCTCCCCACCCCCCCCGCTTATGCCCCCTGTCTGTCTCCTGTTCTCCCCACCCCCCGCTCATGCCCCGTGTCTCTCTCCTGTTGGCCCCACCCCCTGCTCATGCCCTGTGTCTGTCTCCTGTTGCCCCCCACCCCCGCTCATGCCCCGTGTCTCCCTCGTGTTCCCCCCACCCCCTGCTCATGCCGCGTGTCTCCCTCGTGTTACCCCCGCCCCCCGCTCATGCTCCGTGTCTCCCTCGTGTTGCCCCCACCCCCCGCTCATGCCCCTTGTCTCTCTCCTTTCCTCCCCACCCCCGCTCATGTCCCGTATGTGCCCAGTACTCCCCCGCTCATGCCCTGTGTCTCCCTCGTGTTCCTCCCCACCCCCTGCTCATGCCCTGTGTCTCTCTCCTGTTGCCCCCCACCCCCCGCTCATGCCCCATGTCTGTCTCCTATAACCCCCACCGGCTGATCATGCCCCGTGTCTGTCTCCTGTTGCCCCCCGCTCATGCCCCGTGCCTGTCTCCGGTTCCCCCCACCCGCTCATGTCCCATGTCTCTCTCCTGTTGCCCCCCACACCCCGCTCACGCCCCGTGTCTTTCTCCTGTTGCCCCCACCCCCTCTCATGCCCCGTGTCTGTCTCCTGTTCTCCCCACCCCCCGCTCATGCTCCGTGTCTGTCTCCTGTTCTCCCCCACCCCCTGCTCATGCCCTGTGTCTGTCTCTTGTTGCCCTCACCAACCTCTCATGCCCCGTGTCTGTCTCCTGTTGCCCCCCACCCCCCGCTCCTGTGTCTCTCTCCTGTTGCCCCCCACCCCCTGCTCATGCCCCGTGTCTGTCTCTTTTGTTCCCCCCACCCATGCCTCGTGTCTGTCTCCTGCATTCCCTCACACCCCCCGCTCATGCCCCGTGTCTGTCTCCTGTTCTCCCCACCCCCGCTCATGCCCGGTGTCTCTCTCCTGTTGGCCCCACCCCCTGCTCATGCCCCGTGTCTGTCTCCTGTTGCCCCCCACCCCCTGCTCATGCCCTGTGTCTCCCTCGTGTTCCCCCCTCCCCCCGCTCATGCCCCGTGTTTCCCTCGTGTTACCCCCCACCCCCGCTCATGCTCCGTGTCTCCCACGTGTTGCCCCCACCCCCCGCTCATGCCACTTGTCTCTCTCCTTTCCTCCCCACCCCAGCTCATGTCCCGTATGTGCCCTGTACCCCCCCCGGCTCATGCCCTGTGTCTCCCTCGTGTTCCTCCCCAACCCCTGCTCATACCCCGCGTCTCCCTCATGTTCCCCCCCACCCACTGCTCATGCCCCGTGTCTCTCTCGTATTCCCCCCACCACCGCTCATGCCCTGTGTTTCCTTCCTTTTCCCCCCCACCCCCTGCTCATGCCCCGTTTGTACCCTGTTCCCTCTCACCCCCGCTCATGCCCATGTGTCTCCCCTGTGCCCCCCCAACCCCGCTCATGCGCTGTTGTGTTCTTTATACACCCCGCCTTCCCTTTCCATGGTGGCCATCTTGGTAAAAGATTTTCCTTCCTACACCGATACGCCGCAGGCGTCCCGGCGTAGGAAGGAAAATCTTTTTGTTTTTTTTACCACCCGGCATTCCCACTTTGAGGACATAAGATGTTAGTGGTCTTCATCTATTGAAAAGGATGTTATGGTCACGTTGATCTAATAAAAACCTTTAAAATTTAGTAAAAAAAAAATGTTACAAGGACGTTATGGTTAAGTTGCACTAATAAAAACCTATGAAATTCAATAAAAAAACTTTGTTAAAGGGACGTTATGGTTAAGTTGCGCTACTAACAACCTATGAAATTCAGTGAAAAAACTTTGTTAAAGGGACGTTATGGTAAAGTTGCGCTACTAAAAACCTATGAAATTCAGTGAAAAAACTTTGTCAAAGGAACGTTATGGTTCCAAGTAAAACCGAAAAACCCTTGAAATTCGCCAGTTATGGTAAGCTAAGCAACCCTAACTCGCACCACCACCGTGCACTGCTAAGACTAACACCCAGGATCAGTGATGTCATCAATGACATTTGTGATGTCATCTTTGATGTCCTGGGTGTTAGTCTTAGCAGTGCACAGTGGTGCCGCGAGTTATGGTTGCTTAGCTTACCATAACTGGCGAATTTTCGGTTTTACTTGGAACCATAACGTTCCTTTGACAAAGTTTTTTCACTGAATTTCATAGGTTTTTAGTAGCGCAACTTAACCATAACGTCCCTTTAACAAAGTTTTTTCATTGAAAATATATATATATATATATATATATATATATATATATATATATATATATATATATATATATATATATGTATATATATATATATATATATATATATACACACCTGGGAGTGTCTTTCAGTCAACCTCACCCCTCCTGAGACCTAGTCTTGACCGCCACCAAGCTACCTTGATTGGTCTGGCTTGTCCAGAAGGTTACCCTTTTCCAAGAAACTAGGCTGGCCAAAGTCCAGAAATCCGTTTTAACACATGCCATTATAGAAACATGGTTCTAAGCACGATTCCTTTAAATTGCCTTCAAGAGGGCCCAGATAATCTACGAGTGGTTCTTTTAGTGCGCATGTTCATGGCGAATGGGGGACGGTGTGGATGATAATGTGGCTTTAACAGAAGGTTATTCATTCATGATAAGAAACACTTGCAAGTGTGCTTTTGGGGTGTGTGTTCACTGGATAATGAATGTGGATGAGGTGAATGGCGTATGTGAGTCTCCTATGTGTGGGCAGGGATGCAGTGCGAAGACGTCTTAAAATACAGCAATAATTGTACTTACGTTTAGCCTGTTTTAAACAAGGGCATAATCGATTAACACATCTCCATCCGTTAATTTCATGCGAAAAACATGGTTGTGAATCCATGCCACATGAAAACAAACTTTATCACCGACCCTTAAAAAAAATTGCTGGCCACATGCTCCCATCCTCCCAGAAGTTCTCACCCACAGTGCTGCTTGTGTTAGAGTGTGGCAGCTCATTGGAGAGATGCGAAATGCAATCACAAAATAAAAAGAAAAGAGGAACATATATGATACCAATTTACTGACACAATATTAAAAGGACAAACAAACCTTGGAGCACAAAAAGATTCACTGTATTCTTGTCAAGGGCCAGATCAATGTCAAAGCACAGCACAGAGATACATGGTCTCCTCAGCAAAGGTTTAACAGACATCCTATTGCTCACAGAAACCAGGCTATTGGAGGACTTCAGAGTAGTTGTACACAAATCCCTCTCAAAGAATGTCAAAAGCAGGCATGCCAACCGAGGAGAGGGCCTTCCTGTTGCATGCAAAGACCACCTAAAATCACAACAGAACCGTCATTAAGCATTCCAAATTCTGAATCACTCTTGAACTACCTATCTCTAGACCACAAACCTATATTCTGTTCCTACAGACCTAGAGAACACCCACTTCGAACTCCTTCACAGATAAATGTGTAGATGCCATATACAACTTCACGATAAAACACAATCACCTGATCATATCAGGAGATGTCAATATCTTGTTCAAAGAACAAAATACTGACTCAAATCATTGACCTCACAACTATCCATGATTAGTGAAGGGAACAACCCACTCAGCTGGGCATACTCTGGATGAAGTTTTCTACGAAAGAGACCTAATTACAATTGCACACCCAATGAACATTCTCTGGACTGACCACTTTATGACACCTTTTGTAGTCCAAGATCAAACACAAAAGGAGAACCTCACACCTAGCCACATTCTATTTCAGAAAAGAAATGGGAAATCCCTCACAAAACGTAATTCAACACAAGACTAATTTCCACAAAATCACAAACCAGCCTCCTGTACACAATTCCAACAGGTCTAAAAATGTATACACTCCAAATACGGATCATGGAAGCTAGAGATGCTCCTTGATTGAATAAACATTTCACACATTCACAAAGGAAATGGCTAATAGATGGTCCACACTGCACCTCACTTTTCTAAGAAAACAAACAGGAAACTGGATCAAGCCTGAAGGAAAGATTGTAATCAACAGGACAGAAAATTGCATACCAGAAACCAATACGGCTCTACAAAGCTGAAACCCTGAAAGTGAAAATAACACACTATGCCAAGTGTATCCCAAAAGCAAATAACGCACAAAAAGAGATGTTCAACATCATCAATGAGAAAAGAAACTTAACAACATGCAAGTGCACACCCACTCCATTGTAGAAACTATATATTGACCTTGCAAATCAAAACCACTGTTCCCATGGACCCAAGCAACTACACTGACAACTAAACAACTCCAAAGGTGACCATACAACTACATCACTTCATACCAATTTCATCAGAAGATTTCACCAAATTAGTAAAGAAAAATAACTAAGATGGATCACCAGCAGCTCTTTGCTCACTAGACATCTACAAGATCCTGCTCCGCAAAGTGACACTAGCATGTTATGATAACATAATGAAACACAGGATGTATGTGATCTGGCCAGAAAAATTTGGTGTGTGGGCAGCACATTGGGTAATACAGAATCACTCACTGGAAATACCAAGCATACTGAGGATTCTCAAAGCAGCACACATTAAACCACTTCTTAAAGATCCCTCAGGACACAGATGGCAACTCTTCTAGGAATCTACATGTATGGGCACATCATGGAACTTGTATAAAGCAAACATGTTCTAGACTAGGCACAAGTCAGTTTCATACCCATCTGGAATGTCAGGACTTCAGTACTAATTCTACTAGAACTTTCAGCAGCCTTTGCCACATTCAACCACGCAACCCTCATCATATGAATCCAAGAAATATGAATTAACAACACTACACTACTATGGATAAAGTCCTTCCTAGCAGCGAAATGCAAACCACCTGGTTACCCCCTACAGCTCTGAAAAGCGCAAAACAACCTGTGAGATTCTAAAGAGTTTGATACCTCCTGCCACTACTCTTCAACATTTATATGACCCCGCTCATAAACCTCATCTCAACTATGCAGATGAAACACAAATCTTTTTACAAAATCAACACTACTGGGGAGATATACTAAACCTGTACAAATAAATGGATGGATGAGCAGCAGCAGCCTCAAACATATCACTGACAAAACTGAAATTAGGATTACATCCAAAACCCACACAACTCTACAGCACATGCCATGGCCTATTGAAATGGGAATCAGACTGGAACCCTCCCATGCAGTTACAAATCTAAGACTATTAATGATAATGATAATGATGTGTTATTTATATAGCACCTTTATCCAAAGCGCTTTGATTAATTAATGGACTATTACCTAACATTCAAACCCAAATCAATACAGCAGTGAAGAATTGCTTCATCCATCTATGCACAGTCTAGCAGATCCTACCATTTCTAACCTTGTGCACAGAATACTTGCCATCATCTCCCTTGTCATTCAAGAATAGATTACACTAACAGCATCTAGTTAAAATCCTGCACTACCATATGAATACATTGCAACAGATACAGGACACAGCAGAAAGACAACTGCTCAGACTTGCTAAGAGAGAACATATAACACCAGCACTTACATCCCTACACTGACTAAAAGTCAAAAAAGGGATTTATTTCTAAACACTCGGCATAACCTACAGAGCAATTCATGGTCAATGAGCAGAATTATGTCAATAACAAACCTCAATTTACAGACCAAAACAAACCGTCAGAACCAGTAATGTTCAGTCTTGAACCCAAACAATATTGCCAGAATAAATAAGATGGATCAAGCTTCTCGTTTAACTATGGCACTCACTGCCCAATGAAATATGCACAATATAAGAATATATGACCTTCAGGAAATCACTAAAAGCCTGCCTCTTTAATTTGCAAACACAAAACACCCCACTTAACACAGTCTAAGAGAAAATCCCAACCTCAATACAAAGAGAAAACTATGAATAATGGATTTGCCTTTAGCTCTTTGGATCAACTAAATCAAACTGTTCAGGACCAGTGAAAGAAAACATAATATCATGAACCACTGCATGAGAAATGTCAGTCTTAGCGAAGAACCCACATACCAGTGTCACAAAGATTATCCTATTCCTAGTATTAACCCTACTAAAACTCTTAATTTTCATGAAAACACACCACACAAAAGACAATAAACACAGGACTACCAAAACACCAACTCTTACAACATACAGGAAATTGCACACTGTTTTCAGCAACCCACTCAATCACAATAATCTTACATTCAAACACTATACCACAGGCACATAAAACAATACATACATACTCATACACCAGAAGATTCACCAACCCATACAACCGAGAAGCAAACCCAACAAACATGGACCATTTTCTATGAACTGAAACTACCAACAGATTTGTGATGTCATCTTTGATGTCATGGGTGTTAGTCTTAGCAGTGCACAGTGGTGGCGTGAGTTATGGTTGCTTAGCTTACCATCAGTGGGGAATTTCTGGGGTTTTTCGGTTTTACTTGTAAGCATAGTATGGATAGGTTGTTGTCAGTGCAAAGTAGATGTAACATTCTTGTAACAAAAGTTTTTGCACTGAAGTTGCTAGGTTGTTCTTAGGGAAAATGAAGCATAACGTCCCTTCACCAATGTGTTTGCACTGAAGTTGATAGGTCTTTAGTAGGCCACTGTAAGCAGACCCCTCCTTTAGCATAGTTTTTTTCAGTAAAGGGGATAGGTGTGTAGTAGTGAAACTTAACCATAACGTCCCTTTAACAATGTTTTTTGTTAGTGAATTTCATAGGTTTTTAGTAGGGCACTGTAACCGGAATGCATAGTGTTTTCTGTAAAGATGATAGCTGTTTGGTACTGCTACGGAACCATAACGTCCCGTTAACAACGGTTTGTCACTGATTCCTTGGCTGCCCTCATGATGAACATGTGGAAAGGCCAAATTCTCTGGTGTATGTATCCGTTTGTGCTACCCCTTCCTTTTCCTAATAGTGTTGGTGTATCTTAGCAATTACATGGTAAGTGTTGGTGAGTGTTGAATGCTTTCTCTTTTTGTGTTAACATTGCATGGTGAATCCTTGCAAATGCCACCATCGGGCCGCTCTTTCACTTCTTGTCATTTTTTCTTCTTCCCATGAACTGCACTTTCGCCTCCCCCTCTCCATGCACTTGGCGGATCTGAGTGCCAACTGGCCTAGTAGGTTCGTTGTCTCTGTTTTGCCTCTTTTCCCCCTCCATTGCCTCGTTGCACCTTGCACAGCTAGTGTGTAGGTGCACTGTAAATGGCATATCGTACAATTTGACATCATATCATATCATACCCACATTGCATTCATGACAACAGGATTCCTGCCACTTACCTTGCACACTTCCACCATAGGCTTCTGCACTTCTTTGTACAAAGGGACCTTCTGCCTCACTTTTTGCTTACACACCACAACCACAAACCTTATTGAACAATGCCTTAGTCTCCACAATCCCCTTTCCATGGCTCCCATCCTGCAAATAGCTGGATGTGGCACGTGTAATTCTGAAACTACTGCAGAATCCACTGAATGTTTGTGCTTGGGGTGCGGGGAGGGGGGCTTGGGTGTTTAGTACTGTGTCTGAAAAGATTTTTTTTTTGTTTTCTTTTTTTTGTCCTGTTTTTGGCATGTACATGCTTGCATACCATTTTGTTTAATCTCTTTCGATGCATTTTTGTTTGCTTCTCCTCCTGACATTTTTACCGACTGAAGGTGAACGCTTCTCTTACATTGCTACAGGATTCTCTGCAACGCTTCGTCCATGGTGGCAAACAAAACAGCATTGCCAACGGAGGTAAAAAAAAAATGCTGTTTCCTTGAAACCACTGCAAATCTCGCTTGTTAATGCTGTCATAGTCAGTGCAGAACATCCCAGCCCTGCACAGGAAGTCACACATGCTTCTGTTTATGAAACACCTCCCGACATCTCGCTGTGGACAAATTACACCAGCATGGTCCCATGCTCCTTTTGGTAGTATGGCTGAGAAAATCAAATTGGCAGTGAGAAAATTCTGCATCACTTATGTCATCAACTTCTTGAGGTGACAGAGCAAACATGAGCATGACATGTACCCCAAAGTAGGCCTCCATAATGCACGATGACTACATCAAAAGTATCGACAGAGACCACACATGTACAGAGAAGAACTATGGCACCAAAACCTCACTCATAGACTGTGCTCCAAAAAGCCTCCACTCCTACCAACTGAAAGTTATCAGCACAGCCTCTTTCCACGGCATACCTGTGCAGATCTTGCACAAAGGTATCACCCATGATGAGCACTCAATGTCTCTCCATCTCTACCAACATCACTGACCCTTCCTGTCAACCACACCCTCGACACCTGATTGGGTAAATCACACAGTTCCATTTCCATGCCCACCATCCTTAAAGGGCAGGATGTGCCACATCCGCATTTCAACCCACAGTGACTGCGGCGCCCCAATAAACCATGAACACTCCTTTTTCCCTTTCCACTCCTGCCATGCATGCAAGGCGATAGGCCCTCACCACAGAAAACACACCATAGTACACGCTATGGTTAAATGCTCATGTCATATGCACTGCACTCCCCATCTGCAAATGAGCCGGTCAGTTTTCACCCTGGGCACCTTTTTGCATGCATGGCTGCATAATGTTGCGTTGGGTGAGCTGAACGGTACGTAGGAGGCCGTTTACGTTAGCCATAGCTTACTTGTGTGCTGCTGAGCCCGGCCTTTCATGCTGCAATATCTTAAAGTACTCCCAAAAGCAAGGGGCTTATAAGGACCAAACCATAGGAAATGCACATGGTGGCATGTGGCTCCCTATTGTTCAACAGGGGCAATGATGTACACCATATGCTAATTTACGCATACCAGCTCCCTTCTGCTGGTCTACCATGTGTAAAATGTCCTCCACAACCATTGTGTAAAAGTCACCAACTTCAAATGCATGCAAAGTGACAACTGCATGGCTGCATTATGCTGTGGTGGCTGTGATGAAGGCCTAGGGCCTAGGCTGTTGGGTGCAGGTGTGGTGAATGTTATGTAGGAGGCTGTGTACATTGGCCATTTTTTACATGTGTGCTGCTGAGCACGTCCTTTCATGCTGCACAATCTTACAGCACTTCCTAAAGCAAGGGTCTTATAAGGACCTAACCATAGCAAAAGCAAATGGTGAAATGTGGCTCTGTATTGTGCAACACGGGCAATGATGTGCACCGTATGCTAATATACGCATAGCAGCTCACTTGTGCTGCTCTACCAAGTTTACAATGTCCTCCACAACCATTGCATTAAAGTCACCAACCTAACATGCATGCAGACTGACAAGTGCATGACTGCATTATATTGTGGTGGATGTGATGAAGGCCTAGCCTGTTGGGTGCATGGCCTATGGCCTACGGCCTTTGGCCATGCACCCAAAAGTCTAGGCCTTGCCCACACTCAGTACAACATAACAAAGCCATGCAGGTGCACATGTAGGCATGTGCCACAGTTCAGAAAGGCAACATATGCACCAGCACTTCTACCCAACCTCTGCACCCTAAAGCAGGAATGCAAGCACACATGTTCCACTTACCATAATGCACAAACATACCACAGTGTTTGGGGCCACTACCCACTTCCATTCTGAAACCATTGTAATAATGCCAACCAAACAACATTATCTTCACAACATTGGTCCTGCTCTCCCCACTCTACTATGCGCATACAAGCAATACTGCATAGTGCGCTGCAACACTTACGAATCTGCGCAATGCACACTACGCAAGCACACGTAAGAACCAGTTGCACCGTAACCTTTTCCATATTTACACTATTCCATTAGTGCACCCAGTGGACACAGTACACGATTGGTCACTGCAGCATCTCCGCCCATACACTGACAACTGTAGGGTATTCTACCACACCCATGCAACCAACAATGTGTGCTATACAGCCAAACCACACACACAAAGCGTCCGACTTTCAACCAGTGGACATACCTTTTCAACCAGTGGACATACTTTTCTGTGCAAGGGCTGCAGCCATGCATTAAAGGGGCTACCGACTTACCACACACAGCACACCCTATCTGTAAATGTTCATGTCTTGTGGAATGCACTCCCCGTCTGCAAATGTGCCTGCCACCACTCATCACAGAAAGACACCGCCACTGCAGCAGGCATGCCATAAAGAAGGTTTCCTGCAATGATCACATAAGATTGTTGCTTATTGAGGTAACCGCAAATTGGCATAGTATACATGGATACCATTGGCACACCATGTCTTCTTCTAATGAGAGTTATCACTTGAAGCACTTCTCACTCCCCAACCCTTTCCATCCCTTCTTCCCACCACGAGATGCCATAAGCTATGTTTTCCAGGCCCTTTCACCGCTGCAATGCCCTCGGAAACAACATGCTGGTGTTATCGAAAACTATTCACGCACAACACGTCACCGTACACCACAGTGCAATAAAATTTTTGACCACGTGGCGAACAGGGAAACGGGGCACCGGAGTGGAGGCAGATATGACTACTTTTAGTGGCCACACAATTACATACAAGAGGCCCAGCCATGAACACAATGTATTAGGAGCTTGACACACACACACCAGAGCACTGTCTTCCGATACACCATGGCAGTGTTTCCCGAAAACTTTGACTCACAGCACACTTCCCTCCAACCAACCACCGGCCATGTCCAATGTTTGCCGACATCAGACTGTACTGCAGGCCACTGAGACTTCGGTCCGTGGAGCAAACAGGTACGTGGATCCAGATATCACACATTTTTTTAGATGTACATTTCAGTTCTTTGCAACAAAAGTACTGGTCGGATTTCCACCAAACATACAACATCACATTTTCTGACCAAAGCCCCTCCCCTGTCGCAAATTTGGTGAAAATCCGTCCAGCCGTTCGGCCCTTTAGCAGTGCACACATTTTTCCCCATTCAGTCTATGTAAAACAAAAAAAATGTGGGACCCCCTTCTAACTTTGCCCCCCCCTCCACGAATCCTCAACCAACTTGGCAAAAAAATTCAGAGCGGGACATATACATTTTTTGCAAAGTCTGTCGAGGATTCCTCCAGGGGGAGCGAAGTTATAAGCGGCCAAAAAAGTGCTCTTATGATGAGTTTAGCAACCTTACCATAACTACACGATCACTACCGCGGGCCGGATGATATATATCATATTTATCAAATGTTTTACCCAATACCTTTATATGTGTTGTCTTCTTTCTTCAATATTACTAACTCTGAAACAGAATGAAATGCATTTCATAATAAAATAAAAACAAGAATATTATTGTTTGTGAATGTATTCCTAGTATACAACCAATAACAGGTGTATTCATTAATCATGCAATAGAGGGAATTATATATATATACATATACAAATAATTCAGTATCTCACTTTCTGCAAGTATATCTTTATAACATATGAAATTTAAATGTAAACAATTTTATAAAATAAACATTGTATCAAACAAACACCCATGGAACAATAAGAAAGTGTTGCTACCGTGTAGTATAGGAAAGAAAATGCAGTTTGATTACATCAACTATACTAACCATTTAGCTAAAAACGAACTTGGTTTTGCATCAGCAAATTCTAAAAAGAATTGCCAACACTGTCAATAGTTTGTCCACCTATAAAAGCATTTCACTACAATCTATACACATACCAAGTAAACATAATAGATCTATTTCCTTCCCCACATCTCTTATTAGTAGTTATATCTCATTTATTTTACCAACATTGTACTACTGTTTACTTGTGTCATATATAAACACTCATGACCCCCTACAATCCATAACACTCAAAATAATGTGCATGGACTCCTATATGTAACCTAGCACTTATAGGGAACAATTATACATATTAAAATATAGACTGTTTTACACAATAAAACAGAAGTAGAAGAATACAGAATGCTGCTTTCTCTTCTAGTGTATGTAATATTTAGAATCTTACCTCTTCATTTATTTCATACTGTTTTTTAAAATCCTAGCATCAATCTATCTTGTACTTTACATAAAACACTTATTACCCTATTCTTTCATTTCAAACTTTTATTTTGCATATGTATATTCACAAAGCATACAAAACATACACTGTAAAACTTTGGTTCTAACAACATTAAGGGAGCTTTTGCTCTCTTATCCAACGCTAATGGCATAACATGACCATCTAAAACATCAAATGATTTGATCTTCAGAATATTTTGCTTCTCTGGCAGTAGCATTGTGGAGTTAAACTTGTTACACTCTGCAAGTGTGCACATACAAGCAACACAAAGATGTTTATTTCCTTAAGAGTCACCATGACATCAGACGGACTGCAATCTGCATGAAACATGTGAGAACTCAGTCTTCCCTTTAAGAATGCTTTCACATTCTCCTCAAGAACACCAATACAAATCTCATTAAGCATTTATGCAGACTCTATGGGCCCCATTCATGGAATAATCTCGGCGGAACAAATGGGAATTGCCTGTGAAATTGTGTGCAAGTCCCCATTAGTCGATTCATGGAAAATAATGCGCAGGGCTTACCCGGGACTTGCGAGGAATCTGCGCCGGCTCATCACGTCGCTGCTACCCGACAAATGCCTTGTGTAAGACTCCAAGAAAAGGGCAGGCTGGACCTGCGCAGCCAGCTAGAAAGGGGGCAGAAGATGTGGAATGAGGAAGAACAAGGGAAACGTGGCCGTTACAAGGGACTTTCCACCGTCAAATAATCGCTCCTCCAATATGTGCGCAAAACAAACATATCCATGGAATTAAACAGGGTACGCCGGGACAAGAAACAAATCCAGAAACACCTATGCTATGCGATAGCAGGAGTAAATGTGAACATGCACACAAATGCATAAAAAGCACTCGTGCTCAAGAAACACATGTATACAGCCGCAATGAATGCACCATTTGTTGCAGAAATCATCCAGGAACACCGCAGAAGGAGGAGGATAGCCAGGGCCCAGATCGTCCACCCAAGGACCAGCCTTTTTGGGGTACACAATGACCAGGTCTATGACAGGTATAAGTTCCCCCCATAGTTTTATTTTTATGTTTATGTTTAGTGAATTTATATAGCACTTTACGCCAAAGCGCTTTACAGGGTAACAACAAGATACAAACATCGAAAGAAGCTTATTTACAAACGTGAGACAAACCAGAAGTACAGTAGCTGGAACAATTTACTCAAGGGGAGGGGAGGAGGAGTGAGGGGGAGGGGGAGGAAGGTTAAGGGGTATGAGAGTCAGGTTTGAGGTGAGCAGCGTGGGAGAGGAGGGGAGGAGGTGAGCAGGAGGGGGAGTACCCAGGTGGCCTCCTACACCTCTTGGTAGCAGTGTCCAGTGAGGTCAGTGGGAGGAGGGGGGTAGGAGGGAGGTGAGGGGAGGGGGGCAGGAGCTTGAGGGGGAGAGGGTGGTTGAGGAGAGTCAGGGAGGGGAGTGGAGAAGAAGGGATTTCAAGGAGAAGCGGAAGGATGAGTAGGTGGTGGAGGAGCGTATGGCAGAGGTAGGGAGTTCCAGTGGAGGGGGCCAAGCGTTGGAAGGAGCGGAAGCGTGATGCAACACAAGGGGCAGGGGGTACAGTGAGAAGGTAGAGATCGCTGGACCGGAGAGAGCGGGAGGGATGGTAAAATGAGAGAAGGGAAGACAGATAAGGGGGGCGAGGTCATGGAGAGATTTGTAGACAAGACAGAGGAATTGAAATTTCAATTGTGAGAGGAAGGGAAGCCAGCCGAGTTGAGAGAGTGAGGTAGAAATAGAGTCACGAGGACTGAGAAGACATAGAGTACGGATGGAGGAGTGGTAGATGGATTTTAGGGGAGTCAGGTGAGAGACAGGGAGTCTAAAAAGAAAAGAGGAGCAGTAGAAAAGGCGGGAGAAAATAAGGGAGGAAATTAGGAGTTTAGAAGCGTGGAAGGTGAAGGAGGAGCGGATCTTGTGGATGTTGAACAGGTGGTGCCGAAAGGTGCGAGAGGTTAGGGAGATATGGTTTGAAAAGGAACGAGAGGAGTCGAGATGGAGGCCAAGATTTTGGGCATGGGACGAGATGGGGAGATGGGAAAGGGGAAAGTGGATGAAAGGAGGGGGGATGGGGAGAGAGTGTTAGGAGGGAAGAAATGCACTTCAGTCTTCTCAGTAATGAGGGAAAGAATGTGGGAAGGCATGCAGTTTTTTATGGCCATGAGGCAGGAAGAAAGAGTGTGGTGGAGGTCAGAAGTGAAGGAAGAGAAGGAGAGAAAGAGTTGGGTGTCATCGACGAAGAAGTGGTGAGAGATGCCGAAAGAAGAGATGACAGGGGTGAGAAGGGAGGTATAGAGAGAGAAAAGAAAGGGTCCAAGTACAGAACCCTGAGGGACTCCATAGCTCAGGGGGAGGCTGTCGGAGGTACGCCCACCCCAGGGGACCATGAAGGATCGGTTGGAGAGGTAAGAGGAGAGCCAGGAGAGGACCTTGTGATGGAGTAGGAAGCTGACCACAGATCACCCACCATGTGCTCCCAAGCACTGAGCCCCTTGCAAAAGGTACTCGCTGCTCTGCCTTTTTTTGCCACTGGCTCATTCCAGCGGGCCACTGCCATAGTAGGTGGCATCTCCCAGGCCATGCAGTCTCACTGCTTATACCAGATGTTGGCAATCATAACTGCGTGTGCTTCTCTCTGCCGACATATCTATATGCCCAGAACATTGTCAGAAAGGCAAACAGTGGTCCAGAATATTTATGGGATGGCACACTTCCCAAAAGTGCTAGGTGCCATTGATTGCACCCATGTTGCTCTACGTCTACCTAGAGCAACAGAGCACATCTACCGCAACCGGAAACATTGGCACTCCATCAATGTTCAGGTTGTGTGTGATGCCATCGGCATCATTACTGAAGTGTATGCCAACTATCCTGGTAGCACACAGGATAGTTACATCTTAAGGATGTCCCCACTACACCGGGCCCAGGAAGCTGGGAAGCATGGCAACACATGGCTCATTGGTGAGTATGAATGGCCATGCACAGGCATGCATGTTTCATACAGACCAATAGACACTGTCAACAAATGGCAATGACAACCATTCTCACCCTTGCAGGGGACAGTGCCTACCCTCTAAGCACATACATGATGATGCCCATATATAGCCCCAACACACCTGCTGAGGTAAGGTGCAACACTGCCAATATTGCAACTCAGGGCATAGTGGAGCACACATTCGGAGTGCTCAAGTGAAATTTCCGCTCCCTTGACCAGTGTGTTGGTGTGTTGCCATATGCCCCACCAGTAGTCTGCAGAATCATTGTGGCAGCATGTGTCTTGCACAATGTTTCAACACGGCCTGATGTCCCGGTGGATATGGTGGTGGCACACCATCCACACCAACAGGCACACCGCTTGCATATGGCTGGGGAAAGAGCATGTGGAGAGGCTGCAGGTACCCATCTTGTGCAATCTTTTTTCACTTACAATCCTAACCCTGTGGAGTGCACATGGTCCCGCCAAAAATCAGTTGCCATTCAATGATGACAATGGGCCAATCCACTGTGCCCACAAAACCACATTGAGAAAGTGCCCTTGGTAGTTCAAATATGTGTGCATCCCTTAGAACTAAAAATGACATTTCATTATTTTTTTTCTCCAAAAGAAACACATTGAAGAGGGAGGACATCATTACCACCATGCCAACTATTTAATGAAATCACCCCTTTGGCACCAAAAACATCCCAGATGACTAACTAACATACCTGCCAGCGATAAATACCGAAACATCATGTCTGAGCTGCAAACCATATATGGCCTAAGAAATTTACATGCACACAAAATACAACAAGAACAATGGCATATTGCTGCACACATGAATGGGCATGATGCACACACACATGTCCCTATTGTGGGGTGTAGAAAAGCAGTGCAGTAATGACACACATGTGGAACAATCTGGCAACATGACCACAATAAACCCCATCCCAAAAGCACTTATTTACAAGAGGCAATTTACAATTGTGACAAAATTGGCGATACAGCAGAATGGCAACTTCCAAACATTCAGCAACTAATGTAGCCATTCATAATGCTCAAGATAAATGCACATCTTATCTGTCCCTTGGTATGCAGTCGCCAGTCAAATTTCATCCCATGAAATAGCCATCATTCCCTCATGGGAAGATCTACAGAAAATGAACAAAATGAAACAGAGTACAGCCAACACATACATCCATGCACCCACAAACTCAATACCCACGAGCCCCCCTGAGTGACATAAAATACATGCAAACAACAACTCACAAGACAACCATCAACATGTGTCCCAGCACACATGCAGCAAAACCCGCACACTGCATGCAAATGAAACACACAAAACACACCCACTGAAAAACAACAACCCCCACACTGCATGTCCCCCTGAATGACATGCAGCAAATGTGCATGTCACATATTCACATTCCCAAGATGAAGTCACATACACAACACACGCATCAGTCAACATGCTGCATGAAAATGAGAAGACATCACATATGCAGATAATTGAGCCCCCTAAAAGGCAGTGACACCCCTGGAAGACTGTCAATGACATCACAAGGCATGACACCACCTGTGTAGTATTGGGACAGTGCAGTGAACACAGTCATGGGAGCCCATGATGCAAAGCACAGGAAGGCCAGTACACAAATACTCACCTATTGCACTCCATGAGGGATCATGCTTGAGGCAGCAATTCACAGAAGCTAATGTCAGACTGGAAGGCTGGCCACTGAGGCAACTGCTATGGAAGACATAAGCCGACAAGACAAAGCTGTGTGATACTGCAAGCAAGGATAAATGCATGCTAAATGTCGGCTGCAAAGTAAAAGTGCAAGGTCAAAGGAGACTTCATTGTGATCGCATACAATTGGTACAATTGTGCATTCAGTATAATGCAGCAATACCATGCACCCAGCTGCTGTCAACTTGAAACTGCAAACACCATGGTGCAGCATGCATGGGCCATGCATGTGAAAACACCAACACAGCACAGCGTAATGTGCCAGTTGACAACATAGCATCCCAAAAATGTGCATCAATTTTTACATGGCTGTGGCTTGTAACTGGGGCTGCACACCATAATTGGGCAACCCTAAGCAAGAGAGGTTGCATGTGTCATAGAACCATTACTCCACAAACATTGCAAGGGATTTGAAGTGTCACTCAGTACACATGGTCAAAGTGCAATGAGACACACACAGCACAACCTTCAACACCTGTCACAGGCCACAAGCAGTCAGCCCTGCCACCCACTCCCAACCACCCAAGAAAGGCCCACACAGTTGGCACTCCCACAATTTTGAACATGAAACTTGCGGCCCCACTAAGCCATAGAAACAACACCATGCCCAGACCTATCACCAGAACCATACTTTCTGAAACATGCACCCATGAAGTAGTACTGGTGCCCCAAAAGACAAGTCAATCCAAAGTGATAACACACAGTGCAAGACTCCCAGCCAAGCACCACACAGGTGTCTTCAAATGCCCTTCACTTACCTGCACAGTGTACCCACATGCCTTGCATATGATGCAACCCATCGGGAGATGCATCCCCTAAATGCAATGATATCCAAAATAACAACAGAAGGAACATGCACATCCATGACAACACATGAATGGATCCTGAGGGTGACAGTACATAGATTGTGATCTGCCCATGAGTGCATCATAGCACAACAGAGAGAGGGAGAGAGAGTGACAGTGAGAGGGAAGGCCAAGTTAAACACACATCAAGGGGTAAAGGCTGGATTGGAGATGTCCTAGGACATGCACTACACCACAGTAGGGGCAGGCATAGTGAGTTGACTGAGGGAGGTAACACAGTGACATGAGTACTACTTATAAAAACATCCTGGTATGGAAGCATGCAAAGCACATATAGATTCATGTCCACATGCAGCAATCATGGGGAACAATGACACATGCTCAACATGCAAGACAGTGCTCATGCCTACCCACTGACTGCACCGGCATGGTGTGAATCCCACATCATCTTCATGAGGAACTGTGTCTCTGAATTAGTGACAGGAGTGCCAGTGCCTGGTGAAGGGCACGGAAAGCATGGATGTCAAAGGGTGCAGGGTGTCTCCCCCAGGACAGCAGTTACTGCCACATTACGGATTACTGAAACAACATGGAGAAGACATTACAACAGGCATAGGAAAGTACCATTCACACAGTACACATGTGCGAGGATACACTAAACCAATAGTTACCTGCACATGCCATCCTACGCACCACCATGCAAACATACAAGTTGACCTCATTATGCATGCTTGCATGTCCACCACTGCAAACCTCATGGCCTTTAGAGGGCAACTGCACAACTCAAAAATAACATGACAACATCTGGGCCTGGATTCCACAAAAGCGACACAATATTCAACAACAAAAGACCAACATGTCCATCATGGACACCACTGAGGGGGGAGTGGCAGGGTGCATGTCAATGTCCACATGGGTGGACATCCAAAAAAAAGAAAAGAACGAAGTACTTCCATGGTCTCACAGACCGCACAGCTATGGTGGACCGGGAGGCATGTCTCTGCTAGCACCACCATTGTGCTTTGAATCTGAAGGTGCAAGTGGTGCTGGAGGCTCACCATGCAGTCCACTGGCCTGGTCCTTATTGGCAGCTGCCTTGCGTGACACTGATGAGTGCACAGCAGACTGAGGACTTGGAGGTCACTATGCAAAACATCACGGGTTGCAGAGAGTTGCACAGAGATTGTCTGCCTCAATGCTAATGTCTCCTGGCGGAAGAGTCTTCTGCTGGCGGCATGAAGCTCGTGTATTGCAGCCTGTGGGCCAACAACTTATGCCTCAGGGCTTCCATGAGTGCCCGATTCTCTGCAAGCAGGGATGCCTGTAGACACTGCAGATCTGCCTGTTGGCCCCTGATGTTGGCCTCCATGCGCAGCCTGTGGGAGTAGCATGTGTACCACATGACCTGCAGCTGTTGCTCCACCTTTGTTGCTGTGGGGATCATGGAAGTACCACCCTATCCATGCCCTCAGTCAACATCTCAAAGGCAACACCCTGTTGGTGTGTGGAACGCAACATCTGCTGCTCCCACGCTGTGTGCCCAAGCCTACATATGTCCTCCACGCATTCAGGGCCCATTCCTGCCTGATCCAAGGGAGCATGGTCCTTGCTGTGATGCCCCTGTCCTTGCCTGCATGACTGCAACAATCCCTTGGACATCTGTCCCAGGACCAGAAACCAATACATGGGAGTGTGGCCTTGAAGCCGTAACCACCACAGATGGGCATGACACCATTGACTGGCCCTGTTCAGGCACCTGATCCCCTGCAAACTCACAGGCCCCAACTGCTCACCCCATTGGTGCAATCACTGGCACCAGCATTGAGGACTGCACATCCGGTTCATCATCAGAGCCAGTTGAGTCAGAAGTGTCTCAAGCATGGTTCAATATGGTCTGTAGTACCAGAGGGTTCTCACGGCCTGCCACACCCCATCCTCCACTGGTGGTCTGAAGCACCACAGACTCTTCTTCATACTCTTCCTCCTCCTCTGCATCTGGTGCCTTCTCACCTGCAAATGCACAGAAAAAGACATGTGTAGTCGTATGCAATGTGTCTACAGTAAAAATGTGTATCACATTGCTGTCAAGCAAAAACATGCAGGGCATGTCACCATAAGAAATAATGCATCCACACACTCTGGACAACAAGCTATCTGAGCATGGCATATTCAGACTGACAACAACATTCCATGCTAAGGGCCATGCTGCCTGTAGACACATTGGCCCTCATTACAACTCAGGCGGTAAGGGGTTTACGGCGCCGTAAACAGCGCCGACCCTTACCGCCTGAGTACGAGGTCCCTTAGCGCCATGGCGGACTTAACACCTGCTTTTAGCAGGTGTTAAAATCCATGGCGCTAAGGGACCATGGAGTTAATTACGCCACCGTAATTTACGGTGGCGTAATTAACGCCTTCCCCACTCCCATTATGCCCTATGGGGCAAAAATGGGAATGGGGAAGGGTAAATGGGGATTGGGGACTTACCGCCCCGCCAAGGTCGGAATGGGGCGGTAAGTCCGCCAACCACCATGGCGTAAACGTAGTTTACGCCATGGTGGTAAAGTCACGGCCCAGGCGGTAACTTACCGCCTGGGTCGTAATGAGGCCCATTGCCAATCAACAGGGTTGTTAAGAAGCACATTATGGCCCATGGCACTGCAAACTGTTGACTAATACCAGTGAAATGGGCATGGACAAGTGACTCTGTGATGTGCAATTACATGACATGGCAACGGGCAGACACACATATCCACATCCAGGTCCGCATCCATCATATGCCACACCAGTTTTGTCCTGGTACAGGGACTGTACACAATGGGACCATGCCGTACGTCTGGGAAAAAGGCTACCGTCCCAGTTGATATAAACTGTAAGAGTACCACCTAGGCAAGGTCTGTGAAGTGGAGGGAGTGAGTCAATGGAGTTGTAGATAGGAACAAGGTACAGTTCCCACAAGAGGGAGAGGGGCATGGACCCATGGAGTGTGAGCTGAGTGTGGGGGGATAACAGGGAGCAGGCCTCACAATGATTTTCCTCAGGGGTCATTGCCATTGGGTCAGCAGGGATGTCCACAGTCTAGACATATGCACACTCACGCAGGGCACACCTTAAGGCATGTTGGTTGCCATCTTGGATGTTCTATGTAGCATGGAAGCACATACATACATGTGTGAAAATAGATTCTATACCCTGCAAGGCATAAAGTGTAACTCATATTTCAGACACATGCACATGTCTAGCAGAGCAGAGTCACTGACATCAAAGAAGCTGCACACTGTGCACATTGTGGTATCATGTTGCAGCTGTTGGGAGGGTATGCAATTGTGGACTACTGTCACACAGACATGTTCAACTGATTTACAACACATGGTTTGTATCCACTGTTGTGTACACTGGATATGAGTCAGTACACCACATGACATGGTTCAACCACGGCAGTCATCCCAATGCAGCCAGATGTGCACCACAATGATACATCTTGGTGATGCTTTACTTCACATACTCAGGATGCACAATGTTGGGCACTCACCAGACGTGTCTTCATAATTTTCCAGGCCTCCCACACTTTGCACCTGCTCCAGTAGAATGAATTGGCTCATAGCCTCTTCATGATCGGTAAGTTCCACCCCCTCTGGTGACCCCCCCCAGTTGCCAGAGCAGATGCTAGGTTGCCACCCAGCTTAGACGGGCGAGATTATTCCAACTCTTCACTATCTGTGCAGCAGTGTGCTTCTCAAACCCAAAGGCATTGATCTCATCCGTGACATGCTGCCATTCCACCATACGCTAAGCTGGTTTATGTGTGCTCCCCGGTTGCTGGGATATGTCACAGTGGTGAATGGTCACGTAGTCCATAAGGATATTGAGTTCTTCATCATGGAAGTTCTTCTACCTCAACGTGCCAGTGTCCTGTGCCATGCCATGAGGCTGCAACTGTTCCTGCTGCGCAGGCTTTGCCCTCTTGCCACAAGTTGTTGGTACCACCCCTGTGTGGCTGGGACCAGTCTGGGATCCAGATGACAGGCGACAAGTGGCCTGGGTCATGGCATTACCCCATGGGACTGGGACCACAGCCCATCCCTTAGGCTTCACAGCATGTCCCTTAGCCTTTCGGGCTGGGTCAGCTGCTTCCACAGCACATCCCTTAACCTTTTGGGCTGAGATAGCTGCTTCCAAAGCACGTCCCTTGACCTTTTGGGCTGGAACAGCTGCTTCCACTGCACAACCCTTAGCCTTTCGGGCTGGGACAACTGCTTCCACAGCACATCCCTTAACCTTTTGGGCTGGGATAGCTGCTTCCAAAGCATGTCCCTTGACCTTTCAGGCTGGGAAAGCTGCTTTCACAGCACATCCCTTAACCTTTTGTTCTGGGACAGCTGCTTCCATAGCATGTCCCAAAACCCCTGACCCTGTCTGACCCCTCTCCCTCTTGTGGCCTTTCCACTCATGTTCCGGGTGTAACGGAAATGTGGAAAGCACACCAAGTAATTGTCCTAACAATTTGAGTGAGGGGGCAGTCTATGTGATGGAAGACGTAGTTCTGTGGTCCAGCAAGTCTCAATTGTACCCTAGATGTTGAAAATATGGAATGCATAGCGCACAGGCACACCAAAATAAAACAAATGCGTATGCAATACCAGGATAGCTTCCAAAAAAGGAAAAAAGTGGTACACGATACGCAGTGGCACCCAGCAACACAAAAAATGTGTACGCATACCCTGGAAAAACTACCAGAAAGGTAAGAATAGTGGTACATGAAACACAAAGGTACCCAGAGTTGAAAAAACAACGCATACATGATTCACCATTTGCCTCACAAAAACAAGTAGATGCGGGAAGGCAAAACCCCCAAAAGTTTGTACCTTCCTGGAAATGAAGGGATTGCGTTGAACCCCAAAATAGCCAGTATTCCATTTTATCCATCTCTTCCCCTTTGCACGCACGTTCGGAGTGGCTTCTACAGGTACTTATGTATCCCTGAGTATGGCATGCTCAATGCCTGCGTGCATATCGTGTGACGTAAGTTACACACTGAGGGCCTTTCCTCTCATTTCACGTGTCCATGAGTTTCTCATTTTTTATGCTAAAAGTCCCTTCATTCTGTTCACGGCTGCCATCATTGTGAGACATGGAAAACCCATGCTCCTGCCTCTGTGCCATTTTAGCTGACTCTTCCTGCTCTATACTTCCTCCAACTTTGCTGTCTGCTGCTGCCTGTACAGTGTGTGTGCCTGCTGCCCAACTGCACATGTATGGAGTGCCTGCTGTCCAGCCATTGCCTATGCTCCTGTCTCCGGCCCTGTGACCACCTCAGCTGCTTTGTTGGACTCCCACTGTGTCATTGCTCCACCACTGCTCCACAGCCCTGCTCCAGGACCACCTTGCCCACCCACATCTGCCTCAGTGGGTTGCCATGTCTGCACCATAATCCTCAGACCGGAGCTACAACCCCTTGGCAGTGAGGCAAAGGGCTGTCAACTTCAGCACCCCAGAAGTTGACATACTGGTGGCAAAGGTCCTGGAGCATTATGATGCCCTCTTCAACCCTCTGATGGAACGAGGCAAGAAAGGATGTCAGCAGATCAGGGATGGGATCACCGATGCCATCAATGCACGGGGTGTAGCGGTCCGCTCCTTCTAGACCATGCACAAGTGCTGGGAGGATCTAAAATCCAGGACCCATGGCAAGGCTATGTGCTTCATCGAGGGTGGTGCTACTGCGGAGGGGCACCGTGGGCAGGTGCCAGATGTCGGAGAGCAACATGCAGGTCCTGGACAGGTTTTACTTGGCGCTGCACACCCATATCTGTAAATTATGGCAATATCTGGAGTCGACTGGTGAGTAGACATGTGGTGCACTGCTGTACAGTGAATGTGCCTTGTGCATGTGCCAGCATGTTGGCAGTGACCCCCTTAGACTTGCAGCAAATATGCTTCTGAGATGGATATCTGTATGCATGCCCAGACATTGCTATCCATGTGTGCATTTAGACATCTTTGGATTTTAAATGTGCTCTTACTTGTATTGTGTGTTGTATTGCTGTCTTGCAGACCATGCACATTCAATGTTACTTGTGTCTGCTACGTTCCAGGATGGCAAGTGTCCCAATTGAGGTAGAGTTGCATCATGCTCATGTGTATGTGCCCATAATAGAATAGGGGGCTCCCTGTGGGTGTCACAGGTCAGGGGAGCAGGGGGTTTCTGTCCATTCTGAAGGGGGCTTCCTGTGGGGGATGTCCAGTCTTTTTTGGCTGCCTGGGCGGGGTCACAGGTGAGGGGGCCTGTGGGTGCTGTCCAGTCTGGAGGGGCTGCCTGGGATGGTGTCCAGTCTGGAGTGGGCTGCCTGGGGGGTGTCTTGTCTGGAAGTGGCTGCCTGGTGGGTTGTCACAGGTGAGGGGGGCTGTGGGTGATGTCCAATATGGAGGGTGCAGGATGGGCTTGCAAGGTAAAGCATGCAAATTTGCTGGAGTGCAGTCTGGCTTTGCAAGGGAGGGCCTGTGTTTTTGCTGGGGTGCAGCCTGAGCTTGTGAGGTGAAGCATGTGATTCTGCAGGGGTGCAGCCTGGTCTTGTGAGGGGGGCCCCCTTTTTCGCAGGGGCACAGTCTGAGCTTGCTAGGTGAGGTGCATGATTATGCTGGGGTGCAGTCTGCCTTTGTGAGGCAGGGCCTGCATTTTTGCTGGGGTGCAGCCTGGGCTTGTGAGGTGAGGCATGCGATTTCACTGGGGTGTAGTATGGCTTTGCGAGGGAGGGCCCATGTTTTCGTAGGGGTGCAGTCTGGGCTTGCGAGGTGAGATGTGCGATTATGCTGGGGTGCATTCTGGCTTTGTGAGGGAGGTCCTGCTTTTTCGTTGGGGTGCAGCCTGGGCTTGAGAGGTGAGGCCCGCGATTTTGCTGAGGTGCAGCCGGGCTTGCGATGGAGGGCCCATGTTTTCATAGGGGTGCAGGCTGGGCTTGCGAGGTAAGGTGCATAATTACGCTGTGGTGCAGCTTAGAGTTACAAAGGAGGTTTTCACTGGGGTGCAGCCTGGGCTTGTGAGGTGAGGCACGCAATTTCAGTGGGTAGGAGACCTGGCTTTGCGAGGGAGAGCCAGTGTTTTTGCAGGGGTGCAGTCCGGGCTTGCGAGGTATGGTGCGCGATTACGCTGAGGTGCATTTTAGCTTTGTGAAGGAGGGCCTTCTTTTTTGTTGGGGTGCAGCCAGGGCTTACTAGTTGAGGCATGCAATTTGGCTGGAGTGCAGGCTGGGCTTGCAAGGTGAGGCGCGCAATTTCACTGGTGTGCAGCCTGGGCTTGCGGGGAGGGCACGCCTTCTCACAGGGGTACTAGATGGTGTTTCAGGGATGTACGCTGATGTTTGCGCCTGGTTTGGCCTTTAGCTTGCTTTTTGGTGTGTGTGTGGGTCTGAAGTGGGCATTCCTCACGCAGCTTTTTTTTACTTGCACAACAGCTAGTAATTCACCTTTGAATCCATGAATAGCAAGGCGCGCAATTTTTTTTCTGCATCACGGCTTGTACAGGATCCTTCTTGGCACGCGACCTTTGTGTCATTTCTTTGCACGATTCCATGAATCAGGCACTAAGTCTGCAGATTGCCTCATATTACTGTTAAGTTCCCAGAATTCAAAACAATTTAATTCCAAAAGTTACAATGACCAATACTTCCTATAATTTTTTGCCTTTTTTGACTATCCTTAGATTGCTGTATTTTGAAAACTGGTTGACCTTTCACAGGAGTTAAATGCAACAAGCAACATGTTTATCTTCAAACAAAATGTTGTCATTCTTCAAGAACTCTTGAATTCACAAGTGAATGAACGCTAGAACTTCATCTATATTCAAGGTATATAATTGTCTATGAACTTTTCCTATTTCTTGTGCTACACTTGATACAAGTTTTTGATACTCTAGTTTGTTGTAATGCTCCACTGGTAGAATCCACAGTCGATACATTGGGGGTAATTCATAGAATTCGGCGCACAAGTGGCGCACGTGGCTGGCGCACAGTGTGCGCGTGCAGTAGTCTGCTCTAGCCGCGTACGCCAAAACCCATTTCAGCGCACAGCATATTCATGGATTTCAACATCGATAACCATCCGTGGTGCAGAGTGGTGCAACGACCCTGCAGCAGCACCAGTTACGCCCCCAACCCTGCCTGTGCGCTGTGAACAGCGCACAAATCCTGTACATGGCGCACAGGCCAATGGACCAGCATACAGCTCCCCAACCACGAAAACATGTCTAAAACTCCCCGCGTGCCCCTCAGAATACACGTACCCCTCTCGTGCTAGCGAAATCGCGTGTAAAACTCCCCGTGCACCCCTCAGAATACATGTACCCCTCTCGCGCTAGCGAAATTGCATGTAAAACTCCCCGCACACCCCTCAGAATACACGTATCCCTCTGGCGCTAGTGAAATCACATGTAAAACTCCCAGAGCACCCCTCAGAATACATGTACCCCTCTCGCGCTAGCGAAATCGCGTGTAAAACTCCCTGCGCACCCCTCAGAATACACGTACCCCGCTCAGCCAGCGAAATCACATGTAGAACTCCACGTGCACCCCTCGGAATACACGCATGCAGCCCATCCACCCTCAACATTCCCCACAGGCAGCCCATCACCCCAGTGCATGCCCACAGGCTGCCGACACCACAGGGTGGAGTTTTACACACAATTTTGCTAGCGCGAGTGGGGTATGTGTATTCTGAGGAGTGCACAGGGAGTTTTACACGCGAATTGGCAGTGTGGGTCCTCCCAGGTGTGCCTCTCATCCCCCCAGGTCTTGCAGGCAGCCCTCACCACAGGGGACTACCCTGCACACCTGGCCATGCCCCGCAGGCAGCCCATCCACCCTGGCCATGGCCCACAGGCAGCCCACACCACAGGGGACTACCCTGCACCCCTGGCCATGCACCTCAGGCACCCCATACACCCTGGCCATGGCCCGCAGGCAGCCCACACCACAGGGGACTACCCTGCACCCCCTGGCCATGCCCCACAGGCAGCCCATACACCCTGGGCATGCCCTGCAGCCAGCCCACATGGCAGCATGCACTAGTGATCCCTGACTCATGTCCCTCTGTACCCCCACCCACCCAGCATTGACGGGCACCTGCCAGCAGGCCTGACTCATGTCCCCCTGCATCCCCACACACCCAGCATTGACGGGCACCTGCCAGCAGGCCCAACTCATGTCCACCTGCACCCCCACCCACCCAGCATCGACAGGCACCTGCCAGCAGGCCCCGGCTCATGTCCCCCTGCACCCCCACCCACCCAGCATTGACGGGCACCAGCCAGCAGGCCCGGGCTCAAGTCCCCCTGTACCCCCACCCACCCAGCATTGACGGGCACCTTCCAGCAGGCCCCGACTCATATCCCCCTGCACCCCCACCCACCCAGCATTGACGGGCACCTGCCAGCAGGCCCCGACTCATGTCCCCCGAACACGTCATCACGATCCACAATCATGGGCCTTATAGCCACCAAAATCACACCCCACGCCACCCCTGTCCAAACACCCAACTAAGTATTCCATCCACCCCACATAGAAATGCCCATTATATGATACAACCCAAATGGCAAGTATGCACATCAACACATGTCCATCACACACACACAATGGGTGCAAGTGAATGAGAAAACCCACATCGTGACATGCATGAAACCAATGAGAGAATACCACAAATTGAAGTATGAACAAAAATGTATTGAACACAAAAGAAAGGGGATTAAATCAAATCACACAATAATGGAAATAATAAAGAAAATACAGCATTTTCCAATAAAAAATATGAAAGCAGAATCCAAATAAATCCAAATGAAAATGGGTCCAAAGTGTCCATCCAGCAAACCAAATCCAAAGAAAAAAAAAGAGAATAAAAAATGATGAGAAATGCAGTCTTCAACTATATACAAAGAACAAATCCAGGGTCCATAAGCCCAACTATTGAAAGGAAACCTACAAAAAACCGTACCTAATAAAGAACTATCTACAAAAAGGTGGGTCATAGTCCAAGTGCCCCAAATGAAAGAAAAACATTAATGAAACCTAACAGTAATTAACTATACACAATGGCAGTGGGCAAGTCCTATGGCTCACTAGTTGATTTCCCGGGCCAGGGCATCATCGAACTCCTGTTCAATGTCCTGGATGCGGACCTGTTCCGTAGCCCTGAGGTCTCGCAGGGATAATGTCATGTCCACCTCAAACTCCCTGTGAATTTCCTCGAGGCACTCAGCCCACCCTGCGCATGGAGTTCTCCACTCTGACCATAGTGAGCCGTGCCTCCTCCGCCCGCCGCTGCTCCGCATCTATCCACTGGCCCAACCGCTGCCACACGGAAGACACTCCCATTCCAGGGTCCTCCTGCCCTCCGGCCGATGCCTGCCCCTCTGATGTTGATGGCCCAGGCATGATGCCTCCCATGTTGGGCCTGCTGCTGCCTCCGATGCAACTATCTCTGCCAGCACGACGGCTACCAGGCTGATGGAATCCACCGGCGCTGTCATGCACGTGCCCTGCCCAATGATGCCGGGACATCCTCCATCTACTGGGGTCCAGTTGCTGGGTGTCCACCCCTGCTGGACCTCCGACTCCTGACTGTGGCAGGGATGGGATCTCCACCGAGCTGGCTGCGTTGGTCGGGGCAGGTCAACCGGGGGCCCTGATGGCATCTGGGCCGGAAGACGGCATGGAGAACGACTGGCGCATAGTCTCCACAGGGGAGGAGAGGGCCGCCAGAGTGCCTGACACATGTACGAAACCCCCGACCATGGCCCCTCCCAACTGGGCGATGTTGGCACGCAGCTCTTCGTGATGATGTGCATGCACCCCCCAGGACGCATGTACGTCATCACGAATGTCACGCGTGCGCAACGTGACACCAATCTGGACGGTCTCCATATGGTCACGGGTCCCCTCATCCGCAGGTAGAGGAGTGTCAGATGACGTAGACCCCCCCTACCTGCGGACGGGCCTGGGATGGGGCATCCCTGCTGGTGCATGGTGGTTCAGTCACAGTGCCCCTCCACAGCGACCTGTGCTGCCTCCTTCCCCTGCCCCTGGACTGCACCACTTGCACCCATGGTACCACCCCCACCAGGACCCAAGTGCGGCTCAGTAGCGGCCTCCTCCTCCTCTGTGCAAACCACCAACCTGGATGGCTCCACATCGTCTTCCGCTGTTGCAAGCCCCTGTGGGGGCACACCCACCCCTTCCGCTGCAGCCGTAGTGGCAGACGCGGCACCAGTCCCCTCGCTCCCGGATGATGGTAATTCCTGGGAGGGTGACTGGGCCTTGCATCGCCGGCCAGTGGAGGCATCCCAGCCGCTTTGCTCCACAGCGCCGTCTCCACCCTCTTCTTCACTCGCTGTGTAGAGGGAGACCTATAACACAAGCATCAAGGTACTGCACAATAGTCCCCTAGACAGGAAGCAAAAGCACATGAGTGGCACTGTCAAACTTCACTTCCATCATGTCCCCCCACAACACATGGGTCAGTGCAGGCAACACACATGCAGAATCAGGCATGGCGCATGTGAAGAACATTTGCATTCATGTCCAAGGAACTGTTGAAACATACGATGGTGGTTTGAAACTCACATGCATCATGGGTCATACTGATCACATGCACACACATCACCGTAGTTTCATCCATCTGGCCTTGTACACCCCAGACACAGTGGAGACAAGGATGACTAGGCTTCATCAGTTAATCAGAACATTGTCATGGACATGTGTCATGCATCCACGGCGTTTACAAGTCACACACACCCTACTCAGTCACATAGACATGTACACCATACTTGTCCTTGACAGCAGCACCCGTCTCTCACACCCCATCCATGTCCAACAACAGAGACAGGCATGCATTCATGTGTGCATTCCGCATGTTGCTCTGCATGTTGCATTGT
This sequence comes from Ambystoma mexicanum, assembly GCF_040938575.1. Classification (NCBI taxonomy): domain Eukaryota; kingdom Metazoa; phylum Chordata; class Amphibia; order Caudata; family Ambystomatidae; genus Ambystoma; species Ambystoma mexicanum. The sequence goes on along the minus strand of NC_090923.1, from coordinate 263,205,303 downwards.
AACACATGCACCATCCATGTGGTTCATGCATGACTGGTATCACATGCAGCACCATGATTTCCCTGCACACACACACATCCATATGTGGCCTATGTCACACATACAGCCAAGTAGCTGACTACCAGCACACTGCAACATGCCCTGTTTCACACAAAAATGCATGGCCACTTACCGCTTGACTCCAGACGGGCCTGCATCCTGAGGATCTGGTGGTGAATACGCTCCAGGACCCTCATCTGCTGGCTGGTAAGCTAGCCCTGGCACCCCACTGCATCCTCTGCATCTAAGAGGCGCCAGGCCTTCTTGAGGGTCCTGGACTTGTAGTCCTCCCAGCGCTTCTGGACGTGTTTCCTGTCGCGGGGTGCCACCCCCTCCGCATTGATGGCACCCACTATGTCCGTCCAGATCCCCCTCCGTCCTTCCTTGTCGGCACGCAATGGTGTGAAGAGGGCATCATACTGCCCCAGGACTTACCTCCACCAGGATGCCAACTTCATCGGAAGTGAAGCTGGCAGCCCTCTGCCTCTCTGGCTGGGGGTTGCCACTGGTGCCGCAAGGTGTTGTGTCAGACAAGGCAACCCCCAAGGCAGGTGTGGGTGGGCAATATGTCCTGGGGCTGGGCTGTGGAGTGATGGAACACCAGTCTGGATTCTTCTGTTCCAGCAGGGGTGGTCACTGCCACTGGACCCCTGCAGATAGCAGATGTGCAGGCACCAAATGGCAGAGCACGGTGGCAGCAGGCAGGCAGGCAGGCAGCAGCAGATGGCTCGTGGGAGGCTGCTCGGGGCTCTGGGGGGCAGGAAAATGGCCTTCTGGGCAGGAGCGTGGTCTTCCATGTGTTGTTGCATGGCCAGCTTGAAACAGAGGGATTTGGCACGTGACAAAACTGCATGTCAATGTGTAATTTGAGGAAAGGCCCTTAGCACGTAAGCGTGTCTGTGATGTTACGCGCGTGGGTGTTTCCCTCGTGACGGGTGCATAGTGAATCAGCACGTGAAAAAACGGCACGTCCCCATGTTAATGCGTGTAATCCTAGGAAAGGGCCTAAGCGCCTAAGTGACATGACGTGCGCGGGCGGTTCCCTCAGCAGGGGTTAAAGGTGAGTGGGACCAGCAGTTTGCTGTATGTGCCTTTCGTGGAGACCGAAATGTGTGTTGCTACTTCATGTTGTTTTGCGCGAATCACTACAGATCAAGGACGTATCTCTTCTTTTGGCGGGGGTATTGGCCACGCATGTTTTTCCCACTGCGGGCCCCCCTGTTTATCGCGTACTGTTTTCGAGGTCATAGCCTGCGTGTCCCACGCGTATGCGTTTTTCGTGTTCCTGGGTGCCACTGCGTACTGCGGGCGGTTAATTCCACACACGTGGGCTACCGGGGGTTGCGTGCACGTTTTTACAGCAGTTTTGGGGTGCCTGAGCATTGCATGACCTGTCACTTAATCACCGGGGGTCACATACAGCCTTGCAGGTGCAGGGGTGCTGTTAACATCTTGTATCCCACCCCCTTCACCCCAATTGCCCAGGACAATTGGCGTGTACACCTCCCATTGGCACTACTACATCTGTACCGGCACTACTCCATCTGTGCCATGGCTGGGAGGCCACAAAAGGTGAGGGGCGCTTCAGCTGGGCGTACACCCCGTGGCGGTCGTGGTCAGGGACGTGGGCTGGGTGACCAGGGAGTAGGTGGACTCCAGAGTGTCCAGGGTGGCTGCAGAGGGGGAAGAGGCAGGGGTGCGCCAGCTCGGCATGATGTTGTGCCACGTGTTGGTGCAGTCATGCCACCACCCCCTGCGGCTCTGGGAGATGCAGTTCTTGCACCTGGCACTGGCGCCCATGTGACCCAGCAGTCCGTTTCATCGACTGCCACGGGCCCAAGCGTAGTGGTAGCTGCAGGTGCAGCTGTGGGCACCACCACCCAGGCTCAAAGTCTGCCAGCGCAGGCTGCGTTGGCACTTGAAGAGTCCATGGAAGATTTCCAGGAGGTCAGGAGGCACGTATCCCTGGGACATTAATGTTATCTGCTGCCCCGACCAGCCGGGTGTTGGCAAGTGCACAGGCAGATGCAGCCGACACCACCCCGTTGTGAATCTACCAACCAGGACAGTCCCGGTCAATTACCCTGGCACACCAGATGTTGCTGAGCAGGGTCCATTCCAGGGCACCCAGCAGCCACTGACGCAAGTCAGGGCTTCACTCCATATCCCACCTCCCACTCCCTCAGCTCATTCCACCAGCGCCACTGCCCATACTGATCAGGGTGGCATTTGCCAGCCAGAGTCCAGACCAGCGTCCAAGAGGACGAAGATTGCACCTGCAGTACAGGCTGGGACCCCAGACACAGCTACTGCCTCCGGCATGTCGTGAAAGAAGCCTTTCTGCAAGCAGGAGCTGGACTTCCTCGTGGACTACTTGCAGGAACACAACCGTGACATGCTAGTGGGGCCGAATTGTCAAACTACAGCTGCCCATCGTAATACCCACTGGAAGCAAGTTGCGGATCATCATGAGTGCATTCGGCCATGAGGTGCGCACAGTGCAAGAGTGCAACAAGCGTTGGAATGACCTCAAACGCAGCACTAAGGCGAAGCGTGCCTCTAATTACAACATGACTCTGGTGACTGGCAGTGGGCCACCACCTGAGGAGGAAGACCTCACTCCGCACAAGTCACATTGTTGCGGAGTTCATACCAACAGGAATAGTTGAAGAAGTGGGAGAGATGCAGGACTTTGATGCCCCGTCCAGTGAGTGTTTTCACCTGTTCATCGAGGACATGTGTGTTTTGCTTGTGTGATGTGTTGTGCTTGACTGCCACTGCATGTCATGTGTACATGGTTCTCATGTGCAAGTCATGCAATGCTTCACTGATGCATGCCTGCTGTGCCGGATAGTGGACATGTAGAGCAGATGGGTACTGTCCTCACCACCACACTTGCACCCTACTCACATGCTAGTCACCCAGCTGCCCCTACAGTCCATGTTCCAGTTAATTGGCCCTTCTGCATGTAGCCTGGGGTGTGTTGCCTCTCAGCAATGGGACTATGCCATTGAATGAATGACATGCATGCGTCCTCTGCATGCATGCAGGTACTCCACCTAGTCATGCTCCCTTGCCCCTCCACCACCCCTGCACCCCAATTTCAACATTGCACTGGTGTGCGTCATGTTGGCGAACTGCAATGGCCTGTTTAAGACTCCTGTGTACATGCCAACTTCCACCAGCCAACCTGCCAGACACTGTTACGCTCACCTGGACCCCAGAGGGGTGTCGATCGGACCCGGACAGCTGCGGTCTCCGTCAATGTGATGCGTAGTGCAGAGATGACTGTCTGGACTGGCCCGCCTAGTCTTGGCTGCTGGACCCGAAGAAGTATTTTCCTGCAAGTGGAGACAGGGATTAGCCACCTGTGGGTTTTAGTGATGGCCTCCCAACTGTTCTCGCTCTCCCCCACTAATCACCTCCGATATCCCCTTAGTAACCTCACCTTATGTTTGTAAAAGATGAGCTCTCCATCCTGCGTCTCTTGCAGGGGCGCTTAGATACCAGTTACTTCACTGGTTTGAAGGTTTTGGAGAGTTCCGGTAAGCATTGACTCTGAAGTCCCAGGTGGGATTGGTAAGTATCAAGTTCAAAGAGTTCAATGTGCCCGATGTTCACTCTTGTCCCCTTCCTTCCTTAAGTTGCAACTGAGTTTGAGAGAAGAGGGTCTCGTAGCTGCAACTGAGTTTGTGAGAAGAAGGTCTCGTAGCTGCTGCTGGCGTACAGGTAAGAGTCTGTGTTACCCAACGCTGTCCGGTAACTATTGCATGCATTAACGTGTTGTTTTTCTCCCTCTTTACAGATGCGGCATATGAAGATATGGAGAATAATACCGCCAGTTGTAAATCAGGTAAGTCTATGGTGGTATGAGGTATTTGTTGATTCCCTTGGCTCACCTTGTTATTCTTGTGCCCCTAGGTGCCGGAGTACGGCAAAGAAATGATGGAGACAGTGCCAGATCGAAAGATGCTGTGAGAACTGGTGAGTATGGCGCTGTGCTGGAGCTGGCGAAGCGACGCGTGCAGGAATGATGTACTTTCCAAGTCGCGAGATGAAATGCATCCGGAATCAGGTGAGGAATTTGAAATAAGTTTGTTTTCTAACCTTGTCCTTTTCTTCCTCTTTATTCTAGGAGCTCCGGATTCGAGACGGGTGTGGCAGAAGACTGGATGCTGGCTGCAGGCACGCGGGCGTGGCAGAAGTCTGGATGCTTGCTGCAGGCACGGTCAGAGTCACGCTGCTGGATGCAGAATAACACGAAGCATGTGCTGCTGTTCGGGCGTGGTTTAAATAGCCTCCAAAGTATTCCCAGGAAAGAAGTTCCCCAGGACAACACCCGAGTAATAAATAGTCCCTGTAGTAAAATAGTCCCATCCAGGCCTCATGTTGGCTTGGATTTATTTGCAGCATGGTCTGCATAAGGTAAGTAATGTCTATGAGCCTGGCGCCTATGGCGCCAGGTCTGATTTTTATTATGAGCCTGGTGCCTGGGTTGTTGTAAAAGTCTGGATACCTGCTCCCGGGGCTGATGGGCTTGATCCAGATGCCCGGGGGTAGGCATCATGACAGACACATGCAGTGGGGTACATCCTCTGCACTTCATGCAGGGTGTCTCACTTGGACTGTGCAGATGGCAGATGCTCCGCAGGGACTTGAGTTCCCATTCATGCTCCATGTGTATTCCATGCATGCCCCTATGTGTCCTTGACTGAATGATCATTGTAGTACGTGTCCAGGATGACCTACATTTCTTTGCATTTGATCATCCATTCCATGCCCACTCTGGCTCAGTCCTGCATCACACACATGTTTAGGGTGTCACAGTCTGTGCGGGGCACAGGCCTCCCCCCGTTTCAGGCCCACTGACTCTGTTCAACTGGTGTAGCGGCTTCTGCACACATGGCTGTACTACTGAGGGGTCATCATGTGTCCTGCTTTCTGTCCCATCATCATCTGCTGTGTTGACAGTTGACTCAGATGATGCTATTGATGCTAGCCACCACTCTCTGCCAATACACAGGTCTCTGGTTGCCCTTTCACTGCCATGCAATGCATCCCTGCATTTTCACTTAGGGGGGGTTTGCTTGTAGCCATGCAACACTTTGCATGCACATTGCACGTGATGCCTGAAGTTGCTCTTGCACTGCCTTCAAGTTAATTGATACACTTAATGATGTACATGTTCATGCAGATAGTGGATAACGTACACATGTTCTGCACTGCATCAACCCACTTCAGAGCCGTGTTACACCGTTCTACATGCCTAGTCCCTGATGCTATGTCAAAGTGACCTGGCATGCATGTCAAGTACACATTTGTGTGTGACATGTCTGATTCATGTGTTGGCTGTATGTGTGATGTCTATGTGTGTGTGTTATGTGCTTCTGACATGTGTACTAATGTACATTGTTCTCCACTTTCCAGATGATGATGCAATGGAGCCAGAGGATGGTGTCGTCATGCCAGTCACAGGTTTGCTATCACACCAGCAATCCGGCACAAGTGGGGGTCATGTGGTGGTAGACCACGAGAACCCACATGTGTTACAGTCCATCTTGTCTGTGGCTGGCAATGAGTCAAACCCGGATGATCACTCTGACGACAATGTCGAGTTGGATGTGCATCGGGTCCATTCATCAGGGGTGAGTGATTCTGATGTGGACGCTCTTCTCTGTCCGCGACACCTGCACTGAGGGGCCAGACAGTGGTGGGACCTCTGCCTGTGGTGGATCGGGACGCAGGGTCACCCACCACACCAGTTGCTGATGTACCTGGGCATCACGTTGACGGGGGAATGTAGTCCTGCGGCCATGGGCAGTGCCAACCCACAAGGACGTCGGCGCCTTGGGCCCCGCAGGCGTCAAGCCCCGCAACGCGGTGGCCGCGCGCCACTGGGGTATACTGAGTGGGAGCAAGCCATGGTTGCCAATTCAGAACACCAGGGGGCAGAAATTGATAACATCGCTGAGAGCATGGAGCGTGTGGCCCAATCCGTGCTACCCCGTGCTAGGCAGGTGGAACTCCAGCAGCGGGCGGCACAGTCTACGGGCTGCTCGCTCAGGCTGGGCATGACGGCCTCAGACAGGGCAGGCCGGGCTGAAATGGTGTCTTTGCGTCAAGCAATTGCTGCTCAAGCACAGGCACACATGGAGGCCCTGAGGGTTGAGTATGATTCCCTCAGATCCACTCTGGGTGTGCTCTTGATGTCCCAGAGGGAGCGGTCAGAGGAGAGGTTTGCGCAGCTTGAGCATACCATCTTGGCTGAGCTACATGCAGTAGCCTGCACCCTTTGCGTGTCAAAGTCACACTGATGGTGCAAGGAGTTTGGATGTAGGTCTGTAACCTTGCCCAGTGTCAACCAGCATGAAGACACACACACAGGGAACTTTCCATCCTTGTTACTATCTTTTTTGCCCTTTCAGCAGGAAAATGAGCATCCAGACTATCTTTGCCAGCAGACACAGGGCCAAGTTATGATGAAACCTGGCCACGTTCGGTGGTGCAGATGTGCGCATGTGTTCACAAGCAGAAGCACAGGGCTTGTGCTCAGATGTCTGACATAAGCAGACATGTTTCCAGGAGCTCCAAGTAATTTGAGCAGCACAAGTGGCCACACCGCAGCCAACCTTCCACCAGGCCACTTGCATATGCATGCTAAATAGCACCAGTGCTGGGGAGCTTTGCCAGGCATTGTTGGAGAAGTGCACAGTACAGCTAACATGCGTTGAGCGCCGAATGACAAGTAGCTTTACAAGTTGTCAGGGGTACACGCAGGGGCCATAGAACATATCCTGAGTCCCCCCTGCTCCATTGAAGCAGAGTTATTAGCGCAGTAGTGTTCCTAGCCAGAAACTGATGCAGCGCACAGGGACACCCAGCGCGGCACAGACTTGTGTGCAGTGCATATCATTGGCATGTGCAAATTGACACGTGCACTACCTATTGAAATCTGCAGATGCCAGAACACAACTTGTACTGAAGGTTCACCATGCTATACGCATCTAGCTGCTCACCCAGGGACCATTGTATGATGTGTGATTCTTGACGCATTGGTCTTCCATTTCCCGCGTGCCCACGTGTGCCTGCCTTACTGCATTGACAGTGTATGATCCATCATGGGGGCAAGCTAAGGTATGGGTACAAAGCAGCAGACAAGAGTGTTTGTGGAGGAGTCACTTACTTTGGGGCATGAATGGTGTTGTGTGTGTGTGTTGTAACTCACACTCTCTTTGCAGCATTGAACTGCTCCTGTTACCAGACCTGAGAGTGCGCAAGCAGGAGGCCAGCACTCACCGCAGAGATAAGTCTCTCTTTGGCTTGCATTTGACTAATTTGGTACAATGTGCATGATGAATATGTTTTGTCTGATTGAGCGTGTGTTATTGTCAATAGTTGTTTTTTGTATTTTGCCTACTTTTCCCTGACAATCCTACTCCCCTCACCTGCCCCTCTTTCTGGTTATCCTGAATACCAAGGCCTGTCCAAACAACATATCCCTGACCCTCCTTCCCCACCGGGGTATCAGAGGCCTCTGTAAGTTTGACCTTGCAGGCGCCCAGACCACAGAGGGGGTGATTGGTTTGTGCCACTCCAGGGCGTGGACACCGGAGCTGTGACACTACCCATCCGTTGTTGCATCATCATTGTATATTATGTACCAAACATGGTACCCGTCCTGTTGGAGCATTGTTGAACTGTGCTACCTTGGTTGTTCTATCATTGTGCTTGGACATGTGCTTGGACATTTTCTGCTCCTTCAGGTCATCTACTGGAGACTCTTCCAGGGTTTTTTGGTGCCTACAGTCTTTTTCCCTGGTTTGTTTGGAGTTCTCTGCGATTTGATATTTTTACCAGTCAAGGTGGCCTCTGAGGTGGAACATGGAGACCAAGGGGTAGGGTGATCCTGTAGCCAGGTAGACCTGAAGGAAGAAGGCTACATACCCCAGACACAGTTGTTCAGTAGGTCATGGTGATGTGTAAATGAGGGAGGGCCTTTTGTTGTTGGGCAGTTGGCTTGGGCTACAGTGTTTTGGGCACTCTGACATTGTAATTGTGGGGTACTATGTACATGATGTGTTTTGCTGGTTAATGCCTGTTCCTGTGTTGTCTTTACTTTTCAGGTGTCAGGGGATTGGTGTGGTTTGACATGCTGGGGTGTACACATGGGCAATGTTCACATGTGATGTGCACTGGACACTGAGGGTCACTTGATTTCACATTCATGTATTGAGTGCAGGTCCCTACTGACACACACAGTTGCACAATGATCCACCACATGTACAACCACCCTTCTATGGCCACAGGTGCACATGGATTGCCTTCTGGGGCCCGCTGTGTCCCTGCAGCGCATGATCTATGACCATTTGGGGATCCTGTACATGCATCAATTGGTTATTTATTTAATTACTCCTTTTCATGTGATGCTCAAGGTGTATCTGCAACAAAATGGCTACTCACGGTTTTGTGTGCTGAGCAGTGTTTTGCAGGAGACACACACAGCAAACGGGTTCGGGAGTAGGGATGTTGCCTTGCTCAATGTGCATGTGAACAGGCATTCAGTGTTATGTTCATGCTACAACTGGTGGAAAACATTTTTGTATGACTTGGTATGTGTGGGAGGTTGTTGGTCAGTCATTTCATCTGATTTCATGCCAGGCGTCATTGTCTCGAGCCACTTTCCATTTATCACATGTCATTTTGTATCTTATTGGTCATGTGTTGGGCTTTTGCTATTGCATACCATGTATGGCAGACAAGGGTGATGTGGGTTGGGAGGGTTTGGGTGACATACCAGGGATTGTCATGGCCTGTTTTGCAGGGGGGGTGGTGATACACACCTTGCATGTGTTCCTTTCGGTCATACAGGATTGGTTAGGTTTAAGTAGCTAGGGATGCTCACAATGAATCACTTCCATGGCAACATTCTCAGGGTGGTAAGGTTGTGACAGTTGACTGTCTCTTTGACATCATCGATTGTCACCTGGTCTGTGCCAGGCCTGTGTGCACTCCGCAGGCGTGGGATTTTAGGTGGAAAATGTGGCCACAAGCTGGGTCCGGGCTGCCTCGCCATGCGCCCTATCCCCTCCTATGGGCAGCGCCTGTGCCCGTGGTTGGGGATGTGGGGGCACCACCATGTCCACCGGTACACCCTGCCGTGTTGCAACATTGTGCAGGACACATGCTGCCACAATGATCCTGAACACTACTGGGGGTGCATATAGTAGCTGCCCGCCAGAGTGGTCAAGGGAGCGGAAGTGTTACTTGAGAACTCCGAATGTGCGCTTCACTATGCCCCTAGTTGCAAAATGGGCAGCATTGTATCTTACCTGAGGTGGTGTGGTGGGGTTCTGGATTGGCATCATCATGTGGTTGCTCAAAGGGTAGGCACTGTCCCCTGGGGAGGTGATAATGGTTGTGATTATTAGGGTTTGTGTATTTGTCTGTGTGTGACATGCATGCATGTGCACAGGTATTTGTACTCACCTTGGAGCCATGCGTCGCCATGCTGCCCAGCTTCCAGGGCCCGGCTCAGGGCGGACATTCTGTATATGAAACTGTCATGGGTGGAGCAAGGGTAGTTTGCATAGACAGAGGTGATGATTCCCTTTGCATCGCATATGATCTGCATGTTGATGGAATGCCAGTGCTTGCAGTTTCGATAGATGTGCTCAGTGGCCCTAGGTGGACGTAGAGCCACAAGCCACATGAGTACAATCTATGGCACCGAGCATTTTGGGGAAGTGTGCCACCCTGTAAAAGTCCTGGATAATGGCCTCCCTTTCTGCATATGTTCTGGGCATGTATATGTGCTTGCGGATTGACGGGCACGCAGTCATGATTGCCAACACACTGACATAAGAAACAAAGAAAACACATGAATCAATTCAATTATAACAATAGAATACATTTATTCATAAATAACAAGGCAAGATGCCTAAAACTGTGCAAATCTCAAATGTGCACCTTTATACTTTTGGTACAAATCTACCATGCAATGTGATAACTATACACCTTACAGGCTTCTAATGCAAGCCTGTGAATCGCTGGATCTATCAGTGTCTAATGCAATATACATATGGTAAGTGCCAGCATTCAGCATTCCTCTCCATTCCACACCAGGCTTCACACTCACTCTCTTAGACAAGCCCTGTCTGATTACCCCAACTATCTCTGTGTGAGTGTCTGTTCTAATCAATCAGTTTAGGCCATAAACCATACTTCCCTTGTGCATGTGCATCTCTCCCCTCTCCAGCTCTGTCTTTGTCAAGTCTCTCCTCTATGCACAACTCTGCAACCAGCCAGTCAGTGTCTGCCTCTCAAGATCTGGTCACTCGAACTGCCTCTGCCAAGCTCTGCCAAGCTCTCGAACTCTCCCAAGCTGGTCTGCCAAGGTTGCATTACTGCCACACAAAAACGCCTCTCTTTCATCGAACTCCATCAACATCTAAAAACTCCCCTCTCTTCACCTCTGGTTATACTATTCCATGATGTATACAAATCCCTATGGTTACTTCGTTCTCTACTAAGAATGTCTCTTTCTCTGTCAGCATTTCTAAATATGAGCAATGCCTGAAAGTCTGTGTTTGCATGTACTTTCACTTTGTATTCTGGTTGTGTTATTTGTCAATGGGACATTTCAAAGCATATCTCTCTCATGGCCTTCTGTCTGCGGTGCCTGCAATACACCATCTATTCCTCCTATTTCTCCATTCATTCCACTGTTAGATTCTCTCGTACATGTCTCTCCTTGCAAAAGCACCCTCTCCCTCTCACCATGCAACAGAGCCCATGGCCCTACTTCTGACCTTTTCTGTCTCCGCGAACACCATCCAAAGCCATGCTGATAAGCCAGGGCCCCTCTCTACTCAGACAAGGGTCGTGTTATCTCTGTTTGCACTCCAATCTTTCACAGTATACCATAACATTTCACAGAGAGCCCAGCGGTGCTTCTGTGTCTCCATTCAAAATGGCTTAGGAGCCAGCTGCATGCTTTCTAGTGTTTACTCTTTCTCTCAAATACATAATACATAACAGTCTCTACATGTGTAACTACATATAACATGTCTCTAAATGGCACTACATGGCATTTCAAATATGACAGTGTGTCATTCTAAAAGCAAATGCCAATGCTTCCTATATGTGGCAGAATAATTGTGTATAGTGTAATGTTACTAGTCAGTACTAATCAGCATATATGATGGATAACTAAACAGGATGCAATGATTCCTAAAGGGGCAATAATGGGTAATGGTTCTGTAACAAAGAGTTATGATTCTATAACAGTGAGTCTAATGATTCCATAACAGAGTACTGATGCCATAATGATAACAATCCAGCCTCTCCCTTCTATCAGGTTCTACAGTATCATAGCAATGAAATTAAATGAAAATTAAATGATATTTTATTTATATCGCGCTCGTACACAAGTGTTTCAGAGCGTGACCAGGCAAAAAAGGGAGGGGAACAAGGGAGAACAAACAACAAAAACAGAGAAAAACAGCAATCTTACTAGGCCCAGTGGCATATGAGAAAGCGCAAGTGCATTGGAAAGGGAAAAGGGGGAAAGTGCAAGGGGGAGTGTAAAGTGCAGAGGAGAAAAAACAGAATAAATATTAAATAAAATAAATAAATAAGGTCGATAAACCATGGTAGTGCAGCCAGCAAGTGGTAGGTGAAAGTTAGTCAGATATGTTATATCTGATAAGTGCAGAAGAAAAGTGGGAGGGGGACTGTATGGGTTCAGATACAGGGCCCAAGTGCAGGGGGTGGCCTTGAGGCAGCATGGGAGGGTGGCAGGGTGAGCAGGTACCTGGGCACGAATGACAGAGGGCGGCCGGGTACACAATGCCAAGAGAAGAAACAGGTCAACAGGGGTGATGGGGGGAAATGCAGAGGCAAAGAGGAAGGTCTTGAGGTGCTTTTAGAACCCAAGATGATTTTCCTCAAGCTTCAAGGTGGCCGGGAGGCTGTTCCAAAGGGAGGCACAAGCCGAAGACAGAGATCGACCCCCAGCTATTTTCTTTGCAAAACGACTGACCCTGAGGGAGTTAGAAGTAGTGGAGCGATGGGCTCGAGAGGGGAGATGTTTACGGAAGGATAGTTGAAGGTATTTTGGACCCAGGCCACAGAAAACCTTTTTGGACAATGCAAAGGGTTTTAAATGTCATCCTTGCGTCCACTGGAAGCCAATGAAGGGATGTCAGGGCTGGAGAAATACAATCCCAGGGCTTGAGGCCAAGGACAGGTCTTGCAGTCCTGTTCTGGATTAGCTGTAAAGAGTGGAGACAGGTAGGTTTAGAAAGAGGAAAAAAAACATGGGTGACAATTCCAAATAGCCGTCATTGGACAGCCTGAGCCTATGAACAGAAATAACCAATTAGGTCACAGATTAACTTCACCTGAGGGCAAACACAACAGCGGCAGCGGGAGCTCTTATCTGATGGGGACGCAAGGAGAACAGAACTCCTAGGAAGAGGTAAGCTCTAAAATAAGGTATTTTCACCTTTCAGACAACAAGCACTTATTGAGAGGTGATTAATGTTGTTGTGATAATGAGTGAGGTAAAATAACTACAAGTCGTGGTGAATGTGTATGATTATAGGCATTGGGTATGCAAACATATCAGGTTAACGCATATCAGGGGCTATTGTGATGGTTTACAAATGCAGATGATAGGATTACATAAACTAAGTAGACAGAAGGAGATTGTTAACACTTTCACTATGTGATAATTACCTCACAACATTAGAGCCTTGTGGCATTTAACATATAACCCAGAGTGAGTGATATTTTGAGAAGAAAAATGCGGAAAATGAAGATTTATAAAAATCAATATACAGCGTTGACTTAGAAAATGTTTTAATATGCTACGATTGTTACAGTCACTATATAACCGAGAGGTTGTGACAGTCACTGTATAACCCAGAGCGCAGGGATAATTGACATATAATTTAGAGCGAGCAATGATTTGAAAAAGAAACATGTAACTAAGGAATGTTATGGGAACGCAAGGTACCATTGTTGAATGCGATTTAGAGCATTAATTAGGAGGATGATATGTGTGGGTTAGCCCAACATCGCTGAACAGACATCAATAACAAGAGGTAAATTAGTTCTGTCTATATTGAGTGCACAATGGAATGTATAGCACAATGTGATTGGCATCTTTTGTTTTTGTAATGATTATAGGCACAGGGATTATTCCCTATTATTGGAATTTGCGCTAAGTAAGAAGAAAGGTCCCATTACTTACCATTTAGGTAAGTTAAATGTCTTATTCTTAAACTTGATGGTGGCATGTATGTAAGGATTAACTATCATGGAGATAGACTTCATATTGATGACAATTTATGGACACTAATTGGTATTCTGGTTTTTATGTAATCAGAATAGACATACGGAGGACATTAACAAACTAGTAGGTACAATATAACATAGGAACATTAACAAATAATATATCCAGTAGACAAAATGTATTTTTGCAATGGTATTATTGAACTCAGAACCTAATTTTATTTTTATTTTGTATTCTTGTCTTTGCATTGAATTGCATTTATTATTTTCATTGTCTTACCCTACATATCCTACCCTGGTCAAACCACTCAAATCTTTTTTTCTATTTTGATACACGACAATGCACTTTTGATGAATGCTTTTTTAATGTTATGCATAAATGTACATGTTACTTGACTGGTTGATGCATTATTGGACTGTTTGGATTTTTTAGTGTATGACTTTTGTAATTGTTTTGATGATTCTTGCGATGATGTTTTTGTAGTGACTATCAAGCATTTGTCCGGCTCTGAAGAAGAAGGCCTCTTTGCGAAACATGTGTCACAAACAGACATTTGTGTCATGGCCACAGTCCCCAGAACACAAAAACACACAAAATATGGCCTTTATGAATATCAGGTTATGCCCTTTGGAATATGTAATGCCACAGGGCCTTCCCAATTTTTCATGAATGACATGCGCCGCAAACTGTTGGACGTCTGCGCTCTTGTCTATATTGATGACATTCTTATCTATTCGAACACCAAGGAGGACCATGTCAACCATGTGCGGGCAGTTTTGGAGAAACTGTGGCAACACCGGCTATATGCCGAATTGGAGAAATGCTTCTTTCATGTGACAGAGGTAGAATTCCTCGGCTCTATTCTCACACCACGGGGCGTATGTATGAACACATGCAAGGTAGACGCTATCCTTAACATGCCCTCACCAAAATCCATAAAGGGAATACAGAGTGTACTCGGGTTCCCCAACTTTTATCACCGGTTCATTCCTGGGTTCTCCCAGATCGTCCACCCAATCACCTCTTTACTATGGAAAAATAAACTATTTAATTGGTCCACAGAGGCAGAGAAAGCCTTCCAGGAGCTAAAACAAGCATTTACACAGCACCAATTCTACGGCATCCTCGACCAGAACTGCCATATGTGGTCGAAACTGATGCTTCCAACATAGCAATGGGAGCAGTCCTGTCACAACGAGACCCTGAAACAGGTCAGTTGCATCCTGGGGCATTCTGGTCTCACAAGTTTACAGCCCCTGAATTGAATTATGCAATCACTGATAAAGAACTGCTTGCAATTATGGCAGCGTTCAAAGTATGGAGACATTATCTTCTTGGAGCTAGACATACAGTCACTGTCATCACGGATCATCGCAATCTACAATATCTGAAGACCGCTAAAGCGCAATCATCACACCAACTCCGCTGGGCTCTCTTCTTTGTGGAATACGACTTCACTTATAGACCCGTAGTACGCAATATAAAAGCGGACGCCCTGTCTCGCATGAGTGAGGGAGAAGAGGAATTCACTACACCAGATCCATGGCCATCATCCCTGAAGGATGAATCCAAGGCATGATTGCTGCAACCACCACTCTAGACAACTTAAAATCTGACCTGCAACACTTGATGAGTCCACCAGCGCAACAGGAATGGCTAGGGACCGGTATACGATCGTGGACAACCAACCATACTACCAAGGACGATTGTACATCCCGGATAAGAAATACAGAATAAAATCATTGCAAACTATCATGATTCATTAGTAGAAGGGCATCTGGGAATTGCCAAAACCCAAGCTAAAATAAAGAAAAATTACCGGTGGCCAACTTGGCAAAAGGACATTGTCCAGTTCATCGCAACCAGTGGCACCTGTGCACAACACAAGTCCCAAAAACAAAGTCCTGCAGGTCTGCTATGTCCTTTAGAAGTATCCCCAGCACCTTGGATTTTTATTACAGACCTTCACTCCTGTAATGGATACAATACCATCTTAGTCGTCGTAGATCTGTTTTCCAAAATGGCCCACATTATTCCCTTGAAAGGTCTCCCAACTGCTTCTTCTCTGCTCCCCTGTTTTGGAACAGGTTGTCAGGCTACACAGGTTCCCATCAATATTGATATCAGACTCAGTTTGTCTCTGCATTCTGGAAAAGGTGTTGTAAAATTGCCAAAATCAACCGCCGGTTATCTACAAGCCATCACCCCCAAACCGACGGCCAGATCGAATGGACTAACCAGACCCTCAAGCAATAAATAAGGTGTATGCTGCAACAAACCGAGGATACCTGGAAGGACATACTTTGGTTAGTAAAATACGCATATAACAACTCCATTCACACTGGTATGGGACAAAGCCCATTCTGCATAGTGTACGGTCGACATCCATGGACATCCGTTTTCGACCCACTTGAATCATTAGAAATGCCCACTATAATGATTTTACACAAAACCATCACCCAGGTTTTTAAGGAAGCAGCAGAGCATCTTGCCAGAGCCAAAGAGAAACAGAAGCAGTTTGCGGATCGACACCGAAGGGAATCTCCCAACTACCAAGTCAGAGACAATGTTTGGTTACCATCCAAAAACATCCCCCTGAAAGGACCACAGGTGTTGCATCCCAGATATCTGGGACCCTACACTATCAAGGCTATGATCAACCCTGCAGCCATGAAATTAGAATTACCAACCCACATGCGGATCCACCCGGTGTTTCATGTCTCCCTCCTAAAACCATTGAGACCAGGTACGCAGATCAATACTCCACTGGATCCCAAAATAGTTGACGGAGAACCAGAATACAAAGTTAAAAGGATCCTAGACTCTAAAATGGTCCAGTCCGAGTTATACTACCTTATAGACTGGTAAGGTTATGGACCCCAAGATCGGACCTGTGAACCCAATGAGCATGTCCACACTCCACGATTAATCAGGCAGTTATACCACAATAACCCCACTAAACCAGGGCCAGGGGGAAATCACCAATGAGAGGGGCCTTGAGGGGGACTGCTGTCATGGCCCGAGGCCCCAGAACACAAAAACCACACCATCTAGTGATGGGGGCAATGGGTGACTTGACTCACTTATGTCCCTTTGGGACATATGAACCAGGGGCCCTGGCTGGACACAGTCCTGGCGCCTTTGGCGCCAGGCTAATATAGAGATGGTAGCAGGAACACTTTATTTCATTGCAGGAGTGCTTTTACTTTACATCAGTGAAGGAGTGCTTTTATTTTACAAGAACTTTCCAGGAGCTGAAAGCCTTTATTCCAGAGAGCATCCTCATGCACTGACTCATCGTGTGTGGCTCCTGTAGGTGACTTTCCCTGGCTTACTACGTATAAGAGAAAATAAAATAACCAACACAACCACTGTCGGGGAATGAGGCGCTGAGAACCGGCTGCGAGAGTTCAAAGGATGGTTTATTTCTCGAGCTAGGAAGTAACCCAAAAAAGCTCTGACTCGTTTACATCATTACTCATATATATATATATCAATTAAAGTAACTCTAACAAAAAATACTAAATGGACCCGATTGGCCAGGCGGTGTGGTGCTGTAGGTGTGGGTGGCATCTCTTCCTCCTGGTTGGCTGAGTGGCTGACGGGATGATGGACATCAGATATCTTGCGATCCACGCAGGTCAGGGTCCGGTCACTGTGGTCACTACCTAAGCTAATATGTTGCATTCGTATAACACTAAATAACAAATGATCTAAACATTTTATGCTACTTTTCATATTTCTACACAAATCACACATAGTATTTATTGTCAGTACAATTGGGTCATTTGTGGCTTTAGTTGGAGGCCTTGACCTTTATTGTGCATGTAAAAAAGAGTTAAGCTGTGTTTCACATATCTCCTACCCTTTAGACCTATTAGTATAAGTAAAAACATATATTGTGGCAAAGTGCTTAAGGTTATTCGTGGGTGTGTTGGGTGGGTTTCGCAGCGCAGGGGAGGGTCTGGTTCTTGAAAGAGATGCCTTACAGGGAGCGCAGGGTCAGGATGGCAATAAATTATGCTAAATGGGGGTGGGTGGCTTGCAAGTTTATGGGGACGAACAAGCAAAAAGTGCTTAGCTCATCCTGGTTCTCATGTTGGTGCTCATGCTGGCAGTGATCTCAGAGGAGGGAAAATTGATCATATTGGTTGTCGCAACTTTCTCCAGCTTCAGTGTGAGAATGGGAGCGCAGAGCTTTGCTTCGCAGGGGGAGTGCAAGTGTGGGGGCCAGCCAGCTGTGTTTGCCTCTGTCCGTGGCTGTTGCGGTGGAAGGGGGAGCTGAGCCTTGCTGTACTATCGCAGTGAGGCCTGTTTACCCAAGATTGAGTCGAAAGGGGGCACAAAAGATGGATGCCCCGTGTCCTGCTCAGTGGTCCCATCTATGTAGCGGTCAACCGTGGTTAACTTTACATAAGGGCAAGGGGCAAACCCACTACCGGAGACACATGGTCCAAGCTTTGTACTGTGGAGTGTACGGCACGAGGGGGCCTGGGGCCCCTCACTCCCATACATTCCCCCCTTTTGTTACATCTAAAGTAAGAAAATGCTTATCTCGTTCTTTCTGTCCTCCCTTCGGTAGTGCCCAGCTTCAGCCACAGCCTCATCCCAAGCGTGTGTATCCTTTATTGTCATCCATGCTTTGCACACACTTCTCAAGCTGTTACCCCTTCTTGCTTATTCTTCTGGGGTGACCATTAAGTATATCCCACCATCCCCATCCAAATCTATCCAAACCTCGTTATACCACAGCAAGTCCTTTGGTTCTTTAATGGTAGTGTGATGTAAATTATTGACCACGTCCCCATACTGCATATAGAGGGCAGTCATTCTATACCGCAGTGTGGTGTATTCTCCAGTTTGTACTTGGGAATCTATAATGGTAGCCACCGTTGTCTGTCGGCCCACTGTTACCATCATCATTGCTGAATTAGGCATATTATTTTTACAGCATCTTAGTCCCAGTTGGCACACACAGAATATTAGGAGAAGAAAGACAATAATGGGAATGAGTATCTTTGCTGCTATGTTCACCCATGATGGTATCCAGCTGAACAGATTGTCAAACCACCTGCTGTTGTCTTCTCCACCTTCTGTTCTCATTCATTCTCCTAGATTATGCACTGCTGTTATCACGTGTGACAGTGTCCCGTTATCAGCATCTGAAGTTGGTACGAACGTGCAGCATGCCCCCCAATTTTTTTGCAAACACCGCCGTCCATCGCCGTTATAAGATCTAAGACATATCTGTTTTGCATCGTCATCAGGCGCAGTGCACAGAGCTCTATTTTTATGATGTTGAATCCTTCTTCAGTGTCGTTAGCCAGCTGGATGAGCTCCCAGCATGTTATCTGTAGCCATTTCGCGTTTGTGCTGGCTTGAACGCCTGGTGCTAGAAATGATGCAAAAAATGTCTCTGCAGATGAGAAAAGCTTGTACTGCTGCGGGATTTCAGCAAGGAGTTCTGACGATTTGGACGAAATATAATTGGATCTTTTGCTGCGTGACAACTTGCTTCTCAATGTTTCTTCTGACAATAGTTTGTATGCTGGGGGCTCCGTGATTGTCAGATCGGGCGCTGTCGATGGTTCAGCCGATTGCCCTGCTGCCAATATGTCAGCCGATTGGCCTGCTGTCGAACTGTCAGCCGAAGGCTTTGCTGTAAACTGAACGTGGCTCTCTGCTATCACCATTAGTGCTGAGTGAAGTGTGGCTAGGGCACAAGTGCCCCTCCAGGATGCTGGGAGATGCAGGTAAGCTTGTTTGCCACAGATCCAGTATATGTCCATTAATGCGGCAGTGCCTTTTTTCATATCTGGTATTATTAAAGTCTTATTGCACTGCTGTGCATTTCCCATATTCACCTTCCCTTCTCCATTCGAAGCAAAGTTTGTGCGGTATTTCCTTTTGTCTCTTTATGGGTCTCTCCAGTGGTGTGACCCATGTCAGCTTGGTGATATGCTGTGACCAGATGGGGATGCACGTTTCTTTTACCCACTCGTATGTTTCGTCTGGCAGCCCTCGAAACCCCTCAGCTTTGCATTCAATCGTTTCATCATGCCACTTGTTGTCTGCATACCTTGTCCCTTTTATGATGAAAAATGGCTCTTGGAGGCAAATTATTCCTTGTCGTCTGCTGGTGCATGTTTGTTCGTTTTCCAATTTTTCCATGATGACTGTGTGTGCCTGAAATGTCTTTTTTATTCTACACAGCATCAGATGAATCAAACATTGGGCCTCAGACAAAGGTACTCCCTGTGGAATTAACATTTTTGGGGTTCCAGTTGCATGAGGAATAAGTGAGCACACGTAGCAACTTTCATTATTTGCTTGCTTTGCTGCAGTGCTCATGTCTGAATACCATTTATTTGATTGGTCAGGGTGTCGGGGGTCCTCTATTTCATCTAACCCCAGGTTATGATATATATCATGTAGGCGAGACAAATTCATTAAGTCATTATGAAAAGAAACATATTTGCAATTGTTCATTCTTTTTCATCTTTTTGCTCATTTAGGCATTAACAATTTCTTTCCATTTATCATAAAAACAATGAAGAGAAATAGAAGAAATAACACAATTCATATGAGAGTAAGAGAGAAAAAAAGATAAAGAGAGAGAGAGAGAGAGGGAGAGAGAGAGAGAGAGAGAGAGAGAGGGAGAGACAGAATATGTAAAAAACATTTTGTTTTTTTACTATACTTTTCTTGTCTTAGTTGCAGTTTTCATCATGTCAGACGGTGTTAGAAATGCCATCCACACAGTCGGTTTCATTTTGGGGGAGTGCGACACCACGTGCCCTTCTCACGCCTGAGAGGTGCACCCAGTATTTCAGTCCCTTCACCTTAACTGCAGTTGATGTGCTGTACACCACTTGGTATGGACCATGAAATCTTGGTGAATTCCACCTTCTAACAAAGCTTCGAACATAGATGTGTTCCCCTGGCATTAATGGCCCCTCCGGGTTATCTGCTGCTGGCATGGAGGTGTCTGTTGCTACATCTTCAGTAAATGGCGGAGCAATTTGTTTTGCTATGCTGCGTACTGCGCACGTTAGCTGTGCTAGGTATTCCTTAAACTCTTCCCCCAGCACTGAGGCAGCCCTGTGTGCATCAGACGCCCTCCTAACAGGAGAGAGCGGTGTGTGCATTCTTCTCCCCGTCACGATTTCGTGGGGGCTCAAATGGTGATGCTTGCATGTTTGATTTCTGAGTTGGAACAGTGCTACGGGCAGACAATATATCCAATTTTTTTAAACATGCTGCATAATTTCGATAAATTGCTTTTAAGCAGCCCGTTGATCCTCTCCACAACTCCATTGGCCATTGGAAGATGAATTGAACATAGTTTATGTTTGACCCCCAAAGGGGAGGTTACTTCTTTGAAAAGATCATTCACAAAGTGCGTGCCGTTGTCTGAACGGATCACGTCACAGATTCCCCATCGCGAGAAAGCATCTCGCACAAGGAAGTTGGCAGCATATTTTGCATCAGGATGGGGACAGGGGCCCGCTTCCACCCACAGTGAAAAAGGGCATACCACCACAATCAAGTATCTCGCTCCATTACATCTTTCTCCCATATCGGCGTAGTCGATATGTAGTTCTCTGAATGGACCTGTAGAGCGTGGCAAAGTTCCACGCAGAGTTCGTAATGTCATTCCTGAATTGTAAGTTTGCCATGTAGCACATTCAATCACAAATTTAGACAAGTATTCATGCAGATTGGGAACAAACCAATCCTCCCGAATGTCTGAGGCAATGTGTTGTTTTGCAACGTGAACTGGGAAGTGCAGTTGTTGGAACGCTACTTCTTAGAATTCTACAGGCATCACTACCTTGCCTGTCGTTTCCTGTCTCCAACTGAGATCTGTGGCTGATTGTTTACACCCTCGTTTGCCCCACAACTCCTGCTCTTCCGGTGGGGCCCTTCTCTGGAGTTCTATCAATTGTGCTATGGGCGTGTTACTGTATGCTCCTGCTGGTTGTTCTGCTGTGGCTGTTTTTACAACATACTCTGATGTTGGTGTCTTATTGAAGTACGAGGCTTCCTTCACTGCTGTGTCAGCTGCCGCGTTCCCCAATGAGACAGCGTTTGTGTTATTGGTATGGGCTTGGAATTTAACCACTGCCACTACCGATGGCTCTGCTAAAGCTTCTATTAGTTCATTTAGCAACGTGGCATGTTGTACGGGGGACCCGTCTGCTCTTCTGAACCTTCTCCTTCGCCAACGTGATAGCACTGAGTGAACTGTGGTGGTGGCGTAAACTGAGTCTGAATATATTGTTACTGCACAATCTTTGGCTGTGTGTAACGCGCTGATTAGTGCAGTCAGTTCGGCTGCTTGTGCAGAGTAGTGTGAGGGGAGGCGCTTTTGAACAATCACTTCGAATGTGTCTTCTTCCATGTGCACTACCACCATCCCCACATGTTTCTCTCCTGTCTCTGAGTTTATGGATGCTGACCCATCTATGAAATAGATTTCTTCTTCTGTAAGGGCATTTTCTCTTGCTTTGGGAATGTCATCGCCCTCTCCCTCATACGTGCTACAATCGTGTTCCTGTAAATCTTCAGTTGTGCATGGCTCTGTAATGAATGTGGCTGGGTTCACTGGCTTGCATCTGACCACGTGTACATTTGGACTGGATATTATTATTTCATAAGCAGATGCTCTAGATTTTGATCTTTCCAGGATAGCAAATAACGAGCGTTCCGCATATGGCATCAATGAACATCACATTACAATCGTGGCACTTTTCCCAATGGCGAAGGCCGCTGCAGCGAGGGCCTGTTCGCAAGCGAAATGTCCCTGCATTACTGGGTCTAAT
Source organism: Ambystoma mexicanum (assembly GCF_040938575.1). Lineage (NCBI taxonomy): Eukaryota > Metazoa > Chordata > Amphibia > Caudata > Ambystomatidae > Ambystoma > Ambystoma mexicanum. Next base: position 263,183,142 of record NC_090923.1, on the reverse strand, counting down.
ATTCCACTGTAGTATGCTAATGGCTTGTGGCCTAGCAATGTCTTTTGTGTCAATACTGCTGTCATCAATGTTCCATTGCTGTGTGAAAACAGGAAAAATTCCCTTTCATAATCTGGATTTGCAAGGACTGGGGCGTCTGCAATAAGGTCTTTTAATCGGGAGAATTGGGCAATTGTCTCATGTGTTCATTTTATTGGGGCCCTGTTTTTCTGTGCTTCCTTCAGTGCTTGTAGCATTGGCCGTGTGTATGCTGCATAATCGAGGATCCATGCTCGGCAATAGTTACATATGCCAAGAAATTTCTGCATGTCCTTCACTGTTTTTGGTATGATAATGTGTCGAATGGCAGCTGCTCTGTCTGGTAGTATTCTTTTTCCATCTTTAGATATTTGCTGGCCGAGATATACAACGTCTGCAAGGCAGTATTGTAACTTTCCTTTGTCCACTTTCTACCCCTTGGCAGCCAATATGTTAAGCAGTGTTATCGAGTCTTCTCTACCCTCTTCTTCTGTTTTCCTGCAGACGGGTAAATCGTCTACGTACTGTATAATGGTGCTCCCTACATCTATGTTGCCGATGTCTTCTCGTAATACTCTGTTAAAAATGCTTGGGCTCTCGCAATATCCCTGTGGGAGTCTGCAGTGTTCATATCTGTTGTTCCCTAATGTAAAGGCTGTAAGGTACTGCGACTCTGGTGCGAGTGGCATGGAGAAAAAGGCATTTTTCAAATCAATGACAGTGAAGCAAGTTGCCTCTTTTGGTATACTGCACAATATTGATGCCGGGTTAGGCACTAATGGGAACTCTTTTTGGATGACGTCATTGAGTGGGCAGAGATCCTGGATTCACTGTTTCTCTAATACCTTCCTCTGCTTCTTTGGATATTGGGTATTGTTTCACTCTGGGTGGGAGGGCACCTGGTTTCAGTTTTATCTTTATGGGAGTCACCTCATGCAACAATCCCACATCATGTGGCCCTGTAGTCCAAATTTCAAGTGCTACCCTGGCCATGTCTTCCTCAAATATTGCCAGTGGGGCCTTTATGTTAGCCATGAGTGGGTTGTGTATTTCTCTGTATTGGATCATAATGTCACATGGTATGCTTATTTCCATTATTATTTCTCCATCCCCCTCGTAATCAGTAAACAATTCTTCATCAGTTATATCTTTTAGCATTATGTTTGGCTCTATGCATAGCACACTTCTCCACTCGCGTCCCTGCGTGTCCAGGCCTATGACCACAATGCGTCTGTTGGAAACTTGAACTGCCTCAATGTCTATAGATATGATTGTGCCTGGCACTACATCTGTTGGTGTGATTGGGCGGAATATGAAGTCTGATGGTATTCTCCACTCATTTTGTGTTATTTCAGGCACTACTCGGGCTAATACCTGTATTCCATAGTGGAACATGTCCATGTCAATGGGGATCCCTCTTACTGCAACTTACTTTGTAATCGTGCTTATTATCAGGAGTGCTCGTACTGGGCATACCCCTGGCGTCAAGCACACTATCCCTCTCTCAGTAAAAGCTATGGTCATGTTTAACTTACTGAGAAAGTCTTGTCCCTCAAATTGATTGGCACGTCTTCGTAATACAATAAGGGTGCGGGCACTGTTTTTCCCCCTACTGTTACATCAAGATCGTTTGTGTAAGGAACTTTTAAAATAGCCCCAGAGAACCCCTGCGTTTCCAAATTTCTTCCCGAGAGCTGAAACCGCCCTTCTGTGAGACACAATCTTTCTGCTCTTGAGTCTACCATAAAGATAAACTGCTTATTTCCTATCTCTGCCGCCACTAGTGGTTCCTCATTTGCACTTTGTATGCTGGATAGGACTGGAAACGCAAGTTCTCCCTGTGGGCTGTCCTAGTCTTGGTATCTTTGCTGATCTGGCATTGAAAAAACGTTGTCACCTTCGACCGTTACACCACGGAATGGTGCAGGGGCACCGTTTGCAGCTGCTGCAAAAGGGTTATTGTTTATGTTCCCTACTGAGTTTTGTCTTGCCATGGGCTGTGGTGCGTTTTGCTGTTGTGGCTGCTGCTGTTGCTGCTGTTGTGGGGCTGGCTGTCTTTGTTGCATTTGGGGGACATAGCAGTACTGATCTTGTTGTCCCCCCTCCCCATTGGAGCTCCACAAGGGCTACCTGGGTGTAGGCAGCCCCACCCCTGTTCATTGTTCATGGGCTGCTGCTGCCCCTGAAAATACCCTGATGGTCGTATTCCATTCAATCTCATAAATAATGTCCCCACCTCCCACAATTCCAACATGACCCCTGTTGTCCTCCTCTTGGTCCTTGGCCACCATACCCTCTGTTTCCCATTCCTCCGTATCCTCCCCTCTGCCCAACGTACCCACCTCTTCTTTGGGCCGGCCTGTTCTGCCATTGTGATCCTTGGCATGGCTGTTCCTCTCTGTTCCACTGTCCTTGATCCTCTCCAACCCACTGTGCTGCTATCCCAACGGGCCTTCCTCCCGCATTTTCCTCTCCTTCGTTTTCTCTGTCTGCGGTTACGCTGGCAGTAATGGCGGCGACCTTCACTAATTTTGTCTGCACTAGTTTTGCTTCGTCGGCCAGCCTCTTTTGTGTGACCTCCTTTTCCTTCTCTTTGATCCTCCTCCAATGGTGTACAATTATGCTCTGAATTTCAGGCCACCCTTTGGCTTCGATCCCAGCTATTTTGTCCAAGGCCTTCTGCACCTCTTTCGGCAACCCCTTATTGATGATAAAATAAAATAAGGCTGTTGATTGATTCCATGCCGTACCAGTTTCACTTCTCCATAAGTCTTGCACTCGCAAAATGAATTGCGCAGGATCCTCGCTCTCCTCCATCGTGCACTGCATCACCATGTAAATTTTGAACGTCTGGAAATGCACGCCGCAATGCGTCCCACACTTGTGCTCGAACATTGTTGAATGGTGATCCATCGTGGCGATCACAGCTCATTGTTACTCCCGGGAACCCTGCCCTTTCCCAGATTGTGTCTGCTTGGTCCCCGATTGCTGATACTAATAAGCTTTTCACATAACCTATAGCTAACGGCATGCCTGCCGTGTTCTTCTCAAATACATGTATCCACTTACCTGCTCCTCCCGTCAGCGGGGGGAGGAGTTTTTACAGGTTGTTTTTGTCCATTTGGCCCCATGGGATATCGTTTGGCCTACCTGCTCCTTTATGTATCAGTGGCATTTGTAGTTTCTGTTTCTTTCCTGTTTTGCTTGTTCTCCCTTTTTTCGTTTTACTTACCAGTATGTTCCCTGTCCTCCCTGTTTGTTGTCTTAATCTACCCTGCCATAATTGTGGTGATAGTGTGTCTGAGAAACGGCAGTTTGGCAGTGGGGAACCCTCTGCGGCAGCTGCCTCTTCGTATTCATCTAAATCATCCCATACTTCTTCTATTTCTGACTCTGGCTCGTTGTTATCCTCCCAGTTTTCCTTGTGTTCACTTCCTTGTCTTTCACCCTGATCTCCACTTTGTTGACTCTCTGGTGTATCTGGGCGTATAATTCTCACTGGCTTGTTATTCAACTGGAACAGGAACTGTCCTGACTGCCACTCTTGTTCTCGTCTTTGCTGTGCTGGCGTCCCTTGTGATGCTATAGATTGTCCTGTTACTGATATTGTCCTGCTGTGCATTTCCCATATTCACCTTCCCTTCTACATTCGAAGCAAAGTTTGTGCAGTATTTCCTTTTGTCTCTTTATGGGTCTCTCCAGTGGTGTGACCCATGTCAGCTTGGTGATATGCTGTGACCAGATGGGGATGCACGTTTCTTTTACCCACTCGTATGTTTCGTCTGGCAGCCCTCGAAGCCCCTCAGCTTTGCATTCAATCGTTTCATCATGCCACTTGTTGTCTGCATACCTTGTCCCTTTTATGATGAAAAATGGCTCTTGGAGGCAAATTATTCCTTGTCTTCTGCTGGTGCATGTTTGTTAATTTTCCAATTTTTCCATGGTGACTGTGTGTGCCTGAAATGTCTTTTTTATTCTACACAGCATCAGATGAATCAAACATTGGGCCTCAGACAAAGGTACTCCCTGTGGAATTAACATTTTTGGGGTTCCAGTTGCGTGAGGAATAAGTGAGCACACGTAGCAACTTTCATTACTTGCTTGCATTGCTGCAGTGCTCATGTCTGAATACCATTTATTTGATTGGTCAGGGTGTCAGGGGTCCTCTATTTCATCTAACCCCAGGTTATGATAAATATCATATCTGTTTTTTCCCGCCCCCCTTTTTTCTCCCCCCTCTTTTGTTTTTTAATTGGATACCAACTCGTTGATATTGCAGCGGGAATATTCTGGACCATGCATCATCAGTGTTGTTCGGGGTGACATGTGTGTATTCAGTAGTGGTTTCTGGTGCCGTGTGTGCGTGCATGCTTGTATTTCTGGAGTTAGTCAACCAATAGTAATCGCCATTTACATCCCATCCGGGCTCTATTTCCTTGGCCATAGCATTATTCAACAATGGGATAGCAGTTTTGTTTACATGCAATTGTTCATTGGGTGGCGTTGCATTTATACTATTCAATTCAACGTTATAAGTGTCCTTCCAAATGGTTGTTACTCCAGTCCATAATAGTTTAGACCCTTGTTTTATCAATTTAGCCCCGCTTCCCCTTTGTTCATTTCATTTGCCACAAATAAAACGGCGTTATACCAAATAAAATAAAACATCATTATTGCAAATAGTATGGCAGCATATTTTGTAACGCATTCCACATTGCTCAGTCTACTTGCCCTAGTGGTATCCCTATTTCTATCTAACATTTCGGCCTGCTCAGCCGTTTCGTCGCATTGGCTCATGTTGAACCTATGTGGGCGAGACAAATTCATTAAGTCATTATGAAAAGAAACATATTTGCAATTGTTCATTCTTTTTCATCTTTTTGCTCATTTAGGCATTAACAATTTCTTTCCATTTATCATAAAAACAATGAAGAAAAATAGAAGAAATAACACAATTCATATGAGAGTAAGAGAGAAAAAAAGAGAAAGAGAGAGAGAGAGAGAGGGAGAGACAGAATATGTCAAAAACATTTTGCTTTTTTACTATACTTTTCTTGTCTTAGTTGCAGTTTTCATCATGTCAGACTGAGTTAGCAATGCCATCTACACAGTCGGTTTCATTTTGGGGGAGTGCGACACCACGCGCCCTTCTCACGTCTGAGAGGTGCACCCAGTATTTCAGTCCCTTCACCTTAACTGCAGTTGGTGTGCTATACACCACTTGGTATGGACCATGAAATCTTGGTGAATTCCACCTTCTAACAAAGCTTCGAACATAGATGTGTTCCCCTGGCATTAATGGCCCCTCCGGGTTATCTGCTGCTGGCATGGAGGTGTCTGTTGCTACATCTTCAGTAAATGGCGGAGCAATTTGTTTTGCTATGCTGCGTACTGCGCACGTTAGCTGTGCTAGGTATTCCTTAAACTCTTCTTCCAGCACTGTGGCAGCCCTGTGTGCATCAGACGCCCTCCTAACAGGAGAGAGCGGTGTGTGCATTCTTCTCCCCGTCACGATTTCGTGGGGGCTCAAATGGTGATGCTTGCATGTTTGATTTCTGAGTTGGAACAGTGCTAGGGGCAGACAATATATCCAATTCTTTTTAAACATGCCTCATAATTTCGATAAATTGCTTTTAAGCAGCCCGTTGATCCTCTCCACAACTCCATTGGCCATTGGATGATAAATTGAACATAGTTTATGTTTCACCCCCAAAAGGGAGGTTACTTCTTTGAAAAGATCATTCACAAAGTGCGTGCCGTTGTCTGAACGGATCACGTCACAGATTCCCCATCGCGAGAATGCATCTCGCACAAGGAACTTGGCAGCACATTTTGCATCAGGATGGGGACAGGGGCCTGCTTCCACCCACAGTGAAAAAGGGCATACCACCACAATCAAGTATCTCGCTCCATTACATCTTGCTCCCATATCGGCGTAGTTGATATGTAGTTCTCTGAATGGACCTGTAGATCGTGGCAAAGTGCCACGCAGAGTTCGTAATGTCATTCCTGAATTATAAGTTTGCCATGTAGCACATTCAATCACAAATTTAGACAAGTATTCGTGCAGATTGGGAACAAACCAATCCTCCTGAATGTCTGAGGCAATGTGTTGTTTTGCAACGTGAGCTGGGAAGTGCAGTTGTTGGAACGCTACTTCTAAGAATTCTACAGGCATCGCTACCTTGCCTGTCATTTCCTGTCTCCAACTGAGATCTGTGGCTGATTGTTTACACCCTCGTTTGCCCCACAACTCCTGCTCTTCCGGTGGGGCCCTTCTCTGGAGTTCTATCAATTGTGCTATGGGCGTGTTACTGTATGCTCCTGCTGGTTGTTCTGCTGTGGCTGTTTTTACAACATACTCTGATGTTGGTGTCTTATTGAAGTACGAGGCTTCCTTCACTGCTGTGTCGGCTGCCGCGTTCCCCAATGAGACAGCGTTTGTGTTATTGGTATGGGCTTGGCATTTAACCACTGCCACTACCGAATGCTCTGCTAAAGCTTCTATCAGTTCATTTAGCAACGTGGCATGTTGTACGGGGGACCCGTCTGCTCTTCTGAACCCTCTCCTTCGCCAACGTGATAGCCCTGAGTGAACTGTGGTGGTGGCGTAAGCTGAGTCTGAATATATTGTTACTGCACAATTTTTGGCTGTCTGTAACGCGCTGATTAGTGCAATCAGTTTGGCTGCTTGTGCAAAGTAGTGTGAGAGGAGGCGCTTTTGAACAATCACTTCGAATGTGTCTTCTTCCATGCGCACTACCGCCATCCCGACATGTTTCTCTCCTGTCCCTGAGTTTATGGATGCTGACCCATCTATGAAATAGATTTCTTCTTCTGTAAGGGCATTTTCTCTTGCTTTGGGAATGTCATTGCTCTCTCCCTCATACGTGCTACAATCGTGTTCCTGTAAATCTTCAGTTGTGCATGGCTCTGTAATGAATGTGGCTGGGTTCACTGTCTTGCATCTGACCACGTGTACATTTGGACTGGATATTATTATTTCATAAGCAGATGCTCTAGATTTTGATCTTTCCAGGATAGCAAATAATGAGTGTTCCGCATATGGCATCACTGAACATCCCATTACAATCGTGGCACTTTTTTCAATGGCGAAGGCCGCTGCAGCGAGGGCCTGTTCGCAAGCAAAATGTCCCTGCATTACTGGGTCTAATATTCCACTGTAGTATGCTAATGGCTTGTGGCCTAGAAATGTCTTTTGTGTCAATACTGCTGTCATCAATGTTCCATTGCTGTGTGAAAACAGGAAAAATTCCCTTTCATAATCTGGATTTGCAAGGACTGGGGCGTCTGCAATAAGGTCTTTTAATCGGGAGAATTGGGCAATTGTCTCATGTGTCCATTTTATTGGGGCCCTGTTTTTCTGTGCTTCCTTCAGTGCTTGTAGCATTGGCCGTGTGTATGCTGCATAATCGAGGATCCATGCTCGGCAATAGTTACATATGCCAAGATATTTCTGCATGTCCTTCACTGTTTTTGGTATGATAATGTGTCGAATGGCAGCTGCTCTGTCTGGTAGTATTCTTTTTCCATCTTTAGATATTTGCTGGCCGAGATATACAACGTCTGCAAGGCAGTATTGTAACTTTCCTTTGTCCACTTTGTACCCCTTGGCAGCCAATACGTTAAGCAGTGTTATTGAGTCTTCTCTACCCTCTTCTTCTGTTTTGCTGCAGACGGGTAAATCGTCTACGTACTGTATAATGGTGCTCCCTACATCTATGTTGCCGATGTCTTCTCGTAGTACTCTGTTAAAAATGCTTGGGCTCTCGCAATACCCCTGTGGGAGTCTGCGGTGTTCATATCTGTTGTCCCTAATGTAAAGGCTGTAAGGTACTGCGACTCTGGTGCGAGTGGCACGGAGAAAAAGGCATTTTTCAAATCAATGACAGTGAAGCAAGTTGCCTCTTTTGGTATACTGCACAATATTGATGCCGGGTTAGGCACTAATGGGAACTCTTTTTGGATGACGTCATTGAGTGGGCAGAGATCCTGGGCCATTCTCCACGTCCCTCCTTTCACTTTTTTAATCAGAAAAATCGCTGTGTTGCATGGGGAAGTTGATGGCACTAAGATACCTTGGCTTAGGAGTGCATTCACTGTTTCTCTAATACCTTCCTCTGCTTCTTTGGATATTGGGTATTGTTTCACTCTGGGTGGGAGGGCACCTGGTTTCAGTTTTATCTTTATGGGAGTCATCTCATGCAACAATCCCACATCATGTGGCCCTACCCTGGCCATGTCTTCCTCAAATATTGTCAGTGGGGCCTTTATGTTAGCCATGAGTGGGTTGTGTATTTCTCTGTATTGGATCATAATGTCACACGGTATGCTTATTTCCATTATTATTTCTCCATCCCCCTCGTAATCAGTAAACAATTCTTCATCAGTTATATCTTTTAGCATTATGTTTGGCTCTATGCATAGCATACTTCTCCACTCGCGTCCCTGCATGTCCAGGCCTATGACCACAATGCGTCTGTTGGAAACTTGAACTGCCTCAATGTCTATAGATATGATTGTGCCTGGCACTACATCTGTTGGTGTGATTGGGCGGAATATGAAGTCTGATGGTATTCTCCACTCTTTTTGTGTTATTTCAGGCACTACTCGGGCTAATACCTGTATTCCATAGTGGAACATGTCCATGTCAATGGGGATCCCTCTTACTGCAACTTCCTTTGTAATCGTGCTTATTATCAGGAGTGCTCGTACTGGGCATACCCCTGGCGTCAAGCACACTATCCCTCTCTCAGTAAAAGCTATGGTCATGTTTAACTTACTGAGCAAGTCTTGTCCCATCAAATTGATTGGCACATCTTTGTAATACAATAAGGGTGCGCGCACTGTTTTTCCCCCTACTGTTACATCAAGATCGTTTGTGTAAGGAACTTTTAAAATAGCCCCAGAGAACCCCTGCGTTTCCAAATTTCTTCCCGAGAGCTGAAACCGCCCTACTGTGAGACACGATCTTTCTGCTCCAGAGTCTACCATAAAGATAAACTGCTTATTTCCTATCTCTGCCACCACTAGTGGTTCCTCATTTGTACTTTGTATGCTGGATAGGACTGGAAACTCAAGTACCTCCTGTGGGCTGTCCTAGTCTTGGTATCGTTGCTGATCTGGCATTGAAAAAACGTTGTCACCTACAACCGTTACACCACGGAATGGTGCAGGGGCACCGTTTGCAGCTGCTGCGAAAGGGTTATTGTTTATGTTCCCTACTGAGTTTTGTCTTGCCATGGGCTGTGGTGCGTTTTGCTGTTGTGGCTGCTGCTGTTGCTGCTGTTGTGGGGCTGGCTGTCTTTGTTGCATTTGGGGGTCATAGCAGTACTGATCTCGTTGTCCCCCCTCCCCATTGGAGCTCCACAAGGGCTACCTGGGTGTAGGCAGCCCCACCCCTGTTCATTGTTCATGGGCTGCTGCTGCCCCTGAAAATACCCTGATGGTCGTATTCCATTCAATCTCATGAATAATGTCCCCACCTCCCACAATTCCAACATGACCCCTGTTGTCCTCCTCTTGGTCCTTGGCCACCATACCCTTTGTTTCCCATTCCTCCATATCCTCCCCTCTGCCCACGGTACCCACCTCTTCTTTGGGCCGGCCTGTTCTGCCATTGTGATCCTTGGCATGGCTGTTCCTCTCTGTTCCACTGTCCTTGATCCTCTCCAACCCACTGTGCTGCTATCCCAACGGGCCTTCCTCCCGCATTTTCCTCTCCTTCGTTTTCTCTGTCTTCGGTTACGCTGGCAGTAATGGCGGCGACCTTCACTAATTTTGTCTGCACTAGTTTTGCTTCGTCGGCCAGCCTCTTTTGTGTGACCTCCTTTTCCTTCTCTTTGATCCTCCTCCAATGGTGTACAATTATGCTTTGAATTTCAGGCCACCCTTTGGCTTCGATCCCAGCTATTTTACCCAAGGCCTTCTGCACCTCTTTCGGCAACCCCTTTTTGATGATAAAATAAAATATGGCTGTTGATTGATTCCATGCCGTACCAGTTTCTCTTCTCCATAAGTCTTGCACTCGCAAAATGAATTGCGCAGGATCCTCGCTCTCCTCCATCGTGCACTGCATCACTGCATGTAACTCTGGAACGTCTGGAAATGCACGCCGCAATGCGTCCCAGACTTGTGCTCGAACATTGTTGAATGGTGATCCATCGTGGCGATCACAGCTCATTGTTACTCCCGGGAACCCTGCCATTTCCCAGATTGTGTCTGCTTGGTCCCCGATTGCTGATACTAATAAGCTTTTCACATCACCTATAGCTAACGGCACGCCTGCCGTGTTCTTCTCAAATACATGTATTCACTTACCTGCTCCTCTCGTCAGGGGGGGAGGAGTTTTTACAGGTTGTTTTTGTCCATTTGGGCCCATGGGATATAGTTTGGCCTGCCTGCTCCTTTATGTATCAGTGGCATTTGTAGTTTCTGTTTCTTTCCTGTTTTGCTTGTTCTCCCTTTTTTCGTTTTACTTACCAGTATGTTCCCTGTCCTCCCTGTTCGTTGTCTTAATCTACCCTGCCATAATGGTTGTGATAGTGTGTTTGGGAAACGGCAGTTTGGCAGTGGGGAACCCTCGGCGGCAGCTGCCTCTTCGTATTCATCTAAATCATCCCATACTTCTTCTATTTATGACTCTGTCTCGTTGTTATCCTCCCAGTTTTCCTTGTGTTCACTTCCTTGTCTTTCACCCTGATCTCCACTTTGTTGTATAATTCTCACTGGCTTGTTATTCAACTGGAACAGGAACTGTCCTGACTGCCACTCTTGTTCTCGTCTTTGCTGTGCTGGCGTCCCTTGTGATGCTATAGATTGTCCTGATACTGAGATTGCTGGGGTTGCATTGCTTGCAGCCCCTATCGGAGGTGTAAGATCTGCCAGTGACAATGGGGCTACCTCCCCTCCCCCTGGCAGCATTTGCCCCTTGTCGCATAGAGCTCTTAACCGTGTTATTTCCATTTGTGCGTATGCTAGCTGGTGATCTAAATTGACTGTTAAACGTGCTAAGTTCACAGGAGGTGCACTTGTTGGGCCGTACAGGCCTCCTTTGTCATATGGTGCGGGTTCAGGGGCTGTTGCCCCGCACGGAGAAGTGGGGGTGGGTGGTATATACATGGGCTCACTAAACCCTACTGCTGGTCTGGTCATTAAGGGATCGATTTTTGTTACTTCGTTCTCGGTTGTAGTTGTTGAGAACTCCCCTTTTGGTGTCCCGCTTACTTTTTCAGGTATTTTCTGCTTTTCTATCATTCTTCTTGTACCTACCTCTGCCATGGGGGTAACTTCCTCGAACATTCGCCATAAATCTAACACTTCTCTCCGGTTCTGTAACTGTTTCCCTTTGTATCATGCTAGCAAATGTGTTGATACTAGGTCCAACACTCTTTTGTCGAATGACCCTCCTTCTGGCCAAATTGGTATAACCCCATCTCCTTTAATCTCAGTGATCCACTGATCGTGATACTTCTGTATCCTGTTGCTATATAGTGGAAGGTGCTGGCAAATATGTGCAAGTGGCGTTCCTCCCCCCATGGCAATGCTTCTTTTCTTTTTTGTGTGTTCTGGTACCCTTGAGTCCCTTCCCACCTCTCACTTGGTATGTCAGTTACAATATGTAAAAATACGTTTTTTATCAATGCTCACAATTATGGGATGTCACATTAGCTGTACTTTCTGAGAGGTGTTACCTGGTCAACTCTCACAATTTATTTCTTTGCCTATTATTCATTAATCAACTAGTTACTTGTACTGAAATACTTTGGCGTGTTCAACAGGACATATACACAAAGCAGATCATGCAACATACACATGCACTGCCTGTGCGCGTTTGTTCTTTCCCTATTCCCGTTACTGTCCCCGGTTTTTCTTCTTCCCGATTCTACCTACTATTTCGCATTCAATCGCCACCTCTTTCACCTTTATTATGTCTCAAGATTTCTTACCTCCAAGGAAAAAGAATATTCTAAAACTACTCCGAGTCCACTCAATATACGAGACCCCTACTATTTTCTCTTTATCTCTATTCTGCACTTGGTCGGGACAAATGCTACGCGACGCCGCCTTCTACCCCGTACGGGCTAGGATACCACCTCTCTTCTTCTCACTTCTTACAACACCTAATGGCCGTATAAAGGATAGATCGACAAGCCTCGCCGTCACTCACACAGACCCTATTCTTAACGACCTTCCCTTTGTTGCTAATTCCCTTCTTCCCGTATTTCCCCTTACCTTCCTTTGAGGTCTTTGCAACCGGGACTCCATGTGTTCAGTCAGGTGCCCTGAGGGTCACCGCTCACGGCCGGACCTCGCTCAGGTCCGTCTCCCAACCAAGCCATGGCCTGCCTTGGCAAGCAGCCTTTTCGATCGGGTATTCGTCAACCGGGAACCCTTGACCCTTTCTTCTTGATGTGCAGTCTGGTCAAACGCGGAGGCGATGGTCTTGCTGGGGGAATCCTGGATCTCACTGCCGGGCGGTGCAGGCCTCGAGGCACCTCTCTAAATCACGTCGCAGGGGTCACCAAAATGTAGGTGCCTTTCCCCGGCTTACTACGTATAAGAGAAAATAAAATAACCAACACAACCCCTGTCGGGGACTGAGGCACGAGAACCGGCTGCAAGAGTTCAAAGGATGGTTTATTTCTCCAGCTAGGAAATAACCCAAAAAAGCTCTGACTCATTTACATCCTTACTCATATATATATCAATAAAGTAACTCTAACAAAAAATACTAAATGGACCCGATTGGCCAGGCGGTGTGGTGCTGTAGGTGTGGGTGGCATCTCTTCCTCCTGGTTAGCTGAGTGGCTGACGGGATGATGGATGTCAGATATCTTGTGCTCAACGCAGGTCAGGGTCTGGTCACTGTGGTCACTACCTAAGCTAATATGTTGCATTCGTAAAACACTAAATAACAAATTATCTAAACATTTTATGCTACTTTTCATATTTCTACCCAAATCACACATAGGGCCTCATTACAACTCAGGCGTTAAGGGTTAACGCCACCGTTAACCCTTAACGCCTGATTCTGATTTTAACGCCTGCTTTTAGCAGGCGTTAAAATCCATGGCGCTAACCTGCCATGGTGCTAATTACGCCGCCGTAATTTACGGCGGCGTAATTAGCGCCTTCCCCACTCCCATTATGCCCTATGGGGCAAAAATGGGAATGGGGAAGGGAAAATGGGAAATGGGGATTTACCGCCCCACTCACCTAGGAATGGGGTGGTAAATCCGCCATCCACCATGGTGTAAACGGAGTTTACACCATGGTGGTAAAGTTGGTGCACTTAGCACCAAGGTTGTAATGAGGCCCATAGTATTTATTGTCAGTACAATTGGGTCATTCGTGGCTTTAGTTGGAGGCCTTGACCTTTATTGTGCATGTAAAAAAGAGTTAAGCTGTGTTTCACATATCTCCTAAGCTTTAGACCTATTAGTATAAGTAAAAGCATATCTTGTGGCAAAGTGCTTAAGGTTAGTCGTGGGTGTGTTGGGTGGGTTTTGCAGCGCAGGCGAGGGTCTGGTACTTGAAAGAGATACCTTACAGGGAGCGCAGGGTCAGGATGGCAATAAATTACTCTAAATGGGGGTGGGTGGCTTGCACGTTTATGGGGACGAACAAGCAAAAAGTGCTTAGCTCATCCTGGTTCACATGTTGGTTCTCATGCTGGCAGTGATCTCAGAGGAGGGAAACTGTATCATATTGGTTGTTGCAACTTTCTCCAGCTTCAGCGTGAGAATGGGAGCGCAGAGCTTTCCTTCGCAGGGGGAGTGCAAGGGTGGGGGCCAGCCAGCTGCCTGCGCGCCTTGTGTGTGCCTCTGTCCTTGGCTGTTGCGGTGGAAGGGGGAGCTGAGCCTTGCTGTACTATCGCAGTGAGTCCTGTTTACCCAAGATGGAGTCGAAAGGGGGCACAAAAGATGGATGCCCCATGTCCTGCTCAGTGGTCCCATCTATGTAGCGGTCAACTGTGGTTAACTTTACATAAGGGCAAGAGGCAAACCCACTACCGGAGGCACGTGGTCCAAGCTTTGTACTGAGGAGTGTATGGCGCGAGGGGTCCTGGGGGCCCCTAGCTCCCATACACTCCCTAGGCCTGGTCTTCATGTGCTGACACATCGGGTGTGACAGGGTGTGGCAGGCAGGCTGAACCTGGTGGGCGTGGCTTCAGAAGCTCAGCTATATAAGCTGCTCCATCCTTAAATCCAGTGCTTTGCATTACTGTGCACTCGCGTGCAACGTGACGCTCACTGCTGCTTTGACCAGTTTACTTACCTTTGAAACCTGGCGTTCTCCTGCATACTCACCTCCAGGAAACCAGTGCTTCATCGCTTCATCTGCAGACTCGTCTCCTGACATCCAGTGATCTTGATCTCGATGACGCAGCACTGCACTCTGCATCCACGAACTTGGACCCTGTGAAGAAGAAGAAAGACAAGGTTAGAACATCCATCCTAGGACCATGCCGCATTTAAACCCTGAGCGCCCCCTAGTTAACAATTTACCAGCTACTCTACCACTGCAGCTTCGTTCCTCATTCCCTCCGGCTGTCACCTCAAACTCTGCAGCTTCTGCTGGGCCAACAGCATCACCTGGGAAGCATCACCTGGGAAGAAAGCAAAAGAGCAAACATCAAAAGTGGAACGGACAGCAATACAAGACAACAAACTTTACAATACAACAAAAACAGATCAGGAAAGACAAAGGCAAACAGGAACACTTACCTGATGTATAGTGGCTTAGTCACAGTAGCACTGGACTACCATGTGCAAGGGACCAGTGAAAGAACTTGTTCCAGATCATACAAGCGCCCCTGCCAGAAGCAGCAGGACGGAGTGCTTGCCAAAACTAACCAACAAGTGATCTTTCCAGGGACAGTGCATCCCTCGGGTACCATGGTTTTAGAGAAGGGGTCTGGAAGGGGATTGGGCGCACAAGCTGGCATACTCATGCCCCCTATTCTCCACGCAGGAGTAGTCACGAGCAGCATCACCTATTACCACCAGTCACCACATAAGCACAGAGCTGAAGAGGCTGTTGCAGTAGTCCATCCTGGAGAGAATCAGAACTCTGGAGACAGTGAGCTTCTGGGGGAAGGTGTGAAAAGGTAGGATATCTCTGAGGAGGTGCAGCTGGAAGTGGGCCTTCTTGTCAAGGTTTGAGATGTGTTTGGAGAAGGAGGAATTGAAGTTGAAGTTGACGCCAATGTTTTTTGCCTAACAGAAGGGTGGGGGAGAGGACCAAATGTTGGCGGTCAGAGGGAGAAAGGAAAAGCAGGAGCAGGCATTCCAATGAGAAAGATCTCTGTCTTAATGGCATTAAGGCAGAGGTCATTAGAGGCAAACGATCCCTGAATAGTGGCTAGATGGACAGGAATGAGCAATGAGGTAGAGGAGGCTTAGGGTAGCCTGAAGGAGAGATGGGTGTCATTCACCTCATATTGAAAGCTAGAGGAGAAAGTAGAAATCAGGTGGTTCAGGGGGCCAGATAGACATTGAAGAGCCAGGGTGAGAGGATAGAGCCCTGGTAGAAACACATTTGTAAAGAGAGGTGGTGGAGATAGGACCAAGGTTGGACCTGAGATGGTCAGTCCAAGAGAAAGGAGTTCAACCATGCCAGAGCCTGTCCAGTGATGCCAAAGTTCATACTGAGACAGTTGATCAGGGAGGCGTGATACACTATGTTAAAGGCAGAAGAGAGGTCAAGGAGGATGAGGACAGAGTGAGAGCTGGAGTCACAGTTGGAGAGCAGATCTCACAGGAGTTCAGGAGAGCAGGTTACATGCCTCTGACCGATCAGAAGCCGGACTGATGGTCATGGAGATAGCCAACAGATTCAGTGTGAATGTTTAGCTGAGAGATGGCCAATTTCTCAAGGAGTTTGACCAGGAAAGCAGTGATAAAGATCAGGCGATAGTTGGCCAGGCAGGAAGGATCAGCAGAAGGCTTTTTTTCAGGAGGGGGTGCACAAGGGAGTGCTTGAGAAGAGAAGGGAAAGATTCAGTGGCAAATGAATGATTGCAGAAATCAGCCAAGGCTGGAGCGAGGGAACCAATGTTGTCCTTAATGGTTTTGGTGAAGCAGGGGAGCACCTGCTTGGATGAAATGTTCATAGACCAGACTTGCCTAGAAACATCATAAGGTGTTATAGGACAACAAGAGGAGAGAGAGGAGATGGAAGGGTGGCCAGAGGGGGCCTCAGAGAGGTAGAAGGAGAACAGTGAGAGAGGATATCGTGAACAGGATGTGATGAGTTTTAGTGGTGAAATGAGAGGCAAGAGCTGTACAACTTTGTCTTTATGTACCAAACAAGGGACTAAACCCTTAAATACTTGTTGTGGTGATAACTCTAAGGATTGTTTGTCAATTTTGAGGCGGTAGAATGATGAATAATAAGAACTCAATCAAGACTCCCTACAACCATGTTTTCAGGATTCTTTCCACAGATTATCATATTGTGCTGAGGGCCCATAAATGTAGAATTATTACAACCCTCTTATTTTACTTGTAGAGTTTGCAAGTGGAGCCATCATTTCACATTGCTCTTCCTGTCTGTACCCTTTTCAGTATCTACTTTAGTACTTAATATCTAAAGATGTGTTTCTTGATTTCGCATTGATCCTGGTCCACTTTCTAGTGCTAGATTTTCTAAATAGCTTTGCTGTTGATTGGTTGTCGAGTAGATTTCTTTATTGTTGTATGTTGTCAACTAGTATTCTCCAAACATATCTGTGATTTCATTTAGTACACGTTTCATTTTGTTTGTGGCTGCATATTTCAACCAAATGAATGTTGAAGATACTAACCAGGTCATTAATTGGAATTTATGTTAAAACATGATGCAACCTAATAATATAATATCAAGGTAGGTGCAGGTACATGAATGTCCATGAACACAAGGTGCTAACCTTGCTGAGACTGTGCATGAGGATTAGGGAATTATAATTACAAGTAGATTAGTGACAGGGCTGTAGCATTTGGAAAAATACTTTAAGTACACTAAAAACATACCCCATCATTTGGAAAGTACATATTTGTGCTTGCATGGAAAACTCAGCTTCTTCAGGCGGGTTGACAGGTCAGACGGTGGGGACATGCATGGCTCACTGTAGTAAACAGAGCCCACACAGCTGAGAAGGGACCCCTACCTTATCTATGGTGGTGTGCAACGGTGAAGTCGCATTGCACTAAGAAGCTCACACGTTATTAGATCTAGCAAAAAGAGGAGACAGTTCCCACCCAAAGAGTGTTGTGGCCATTCATGAAGATGGTGTGGTGAAATACAAGGAAATATTGCATTGGACATTCTGATGCACTTCCACTTCTAAAACAAATTCCATAAGATGGTCTTGCTGGATTGACGGTTTTTTAGAGAAAGAAAAATCACCAGAATGGAGGCATTCTAATGTGATGGAAGAATCCTCAAGTATTTGGAGAGGAAGAGGCAGGCAATAAAACGTCTATTATTCCGGGGACAGATGGAAACTGCTGGAAAGCTTCCTTATTCATCAGCATATTACGATAAAGGTAGGAGACATCAGCAGAAAAGTCATGAGGAGTCACCTGATAGACAGATGAGAGGCAGGCCCAGGTTTGTGACTCAGTAGAGGGATGGGTTTACTATGTAGGAGTGACATTTATGTACAGAAAATGCCACAGCAGGATGCAAGGTTTTAAAAATGGCAAGAAAGAAGGAAAGACATTTTCTTTTGTTTTGTTTGTCTTCTTGTGTGTCCAGTGGTGGCCGGTGGGAGCTTCATGCAAGGACCATGCACCATGAATAACGGAGTCTGGCACTGAGTCCCAGTTTGCCCAGAACGTTTGTGCTTTACACTGAGGAGCTGCAGCTACAGCGTTGTGAAACTCCAGCCATGTTTCTATTGCCATTAGGTTTTTCTTTAAAACCTCATTTCCCGCGCGGAGCGTGGTGCGTAGTCCGGCACTGAGTCCCAGTCTGCCCAGAACATTTGTGCTTTCCTCTGAGGAGCTGCAGCTACAGCGTTGTGAAACTCCAGTCCTGAATCTATTGCCATTAGGTTTTTCCTTAAAACCTCCTTTCCCGCGCGGAGCGCGGTGCGTAGTCCGGCACTGAGTCCCAGTCTGCCCAGAACGTTTGTGCTGTCCACTGAGGAGCTGCAGCTACAGCGTTGTGAAACTCCAGTCCTGAATCTATTGCCATTAGGTTTTTCCTTAAAACCTCCTTTCCCGCGCGGAGCGCGGTGCGTAGTCCGTCACTGAGTCCCAGCCTGCCCAGAACGTTTGTGCTTTCCACTGAGGAGCTGCAGCTACAGCGCTGTGAAACTCCAGTCCAGTTTCTATTGCCATTAGGTTTTTCATTAAAACCTCCTTTCCCGCACGGAGTGCGGCGCGGAGTCCGGCACTGAGTCCCAGTCTGCCCAGTCTGCCCGGGTGTGCCCGGAGTGTCGGAGGTCGGTATGGTCAATTCCCCAAAGCCCGCTCTGGCCAGTTGGCCCCAGACTCATCATAAGACTCTCCAGCAACGCTGAATGCTGAATCCTTGGACTGCTATTCCTCAAAAAAGCATTGCAGGCAGCAAGGTAAGCAAAACAAACTTCTGCCGCTTCTCTTAAGGTCACTGCTCAAGTGTAACAGGTCGTCTCTCATGCCACTACTGATACTCTCATTCACACATTTTTAGAGGCAGCTGATTCTTTATCTAACCCGCAAAGTGTCACGCTAATTGGAAAGCCAATGAGGCCAATTGCGCTGTTTTCACTTGCTAACTTAACTCCGGTGCCGCCAGTGGAGAACGTTGCGGCAGGCATTCTATCACCAATGCAAGCTGATTCTCCTGATGTCTATTTCTCGCCATTCAACTTAACGGATGCAGAATTTATGAGCGTATCGACTCTGGTGCAGGACAAACTTATCGAATCTCCGCATGTTTCAGCCGTTACAATCGATGTCAATGTAGGTCCGAGCAAGAGCTCTGCAACTATGGAGCCAGCATGTATTAGTTTGATCTCCCCCTCAAGATCTGGCTCTCAACCTGAAAGCGAGCCTGATTTGCTTGGACTTTCCACACAGGTCCCTGCTAGTCGATCACCAACGACGCTGAAAACCTTTCCTTCATTGCCTCAGCAAACGCCCACTCATGATTTGCGGTTAACATCGAACTCCTTGTTAAACTCTACGCCATTGGAAGTTGGAGACCCCACTCTAAGAACGGCACGCACCCTGCACTATGATGCCGCTTCTGCGCCTGGCGCCTTGAGCACGGCTTGCACCCCTGCTAAGTCAGCTAATAGTTCCTTGACTTCATCCACAGAGGTGCCTTTACAATTGCAATCACAAAATGATACCTATATTGCACCACTTGCCCCAAAATAACGAGTGGCTTCAATTAAAACAGACCCAACTTACTACGAATCAGCGGAGCATGTATACTCCCAATGGTACATTGTCGGCCCCATTAATTTCGACGTCTCAGCCTACATTTCAGTGCGGCCAACAAGGAAAATCAACAAAAATGATGAGCTCTGCTAAACAGCTGGAAGGTCGCCTCAGCTCAAAAAGAACGAGTGTACCCTCGGTTTCAGCGACCCCGTCAAAATTTTTTACTCCAAACAAAGATGCATTAAAAGAGATGACGCAAAAGTTTACCTCCGCCTTTATCTCTGAAAATCCTAACGCAGACAAGTCGACTTCCTTTGCATTGACAAGTTGTAAGACTCTTGCTACAACTCTAACATCAGAGAACTCTGACTCTAATTATGCACCAAATGCTATTACAGTAGCGCCATTCACAGCTAAACCGAGCGCTCAAGAATCTGCAGAGGCAATTCCACAATCATCATCTGATGCTGCTCATTCGCAGCTTCCTATGAAAAATGATCTGCCTGCCTTGGCTGGTGCTGATTCTTCGATTGACGATGGCTCAATACCACAAGCCGTGCCACAAATTGAGTTACCTGGAAATCCATTCTCCTCATTTGGCATTTTCTCAGGCACAGCCAGAACAGGTGTGGTAGGATCCTTGTTAAAAACAAAAGTAGTCGCTTCTACTGCCAAGCCATCAACGCCTGTAAGAAAGGAAAAGCCACTACTGTAGCGAAGAAACATATGCTACCAGGTCATTCATCCACTAAAACCTTTATAAGGAATCTTACTAAAACCACCCAGATTGGGCCTGTTTGAGCGTATCTCTAATGTCTGCAGAGGTCCCTCAACTAAGCAAAAAAAACTGTCAGCCGTTACCTACGAAACCTGGAGCAAAACGGCAACGTATAAGCTCTGATGACCACTCATCTGCTATTTCAGTGAAATCTGCCTCTCCCAATTTATGTGACTTACCTACGTACTATTCGTCAAGTGACGATGAAAACACACACATTTCTGGCAAAGTGGCATGGCCCTCTTCACGTCCTCCCACTCGAGTAGCACAATCCATGAAGAGCTCTATGCCTCCGAGGCGTCAAGCAGATCAACCATCAAACCTGGCCGCCGCACATGATGAGTCTGCAAAATCTGTCTTGGCAGGCCTGAACCTAAATCCAAAATTTACCACAAATCAACGTAAACAGCATATCCGTCACAAACCTGGGTCATATGAAAATAAGCCACATCATGTAGCTAATTACAGTTGGAAATTAAGATTACAAAACATCCATAGAGACGATACTGAGCTTAACCTCAACCATGCAAATGTGCTGAGGCTGTTTAAATCTGTACCACCGTTGTGCCTGATTAATTCCGATGACATTAAAATCATCGAATATATAACTGAGCAATGCTCTGATGCAGTCTTGCTTCACATTCAATCAGCTGGGGTTCGCAACACAATACTCAAAGCTGCTGATGATCTTTTGATGTTTGGGTTTGACATCTCCCTCGAACCCGAGAAAGCCATTTCGAATAACAATCTCGGGAGACTCGACAACAAACCAACTGCAAAAAATGTAGTAGATGTGATGCATTTACAAAATCTTCTGAGTTCTACCACAACACACGGCCATCTAGGCCACTCCAACGGCAAACAAGCTAACCCCCTGAGACAACATGGGCAGGAATAGCTATGATTGAGATCACAAGAAGCACTCTATTCTATTCTCTCCTGGAACACTTGTGGGTTCAACCATCTATTTAATGAGTTTGAAATTCCCCTTGAAAATGTGTTTGCAATTTGTCTACAAGAGATGTGGCTGCTCGAGGCTCCCTTGAGAGACGGTTACACCATGCTAGTTAACCCGGCTATCAAAAATGCACAAGGTCGACCAAGTGCGGGCCTACTAACCATGGTTCGTCTGTCTCAAAAATGGTCAACACCTGTATGCTCAAATCCCAATCCATTTGTCCAAGGAGCAATTATGCACACACTGAGTTTCAACTTAGAAGCAAAAAAATCCCTCTTGATCATCAATTGTTATTGGAATCCTGTAAAAATCGACTATAAGGATTCTCTTAATGCCATATGTACCTTAATGGATGACGCAATTTTGAGGTACAATAATCTGACAATTATATGCTGCAGCGACCTAAATTGCTCATGGTTTATTTATGATCAACTAAACCAAAGTTACAGGCAAACCGCCAAAGAAGAGCTTGGAGAGAGAGCAAAGATGGTAAAACGCAATGAAAACGTGTGACTGTGTGATGTTAAATGGTGCAGTAAGCGGTGATATCCCCGCTCAACCAACCTGGCACCGAGACCCCTCGCATAGTATTATTGACTACATCTGAGTCTCAAGAAATTTTGAGTCTAAGGTCACTACATTGCACTCCCAAACCATGACCAACAGCGATCATATGCTGCTAAAACTTGGATGTTTTCTGGCAGCAACTACTTCTGCCTTTTTATATAATTTACCAGTTGAGACGAACATGGGTGGAAACTGCCTCCGGCTAAGTGTCAACCAAATCGACTGCCTTACTCCTTTAGTATCGATCTACATCACAGATAACAATGATCCAAGTCAACAGCGTAAATGCCACAAACATCTGTTCAGTAAGGTCATGCATGAGAAAAAGAAAGATCTAAGAAGAGATTTGATACAAATAAAAAAAAAAACATCCCAAGACACAAGGTGTTAGAAGAAGTGAAGGCAAGACAAGTAATCTACAGGAACTAGGCAATTTCTCATAGAACTATTGTTGAGCAAGACCGTGCTGAACTAATGATGAAGCTCTTGATCACCAAAAATACTTGTGACATTTGGCAAATCCTGAACATGGGCCATGTGAATAGCCTAAACTCGACCCAGAATACCATCTCTGGTGACAGCTGGTGCAGGCATTTCTCCATAATGTTCAACAGTGTGAACTCCGAACCCGAACCACATTAGGTTGAAGCCGGGCCCTGGGAAGTGGAAATGTCGCAGGTCAACATAACTCGAGCAATCAAAACAATTTCCCGTGCTGCAGGAACTGACATGAACAGCAATGTGATGCTCAAGAAAAATAAATTGACATGTGCTCCTTTTATTGAGTGTCTCTTCAGGAAAATTGCTAATTATAAAAAACTTCCAGAGTCATGGTTAACAGCAATCGTGGTCTCGATCCACAAGAAGGGCAGCTGGGATATTCCCGAGAATTATCGCCTCATTGCACTGCTTGATTCTATCGGTAAAATCTCTGGCTCTAACTTACGATTGAATCTGGTGAATTGGGCTCACGGTGCTGGTATTCTTGATGAACGTCAAACTGGCTTCTCAAAGGGCGTAGGTGTTGATGTAAACCTTTCAATATTAACAATCTTAAAATTGGAAGCTCACAAAGCGAGATCTAAAATCCACCTAGCATTCATCAACATGAAGCAGACCTTTGACGGTATAAATCGCGACCTTCTCTTGTCAAAACTGCACAAATGGGACCGTCCAGGCAGCATCCTTGACCAAATAATGGCCCTCCACATGAATACCTCGATTCGGGTGCGCATTAATAAGAGCAGAGAATTATCAGCTATTATTCTAACAACAAGGGGTGTAAAGCAAGGGTTCCCTCTTGCAGCTGACTTATTCAAACTATTCTTGGCAGACTTGCCTCCACACCTTGAGCAGGCTCATTGTTTTCTGCCCAAAATAAACCAGGTTCATGTAAGATATATTGCCTATGCAGACAACCTCGTCTTGATGGACTGAACCCAGATTGGACTGCAGCGCCTACTTTTCTGTCTCTATGACTACCTTTCTATCAACGAACTCCCAATAAACACAGAAAAAACAAAAATTGTGTCTATTGGAACTGTGACCGGTAGAAAAGACAGAGCCTTTAGGTGGGCTATTGGTAGCCAGCCCCTGTCCTCAGTGAACTCTATAAGTTATCTGGGAGTCCAGTTTAACAACTCAATTTGTGAACATCAGTGGGTCAAGGATCTGAAATTGAAGTCCTCAAGATTAGCTCTCCAAGCCGCAAAAATAAATAAAAGTTTTGGTAAATTCTCCCTAGCACCTATTCTAATGTTCTACTTGCAAAAGGTAGTGCCCATACTGACTTTTGGTGCGGAAGCTAGTTGGAACATTAATGAGCAAATTTGGAACCAGCTTGAAGCCGCTTCTGGCGGCGTACCCTCAACCTTTCGCAATGTGTCTCACTCATATCCTTACACCATGAACTATCATTGAACTCACTCTACAGTCACGTGATCTGGAAATCAATCGCGCTAATGCGAAAGATGACAGTAGATAACAAAGCTTCGGCCTACTACATATTTATAAACAAACATGAGACAAAAAACGTTTGTTTGTTGGACCAATGGCGGCTAAGAGTGCAAGGATGGGTCAATGCCGCGGCTATTAGCAACTACGACTTGTTTACTCGGCCACAACACGCAAAAAGAAAATTTGAGTCCTGGGCATGGATTGTCAATTTAGAGAAGCGTGAAAAGTTGGCTTCAACTAATTGGCTGGGTAAAGAACAAAAAACAAAACTCTCGGTCATCATACTTGCTGCGATGCTACTCTCGATATTATCGCGAGCAATTCCTTAGATTTCGATTGAACACCTTGAAATCCAAGGAAATTCTATGGCAAAGAAAAGATCCATTGATAAAAGACAACCTATGCCGCTTCTGCCTTGGTACAGTTGAATCACTGAAACATCTAATCCTGGACTGCCAGGCAACCTGTGATTTACGTTCCTTACACCTTGAACAATTTGCACCCTTAGATGAAGACATGGCAGCCTGGTGGTGTTTGATTTCTTCTGGCAATGATGTCAAACACGTTTGTGCCATTATAAACTACCTGGATGCGCTTTTGAAGTTTCCTCCCTAAGATGTGCTTATAAAGCTGATACCTTGCTGGTCTACCAATGTTGGCAGAGCCAACTCCGCCATCTCTCGTTGTGTGAAAGCCGGTTTCTTAGAAATCTGTGTCTGTCTCTTCTTTTTCCTCTGTTTTGGTTTTCTTTTTTTCTTCTCATTCTTTCTCTTAGAAGTATGATTGGTATTGCTGTGTTTCTCTAAACAATGGATTTATGGAATATTTAAACAAATAAAGTTCGATTTGCCTTTCCTGGTTCTTCAGAAGTGTGAATGGAATGTTTATTAATTGTTTATTTAATGGAGGAATGGAGTTTTGAAACAAAAGTTGTTTTTCTTTATGTCAAAAACTTTATGAATAACTTTGCCTGGTTCTAGAAATGTGGACATTGGGCGACTGTGGAAGGACTCCACATTCTACCATGAGATTTTGCATCATTAATGATATATTTACTAACTTTTGCAAAAAGAAATCACTTATTTTTATTTGGAACATACGAGGTCAGATATTACCTGATGGTTGGCAGCCCCAGCATGTAAGCATGTACTTGCTGACCCAGCTATACAAAATAAGAAACCTACACAGAGGCAGCAACATTGTTTGATTGTCTAAAAATATGTGAATAGCCTTAGGTTCATTTATTTTCCAAGAGTTTATAGTTGCTCCCCTGAATGTGTGACGAGCAATTGATTTCGTTGGGTTTCATTCAAGGACATTGCAGACCCATGTTAAAATTATGCAAATGATCAACATTAATATTTCACTGTTCCGCTATTTCCTTACATGCTTCTAAGGTCGAAGATGGTGTCTGTGTGTTTTGTGATTGTCAATTTATCTTATCAAATAAAGGAGCTTCGCTTTCAGATTTGAAATGTCCCTTTTATGTGAACAAACTCATTTGATAATCATTTTCAAAAACGATCTGTTTTGTGGTAAAGGAATGTTCTGTTTGGTGTAGGGGTAATGCACAAAGTTGCTCCTGTAGTTTGGATATGGTTTCAGACTTCTTTTGTGCAATGCTCCTCTGCACACGAAGTCAATCGCATTTAAGTCAAGTCACGCAACTGGAAGGGTTGATCTATTTTTTTTTGTGTAGGAATAACCACTGGCTGTCACTTTTTATGTTAAGAACGATAGGTCAATCAATTCAGAGAAGACATTCTATCCATGAGTATCAAGTGTAGTAGATACGTGATTGTCAAAACCGAATACAAATGTAAAATGAGAACGACAGGGCGACACACCTCTCCCTAAAGGACCACAGCAGATATAACTGTATAATGTGTTTGAAGGGCCAGAAGCCTGCTGGCTTTGAATCCATAGTCATTGTAGGGCCTACTCTGTATTTCACCTTACATCAATCTGGCATTTTAAAATTACATTGTTTGTTCTTTCACTTTACATAATTAATTCTGACATTCCTGTGCAATGTTGTTCTGACGCCTGTGTGCCAATGTAGTGTGGTCAACCTGAAGCTTCTAACGTTTTTCAGCTTTCTTTAATTTTCAGGTAGTGGCACCCACAATAGCTTTCTAATCACCACAGCTACTAAATGTCCTTTATGATGATTGAATAAACCGCTCTCTATCATTCATGTCTACGAATAACTCCCATCTCTGCTTCATAATATTTAGTGCAACAATAGGAGAAACATATAGATATTTCAAGTACAGAACTGCAATTAACTTAACAACTGCCTAAGTGTATGTTAGTTCTAATAGTATAGTTGCAAAAAAGGCATGGCATGTCCCAACAGGTTTGGTTACTCAGATACTTGTGCTAGTCAACCAGATGAATGCACATGCAATTTCCTCTTCTGTGTTGTATGTATAGACTTCTACAAAATGGAGATACCACTGTGTTGCATTTTTCAGTATCATCGTTCAGCCCAACAAATTAACCCTGTGAAACTAGATTTTTTTTTCTGGGCAAATGAGACATTTCCAAAACAACCTCATTACCCTGAATAAAAGATGAGCAAATGTTTTTGATTTTTTGCTGAAAGTTGTGATTTATTATCTGTCCAGTTTTCACTCCGAAGTATATGACTTTTCGGTTCCCCATATCATGGCTACTAATGTATCCTCAGCTTGACTGAATGACTAACACATAACTGTATTGACTAAACCCCTAGTGAACACCTGTTAGATTGTTTATTTCTATCAATTTGGTGACACCCTATCCAAGTGTGCATAAAGCCCACCACTGAACATGATCAACACAATTAACTTTTAAAGTTTTAAGCTTTACTTTCCAATCTTTACTTTGAGTCAAGAAACCAACTGGTTTGCAATAATAATATATTTTATTGAATGTAATGGTGTCAAAATAATGTGACTGGTTTTGTGTTATTTGTAGCACAATTGGACGGCCCCTCACCTCTACCTAGAACAAAGTCTTCCACACAAATGAACATTTGATTAGGCATAAGAAAAATGATATCACACAATTCACAGTAGAACGCAATTTCTGTTTTAAATACACACTGATCCTGAAATCAAGAGTTGAAACTGCTCTCAAAATAAAGTTTAAAACTAAAGAATGTACTGCAGTTACAATTTGCAGAAGAAATTGATCTATTATTATTATTATTATTATTATTATTATTATTATTATTATTATTATTATTATTATTATTATTATTTTCTCTAATTCCTAAACTGATATCAAGCTACAAACGTGACCATTGTCTATAACAAACTTTCTGTTTCTAATGTAAGTTTAGATACTGCCGGACGTATGCTCACTTCTATGATGGCAGACATGTTGCAGATACTTGTGAAGAGTCCGGTTTATCAAGTATTGTGATTGCTTTTGCAATACTGGGATATTGCAGCCTAGGTCATTCACCATTTTCAATTAATCAGATTTACCCTCAAAACACCCCAATTCAAAGTGTTCATTAAAGAAAATATTTAAATTACTTTAATGATGAGGACATACACATATCAAAGGACATGTTATTGCCCATTTGTATTTGAGATGTCTAACGTTTCCAGAGATTACAAATGTCAGGTGATAGTGGACTATGTGCAAGGGTGTTCCCTTTAGTGTTTCCCTCTGGCATATTCAGAGCACCTGGGACATTCAGCATGGAGTGATCCCTTTTCTCCACAAATGTACAGGATCAGTAAGCTCTTTCTGCTTTCTGGTTCATTGTCATGATGTGCAGAAGTCGGATAACTGTCACAGGAGCCTGTACCAATGGCAACGGAGTGGCAGCAGGTAAGGGAGAAATATGTATCCATGTGTGGTTGCCTGTGAAGGAATGATGGGTGAGCATGTGAATGAGAGAGTGTATGTTATGCATTCAGTTGTGAATGAGAGAGTGTATGTTATGTGTGCACAGGTGAAAAAGATATGAACTATGTGAATGTGTATGGGTGCATGAGAGAATGTGTATGAATTCAGAATGAATGCATGTGGTGGGTTGCTTGTGCACTGGTCAGTGGGGGTATGCATTTTCTTATTGGGGATCACTTTTAAAACAGACATGACAAGGTGTTTTTATGTGGCTAGACTGGCCTGCATTGCTCAACCCAGTTTAGTTGTTTTCGGACTATGCATTACATTTTCTATTGGGCATCAAGGTCAAACCAAATGTGACACGTGTTGCTATGTGTCTAGCCTTACCTGCATTGCTGCAGACAGTCTGGTTACTGTTTCTGACTCTCGCATGGCATTTAATAATGGGAATGCATATTAAAGCAAACATAGTAAGTGTTGTTATGTGGCTAAACTGGCTTGCATTTCTGTTTTCTTACTATGGCAAGGTATCAATGTTAAAACGCATATGCTGTGCGGTGTTATGTGACTAGACTTGCCTATGTTGCATCAGTCCATCGTGTTCCATTTTTTTAATGTGTCTTGACATTTTTGATGTGCATCTAGGTTCAAACAAACATGATTATATCATGGACTATATTAGCCAATATTTGCATATAGCCTGATCTGCATATCGTCTTTCTCCTTCTGTAATGACTTGACAGGCAAAGAATGATGGCCTGGAGGGTTGTCCAGAGCAATGCCAGTGGTTAGGATTCATTATAAACATTCCAGCCATCAGCTCTTTGTTTTTGTTTTGTCCCCTCGAGTGGGACGGGTATGCCCAGACGTGGGTCCCATGCCTGCTGGGCCTAGAGATCCAAGCTACTCCTCACTAAAGAGACCCAACGAGGCCGGAACATCTTTAGGAATGCTTGTGGTCTCGTGCAGAAGGTATGTGAACTGGCAGTGTGAGATGGACTGCCCCTTTTGGGATGGGACCAAGCCTAATTTGCATATGATTCTCCCCTTCTGTAATTGCTTGTCAGGCGAAGAACAATCGGCTGGAGGGTTGCCCAGAGCAATGGCAGTAGTTAAGATTCATTCTAAACCTTCCAGCTATCACCACTTTGTTTTTGCTTTGTCCCATCAAGTGGGACGGGTATGCCTAGATGTGGGTCTCGTGCCTGCTGGGCCTAGCCCCAAGCTAATCCTCACTTATGAGACCCAACAAGGCCAAACATGTTTGGGGATGCGTGTGGTCTCGTGCAGAAGGGATGTGACCTAGCACTTCAGGCTCGACTTCCCCTTTTGGAGTGTGACCAAGCATGATTGGCATATGTTCTTTCCCCTTCTGTAATGGCTTGGCAGGCAAAGAACAATGGTCTGGAGGGTTGTCCAGAACAATGCCAGTGGTTAAGATTCATTCTAAATCTTCCAGCCATCACCTTATTGTTTTTGCTTTGTCACCCTGAGTGGGACGGGTATGCCCAGACCTGGGTCCCGTGCCTCCTGGGCCTAGAGATACAAGCTACTCCTCACTGATCAGACCCAACAAAGCCGAAACATGTTTGGGGATGCTTGTGGTCTCGTGCAGAAGGGATGTGACCTATCAGTTCAGGCTGGTCTACCCCTATTGGTTTGGGACCAAGCCTGATTTGCATATGGTCTATCGCCTTCTGTAATGGCTTGACAGGCAAAGAACAATGGTCTGGAGGGTTGCCCAGCAGGCCCGGCACCAGAGCCAGCCACTGCCCCTCCCAAGGGATTGGGGGGTGGATGTCACTCTAAACATTCATCATCAACCTCAGATACATCATTCTGAGAGGCTGAACTGCAGGAGGTTCGGCCAGGATTTGTTTCCTCGCCCTAGACAATGATTTATGCCCCACAGTCATGGCAGGACAAATGAGCAGGGAGATGGGCGGCCATTCACACCTCTAAGTGAGGTAGCACACATATTCAAGCAGGCTGCCTACAACTATCTTTTCAAACCTAAAATCACAAATTTGGTTTCTGTAATTTAAAGTATGTTTATTTTTTTGTGGGAATATAGTGCTTTTTCACATCATGCTTAATACAATGGTTAACTGTATCAAACAATATAAATGACAGTTGCTTGAACACTGATTTCTACAGAAGGTGCATCAACTGGCCCTTACAAATTACATTCAAAGTATGTATTCTGCTGCATTAACTACTTGAGTATAAGTGAAAAGATACGGTTGGTAGTAATAAAGAGTTAATTCTGGAGGGGAGAGTGTAGTAAAATCAAAAAGTGATAGATGCAAGGCTTTGAATAAAACATTACCACTACCGTTTCTCTTTGCAACATTCCATGCCATCATTCTGTAGTATGTCCATGCCATTAGAGAAGGGGGAAATCCATTAGCAAATGATTTTTGGTGCTGCCACCAAAAGGTGCAGTTTAATCTCAATAGCTAGGGTATGTTCCATCTGCACTGGAACACAAGCAACCACATGGATTTTTAGGCATTGTGGTCTAGCAGTTTGGGACGGGCTTCTAATATTAGTGACAGGGCCAAGGCTGAAATGCAAACAATGGTATGGAAGGCTGGCCAGAGCAATGAAGGTGGTTCTAATTGATTCAGAGACTTTTAACCTATTAGGTACAACCAGAATGCATGCAGTGGGACACAGATAGGATGGCGATAAAATGTCAGGAGAAACACACATCCTATGGGTGTGTCTGGACATTTACCCACCTAATTACTAGCCATGGCTATGTTAATGCCTCACCACCAAAACTTCCTGGAATTCTTTCAGCAAGCTATATCACAAAGTAACACCAAACGGGTTGCTGAATAGTGCCTGCAAGTGTTATATCTAGCATTCTTTTGAGTGTTTAATTACTTAATTGCCTCTGTAAATGAGCTCCTGGTGTAATAAAATTTTCTTAATGTTTGTCTTCAGCCAGTTGATTTTATAAGCAATATATTTGCCAATGCCTCTGTGACTTGCACTGAAGTCCTGTCTTAAACAAGCAAACACAAAGCCATTAGTTTTGGCTTGCGCATAGGTATTAGGAGACATTTACCAGGCAATGCCATCATATGGTCAGTTACTGGTGCCATTTTCCAGCTGTTTCCATTTTATGACCAGGTGGTACCCTTATGTGGTACCCTTATGGCAGTGCCTGGCAAATGCCTACCCATGCATAATCAAAAGTCCAATCTGTTGGCTTTGCCAATGCATGTTGGCTTCCATGTGTCTCCCTAAGTGAATGTGATGTGTGTGTCTGGCTTGCTACGCCTAGGGAATCAAGCTGCACCTCACTGAGCTGGTCTAACACGGCCTTACCTGAAAATGATAAGGCTAGGATGGCAAGTATGGACCAGTTTCAGATCTTCTCATTCATACTTACCAGTGGGGCTCTGACCTGAATAGAATGTATCTTTGTTTGGAAGCCCAGTCTTCTCTGCCAGAATGTTTCATGATTCAAACTGGTAGGTACTGACTTGATAACCTCATTCTGTTTGAGTAACTTTTCAGAGTTTGCATGTAAACAGAATATGTTGTTCGTGTTGTGGGATTTGTTTGGAAAGTATGATGTAAATCCTTGGTGCTGGGTGGTTAGGCAGTGCCGGAAAAAGCAACATGAACGCCTGTAAAATAACAAAAAAGAAGAGCATTTTCTATAATGTTGCTGGCAAAGTATAAAAGGTGTACATCTTTTATAACTAAAAAGCAGTATTTAAATATTTTTTAAAGAGTGCAATCAGAGGTGGATTTAACATTTGGACAAGGGACAAATGCCAATGCCCCCTGCCCCTGCTAGCCCTGAATAACACAAAAACTGAGATTATTATCCTGGCCACCGGCCCCTAGTTGTGCCAGCTTGATCAGTCCTATTCATTTTTTTCAAATCACAGACTGTCTGCTCCCCACTTTGAAAAAAGTAAAAACCTTGGGGGTCACAATTGACCAAGAGCTCTCAATGAGGTCCGATATCAGTTGCCTAGTGTCTAACTCAACACACTACATACACTACATTATACCTTTGGCACAAATCAGACCATTCCTTGATGCCTCCAGTTGTGCCACCCTAGCCAGGGCGATCATTGGGAGCCACCTGGACTACTCCACCAGCAGTCTACTTGGGGTAGGCAAAGGAGAACTCAATCATCTGCAAGTTGTCCAGAAGAACACAGATAGGGTTGTTATGGGTATGCGTAAAGATCATATCTCAGAAGCACACAGAGCATTACATTGGCTCCTCATTACAAAGAGAATCAAGTTTCATACCCTTTGCATTGCGCATGCTTGCATGTATAAAAAAAAAACCTTCTTATATGGCAGCACAGTTGAAGTGGCTATCTAACAGGTGTAATCTAAGATCCAACATCATAGAGTTGCTTTTCACCCCAAAGGCCAAACTGGTACAGGTGCAAAATGGATGCTTCCAAGCCGCAATTCCTCCCTTGTGGAATACTCTTCCGCCTGATTTGAGGCTGTGTGTCAGTCTTCCCAGGTTCAAACATGTCCTGAAAACCTTTCTTTTCGAGTAAATGGATCCTTGGCCTCCACTAGTTTATCTCAGGGTTCTCTTTGGGCCCCTCTAGGCTTTGTTTTTTATTGTATGTCATGTCAACGCTCTTATGCCTCCGGGCCACTGTCCTACCACTTTAGCAATAAATTAAATAAATACATGAATAAATTAGAGATGAGAAAAGCTAAAAAGTCAGTGATCATAGCTGTGGCACGTTAAAGAAAAAAGTATATAGGGTTTTAAGGAGCTGTTTAATTGTGATTGATGGGTGATTAGTAATTAAGGGGATACAAGTAAAGCTGTGTGAAACAGAAACCTTGCCATGCATTTCATTTCACTTTGTGTGTGTATGAGATTTTTTGTACATTCTCATTAATTTCTGTGCTGGAGCGTGTAGGCTTCCATTCAGGATGGTAAAAATAAAGCTAAAGTCATAAGAGATTATCAAGTGGAGTGGAGGTGACACTAAATGCATTTAGCTCCATTGTTTATGAGCTGCACGATTTTGATTGATTTGACAGGCAAAGTTGGAGAGCAGATCAGACTTAACAAGGTCCCCCTGCCAAATTCGATTGGTATTCCACCAGCATGTATTTTTACGTTGGCGGAAAACCAATGGATTCCTATGGGATCTGCCTGATTTTTACACCTGGTAAAAGCAGAGTCAAAAGGAATACAATTGTTAATTGTGGAAGTGATTTACACTTGTCCAGACTAGTTGTAAAGTAAAGAGCAAAAGGTGATTTTTGCCTGTGTTTTACTCTTTACTTTTCCAGTACTTGAATGATGAATACATTGTCAGGTTGGTTTATCATGTGACCTCTGAATTTTTAAAGTAATCTGTATAAAATTGAGTATTATTTTAGTTATTCAAAGCCAGAATTCAACACATATGTGTACCAACTTGAGCTCGACAGATGTGTGGTCAAGTATCTAAATTTCAGGTTAAGCTGAAATTATGGCTTTACCACTTAACCAAAGTGTGTGTTCCTGAGCATATTTTTTTATTTTACTATCCCTCGCCTGTTAAAATCAGGTGCCCCTAGAAGGGATTCAGTTTGCATTACAAGCTATTTAAAAAACCGCACTCATGGTTTAATAGATGGGCAGCACATGCATTGGGACACACACACACATACACACACATCTAACTTTGAAAATATCCGGGCCACATTTATTGAATAAAATTGTCATTATTCAAGACCAAATCAAAGCAAACACATCAAACAAATAGTCATCATGGACAATTGCATATTATAACCAGTATGTAAACAGCATGTACCAGACAGTGATGTACAGGGGCATGGCAGGATGTTAAAACTGATATAATATTCTTTCGTCTTCATTGTATATGTTGGCCTATGCCCAGTTGCTTTGCAAAGAAATCCGTATTGCAAGGTGGCGACCTTAAATGAATCAAAGCCTCCATTTTAGGTTAAAGCCGCCATTTTAGTTTATCGTGCAAAGTCACCCTGTGGCCTAAAATGGCCGACCTGTGTTCTCATGTTCTTACTTTAACCTCTTCAATCTCTGTAGGAGAGTTAATGTCCAACCTGCCTGCAGGCTACATGTTAGGGTCATGTAGACCTTGTCCTTTGTTGACCTCGGGATCAGGGGATTACTTGAATCGGCGATGTTAACCTACAACTATACAAGAACAATAACGCTATTTGAACACGACATGCGAAACATCTGTTTGACCTGTATTAAAACAAATGTGTAAAGAGTGTAAAGTTAAACTCAGAGAATAATAGTGTTTGTTAGCAAATGTATTAAAAAAGTAAACCGCATACATGAGATATGTAAATTAGGAACAAACCTGGCGCGAACCCTAGCCCAGTACATGATTAACTTGTAGGAGGCTGGACATCGTTATGAAGAAACTGTATAAATACGCTGATGTCCAGCTAGCAATTCCTGTTAACTGCTCACATTGAACCCTGCTGGTGGTCTCTGTGATGTATTGACGGCCAAATAGCTATTTGTGTACTTTGTTTTGTAAACTGTACAGTATTGTAATAAAGTCTCTGGGAATCTTTACAAACCTGTGTTGGTGTATTTCTCTTTGCATGGTGTAAAAGCCTTAATATTGTATTTTCTGATTCAACAAAGGGAGCAAGGCCCTCTCCTTCATGCCATGCCTCAACAGGAGCGATAGCAGAAGGCCGGAAATCCCTCAATCAGCACCGTCTGCCTCCTGATGCAGCCCTTACAGCTCTAGCAGTACCTGGCACTATCAACTCAATAAAAATGTGCTGCAAAAATGCAACAAAAAATAACATTTTGAGTTTAAAATGTAATTTTGCACATGAACCATTGATGGGAGACATTCAGAATACATTGACAATATTATTTTCATCTGGCATGGCACCACTGAGGAACTCAATGTCTTTCTGTTATGATTGAATCAATATCACCATACTATCAAATTCACACTTTCCAAGAGCAACACACAAATTCCTTGCCTTGATCTATTAATTTAGCACCACACTAATAAATTGGTCTGTTCACTATTCATCAAACCTACAGATCGCAATACTTTACTGCATTTTGACAGCTACCACCCACGAACTGTTGTGAAGTGTTTGCTGGTGAATGTCATGTTGTGCATCATTGGAAAGGAAGGAGATGTGTTGTGAAGTGCTTGCTTGTGAATGAGAGACCCGGTGATGTCATGTGGGTTGTTGATGTGTGAATGCTGTATGAGTGTTCTACCTGAGGTCAGTTAAGCCTGGGTGATGGGACCCGCTGGTTATCCTTATATGTAGCTTAATGTAACTAATAAAGTAATGTAAGAAGCCCAAGAAGACCCCTGAAGTTACATTATTACACTGGCGACGAGGATTATGACATATGGCAGACTAACACAGACAGTCACTATATAACACATCTCCTTCCTTTACCAGACCCACATACACAGAAGGTCACAACACAACATTAGTCAGGAAGGGAATGGTGGTGTGATTGAATAAGTAGGGACATTATGATGTTTTGAGGAGAACAATGGGTGTTGTAACAGTGGTGTTTAGATGGTAATAGAAAGAGTGTGGATGGTAAAATATAATGAATAGGAGTGAAATAAATGTTGATTTGAAAAGAATACTCTGGGCTAATATGTAGGAGAAGTATATGGTCAAAATTATTGTACTTCATTTGTAGGATGTTAGGGGTATTCATTTTTCAACAGCTGTTTTTGGCAATCTTCTTCTTTCTTGTAATTTTAAAGGAAAGTTATGGGTATATGTGGTGATGGTGAAGTACTTTTAATAAGCAAGTGCGTTATTTTTGGGGGTAGGAGGAGTTGTTGTGAAAAAGAGTTAATGAAGTGGGTGGTGTACTAAAGTGTGTTAACTATGTTGTTAGCAGAATTGGAGTGTAACTAGTTGTGTTTTGCACCTTAGAAGGAACAATGCAAACATGGGTTTGAGGAAAAGGCACATATTTAGGTTATATTTGTGCTGCTGATTTTAATAAATGAAGTGTTCTGTTTGTGGTTTAATGTATTTATATTGTGTTGCAGTTTTTATTAAAGAATAGGGAAATTGTGGCCTAGTGGTAATGCAATGACAGATTGTTGTTTCAGCAGTGTTTGGTGTCTTATATTAGAGGTTCTGAATGGAGGGTGCTTTATATGAAAGGTGAAATGTTGTATATAGATATTTGCAGTTATATAGATATGTTTGAGCAGATGGAGAATGGTGGCAGTGTAAGGCATGTAAATGTTGAGGTTGGAAAGTGTGATATTTATATTG
Source organism: Ambystoma mexicanum (assembly GCF_040938575.1). Taxonomy (NCBI): domain Eukaryota; kingdom Metazoa; phylum Chordata; class Amphibia; order Caudata; family Ambystomatidae; genus Ambystoma; species Ambystoma mexicanum. The sequence goes on along the minus strand of NC_090923.1, from coordinate 263,147,354 downwards.
AGTGAAAAATGGAAAATGCTGGCCGCTCAAAATTTTTCTTTTCAAGAAAGTTTAGACACGCATATGTCCATTTATAGGAGCTCTCTGTGTAACATGTTTGTATAAGAAAATAAAAGCAGATGGAAACGATTTGTAGCACTTGGTGTGTTTAAGTATAATATGTTCAAAAGAGATATGGCAGCACAGTGCACACCTTATATAATTCAATTTAAAGTAACACTTTTAGGTGAAAAGATGGTGACAATTACTCAGTTTTAAGGTACAGGGGAGTAACAATTGAGACTGGCACATGGACCAAACAACGACAGAAAATAGTTAAAGTTCCCAAGATGAGGGAACTCCCATCCCCTGCATGCATACTATCACAGGCCAATCAAAAGCCAAGTACTTAGAGCTAAATCTACGCACAATTGTACATTTGTTGATTAACTTTGTTATACATTCAGTGTAAAACAGTATTTACTCAGGTAATCATTCAATATCAATTCATGTAGCACAATGGACATTAGTATTTTAATAAAACATACATTTTCATTAATATGACCCAACATGTTTTGAGAAATCTTCTCTTCTTCAGGGGTCTTGATGAAATGTTATAATCCACAAGTGGTTAAAGACAAAATATTCTTCTATCAGTATTGTTGAAAGCACTACCATACACAACAACCATTATGTAATCATAAGTATAGCTAATAGGTAAAAAAGCATAGTTACATAAGGTTAATATTCCTCCCAACAAGAGTATAAACAGAATTACAACTCCCACATCAAAAAAACATATAGTTTTAGTGTTCCGCATATTAATATGTATACATGTGTACCTTTAATGTGTACACAATCCTGATGGAGTAAATTTTCTACGTAGTACAAAGCAAGATGTATTTTCAGCGTACCATTCTGGCAACCTAAATGATGATGATATCATGAAGTGTAAGGACACTCAATTAAACGTGTAAGTGCCCTAATTGATTAGTTATGAAAACTATGACATCTGTACTCACCTTGCCACTTGCAGATGAGAATGTAAATTCCAAAATTGAAAGGGTCAATTCAAAGCATTCTCATACTTATTAAAAGAGGTATATCCATATATACAAGATATATAAGAGGTATATCTGATGTTGAGTAAATGCTGTCCAGTAAATGCCCCTGAGGGATGCCCCTCATTCTTCTCCTAAACAGTGAAATACAGATATTTTAGATAAAATGTATCCTAAGATTCCTTAAAAAAGGAAGTACTCATATGTGATTCCCATTAGGTCAAGTTGTCTAATCTAAAGCTAAATGCTTATCCATTATGTTTAGTGAGATACGCAAAAAAGAAACTGCAATTGACTGCCTTGTAAACTCTCGGCCGTCTGTTTTCAATATGCAGAAAAAATGGCAGCTTAAAGTATCAGCATATCTTTTGAGCGTAATAGCACCATGCCGTGATGACAGCCATGTCATAAATTTAAACAAAATGCAGGCCGCATAATGCGATCCCTGCGAATCCTGGTAATTGTGGTCTAATGCCACCAATGAAAGGAAGAAAGATTTATAATGAAGATGGTCTAATGACTAAATGTATTTCTATTAAAAGCCCACTAATAAGGATACCTGATGCATCCCTCAATGTTCGACAATCAGTGCCTGTTATAATATTGCAAGGCTATCCTCTAAAAATGTTGTACAAGCAAAGGATGAAAGAGAGGTCAACTAAAGAAGATGTAGTTGATATTCTATTTTCTGTTTAGTATGTTGGCAGTTCATGCATTCGTGCCGACATAATCCATTTCAATGTGTAGGTGCTTATGTAGTTCTAGTTTTTTTATTTGCGTTCGGGGACTTGTAGTTCCACTTTCCCTTTTATTAAACGTGCACTACAAGTTCCTGATTGCAGAGAAAAAACGAAGACTGGATAAGCACCTACAGATCGCAATGGGTTATGTTAGCAAGCATGCACTTATTGATTTATTTTATTTTTACATTTTTAAAGCGCTCACACAGCCCGCGGGCATCGAGGCACTGTTACAGGAATTGTTTTTGTTTATTTAGTTGCGTAATTGTTTTTGTCTTAGTTGCGTATTTATAACTCGAATAAACACCCTGAGGTCTCTTAGCGTGGACCTGGGGATCGAACCTGTGTTGCTTCGTGTCGCCTTGCTTCCAAGACGCACACGTTGCCGCTGAGGTCCTCCCGGGATGTTAAAGAAAGGTTTTGCATCTGTTTTTTCTTTCTTTTTTAAAAATGTTTTACACACAATGCAGCTATAAATGCACATAGGCATTTTTTAACATTCATCGAAATGCTCCTATAAAGAAACATTTTTAAGTGCACAGAATTTTATAGTTTTCATTTGATATGAATGTCACAATTTTGTATATTCCATTCCGGTCCTGTTTTTTTTTTTCTCTGCATTCTGGGACTTGTAGTCTGAGTTGTATAATGGGAAAAGTGGAATTACATGTCACAGAATACAAAGAAAAAAAAATGAAGACTTGTTTAGCACCTGCAGATTGAAATGGGTTATGTTGACAGATATGCATGTATTGGCAAACTATCACACTTGCAGACAACTAGTGCCACTTAAAAATGTTCTACACATTTTTTGCATCTGCGTTTTCTTTGTTTTAGAAAAAAGTTACACACCATGCTGCTATAAATGCATATATGAATTGTTAAACCTTCATTAAATTGCTCCTAAAAATATATTTTTTTAAACGCGCAGCATTGTAAGCATTTGTTGCTTGATGTAAGCAGGTGCTGAATGCTGCAATGCGTGAATTTTGCTGGAGTGGCTAAACAAGAGAATATGCTTATTGAGAACCTTAATACAGGATACGTAGCAAGAACCATCTATATATATATATATATATATATATATATATATATATATATATATATATATATATATATATATATATATATATATACTTGTAGAAGAATTAAAGAAAATAGCATATTTACAATCCTATCCGAATAGTCAAGGGTGCTGCCAATTAAGCATAGGAGTAAAGGTGATGAAACTTCCCAAAATGTTCCCTTTGGGAAAGTCAAGCTTTTCTTGGCTTGTTGATTGCAATCACATTTATTCCCACAGAGTTTCCAAAGGGTCACACCCATCACAGGTCTCAAGGAGGGTTTTGATGCCTGCTATCCATTAGCAAGTTGTGAGGCACAAGAGTGGAGTTTGACCAGCGGCATAACGCCACTGTTAAGAATTACTGCATGGCACTTGTTACTAAAGACAAACTGCCCATTACGTACCACCATACATGATTACATATATGCCGCCCAGACCTGAAGTATCCCACAGCCCCTGGGTGAGGCTTTCCCTGTCCTCGACACTGACTGACTAAACAACAGGATGTTCCCAAACAACATGATCTCTGGCTAACCGATGCAACCATAACCCTGCACAGCTGTTGCTATCCCTTGTCTCTCTGGTGCAGCTCTGCAGCAAGCGCTGCTAGGCCCTCAGCATTGTATGACCTTCTACCTTGCTAACAGTATTACAGCAGATGTATCTACTGCATAATTATTCCTCACTCAAACTAGATGTAGCACTTGATTACTTTGCAATTTCTTTTTTCCCAGCAAGCAGAGGTTTGTCTTGCTTCTCCTTTTAGGATTGATTCAAGATCTCTGGCTTGTTGTTAACATAACGTTATCTGTTCACTGTCTCCTACCCAACAAAGACTCTGTGTTCGAGATGTATTTTTCTTGTAATCTCATATTCTACCGATGACCTTTTAGCCCAGCGTTGGAATTGTAACGTGTCTGTAACTTCCCAATGCATGACTAATAACAAAACCTGTTATGACTTGTGCAGCCTTGTGCTGCAAATGTAACCTGCCTATTATGACCTATGCAGCTTTGTACTGCAAATGTAACCTACCTATTATGACTGGTGCAGCCTAGAGATGCAAATGTAACCTGCCTATTTTGACCTATGCAGCCTTATGCTGCGAATGTAACCTACCTATTAAGACCAGTGCAGCCTTGTGATGCAAATGTAATCTACCTATTATGACATGTGTAGCCTTGTGCTGCAAATGTAACTTCTTGCAAACTAATATATGTACTTGCGCCATAAAACCTCTGGGTTTGGGCGCTATCATCAAATGAAATAAATAAATCAGAAACCTTGAGTCATTCTAAAAGTCATTGAAGGTGTATGCTAATATCCATGGAATCCTTGGAAATACTGGATTGACAGAAGTAGAAGTTTTCTGGCATGAGGTTTGTGGCTCAAACTGGGCAAGCTTGCTTTCTTTCTTTGAGAGTATGGCTCACTTTAAATGTCCTGACATTGTGGTTGTGCTTTACGGAGGGGACAGTTTTGCACGTTGTGCTGAAGGATTCCTTTAAAAGCCTAATGCAACAGTTTCCTGCTGCTCAGATATTTGTTTAAGGAATGTCATCATTCCAGAATGATAATAGAAATTCTCATGATGTGATGTTTTTTTCATCCAGATGGAGTTTACTTCACAAGTGTCAGAAATGCAATTTTCCTTTTCAATCTTAGGAATGTATTGAAGAAGTTCCTGTAAGGAAATTGTAAAGGAATATGTAGAGTGTACAGTACTACTGTACGTAAAAAAAAAAAAATGTTTGTTAACAACCTCCCAAAAAAGGTTCTTTTCAGAGCCACCAGTAAACATAACTTAAATTGTGTTTAATTTTCCCACCCACCACTTTCAGTGGCCACAGCATCCATGGATACTGCGGTAGTCTGCAGATGGCACATGCCACAACCGGGTCTTTTGAGGTTGATGACATGGAAAAGGGACTGCAGAGGATCCATACAGTAAACGTGTCCACGGACATCGGAGGAACAGCCCATCAGGTTTCCAGGGTGTGGTGTACAGGAAGAGATAATAGCAGCAGTTTTGTTAGTAGGAGTTGTGAGAGGATTGAAAATGGCCATGGCAATGTCTTTCAGCAGGCAGAGTGCTTGGATTTTGGGGGCCTCTTGGTGAAAGACCAAAGACATATCGAGGCTTAGTACCACAAATGAAATACGAGTATTCACGGGTTGAAAAGATACAAGTATCTTTTATTACTGTACAGTTACAAAGCAAAACAGATAGCTATCTGGCTCCCAACACCTCGCAGTGTGTACCAGCAGACAAAGTGAGGGAGGGAGAGTGCTGGACATCTAAACACAGACATATTTATACCATTTTAGAAACATTATCCAGCCGCTCTCCTAGCTAATAAATTACTGGCTAGAGTTTGTGCCCAGTTCATCTGACAAATGTTACAATATTATACAACAGATTAAACAAGTTTGCATGTCCATGAAGTCACAATGATGCTGTTGGTTTTCTGATCCACGGTAAGCCTTATTCCAAGAATCACTACAATGCAGTTCAGCCAGAACACACGATCTGAGTTTGTTTTCCCTTATCTCTTTGTTTGTATGAGGATGAGGCTTGTAAGCGCAGACAACACCTGGATGGCAGTTCATTCGAGTTACAAGATTTCTTTACATTAGTCAAACAGTCTGCTCTTGGTCAGCCTAAACATTAACGAAACTCAAAGGTCATTCGGCTCAACTGCAAGTCGAAAACACAGTCCACCATTTTAGAACATGCAACAACAATTGAAATCAAAATGGAGGATGATTCTTAAAATGGCAGCGACATCGATCGAAAATCAAAACATTACGAATGCGCTTTTCCATGTAATCGCGAATAGGCTTAGGTCAATATTCATAACAAGGCGGTATTATGTGATTATGTTTTAACATTGGGTCCACTAGGTGAATGTGTATGCTGAGTATTGTGGAATAGCCAAAAATATTGGATCCCCTGAATTGGAAGGGTTTTGGTACGGAGTGCGTAGCATAAAGTGGGTTGATTTGCTCCCATTTTGTGCAAATATGGTTCAATATAATAATTCAGACATTATTATCATTCACTGTGGTGGGAACAGTTTGGGGAATATGAATGGAATTTCTTTGCAGTTTGCAATGAAGGCGATATTGGGGAGTTGAAGCAAATGTTCCCTGCCCAAGAGCTGCCACCAGCACCAGCTGGAGGACCTACACAACAAAAAAATGCAGTATTTCCAAAGACAATGAAGAGACAATGAAGAGGACCAAGAAGATGAGGTAGTGGAATTGCCTACCTCTAGCATCAAGAGAGATACATCGATGTGGCAGTTCTTTACCACTGTTGGGAATGCACAAAAGGCCAAAGCTACCAAAGTGAAATGCACTTAGTGCAATGTTCAGTCATGGACTATCTGGACAGTACTCCTACGGGATCACTGCCATGCGCCACCACACCCATTCCAACCACAACAATGCTCTGAGAAAGGCTTTCTTTTCTTAGAAAGTAGTAGGCTGTATTCCTCCACCACTTCCTCCTCAACCAATGCTGTAACCACACAGCCTCATTCCGTGGGACACAAAATCCCTCCAGCTACCTTGCAAGCAATAAAAAAGGCTGTTGATCCTTATCTTAAAACAACCAATGAAATTCACTGAAAAAACATTGTTAAAGGGACATTATGGTTAAGTTGCAATAACAAAAAGCATGAGATTCAGTGAAATAACATTTTAAAGGGACATTATGGTTACAAGTAAAACCGAAAAACCTCAGAAAATTTGCCAGTTATTTTAAGCTAAGCAACCATAACTCACGCCACCACCGTGCACTGATAAGACTAACACCCAGGAGATCAAGGATGGCATCACAAATGTAATTTCTACACAATATGTTTACCTTCACCTTCATAAAATTATACTAAAATTTAAAACACTATACTAGCCCATGTTTTAGTGGAAATCAAGTTTGTAATGGTATACTAATCCACATGTTGATGAGAAGAAAGGAGTGGACCATAACAGAATTGCTGAGAGGAATTGCCCAAAACACTTTGCCCAACTCTTGTTATTTGTTTGATGGAAGAAACTTAAACCGCATGCTGTAAAATACTTTAAACAAACTGATGCAGTGAACCTTCCAGAGATGCTGTACATTGTCCCATTATGTTTTCATTCCTTTGTTTCTCTTTTTAAAACTCTCATCTTGGATCACCAACACCATTACAATGCACAGGGGGTGCCCCCACCCCTATCACCCTTCAGTACTGATACTCCAAACTCACATTAATTTGACAGTTCTTGCACCATATTGCCCTGGACATTTACCATAAGCCATAACCCCAGAATAACAGACTATAGTGAAGATTGAAGCATACCATGAAACTCTCTGCTACAACTGTATATTGCACACTCAAACCATTCACTTGCTACCTATTTCCACACTCACCAACAAGGATCATGATCTGCACTTGCACACAAATACACTCAGTCAGACACACAGGGCAATCATGAGGAGGGACAGGAAGTATTAACTGCCCCAGTCCTTGCCACAAGCCTCACTGGGTAGCCTATTGTCAACCCCTTATCAGTGTTGTATGTGATTATAGACCTTGTCATGCATTTTTACATGGGGAAGCAGTATTGAATACAACACTGGCAGAGGGAATTCATTAACCTCGTCCTCTAAATGTATGCACACTTTAGTCCATGTTATGGGGTCTTGCAATCACCATCAGGTGGCCATTAACACCCTTAGTCACCCTGCAGCAGTGACATGGCATGGTGTAGGCTGTCTACAAAAGCGTGTGATTACAGCTCCCAATGTGCCCCTTTCTCAGCTGTGCTCTGCACACATATATCACCAGCCCAAAAGCAGGTCTCTCTACAGCTTACTTGAACGACCTGAAAAGCATGCTTCCTGCATGCTCTCTGGCCTTATTCCTTTCAGATACTGCATCCACACCTCAATTGTCTTATACAGTTTTCAGAAGGAAGCATGCCCCAGAGAAAAATATTTTGGAAGATGTTCTCATGTGGTTCATGTCTGCTGTGGGATATATTTTGAGGTTATATCTAACTTTGTGGTATTTTTTTATTATGGTGGAAAAGAGTGGTATATTATGGTGGTAATATATATTGTGGTAATTTGTTGGGATATTTCCTTTTACGGTGGTGAGTCTAACTTCAGAATATTGCCTAACAATTATTTTTACCAGGGCTACTCTGACTTGGGGCTACCAGTGTTCACACTGCACTGTTTTGACTGGACATTTTCACAAGCGGCACATGACAGCCTGTCAACTTCTGGCGCATTACACTTGTCTGCGTTTTGTACGGGGCCTGTACTTTCTGTCTCTTGGAATATTTGTGGTTCAAAATATTCCTCAGATGATTGATCCGCACCCTCCTTTTCAACTACTGCTTTCTGTTTATGGAGCTCAACAGTATTCTGATTATCAAGTGAGGATATTTTAACTGTTGATCCTAACTCTTTGTCTTGTGTTTTATTTTTATATTGGACACTCTTTTTAAATTTGCTTCTTTGTTCTTTGGGTTTCTCTTGTTCATCTTCCTTTTTTTGTTCTTCATTTTCACACACCTCAATAGTTTGGTTAAACTCTAAATTGAACCACAATCCCTTTTTGCTTGTGTTGAAATCCCCTGACAAATGGTCATTTGTTTGTTTTCTTAATTCTAAACAGTGGGCTATTCAGAACTGTTATTCAAAGGAGATTCATGGGCGTCTGTGTTTTCATCAGTGCAGGGGCTATTAAATAGTGACTTATTGTCAGAATGTGCACAAGATCACTCCTATGACATTCTGCACCTTCACTTGGCTGTGTCTTTTGAACTGCTCATAATATTCCTATTGGTTCAGACAACATTTTAACTTGTGCCTTTAAGCATTGAAACCTGTCCATGTCTCTGGATTCCTCTCTTTGTGGCCTGGGCCGGTACTGGTTAAATTCACCCTGATTAGGCCTATTCTGGTACCTCACAGGTGATTGATTTCTATTTGTGTTACCTTTGAACTCATGTGACATAGGAGATGGAGAACATGGAGTGACCATCCTTTGACCATGGTTGACTGGTGGTTGCGATTGGTTATGTTGGCGAGGGACATCATTCATATTTTGGCTTTCATTTGGTGGGAATCGTCCCCTATGCTGGTTTCCATTTTCAATTAATCTATCCACATGTCGTTCTTGGTGTCCATACACTATTGTCTTAGGGTCAAATCTACTCTGAGCCCCCAGGGTCTTGTATGGGCCATTGTAAATTTCATTTTGATTGCTATTTAGGCTTGACATATTGGGGCTAAATCCCACTCGAGGGGAATTAGCCAAATACCTAGGGCTAATGTAAGACTCCCTATTGTTGGGATCAACTGATTTGAACACAGGAGTTTGAGGTGGTGTACTCTGTGGATGCATACCCCTTTGATTAAGTGTCATGGTGTTTCTTGCCTGTGTCTCGGCTGATTCAAGCAGCCTTTTTACAGAGTTTACCTCCAGAATCGCTGGTGCAGTTCTTTGGACTTTGGTTTTGTCTACTTATTCTTAGGCCCTTCCTCTCTTTGACCACCGATCACTTCATATAGCTTGGTCCTCTGTTCTATAATCCTTTCTAGTGGTTTTTCTCTGTTAAATTCACAAACTCGGATACAATTTCTTTTTGGAGTCCATAAAAGTATGCAGTCTTAAATTCTACAGATTAAGGGTTAAAAGCCACATCAATGTGTGAAAATGCTCTTTTAAAATCTTGGAGGAACTAGGGTGGGGACATATCAGGCTTTGCAGTCACAGAATAAGGTGTCTTTTTGGCCTCTTGTATAGACTGATAAGGTGAGAACTGATATCTAACCTCTTTCTCAAAGTCCACCCATGAGATATTTTCCTGTTGATTGAGACCCTTGAATGACACTAGGAGCTGCTTAATCAAGCCTAAGGTGAAAGTATTGTCTATATTGTTCCCTAGGTATCTGGAGGGCTTTAAATATATTATGAACTGTTTATGCATGATCTTCCAAGAAACAATCACCTCCCTTTTTGAATGGTTTAATCAAAGTTTTGATAGACATCATGATCTTGATAAGGCTATATGGGGCATTCTGGTGCGTATCATTTTGTTGCTCATTTCTGTTCTTGTGTGGGCAAGACTGATTATAACTATTGGCTGGTGATTCATACCCCACCATTGGGCTATAACCAGATCTGGCCACAGGATGAGCTGTTGGTACATTTTTCCCTTGGACAGATCTGTGATTGATTTCAATTCCGTTGAATGTAGTGCCTTGTCACCTTTGATGAGATTCTAGACTACGTATCTGCTGTTTTAAAATTTTTGCACTGTCCATGAAGTTGTTCTGCCTCATGACAGAGATTAGAATTCTCATCCCGGACCTTATGTATTATTACTTGCATCTCACTTATTTGTGCCTGACACTGGTCAAAAAAGCTTTGCCTCAAGATAATTTGCGAGTTCAGAAAACCCAGCCTCATTTTGCGACACAATGACACCATGGTGTAAGTTAATTGAGCACACAGTACTGCACCACTTCACAGCACTAATTCATTTAATAAGTGCACAGAATGGCTATGCTTGGAATGCAATGCCACGCCCAGTAACTGTTTTAAAGTCTCCCAATGGCCAACACAGCAAATATGTGGGATATATTTTGGGGTTATATCTAACTTTGTGGTAATTTTTTATGGTTCTAAAGGTGGTATTTTTTTTTTTTTACATATTATTATTATTTATTTCGTTGATTTAATCAAATTAATGATTTTTACAAAACATAGTTGAAGAAATCAGTAGAAAAGTTGAGATGAGGAAACATTTACAGTTAAAGTAGAAGACTCTTAACAAAGGAAATTCATAAAGACAAAATGGACTTTAGGGTTTGAGTGGTCGCGATTGTCCAGGTATTTCGTTCTCCGCTCATTAGGCGACCCCACCAGAATTCTTCCTCCCTGATGTGGGATGCCTGGAGATGTTGTTGCAGATACTTTTCACCAATGTCTTAGGTACCTGGACAGTTGAGAAGCAAATGCTGAATAGTTTCGACTTTTGAGCTATCTTTACAAAAACGACATGTATCTGAATCACTCAGTCCTCTTCGTTTCAGAATCTCATTTGTCTGCAGTAGATTTAAACGTGCTCTCAAAAAAAATGTTTCTGGCGGCTTTGTTTGGGAACCTACTCAGATAGTTAGGGACCGTGTTTAATTTGCTATTATAGGGCGGGAGATGTTGAACTGATTTCGCTTTTTCTGCAAAGTCCAGAGTCTTTATCCAATCACACTATGCCATTTTATTTTTTATTTTTGAAGGATTTCGCACCAGCTCTTGTTCCGAGAAATGGAGTTCCAGTAGTTTTGCTTTTCTTGCTGTTTCCCAAGATTTTAGCTCCAGGCATCGCGTCCTTTTGACCTCAGCGTGAACCATCGTTAACACGCGAGGGCAATCGGGTAACAGCATTTTCCTGTAGAGCATCATAGATTTAATCTCCACAGTTCCTTGCAGTGAAAGTAAACCTATTTCCCTTCTGATTAAGGGTGCCGATGTGGATTTTGGCAACCCCAGAACCGTGCGCCAAAAGTACCCCTCTAATTTCATCCATAAATGGAAAGGCACATGAGGGAGAGCGTCCGCTGCATAGGTGATTGATGTAACTACCTTTGTATGGTAAAATTTGATCACTGGAAGCAGAGAAAAACGCCCGTACTTTCTGTCTAATGCTCGCGCCTGTGCTGCCAGTTTCTTAGCCTTATCTGTCAGACACATCTGGAATGCTACATTTGTTCTAGAACTGTCCAAGGTGACTCCTAAGTATTTTATAGTTGACACTTTCTCGAGAACCTTGCCTTCCAAGTACCAGGATAATTTTTCTTGTCGCCGTTTGAATTTTTCCATCGTCAAGATTTTGGTCTTTGCAACATTGATGGTTAAGTTGTTCTCGCAGACATAAGCAGCAAGGTTATTAAGCTGACGCTGTAGACCGATTGGGGTCAAGTCCATTAGGATTAGATCGTCTGCATAAAGTAACCTTGTAGTTTTGCAGTCTCCCAATAACGGTGGAAAGGAGCGAATTAATTGCTCTGAATCTTTGAAATCACTGAGGTAAGCGATAAAAAGTGCGGGAGGTGGTATTTTATTGGGGTAGTATCTCTTGTGGTAATTTGTTGGGGTATTACATTTTACAGTGGTGAGACTAACTTCAAAATATTGCCTAACAACTGTTTTTGCCATGGCCACACCATGACAGACTACTGGACTTGATACACTCTGGATGGGTAAATTATACCTTCCCTTCTCGCAGTATTTTATGTACAATACTGCAATATGCCCTTGTGGCTGAGTTTCAAAATCATAAAACAAACATATTGAAAGACTGCACATTCATTCACTTTCTGGTTAGTAATTCACAGCACTTATTTCCCTTTGGGATATTTCCAATCGTGCACCCGCTTCTTTGTGTAGGTCAATTAAAATGACTGACTTCCGCAAAAATACACCAGAACAAAATGGGCCTTATTCACAGAAGTGTTTTATAATGGCGCGATCCCATAGGAAAACTTTCTGTGAATCAGGCTCCAAGTGGCTTCATGAAGTGTTATTTTATCGTAACAGATATACTACCATTTACACATGGAAACAATTATACATGCATCAGGTTTAACAGTGAGGGTGTATTACAATGAGCAATGGCAAAAATAGAATAAGCTGGGATCAGTCTTACCCTCGGTCCTTGAAAGCGAGGAATTTGTCAAGGGAAGCACTTTGAATAGAGAGAGAACAAAACAACAAAGGCACTCATATCATTTGGAAATTGCATGCACTTTTAACATTGACAACTCCAAAAATGAAATGACCTATTTCCCTGACTAACTGACCAACAGGCAATCCAACACCCCTCACTTTATACACATATTTACTGAGAAGTTGGCAATATTTCTGGCTCGGCTGAACATGGCAATCCCCTCAGGTTTGAACACTCAGATAAGAACTGCTATGGCACCATGCAGCTTGCCAACACTGAACTCTGTCCTCCCATCAGCCCACTGCATTTCACCGTCCCTCTCAGCACAGTGTCTGAGGATGTCTGATCTGACTGCACCCACTCACAGCCCTTTCAATATGTTCTTCTGTCAATCAATTCAACACCTCATCATATAGATCCACCCACATCATCCGATCTTTCACCAGGGCCATAGTGGAGCACACATTCAGAGTGTTCAAGTCACACTTCAGCTTCTTTGACCGTTCTGGCAGGCAACTACTATATGCACCCCCAGTAGTGTGCAGGATTATTGTGGCAGCATGTGTCCTGCACAATGTTGCAACACGGCGGGGCGTACCGGTGGACATGTTGGAGCCCCCACATCCCCAACTACACGCACAGGTGCTGTAAATGGGAGGGGAAGGGCACGGGGCAAGGCAGCCTAGACCCAGCTTGTGGCCACATTTTTCACCTAAACTTCCACCCCTGTGGAGTGCACACAGGCCTAGCACATACCAGGTGACAATCGATGATGGCAAAGAGACAGTCAACTGTCACAACCTTACCACCCTGAGAATGTTTCCACAGAAGTGCTACATTGTGTGCATCCCTAGCTTCTTAAATATAACCAATCCAGTGTGACCAAAAGGAACAAATGCAAGGTGCATATCCCACCACCTCCCTGCAAAACAGGCCATGGAAATCACTGGTATCTCACCCAAACCCTCCCAAACCCCATGACCCTCGTCGGCCACACCATGACATGGCATGCAACAGCAAAAGAGCAAACCAAATGCACAACACATGACAAATTCATCACAAACGTGCCTGAGACAATTACACCTGAATGGAATCAGATGAAATGAGTGACCAACAACCTCCCACACAAAAGTCATACACAAATTCATGTCACCAGCGGTACCATCAACAAAAGACAGTATGCCTGTTGGCATGCACATTGGGCAATCCAAATCTGCAAATACCAAAACCGTGTTCTGTGTGTGTGTCCGCTCAGCACTCAGCGCAGTGAGCATCCAATGCGTTGGGGATACACCTTGAGTATCATATAAAAAAGGACAAGCAACAAAAATTACCCTGTGAGGCATGTACATGATCCAAAAATTGTAAGTGATCATGCGCTGCAGGGACAAAGCATGGCAGAGAAGGCATCTGTGTGCATGTGTGGGCATGGATGCGTGATTGTATGAGTGGTGGTGCGTTGTGTAAGTGTGTGTGTCAGTAGGGACATGCACTCAATACATGCATGTGAAATCAAGTGACCCTTAGTGTCCTGTACACATCACATGTAAACATTGCCCCAACACAGGAAAAGCCATTGACCAGCAAAACACATCATGTACATAGTAGCCCACATTGACAATGTAAGACATTGACCAATCACTGTAGCCCAAGTGTACCAACTTGGCATTGTCACCACATGGCCCCCTCCCATGATCAGCGTGGCTTTGACAGCTAAAGGGTACAGTCTACCGTCTACAACATGAAGTGCATAAAGCACGTATACAGGCAAGTAATGAAAAAACATCACAATCAACTTAAAATAAAGCACAGAACAAAAATATGATCACCAAAATTGATTGCAGAAATGCCATGTTGAAAACATCCGTAATCCCCTCTAGGGGTGTATACACAAGTAGGACTGCAGACTGGCCACAGATATGATGAAAGTTCAATGTCCCTGTGTAATTTGCTGTCACACCGACCCATCCTTGCAAGCCCATGGAAAGGGGAAGCATGAGTGGCATATGTGTCAGGACCCCAAGCCACAAACCCATACACGAGACAAGGTTGAAGGTGCCCAGCTGGAACACACAGTGGAAGCTTTCAAAAGCCACAAAGCACCACACCATCACATGAATGCACAATAGACAAACAATATCATAAAAACAAATTAAAATGGCCACACACGACCCAGGGGGGTGGCACCCAGTAGGGGGGATGTACAGGGTGCACCTCAGCACCCACATGTGATGATGATGAGATAAAAAAAAACCTTCATTAGCTCAAAGCCTGCACGGCCCGATCTGTGTGGAAGATAAGTCATCGTCCTACTCACGCTCTGGATGGAAATCAGAACGTGGACGTGGCACAGTTGCCTGACCACACGTATCCGTAGCTTGCCCCTCCACGGCAGCAAGCATGCATGTCTGGTAAGCCTGGTCATGTGTGGCAATGGCACATAGGTCAGCATGCAGCACCTCACATGATACGCTTGTTTCATCTTGCAAGGTATCATGTGTAACACAGAGTTCTGCCTGCATGGTCTCACATGACATCTGGAGCACCTCCCGGCATGCACGTAGCTCAGCCGAGATGGTGTTCTCAAGCTGCTCCATCCTCACTTCTGACCGCTGCCTCTGGGACATGTTGAGCACACCCAGATTAGATCTGAGGTATTGATGTTATTCCCTCAGGGCCTCCCTGTGTGCCTCTGCCTGAGCAGCAAGTGCTTCGCGCAGCGACACCATTTCAGCCGGCATGCCCTGTTTGAGGCTGCAATGCCCGGCCTGAGTGAACAGCACGTGGACTGCGTTGCCTGCAGCTGGAGCTCCACCTGCCTATCAGAGGGGAGCATGGATTGGGCCACACTTTCCATGCCTTGAGCAAACTTATCAATAGCTACCCCCTGTTGCTGTGAACTCACATACATGGCATGCTCCCACTCAGTATTCTCCGGTGGTGCATGACCACCGTGCTGCCAGACATTACACCTGTGGGACCCAAGGAGCCGTGGTCCTTGCTGGATTGGCACTGCCCGCGGCTTCAGGACTGCATCCCTCTGTTGACATGAAGCCCAAAGCACATCAGCAACTGCTGTGGAGTGTGACTGTGTGCCCAGAACCACCACAGGCAGATATTCCAACAATGCCTGGCCCCTCACTGCAGGTGTTGCAGACAAAAGATCATCCACATCAGGATCACTCACCGGCGACAAATCGTCATGATGCGCATCCAACTGAACATTGTGCTCAGAGTGTTCTTCAGAGCTTGCCTGATTGCCAGCCCTGGACACGACGGTCTGGAGCACAAATGGGTTCTCGTGGTCTACCACCCCATGACCCCCACTTGTGCCGGGTTGCTGATGTAAAAGCATCCCCGTGTCAGGAATGGCATCAACATTCTCTGGCTCCATTGCGTCATCACCTGTAACGTGAACAAAACAAACATGAGTAGACATGTCAGCAGCACATAACTAGCACACACAGACATCACTACATCGACAGCCAACACATGAAGCAGACATGTCACACACAACTCAAATTCTGGCATGCATCCAGTGGCATTGATATGCAACCGCACCCCGAAAGCACACATGGATGCGTGTACATTGTGAAGCCTACACATGTACTACATGTAGTATATCACTGCCATCACACACAACCTCTGGCAGGCACATATCACAGGCAGAAATGACAGATGGCAACAAAGAGGTGGCACGTAGCATAAGCATGCTTGAACAGCCAAATGGCCACAGCTGCAAGTGAATCAAAACATACCATGACACACGTAATATGCATGTAGACATGCATCACTAAATCATCATCACCAATATAGCTTTATCGATCTGCAGCTCGGCCCGTACCGGGCGTCATGGGCCCTGAAGACATAGTGAATGTCACGAGCAAAGTGAGGGCCTTCAACGAGGTATGAGGCCATAACGCCCAGTACGGTCCAAGCTGCCGGTCCATGCAGCTTCTAGAACACCCTTCAGGGCCATATTCAGCACATGATTCAGTGTGTAAAATCACCACACCCAAGTTCCACCAGTACTGCTAAGTGGGCCGGGGCGTACTCGTAGTGCACGACAGTGCACCTTCAGGATTGTGCCGGTTTCACATAATGGGTGCAATGCATCTCAGCAGCATTTTCGTAAAATAACAACATATTCGTTATTTAACAAAAATGCTGCTGAGAAAACATGTGTAAATAAACACTTTCACACACACCTAAGTAAGAAGCTGCAATATTGCGCAACACAACATTGAAGCTGCTTGCATATGTGTATGTGAAAGTGTTCAAAAACACCAGTGTTCATATACACCTGTATGGTGTATATGAACAGCATCTTATACAGCAAAACAAGCAGCTTCAACCCTGCTTGCTTTGATGTATGTGAAAGTGTACACATACACACGTGCAGGCAGCTCCACAGTAATTACAACCTGATTTGTGGGTTATAATCAATCTGCGGGCTATACCAGTTAGTATAGCCTGCCGATTGACCAACTTTGCTTAACTCCTGCTAGGGTGTTCTAATACAGAGTACATGTGTCCAAAGATGCACCTGTGCTAGTGTGTTTCATAACAGTGAAGGGATGAACATCTGAACATACATGCAAGGACACTTTGACATTGCAGCAGTGAGTGGGCATGTAGAACAGTGTAACATGGCTCAGAAGTGGGTGGGTGCAGTGCAGTACATGTGTACGTTACCAACAATCTACATCAACAAGTACGTTTTGATGTCAATCAATTAACATGACAGCAGTGTAAGGGCAAGTTCAGCCATCATGTGCAATATGCATGCACTGGGTTGCATGGCTACAGTTAACCCCCCCACCCCCCTTAGTGAAAATGCAGGGAGGCATTGCATTGCAATGAAAGGTTGACCATAGAACTGTGTATTGGCAGACCATGTTGGCTAGCATCAATTGCATCATCTCAGTCAAATGGCACCACAGCAGATGAGAATGGGACAGTAAGCAGGACACATGATAAACCGCCAGTAGTACACCCATTCATGCAGAATGCACTACACCAGTTGAACAGAGTCATGGGGCCTGCAATAGGGGGAGGCCTGTGCCCCATACAGACAATGACACCCTAAACATGTGCGTGATGCAGGACTGAGCAAGAGTGAGCAAGGAATGGATGACCAAATGCCATGATACGTATGTAATCCCGGACACGTACTACAATGATCATCCTGAAAAAAGGACAAATAGGGCCGTGCATGGAATGCACATGGAGCATGAATGGGCACTCATGTCCCCGGGGAACATCTGCCATCTGCACAGTCTGAGTGAGACACCCTGCATCAAGGACAAAGGATGTACCCCACGTATGCGTTTGGCAGGTTTGCAGGGGGAAGTGTGCATGTACACAGGAGCGTGGAACAGGCCATTGCAGTAGCCCAACATGTTACCCACCAGTGCCATGGCGAAAATGAGGTGAAGGTGGGTGGAGGGGCAAGTAAGAATGCCCGCGTGGAGTACCTGCATGCAGGCTGATCACAGATGCATGTCAGTCATGCAATGACATAGTCCAAGTGCTGAGTGGAAAGACTCCGCAGGCTACATGCAGACAGATCAGTGAGCTGGAACATGGACCGGAGGGGCAGCCGGGTGACTAGCATGTGGGTAGGGTGCATGTGTGGTAATGAGGACAGTCCCCATCTGCTTCACATGTCCAGCATGCATCCGAACACGCACGCATCAGTGAAGCATTGCATGACTCGCACATGAGAACCATGTACACATAGCATGTAGTGGCAGTCAGGCACAACACATCACACAAGCAAACAAAGCATGGGCTGGACAAACACGCAATAATGCTCACCGGATGGAGCATCATAATCCTGCATCTCTCCCACTCCTTCGATCAATTCTGCCTGGATGAACTCCTTAGTGATCTCCTCGTGCGGATTGAGTTCTTCCTCCTCAGGTGGTGGCCGACTGCCAGTCACCTGAGTCATGGCATAATTTGACGCAGGCTTTTGCTTAGCACAGTGTTGGAGGTCATCAGTGACCGAGACTGTCCTGGCTGGCAGACTCACAGGCAGACTCACAGCTGGGGTGGTGTTGGCTGCATCTTTCCATGCAATTGCCACCACCCGCTGCTTGGGGCTGCAGATGACAACACTGCCCCAGGGACATGTGCCTCGGTCAGAGCATACCTGCGCGCGCTTTGCTTCTGTCTCCTGACCACCTGGAATTCAGCCTGGGAGTCCTCAGGTGCCAATGCATCATGCACTGGCTGATCCAGAGCCTGGGTGGTCCCATCTGCACTACCACTACCGGTGGGCTCGTCACAGTAGATGAAACAGACTGGCGTGTCACATGGGCGCCAGGGTCGGATGCAACAGCTGCATCTCCCAGAGCCGCAGGGGGTGGTGGCATGACTGCACCAACACGTGGCAGGACATGCTGCACATGTGGCACACCCCTGCCTCGTCCCCCTCTGCAGCCACCCTAGACTCCCCCTACTCCCTGGTCACCCCGGCCACATCTCTGACCACTCCCAACATGTGGAGGACACCCAACTGAGGCGCCCCTCACCTTTTGAGGCCTCCCAACCATGGCACGGATGTACTATTCCTAATGGGAGGTGTACACAACAATTGACCTGGACAATTACGGTGAAGGGGGCGGGGTACGTGATGTAAACAGCACCCCTGTGCTCCTGCAAGGCTGTATGTGACCCATGGGAGAAAATGATGGGTCACGCAATACTCAGGCACCCCAAATATGCAATAAAACTATGCACACAACCCCCGGTAGCCCACGTGTGTGAAATTGACCTCTCGCAGAATGCGATGGCACCCAGGAACTCAAAAAACGGATACGCGTGGGAAACACAGGCTACTATGACCTCAAAAACAGGTATGCAATACACATGGGGGCCCGTAGTGGGAAAAATAGCATGCGTAACTGACTGTCTGACTAGCGTGGGAAAGAAAAACATGCGTAGGCAAGACCCCGCCAAAAGAAGAGGTATGTCCTCGATCAACTGTGAAGTGATGGCGCATGAATCAACACGAAGTAGCAACACACGCGTCGGTCTCCATGAAAAGCACGTACAGCAAACTGCTGGCCCGCTCTCACCTTTAACCCGTGCCAAGGGAAATGCCTACGAGCATCACGTCACTTACGCGCTTATGCGCTAATGCCCTTTCCTCGAATTACACACTGACGTGCAGTTATTTCACGTGCTAAATCACTATGCATTGAGCTGGCCACGGGACAACACAGGGAAGACCATGCTCCTGCACAGAAGGCCATTTACCCACCCCCCAGAGCCCGGAGGAGCCTCACACGAGCCATCTGATGCTGCCTGCCTGCCTGCTGCCATTGTGCCCTGCTATTTGGTGCCTGCACATCAGCCATTGCCAGGGGTCCAGCTGCTTGACCACCCCTGCTGGGACAGAAGACTCCTGACTGGTTTTCCATTGCTCCACAGCCTAGGACCCAGTTCCCCACCCACACCAGCCTCGGGGGTTGCCATGTCGGGGAAAACACCATCTGAGACCACTGGCAACCCCCAGCCAGAGAGGCAGAGGGCTGTCAGCTTCTCAGCCACAGAAGTTGCCATCCTAGTGGAGCAAGTGCTGGGGCATTATGATGACCTCTTCAGACGACCATGCACCGACAAGGAAAGATGGAAGAGGACCTGGTCGGACATCGTGGTTGCCATCAACGCAGAGGAGGTGGCATCCCGCAACTTGAAACACATCCAGAAGCGCTGGGAGGACTTCAGGGCCAGGACCCTCATGAAGGCCAGGCACCTCTTGCGTGCAGTGGATGCAGGGGGACGCCAGATCCAACTTACCATCAACCAGATTAGGGTCCTGGAACACATCCACCCAGTGCTTCACCACCAGGTCCTAGACAGGCAGACCCGTCTGGAGTCGAGCGGTGAGTGTCTGGGCTATCCCATTCCACACAGTGCATGCTGAAGTGTGGCAGGAGTGTCCAGCTTAGACATATGTCTGACATGGCCCATGTGTAGATGTTTGTGTGCAGGGACATGCCTGTGCTGCATGTGAGTCCAAGCATGTGTGATGCAGATCAATAGTGTATGTGTTCCAATGCATGATGCCCAACTGCATGTAGAGATGCACACATGTTTGCATTTCTGTGTATGTACTATGCCATGGTTGGGGTGTGACACATGGATGCTGGTCCCACCTTCATGTACGTGCATGGTATACATGTGCGTGTGTCTGTTTGGCATGTGTGTGACAGTGAGACGCCATGGATGCATGTGACCCGGACATCTGGGTACCTGATCGGCAGAGGTGACATAGTTGCTGATGATTTGACTGTGACAGGTGGTTGAGATGTACAGATGCATGTCTGTCTGGTGGCGTGTCTGCATGTGATCAGCACTCCCCATTTTGTTTGTGATGTCATGCCAACCTTTCGATGTTCATGCAGTTATGTGTGTATGGATGCTGATGCCTGCTGCATGATCCCTGTTTTTTTGTGCATGTGTGTGGGTTCAAATGACATGAGTGTTGGGGAGTGTGATGCCACTTGTGATGTCTGACACTGACACTCATGTGCAACTGTCATGTGTGTAGCAGACCATTGTACGGTGACCTGTTGCCTGTGTTCTGTCTCTCCCTGTCTGCAGCGTTGACTGATGAAGAGGGCGGAGAAAGTGCTGTGGAGCCCAGTGGCAGGGATGCCACCAGCAGCCAGAGACACAATGCCCAGCTCCCCTCCCAGGTTCTGATTTCTTCTGGGAGTGAGGAGTCTAGTACCGTGTCCATGGTCGCAGCTGCTGAGGGGAGGTCCAAGAGGCCAAGGTTGGAGGTGGACTCCTCGGCAGCAGATGGCGCAGTTGAGCTCCCACAGGGGCGTATTAAGGAAGATGGCACGGAGTCATCCAGGTTGGTGGTGGGTGTGGTTGAGGAGGAGGCCATATCAGCTCCATGCATAGGGCCTGGAGGGGGGGGTTCCACTGGTTAGTGTAGTGCAGTCCAGGGGCAGGAGGCAGCACAGGTCGCCGTGGAGATGCCTGTGTGTAATCCTGTCCCTGATCCTGTGACTACCTCATTCCGCACCAGCAGGGATGCCTCTGTCCAGGCCCGTTCGCAGGTAGGGGATGCATCTACAACAAATTGCCATCATCTCCTTGCGGACGTGGCAATCCGAGACCATGTGCAGCCTGTCCTCATCAGTGTGGTGTTGCACACGCGTGGTATTTTGGATGACGTGCATGGTTCTAGGCAGGACAGTGCACAATATTTCGAATACCTGCTTGGCTGTCACAACTTGCTAGGAAAAGTCACTGGCACAGGGTTAATCATGTGCTGGACGCTCTTGTGAACCCCACCTCAACTGCACCCCCATCGCCAGTCGTCCTCTGGGCCATCTTTTCACCCATGTATCACCTGGTCCCCCTGTGGTGCTGCCATGCTGGTGGAGAGCACATCCCTGCCACAGTCGGGAGTCAGGGGGTCCAGCTGGGGTGGTCACACCACAAACTGGACCCCAGCAAATGGAAAATGTCCAGGCATCATCAAGTAGGTGTATGATGGCGCCGGAGGCTGTCGAGTTGGCAGAGGAATTTGACATTGATGCAGCAGCAGGCTCGGCATGGGAGGCGTCATCACTCAGGGCCAACAACATCATGGGGGCAGGCATCCGCCAACGGGCAGGAGGACCCAGGACTGGAAGTGTCTTCCGTGTGGCAGCGGTTGGGCCAGCAAATCGATGCAGAGCGGCAGTGGGCAGAGAGGGCACGGCGCACGATGGTCAGGGCGGAGAACTCAATGCACCGGGCATTGAGGCGGGCTGAGAGCCTCGTGGCAACTTGCAGGGACTTGGAGGAGTCCATGGCAACATCAAGGCCAGGGAACATGCCCGTCTCCGGGATATCGATGTAGAGTTCGATAATGCCCTGAGCCAGAACATCAAGAAGTTAGCCTTCAGACTAGCCCGCCACCTTTGTACATAGGTATTTAGGCATAGGATTCCTTTTGTGTCATTTATGGCTTGGAGTCCACAGACTTTGCGCCTCCTTTTTGTATATAGTTCTGTTTTTGATTAGATTTTTGATAGGTTTCCTTTATTTTTGGGATCATGGACCCTTGTGACTTACATTGTGAATAGTTCCGGACGTGTACATACATTCTTTTTTTTATATCCCGTGGTGTGATGGTTTTTTGTGGTTTTCAATTTTGTTTTTATTTCTGTGGACTTTGGCAATGGACCACTTTTCAGTTTTCATGTCTTGGGGCCTCATTAAAGTTTGGCGGTAGCCATGGGGCTAATAGCTCCATGGCTGCCGCCAAACCGGGCTCCTTTACCGGGTTACCCGAATGAGGAATTACCGGGCCATTCCAAGTTCGGAGGGTCTGGTAATTCCTCCCTCGGGGAACCCGGGCCCAGACCTTCCCCATCTGAGCCCCCATAGGGCTCAATGGGAATGCGAGAGGGAGAGGCGATTACGACCGGCCTGTTGTTAGCTATCTCTTCCCCTTGGGGGACCAGGTAACGATGCCTGGTTTTACTATGCGACCTTACCGAGTCCCGCGAGGGGACCTCGTAATTTCGCAGGACGGGTTTAACGGGTCCGCCTCCATTAGCGGAGCCCGTTAACCCATTCCATGAAAGTTATAATGAGGCCCTTGGATTTTTATTTTTCCTTGGATTTACCTTTCTTTTTGGTATTGCTTTGATAATTTGTTCATTTGCATGTGTGGTTTTTAATTTGTCATTTTGTTTTCTTTTTAATACATTTCACAAACCTTCATTATTGGTGTGGTCTACTCTCATTAGTTTTGTGCATGTGTCACTGTCCATTGCCTCTGTCATGTGTCACCACTGTGGCTCTGTTGGACATGTCTTTGGTTGCATGCGTGTGCTTTTTTGAATGACAAGGTGTGGTGCTTTTTTTGGGGAGAGGGTACAATTGATGGTTTTGTGTTTGGACTGGGGTGCTGCAGTGTGGGGTGGGATTTGGGTTGGCATTTCCGACATGGGAGCCTCCATTCTAAAAGCACGTTGGATGGGGTGACGTGTAGGGACCTGCTGGCAGGTGCCCATCACTGGTGGGGGGGGCATGAGTCGGGGCCTGCTGGCAGGTTGACGTAAATGGGGGTGGGGTAGGGGGTCATGTGTCAGGGCATGTTGTCAGGTAGCCATCAATGGAGGTGGGGTGGGGGTGTGGTGGGGGGACATGTGTTAGGGCCTGCTGACAGGTGCCCATCACTGGTGGGGGGAACATGTGTCAGGGCCTGCTGGCAAGTGCCAGTCACTGGTGGGGGGGGCATGTGTCAGGGCCTGCTGGCAGGTTGCCTTTGATTGGGGGTGGGGTGGGTCGGACATGTGTTGGGGCTCACAAGTCCATGGTGCCATGTGGGCTGCCTGCTGGGCATGGTCAGGGGTGATGGGCTGACTGTGGGGCCTGGTCAGGGTGGATCGGCTGCCTGCAGGGCATGGTCAGGGTGGATGGGCTGCCTGCGGGGCATGGTCAGGGGTGGTGTGCAGCCCATTCACCCTGACCATATTCCGAGGGTAGCGTGGGGAGATTTACATGCAATTGGACCGGCGCGAACTGGGTTTGCGTATTCTGAGGGGTGTGCAGGGAGTTTTATACGCAATTGGTCTGGCGAGAGCAGGGTGAGTGGTATTATTAGTGCAATTTCATTGTTGGGGGCTGTATGCTCGTCCACTGGCCTTTGCACCATGTAGGGGATTTGTGCGGCTGTTTTTGCCACAAGGGGCAGGGTTTGGGGCGTTACTGGTGCTGCTGGATGGTCGCTGCGCCACACTGCGCCACAGCTGGATATGGATGGGGAAATCCATGACTACGCAGTGCGTGGAAATGGGTTTTGGAGCACGGGGCTGGCGCAAGCTGGCGCACGTTCCCTCTGTGTGCCAGCTGCTTGCTCCACTTCTGCGCTTGATTCCATTAATTACTCTGTAAGACTACAAGTGTAAGTAGAATTTCACCTTTGGTACAAGCCTGTACTACACAGTAAAGTGGTAGCGATGGCTGAGGAGCCAGACTTATCTCAAGAGTACAGTGAGCAGTAGAACAAGTTACACAAAGGACCCACAAATACAGTGATTCAAACAAACACTTACTCAACGTTTCTTGGTAAAAGAATATACATTTATTTACACAATAATTTGGAAAACAATACACTAGCAGGAGCAGCTCAATATCATCTACTAATATACTACGAATACACAATCAATACGTTACTGAACAAGTTCAGCTCCCCTGAAGTGGGAGCAAAATGGCTCTTCAGATAGTATAAAAAGGAGTAAAAAGACAAGGTTATAAGAATCAACAGCAGGGGCGTTGCTAGGGGGGGGCTGAGGGGGCTATAGCCCCGGATCTTTTGGCTGTAGCCCCGGATAGAAGTTCAGGAGCTACAGCCAAAAGACTGGCTAGCCCCGAGTCCTGACAGCCTGGACATTAGCTTAGCCCCGGATCTTTTCCAGACCTAGCAACTCCCCTGATCAACAGCACAAATACTTGCATAGGCAGGGCAAAGGGTTTCATTGAACTACAACCAGCGATTCAGTTCATAGGCCTGGGCCAAAGTCAATGGTTCAGAGTCTTTGAATGGAATGCACAGTTCTAGTAGGACCTTTCCAAAAAGAAATGGTGAAAAGAGATGACCGGAGTCTGTTTTTACAGATAGGTCTGGGGCACCATATTGAAAAACATGGCTGACCCGATTTTTAGCTACTGGTGTTAGCAGTTGGGAAACATCATGGTAGTTTGTTTAACAGCCTTTTCAATTGGAAAGGGTAACATTTGACTGTTTAATGAGTGTTTAGACTCAGGGGAAGCTAGGCAACCCCTCCAGCACTCTATAGTAAGATAGTGTGTGCTGAGTCTGTAAATGTAAAAAGACTAGTAAAGTCAATTTAACTTTACATGCTCTGGGAGACAGTAGTCAGTCCCAGATAAGGTATTTAAACCTTATGGAGTCTAAAAGATACCACTGCGTCACTGCACAGAGGGTGCTGGGTGACACACTTAAAAAGATGATGCCTATGGAGTTATCTTAAAACTTCATAACCAAAGCACACAAAAGTAAAACACAGAAGAGCTGGAGTGCTCTAAGGTAGAGGTAATTTAGCAATAACAGAGCCTGGATATGTGGAGGTGCACTCAATGTCAAAATAAATCCTTCTAGTAGCTGTTTTTACTTAAGTCATTCTTGGATTCAAGGTACTCCCAATTAGTAGAGTGCTACCTCTACTCAACAAACGTGAAAATAAATGATACAACGACAACCTCGTTGGACAAACTGGGGCACAGCATAAGGCAAATCACGTTTGCTCAAATTGTACTTAATTTCAATTACTTACATGAAGTCCATTGTTCAATCAATACAACATTTAGTTAATAATAAACATCTTTTATTCAAATTTATTTTTTGTTCTCATAATTTGATCATTATTTCATAAAAGAAAAATCAAAACTTGCTTCATTACATTAGCATTTATACATTTACTCATGTGTCATTTCACAATATTTCTCCCATATGTTGCAAACTGTATTTTGACGTAATCCAATAATCTTGATAGGTTTCCCAGTGTTATTTCCTATCTTTCAACTATGCGTTTCGGGCTAATGGCGCCCTTCTTCAGGTTTATACAGAATTGGATTATTTCAATATTATCTGTAAAACAGAGGCCTTTGTTTGTCTCCATTATTTAACTTGTATTCTACTTAATGATAAGCATTATTAATATGGCTCAATTCCAGTAAACTAACCTTTGAGTTGGTTTCACCTCTCAAAAAAAGCTTGCTGCCCCATAGGGGTCAGGTTCAGTCAAGTTGCTGTAAAGTAAGGATAAATTATGTTATCTCTAATGAGTGAACTTAATTAGGATAAGTGGTGATGTGCAGGGGGAACAGGCGCCATCTCAAGCTCTGGGTCCGCCTGCACATCACCATATTTGTGAGAAGTACTCATACGATCCACAAGTTTACGAAACAAGTATATACAACTCACCGTTAGATGAGTTGTTGAGTCAGACACTAAAATACCACTGTCATCTTTCAATACTCACGAGGTTTTCGGAGTGATCCTGAAAATAAATCAGGCGTTTTTTTAGAATACACGAAAGTTTATTCACATATTCCTGCTAGTGTATTATATTAGTAGTATATATTTCTGTTTGGAATTTCTACCTTGTGTGTCTTCAAGACTTGCGGCTTTGCTTCCGTGCTGCCATGGCACTGTGGTTCTGGGAGGACGCTGTTCAACCCGTAATGGCTTTTGTTTAAACAAGAGCCTTTGCCATTAGCCTGCGATTATAGGGATATTAGATTAGATTCTGGCTTATCTCCCTTTCCTAATATATCCGCTACAACCGTGCTGTTTCGCAATAGTAATTCTTACCTTCTAAACGCTAGAGTTCATTCATCTACGTCGCGTGAGCTGCTGCTCGTTGTAATGCTAATAGACGCGATGCTGCGGCGCATGTCGCTATGCAACCGCGAGAGCTTGTCGATCGTTTTACTTCGGCGATGCTGATGCATCCCGATTTGGTCGCCATGTTGAAGGAACTAGTGTAGATCTATAACCTAATGTGTGCTAATGTCTGTTGGTGGATACATCCACAGGAGTAAACCAAAAATAACAAAATATTTGTAAATACAAATGTGGAAGCATCAGTTCACCTTCAAATCAAATTAAATCACTTGTAAAAAATTTAAAAATTAATTGTGCATAATCAAACAATTTAACACTTAGAAAACACAGGATTTTTGGAGCTGTTAACCGTTGTTCAGTCCCAAGCTGGTATTAACATTATTTCATTGGATATTTTATCTGGCAAGTTCACAATACTCCAGTTCATAAACGTCTACTCAAGGTACCTCTGTATTCATTCCAAATCCTACATTTCATTTGTGATTCTAGACGGAGACATTTGAGTCAATATGAGGTTGTTCTTTTCATAATTACAGCAATATAAAGTATGTGTTCCTAATACTTGTACGATCCCTAGTACATAACTCACAATAGTCTTTGTATGAAGAGTTCATCATGTTACAATTGGTCACATAATCAAGTCCATCTCTGTCACCAGAGGATGTCTATAAATAGCAATTAAGGTCCCAATCTAGATTCATCCCTCTAGGATTCATTGTGTCGAGCTTCTCGATCCAGAATATTTCTCCCTGTTGTAATAATTGAGTGATGTTGCCTCCTCTTTTTGGTAATTTCACATGATCCAAAATTACAAACTAGATTTGTGCTATATAGTGTTTTGCAGCAACAAAGTGTTGGGCTACTGGAGATTTTGTTGTATGATTCCGAATATTTGATTTGTGTTCACCCCAACAGGTTTTTGCTTTCCTGCTTGTTAGTCCAATATAGTATAGCCCACTCGGACATTTAATACCATATATGACATTCTTAGTATCACAAGTAGAAGTGTGTTTTAAAGAGATCTTTTGTCCAGTGTGGGGATGATTAATGAAATTTTCTTTCATCACATTGTTACAGGAACTGCAATTGGTACACAGGATAGTCCCCCTGTGCATTTCTTTTGTTGGACAGTATCTCTGACTGAAGTCAGATTTGATCAAATGATCCTTCAATGATCTGCTTTTGTTATATGCAAATAATGGTGGTGATGGAAACAGTTTAGCTAATGTTGAATCTTGAGATAATATTTCCCAATTCTTTTTCACTATTTTCGTAATGGTATTGCTTTGTTGAGAATAGGTGGTGACATATACCAATTCTGTGTTAGTGTTTTTCTCTTTGGGCTTGAGTGATTCTTCTCTTGAGATATTCTTCACTGCCGTTGCATGCTTGTTCAGAGTTTCATTGTCATAACCTCTTTTGATGACTTTTTTCCTGAGTTCACTTGCTTTCAATTCATATTCATCTTCTTCTGAAATGATACGTCTGTACCTCAAAAATTGACTTAGAGGGATGCTTGATATTGTCTTTCTTGGATGGAAGCTCGTAGCCAGAAGAAGACTATTCCTATCCATTTCCTTCGTAAAGATTGTTGTTTCTAGTTTCTTGATTTTCAGATATATCTGGACATCTAAAAACTCCATAGTAGTCCTGCTATATGTGTATGTAAATTTGATGCGTGGGGCTAACTTATTCATGAAATCAAAACATTCTAGAAGCTCTTTTTCTTCCCCTCTCCAAATGCCAAAAAGATCTTCAATAAATCTTGTGAAGAATTTCAGTTTGTCTTTCCATCTTGGGTTGTTCATTATGTGTGTCTCTTCCAAATACGAATAACTTGGGGCCATTGCAGCCCCCATTGATGTTCCCGATATTTGCACAAAATATCTATCTTCAAAGGAGAAGAAATTGTTGTTGAGTACAATTGTCAAAAGTTTCAAAATAAAAAGTCGGTCACTTTTAACTGGTACTTCTGTGTTCAGTAACATCCATTCAACAGCTTCAAGGCTACCTTTGTGCGTTATGTTAGTATACAGATAAGGAAGTCAGATCATATCTCAAATATTAGAAGAAACCATCACTGGCTCCCCATCAAAGCCAGGGTCACATTCAAAGCCCTGTGCGTCACATACAAATGCATCCACTCATGTGTCCCCATCTACCTCAACCACGCCATCACCAAAAAAGTATCAAAGAGAACCCTCAGATCTAACAGTCAACTACTCCTAGCCATCCCCCGATACAAGACTACCAAGGCAGGAGGCAGTAGTTTCCAATATCTCGCACTCACATATTGGAACACTCTTCCCCTCCCCATCAAAAATGAGCAAACGTTCGCAGGCTTCAAGAAATCTCTGAAAACGTGGCTATTTAACCAAGACTAAAAGCCTCTTCCATGCTTCAGGAAATATCACTGTATTTAAGCCCTGCATTTAAAGTTTTCATGTATGATTATTTTGTATTCACATGCACTGCGCCCGACTGGCAATTTCCAAGAAATGTTTTAACTAAGCTGTCTGTAACATCGCCGTGGTACCTAAGGGTTTGGGCGAGTAACAAATGCAATAAATAAATAAAATAAATAAAACAGACTTGTCACGTCCATAGAAAACAAAATATCGGTATTCATGTCAAAAGTTACTTCTTTAAGTTTTTCCAGGAATTGATTCGTATCTTTGGTGTATGTGGTACATTTTTGTGCAAGAGGTTGAATTATTTTGTCTATATATTGTGCAATTGGTTCCAGTAAACTGTTGTTTGCTGCAATTGTTGGTCGACCTGGAGGTTCCATCAAATTTTTATGAATTTTTGGTAAAACATAGATGACTGGTGTCAGCGGATGTGTGTTGGTCAGAAAAGCCTTGGTTTTATGTGAGATGATCTCTTCAACTTCTGCTTCTTCTAATGTGTTCCGTATAATTTCTCGTACTTGTTCGGTTGGATCTTGGTCATTTCTAAGTATGTGTCTTGATCACTTAGTTGTTTCATTACTTCAGCTTTGTATTTTACTGTGTCCATTATCACTAGTGCACCCCCCTTGTCTGCTGGTTTTAGGATAATTTCTGGGTTTTGCCGGTCTAATGCTTGTTTTTCCCTTTGAGTTAGATTGCCTCTTTTCATGTCTTTTAGCACCAGCTTCTGAAAGGTGTCCAGTGCTACGTTTTGAATAGGAGGTGTGAAGGTACTCTTAGGTTTCAAATATAGGAACTCCGATTGATGTCTCTTATCCGGAATTTCCAAGGTGTCAAAGAAAAGTTTCAATTTCATTTTCCTTGTCAGTTTAAAGAAGGCTATGTTTTCTTTCAGTAATGTACTGCTATATTGTGGTACAAATGATATCCCCTTCTGTAATGTCTGTATTTCGAATTTGGACAGTTTATATTTCTCCTGATGGAGTGTTTTTGACGATCTCACCACAAAAAATGCCAGTGTCCCAATTCCTGTCCAAACCGCTGCCAACAGAGTTAAGTAAGGTATCGACTTGCATATGGGCAATGAATGATAATGATGTTAGTTGTTTGAAAATAGAGCCGGTGAGAGTTGTTTTGAAAGAGGGAGTAACATTAACACGTATCCCACAGTATAGAATTTCGGTGGAAGGAGAAAAAGCATTAAAATGTATTGTCTCAGATTGGGTTAAAAGAAACGTAATTGAAGAGATTACTGGTAGCACTTGTAACAGTCCCATTCTTCCAGTTTATAAAAAAGGAGGTAATGAAATCCGTTCTGTTTTATAATTGATTTACGCGCATTGAATTAAGTAGTTGATCCCCAGTTTCCTTTGGTCCCAGGCGTCACTACCATTTTGACAATGATTCCAGCTTTGGCTGCATACTTTAGTGTAGTCGATCTTAAGAATGCATTTTTTAGCATTCCAGGCACCAGGATAGCAGATACCTATTGGCTTTCACACTGAGAGGGCGTTCTTTCACATTCACACGAATTCCACAAGGTTACACTGCAAGCCCAAGTATTTATACAGAACATTAAAAGAACAACTAGACATGCTAGAGCTACCAGCGGGCTGTGTACTATTGCAGTACATCGATGACTTGTTAATTGCTGCTGATACAAAAGACATTTGGAAAGAGGGAAATGCGATGTTGTTGACACACTTAGCATTGCATGGTCAAAAAGCGCCTTTAAAATAATTCCAGTATTGTCGAAAGGAGGGGGCCTATTTGGGCTGCCTACTTTCGAAAGAGGGAAGAAGACTGACACCCAAAAGAATAGAGAGCATCTCTGGTAAGCCTATTCCAAAAACACAGAAAGGAGTCACAGCCATAATAGGCATGGCTTCATACTGCCGGCAGTGGATAGCAAATTTTGCAATGATTGTAAAACCAATGGTGGCATTGACAAAAAAGGATGTTGCCCTACCTTTGCCATGGGATGAGGAATATCAAAAGGCATTTGATCTGTTTAAAGTTGATTTGTGCTCAGCTCCAGTTTTGGGCACACCAAATTATGAAACAAGTTTTTAAATTATTTGTGCATGAGAAGGAGGGCTGCGCGCTGGCTGTTTTGACACAGGAACAAGGAGGAAGAAATAGACCATGTGGTTGTTTTTCTTCCGCGCTGGACCCTGTAGCATGCGCTTTGCCGTGTTGTTTGTGAGCTGTTGCTGTGGCTGCCGCGTCATTGAAACAAACTGAGGGAATGGTGTTGGGGCACACCTTAATTTTGATGGTGCCACACACAGTAGACATTCTCTTAAACAGAACGCAGATGCAACACCTCACATCAGCTAGATTGACTAGATATGAAATTGTTCTGTTTGTACTCCATATTCAAATTCAGAGGTGTTGCGCTTTGAATCCTGCAGAATTAATGCCCTTTCCCAATGAAGAAGTGGGTGATTATGAATCACCTCCCCATGATTGTTTAATGGTTACTGAAGAAGAAACGAAAGAGAGAATTGACCTAACAGACACCCCACAGAAAGAGCCAGATGGAGAACTGTTTTGTGACGTTTCCTGTATCAAATTACCTGATGGCACGTCAACTGCTGCCTATGCCATCACGACACTAAAGAGTATTGTAGAGAGTAAAAGGATTCCATACAATTCAGCGCAGGCAGCAGAGATAATAGCATTGACAAGAGCATGTGAAATTTCTGAAACTCTAAATGTAAACATATATACTGACAGTCAGTATGCATTCGAGGTGGTGCACAATTTTGTCTGACTCTGGGCTGACAGGGGTTTCCTAACATCACATGGAACTAGAATCCAACATGGCCCTTTGATAGCGTGATTGTTGTCTGCACTTACGTTTCCAAAGCGACTGGCAATAATGAAATGTGAGGCGCATAAGAAAATAATATGTAAGGTGGGAGAAGGAAACGCATTTGCAGACAAAATTGCAAAACAAACTGCCACTGATTTAGGCGCAAAAATGTTGATACTACAGTCAGAAGAAGTGCCTTGCATGATAGAAAATGGGATTGCCACAGTCAGAGAAATGCAGGCGGATGCAACTGCTGAAGAAATGGCTAAGGGCTCTGCAGAATTACACTTGGAAGGTTGCTGGGTGGACAAGGAAAGTAGAAAATGGATGCTGCCCAACTCCTACATTACTGCAATAGTCACCATGGCCCACAGCCCCACACATATGCACGAAAAAGATGTTTCAGCATCTGGCTACAGTATGGCAGAACGCGCACATAAGAAAAAATGTGGAGAGACTAGTTCAGAATTGTATGACATGTTTGCAACACAATATTGGAAGAAGAACAGCTACTCCAACAGGTAGTTTTGGCCCCCTCTCTATGCTCTTTGAGGTGATCCATTTTGATTTCATAGAAATTGAAAGATGTCAGAACCTAAAATACATCCTGGTGGTAGTGTGTGCATTCAGTAAATGTGTGGAAGCATATCCGCTGAAGGACTGCACAGCCATGAGCATGGCTAAAGTGATGTTAAAAGAATACTTTTCCCGATTCGGCCTGCCACGTGTCATATGGTCAGATAACGGCCCGCATTTTGTTGCCGCCGTGATATTACAGATTTTTGCAGGCCTTCAGATTGATAAATGATTCCATTGTGCCAGACACCTGATGAGTGCTGGGCTTGTTGAACGCCAGAATGGCATATTAAAAAATAAGATTAGCAAAATACTTTCAGGGAGCAAGCTGAAATGGACAGATAGATGCATTGCCTTTAGCTTTGTTGTGCATGCGCACATCTGTGCAAGCAAGGACTGGAGTCTCCCCATACGAGATTGTGATGGGGAAACCTGCTAATGTTTGGTGTGCGCCGCAACCCAGGCGCTTAAGTGAAGTTGAATACCCTGTGCTCCGTACATATTGTAACCTTTTAATACAGAAGCTTCGTTTGAGAAATCAGCAGGTGCAGGAGGCTCTTCCTGTCAGATATACCGTCCCATTGCATTGTCTGCAGCCTGGAGACTGGATCCTAATAAAGAATTTTGAGAGGAAATCATCACTTGCGCCAAGATGGCGTGGGCCTTACCAGGTGCTCCTGGCAACACAAACCGCAGTCCGTGTTGACGGTCCTAAGACTTGGATCCATGCCACCCACATGAAAAGAATTCCATCGCCATTGAAAGAACTGCCTGATCCAGACGACCAAGAAGAAACAGCCGTCTCTGACTTGAAGGACACCATTGCCAGTTCTCTGACACCAATTCTGCCTGAGCCTGAGAGAAAGCCTGAGAGGATTGCTAAAAAGGAGAACGAGATAAGTGTGCCGCAACTTTGCCCAGCTTAACCTACACCGCCACAGGCTGACACAAAGCCTGCATCATCACTTTGGCGCCCACCATCACTTGCTGCGCCACAGGCTGACTCTGAGCCTGCATATGGAAGTGCACCTGCACTATTCATCGATCACACAGTACCTGGAGAAATACGGTACAACCTACCTTCTCAAAAGTGGAAGTGATCTGATCTACGTGATTCATTTTGTTGCTTCTATTCCCATCACGGATGAAGTGGGAATCGGAGGCCTAGGGAAGTGGAGCGTGGGGATTGTACCAATCTGGCAGCTCTGGAACGCGGCTTCCCGGTGCTATCTTTGAAAATAAAAATCCATTTGTTGATCAGCCCGTGTGATCGAGCGGGGCGCATATGGTACTAAGGCAATTGATGTTTGCTGTAGAGTGTTTTGAGCAATGTGCAGAAGCACGATAATCTTGCCTTACGCTTAGCAATCCAGGCTGTCGAAAACTGGCCTAAACACTTTGTTAACTTTTTTCGAACTTGCTGATATTTCAACAAGTGCGGCTGTGAGAAGTATTCATGACGAACATTGTTTGGAGAAGAAGAGTCAAGCATGATGCCCATACCTGCTTCTGCTCCCTCCTACACCAACACTGATGATGTAATAAATATAGAGACTATAAAATTGCCTAGAAAGAGTTGATGAAAAAGATGTATGTTTATTGTCACAACATTTCTGTGCATTGTGAGTATACTTGCACCAGTATCGGTAGTCCCGGTATTATGGTATTTGGAGGAAATACATCCATTGGGTGCATTTTTGCCTAATAGTAATGCCTCTGTCACTGAAAGCCCGGTTCATGTAATCTCTTATACTCTGTCCCCAATGGAAGAAAGACA
Organism: Ambystoma mexicanum; assembly: GCF_040938575.1. NCBI lineage: Eukaryota > Metazoa > Chordata > Amphibia > Caudata > Ambystomatidae > Ambystoma > Ambystoma mexicanum. The sequence goes on along the minus strand of NC_090923.1, from coordinate 263,112,796 downwards.
CAGGGAAGGTTATGGAAATAACACGTTACTTTTGATAATGAACATGACACACTCAATCCTGAACAGAAGCAACTGCTGGGTGTGCACGCATTTACTGCAACATGGTGGAAAGGGAATGGGTTGGTATGTACAGCCATTGCCGCTTAGTTCAGCATGTTATGCATCATTAAGTGCACTATTTTATGGCAAATGGAATAAGAGTGAAACGGGTCGATAAGATAGGACAAACATGGAGGAATTTGAAAAAGTGGTAATGGAACCTGTAGGTTGCTCCATATTTAACAGAGCAAGAGTGATAAAATCAGTAGTAATGTTACGAGAGACTGTATGTGCCCTATAAATCATCTGTAATCACATTTCACATGAACCCACTAGGGAACAAAGGTGCAGTGCCCCCCTCGTATACAATAAATTACAGTCCTCTGACTGTTCCGTTTTGCTGCGAAAGAAAGGCTCCTATTCAGTAGGGACATTCAATAGATGCATGAATATTGCAGTACTCGAGAGAGAGGAAGAACCAGTATATGTAGGTGATCCTGTCTATATCATATGTGGGTAAAAAGCTTATCCCTGCTTGCCTAGAAACTGGGGAGCTCCTTGTTACTTAGGGATCCTTTTCCCAGGGGTATTCCTTTCAAAAACGTCAGACATAGTGAAATTATCTAGATCATGGCCACAACGGGATGAGGAAGCAGGATTTATTGCAGAAGATATAGCAAAATCATTTATACCATTTTGGCGTCAAGCTATAAATTCGTATAACATAAGACAATTGTCCAGAATCTTGGAAAAAACAATACATGGAACAACAGATATATTGTATAATATGACTCTGAAAGAGAAGGCAATTAGATTAATGACACTTCAAAATAGAATGGCTCTTGACATAGTTTTGGCTGACCATGGAGGAGTTTGCAAAATTGTGGGGTCAGCGTGCTGCGTATTTGTACGTGACTCCTCCCCTACGAGTTTTGAGGCAATAAAGAAGTTACAGGTCCTGACCTCTGACCTCAACCCCCCAGCATGTAGTTGAGAACTGAACATAAGTTCCTGGTTTTGGGAGTTATTATGCTCATGGGGATGGAAATTAGTTGCAATTTTAGCAGCAGTCCTCGGAATCTTCCTAACATGTTGTTGTTGCATACACTGTCTACCAATAATTTGCACTGAAATAAGTGATGAATGCATACACATGGTGACACAAAAAAGAACTCCCAAAGTGAATACGAGTAAGAATCACGAAATGCAAACTATGAAAGAATTAATATTTATGATGACGATGACGATTACAGCAGTATGCATAGTTCAGAATCAGATACATGGTCAGAGGAAGACGCGATGTATGGTTGATGCGTCTGGCTTATGGCCAAGAAGAGGGTTTGTTAGTCTATAAAATACCCTACCATAGCATAGATGGTATATTATGTTGGCTGAAAACCAACCGCATCATATGTCCAGCATCGCCAGTACAGAATCGTCAGCATAACCATAGAGTGTCCATTTTGTACCAACTGAATTCGCGATTTTGCAATTTTTGCTTTCTCTTGCTTTTCTTGTTTGTTTTGTTTGTTTTATTTCTAATGCGCTCCAGACCCGTGGGTAGAAGGGCGCAACAGGTAGGATAATGCGAAGCTTACAAAGTTACAAATTATACAAGATACAATAATATTATACAAATTATACAAGATACAGTAATAATATACAAATTATACAATACTGGAGTCATAAACGTCAGTGAATTGCATAAGCGATGGTGGAGGTCACAAATCATAATTCAGCAGGAAAACAGGGACCAGTGTCGTGCCTGGGAATAGCGTGGACCTAAGTACTCTTTAGACATGCTAGCTTGGGTGGGGGAAGTTAAGTTGGTGTCTATGAACTTGTGCTTTTGTCTTTCTGTTCTAACGCTTTGCTAAAGTGGATTCTATTTCGTTCTGCCCATATACAGAGCAAGGCCACAAGTTACATGCTGAGAGACTAGCCCAGACAGCAATACACTGTTTTCCTCCCTCACAAGTCCTTTACAGTAAGCATAAAGGCATTTAATCATTAAGTAGGTGCCAGCTAGTCTCGCTGAAACGGCAGAAACTGTAGAAATAGACAGTTAATGGCTTGAATTATACTCTCCTTCATGGCCCCCCCTTTCCTGGGCCCCTTTAGATCAAGCCGACCTCTAGCTCACAAATAGAAACCAAGAGATAGCAGGGCTCGGAATGTGTCTCTCCTACGAACACTGCCTGCTTGCAGAACAAGAGCATTATGTTCTCTGTAACAACGAATAGTGTTTGCGCCTTCGCAGATTGCAACTGTTGCTGAATGAATGTCTTAGAAGGTGTCATTCTCGTCATAATTGTCAATCATCGAACCCTTGCTAAGGAAGATACATTAGGGCTGGTTTTTGATGTGTCACTAACTGATAATATGATGGTGTTTTTGTATATATGTGACTGTTGTAAAATGTTCGCTCTCTTGCATCCCACGAGGTCTGGGTAACACACGTTGCGGGACGTGAGATCCGGTCAGCCGACTGAGACTATTTGCTTTGCAATAAACCCTAGATTTTGGGAATTGAACCTCGTGTCTGTGGTATCAGTTCGTGTGTGGTGATTGTGCCTTGTTTCCATGCACGAGGGTCCCCCAGGGGCCCGTCAGATGTAAGTACAAGTCTGGTAACCTTTTGTAGAGCCACGGTAGACTGAGTCAAGGTTGTCTGGTAATATATCTGAATGAGGCCTGGGGCGGAAGTTCGAGTCATAAGGTATAAGTGTGGTAGAGTCAAGTATAGGAGTCATGGGTAGGGAGGGGAGATCATTTGGTTCATGTAACCTTTTCATAGTAGTTTTTAACCAATTGTGGATGGTTTCTACATTTAGGGTTTGGGGGCTTTTTTTAAGGTCAATATTGCCTAGTAGGGCAATGTAAATAAGCTAGACCAGAATATCGACACTAGTTCATATAATTTAGCTTCATTTTGAGAGAAAGCTAATATTAGGTACCTACTGTGCCTTGTGCATTATTACATTTTTCAATTTAAGAGGGGTGAGGGGCGCACGACTATTCAGCCTCTTAAAGTACAGATGGTGTGTCCACGCGCGTTTGTGTCTCTTACTCTCATCAGTGAGGTATTCAAGTCAGGTGTTGTTGGTTCATCCATGTTTGCAGCTCCAAGGAATTCTCATAACTGAAGTCCATGAAAACTGCCAGGAACTAACACCCCCTTCTATAAATTATTGTACGACTGACAGTGGGGGGAGATGGGAAATCCAATATTGTGAACTTCCTCGGTAGGGCATGTGTCATCCTGAGTAGACCCTCTGGAGTTCCCAAATACTTTTTGCATGTGTAGGAAGTGAGGGACACACTCTGGTTCACAGCACATTCAGCCTCCTAAAGTTCAGGTGATGTTCTCATCCAAGTACTTTTGTGCATCTTGCACTCATCGGGGAATCAGTCAAATTAGGTGTTGACGGTTAATCCAAGTTTGTAGCTTTTAAATTAATCTGGTAACTGTAGTCCAGAAATGCAAGCAGGAGCCAAATCTCTCTACAATTACATATTGTAATGCACATAGTGGGGGGAGGAGTGAAAACCAATGGTGTGACTCTCCTCAATAGGGCATGTGTCAACCCGGGCATCCCTCTGGAGCCCGGAGCTCACAAATAGTTTTTGCACACTAAGCGGGATGAGGGTTGCAGTCTGGTTCAAAGCACATTCAGCCTCTTACAATCCAGGTGTTCTTGTCCTCCAACGGATTTTGTCCCTCTTGCAGAAAACAGGGAGTCTGTCAAATTAGGTCATGCTGGTTAATCCAAGTTTGTAGCTTCAAGGAATGTTGGTAACTGTAATCCATTTAGCAACCAGGAACCAACTCTCTCTCCGATCAAATATTCTAAGACCCACAGTGGGGGGAGAGAGGAAATTAAATAGTGCGACTCTCCTCCTTAGGGCAGCCCCTCTGGAATCCAAAGATCCCAAATATTATTTGCACTCGATGGAGGGGGATGCGCACACTCTAGTTTCCAGCACATGCAGCCTCTTATAAGACAGTTGGTGTTCTCCAAGCACTTCTGTGCCTCTTGCACTCATCAGGGACGCAGTCAAAACAGGTAAAAGTCATAAAGAAACTAAAATATCTTGACTTGATAAAAAACCTTAGAGGCAGCCACAGCCAACAAACTAACACGTCACCTTCCAGACAACATGAAAAAAGTAAATGTAACACAGTTCAAGAGATTCCCAAGTAGATTGCTCGCAACCTCCTCTTAAGAGCATGATTAAACCTCCTAGAGACGAACGAAATTTTGGCCATAAGAGGACTTTCTTCTACTAGTAGCTGTCGTTCTGCAAATTAAGTGAGGAAAAAGAAACTGTTGTCTTGCGCGGGGGCACTGCTAAGATATGATTTCATCAGATGCAGCACCTCTTTGCTAGCCCACTCCTCATGGATAAAGAGACCTGGTGGACAAGAATGATAGCTGGTGACAGAAACTCCTAGCTAATGGCCACATTCAAGATTCTGCAGTACCTCCAGCTTCACTTTTCAAAGCCTTCCTATGGTCTTATAACTTTTGAACAGGGAACTGGACCTTGACGAAAGACAAAGAGAAGTGAAACGATGCACGTTAATGTTAGTGTGTAGAAGCAAGAAAAGACTATGACAGATAACAGCAAGAGAACGATTTGATTACAGAATTTTGTAAAAATCTATTTTTGATTAGAACAAATAAGAATAAAAAAATAAAAACAGGTGCTGCTGGTTAATCAAAGTGTGTAGTTTCACAGATTTCTGGCAAATGAAGTCCATAAAGGCAGCCACGCACCAACTCTTCCTCCTATTACATATTGCAAGACACACAGTGGGGAGGGGAGAGGGAAAGCAACAGTGTCAATCTCCTCAGTAGGGCATGTGCCCCCCAGGCAGCCTCTATGGAGTCTGGAGTTCCCAAATGTTTTTTGAACAACACGGGATTTGAGGGGTGTACTCTTGTTCCCTGAACATTCATCCTCTTGAAGTCCAGGTGGTGTTCTGTTCTCAGCGCTTTCCTGCATCTTGCACTCATTAGGGAGGCAGTCAAATCAGGTGTTGCTGGTTAATCCAAGCTTGAATCTTAAATTAATTCAGTTTTTTGTCCGTATTTATGAAGAGTAGACTGATCATCATACAGTCCCCTGGAAGGATGGATATGGTAATACTTGTGTGTGTTATAGAGTATGTACCAGTTTATAAATCTATTTTAGTTCTCAGTCTGTGGCTTTTGAAATAACCTACCACCTAAAGCCAAAGGGCAGGGTTTATAATTTGAATGTACTTTGAGTGCTCACTTGATGTCAATTGAATTATTAGTTCTTAAACGGAAAAATGTGTTTTTTAAGTTAAACCATTGTGTCCTAACATCCTCTGCAAGCAAGGCAACAGAGCAACACTCCCTTCCATCCGTGCTGCTGTTCCCCAGTGCGCTATACATCACCACAAGCATTACTCTGTAGAAATATATTGGCCTTCAGGCATATTATTAGTGCCTTGCTTTCCTGTAACTATATTCATCTGTCCCGATGCTATTCATGCAGCCCACAACTCCCATCTCGGCGAAGCATTCTTCCAGAGTGAAAAGTTGTCTGAAGTAAATATATTCTTCAATCTTCTTTAATTTCTTTCTATTTGCCTCGCCTCATTTTTCATGTGAAAGAGGATCATAGATCACCCTGTTTGTTGCCAGATTTATCTTGCTGTCCTCATTTCAAGTTTGTCATCTCAGCACCCTTTGTCATTGTCTGCTTGCCTTCTACAGAGTAAGTGGATAGATGTTTGAGGCTCGCACACCATCAGGGATCTGTGCATTATGCAGTTCCACCCATACATCCTCCCAGCAATTTAATTCTGCTTCAGCCAACTACCATGTGACTGACTATCATTGGGCACGGTGCAGGACCACCGCCAGTACCTGGCCCAATAACATTATAACAGAATTTGCTCAGCCCTTGCCTGACATCAAAGCAAGAAACTGCCAAGATTTGCAGGCTACCACAGCCACTGCACTGATGACGGTTCCCGAGGTGTATTCAAAACTATCACTTCACAACTAACATCACACAAAGCGCCTGATTCACAGAAAGTTTTCCTACGGGATTGTGCCATTATAAAACGTTTCTGTGAATGATAGTGCCACTGAACAGGTAACAAAATGTCGGACATACTCAAAAGTCATTTTGCAGGTGGCAGTATGCTAGACCCATTCAATAGCCACTTCACAGGTGTGATTTGCCTAGACTTAAGACAGGAAGAACAATGATGTAGTTGTCATTTTAAAAGACAGTTTACACATATTGTGTATATCATTGCTTTGAAGCATTGTCAAGATTTGGTTATTGCGTGGTTGTTCATTCTGTAATGGCATGGACGATATTAATATGAAAATAAAAATACAGAGCAATTCACAGTGACAGTGATAAGTAGGTGCTGAAACACTTCCATTCATCACGTGTTGCTTTTTAGTATCTCTTTTAATCCAAAGCTAACAGATTTGAGCCATTCATAACAAAACAGACTTTTCCAAGCGTGCTGCTTGTTTGAGCAGAGTGACTTGGGTGGTTTAAGGTAAATAATGTATTGAAAAAAATAAACAGTACACAAGGGCAGCAAGATTCCATTTCAGAATCTGTCTTGTGTAGGCATAGGTGGAGGTGTCAACATAATTCAGTGAAGATGGGTTAGTTGAGGGATAGGCACAAACTAAAAGAATGTAGCTAAAGTAGTGGTGGAAATGGAACGGATGTAGTCGAGGTAGAAGTGAATAATTAAATAGGACTTAGTTGAGGCAGATGTAGACAATTCACATACGATTTGCAATTTTTTGTGACTATCAATTCACTTGAATTACTGAACTGCACATGTCATTGCTATTCAACAGTTTCAGAGATGTTCAGGGGGAAGTGGGTGGCAAGGGTATTCGTTTAGAGTTTGTAACTGTGGCTGGCATCTTTTTTTGTAGCCTGATCACATTCTGTCCGGAAAAAATATGCAATGGATATTTCTCATCTGTGAAGGGTAAGTGAGTTAAAATGTGGTTGTAGACCCTCCTGAGTGGACATAATTCCATAGAAAAGGTTGCTTAGAACATGTTCATTATCACTGGAGGGGCTCCCACACACTTGTAACATTTGCAAAACTTGGGGTTTCATCCTACGTAACCTGTGCTAATCCAGACGTGGATCCCTTGCTTACTGATCCTTAAGGAGACTCAGAACCACTTCACTGAAAAGGTCCAACAAGGCTGAAACACATGTTTGTGTTTGCTGATGATACTCTTAGTTAGAAAACTGCCTAGCATGTCAGGGCTTGACTCCCCTTGTGGGTGATGCCAGACTGATATGCATATAGATATGTCTACTCTGTAATTAGTCAGTGAACTAAAACGTGGTTGTAGACCCTCCTGAGAGGAAATAATTCCATAGAACTGGTTATTTGAAACATGTACATTCTCAGTAGAGGGGCTCATAAATGCTTGCCTAATTTGTAATACTTGCGGTTTCACCCTACGTAAACGGTGGCAATCCAGACGTGGAGCCCTTGCTCACTGTTCCTTAGGGAGATTCATCTCCTCACTGAGGAGGCCCAACACAGCAGACACGTTTGTTTGGGGCTGCTGCTAGTACTCTTGTTCAGGGGGGATTGCCTAACATTTCTGTCTTGCACTGCCCTTGTGGATGAACCAGATTGCTATGCAAAGTGATTTGGAAAAACTGCTTAAAGGTACAGATTTTAAAATTCCCAATACTGAACCAACACATCTAGGAGGCAATATTCTAGACTAGATTGCCTCAAGAAATATAATGGACATCACTAACACTAAAGCATTCACCTGATCAAATCATTCGTTTCCAGATTGCAATATACACCTGCCTATCAAATTCACAAAAAGGACTGAGAGCCCCTCTATCAAGAACAAAAACAGCCTAATAACCGGTTCTATGGGAAGATGCCCACTGGGAAGGGTCTAGAGCCACGTTTTAGCTCACTGTACCTTTCACATAGGAGAAATAACCTTTTGCATATCAGTCTTTGTCTGACCCACAAAGGCAGTCCAGCACCGAAATTCTAGGCAATTCTCCTCTGAACAAGAGTACCAACAGCAACCCTAGACACGTGGCCTTCTTGGGCCTCATCAGTGAGGTGAAAATGTGCTTCTCTGAGCACAGTGAGCAAGGGGCCCAAGTCTGGATTACCCTGGGTAGCTTAGGGTGAAACCCCAGGTTCGTAAATAATTGACAACAAGGTTTGGGATCCCCTATAAAGAGATACCTTTTGCCAAAATACATTTAAAAGGGTACATTCTGGGGACCTTGATAAATGTCTCAAGCAGATTATGGACCTTACTCACAAATCAGACTCTCTGGATTTCTTAGTAAACACTTATAATTCTCAATTAAAGTGGTTACTAGATAGAGCAGCCCCACTGAAAATGAAAACAATTATAGGTGCAGCCTGCAAATAATTCTGGTTTACCCCAGCTCTGGCACTGACATAAATTGAAGAGAAGGCTTGAACGGATTTGGGAGAAAAAAACCACTCAGAAAAACAAGGAGTCCTGTAAATAAATGCAAGATGCATATAAACAACAAACCTATGAGGCTAAGAAGAATGTTTACAATAACCACATTGAGTTTGCAGACAATAGCTCCAAGCAACTTTTTGAAATGCAACCCGAGCAGTTTGTACCCACTAATGAGGGCTCTGCCACCAGCTGCAGCACACTTTCAGTGATAGAATTGCCTTGGCCCGGTGCAAGATCTCGGAATATCTGAAAAAAAAACATACAACCTACCCGTTATTGACTTTGCAAAGTCAAACCCAGCAGACCTGTGATTTCTCTTTTTCAGATGTATCAGAAGAAGCGATGCTGGAATTTTTCGAATCTATGCGCCCTACTTCAAGCCCAGATGAGATCTTACCATCAAAACGTACCCTTCAAAATCCTAACACATTTGCCCTTTTCCTGGTACGCTTTGTGAACTCGTATTTCAGTCATGACCATGTCCCTGATAGACTTAAATACGTAGTGGTTACTCCTCTTCCAAAGAAACTTGGACCAAACCAAAACAACCCGAGCAATCTGCAACCATCATAAACTCCCTGTTTTATTGAAGATTCTGGACAAAATTGCGATGACACAGCTTCAACAACATTTATAGGACACAAATATCTACCATCAAAGGCAATCTGGTTTTCATGCACTCCATGGCACAGAAAGCGCACTAGTAGGCATGCAAACATATATGCTTAGTACTATGGATGAAAGCAAATCAGGACACCTGATACTCTTGGACGTATCTGCAGTGGAACACACATGCCTACTAATATGTCTACATACTTTTGGCCAATGTTCCACAGCGGCATCTAATTAGATTGACTATTTCATTAAGAATGGGATCTCTAAAGTATGCTTGGGGTAGGCATCCTCAGGATATGAACCTATACACAATGGTGTCCCATAGGGAGCATGTCTGTCCCCCACCTCGTTTAACGCATTCAGTAAACCCCACTGTGGCCTTCGGACGTCTCTTAACATTCACTTTTTTTCACCTACGTGGATGACTCTCAGCTCCTTATGGAGCTGAGTGGAAACCACAAATTAGACTCAGTTCAGCTGAATTATATACATTGCCTTGTAGAGGACTGAATGACTCAAAATTGCATGTGTTTGTATCCAACTAAATCATAACTGATGATCTTTGGCTCAACACGAGCTAGGAATAAATTGACCCCAGCATACTCTCATATAAGCATCAGAAACAACTGAATAAAAATCAAGGACAAAGTAAAAACTCTTGATCCCAACATGATCGCCTCTGTGAGTTCCAAGGCACATGTGGATGGTTTTTCCAGTAGCACACATTATCATCTAAGAGTACTGAGACAGGCTAAACCACTCATGGCTTTGAAAAATTAGATAAGGATGGTCAGGCCAATTATTATGCCCCAACAAGATTATTGTAATGCACTCTTGCTTGGCACGAATAACCATGACAGAAAAGGTTTGCAGATACTACAAAACAAAGTTGTGCGTATCATCTATAATATCCCCAAGGGAGAGCATATTTCGAGTGCCATGAAGAACCTGCATTGGCTGTCTGTATCGGCAAGAGCATGGTTCAAAACACTCACCTTGACTCACAGATGCATCTATGGACAGGCCCTGGCATACCTAAAGAAACAACAGAAACTTTATATCCCCTCTTGGCAATTCTGATTAAGCAAATGTGGTTTATTGTCGACAGGACCAAAAGAAACAGAGGCCTAGGGTGTTCCTTCAATGTACTTTCAGCCCAATCCTGGAACTCATTGCCTCCATAGCCGAGGCTGGAAACTAGACATCAGGTATTTAGGAAACTGTTAAAAACACACCTATTTGACAGACTTTGATACCTGACTTGTGTCTGACTGGCTGTTAACTTCCCCTAGCATGGTATGTTTGTCGCCTCTCTTTAGTCCTGCGTGTACTTGTAGTGCCCTGATGCCTTTGGTCTTAGATGCTTCATATATATATATATATATATATATATATATATATATATATATATATATATATATATATATATATATATATATATATATATATACATACACACATATATATATATATATATATATTGGTCTTTGGTCTTAGATGCTTCATATATATATATATATATATATATATATATATATATATATATATATATATATATATATATATATATACACACATATATATATATATATATATATATTGGTCTTTGGTCTTAGATGCTTCATATATATATATATATATATATATATATATATATATATATATATATATATATATATATTTAATGGTTATTTCATCTCTGTGAAGGATCAGTGAGCTAAATCGTGGTTGTAGACCAGCCCAGTGGAAGAAATTACATAGAACACGTTATTTGCTTGTATCATTTAAACTTGGGGTTGCAACTTAAGTAACCTGGGGTAATCATGACGTGGAGCCCTTGCTCACTGTGCCTTGGACAGTCTCAAAATCTCCTCACTGCGGAGGCCCAACAAGGTCAAAACATGTGTTTGGGTTAGCTGATGGTAGTGTTGTTCAGAGGAAAGTTGTCTATCATTTTGATGCTGGGTGTTACGCTCACATGGCTCCCACAGGGGCGCCGGTCGGACCCGGACAGCTGCGGTCTCCAACCACTTGATGCGTAGTGCAGCGATGACTGACTGGATCTGCCCCCCCCTAATCTTGTCTGATTAACCCATAGAAATATTCTCCTGCAAGTGGAGAGATGGATTTAGCCATTTGTGGATTCAAGTGATGGCACCCCCACAGTCCTCCCCAACTAATCACCTCCGAAATGCCCTCACAGCAATCTCACCTTATATTCTTGAAAGATGAGCTCTCCATCCTGCATGGATTTGCAGGGGTGCATCGATTCCAGTTACTTCACTGGTTTGAAGGCTCGGGAGAGCTCCGGAGAGTATTGACTCTGAGGTTGCTGGTGAGGACCAGTAAGTATTAAATTCATAGAGTTCAATATGACCGATGTTCACTCTTGTTCCCCCCTTCCTTTCTTGTCTTGCAGCTGGCTCATGAAAAGATGCTCTTGTGGCAGCTGGTGGCGCTCAGGCAAGAGTCTGTATTACCCGGCGCTGTCCGGTAAATGTTGCACTAGGAAAACGTGTTGTTTTGTCTCTCTTTACAGATGCGGCACGTGAAAATATGGAGAGTCACAAAAGGATGCCTCCGGTGGTAAATCAGGTAAGTCTATGATGGTAAGAATTATATTTGTTGGTTCCCTGGGCTCACCTTGTGGTTTTCTTTTGTCTCCTAGGTGCCGAAGTTCGGCGAAGAAATAATGGAGGCAGCGCCGACCCGAAGGATGCTGTGAAGACTGGTGAGTATGGCGCGGCACTGCAGCTGGAGGCGCGGCGTGTGCAGAAATGATGTTCTTTACAGGTCCGGAGACAAGATGGATCCAGAATCAGGTGTGGAATAGAAATAAGTTCGTTTTCTAACCTTGTCCCTTTCTTTCCTCTTTGTTTTAGGAGCTCCGGATTCGAGGCGGGCATGGCAGAAGACTGGATGCAGGCTGCAGGCACGGTGGGCGTTACGCTGCTGGATGCAGAATAACGTGAAGCGTGTGTTGCTGGTCGGGCGTGGTTTAAATAGCCTCAAAAGTAGTCCCAGGTAAGAAGTCCCTAGAATCACACCCGAGTAAAAAATACACCCTGTAGAAAAATAGTCCCTTTTAGGCTTCATGTTGGAGTGGAGTCATTTGCAGCATGGTCTGCCTGAGGTAAGTAATGACTATGAGCCTGGCGCCTTAGGCGCCAGGACTGATTCCTACTATGTGCCTGGCACCTAAGGCGCCAGGCCTGAACCAGATAGCCCCTAGCCGGGGCTGCTGAGGTTTTACTAAATGTCTAGACTCCTGCTCCCGGGGCTGATGGGCTTGGTCCGGATGCCTGGGGGTAGGCATCATGACACTGGGATGCCCTAGCGATATTGTTCCCCTATGAAGGGTTATTGAGCTAAACGTTGTTGTAGACCCTTCTGAATGGATGAAAGTCCATAGAACAGGTTATTCAAGCCATATTCATTCTCAGCAGAGGGATCCCACATTCTGTGCAGTCTTAATTCGTAACAAATAGTATGATAAAGGGTCTGTTAGGTGCCCTGTTGTACGTGCTGTACAGATCTAGATGTGGGAAAACATCACATGTCTTTTTCTTGTAGATCTTTAGTACGATACTGAAATCAGATTGATCTTATGATCAAAGTGATTGTACAGCGATAAATGTTATGCAAAGGTAGCAACATGGTATTTGGAGGGGACCCAATGAGTTTGACAATGAATCTTGAGTGACTACAAAAGCACTTTTATTAATTCAACTTTAATAGCTAAGAAGTAGAAACATGTGAGCCCTCCAAGTACGTATTTGAGGAATCGTCTAATATATTTAAACACAAACACAGCAAAAGCAAAGAGAGTATGTATACGAAATGCTTTGTGTCAGTATTCAAAGATTGTCTGAATTTTTTAGGCCTGGGCTGGTAATGAGGACAGACGATTGTTGATTGTTGATACATAGATTCTCATTTTCTATCCCTTTATTTGTCTTTGCACAAGAGTATCTGCATTATTTTATCTTTTTTTAGGTTTCGGGTGTTTGACTCTTATAGTTATATTATTGTTGTTTGTTTTTTTTTTACTATTTATTGCACTCTTGATTCATGAAAGAAAGAACATTGTATTTTACCTTTGCATCACTCGGACCATGTTTGTCCGCCTCATTACAAGTTTAATGGAAATTTCAATAGAATTACCACCAAGCTCTTTTACTGCTTCCCATTCATTCCCGCATATTTACTGTATAATTACTAGTGGCAGTAAAGCAGCTTTAATCCACATTTTTGGAGCTAACTGGGCTAAATAGGAAAATCATACAATTTACTGTAAGCAGTAATTCTGATGCAGTAAATCTGACTTATTGTGGAGAAAAGGAGGAAGATTTATATGCTGGAGGTACATCCTATATCACACCGCCACATTCAGGGTTCAGTGATATGATAAAGTTGGCAGTAATTATGTTACTATCAAAAACTGTGTGGTAAAACCTTACCACCAACAATGTGTCACATCCACACATCAAAATGAGGCCTTGTGTGCTGAACCTCCACCAATGACTACAATAACTGAGCATTTGCTGTTATTTCGTGTGCACCAGGTACTCCTCATGCAACATTGTTGTCTTTAAATTATCACAATGTTCACATCACACATGTAGACAGAAGCTAAAGTGGTGTATACACAAAACATTCTTAGCCCATTTCTCACCATCCTCATGCACGCTTAGCTGCTACAGATATATTGAGACTCAGGATGATTATAAGAGACTTGCTCTATTAATGCAACATGTTTGTCGACTGGCCACCAAATTTAACAAACTATGTTACAGAAACTATAATAATTCCTGACTACAAAGCATTCTGATATTCATAGGGAAGAAAAAAGTATTTGGACTGGCCACAAAACGATGATGCACTCATTATTCAGAAACTGAACATAACTTCCTCCTGACTCCAAAGAATTCCTAGACATTTCCTCACAAGCAACACATTTGATTTGCCACAAACAAGACCATACACCCAGTTACAGCCACGCAATTCACTCTCTTGTCTAAAAAGATTTCTAAGACGTTTCTTACACAATACAATGCTTCTATGCCTCTTTAGTCAATACTGCTCAAGGAAGAAATATATTTGCAGGAAAAAGAGGGTGCTCTTAGTTACAGGTACTGAATGAAAATTCCTGCCTGCTGCTGCCCCCAAACAATTTTGAAACAAATAATGGCACGTGTATTTTTGTGATTATGTCATGCATGGTAACTAGAAATTACAAACACGTATCCTATCCTATTTCAACGGTCGAATTATTCCTCACCTAAGCTATTGTTAAGTTTCTACCTATCCCTCACAAACGTGGTATTGTAATTGTCTACTTCCACTGTAACTAATTTATATTTCACATTTCTTACTCTCCCTTTACAAAATCACCTCATGTGTATACCTATTCCTCACGAAAATCTTAATTGATTTGAGAACTATGTGTTTTAAATCTTATAATAATGAAATTGTAATAACAGAGATATCTGAGAAGTGGATGATTTTTATGAGAGGAAATTATATTAATCTTATATATTATATTGTATTTTATTTGAAGATTGCAGCAATTTTAAAATGTATTGAATGATTGGAAATGTAAATGGTTTTAGATTTTTGTATTAATGTGGTATGTTTATGTGTTATACAAAGCCTATTGTCTAGATGTATATCTAACAATAAATAAATAAATAAATAAATACATGTCTTAATCTCCCTTTACAAAATCACCTCATGTGTATACCTATTCCTCACACAATTCTATTTTCTCAACTGCTGTACACCTTCTGCCTCTGCATCCAGACTGATTCTGAAATGGAACCACATAGCATTATTTAATATTCTTTAGACCGAGTCATCCAAGAACATTTTGCGAGTCATCCAAGAACATTTTGCCCGCATCACTCAAAATGTGGGAAAATCAGTTTCTCCATTTCACAAGCAACAAGTATTAAGTCCTGCCACACAAATAGAGAACAACCGGTTAAAGCCACTATATGTAATCACCTACTTGATGCTGCCTCCAAACATTTATGTGAAGCAATTCTACTCAATTTGGCAACCCATAGGATATTCCTTTTTGTATTACAAGTTGGTCACTTGGATGCTGTCCTCCCTACTAGTGCGGAGATGGCAC
The DNA here is from genome assembly GCF_040938575.1 of Ambystoma mexicanum. Lineage (NCBI taxonomy): Eukaryota > Metazoa > Chordata > Amphibia > Caudata > Ambystomatidae > Ambystoma > Ambystoma mexicanum. The sequence goes on along the minus strand of NC_090923.1, from coordinate 263,097,493 downwards.
ACTCCGTTACATCCATTGATACAAACTCCTTCGAATTCTTAGAGAGGTCTAGTGAGCAAACAAGTATGTTGCCTAAGCATACACAAAATATGTGCTCAGGGGCAGCCTCTGAATATATTTTCATCATTAATAGAATTCTAACACTTGCGTTAATGTTAATATTAAAGGCTCTTATACCACACACTGTTGCCACCTGCATGGTCTCTGGGTGCTCTGGCGAATTTGCAATCCAAGGAGGGTTGCAGAGTTTGTAATTTAGAGCTCTGATGTGCTGTTGGCAACTTCAGTTCTGAGAAACTGGTCACTGATCGTAGGTGTTTTTTTTGTTGGTGCCCATCATGTGCACTTGAGGTGTGATTGTGTATGTTCTGCTGCCCTAAAAGGTGTTGTGAAGGGCATGCGGTTTGTGGCGCTGTAGAGGCATGGTTGTGTTTAGTACAGAGTTTAAGAGTGAGTATGCAGAGGGGTGAGTTTTTTGTATGGTTGGTTTATGGCAATACTTTTCCTACACCCAACATTCAGACTAAATGCCACACATTTCCCACCCCCTATCCTTCGTTCTTGTGCAAGGCAATTCCACCCCCAGGATTAATCCAGGTGCAATGCATTACCTGTCCCCAAAACTCCATCTTGGTGACGCATTTCACACGTTTGCCATTCCTTCTAAGTGCAATACATCTCCCACCCATGTCCGTGCATGCCAGTGAGGCGCACTTGCCACACTCAACTCTCAGTCAAAGTGGGATGCACTTCTGGTCACCAACCGCCCTTCTAAGTGAAACCTCTCCCATCCCCCATACTCCATCCCTGTGCGACACACTCCCTACCCATAATCAATTCATCTGGGTGTGGTACATTTCCTGCTCCCAACAGTCTATCGGGGTTTGATGTGTTTCACACGCCAAACAATCTTTCTCGATCGACCCAGCATGTGCCTGTCTCAGGGCGCAACATGAAGCATTGAAGAAGATTACATTAGCTATTAATACCTTCTGCCAGTTTGGGGGTGTTCCTCTGGAACTCAAAGTCGCTACAGTGATTCCCCCTTCTGAAAAAGCCATCGTTGGACCCATAACTTCTTTCCAATTTCCGTCCTATTTCTCTTTTGCCTTTTCTTATGAAGCTTCTGGAGTCCTTGGTTTTTCCCCTTCTAGCCTCTTTCTTGGAGTCCTCTGAACTTCTTGATCCTGCCCAGTCAGGCTTTAGGCCTGGCCTGGGCACAGAAAGTGTTTTGGTCTTTGTTCAGGATGATGTGGCTAGGCCAGTGGATGCAGAGGGTTTGGTGCCCTGATTTTATTAGACCTGTCAGCGGCTTTTGACACTGTGGACCACCCCACCCTGCTGACCCGCCTGGTCCAGATTGGAATGTCTGGTCAAGTGTTGGCCTGGTTCTTCTCATTCCTGGCCGATAGAACTCAAATACTTTCTCTCCCTCCTTTTTCCACAGGTCCCTGCCAGCTTAGTTGCAGTGTGCCACAAGGCTCTGCCTTGTCCCCCATTATTTTTAACATTTACATCTGGCCATTAGTGTGTCTCGTCCACTCCTTTGGCCTCAGGTGCTATTGTTAGGCCGTGACGCTCAGATTCTGATCCGTTTAGACCTTAATAAGGCTGAGATGTCCTTGTGCCTTCATCAGTGCCTCACGGCCATGTGGGATGTGATGAACCACAATTGGCTGAAGTTGAATGGAGACTAGACAGATGTGCTGGTGGTAGATCCCCCTCCGATCTTTCGCTTTGGGTGTTCTCCTTTTGGCCTTCCTCCCTTAGTCCCCTTCGCGTTCCGGCGGGCTAAGGTGAAGAATCTTGGAGTGATCCTGTCTGCTACCCACTCTATGTATTCCCAAGTATCAGTGGTGTGTCAAACTGGCCATTTACATCTCAAAATATTGAAAAAGGTGCTTCCCATGTTACTGGCGACCCTGCGTCTGCCAGTGGTTGCGGCTGTGGTGTTGAGCTGATTGGACTATTGTAATGCCCTCTATCTGGCTCAGCCTAAGGGTATAGTCCAACGGCTTCAGCCCCTGCAAAATCTTGCTGCATGGGTGGCAATGGGGTCACCCTATCGGGCCCATATTTTGCCAGTTTTGCGCTCTGCACTGGCTTCCGGTGGCTCAGCGAATTGGGTTTTAGGCACTCTGCATTGCCCATCGGGCACTGCATGATCAGGGGCCAGAATACCTCTGCTCTAAATGTACCTGCTACTTTCCAAAGTGCTCTTCGTGATCATCTTTGGCAGGCTTGATATGTGTCCCTCCCTTCCGTTGTTCTCGTATTGGTAGTCGGGCCTTTTCGGTGGCCGCTACACAATTATGGAATGACCTTCCATTGGCAGTAAAAAAACTGCCAAATCATCTGGCATTCAGAATGGCTTTAAACACATATCTGTTTTTTAGGCAGAACTGCAGGCAGTATCCTCTGGGACCACTACACACAATTAGGTCTACAGGTGTTAGCCAAACTAACCTTTATTATAAGTCTGTACCACACAGTTTTTGGTAGCGAGCTGAGCAGCCAGGCTTATCTCAATAGTGAATGTGAGCAGTAAAAGTAGGTACACAACGGACTTTCAAACACAGTGGTTCAAGTAAACACTTATACTTAAGGTTTCTTGGTAAAACACTTATTCATTTATTACACAATCATTTAGAAAACATTTCACTAGAAGAGACAAATTAGTAAAATAAACAAATATACTCCAATACTAAACAGTAAGCTTTGAGGCAGTTTGAGCTCCCCTGAAATAGGAGCAAAATGGCAGTTCAATTACTTAGCAGTGAGCAAAAAGGACAAACGTAAGTAGAATAGATCACATATACTTTTTAGACAGTGCAAATAGTTTCAGTTTACTAGAGGAGTTCAAATCAAGTCAATAGGCCAGGCCAAAGTCAATGGTCTAGTGTTCTGGATAGGAAAGAGCAGTTCTGCTATCAAACGGTAAAGTCTTTGCGAAAAAGAATCATATGTCGGGTCACAAGATGATTAGGCCTGCAAGTTGGGAAAGTTTCACAAACTTTCACCGCGAGAGTGGCGTTCTCTCAATTGGGTTGGCACAGTACGTTGGTATGAAGAAACATATGCTGCTGAAGTAGTGGTTCCTGGCAGTTCCTGCAGATCTCGCTGTTCCCGAGCCTCAGTCGTGGGAACAAGAGGGAGGACGTCAGGTGACTCCTGCACTGCACGGGATCGTTGAAGAAAGCAAACAAATTGGAGTCACTTCAGTTCCAGTAGCTGTAGATACAAGAACACAAGCTGGTGTCCCTCTCCCTGGTTAATCCTAACCAGCCATGAGAATGGTATCCAGGTGTCTTATGAGTTGATTGGTCCCACCAACTCAAAGGAAGAAGCTGTCCTTGAAGGAGCTTCTCTGTCGAGTGGAGTTTGCCAATTCGGACCTGCAGCAGAGCTTCGCAGGGCAAACCAACGGTCCAGTAGTTGCAGCAGCCATCCTCTTCCAGCTCGTCTTCAGTTCTTTTGTTCCAGTGTTCAACTCTGCTTTCCAGTCCTAGAGAGCCGCCTTTTAAACAGTTTTCTCCCAATCATTCCAGCCTAGCTGTCTCTCACCCAGCAGGGTGGCTGTCCTTGCCGGACAGTCAGCCATTCAATCATGCCAGAGTGCATTTGGGTCTCATAGGAGACTTAGCCCAGGGAGTTTTGGGCACCTCCCTCACTTCCTGCCCACCCCGACTCTCCTACGCCAGAGGCGGTCTTCAGTCCTGAAGCCCGCCAAAGGCACACAAACAAAGGGACCAAACCTGGTTTGGCACGCAGAGACAAACTGTAGAAGGACATTTCCCAAAAGAAATGGCAAAAAAAGAAGACCGGGACCCGTTTAAACAAAGGGGCTTAAGGCGCCATCTTGAAAAACATGGCTGCTGTGATTTTTAGCTACCAGTGTTTGCAGTCTGGAAAAATCAAAGTAGTTCATTGTAAAACCACTGCCACCAGCCGTTTCAATAGGAAAGGGTAGTATTTGAATGCTACGTTAGTATTTAGACACAGGGGATACTATTTAACCCCTCCAGCACTCCATTGTAAGATGGTGTGCGCTGGGTCTAAGAATTTGGAAAGACTAGTAAAGTCAATTTCACTTTACATTCTCTCGGAAACAGTAGTTTATCCCAGAGAAGGTATTTAAACCTTTGGGAAGTCTAAAAAGACATCCCAGTGTCACTGTACTGAGGGTGCTGTGTAACGCACATGAAAATATGCTTATGGAGTTATCTTAAAACTCCAAAGTCAAAGAACTCCAATGTAAAACACACATCAAAATACATGAAAGAGTGGGGAAAAAAAGGCTCACACTCTTTCGAGGAAAAAAAATCAAGTCCTCAAAATCCAGCAAAGTTGCTGGGGGTCTCTAAGGTGAAGGGAAGCTCATTTATGAGAATTCTCCCTAACACTGTTCTAGATGACTGCTGTTGATGGGCCTATGGTTATGATATGATATGGCATTTATAATGCACCTATGCACAAGAATACAAAATGCTGGTCGGTTTAAGATATAAGGTTACCGAAAAGGGGTTTTCCTGGAGTGCTTAAGCAGTCGTTTGCTCCAATGTTCTGGTAGCTTGGTCTTGCTGGGTTTTGTCTGGTTTAGCATTTTGGGTTGTGTTTGTGGGGGTGGTTCTTATGCTCAGTCTAGGTTTGTGTCAGGTGACTTCTTTCAGTCCCTTGATATGTGGGAGTTTTCACTAACTGAATTCTAAGACATTGTATTCACGACCTTCAAAACAACAAGGATTGGTAGCAATTAAGTTCTCAACTGCCCTTGTGGGTGAAACCAAACTGATATGCAAATTCAAATGTCTCCTTTGTGAGGGGTCAGTGAGCTACAACATGGCTGTAGAATCGTTTTATTGGAAGGAATTATTCGAACCATGTTCATTCTCAGTAGAGGCACTCCCACACTCTTGTGTAATAATTTAAGACCAGTTGGAACACAAGGGGTTTCAATAACCTTCTGGGGTGTAGCGACTCTGTCAAATGATTAGCTGCTAATCATATCTTTTTTTTATTCCAGTAAACGTGGCTGTTAAACAATGTTCACATGGATGGATTTTACATCAAATAAGTACTTGCAAAGAAAGGGGAAAAGGGATGTCCTTACAGTGGCTTTATGATTGCCATGAGATACCCCTTGAAATTACTCAGAACTATTGAAACAGAATGCATTCATTTTATGCTGGCAGTTGTAATTGAGAGTACAATGGGTGATAAGGTAACACACATACTAGTGATTTGAATTTATGACCCACCTGGTGGAACTGATACCGATGAGATTATGAATTCCTTGGCTATGGTATTAGCTGATTGGTGGGGGGCCAGATATGATGATTGTATACTTGTTGGTTGTGCATTGATTGTTAAGTATTTTAAAAAAATGTTATACTTAGAACCAAACGCCTAGGGCTTAATGTAGACAACTTTCTTGGGTGAGTGCTTAAAAGCCAAACAAAAGGAGATTGTCCAGGACATGCCACCTGGAGATTGGGTGGCAAAGAAGAAACCCTGGACTATCTATTTATGATATGATATGATATGATATGGTATTTATAAAGCGCCTGTACACAAGTGTTTCTAGGAGCGATAATTTGCAGATTATAACTAAATGCAATATAATATCAACCTGGCAGTTTACCCTAATGACCGTAGCAACCATGCCATATTAACTATAGCAGTCACCATGGAGGTTGTAAAAAAAAGATGAATGCAATCTCTGGGCAACCACATGTTAATCATGCAGGTAATCGTATCAGCTGGACTGAGAAAAATATACAGACGGCTGAAAGGTGTATACAATAATTGGGCCAGAAATTCTATGCCAACCTAAGGAATATGACTATGAACGAGATTACGAGCTGGTTCTCCAAACTGGCTTCGAAGGTTGCATTATATAAATATCATTGCATTACAAAAGAGCACGAAAATTGTCACAATTATGATAAAAGAATATGAGACCAGAAGCGATTAATGAGGCACAGGACCTGTAAAATTAGAGCTGAACAGCCCACCGTCAATATTCTTGCACAAACTAGAGCGATAAAAAACAAATATCGGGCATGAGTAAGACAGTGGCATCCATCCTTGAGAGCACAGGCATGATTAAAACACTATGCTCTGGAGACTCAACAAGGAAATGGCAAGCATTGGGTACTGCTAAAGGAAAACTAGATAAAAAGATCATTAACCCAGTGGAGAGAAGTTGCCTTGAGGAAGCTAATTGGTGTGATGCCCGATTTATGATTAGTGAAGAGGACATCACTAGGAAAGTAAAGAAACTTAAAACATCAATAGCACCTTGCCCAGATGGCTTGGCCGCCATAGTCCTAAAGAGTAACCCAGAACTCTGGGCTAAAATATTAGAAATACTCTATTGGAAATTAATGACAGGGGGTAGTATACCAACCTCAGAGCAGACCGCGATTCTGGTCCCGGTCTTTAAGAAAGGCAACAAGCTCTTCTTGAAAATTACAAATGTGGCCATCGCAGGCAAATTGTTCGCCTCATTTGTCCTGGATCAACTCCAGGAATGGGTGGGGGCAATAATATTTTCGATAGATTCCAAACGGTATTCAGAATTGTGAGCTATGGATTTGTTGATAAATAATATGAGAAACAATGAAAGTCAAGGATTGTATGCATTGTTTACATTGTTTGTACACTTTAGATCTGCATTCGACCTTGTGCCTAGGGAGTGATTGTGGCTTAAGATGGATGCTCTAAGCTGTCCTCTGCTAGTGTTATTCTTCTTGAAGCTCTTCCATACCAACAACAGTGTTTGGGTTAGATTGGATAATGAAGGAACCTTACCCAGTCTATAATTAATTCTAAAAGTGTCAAACAGGGGTGCGTTTTTGCACCACTACTTTTTTTACTTATATTTGACAGACTTAACTGAACCTTGAGGAATTGGAAACATGTCCACCGAAGATTTCCACCACCCATGTTAAATATCGAGCCTATGCTGATGATATTGTACTTATGGATTTCACTTTTGGGGGCATAAGAAAACTCACTGAGGCATTGTGAAAATATGCCGCTGAGAATAATCTAGTCATAAAGCGACAAAAGACACAATTAATATTATTCAATCAAAGAAAAATTCCCCAAACAGTGTTGTTGGCTGAGGGGACTAGAATAGAGTATACAAACAGTTACCAATATGGGGGTCGAACTGGAAACTAAAAGACATATTCCGGAGTGTTTCGCTACAAGAAAAAGGAAAGCAGAACATCTAACAGCCTGATGGCTAATTTCAGCAAGGGATTGGCAGGCTATAGTCTAAATGGAATACTTAAGCACTATAGACAATGCTATTACCCGGCTGTTACTTATGACCTTTTGGCTCCGGATTGTAGGCTTGCCAAAGGCCATGCACTTAACAATAAAGTTATAAGCACTGGAGTTATAAGCCAGTGCACATCAACACATTGCAATAATATCTATGTACAAACAGGTAGGAGTGCAGTGTCTGGCCAGAATAAGTGAAGCATAGCACACCTATCCCTACACCCGTACTACTGTACATCACTGAGGTGATTGTGGGCAGGATGTAGAGTTTTGCTTCCATGGCTGTAGCACGTAGCCCATACTTCATACTCGTAAACCCCTTGGCCCTGCCCAGAAACACCAATTCATATTACTGCAGTGCATACACTCGTCCTATAGGTTAGCATGTCAGATGGTTCTGGGAAGGGTGTACAGTCTTGGCTGCATGGCCGAAAGCCCATGCACCCAGTAAAGACCTTGTTAGCGGTGGAGGTATAAGCCATTGTACACCTATACATTCAAAAGTACGTGGACATATATCTTGACCTCTAGGTCCTGCCGTCACCCACTGCAGCACATTCGAGAGGGATGTTAGTGACTGTGTTGCTTTGGTGGAGTGGCTGTTTCCATAGAATTAACTGTTTTTGGCTGCCTTATAAATGTCCTACCCTTGGACTAATCGTCGTCAAACTTGTCCTATAGGTTAGCATGTCAGATGGTTCTGGGAAGGGTGCACAGTCTTGGCTGCATGGCCGAAGCCCATGCACCCAGTAATGACCTTGTTAGCAGTGGAGGTATAAGCCATTGTACACCTATACATTCAAAAGTACGTGGACATATATCATAACCTCTGGGTCCTGCCGTCACCCATTGCAGCACATTCGAGAGGCACGTTAGTGACTGTGTTGCTTTGGTGGAGTGGCTGTTTCCATAGAAAGAACTGTTTTTGGCTGGCTTATATTTGTATTTGTATTTGTATTTGTTTTATTTGTAACGCGCACCATCGGGCCCGGAGGCATCGGGCGCAATTTAGACATGGTTACATAAGCATACAATTAAATAAATTCAAAGCATTAAACAGTACCTAATATACAAGGCATACAGCAATATACATATTTACAGAAGGTAGATTAGAGCAGGAGTTTCCCAGGGCTGGTCCGGACATCATGGCTGGTTGGAGAGCCAGGATTTGGTTTTAACTTTGAAGGCACTAAAGCATTCTTCGGATCGGATGGTGAGAGGGAGGGCATTCCAAAGGTTAGAGGCTAGGACGGGGAAGCTAGATCCACCCGCCCTTTGTAGATTGAACCTCGGGATGGTTAGGCAGTGGGTCTGAGCCGTTCTTTGCGGATGGGTGGGCGCGTGTCGGGATAGCCGGCTACAGAGGTATGGTGGGGCTTGGTTAGCTAGGCATTTGTGGGTGCGGCCTAAGGCTTTCAGTGAAATTCTCTGTTTGACCGGTAGCCAGTGTAAGTTAGATCTAGATTCCGAGATGTGGTGGTTACGTGGGATGTTTAGGGCTGCTCTGGTAGCGTTATTCTGGGTGATTTGCAGTTTGTTCAGATTCTCTTGGCTCGTTCCAAGGTAGAGGGCGCTCGCATAGTCAATTTTGGCCATGATAAGAGTTCTAGCCAGAGTGACCGCGTTGGGGGTGGTCAGGAATTGCCTGCAAGCTGCAATGAGTTTGCAGGTGTATGCTGAAGAGGATCTGACTGCATTTGTTTGTCTGGATAGGGATAGGGTGGCGTCAAGATAGACACCTAAGGTTTTGGTGTCTTTCGAGTCTTGGATGGTGTTGCCATCGATGACAAATGATTGGTAGGATGGCTCAAGTTTACTAAGGCGTTGCATAGTACCCAAGATGAGGAGCTCAGTCTTGTAATCATTGAGGCATAACTGGTGTTGTGCCATCCAGGCTTGGATAACCAAGTAGACCTCGTTCAAGGCCTTAGTGTCAGCCAGGTAGTCACCAGTGATGGGAATGAGTATCTGGGTGTCGTCAGCGTAGTTCGTATAGGAGACACCCAGATAGTCAAGTACATCAAAAAGTGGTTTTGTAAAGACATTATAGAACGTTGGTGACACACAAGAGCCCTGGGGGACGCCGCAATGAATCGGGGAAGGATCAGCAGCTGCAGATTGAGAGAAGACCCGCATAGATCTATTACTCAAGAATGATTTGATCCAGGCCGTGGCTGACAGTGAGAAATGGGCGGCCGAGTGAAGATGCTTGCATAGGATTTGGTGACTGACCAAGTCGAAGCCCGCAGAGAGGTCGAGTAAGAGTAATAAGGCAAGTTTGCGTTGTCCTTTAACACTTCAATATGGGTTTTTAAGTCAAGTAGAGCTGTCTCTGTTCCGTGTTTGGGTCGGAAACCAGATTGTCTAAGGCCTAGAAGATTGTTGGCTTCGTGGTGCTCTTGGATTTGCAGGTATGCTGAACGGTCTAGGATTTTTAGCAGGAACGGGACAGTGGTGATGGGTCGGTAGTTGGTGGTTGTGCTGGGGTCGAGGGAAGGTTTTTTGAGCAAGGGGATCACCCAAGCATCCTTAAGGTTGTCGGGGACAGTTCCTACTGTTCAACTGTCCTACCCTTGAACTAATCGTCGCCAAACTTTGAAAATAAAATATATCGCACACTCTGACTTTGGTTGGAAAGTTTGGTCATGTTTGGCGCAGGGGGGTGAAAGTTATAAGGGAGAGGGGTTTTCAAAACGTCTTTTTTTCCCCTTACACTGAACTGGGGAAAAAGGTTGTGCTCACGACCATGTGGCTCTTTCCTAGATTGTTTGCAAAACAGCGTGCATTAAGGTAGCTTTGATCGGTGGCCCCCTCTCTTTTACTAATGTTTTCGTGTGTGCGGATACTGCCAGACACAGCTCCAAAACAAGAGAGCATTAGACTTCTCACACTCAAGTAATAGTAATTCACAAGGTGACCTTTGAGGGGGCCCAATGAGCTGTGGAGGCACAAAGTGAAAAAGTGCAGTTTTCTTGTCTGCAAAATGATAAGTTTAAATGGAAGTTCGTGCTCACTGCACCACAACCAATTACAGCGTTTGGATTAAAATGTGTTTTGCACTAATATTTCCCTCAGATTGGCCTCTTCAGTTTTGAGAACTAAGGCCATCATCTGCTTGAAACAGCGCTTCTGAAGCTGTATGGGAGTAGAGGTTCTGATAATTAGATTTCATTATGTTGCTTCAAAGCAAGAATGTATTTGCCTTCTGAGTGAAGGCCACACGAGTTGCTTTATGCTTGACCGCTCAGTACGCCCGCGCATCCGAGTGAATGTAAAGGGGCAATTGTTTTTTGACCTTGAGCCCGAGAGAAACTTGCGCGCTATTCACGGAATGAAAGGGTAAAAAATAACACAATTGCTAAGGTTATGTTTTAAAAAGTTTGTAAGTGCTTTATTTTTACATAACTGCACATCTAATTGTGCTAATATAATTGACATGTTATTTGTCTGCCCTTGTACCATTTTCCTGTAATTTTGCAGAGTGCACATGTTTCTCATTTGCAGGATATGACTGACTCAACCTTTTTACTATTCATGTTTCTAATTTGAAACGCTTACTTTGTCCACATATCTTTGTGTATAACTTTGCACTTTTTTTGGGCTTCTTTGAAATGACGAGACGTATTTCTTTTTTATTTGTCCACTCTTTTTTGTTTCATACCTAAATTATCGTCTTTCTGTGTACTTGCCATTTTGTTTTCTCTTACGGCGCATGCAAAATCTTGCCGTTTCTAACCTCCACCTATAGGTACACTTGGACATTAGTAACATATTACTAAAATGTTAACTTTGAGCACGTATTTTTGTATACCACTTTGCACATTTTCTATTTTATCTTTTAAAAAATGTTGGTACAGGTTGGTGACTGACACTTATTTTTTGTAACTTTTCCCGCCTAGTTATATTTTGCAGTACTGTGAGTGCCATGGTTTTCAAATCCCGAGTGAGGGCTTCTTCGGATGGCAAATACAACTGCTGCTGAGCAGTTGCCTGTCTCTAACAATTATGTGGAATGACACTGTAAGCCCGCTTTGTCCGTTCGCTGAACTCGTTATTCGGAGCAACGTGACATCATTTTTGGTGCTGTAGGCTGAACGTCATGACGACTTCTCAGAAATAACTGTGGAAACAAAGCGACTGCTTCAACGAAGCCCCCAAAATGTTTGTTTGCGCAAAAAAAGGCCTCCTTATCTTCAACATTTGCAATGCCTCCCTAACCAGCATTGTAATCATTGCATTGATTATGCGATTATTCCGATGGTCTCTGCAAGTTTGTTATTAAATAAATCTAGTTTGTAACTTGTAAAATGGTCACATGTTCTTTACCATTCCACTGTTTTATTTGCAAATGTAATTTATTACCTTGTACGTCGCTGAATGTTTATTTATAGGTTCTGCGTCACGCCACGTACTTGTGCTTTTTGCAACCTACAATGGAAAGGGAAGAGGGGCTATGTATGCAATACGCGCCTTCCCATTCTATGGCGGCCATCTTGAAAGAGGATTTTCTTTTGTGATCCTTACTGCCAAAGTCGCCTTAGATTACAACAAGTACACGTCCTTTTTAGTAGCACACGTTACTGCATTCATAATTTAGACTATTGCTGGCAAAGATTATTGTGCCTATGTACTTTAAAGAGAAATAAGGAGTGCGTGGAGTGTATTCAAGATTTATTTTTTTTTCAATTATACTGTGAAAGGTTGTTATTAACCCATTATTAACTTTGTTTATGGGTGGCTTTATTTTTTTCCACGGCCGGCAATAAGTTAATGTGCGACCACCATTGAGCAAAAAGGCATCAAACGGTAATATGAGTGACTGTATGTGTGGCAACAAATTTTTTCCGTCTGTATTGTGCAAGGTAGCAACACAGTTTCTTATGCTTTTGCATTACACCACTGCTGCTGTTGCTTAGGGAGGAAGGCTGCATTTGGCTGATGTCTTTTTCAGATAAGTACAACTTTCCCTACCAATATATAATGTGTAGTGCATTCGCAATCGCTGCATACCAATACATGTTGGCGTTGTCTAAGGCAAATGTTGAAGGTGGACGTTAATACATGAATATAAAATCTATTTCCACATTGCCCAACAGGCATACTTCGTTCAGGTAAGTGTGTACTGATTCTGGGACATGTCACAGTGCTGTACGACATTATATTTTCATGTGGCATTCTTCGGAAGCGATATACTGTTTACCAAACGACCCTTCCTAAAGGAACCTTTTGGTTATGTTGCACTACTGAAAATCTGTGCCATGCAGTACGACATTTATTTCTTAGGTACACCTTATACGTGAATTGTAGTGCTAACAACCCATACAATTCACTAAAAAAACTTTGTTGAGGGGACGTTATGGTTAAGTTGCCCTAACAAAAACCTCTACACTTCACTACAAAAATACTTTCCACCACCCCTTTATGCTTTGAATTAAAACCGAAAAACCCCTGAAATTCGACAGTTATGGTAAACTAAGCCCCCAAACCTGCCACCGCCCCTGTGCACTGCTAACACTAACACCCAGACCATGAAAGATGTCATCTCAAATGTCAATGATGACATCAATGACAACATCACTTGTTTAGCCCCTTTCTTTTCCTTCCCTACCATACATATATATGTACATTCAGTAAAAATAAATCACTAAAGGAATGTTAGACTTCACAGTGAAACCAAAAAACACTGCACATTCCCCCATTATGGTAAGCTCAGCAACCATAACTTGCAGCATCTATGTGCATTGCTAAGACTAACACCCGGGACATCAAATATGACATCACAAATATTACTGATAACTATGGAGCTTCGCCTACTCTATCGGCATCATCTTTTTACTGTGTGTTACACAGCACTATTAATGCAGTGACACAGGGTTGTCATTTTCAGACGTACCACTTTAAACTCCATTTTCTGGGACTGACTACTATCTCCCAGAACATGTAAAGTTGCCATTGACTTTATTAGTCTTTTTAAATTCACAGACCCAGTACAAACTATCTTACATAGAGTTCTGGAAAGGGTTAATTGTTATCCCTTTGTGTCTGTTTCTCATGGAACTTTATCTCTATCCCCTTTCTTTAAGATTTGGCTGGTGGCAGTGGTATCTACCCTATTTTTCCTAACGCAGTCTATTTAAATAGCCTTGGTACTGTTTTAGGCTAAAGTTAGTAGCTCGAACTTAAATTCGCTGGACCCCATTTACTTTTATTTGGTTCCGGCTAGGTTTATTCACCATTTCTTTTTGTAAAGGTCATTCTCGTGTTTTACTCTGTGTGCCAAACCAGGTTTGGTTCTTTTGTTCGCCATCCTTTGGCGGGCTTCTGCACAAAGCCCTCATTAGGCACCTGAATGACCGAGGGAAACAGGATGTGAGGGAGGGGTTTGAGACTCCCTGCACAGGGTCTCCTTGGAGACCCTTTTCACACTCTGTATGAGTGGCTCTGGTGACTGCCCCACCAGGACAGCCACCTTGCTGTGTTATTGACAGCCAGGCTGTGTGAATTTGGGAAAACTGCATAAAAAACAGGTCTCTGGGACTTGGAAAGCAGAGTCACCACTGGATGGAGAGAACCGAAGAGAAGATGAAAGAAGAGGACCACTACCACGACTGAACCTCCCAGTGAAGCCCTGCTGCGGGTCCGAATCTCCAAACTTCGACGACAGGGAAGATCTGAAAAGCATCTTCTTCCCTTGAGCTGGTGGGACTAACCAGGTTGCCAAACACCAAGCAAGGCCTCCCTCCCCTGGTCGAATTTGCTGTGCACAGCTGCAGTGAACCGGATAGCCAGGAGGACAAGACCCTGTTTGGGTTTTAAGGAGCACACGTTTTATTTGTTGCTTTGCTCTGCTGCTGGTTTGTTCCCTGGGCAGTGCAGGACCCTTCAGTCTTCCTACTTCATGTCAGTCCGACAGTTACTTCAGGAACCGTGAGCCTGCAGGACCTGCTAGGAACTTCTGCCTCAGCTACAGCCTTCTTCTTCATTTCAGGTACTGTTCTAATCCCATTGTTCGTTCAGTAAGATCGCAGTGAAAGTGTTTGAAATCTTTCGCCAATCTGAGGGCTTGTCCTTCTCTATTCTTTAAAGTAACTTTTCTTCTGACCAACTTCGTTCTGAACTCTTGGCAAAGACTTAACCACAAATTACTCTGAACTGTGTGACCCTCTACAAAGACTCTGGTCCATTGACTTTGGCTCAGGCCTCTTGATTTGATTTCCTCACCGTAGTAGCCTTTGCTAGATTTCCCTGCTTACTTACTTGTTGGTGCTGCTTAATTTTTGTCTTACCTTGTCTTTCCCTCCCTTTTTAAATTACTGGAGTGCCATTTTGCTCACACTTCATTTTGAGCTTAACTTGTCCAGAATCTATTGGATGGTGTGTAGTATATTAAGAGTGTGGTTTTTCTACTCCTTTACTTTAGTGAATTGTTTCACAACTGATGTGTAAATAAATGTATATTCTTTTACTCAGAAACCTTGAGTCAGTGTTTGTTTGAACAATAGTAAGTGCTGTCCTTTGTGTATCTATTGATACTGCTCACTTTACTCTTCAGATACGTCTGGCTACTCAGCCATCGCTACCACTTTACTGTGTAGAACGGGCTTGTGAATTTGTACTGTCACTTGTAGTCGCAATTGTGTGTGGTGTTCCCAAAGGGTACTGTATATGATTCTGCCTAACACCCCACCCGCTTATGGGTGCTTTCATTTACAGCCCGCCACAGGGTACAACAACCCCCAGTATGCGCCCACCACCGAGCTCAAGACATGAACACCAGAGCAATCAAAAGATAAAGCACTGGAACCATTGATCATGGAAATAGAGAATAGGGCATGTAGAGAGCTAGAAGGAGCGGTAAAGAAGGCAGATGTGGGCAACGCAGAGACAAGGGGAGGGGTGGAACTCAGCAATAGGCACAGGCGAGTGGAGGGCAGGGCAGATACTTCTTAAGATCGATAGTGCTCCTATCAAGTATATTATGGTGGTTTGGGGGAGGGATCCCGCGATCCATGGGAAAATCAAGTGGTTTTGCAGCAGAGGGACGAGTGGAGTCATAGCATGTAGTATGACTCTGTATGCACTGAAAGGGAAACGGATGGCACAGAGGAGGATTTGGAAACAGAAGAGGAACATGGGGAAATGACACCATGGGTGCCAAGGCTTAGACCACAGGTTGGCTAAATGGCCCTTGTAAAGACTAACAAGGGAGGAATGTAGTTCCTGTTGTTGCAAAAGGGACTAGGAATCACACACTACGTGTCCTTGACCAATATCCATTGGAACAACTTAACAAAGACAATATACTCACTTACAGCGGGAACAGGCACATGGATATATTCCCTGGTAAAACAGACAGCTGGGATCACGGTTGTTGTCGGGGACTTCAAGAGATTGTTTGCCGCACTTCTGTGGGAGCAGGTGTACAAAATATGGAAGAAGGCACGGTATCCAGGGGTACAACTGAACAGTGATAATCATAATAATGATAATGATGTGTTATTTATATAGCACTTATACCTAGGCACTTTACAGAGAACATATATACATACAATATCACCCAACCAAAGTTGGTACTCATTAATCGACCTTGGACAGATGAAAGGCTGAGTTGGCCATGCCAGGATTTGAACCTGCAACATGAAGATCAAACATAGATGCCTGCAGCAAGTGCTCAACCCGCTGAGCTATTTTACTGGATGTATCAATCAAGATGTTGTGCCATTTAACAACTGCCGAGCACACATATGGAAAGCTTTGAGGGACACATATCCAGCACACCTGACATAAATGCAATCATCGCCCACACCATGAAGGCAGATGAAGTCCCTGCACTCTACTTTCATCAGATTCAGGAGATGTGGTGAGCAGAGACAGTGGAAGAGTGGGACAAGAAGATAGATGCATTGTATCACATGTTACACAAGTGTCTCTCCAAGCAAGTGCAAAATGATTTAGATAAACTGTTTGGTTTTGAGTCAAAGGGATGGGCCAAAAAAAGGTGAATATATTGCACCATTGTAGAAGGTGGCAAGAGATATCGAAAGACACAGCAGAGCAGGCACAGCGTGCGGAACCTAAGCTGGCCCTGAAAAGGTTTGCTAAATTAAGCATGGAAGGAGTAATGATTATTCAAACTGCAGAAGGGTAGCCTGACCAGAGACCGACACAGAGCCAGGTGAAGAACAATCCAGAACAAACCCAACACAACTGTTCTATCCAGAGCCTTGATCAATGCAAGATCCCTAGTGGCCCATGCCACTGAAATAGCTGATACCTTATCCTCTAACAACCTCGACCTCCTGGCAGTCACCGAATCATGGTTTTCATGAAGCAGCAGGTCCAGCACTCTCTCTAGCCATCCCTGAAAATTACCAAATAATCAGAATGGACAGACCTAACAATAGAGGAGGCGGTCTGGCCATTATAACAAAAAACAACCTCGCCCTAAGACCACTAGCTCAACCACCTCTCAAATCATGTGAACTCCTCACAGCCAAATTGCCTATCTCCAACTGCCACACCTTAACCATTTACCTAATATATAGGCCACCTGGCCCCATTCGATCTTTCGAGGCAGATTGATCCAGCCTCCTAGCCAATAATATAAAAGAAACTTCTCAAATCCTACTATTAGGTGACTTGAATCTTGGTTTTAACGACCCCAATGACAAATCAGCACAAGCTATAGCCACCATGCTAGCTGAACACGGCCTAACCACTCCCCAACACTGGACATAACACTACCTTATTGACTTCACACTATCTCTTAATAAACAAATCAATAAAGAAAAAAATATGGCACCACCCCTGCCCACTAGAGCAAAATAATGTATAACTCCTGACAACCTACTGCCATTACTGATGCCAACCATTAATGCTCTTCCTGATAACCTGCATCCAGGGCGCCTAGTAGAAAGCTACAATAAAGCTATGAAGAACGCACACACATTGCCCCTCTAAAACTGCAAAAAAGTAATTAACAAGCTCACCTAAATGCCTGGTTCACCCCCCACTTAAAAGAACTAAGAATGCAAAAAAGGAAACTAGAAGCTAAATGGCGCCATACCCCTACCGAAGAGAACTAACTGAAACTTAAACTCTTCACCAATAACTACAAAAAAGAAATCTTACTCACAAAAAAAATCTATTTAATGAACGAATCTGCAAGTCCAGCTTTAACACCAGGGAATTATTTGGTATCCTAAGGGAGCTGGAATCCTCTATACCCCCACCCGATGACATAACTAAAGACAAACAATGGTGCACCAGCATCCAAAACGCACTAACAAATAAAATCAAAACTCTCCAAACTAAAATTGCCTTAAAAAGAGTCACCTCCCAGTACTCATGCTAGAATAACTAACCCACCAGGCCCGGATCCTTTCAGATTCGCCAAAATCTCCATCCTAGAAACAGAAAGAGTTATCGCATCACTCAAACCATCCAACTGTAAAGGTGATAACTGCCCATCCCAGCTAATCAAGGACGCTGCCAGGGACCTAGCCCCCTTCATATCCAAATTGATTAACACATCCTTCTCCTCCAACACCATCCCAAGCAATTTAAAAGAGTCTTGGTTTCTGCCTCTCCTCAAGAAGCAAACTCTAGACCCCGCTACTCCCACTAACTACAGACCCATTACCACAGCACCATTCCTGCTAAAGATAATAGACAAAGTAGCATACCTACAAATTCAGCAATATCTTGAAACTCACAAACTCCTAGGTGCCCGCCAATCTGGATTCAGACCTCAGCACGGTACTGAGACAGCCTTAATTGATCTTAAAACACAGATCAACGAGATCAACGACAAACGAAATACTGCTATGCTACTCCTCCTCGATCTGTCAGCAGCCTTCGACCTGGTGGATCATACGGTCTTGTGCGAACACCTGGCTTCGGCTGCACACTTTTCAAAGGAGGCCATAACCTGGATCCAATCATTCTTGGACAATCGCACTATGAGTGTCTTCTCCACATTGGCTTCAGCAGACCCCATCAAAATAACTTGCGGTGTACCCCAAGGTTCCTGCGCCTCCCAAACCTTATATAACATCTTTACCAAGCCCCTATTTGACAAATTGGACAGTTTGGGTGTCACATACACTAATTACGCTGATGACACTCAGATCCTCATACCCCTTTCAGGCAACTTTGACTCCGATACGGCCTTGGTAAACAAAATATACCACATCATTCAGGTATGGATGGCCACGCAAAACCGAAATCCTGCTCCTCGGTTCCGACGGCTTTCAATATTGATGTCAACACAATTACAGTAGCCAAAACAGTGAAAACACTTGGCTTTCACCTTAACTCAGCACTGACACTAAAGAAACAAATGAACTCATTAGCATCCTCCACCACTTACATGTGCAAGCTTATCAGGGAAAGTAGAGCCTTCCTCACCCAAGCCAGCTGCATCATCATCGAAGACTAACGCCCTAATACTCTCCAAACTTTTTTGTAATGCCCTGTATTCGGGAGCCAATAAATACATCATCGACAAATTTCAAACATTGCAAAACAACGCCCTTAGAACAGCCCTAAACTTACCTTCCAAGGAACACATCTCCAACAAAAGAAGAGAACACAAATGGCTCAAAATCGGTGACGAATCTCACTTAAAACGGCATCACTCACCTTCAAATGCGTAAATAATGCAGCCCCCCCTATCTCACAGCCAGAATAGTAAGAAAAACTTCCATCCGCTCCACCAGAATGGTCAACTCCTACTGCCTACATGTACCTAAATTCAGACAAAAAAAAAACGGGCGGCAGCAGCTTCCCAGTCAAGGCAGCCCAATACTGGAATGCTCTGCCACTCAACATCAGAACAGACCAATCCTACTATAGCTTTAGACGAAACACTCTGGCTACACTGCAACGCCCCCCATGACTAACCTGCCTCTATTACGACGACAGATCCTATCTAATCCACTGTATATATGTATATTCCTTAACTGATTTGCCGAAATGTAAATTGCTGACTGTATATATGTAAATCTTTTAATTTGGTTACAGAAATGTAATGTTTTATACTCATATTGTGCCTTACCCTGTAACTTAGCTTTTAAGTATTCATATTTTCCTGTTCTCTGTTTCGCCCTGTTACCTTTGGGTTTGGCGGGCCATTCAAATCAATAAACAAACAAACAAACAAACAAACAAAGAAACGGGTACGTAGATGACAGAAGGGAGATGGGAAGTTTTCAGAGGGGAAGAGTAGGTTTTCAGAGAGGGAGAGGGTGGTGGATTTGGAGGGATGAGACAAGGTTTGGACAATGATGGCCTAGTGGAAAGATAGGAAATTTTGCGTAAGAATGTAGGAGCAGAATAACTCTTTTCTACAACAACCCCAGTGGTCCAGTGTTTCAGCTCACTTGCAAATTTCAAACGATTCAGTACCCAGAGCCAGAGCTCACACAGCTGTAAGTGCATCAGCCACCCACAGTGACCCCTACACACCCATGGTATATAAATCCCCTGCCACAAGGTACAGTGATGCATTACACTGGAGCTAGCATCTTAGTGGGCAATGCCTCCCCAAATAGAACAGCCCACAGCGAGCTCTGACTTGCCCAGTGCTGCCAGTCACTTCCGACCCGGAAGAGAAACCCCAGATAGGAGTGAAGATGAAGATAGAAAAATCCTGTTTCTGGTTGAAACAGAAGCTACTAAGTCATTTATCAAGGAGTGGAGGTTTCCCTTGCCAGTTAAAATAATAGACACACTGGGATTCCCTGGGGAAATATTCTTGGTTAATTTCACCAAAGATTTACCCATCAATGTAGGTAAAAAGGAATTGTCAGCACCTTATTGTATTGTAGGGATACCCCAGTTACCCTTAAGATCATGGATATCTTGTGTAAACTGAACATGACCATTTAATTCACTGAGGAAGGTATAATGTATTCAACACCAGGCATATACCATAATAGGGCTGCATTAATAACATAAGCACTTTGGAGTGACAGTGCCACATGAGGAATGCCCCTTCCTCCAGATTTGTTTCTCTGCACAGGAAAACAGTATTGCTAGGACGGGGGCCCAGGATTAAGGATAAGACTCTGAACGCACCCGCCTTTCTGTTCAGGTCAGTTTTTTTCCAAGGAAACGGCACCAGGTACCATTATTACATTAGATTTGGAACCAGTGATTACAAAAACAGACAATGGAATTCTGTCTGGTTCAGATGAGGAAGGGGAGGAATGGTGCACAGTTGTGTGCAGAGACCCAGCACAAGCTCTAAAAGGGGCGTCTGATGAACAGCTGTTTGAGGATACTGAGGACACAGGAGAAATAGTGTTTGAAATGTGCATACCCTGCCAAATAATGATACAACACACTATGCTCATTGCCACGGAATTACCATCAAACTTGCATGAGTATCTGGATAAAGGACCCGATCACGAACAGACTAGCAATCCCAATGATATAGCGTTATTAGGGGCATATCCCCCGGCGTCAGAAGTGGCTGTGTTAGGCATTGCGGCTTGACGTTTCACACCATGTAGGGTCTGTTACTCTAGCACTTTCAACATCGGAGGAGTGAGTGTTTGATGAACCCAGCGTGTCCTTTGCAAAGAGAGCAGTGCTGTTATGGGGGAGTTGCAGTTTTGGCCGCGCAGCACCCGGGGTACTGAGGGCCCAGTATCATCTCACTTCTTAATCCTTTGGAGATCTATAGTTACTGACTCTTTCCGTTTGCAGCCCATCGGTGGCCCGTGGCATTTACTAGGGAGGCTGCAGTGGCAGATCACTGCTCAAGGGCTGCACATCAATGGCTCTGTGCATGAAAAGTGACTAATGGTCTGTGACCTATAATCCTTCCTGGTGAATATCCTGGTGAACGCATTGGGTTTGCTCTGGTCCATCACACTGCATGTTTATGTTCCCAATTATGCCAGTCACTAGATTGCAGTCCCTGACAAGCAAGGACATGAATACAGTCCACTCACTAGAGGTGCAACTGGTCTCCACTCCACGGTCACCCCGTACCCAAAGGAATGCGGGGGAGAGGGAGTCCAACATTCACATCTTTCACCCTTGCATTTGAAGGACTATCAAGAGAGAGGCAATCGTTTCTCCGAGGTCTTAGCCTTAAGTGCTAAGAGAAGAGAGATGCTCCAAAGGGAACAGTGTCTCCACTCAGAGCTGCTATGGGATACTAAACATCTCAATAATGATACTAACTATGGTCTCCTGATCTGCCCCATTTTTCTGAACTGTCCCACCCACCGGTGTCTCCTGGTTTTCAGCAAATAACTAAAATGCCAGAAGGCGCCAGTTGTGTAACAGACTCCCCTAAGGACATCTCTAACTGGCTTGTCTATAAGGACCAGTTGTTGCATGGCCTTGGGGCATGTCACAACTTTGAGGACTTCTATTCCTGGGTGACGATAGTCGGGCAGAAAATAGCTGAATCTAGGTTGTCTATTCTGCAAAATCCTTTAAATGACAAGGCCAATGTGATTGGAATGTCTATTGGCCATCCTGAGCTTAATCAAGGAACTCAAACAGAGCCCACTGTTGCTACTCATCTGGTGACACCTTCACAGTTGAAAGTAGTAGCCCCTGCTATTAGCCCGGGCTGGAAGATCCATCAAAGGGCAATCATCCAATTATTAGGCCTATTGGACCAATAACCTCCATAGGCCAAGGGATGCACGACTGAAAAATACAACAATGGCTGAAATCCCACTTTAAGGAGCTTTGCATTGGATTTCAGAAACATTATAATATCTAATGTAGAGAAACCGTCTTACTTTGAATTAAGAGAAGCCCTAACAAACACAATATTAGCTTGGGTTAACACAAAAGTAGCTCCTAACTGTATTAGACCCGCAGACTTTAGAGTTATCTGGAGAATTCACATTGAGAACTGGTGTAGTAAGGATAACACTGATTGTATTGTGGTGGGATGTGGACTGAGTAGATTACCTACGTTTTTAAATAGAATCACCGAATTCAACCATTTATCACAGTCTTCAAAGTGGACATTTTTCTGAACTGAACTACTTGATTTAGCTGTGTGGACTGCTCCTTTTTCGTGCGCTTTATTCTGCTTTATTACTGATATCACTAATGCCTTTGCTCATGGTTTAGTTTCCTGCCAATCTTTTTTGTTTTTTTGTTGTATGTCTTGTTACACCATCATGCCTGCGCCTCAATTGTGCGTGGTATAAATACATAAATGTAACTGTAAATGTAAATTGAAGAGCATAGCAGCAGTTTGGATAAAACTGAATCTAGATGCAGTGTTAACCTCAGTAAGATAGTAACCCATGTCATAGGAAGCAGATTAAGGTAACTATGCCACCATTGTAGCATTATGGAAACTAGGTAAAATACAACAATCAGAATCCCCATTTAGCACGACTATACACTATGTGAAAAAAGAAAAGGGTTCAAGACTTGCGCCCATTGAATAATATTGGATATGCAGAATTGCCAGTGTTTCCCAATCCTGCCACCATCCTTTGCAATATTCTCACAGAAGCAACCCACATCTTATATTAATAGATCTCAAAGATGCATTTTTCTCCATCTCATTCATTTTTAAAGTGTTAGCAATTTGATTTTATTATTATATGGGACATTATATTTGGAAATTTGATTTGAGCACCTGGAGACGGCCCTTGGGTGGTAGCTGTGCGCTGTCTAAATCAACATAACACATGGAATTATAATATGTGATATGATTATTTATCAGCAATGGATATTTGTAAGGTTGTGTTTTTGTTCAATATATGCAAAGAGTTTGTTATGAATGTATCACATTAACAATACAAACAATAAATCTACAGGGATGAGCCTCAAAACAAAAGAAGGATGTATTATTGAAAAGAGGGTGCTCTCTATCCCACATAGATTTAATTTGGGGGCACAATGGGCTTCATTCTAACTATGCTGGTCCGCTAACAAAGGTGCCGGTAAGCCTACCGGCACTGTTTTTACCGGACCTGCACAGTACAACTCTGCGGGCGGGTGCTATCCCACCCGCCAGGGTCAGAGCTGGTGGGCGGGAAGGCACCCACCCGCAGAGTTTCACTGAAGCACTGCACCATTATTAACGGTACTGGTGCTTCCGTGGTCACCATACCCAACTCAAATGGGAATGGGGATTTACAATTACCGGCGCCTGACTTCCCAGAATGCCAGGGTTGTAATCTCGAAGTATTTCTGGCAAGCCAGGTGCAGGTAAAAGTTGCAAGTCTGGCAGCAACCTGCCGGTTTTACAGGCAGGGTTACCGGCGGACTTGTGATGAGGCCCAATATCATAGGAAAAGCAGTAATTTCTTACAGTTTCCCTCAAGCAATTGCACTACCCCACATATGCATCTAAGTAGTACATGGTAGCAGGCATTGAAGAGGACTGTTTTGTCCCTCATCTTCAGGAACATGCAGATAATATCTTAGCAAACTGTACCACATGCTATCTGTATAGTACAGGCCACATCCTTAAAACATTGAATGGAGAATTATCCTGCCCCTCAAGACCCTTTTGGGAGATCTATATTGATATATCAACATGGTTAACAGGTGCAGTAACTTTTGTTTAATTGTTGTAGTATGCCCAGTCTCTTGTTGGCTTGAATCAGGACCCTGTGCCCACCCTGATGCCAAATCAGCAGCTACATTTTTGGTGCACAAAGTATTTCCTTTCTGGGGAATATGTGATGCCATGAAATATGACAACTGAACAAACTTTTTAATTAACACTTCAAAGAATGTAATAGGAATAAAACACAAACTGTGCTCAGTTTACCACATGCAAGCTAACGTTATCATGGGGCATCTTAATGGGATATTGAAACAACATTTAGCTAAAATGTGTCATTATTTAAGTAAGAATTGGCAACACTGCCTTCTCATTGCTTTGTTCAGCCTGAGGAATCGGCCAGGAAAAGACCACCATTTAGCACCTCACAAGATCGTGGCAGGCGGGATCCACAGCTATTACTACGCTGTTCACAGGTGATAAAGTTTGCTGTGAAGACATTTGGAAGAAAGTGGAACAAAAGAAGAGTCCAAGGGCCTTACAAGGTCATCTACACTGCACCCACCTCTGTGAGGGTTAAAGAATATAAAACTCTGATTCACATAACAGATGTTCGGAAAGATACCAGCAACGGTGCTCTCCCAAGGACCAGTACATAAAAGGGGGATTGCCCTAAATATGAGTGTTCAAATATTTTATTGACATTTCTGAATTCAGTGTATCCTGTCGGACGAGCAAACATTTACCCTCGTTCACAGCCTCCAGAAACAGTGGATACAAGTCATACAATTATGGTGTGTATTGGTTCTCTCTCTCTCTTTTTCTTTCCCTTTTCATGGCAAGAATTATATTGTGGAGGTTTGAAAGTGGTCATATAATAGAAGTGAAATGGCATCTGGGTTAGCAAATGGGATATTATCCATGGCCAGAAGCAAAAGGGACACTGAGGATCAGGTTCTTTTCAACAGTATTTCACAGTTTCATAACCTCAACACAGACAATTTATAGTACAATCACATGTGGGAGGTAGAAAGTCAAACGGCTCCTATATATTTGTTCTTTAATGCCCAATTCAACTGGCACAGACAGACTGTATATTGCCAAAGAAATGCCACCTCGAATAGCACAAAGTTCAGTGTACATGGCACTATGAAGGGTGTGTGGGTTGTTTTCAGGGACATAAGGTTCTGCTTCCTCCACTCTCACCTTGGACACCAAGAAGCAATGATGTCTTAGTCAAGGAGCACATCTCACCTGTGGTGGACAAGCTGGCTCTCTTTGTGAGCTGCTGTAAGGTTTTTTTTTTCACTAATCTTTGGGTAGTCTCAATGGGCTTCAATCCCCTCATCCTCGTCCTCCTCCCCCTACCTATTCTACTCCACTGTTGCATATAGGGTCACCAGTGCTGTTGCAGGAGATCCTACTCCTATTGGACATGCAGGTGGTGGAACCAATGCCTCCATTAGAAAGGGGTTCCGGGTTTTACTCCAGGATTTTTGCGGTACCCAAGAACAACCAGGCGGGCCACAGGGTTGTCCTGGACTTTTCATTCCTTAACCTATCTTTACTCCTCTGGCGCTTCAAGATGATCACTACTGCACACATAGTGGAGTCACTGTGCGCTGGGGCCTGCATGTTTTCCTTAGGCCTCAAAGATGCATACCTACACATCTCCAACTTCCACCCGCACTGCAAATTCCTGAAGTTCACGATTGTTGCACCACTTCCAATACTGAGTTCTGCTGTTTGGCCTGAATTCTCCCCCTCCCCCCTCGTGTGTTCACAAAGCTTATGAAGCAGTGGCAGGCCTCCTTTGCCTGGAGGGCCACCATGTATACCCTTATCTGGACTGGATGGTGAGGGCCAGCTCGCCCGAGGGGGCAATTCACTCCTGCCAGTGGCTAGCGGATGACAATCAACAGCTGGGCTTTTCCCTCAACCAGCAGAAGTCGCAGTTGAACCCTTCCCAAGAACTGGTGTTCCTTGGAGCTGTAAGGATATTTAGCAAACAGCACAGAGTACAGGGCTACTGCACAAGTAGCAACATTTTTTTTGCAGCACTACCACCACAAGGGTGCGGTGCATTGCTATATGGGTTAGCAGATTAACAAGGAAAGACAGACTATTCAGTCAAAAACGATTTTAACATATAAGATGCAAATCTATTTTTACAGTTAAAAGCACACGTGTTCATTTAAAAATGCACACTATTTTTCACCTGAAATGCCTATATTGCTAGAGACACATTTGAAAATTAACAGCTAACCTATTAACCATTAACCTGACTAATAAAACCTTATTTTAATATAACCCACTAATAAAATGTGTTCTCTACTGCAGAATTAGGCATACTCTGAAAACCATTTAAATGAGTGTGCAGATTTTTCTATTCTCTTCTCTGCCTGATTCTCCGTGTTGTTGTGCACAGTAACTGCAGGAAGGAGGAAGTCAGATTTGCAACAATTGCAAATGTATAAGCGAAGCTATTGTTGAAGAGTAGGAGGATGAGAGATGATGGATTTCATTGGGACACGTCATAAAGAGGGCTGAGAGGAAAGTTTTAGTGGGCAGTATCAGGGAAAAAGACAGGCAGACATCTTTCTGCACTACTGGGGAGAAGACCTGGCTGTGGGGTCCTGACTGAATGCAAATTCCGGTGTCCTGCTGCAGTCGAGACTGGGGAGAGCTGAAAGAAAAACCTTTCCACTGGCTGAGGCATTCCTATCTGAAAAAGCTGAGAATTCCAGGCAATGACCCCGGCTTGAGAAGGCAAGCGTTCCTTTTTGCTGGAGTTAATCCAAGAGAGCCACATTCACAAAGAGAACAACTGAAGAACACTCAGATAAGGTAATTACCTAAGCGTGGGAGCCGGGTGTGTGCACGAAATTATGCAGTCAGTGTAGGATTCCTGTGCGTGTCTTAATCAAATACCAATGTTGCAATTTGAGTTTTGTTCTCCGCCACGCTCTTTGCAGTGTGATATAGAAAATGCTTTTACTGTACCATTTTATTTATTTCTGTAAAGAATGAGATCATGTCTAAGTGCAACTTTTATAATACAGAAAATATTTGAAAACAGACGGGTGGTTTATTTTCTATTTACCATTACAATGCCAATGATGTGGGGAGATTTTTAAACAGTGCAATGGTCATTTTAAGACAGATGTGTGTATGTCAGAATCAGTATGAATAATTGTGAGTGACTGTAGTATAACTTGTTGGAGGTACATGAGCCAACGGGAAGAGAGACTCTCTGAACATAGCTCCCTACCGTATATAAGGTAGTGGAAATTACCACAAGACTACCACATATAGCTCTCTGTCGTAAATAAGTCAGTGAGTTTGCCCATGGTGGCGCACCAACACTATCACTGGAAAATGTGGTATCTCTAGAATGCAGGTCTGAGGTCTCTCTAGTGATCACACGAAAAATCTAAGCGAAGATAAGAGATTCTGGACATTGGGGCCACAAATAAAACAAGGGAATTATGCTCACCAAAATACCACCAACCACGTATACCAAATATACAGGTCTGGGTGCTGAAATAATGCATGTCCATTGTATTATTGTTGCACATGGCCAAATCTGAATACAAAGAGTGATTATTGCTAAGTTATTTTTCGGCGGTAATAAAATACCGTCAGGCCCCAAATCTCCACAAAATACCCTACATATTTATGGTGCGTTGCAGGCCGGGAAAGTGATCACAGAGTACCTACTGGGCGTGGCAAGCGTGTCTCACACTGCCATTTGCACATTAAAGGGAACCCATTTTATAATAGCAGTGTACCACTAAAAACGAATTTCAGAATGTCACAAAGGGAAACCACATTCTCAGATCTAGTGCAATATTTAGAGGCAAAGTTATTTGCACATGGGAATTGGTCTTCGAACAGTACCTTAGAATGGAGTAACCGCATTCAGGGTGAGGTGCAGAAAGAAAAACTAGACAATATTTTTGCAGAAGGCAGCATAATTCAGGTCTGCCTTACAAGATTATTGAATGCAGCCGATAAAAGTGCAGAGAAAGACTGTTTAATACGGCTATGCGGCAAAATATGGTTTATTTTAAACAAGTCCCTGCGAATGCAAGAGAATGATACTCAGCTAATTAACAGGTTAAAGACTGAATTAGATGGGGCAACTAAAAATCAGGAAATGTTGAGAGCAGAATTGGATGTATGCCAAAAAGACATGCAATTAAAATGCAGAGACTTTGATACTCAGTTATCCAAAAGCAAGAAACAATTTGAAGATAGTGAGCAAGAATTGACACACTTAAAAGCCTTAGTGGATCACATTAGGCAGGATAAAGATGAGGTTGTTTCAGAAATGCAGATTTTACAAAAAGAACATTGCGAAAAAGAAGGTGATCTCCAGAGTGCAGAACAAGAAATGATTAAAATGATCCAAGAAAGAGACAAGAGAAATAAAGAGTTCAATGAATGCCAAATGCAAATGTGCGATATGCAGGAGGCAATTAATAAAATGAGTGATGAAAATAATTATTTGCATGATGAAGCCAACAGACTCCTTAAAAAGTGTAGGGACTTAGAACAGCAAATGTGCATTCCCAGGTCCCAGGAGAGGCGGCAGGGTACCACATTCAATGGAGTGGAGGTGAATTCTAGCTCTGCCCAAAGAGCTAGTGCCCCAGTGACAGGACCGGTGACTGAACTTGGTTGCAGTGCCCTTGGGGGATTTGATACTCCCATTGGGGGCAGCCACCAATCTCATACACCTGAAAACAGGATTGAATCACAAAATAGTGCAATTCCATGCATTTCAACAAGTAGCCCATAAAAATAATGAAATCCATTAAAGCCCTGATCAAACCATTTAAAAAGGGAGGTGAATGCTGCATTGAGGATCACTTAGAAGCGGTGCATGACATTTTTAAAGCACTCCAGATACCTAAGGAACAGTACAGACAATATTTTCATTTAACTTTAGATGCCCCGACGGCCAGCATCATAAGGGGATTAAATGAACAGCAGAATATGACATGGCTGGAGTTTGAAAAAGAAATTAGGCGTCATTTTTCTCCTTTTCAGTCATTGCAGGAGGCAAAGAAAGTCGCGTACACTATTACTGCTGGACCTAATACATCCCCTCGCCAATTTTTACAAGACTTAAAAAGAGCATTCTCTCGCTTTGATGTATCTTTTGACTCAAATTCCAATGAGTTTAAAACCGCATACTTCTATGGGCTACAGAAAGACATCATATCCCAATTGGTCCGTGAATTTGACCGTGACAAGTCCCTTGAATGGATTGTACATCAAAGCACTAAGCTATATGAGGTACTCTATTGTCAGGGTAGAGAAAGTGATAAAATGAAAGATACTAGGCCTAAATCTAAAGAACCCTCAGCCACAGTAATGGAAATCAGGTCAGCCAAAATGTCCCTTGAGTCTGCTCAAAGCCAAGGTAAAAATAATGTGACACCTGAACAAAGGGGTAATCAACAAAGATCGCCATTTCCTGTACCAATGTTCCAAACACATGATCCTAGTAATAGAGAGAGCTACATCAGCCCTAGATATTTAGGGGATAGACCCCGGGTAAGATATCAGCCTGATATGGCAGGTATGAACAATAACCAGAGACAAAATCAAGATCAAAGAAATGATGGTCCCTACCAGTCATTGGGGACACAGAGTAGGTTTGATCCCAACACCATGATATATGGTAATCAGGATAGGCCCCGATATGTGGATCGATTTACTGATAACGGAAATCAACATAGGGGCCAGTACCCACAATCTGAGAGACAGGACATGAGGCAAAACGTGAACTACAGTCCACGCCAGTACAATGATTCCCCACCAGGGGACTATAATCAAAGGATGGGTGCAACCCGCTCCCCTCCACAAATGAATCAAGAGTTCAGAAACCATCCCAACCGGTATCAATCACCTGAGAGGTATCAGAATAGATCCAGTCAGGGGGAAAACAACCAATATCGACCTAGGCCACAGAAAGAGGATCCTAGAGAGATGGAAAGGTTCCAATGCCTTGAGGCCCAAGTGAAAATGTTAGCTGAGCAAATAGGAAAGCTCTATACAGCGCAAAAACAACCTTCCAAAGAGGGGGTTGATGGCCATAGCAATGACCGGGGGGCTTCCGAAAAGTGACTAAGTACTCATGATAACTGCAGTGCCAAAATGACAGATTGCTCTGATATAATTTTGCATGACAACTCTGAGGTGACTAATGGATTAAAAATGAAAGTACCAGTAAATGAAATTGTGATAGAAAGTGCAAATAATTCTAAAAAAGAGGTACGGTTTAACTTAGAGCTAAATAAAACAGTAAAGATTTGCACAAATGTAAAAGAAACATTAGGAATTCCAAAAGAACAAAGGGACAGATTTAAGAAAAATGACTCATGCATGGGGAATACCAGTGAACAGGGAGTAAGTGGGGATGCCATAGCTCCTTCCCTGGGCAAGCAAAACAATGACCAAACACAGACAGAAAAAGGAAATACTCACAAGGAGGGTACAAGTCAATCACCTGAGAAATTCTTTGAGCCACATATTTTTGAAGAGGCTGAAAGGGCTGGTATTACACTAAATGATCACAAATGCACAGAATTAAAAAATGACAAATTGCTGAATGATGTTGTTACACATGTTCAGTTGGGAGGTTGTAATGTGGTCTCTGATGTTACCCAGATGGATGGGCGAACAGTGGCCACACTCAAAAAAACTTCTGATCATGGAGAAATGAATAAAATATCTCGCACAGAAATGGGTAAAAAGGAGGGAAAAATGTCCTTTCATTTACCAATGTGCTTAGCCAAAAGTGAAAAAGACCTGAGAAAGGTGAGCCCTGAAATCAGTAAGAATTCACATTTCTTATGTGTATTAGAGGAAGTTGAGGACAGATATTATGCACCCATCACTGTAGAAGAAAAATGCCACACCTTTGCTATGATTGACACTGGCGCACAGGCCACAATTATGTCCAAGGAGCTGGTAAAGAGTATCAATGAAGGGAGGCCTCCACAGAGTCAGATCACAGTGAAGGCAAATCAAGGCCCAGTGCATAACTTTAATGGGGAGGAGGTGCCCATCATAGGTGTAACTGAGGTTGACATAAAAATAGGAAAGCACAGAATGAAACAAGAGGTATTGGTCACATCTATTTGTGAAATTCCATTTCTGATGGGGACAGATTGCCTGAAAAGATTGTCTCCTCTCATAGATGGGGTGAATGGAGTGCTGTGGTCCTTAACCAAAAAACCATTGAGGCCTAAGAAACTAAAATCACAAAACAGCAATATAAAAGAATGTCACACCGTTGCCAAAACAAATGATGCTGTGGAGGTATATCTCCAGAATAGCTGCATACCTAGTGTCACTGTTATATTAATGTGTCAAGACAAAGATCAGAGCGACAATGAAAAACTACCTGTACAAATATACTTGGACCCAAGGAAAGATTGGCAGACTGCTATAGATGAGCACACATTACGTTTTTACTTAAAAGAGAATACATGCAAACAGAATATTGTTCCTAAAACAGATTCAGAAAAACACATTACCACTCTGGCAGAAATACACCTGGAAGATGAGCAACCATGGGTTCACGTTGGTATAAATGATTATCTTAAAACAATAAAAGCCACTTTAGCGCTTGAACATGAAAGGAGTTTCATTAATGAGAAATTGTTGCAAAAAATTATGGAGAGGGAAGAAATCCCGAAATTTAGGATTAAAAATCAATATGTTTCTGGGTTGGACAGTCCAGACTTTGAAAACCGAATTACAGGCAGATGCATGCTTAAAATTAGCATTGGGCAGAAAACAATTTACCATAATGTATGGATAGTGAATGGAGCACAAAATGAATTTTACATGGGCAATGACATCATGCACAGAATGTGTATGGTGTTAGATTTCCTTAATCAAAAAATATGGTCACGCCTAGGTGGGCCGGCGCCTGAATTTGAAGACAAAAGAAGGGCTTATCATTGTGCACAACTAGTTCCTTATGCAGTCGAATTACAGATGAGGAAAAATACTATTATTCCTGCATTTACAAAACAGTTTGCAATAACACTGAAATGCAAAAATGGGCAGCAGATGAAAGGCTCTGATGCATTTGTATGCCTGAATGAATCCATAAAACAGCAAGGCCTGGATTATGAATACATTCCATTGGTAGACATTGGTGAAGGATCTGTAAAAATCATGGTAAATAATAAAGGTTGTCAGGACATTCATTTAGAGGAAAGCTCCCCATTAGGAATGGCCATACAAAAATCACATTATACGGCAGATTTAAATAACATGGTGATTGGGAATATTCCTGAAAAATATGTAGATGCCAAGGGCGAGTTGCCAGAACACCTGGACTCTCAGCCCAAAGGAATATTTAAAATTCATTCTGTGTATCCTTATGATTCAAATGAGACAGTGTGCTGCCATCAAGAGGATTGCATAATATTTAATTTAAATGAAAATGAAACAGGAAATCAGCCCATTGAAGTGGAAGCTGATATGC
Source organism: Ambystoma mexicanum (assembly GCF_040938575.1). Taxonomy (NCBI): domain Eukaryota; kingdom Metazoa; phylum Chordata; class Amphibia; order Caudata; family Ambystomatidae; genus Ambystoma; species Ambystoma mexicanum. The sequence goes on along the minus strand of NC_090923.1, from coordinate 263,065,181 downwards.
CAAAATATTTGAAAGTGGCAGCTCTACAAAAAGACACAGCCACACAGTTAGAGGAAAGCGCTGAGATTCCTTTACCAGAAGAGTTTCCAGAATTTTCCAGAATGGTAGAAGAGCAGATCTCCTTAGCGGATGCATGTGACAGCGATGAGGATCGACGCAAACTGAGGGAAATATTTATGGAGTTTAAGGATGTATTTGCAAAAGATGCTTATGATTGTGGTTTAACTGATTTACATGTGGCCACACTACCAGAAGGTTGTAGCAGAAATCCAGTGTTTGTACGCCAGTATAGACTACCGCTGGCATGTTTAGAATCATTGGCAGAGATTATTAAAAATTTGGAATCACGGGGAATAATTAGGCCCATTCATAGCACATCCAATACGCCTATTTTAGGTGTGTTAAAGCCAAATGGTCAATGGCGGCTGTGTGCAGACTTAAGAGAGTTAAATAAAAGAGTACCAGTATCTAGATGGCCACTACCATTCATTGATCAGGGCCTAGCTCAGATACATGGTTCAAATGTATTTACCACGTTAGATCTCACATCTGGATATTGGTGTGTGCCATTGGCAGAGGAGATACAACACCTATTTTCCTTTACATTTGACAGGACTCAATATGCCTGGCTTAGAGCTCCGTTCGGGTACATCAATAGTGGGAGTGAATTTGGCATATTTTTGAGAAAGGCCATGCCAGATGCAGCGGAAAGAGGAACAATAGTTTATGTGGATGATGTCTTGATAAAAAATGAAAACCTTAAAAGCCATTTTGATGAAATAAGACATGTGCTTGGCCAATTGCAGAAAGCAGGCGCCAAAGTATCTTTGCAAAAAGCACAATGGTGCAAGAAAAAAGTGAACTTTCTAGGGCATGAAGTGACTGAACATGGGCTAAATCCACAAAGGAAGAAAATAGAGGCCATACAAAGATTAAAAGATCCTAAAAATGAGAAAGGAGTAAAAAGTTTATTAGGGATGACAGGCTATAACAGAAAGTTCATTGAGAATTATGCAGAAATCACTCAACCATTGACTAAACTGCTTAAACTAAATACTCCCTGGAGATGGGAAAGAGAGCAGTCTGATGCAGTGGCTAGATTGAAGGAATGTCTTGTAAAGGCACCATGTTTAGCATACCCCATAAAGGACAGGGATTTCTTTATAGAAATAGGCTTTTCTGAACATTGTATGTCAGCAGTGTTATCACAAAAACACGATTTGAATCACAAAACCATTGCATATGCAAGTAAGGCATTTTCCCAAGTTGAAATGAAATTTAATGAATGCGAAAAGGCCCTATTAACCACTGTGTGGGCGCTACAACATTTCCGCCCCATTGTTCAGGGAGAAAAGGTGATTATTGAAACAAATCATCAACCTTTGCAATTTTTAGAGAGTAAAAGAATTAGATCAGGCAATCTAGCACAATCCAGAATCACTTCATGGACGCTGGCATTACAAGGTTTTCCCGTAGAAGTAAGATATGGACAAAATAAAAAGAGCCCAATTGCTCAAGGGTTAGCTGACTTACATGACTGTGCAGCTGAACAAATAACAAATGAAATGGATGTGGAAGCTAGTTTACAGGAATTTGAACAATCACCACACAAAGCTTTTGATGAAAAAACATGCAAGGATTTGCCAACTGTATATGTGGATGGTTGTGCTTTTCACATTGAAAATGACAGTAATAAACAATTAGTGGCAGGAATAGGAAATGTCTGGTTGAAATGTGAAGGCGTTCCTAGTATAGGGATGAGGATTGGAGATAGGAGCAGTCAGGTGGCGGAATTGGCAGCCATCTATAAAGCAATTGCTACTGCAGTTGATAAAAAGTTCAGTGAAATTGTCCTGGTGACTGATTCTGACTATGCACGGAATAGCTTTGTGGAGTATTTGCCTGGTTGGAAAGCAAGAGGCATGGTTACATACAACAAAAAGCCACTTAAACATGGAAAAATGATACAAGCCATAGACAAATTGGTGTCAGAAAATAATTTAACAATATACTGGAGAAAAATTCGTGGGCATTTAAAAACACCAGGAGAGGATAAGGAGGGAAATGATAAGGCAGACCATCTGGCTAAGATTGGGGCTGTGATGGGAGAATTGCTACCTATTGATTATTTAATGGGTGAAATACAAATTGATGCAGTCACACGTTCTAAAGCACCAAAGGAGGTAGATCAACCGGTGGTGCAGTGGAGTCATGACACGCCAGACCAAGATTTGATTGAGGCACAAAAGAATGATCAAATTTTGGGAATCTATTATAATCATTTGATAGATCCTGAACAAAATCCTTTAACAGAAAATGATTGCATGGGAAAAGAAGAATTGAGGGTGTTATTAAAGAACAAAACACGAATTAGATTACAGGATGGGCTCATGATTAGAGAGTCCATAACAGGGCAAATACAGTGGGTAGTACCCCTTTCATTCAGAGGACTAATGCTACACCATGCACACGATGCCATAACTGCAGGCCATAGAGGTTCACAAAAAACATTAGAAATACTAAAAGATTATGCTTACTGGCCTCATATGTCCCAAGATGTGGAATTATATACTAGAGGATGTCTAATATGCGCCCAATTTAAACCTGCTTCACCAATGCATAGAGCACCATTGATGAAAAGAGGCCTAACTCTCCCATGGTCAGATTTGCAAATAGACTATGTAGGTCCTTTAAAAAGGTCGAGCAGGGGACACCGCTATATTTTGAGTGTGGTATGTTTGATGTCAAAGTGGATTGAGTGCATTCCCGCACCAGATTGTAGTGCGCAAACAGGAGCCACATTGCTGGTGAACCATGTGTTCTCAAGGTTTGGGTTGCCACAAAGAATTGAGTCAGACAGAGGAAGTCATTTCACAAGTACTCTAATGAGTAAGGTATGGCAAATACTAGGTGTGAAAAGGAAACTACATATCGCATATCGGGCGGCGTCTTCAGGTACAGTTGAAAGAAGCAATAGGTCTGTTGTGGATATTTTAAAGAAATTTGTGGCAGAAGCAGGTTCCAGCTGGGATTTGCGTTTACCATTGGTTTTGATGGCAATCAGGTCGACTCCTGCCAAAGCAACAGGTGTTAGCCCCCATGAGGTCTTAACAGGTAGGAAAATGGTGTTACCACAACACCTACTATACAGAACACATGAGCAAACTCTAGTGAGTGCATCCACAGTTCATGAATATATTGATGAACTGAGGAGGCATTTGCAACATGCATTTGCTTTTGTGCAGAGAAATCTGGAAAGAGCTGCTGACAGTGCAAAGTCATATTATGACAAAAAGACATCAGTAAAGGAATACAATGTAGGGGATCAGGTGTACAAGTTTCATTTTGGAAAAAGTAAACAGAAAAATTCTAAATTTCTAGCAGCCTGGCAGGGGCCATTTCGAATTATAGATAAAGTCTCTCCTGTAGTGTATAAAATTTTGAAAAATGAAGGTGAAACAGCAATAGAGCAGTTTGTCCATGTAAATCAAATCAAACCATGCCATCCCAGACATGAGATCAGGCAGCTTGAGCATGTGGAAACGGATAGAGTCCCTTGAGAAAATAAATGGGTGTGATCAGGAGGCAGTGACAAAGAAGTTAAAAAAAAGTTGATTGTTATGATGGCACATAAACACTGTAATATATGTAAAAATATATAATATAAATAAATAAATAAATAAATAAATGAATAAATGCACATATAACGGAAGCTCGTGGTTGGTGTGCAGAGAGAAAGTGTATTAAATATTGAATGCTGTTTTATATGTGTTTGTTTTCTTTTAACTTGTGTTTAATTTCAGAAAAAAGAAAAGAAAAACGAAGTATTTTTACCAAGCATGTTTTATTTTTGGCAGAAGGGTGAAGTTAGTATTGTGCTATGTAATTAATTTGTTTCTTTTCTATTTGATTTAGAATATTAACATTATTTGGTCGGAGGTTCTGGGATCAGAGGCCACGGCAGACGATGGAATCCTGGAGCCCACGTGGACGGATTTCGGGAAAGCCCCAAAGAGGGGTGAAGACCAAGGCTACAAAGCGATCAGCATTGAAGATGATACCGATGACATTAATGATGATGATATTTGGAGGGATCTTCAAGAATTCAGAAGCACAGGTTGTCATTGAACCTGGACCAGCATCTGGTATCGCGGTGGAAGAGGCACCAGGATTCATCATGAGTGATAGAAGGATGATTTTCCAAAATATATACATACTGTTAAATCCTGAGATTTTGATTGAAAAACACTTGAACAATACCGGAATTAAGATTGAACAGACTAAAGAGTGGCTGGAAATAAGAAAAGAGGACGCTAAGCAGTCAATAAGAGATATATTAATGCAATTGGAAAAAACATTTGTGAATTCAGCAGACATTAAGAAGAAGAGAGGAAAGAGAGGTGCGGTGATGCTCGCGATATCAATGGTAATGTCTATAATTGGAGCAATAATAGGTACCACAATATCAACAGCCAATTCTATTTCGGTAGGAACACTGAGTACTAAAGCACAACAACTGAGTATCGACCTAGAAATAATACAAAAGACATTAGATGGAATTAGAGGGGGACTGGATGAACAAGTAAGATTCATAAATGAAACTGCAATCATTCTAAATGAACAAGCGGATGTGATGCAACGGGCGACTAAAGTAATACTTAAGCATGACAGAACTTTAAATGAAATATTGAACATAATGAGTCCTGTTGATAGACTATTAACGAATTATATGAGAGAAGTTCAAACTGCAGTTTCACAATTGATTCAAGGACATATTCCCTTGTATTTTGTTTCGCAGGATATCATTCGTCAAATGATAGAAAGATTGACCAGGAGGGAAATTGACCTTATACAGGTAAAAATTGCATTCGAAATGGGGAATGCAATGCCGTTATATGTGGACTTGGAAAGACTAGAGATCGGATTTTTGCTATGCATCCCATTTGTAGCCCCTGAACTTATTTACCAAACGAAGTGGGTACACAACGTGGGATTTTGGCAAGAGGACAAATTCATTAAGATTAAGACTCCAAAAGTGGTGGCATTTCAGTCATGGGAACCTGAAGTTTATTTAATACCAAACCTGGAAACATGTGTAACATTTAAAGAACAAAATTATATGTGTCCAGGTAAACCGTTTGTTCCTGATGCCACAGATGCTATTTGTGGATTGAAATCTGACCCAAATATATCAGAGGGATGTGAAGTGATTATTAGTAATATGGGGAGTGAAGAAATGGCACAGGCTAAGATGGTCAGAGGTAAATGGTTGGTCAGCACCTGTTTAAAGAACATGACGGTAGTACATTTAAACCATGGAACATACGTGGTTAAACAGGTAAAATATAATGTTTTTTATTTACAGGTTCCAAAGGATGCAATTGTGTCAATTGGGGGATTAACATTGTTTCATGTAACAAATGATGTTTGGGAAAGCCAAGTGGAAAATATCGATTTTTTTCAAAGGGATACTTTTCCAATAGATCCAGATGTGGAATATTTATTGAATCACAAAGAAAGACATGTTATGAAAATGAATTTGCGAAAAAACAATATTACAATTAGTAATCTGGGCATAATAGAAGTGGAAAGATTTAATTGGGGAACCTGGGGGGAACGCTCAATAGTGGGTTTGGCTATCCTGGTGCTAATCATGGGTGGATGGTTGATTGTGCTATCAGTAAAAATGAAAATGTTACTGATTTTACTGACTACGTCAGGAAGAGAAAGATATCCCAATACACATGCATTTTAAAAGAAAAAGAAAGAACAAGTTGTTTTTAGGAATTGGCTTGGATTATAGCCAAGTTCTAAAAACAAAAGGAGGGTATATGTAAGGATATTTAGCAAACAGCACAGAGTACAGCGCTACTGCACAAGTAGCAACATTTTTTTTGCAGCACTACCACCACAAGGGTGCGGTGCATTGCTATATGGGTTAGCAGATTAACAAGGAAAGACAGACTATTCAGTCAAAAACGATTTTAACATATAAGATGCAAATCTATTTTTACAGTTAAAAGCACACGTGTTCATTTAAAAATGCACACTATTTTTCACCTGAAATGCCTATATTGCTAGAGACACATTTGAAAATTAACAGCTAACCTATTAACCATTAACCTGACTAATAAAACCTTATTTTAATATAACCCACTAATAAAATGTGTTCTCTACTGCAGAATTAGGCATACTCTGAAAACCATTTAAATGAGTGTGCAGATTTTTCTATTCTCTTCTCTGCCTGATTCTCCGTGTTGTTGTGCACAGTAACTGCAGGAAGGAGGAAGTCAGATTTGCAACAATTGCAAATGTATAAGCGAAGCTATTGTTGAAGAGTAGGAGGATGAGAGATGATGGATTTCATTGGGACACGTCATAAAGAGGGCTGAGAGGAAAGTTTTAGTGGGCAGTATCAGGGAAAAAGACAGGCAGACATCTTTCTGCACTACTGGGGAGAAGACCTGGCTGTGGGGTCCTGACTGAATGCAAATTCCGGTGTCCTGCTGCAGTCGAGACTGGGGAGAGCTGAAAGAAAAACCTTTCCACTGGCTGAGGCATTCCTATCTGAAAAAGCTGAGAATTCCAGGCAATGACCCCGGCTTGAGAAGGCAAGCGTTCCTTTTTGCTGGAGTTAATCCAAGAGAGCCACATTCACAAAGAGAACAACTGAAGAACACTCAGATAAGGTAATTACCTAAGCGTGGGAGCCGGGTGTGTGCACGAAATTATGCAGTCAGTGTAGGATTCCTGTGCGTGTCTTAATCAAATACCAATGTTGCAATTTGAGTTTTGTTCTCCGCCACGCTCTTTGCAGTGTGATATAGAAAATGCTTTTACTGTACCATTTTATTTATTTCTGTAAAGAATGAGATCATGTCTAAGTGCAACTTTTATAATACAGAAAATATTTGAAAACAGACGGGTGGTTTATTTTCTATTTACCATTACAATGCCAATGATGTGGGGAGATTTTTAAACAGTGCAATGGTCATTTTAAGACAGATGTGTGTATGTCAGAATCAGTATGAATAATTGTGAGTGACTGTAGTATAACTTGTTGGAGGTACATGAGCCAACGGGAAGAGAGACTCTCTGAACATAGCTCCCTACCGTATATAAGGTAGTGAAAATTACCACAAGACTACCACATATAGCTCTCTGTCGTAAATAAGTCAGTGAGTTTGCCCATGGTGGCGCACCAACACTATCACTGGAAAATGTGGTATCTCTAGAATGCAGGTCTGAGGTCTCTCTAGTGATCACACGAAAAATCTAAGCGAAGATAAGAGATTCTGGACATTGGGGCCACAAATAAAACAAGGGAATTATGCTCACCAAAATACCACCAACCACGTATACCAAATATACAGGTCTGGGTGCTGAAATAATGCATGTCCATTGTATTATTGTTGCACATGGCCAAATCTGAATACAAAGAGTGATTATTGCTAAGTTATTTTTCGGCGGTAATAAAATACCGTCAGGCCCCAAATCTCCACAAAATACCCTACAGAGCAAGATGGGACACTGCCAGTGGAATTATGGCTTTTCTGCTGTTACCTAACTTTTAGGGAATGGACTGCTAAAGATCTAGAATCTTTGAACAGTATTACCAAGTAGTAGATTGCTGTTGCTAGTGCTGAATAATCATTTTTCCTTACAACAAAACATTATCTGAGTGATTTTACAAATGAATGAAACTGTCTTTTAACTGTGGTAATTGTTGGTGCAAGCCACTACTATTGAAGCAGTGGAATTGTCATTTTACTGTGAAAGCTATTACTATTGATGCAGTTACCTGAAAAATTATTGCTTATGTTTTCTATTTGTGTTGGTTAGTCTAACATAGTATTTACTCACCTTGCCTTTTGTATATAAAATGAATGTATATTTTATCATAACTTCGAGTGTGCAAGACTTTCTTTGGGCTAATGTATTTATTGGGTTCATTGTACTTATGTATTTATTTATTTATGTATTTATTTATTTATTTATTTATTTATTTATAACAGCTCAATGGACCCAGAGGCATGATGGTGCACACAGAAAAAAAACAACATACAAATATACAACATAAAATATAAAAAGAGGCCAAATGGTAAACAATTAATGGATCCATAGCTAGGGGACATTAGTTCAATACAATATTTAAGTTAGAAGTCAGTGATAGATGATTCAACTTGATAATGTTATGCAAAAACAAGGGTAGGCTACTGGATCCACATCCCACTACAATGCAGTCTGTGTTCTCTGAGCTGCACCAGTTCTCGATCTGTATTCTCCTAAGGACCTTCATGTCCTGAGGTCTAACACAGTTGGGTATCACTTTTCGATTAAGCCAAGCTAAGACTTTATTCTTAAGGGCCTCCCTGGATTCAGACTGAGCCAGTTTCGTAACAAAATTTCTGTGATCTTGAAGCAAAGCTCCTAAGTTTATGGTCAGTAATTTTCACCATAACAGAGTTCTTAATCCGTAAGTCCTTGTTCATTGAAAAGTCATTGGTATCAACAGACTTACTGATCTTGGAACATGCAACAGGGACTGCTGGTTTCACTTGCTGCATAGACCTCAATGGTGGTGACTCAGAGGTGTCAGTTTGCGAGTAGGTATCCATTGTGTTATCTGCAGGTTGTAGTGATTTATGTGGGCTTGATATATCCAACTGATACAATTTTGAGCCCACCAATGCCACCCAAGAATGAAACTTTCTGAGGTTTAACTGGCCGCTAGGTCCAGCAGAAGCTGGTTCTTATGGAGCAGCCAAGTGTCAGGAACCTTAAATCTATCCAACCCCCTCTCAGAAATGTTTGGAGTCATGAATCCTGACTTTCCCGTTTTTGAAGATTGGTGACTTGATGCCGATTCGGTACTCATCTGATTGTAGGCTTCTGATTTGTCAGGTGCCTCAATCTTAGCGTGCCCCCCTTTCTCTGCATCAGGTTCATAACATTTCAGGATCACTTTCTTTCTCTCAATACTGACAAGACTGAGGTGCTATCCTTCCCTCCCAACACTCTCTTCCCTTCCCCCCTCCCTTCATCCACTTTCCATCTTCTAACCTCCCCATATCCACCCTTGCCTGCAACCTTGGCCTCCATCTTGACTCCTCTCTCTCCTTCTCCACCCACATCCCTCTAACCTCCCAAACCTGTCGTCACCACCTCTCCAACATCCGCAAGATCCGCTCCTCTCTCACATTCCACACCTCCAAACTCCTAATCCCCTCTCTTATTTTCTCCCACCTCTTCCACTGCTCCTCTCTCCTCTTTGCACTCCCTGTCTCTCGCCTAACTCTCTACCACTCCTCTATTCGTACTCTATGTCTCCTCGGCTCTCGATACTCCATTTCTTCCTCTCTCTCTCAACTCAACTGACTTCCCTTCCTCTCACAACTGAAATTTCATTTCCTCTGCCTTGTCTACAAAACTCTCTATGACCTGCCCCCCCCTACCTTTCTTACCTCCTCTCTTTTTTTCACCCTCCCACTCTCTCTGCTCTGGAGACCTCTACCTCCTCTCTGTACCCCCAGCCCCATGTGCCTCCTCGCGCTTCCGTTCCTTTGAACTCTTGGCCTCCCAACACTGGAACTCCCTCCCCATACACTCCTCCCCTACCTACTCATCCTTCCGTTCCTCCCTAAAAGCCCTTCTTCTTCACTCCCCCCTGATTCCCTCTCCCTACCCTTCTCCCCTTCTAACTCTTCCCCCCCTCCTTCCCCTCCCTCAGGACCTCAAATTCACCACTGATTTGCTTGAACTTTAAGGTCACCACAACACTCACCCTTCCCTCCCCTTCTCCCTCCCCCTTCCTCCCACTCCCAGACCACAATACAAACTCTGGAACCCCCTTCACCTTCCCCCCACTCTCCCCCTCCTCCTTGTACATTGTTCTACATGTTGTTCTAATGACTTGACTCTTGTTGTAATATGCTTCTCTTACTCTTGTACCTGTTGTTATATTGTAAAGCGCTTTGGCTTAAAGCGCTATATAAATTCAATACACATAAACATAAACATAAAACAGCTTAAGTGCAGGTGGTGTAGGGAAATGTGGAGAGGGTTTAATTGTATTCCCACTCTTCCCAGATGCAGCAATTTAATTTTTTTTGCTGAACAACAGATTGTTAAGAAGGAGCTGGTCCTTCTGGAGCATCAATCTCCTTTTAGCACTTATATCAAGAACCTCAGAGAATCGACTGCCTCTCCCTTGGGGAGCCAAAGAAGGTGAGTGGGGGGAAGAAACACCCTCGACAGCATATTGAGGACTGGAAATCTCCGTACTCTCTTCGTCTTTGGGCTGGACAATGGTCAAACTTACCTGCAGCTCACATCCTCCTCATAAATGAAGCCTACCTGACCTGATTGCCCCTTAGTGTGTGATTCCCTGCCCGCCCCCCTCGACCCTAGTTAGGGCTGTGTGAAGTGGGCACAGAATCAACAGTCTCAAGTTATGACGAGAGGTGCCTCAGAAGTTCAGCTGGGCGCTTTGACATTTCGCTGAGTTTTTGCGCACCTTGACATAGTTGACAAAAATACAACCAGAAAATGCTGTGTAGTGCGTTTTAACTCAAAGGGACCTCATTATGAAGCATTGCTCAAAAATATGAAGCTGACACTTGAAGGTAGCAAGTCAATATATTTAATATCACTTCTGTTTTCTACCAGTTCTAATTCTCATTATACTTGTTATGGTAGCAGCAATTATAACATAACATATTGTCATACATATAAAGAGCGTTATTGCCTAATCTAAAAGCATTATTCACATTTAACAAACATCAAGTACAATTCATCATTTTATGAAACCAACTTGAGCAACATGATTGTATGTTATGGTGGTCTATACTAAGCTATGTTATGATCAGGAGTGGAGTAACATAATAAAACACGCCTTCAGTCTCACCCATGCAAACAGTTCAACCTTCACATTCAACCTCAACCTTGTCAGGCCTTGGCGGGCTGCATGCAAAGTGACCAGGACTTCTTATTGATGGGGCCTGCTGCTCGGGTACCTGCGATGGATGGCTCTTCCCAACCCGCACAATTTTTCTGCTCTGTTGCTCTCTGTTAGTCTGTTGTGCTTTTTATATTAAAGCGTGACTTAATCTCCATAAACTAAGTGTATCATTTTCTTACCCTGGAAAGTTAGTCTAAAACTTGAACCTGCTTTTGTGCTTTGGTTCGCGATGCCTACATGATGTATCTATGTATAAAATTAAGCGGCATGTGCTGCTCTTGACCCTTGGTTGTTTCCATTGGGATAAATGGGCTTCCGCTTGGCGAACAAGCAAAGCGTGTTGTTCTCTCCTTCAAAACCCCATTATATTAAAGGTGTTTCTGCAGCGGTAAAGAGGGGCACTTGTATGTGGACACATTCAACCGTCCGTGTGTATTTTGGTATCGTGCTTCCTGTCATTGGCTTATCTGATCTCACAGGTGCAAAAAAGGCATTAGAGACAGGGAGCTGCTATTCTGTGGTTAGAAAGAGGAAGTTTATCATGTCCTGTTCATCGTCTTTGCCAACATCAGGCAATCCGCTATGTGTATGCTTTGCTGAACCCATGAGTGCTTCTTGTTAATGGCAATATATTGTCTACAGCAAATGTCTGCATTTGTCTTGTGAAAGCAGCTCCTGCATTATGTGTAAGCGTGTGCTTTCTGCTCAATAAGTATTTGTAGCCTCTTACCGTGGTGGTGCTAAACCCACATGCATTCAAGGCATTATATTGTTCTACTGCAAGTGCCTACATCTGTCTGCTGTCACTAGCTCTTGCCTTAGGTGCAACTGTGTACTTTGTATTCACCACACAGTAGTGGTCTTTTACTGAAGTTGTCTGATCTGTGGCTTAACTGTCTTAGCTCGTTCGTACCATTATTCATAAATCATGACATGCCTGCTCTGCCATTCTAACAAACCTTTGGGTAGTACAGAATTATAGTAATAGTTGGGGTATGTATACCAAGGGACAGTTTTATAAAGGCTCACCTGTTGGTAGACTTCAGAAGAACTCCCCTAACAGTTCCCCATGGCCGACAGGATTCTGTCCCTCCAGAGGGTGGTTTATCACTTCCTGGCCAACTTGACCACCTCGGCATGGTGGTTCCAGCACCTGCTGGGGCTTATGGCTTCTTGCATGCTCATGGTGAGGCAGTCCCGACTCAAGATGAGACACCTCCAGCTTCACCTGACTCCCAATTGGGACCAAGAAACAGGAATGAGGTCGAACAGGCTGCCCATACCCCTGTCTCTTATTCCGAATCTTCACTGGTGGCTCCTGGACGGCAATTTGATTGTGGGAGCCCCCTTTTTCTCAGACAGATCCTACTCTGGTGGTGATGATAGATTCATCACTCATGGGCTGAGTGTCAACCCTGAATGACTACTCAATTCACGTTGCATGGTTCAGGTGGAGGTCCTCCTGCATATAAATCTGCTGGAGATCAGAGTAGTTGGTCTAGCCCTCAAAGCCTTCTTGCCAGTCATCAGGGACAACGGAGTTCTATTCAGGCCCGACAACTCGACAGCAATGTTCTACTTGAGCAAGGAGGCAGGGTTCGCTCTCCCTTCCTATGTATGGAAGTGGTGTCCATCTGGGACTGGGCTCTACAGAGGGATCTGGATCTCTGCGCTTCATCTCCCAGGGGAAACAATGCAGAGGCAGACCAGCTCAGCCACCTGGGGTTCAACACCTATGAGTGGGAGTTACAAACCAACTCATTGTTTCCACTTTTCCAGATGTGGGGGTTTCCGGATCTGGAGTTATTTGCATCCCCTCAAAATTCCAAATGTCCCTCTTTGCTTCATGGGCGGGTCGGGCCGAGGCTCTTTGGGAGACGTGTCCCAGCTCTGCGGGCACGGCCACATGTGATATTCGTTTCCTCCTCCTCCATTGCTCCTGTTAGCGAGAGTTATACAAGTGGGTTCTCCCAGTTTTTTTGTTCTCGGGGGGTCAGATCTGTAAACAGGGAGTTATAAACGGTAAGGAGAACAAACCAGACTGACTACCCCTCTCTTATAGGCCTGTCAAAGACACAGGTGCAGATGTTAAGAAACTGTTTAATAAGTCAACAGTAACATATATCTTGCGGGAGCCAATTATTCAGCTAAGACCAGTAATTGCAAATGTATAAATCACTTTAATAATTGCTTAAAAACCACATCTTAAAAAACATGAATAGGCTTTTTCATACTCCACTCACACCTTTCATTCCAATTTATACGTTTTGTGAACAATTTTCTTGCAGCATATTTGATATTTACAGTATGCATGACATCGGAAAACAACATTAGATTTTCCTATAGGTCGACATATGTTTCGGCCCTTCTTGAAAGTACTATCATTGTCTACGGTGGTCAAACCAGTAGTTATTGGGCCATCTTCAGGACAGTAGTTATTATATTGAAGCTTAGTTTCATCACCCTTTTCTCATGCGAAAAGCCACATCTAAAAATACAAAGTACAGATATATTACATTGTTTGCCGATCTAGACCCATTTTGTTGTTTGCAAGGTGATGGCCAGATTCATGCGCCAGGACAAAACACCCACCTATGGTCGACGTATATTATTGTAGACCAAGGAGCTATAAATACTGGATATCTTCTGTATTTCACAGTATCTGGAACCCTATTTACAGGGAGCACAAAAAAGGGGTAATGAATAACCTTTGCATTTGCATTGAGCAGGTAATATCCCCAGAATGTTGTCAGGACTTACAGAGGGCACCTCAGTGTAGGTGAATCTTCAGAATCTGTTTTTTAAATACCGCTATGTTATGGTGGTCTATACTAAGCTATGTTATGATCAGGAGTGGAGTAACATAATAAAACACGCCTTCAGTCTCACCCATGCAAACAGTTCAACCTTTACATTCAACCTCAACCTTGTCAGGCCTTGGCGGGCTGCATGCAAAGTGACCAGGACTTCTTATTGATGGGGCCTGCTGCTCGGGTACCTGCGATGGATGGCTCTTCCCAACCCGCACAATTTTTCTGCTCTGTTGCTCTCTGTTAGTCTGTTGTGCTTTTTATATTAAAGCATGACTTAATCTCCATAAACTAAGTGTATCATTTTCTTAGCCTGGAAAGTTAGTCTAAAGCTTGAACCTGCTTTTGTGCTTTGGTTCGCGATGCCTACATGATGTATCTATGTATAAAATTAAGCGGCATGTGCTGCTCTTGACCCTTGGTTGTTTCCATCTAGTCAGCTGTCATCAAAAAAGGCTGCTTTCATCAGACTTATCCGGTGTGGCGCCTGAAAATAAGGCACATTAGATTATTTTCTATTAATGCTGGTATAACTTTTACTTATGTTTACTGCTATTGTTTTGGTCAGAGTACAGATCACTTAGTTTTAATAATACGTTCTCTGTAACTCAGTGAAGGTGAACGGTACCCTAGAAGAGGGACCATAACTCACTATTACTGCGAGTTCTGACATCCTTTCTGTTAGTATTTTGAATCACTGTTTTGATTTTTAGCAAGTCGCTCAGGTGCTGATGCTATATTAGCTGTTTGTTTTTCACAAAATAAAACGTGTTTTGTGAAGCTTGTATCTCGAGTCTGGCGGGTAGCGGAGGGATACCTATATTCTATGCCCGCAATTGCCACAATACCGAGACTTGATTCACTGTGGTCTCAGCATTTATTGCATGTCATAGGCAGATTTGACAATACTGACTGCCCGTATACTGCGTTTGCATATTTGAAAGCCACTGCGAGTTTGTAATGGCTCTGTATATTCGTCAGAAAAGCCAACAAATGCAACCTACTAAAACGCAATCTACTATTGTAAGCCCTAATCGAGTAACTGACAACGTCTCATTATGTCTACAATTATTGCTTTCTCAGTAGAAAAAACAGCGATTGTTTATAAACTGAAAATGAGTGAACGAACGGGCTCGGCTTGACTACCAGGGAAACCCGTTTCAGAATTGACTGGATCAACGGCATACCTGTTGTAGAATCTCAATACACAGAGCCGTGAGTGATGGCGTGCTGTTCGCTCAGTAGAAGAGTGGACAGGGACCTTAATCATTATAAAGGTCACCGGATCCAGGGGGTGTAGGCGTACTACTCACCTTATAGTTGTGTCTACTGCCTGAGGGCGTCAGTGTATGCTACGTCACTAGAACGCAGTGCTATTTTCGAAAAAGGAAACATCGTAGTATTATTCATGTTTATCATAATGATGATGTAATCTAGTTTTGACTAATAAACTTTTACGGTTTATTAAGCAGATGTTTACTCTATTCAGCCAACCCAACTTTCATACGCTTGCATGTAGATGGTGCATGCGTGAAGTACTCGAAAAATTGGGTGTTTTTCTCGTTGATTTCAGCCTTCAGAGAAAGGCGGGAATGATATCTATACTAAACTCCAATTACATAATTGGAAAAGAAGGGAAGGCGAATACTCGCTTTTAAAGAGTCCAAAGTGGCTGCTCAAGCCTCTCTCTGGTACTTGCTAGATATATGCGCTTGGTATTTTGCAGTCTGTTTATGGCTCTCATGTTATAATGAATCAAAAACAGCACGGCATAGGGAGCAAATCGAAGGGTTGCTGAAGAACCTCTAGGAACTGGCATGTTCATGTGTAATTGGAGATGCTTGTCTCTCCTGCTGATATCTTAGAGGAAAGCACTCCATTGTACAGCTATATTTAACCCATTTTGGACAGTCTTAAGGTTATAAATCCATTTTTGTTCTACCCTGGTGAGAATTTGATCCCTATTTCCATTACGGGGGGGAAGTTTAACCACTTGTGTAACACACCATACAAAGTCAGTGCAATTGTGTTGTTTTTTAGAAAAATGGGCTACTAAGGGTTTATTTTCTACTGCATTCCGGATGCAGGATTTATGCTCATTAATTCGTTGGCGTATTGGCCGTTTTGTTTTGCCAATGTAAACCATATCGCAGGGGATTTTATGGCATACACCACCCATGGCGTGAGACAGTTGGTAAAGTCTTTAAGTTCAATGATCTTATTACAAAGGGTGATTGTTTTTAGAGTTGCTGTTTGTGCGCATACAGAACAATGTCAACATCGGTGGTGACCTACAACGGGGGTAAGTCCCAGAGCGATGTTTGTGTCATTTTCTTAGATTTTTGGTACTGATAAGAGTGTACTAGATTGTCTTTGATGTTTTGTTGTCTTTTAAACGCAAAACGTGGGACCAGAGGAGTAAAATCTTCTGTATAAATCATCTTCCAGTGTTTGCGTATAATCTTTCTGTAGATATTACTCATCGGACTGTATGTACTCACGCCCGTGATCTTATCTTCTTGTTGGAATGCTGTTTCTAAAGCGCTTGTGCGATTGATATATAACGCTCTTTTATATGCTTTGTGTATGGTCATCTTGGGATATCCTTTTTCTTTCAGTCTGGCCTTAAGGTTTTTACCATGAAATTTGTACGTGTCCACATCCGTACAGTTTCTGCGAATACGGAGAAACTGTCCTTATGGTAAGCCTTCTTTGAGGCTGAGAGGGTGGAAGCTTTTGTAGTTTAACAAGGTATTTCTGTCTGTGGATTTTGTATATAAGACAGTCTTTAAAGAGCCGCTTGTTGTTTTCTGTATTTCTAAATCCAAGAACGGTATTATATTCAGGTCTGTGTGGATCGTGAATTGAATGTGTGGATTCTGAAGATTCAACCACTTGTGGAAAGAGGTTAGCTGATCTGAAGAGCCACTCCATATCAGAAGAATGTCGTCAATATATCGTAACCAATTTTTTATATGGATTGAGTAAGGGTTGACAAGGCTATAAACAAATTGTTGTTCCAAATCATCCATATATAAGTTCGCTAAATCTGGGGCAAATGTAGCACCCATGCTTGTCCCTTTGAGCTGATTGTAATATTGATCTTTATACAGAAAATAATTCTCTGTCAAAGCTAACTGTATGCATTCCAAAATAAATGCTGTTGGAACTTGATTGAGGGTCTCAGTGCGTCTGTCTAGGTACTTGGCCATCACCTTGAGGCAATCGTCTTGTGGTATACTAGTGTATAAACTAACGACATCTAGAGTAACTAGGATGTCCGATGTGTCTAGTTGGATTTTATCCAGTGTTTTTATCATACTAGTAGTGTCTTTCACATAAGATTTCAATTTTAGAACAAATGGTTTCAGGAACCAATCGGAATACATTGACAAAGGTTTAAGGAGAGAGTTAATGGCAGCCACAATAAGTCTTCCAGGGGGTCGTTTATCGTCCTTGTGAATTTTTGGAATGATGTAGAAAGCTGGAGTTGTGGGATACTGATTAATCAAAAAAAACATTCTTCAGGATCTATCCAGCTTTCTTCTGTTGCATAATGCATAAGACTGTTAATTTCTTCTTTTAGACAGGCAGTCGGGTCACAAGGGAGTTCCCTATATGAAGATGTATCATTGAGATGTTTCATTATCTCAGTTTCATAGAGGTCTTTTTTTCCACAGGACAATGCCTCCTCCCTTGTCCGCTGGTTTGATTATTAGATCTTCATTGGTTTGTAGAGCTTTAAGTGCCTCTTTTTCTACTTTGGATAAATTGCTCTTTGAAGTATTTTTGTTTTTTATCGCTTTTTGAATTTCCCAGGAGATTTTTTGTGCAAATGCTACTATGGCTGGGATAACCATCGCATTAGTGGGTACACATTTTGAAGGTGTTTTGAGACCAGTGGTGGTAGTTTCTTTCGGAGACGCACTCTGATTTCTAAAAAAATATTTCAGGCGAATGAGTCTATAAAACTTCTGCTTTTCAACTTCTGTTTCAAAGGGTTTAGCTTGCGATGTTGGAACAAAAGACAACCCTTGAGATAGGACACTGATTTCAGTGGGCGAAAGGACATATGTGGATAAATTGTAAATGGGAACTACCAAGTTGGGGCAGAGCCCTGCCAATTCCTTGTGTTCATCCGTAGGGGGCCTTGCTGTTTGTTTCGGCCGCGTTGTCCCTTCCCTCGAAAAATTGTTGTTGGGGGGGAGGTCCAGTAGAGTCTTGATGACCGGCATCAGAGCCACTACTGGTTGATGCATTAGACGAGTTGGAAAAATTCACAAAGGGTCTTCTTCTATTACCCCTGTTGTAAGGTCTCACTTGACTAGCTTTCTGAATGTCATATGTTATAAGATATTGATACGTTCTAGTTTCCTTGTACTGTTCCACATCTTTTTTAAGTTTCCAGATCTTTTTATCAAGTGTTATTTTCTTGAACTTGACCATTTCCTCCTCAATTTTTTCCAAGGTTTCTTTAATGTCTTTCCTAGTGTTTTCTTGTTTAATTTTCACCTCTAAAGTGTCTATTTCAGCCTTTTGTATCGCTGCTTCTTCTTCTGAGGTGTCTATAATCAGAATAAATAGATCTCGTGAACACTTATTTCTGACTCCACTGAATCTACTCTTAAATTTCGTGTTATTGGTAAAAACACGAGGAATGTTTTTAATTTGGAGGCCTTCTGGTATGGTCCCGGCTTTGAGATAAGCCAGCATTAGTTTACCATGGGATTCAGAGCGGATCAATTTTTTCTTTTTTTGGGTTAAAAGTGCAGCGTCATTTGACTGCAGAATGGTAGCTACATTATCAGGGGTATCTCCTAGTAATGTAGGCTGATTTATGAGTTTTTTATAATACTCATCTGAAAATGACACTAGATTTTCAATGTCCATTTTCACACTTCTTAACACGAACCTTGCGTTTGTGATAGCAGAAATGTAACCCAACAACCAAGGGTTGTCCAACAATAGTTATATAAGTGGGTTCTCCCAGTTTTTTTGTTCTCGGGGGTCAGATCTGTAAACAGGGAGTTATAAACGGTAAGGAGAACAAACCAGACTGACTACCCCTCTCTCATAGGCCTGTTAAAGACACAGGTGCAGATGTTAAGAAACTGTTTAATAAGTCAACAGTAACATATATCTTGCGGGAGCCAATTATTCAGCTAAGACCGGTAATTGCAAATGTATAAATCACTTTAATAATTGCTTAAAAACCACATCTTAAAAAACATTAATAAGCTTTTTCATACTCCACTCATACCTTTGATTCCAATTCATATGTTTTGTGAACTAAGGGTTCAACAGTTTACATTCTCTTGCAGCATATTTGATATTTACAGTATGCATGACATCGGAAAACAACATTATATTTTCCTATAGGTCGACATATGTTTCGGCCCTTCTTGAAAGTACCATCGTTGTCTACGGTGGTCAAACCAGTAGTTATTGGGCCATCTTCAGGACAGTAGTTATTATATTGAAGCTTAGTTTCATCACCCTTTTCTCATACGAAAAGCCACATCTAAAAATACAAAGTACAGATATATTACACTGTTTGCCGATCTAGACCCATTTTGTTGTTTGCAAGGTGATGGCCAGATTCATGCACCAGGACAAAACACCCACCTATGGTCGACGTATATTATTGTAGACCAAGGAGCTATAAATACTGGATATCTTCTGTATTTCACAGTATCTGGAACCCTATTTACAGGGAGCACAAAAAAGGACCCTATTTACAGGGAGCACAAAAAAAGGGGTAATGAATAACCTTTGCATTTGCATTGAGCAGGTAATATCCCCAGAATATTGTCAGGACTTACAGAGGGCACCTCAGTGTAGGTGAATCTTCTGAATCTGTTTTTTAACTATTGCGTAGTCAGCTGTCATCAAAAAAGGCTGCTTTCATCAGACTTATCCGGTGTGGCGCCTGAAAATAAGGCACATGCCAGTTCCTAGAGGTTCTTCAGCAACCCTGCGATTTGCCCGCTACGCCGTGCTCTTTTTGATTAATTATAACATGAGAGCCATAAACAGACTGCAAAATACCAGGCGCATATATCTAGCAAGTACCAGAGAGAGGCTTGAGCAGCCACTTTGGACTCTTTAAAAGTGAGTATTCGCCTTCCCTTCTTTTCCAATTATGTAATTGGAGTTTAGTATATATAACATTCCCGCCTTTCTCTGAAGGCTGAAATCAACGAGAAAAACACCCATTTTCCGAGTACTTCACGCATGCACCATCTACATGCAAGCATATGAAAGTTTGGTTGGCTGAATAGAGGAAACATCCCCTTAATAAACCGTAAAAGTTTATTAGTCAAAACAAGATTACATCGCCATTATGATAAACATGAATAATACTACGATGTTTCCTTTTTCAAAAATAGCACTGCGTTCTAGTGACGTAGCATACACTGACGCCCTCAGGCAGTAGACACAACTATCAGGTGAGTAGTATGCCTACACCCCCTGGATCAGGTGACCTTTATAATGATTAAGGTCCCCGCCCACTTTGCTACTGAGCGACCGGCGAACAGCACGTCATCTCTTCACGGCTCCGTGTATTGAGATTCTACAACAGGTATGCCGTCGATCCAGTCAATTCTGAAACCGGTTTCCCTGGTAGTCAAGCCAAGCCCGTTCGTTCACTCATTTTCAGTTTATAAACAATCGCTGTTTTTTCTACTGAGAAAGCAATAATTGTAGCATAATGAGACGTTGTCAGTTACTCGATTAGGGCTTACAATACTAGATCGCGTTTTAGTAGGTTGCATTTGTTGGCTTTTCTGACGAATATACAGAGCCATTAAAAACTCGCAGTGGCTTTCAAATATGCAAACGCAGTATACGGGGAGTAAGTATTGTCAAATCTGCCTATGACATGCGATAAATGCTGAGACCACAGTGAATCAAGTCTCGGTATTGTGGCAATTGCGGGCATAGAAGATAGGTATCCCTCCGCTACCCGCCACACTAGAGATTCAAGCTTCACAAAACACGTTTTATTTTGTGAAAAACAAACAGCTAATATAGCATCAGCACCTGAGCGACTTGCTAAAAATCAAAACAGTGATTCAAAATACTAACAGAAAGGATGTCAGAACTCGCAGTAATAGTGAGTTATGGTCCCTCTTCTAGGGTACCGTTCACCTTCACTGACTTACAGAGAACGTAATATTAAAATTAAGTGATCTGTACTCTGACCAAAACAATAGCTGTAAACATAAGTAAAAGTTATACCAGCATTAATAGAAAATAATCTACTGTGCCTTATTTTCAGGCGCCACACCGGATAAGTCTGATGAAAGCAGCCTTTTTTGATGACAGCTGACTACGCCGTAGTTAAAAAACAGATTCTGAAGATTCACCTACACTGAGGTGCCCTCTGTAAGTCCTGACAACATTCTGGGGATATTACCTGCACAATGCAAATGTAAAGGTTATTCATTACCCCTTTTTTTGTGCTCCCTGTAAATAGGGTTCCAGATACTGTGAAATACAGAAGATATCCAGTATTTATAGCTCCTTGGTCTACAATAATATACGTTGACCATAGGTGGGTGTTTTGTCCTGGCGCATGAATCTGGCCATCACCTTGCAAACAACAAAATGTACTAAGTAAACAATGTGGATCAAGAGAAACAGAAAAACGATAATGGATGCTGACCAGGCATATGGTATGCACCAATACATTAGACCCCACCATTGGCGTCTTTATAAACGTCATTGACTCTGTTCACACTCTGGATTTGCAATATGTTCAATAGACCACATCATGCCTGTGATTACTTTTTAAGGTAGGAAACATTTCTTTAATCAGGCAATCTTGTTAAATTCTCTGTTAGCTGTCTGATTTGTTCTATTATTGCCGCCAATAATCATCTAATCGGCGGGCCATTTTTAGGATCTTGTTCAAAAGTGCGCACATCAGTGCTGCACCCAACAGGATCAGGGTAAACTTAGAGTATAAAAATGAAGACAGCAAGAAGTAGTCTGTGAACATCAGCATCAGACAATAACATTTACACGTCCAAAGAGAAATACTGTGAGAAATGAATCAGGAAACAGCTCCCTTTTCCAGTCGTCGAAAAGGAACTCTAAATCTGGCATTTTTCATTTACTTCAGCACTTCCTAGGGCCCAATATCACCAAGCTTCTGTGACTCAAGAACAGTAACTTTCTCACTTCCTGCTATACTATCTATAAGGAGTGTTTTAGGGGAGCCACAGTCCAAATGTATATTTGTCTTTCTACTGGATATTCTTTGCATCCTTCTTCCCCGTCATCAATCAAGTCTGCAGGTGATGAACTTCTTTTTCTTGACTTCTCCGAATGGGGTGGGGGAGTGACAGCCTCACCGGCATAGACTTTTACATCTCCCAGGTGGATCCTAGGTCGCCTCCCTGGGACTTTAAATGCTGAAGGAGTAATGTCTTCCAAAATGTCAGGAACACTAATGCTGGGCACGTACCACTTTCTAGTGAAATTCATAATTAAAACAGAGTCTTTTGCAAATTGTTTAGGAACAAATAATGTTTCAATCCTGGTTACTGTATAGTCTTCATCTGTGTCCTGAGACCGACATCCCATCTGCTTGTCCCATCTGCTTGAGTTGATCTGAAATGACAGAGATACTAGCGGTCATACATGTTCAGTACGCGTGTAACTAATTTCCTAAGAATTCTGCAATTGTTTTGGCATCACATCTATTCCTTGATGGAGGAGTCAGAGGCGTTCTCATCTGCCTCCCGGTAAATAGCTCGTGTGGCGTGATATGGTGATCTTATCCGGGCTGATTTCTCAATACATATAATGCAAGGGGCAGGCAATGCAGCTACCCCTTCTTTAGTGTCAATTTCGGCTTTGCTATCCTTTCCATGAGAAGACCGTTGAGTCTCCCACATATGCCGTTCACTTGTGGGTGATAAGCAGAAGAAAACACATATTAAATATTAATCAATAGGATTATCTTTTCGAATGCCTCATTCACAAAATGGGGTCCATTGTCAGATCTCAGCACCTCGCATGCTCGCCATCTAGGAAATACTTCTCGAAATAAAAACCTTGCAGTGCAAGTGGTATCAGGATGTATGCATGTACCAGCTTCAATCCATCTCAAAAAGAGGCACACTACCACTATCATATACCTGTATCCATTACATACTTGCAGCATGTCAACATAGTCAAGATGTAAATGCTAAAAAGGACCATTTGGTCGAGGAATCACTCCTAGGTTTGCTGTTTGTGCCCAGCAGTAAAATTTTGATATATGATGCAATTTACTACATAAAAAGCAACGTGTTCTAACAGGTTCAGTACGAACCAGTTCTCCACGATAGATGCTGCAAAGCTCTTCCTAGTTACATATGCAGGGTAGTGAAGCTGTTCTAACGCCACCCATAATAAGGCTAATGGCATCACCAGTTTAGTAGTGCTGTCCTGTGCCACAATGCTTTGGAAGAGGATAAGGAACAACCTCTTTGTGTCAACAACACTTTTTCTTCCTGTGGAGTTCCACCTTGAACTTCCATGAATTGCTTTCTTGACAAATGTTTAAACCCTTCATTCACAACCGTAATCATAACCATTTTTTCTTTCACATCAGGAGTTTCAAAACTGGAAATGTCAGATGAATAGGTAACCCATTTGGCCTCTTTGTCTGTGGCTTGGTTTCCGCGTGAAATAAAGTCCATTCCCTTAGTATGTGCTGCAAACCTAACTATTGCAATGGCTACTGGGAGTTTTAGTACCTTGATAAGCCTGTCCAATAATGCTGCATGTTGCACCGGAGTGTCATCCGCTTCTCCTTTTCCAACGTGCTAGCCCTGCGTGCACGGTTGATGTCACGTAGGCAGAGTCATTGTACACCATCACTCCCTGCCCTGCATGATTCTAGAGCACCACAATAAGCGCCACCAGCTCTGCAGCATGTGCAGAAAAGTGAGAGGGTAGTCATGTACTTGCTACAACTTTAAATTCCCTGTTAGCTCTGTCCCTTCCCACAGCTGATCCTGAATGCCTTTCTCCATCAGTTTGATCAATTTTTGAAGACCCATCAGTAAAGAGAATTCCCCGCTGTTGGAGCAATCACCCTTACCCTTGGGATCTCATCATAGAATTCCTCCTAATTGGAGAAATAATGTACTTGCTTGTCTGCTTCCAATGAATCGCCTACAAACGTGGCAGGATTCACTATTTTACACCTGACTATTTTGATAGCTGGATTGGAAAAGACCACCTCATAAGCAGAGGCACTTTGAGATTCCAGTGTACCCTTAGGTTTCTCCAAAATAGGAAATAATGCATGCTCAACAAATAAAGTCAAGGAACGCCCCATCACTATGCTTGTGGACTTCTCAATAGCGAATGTGGCTGCTGCCACCGATTGTTCGCAAAGAAATTGTCCTCTCATAACTGGGTCTAGAATCCCACTATAATATGCTAAGGGTTGTAACCTAATGTGGTTCTCTGCGTGAGAACTGCTGTCATGACTGTTCCATTTGTGTGCGAAAACATGAAGAACTCCTCAGAATAATTGGGAATTCCTAAAACTGGAGCTGGGCAAATTGCTATTTTCTATTCATCAAATCCTTCCTCCATTTCCTCAGTCCATTCAATCTTTTCCTTATTCACCTGTGCTTTCTTCAGAGACTGCAAAAGGGGTCTCATATATGAACCATAGTCAAATACACATACTCTGACCTAAATACACAGTCCCAGTAACTGTTACATTTGCTTTATCATGTGCGGATTAGGTGTTTTCATAATTGCCTCAGCTCTTTCAGGTGTAACCTTCTTTCCTTCTTTCGAAATTAACTAAACTATGTATAACACCTCCTCTTGACAAAATTGCAATTTCCCTTTATTCATTTTGTTCCCTTTGTCTGCTAAAAAAATCCTTAATTGAATTGAGTCTCGTCTGCACTCTTATTCTGTTGTGCTACAAACTAATATATCTTCTACATAGTGCAGCAAAATACTTGGCAAATTAATACTGCTTAAGTCCATCTGTAGGACAGTATTAAAGATCATTGGACACTTACAGAACACCTGGGGAAAACGTGTGCTTTTCAGTTTAGTCTGACCGAGCATAAATGATGTAAGATATTGGGAATCTTTGTGCAACGGGATTGAGAAAAAGTTTTGATTGCATCTCTAAGATCAGGTGGACAACTAACCTCATCCCAAGTGTAAGTCATCTTCTGTGTCAAACTAATACACACTTGATTGGCTTTACAACTATAGGGCTTCTAAGTATGTGGGCCTCTATAATTGGTTGGCATGCTTGTACCCTTCTGGAATATTCCACTTGCTAGCAGCACGCAAGCTGGTTACCCCAGGTGCTGGTGGTGGGATGGTCGGACTGGTCATGCCTCCCCAGCAAATTGGCCCTCATCCATCAACACTCCTGCGGTCTGCCATTCAATTATGGCTTTGAACTCGGCCTTCGTAGAGGCTCACTGTGCCTGAGAATAAAAGAGAGTATGGCATTGTCTTGTCTTCTGGTTTCGGTGTAGCTCTGTTTCCATCTGACCATGTGACTGGAGACCACGTTTTCGAGCTCTTTGTTGCATAAAATAGTATTAAATGATGAACTCTTGTCACCTTTATTGTTTTTCCATTACACCTCAACACGAGTTTTCTTCTTTCTCACGTTCATGTAGCTACTTGACTGATAACCAAGCTCACAGTGGCCCTGACTCTTGTTGCTGGGCCAGCCAGTCTTTCTTGAATTCTCCTTCACCATAATCTTTTTTCAACTGTGCCACACTTCAAGAATTTTCCAATCATGGGGTTCAAGTTTGCTAAAGTGTATTGTGGAACATCCAGATTCTTTACATTCCTATGAATATACATTGGCGCATCATCACAATCTATCATAGCCAGCCTCAGGATTACTTTGTCTACTTGCGTTATAGCATGTGTTCAATTGTAAAATGACTTTGCATTTTCTTCAGTGTTTCTTCACATGAGCAAACTTCATTTCGATTTCAAAATAATGCTTTTCTTCTACACCTCATCCTCAGATCCTATAGAATGTCTATATTCTTTCTCCACTTGTGTCTTTTCTGGGTGTGTCAGTTCTGCTTCATATGACGTCACCAGTCTCCTTTCTTATTCATTTTCACACCTCTTCTGGGACTCTTTGCAGAAGACCATAATTCCTCCGTGAATGCATGTAGGGTTTTCTCAACGGATACCTTGTCTCAAGGATTCTTTGCGGTATAGGCATCCTCACTGGTACTGCGCATGTCACAATTTATGGTTCCCAACATATAGGCAACATGGGGGTGAAGCTTCCGGTAGGGGTATTTGGGTCGTACTCTACACCTGTCTGACAGTTGCCAGTACGTGAAGGCTCTCTGGAATAAGTGGACATTTCTACAGTGCAGACTGTTCTCCACTATTTTTGGTATACAGGCAGGTTGTTCCAGACTATAGTGCCTATTACCCAGGCCATTTTCCTCCAATGTTTGTTTATGTTAGAGTGGACAGTAGGATGGTACTGGTACGTTTACTTGTTCTGGTTGTTCAGGGCTTTGTCCCAAATGGCCAAGTGGACAATGAACCATAGCTTTAATTCTTCACTGGCCTTAATTTAAATTTCTTCTATGAGTCCTGTGTACAAGGTATTACAATATTAATGTCTGCTCAATACCAGTGCACAGGGCATCTCTACTTTGTGATTTTTTTTCTAGGACGTTGGGGATTCTGACGTGCATGTGCAGTTGAGAACGCCCATTCCAACAGCTGAACTGAATGAGCAGTTAAAGTGTAATCCCAGCCTCAGTTTTGAAGGTTACCCTGAGGCTCCTAACGGGGCCTCCTGGTTAGATGATCAATCTGTTCAGCTTATTTCCATGTAGGCCTTGCTCACTCACTGTAATCCATGCAGTCGTTGATTTTTTTTTTTTTTTAAATCCTGAGTTTTTATATTAATGTATGCATGTCTATGTATGAATGTATTTACTAAACGATACTAACATTGGAGCTGTGTGGATGTCGGTTTGATGTTTTTCTATATTGTTGTTGTGTAATAGAAGAATGATCATTCTTGAGCTTTTATGTCCAGGGTTATCTGGGTTCTGCGGCTATGGAAGAGCAGTTTCTTGTTTTTGCTAAGCCTTGCAATTACTTGTTTAATAGTTAGGTAAGGTATCTTTTTAATAGTTCCTATAATGTTATAGAATTCATTTGTAGATGATCCAGGTTGGCATTGGTAGCCATTGTTGCTTTCTGATTGTGTTGTCTATTCATTTTGCTGCGGTATGTCGTATTACATTGAGTGGTGCAAGGTCTGTGAAAGGGACACTTGATGGTAATGCATTCAAACCGTCTAGGTGCCGTAGTACTAGGAAGTGTATGGTGTTCTTGACATCAGGCCCTAGTGGGAATGGGTTTAGATTGAGCAGCTGAGAAAGTTGATATGAGACTGTGTTGATATATTGGGTGATGCATGATTGAATGACAGATTACATTCCATAGTAAAATCCAAGGTTCTCATGGTCATGGGTAAACCAGTGTGAAACATTCATGCTAGATATTCATGACTGGATACATGTCTGGTTTGCTGGCTTGCCAAAGAGCACACACTCATATGTTGGGGTCGAGTTTTAGATATATTGTCATCATCCATAGTTGTATATGCTTTAGATAAGTGATTTAAATATCACCTTTCTTCAGTTTTACTGACCTGTAGGTACAGCTATGTGTTGCCAGAATATTTGTGCACATAGATCACAGGGTCATAATGAGAGCTCGTAGATCTGCATTTGAAGGTTCATTATAATAGGCAACAGTATGGGCCTGGCTAGATGGTGCTAGGATTTGAAGGTCCCCTCCGGACCCATTTGATGTATGACTGACAGTTTGGATATAAAGCAGTTAGGTATAGCATTTGTGTTGAATGCCACAAAGAGTCTTAGTAGGGCTTGAACACACACCTCTCCTTTGTCAGAAAGTATAATTTACCATCAAACACTTGTTGGTTTGATGTTTCAGTACTGCCCCTGGGTATACATCGAGACTGATAACCCTACATTAGCCAGTGTTGATATATTAGTAATTTCAATGTCAGTGAGGCAGTCTTTCAACGGTCTTCCCTAGGAAAGTTGATTTTCACGATGGGTTGGTAGGATGTCTCAGTCCCAATTTACTTTCTTTAGAAGCAGGAATCTTCTTTAAACTATTTTGACTGACAATGAGAAGTTCATTTGTGGGAGATATGCATTAATAGTTGTAAGATGAGCCAAAGCACTTAGCTTTGAGATATCTGATGATGGATGGAGGGATAAAATACTCCTCATATGCTGTGAGTTTGTGGGTTGAGAGAAAGTTACTCAGTTCAGGAGTCAATATGATTTTTCATCATTTGGGCACTTTTTTGCTGCGATCCCTAGTGGGTACAGGTGGAAAGGTGTGATGTAATATTTAATGTGATCCTTGATTCCCATGATCCGGATGATAAATATGTTTTTATGGCATTACACATTTCCATTGATTGTAAAATGTAGGAATTTTGGAATGTGGATTGTAGTAGCTTTTTCTGGACTACAGTTGTTTGTGTAAAATACTGTTGTTGCAGATTGTATGAGGGTGAGGCAGATGATGTAAGGTTATTTGAGTCTGCTGAGATTGAATGACTCTTTGTTTGTTTTGAGGCCTGCATACTCTGAGAGTGTCTCTTCTAGTACCCAACGTGTTTTGGTGATCATCTCAAGCAGCATGATAGCACAGTGGAAATTGTCCTGTCTTGTTGACACCTGGGACCATATGTCTTTTAGAAAGGATGCTAGCCATGTCAGTGCATGACCAGCAATCCCCATGGTCTTCTTTATGTGGGGTGTAAAGATATGGGGCTCCCACATGCAGTAGGCCACTGACGGATCTAGAAAATCATGATTGCTGTTGGTCACTGTCCATTGCTATAAGTATTTCTCTCTGGTTTCAGTGTCTCTATATGCTCTATTGGACTTAGACTCTGTAAAACGGTGGTTCTTCCAAGGCAATTAGTTAAAGTAATTTGCTTTTAAAGGCAGCTAGCAAAATGTTGAAAGCCGCCCAGGCTCTTGAGATCAGTGTTTGTGGTATTTTTCAGCAGTGGCGTTTATAAAGTCTTTGCTATCAGGGAGCGAAAATGCCCTGCCTGAGGGGAACAAAGTATTACAGAGGGCAGTAAGTGAGAGGACCAGTGTATCTGTTGACAGACATGCAATTCACACTTTTACGTTCATCCTCTTCAGGTCTTGCGGTTTCTTTCTAAACCATGTATTATTGTTCATAATTGCATTCTTTTTCCTTGCCAAGACATAACTACACGGATATAGCATGTCTCCATTATGTACTTGTAGTGGACCCTAAGTATCGCTCCTGGTACCAGAGAGCAAGCAAACGATAGGGCTGACAGAATGGACAGTTCTGCAAAAGCTGCATGGGAAATATTGGGGGACTGTCTGAGCTGTTGAGTGAGGTGTAGCTTAATATTGAGGGCTGGTTCCATGATTGGTGGAGTTGAAGTCAAGAGTTCACTTGTAATCAAGTTGTGGTCTATCGAAAGGTATTTAGGTGAACTGATATTGGTAATTTCGGTGTCCAGTGATAAAGTCAACTGGAAAATGGCCGCTGGGGGGTAACATTCCCCCAAACATACATCCTCAGTAAAATCAAACACTTTCCGCAAATATTCTAGGATTGGAGTTTATAATATAACATCATACCCGTCCTAGAATATTTCAGAAAAGTATTGCAGGGGTCAGGAAAAAGAAGTCACCTTCCAGGCAGCATTATCACATGGAACAGTGATTTCTACATTCAGACGGAGGACAGGGTATTACAGTAGCATATTATTTGTGATGACAGTCCACTTTATTGACTGGAAAGTGAAGGCCTTTGTATGCAGTTCAGACCAGTTGAAGGGTCCTGGGAAAGCCAGTGCCAACCCTCAGAAGAATGTTGATGAATCTGTGGTGTGTGAATTATTGGAATGTGTTAGCTCGGCGTGAGCTGGTATGCATGGGGAGGGCTGATGTCTCTTCTATGATAGTCAAGAGTAACCAGAGCATTAAAAAAGCTGCATATAAATCTACCTGCACTTTCTATAGAAGAGCCTCAAAATCAATCCGTGTCACGTCAATCTACTGTAAAACGTCTACATTTTGTGGGAAGATATACATATGGCCCATTTTCATGTGGCCCAAAATGGCCTCACATATAAGATAGCACGACAGCTGACCTGTGGCACAGGTGTGGTTGACTGTATTGCATGTCAGATCTGCAAGCGCCCCACCCAATTAATATTTATAGTGTTAATACCAATTACTGGAACCTTAAGAAGTTTGAAAAGGCCAACGTGTAAATGTCCCAAAGAAAATGTAATCATGTGAAAATGTAGTCAGCAAAAACGTGTTTTCAAAAATAGTCATTCAATACAGACGTTGCAAAGTGTGAAAATGTTTGCAGCAATTAGGTCACCCAAAAAGCTATTTAAAATACACAAAAGTACATGGCTGTAACTCTAAATATGTCCCACACCTCTAATCAAACCTCCACAATCTCTGTAACTCCATTCCTAAACCTTCCCCTAACTCTAATGGAGACTCTTATTCTACCCTGAACTCTTACCCTTCAGTGAGCCAAAGCATTGTGTGTGTGTGTTACTCAATACAAAAGCAACAGAAAAGGAACCGGAAATGAACAGTGAACCTATCTCCAACCCCATCAGCAGATCCCTTGCCATAACCCAAGCATGTGCTCTAATGTTAACCTTAGCCTCACCCTAACTGCACATCTACAATTTACTCTAATGCTTACTTTACCATAACCACTAGCTTTCTCCTAACTGCTATGCTACGCCAACACCTCCAACCTTCCTATTTCTTTAACACTCAACCAAACCATTACTCTATTAACCCCAGCCTTACCATAAGCCCTACCATAACACTTACCCTGACACTTTATCTCCCTAATGACTAACCAAACCCCAACATGTTTATCTTAACCCGGTATAGTTTTCCTTCATCTACAGGTGTTTTTTTCAAAGTCTTTTTTAACAAAAAAATTACATCAAAGAAAATCATTGAAATATATGGAGAAGTAAGGGGTTAAAATGGGCCGGGAAAGGGTTGGGGTAGGGTGAATAGTATTAGGAAGGGAGGAGCTTTGGGGACATCCCCCAAAAAATGTTTTAAAGAGATTTTGATCAGTTTTTTCTAAGTCATTTCTTTAGACATAATTACTTGTCAATTTAGGGACATATATTTTATTTATTTATTTATTGTATTGAGCAATTGTTAGGTGCTTATACCACTGAATAGTGTTTCAAAACACCACAAGAATAAATGGGAAGGGAACAGGGGAAAAACAACAATGGCGAAAAACAGTAAAAATAGTATCATGGTCCTACCAGGCTTTGTGGCATTCTGTCATGCAAGTGCAGTGAGGAGATGTGTAGAAGATAGGGAGTGGAAGGGGGCAGCAGAGGAGTGTGCAAGTGCTGTTAGAGGACCCGGGAGGGAGGTGCTAAGGGGAGCCAAGGAGGAGAGCCTCAGGCTAATGCTAGTGCAGGCGACTCCCATGGGTGGGATGCAGTACCACCAAAAAGGGGCCTGCAAGGGCAGTGCAGTGAGTGGGGGGGTGCTGATATCGACTGGGAAGAAGGGTCTGGAATACTGTGAGGTTCATGAGGATCAGGCCACCATTCAAAGTGGCAGTGTGTGATTAGCAGGGAAGGGAAAGTGGTCGAGGACAGCAGAGGTCTGAGCAGTTTACAGAACTTCAGGAGGTCTGGCTAAAGTCTGACAGGGGCAGAGAGGCTATTCCAAATGGGAGTGCCAGCCCAGGCGATAGACCTGCCTCACACTCTCTGCTTGGAGAAGCCTTTGCCAGTCAAGGAGCTGGAGTTAGAGGAGTTTAAGGCTCCAGCAGGGGAGAATTTATCAGGGGAGTATTTAGGGGGAGGGAGTTGGAAATTGCGTGGTCCCAGGCCACAGAAGGCCTTGTGGATGATGCAGAGGGTCTTGAATTAGATCCCTGCAGCCACTGGGAGTCAGTGGAGAGATTTTAGGGTTGAAGAGATACAGTTTCTGGGCTTGAGGCCAAGGATAGGTCTTGCAGCCCTATTTTGGATTAGCTGGAGGGGGCGTAGAGAGGAAAGAGGGAGATTGAGGAAGAGGATGTTTTGAAATTTAAAGGATGCAAACTACACATTAGGTGAAATGGAGTCTTATAACCCTCTTATAACTCTAAACCAACTCCTAACCTTAGCCTAACCTCTATCCTAACCCTATACCAGACAGTTACAAGCCCAATAAACCCTCCTTAACTCCAACAATTACCCTAGAAGCACTACATGTTTGGCTACTTGTCAGTGTTTTATCTCTTCAGAGATATTTTCAACATGACTTTTTCACGCAATACATTTTTTGGGCTACATTTTCACTGGATACCCAAACTCTCCATTGTGATGTTATTCGACTTTGCATGTATGATCGCAATCAAGTCTGCACAGTTTGTACCACTGGATTCAAAGAAACCGTGCACCCTAATAGGGGTATTGCACATTTATACATAAGCTAATTTGATTAGATTCACCCATGGAGATTATCATTTATAGCAGTGGACCTCACTGTAATGAGCAAAGTGACGGTCCATGAGCAGTGATATTTGGTGATACAGCTCACCGTTCTTCTCCTTGACAAGTGGTATTGGCATACCGTTAATGATGACATATCCAGTGTTTTTGCTACTGTTCTTACCAAACAAAGTCTCTGATGCTACAAAATGTTTCACTATTTTTTTAGCCTGGATGGCCTGAATACATCAATCTTTCTTGCTATGACTTCTCCTTCTGAACTTTAAATATGGCGGTTTTCAGTGAAGAAGTATTGGTTGCAAAGACATGGGGGAGTCAGGTAATTTTTGGGAAACGGTTTGATGGTGGCAGCACATCAGAGGCTTGGCATGAGGCGCAGTGGAGAAGAGCTGCCAGTGAGCCCAATGGTGGTGGAGTGGTTTGCATATCTTGACCAGCTTCACCCCTGCTGACATATCATGGAGACGACTGAGAGCAGCTTTAAATTAGTATGAAATGCGTAAATATGAAACTTAAGTTTTCAAATATTTACTAACATCCAACAAACAGCAGATTGTCTTAGCAACAGCAGTACTTTCAGTCAGTTGTCACACTATGATTTTATGGGATATGACCGTTTTACCTAATGTGTAGTTTGCATCCTTTAAATGACAACATCATTCTTCCTTGCAGTTGACACTGCCACATCTACTACAGCAAGAAATACTTTGGGCATCATTATAAATTTGCCGGTCCACAAACAACGGTGCCGTTAAGTGTACCGGGACCGTTGTTCCCAGACCTCAACTACGGGTTTGCCTGCCGAAGCCGCTGTACCCAACAGGTCTGACCCTGCCATGCGCAGCGGCCATTGTAGGCAAGCTGTCACAGAAGCACCGGCACCATTAACAACAGTGCTGGTGCCTCCATGGTCCCCATTCCCATACAGTCCCATGGGACTCTATGGGAATGAGGATTTACAATTTGCCGGTGCCTGAATTCCTGGATCACCAGGGTTGTAATCCCCCAGTGTTACCAGGAAGTCAGGTACAGGTAAATCATTAGGGTTCATTAGGGGACTGGCAGCAACCTGCCTGTGGCACTAGCACGGATACCGCCGGACACGTAATGAGGCCCTTTGTGACCATTGATTATTATTCATCCGTTGTACAGAAATCTACTCTTCAGTCTTTAGAATGCCGTTTATGGTTGTAACTGTGAATGCTGCTGACCCTCCCCTTCAGCCCTCTCTTTGCCCTCTTCTGCCCCAACAAATCCCATTCCCTTTGAACATAATCTACAATGTGGGCCCAGGCCTAGCTGTGAATGCACCACCTGACCCTTTAACAACCCCAACCCAAATGCTTTGAATCAATTATTTTGTATTACAACATATTGCACCACACAACCCTATTAAGAAAATAATTGATTCACTAGGTGTCCAATATCATTCACTACAGTGGTCAAGAATGGTACAGAATGACAGCCTCCACTCTAGGTATGTACAGGGCCAGTAATGGCCCACAAGGCGATGTCTATTCACCGGCAGTTTACGTGTGTGCAAGGTGTGATAGGTATTCAGACAACAAAGCTTTGCCTGGTGTGCAAATGCACGTTGCCCAATCTTGCGTCCAGGCACAGCATTGCTAAGGAATAAATGTGCAGGTAAGAAAGACTGGTGGGGGCAGTGTGGCGGTTTGGGGATGTCATTTGGGTTGTGGGTTTTAGGGGTATGTGGTAGGAACTAAGGGTTGCAGTGCAGAAAAAAGGTGGTGGCATCAAGGGAAGGGGAACCGATGACTGGTCAAACATGGCAGTATCTTCCCACATGTACCCTTCCCCGGATGCAATGTGACAGTTCATATATACTGTAATGTATTTCATCAGTCTAATTTGCGACACAGCCGCTAAGGTTATTTTCCACTGTTTTTCCCTACCTCCTCTCTCTTGCTCCCTCAGGGTCAGTCGTTTCTCAAAAAAACAAGCTCAGGGTAGATCTCTGTCTTCAGCTGGGGCCTCCCTCTGGAACAGCCTCCCTGCCTCTCTAAACTTGAGGAGAACCATCTCCGGTTCCAGAAGCACCTCAAGACCTTCCTCTTTCCTTCTGCCTTCACTCGCCCTCTCCCCTGCTGATATGTTCTCTCTTGCACCGTGCACCTGGCCACCTTCTGTCCTCCTGGCCCAGGCACCTGCTAAACCTGACACCCTCCCGTACTGCCTCCGGGCCAACCCTTGCACTGGGGTATGTATCTGTACCCATACACCCCTCCCCTTTTTTCTTTCTGCACTTATCAGACCTCCCTGTCTGCTGCCTTAAACCTAGCACTTGCCGATTGATGGCTGCATTACCACTGTTTGTTGCCTTTACTATTTATGTATTTATGTATCTATTATTATTTATCTTTTTTTCCTTTGCTTCGCACTTTCCACTTCTCCCCCCTTCCATGCACTTTTCCCCTCCCCCTCTCCCATGCACTTACACGTTCCCAATGTCACTGAGCCTAGTAAGATTGTTGTTTTATTCTCCCCTATTCCCCTCCTTTGGCTTGTCATGCTCCGAAACACTTGTGCACGAGCGCATAGAAATAAAATATCAATATCAATATCAATGACTGCAACTGTGCCAGGTTTGGAGGAATCTGTGTGTGTGTGTGTGATCTAGGGCCTGTATGTACTTGGAGATACCCATCTAAAACTGTGCTCAACAAAATTACCTTTGCAAGGTTATACTTTGATGGCTGCTGTGTTCTCGGGGGGTATCTTCACTGCACCTCTTCTTCCCCTTCGTTCTGAGCTTTCTGATAAACGAGGAACTTGAATTTGAAATTGAAGATCAACCCGAGTAACCACCACCAGGTGGACAACTTTATATATAACACACAGTTTGTTGAATGTGGCTTTCTGATTCACAAAGAATTCATGGACCAAAAGGACCAAAAGGAAGAAAGAGGTGATGTGTTCTGTTCTTTTCAGTCCCATGATGATGCAAGCTCCGTTGTTCTTTGTTTTAGCAAGGTTGCCTTGAGTTCTTGCTGGGAGGCCACTGCAGACATCACTGAAATGGTGAAGGTGGAAAAGAACAACTGCAATGGCCAGGGCGATCTGCTGGGGCATCAGTGGAAGGATAAGGATGGGATAGAGCATGTCTATGTTCACCTTGTTTGCACATGGAAACATATTTCAGTTCACTTTACAAGGTGACTTTCAAGTTCAAAAATACAAGTATCATTGTTTGCGTATATCATGATAACATGTGGTTTATAGATATTGTGTTGCTATGTCTAAATACTAATCTATGCAATTCAGGGGCACCTTAGTTAAAACGCAATAGGGGCCATTTTATTGAAAAGGGTAAATAGCCCGTACACGCAAATAGGTAATCTCCATGAATTTCAGTTACGTGGACTGTGTAAATGCAGTCCTAATGCATGGAGAACCTTTTCGTTTTTCTTGCAATGAGCCCACAATAATTCACTCAAGATTGTGAGTATTGTTTATACACATGGTGCGATATTGAGTTGATAGTTGCGCAGTGCATTTATTTTTGTCACAAGATTCTGATGTTCAAGGCAGGCCAGCGACCGGCGCCCTCTATCACCCTGTTGGATATGCTCTTTAACCTGCCCCCACATTACCCTTTTGACATTTGTATGCTCAAATAAATCACTTTTTATTAATATTAACAATAGCAGAATGAGTTGAATCAAGCAATAGCATATCTTCATCCGTAGCAAACCAGCAAACAAATATGTAACCAATCCCACGCCCATTGTGGAGTGAAAATATAACAAGCATCGTACTACTTTCTTTAGCTTTTGGAATCTATTTGTAGATATTGTACTGCTATTGCAGAGAAATATGTTATGGTTCAAATAAACGTACTTATGGACAGGGATGTGGGGGATAGTAGAGCATCTAAAAAAATAATAATAAAGCTTAGTGAATCCATCATTCTCAAAAAACACCTCAGCCTGGGAAATTACAGTGTAGCAGCCAACCAGTAACCAGGCATCCTCCCCAAGGGTCACTCACATTACCTCTAATGATGGGCTATCCGGTCATGATATGTTGCATTCGTTATTCACCAAAACCAAACTCAATCTCCTCCTGGGAGGCAACAGTGTAGCAGCCAACCAGTAACCAGGCATCCTCCCCAAGGGTCACTCACATTACCTCTAATGATGGGCTATCCGGTCATGATATGTTGCATTCGTTATTCACCAAAACCAAACTCAATCTCCTCCTGGGAGGCAACAGTGTAGCAGCCAACCAGTAACCAGGCATCCTCCCCAAGGGTCACTCACATTACCTCTAATGATGGGCTATCCGGTCATGATATGTTGCATTCGTTATTCACCAAAACCAAACTCAATCTCCTCCTGGGAGGCAACAGTGTAGCAGCCAACCAGTAACCAGGCATCCTCACCAAGGGTCACTCACATTACCTCTAATGATGGGCTATCCGGTCATGATATGTTGCATTCGTTATTCACCAAAACCAAACTCAATCTCCTCCTGGGAGGCAACAGTGTAGCA
Source organism: Ambystoma mexicanum (assembly GCF_040938575.1). Lineage (NCBI taxonomy): Eukaryota > Metazoa > Chordata > Amphibia > Caudata > Ambystomatidae > Ambystoma > Ambystoma mexicanum. The sequence goes on along the minus strand of NC_090923.1, from coordinate 263,028,304 downwards.
GCCAACCAGTAACCAGGCATCCTCCCCAAGGGTCACTCACATTACCTCTAATGATGGGGTATCCGGTCATGATATGTTGCATTCGTTATTCACCAAAACCAAACTCAATCTCCTCCTGGGAGGCAACAGTGTAGCAGCCAACCAGTAACCAGGCATCCTCACCAAGGGTCACTCACATTACCTCTAATGATGGGCTATCCGGTCATGATATGTTGCATTCGTTATTCACCAAAACCAAACTCAATCTCCTCCTGGGAGGCAACAGTGTAGCAGCCAACCAGTAACCAGGCATCCTCCCCAAGGGTCACTCACATTACCTCTAATGATGGGCTATCCGGTCATGATATGTTGCATTCGTTATTCACCAAAACCAAACTCAATCTCCTCCTGGGAGGCAACAGTGTAGCAGCCAACCAGTAACCAGGCATCCTCCCCAAGGGTCACTCACATTACCTCTAATGATGGGCTATCCGGTCATGATATGTTGCATTCGTTATTCACCAAAACCAAACTCAATCTCCTCCTGGGAGGCAACAGTGTAGCAGCCAACCAGTAACCAGGCATCCTCACCAAGGGTCACTCACATTACCTCTAATGATGGGCTATCCGGTCATGATATGTTGCATTCGTTATTCACCAAAACCAAACTCAATCTCCTCCTGGGAGGCAACAGTGTAGCAGCCAACCAGTAACCAGGCATCCTCCCCAAGGGTCACTCACATTACCTCTAATGATGGGCTATCCGGTCATGATATGTTGCATTCGTTATTCACCAAAACCAAACTCAATCTCCTCCTGGGTGGCAACAGTGTAGCAGCCAACCAGTAACCAGGCATCCTCACCAAGGGTCACTCACATTACCTCTAATGATGGGGTATCCGGTCATGATATGTTGCATTCGTTATTCACCAAAACCAAACTCAATCTCCTCCTGGGAGGCAACAGTGTAGCAGCCAACCAGTAACCAGGCATCCTCACCAAGGGTCACTCACATTACCTCTAATGATGGGGTATCCGGTCCATGATATGTTGCATTCGTTATTCACCAAAACCAAACTCAATCTCCTCCTGGGAGACAACAGTGTAGCAGCCAACCAGTAACCAGGCATCCTTCCCAAGAGTCATTCACATTACCTCTAATGATGGGGTATCCGGTCCATGATATGTTGCATTCGTTATTCACCAAAACCAAACTCAATCTCCTCCTGGGAGACAACAGTGTAGCAGCCAACCAGTAACCAGGCATCCTCCCCAAGAGTCACTCACATTACCTCTAATGATGGGGTATCCGGTCATGATATGTTGCATTCGTTATTCACCAAAACCAAACTCAATCTCCTCCTGGGAGACAACAGTGTAGCAGCCAACCAGTAACCAGGCATCCTTCCCAAGAGTCACTCACATTACCTCTAATGATGGGGTATCCGGTCATGATATGTTGCATTCATTATTCACCAAAACCAAACTCAATCTCCTCCTGGGAGACAACAGTGTAGCAGCCAACCAGTAACCAGGCATCCTCCCCAGGAGTCACTCACATGACCTCTAATTTTGTGGTATTCCGTCCATGACTATTATGTTGCATTCCTTAGTCAGCAAAAGTGTTTGAATACCTCTAGTGAGCTAAAACAAGATCGTACAACGTTCTGTGTTGCATTCGTTACTCCCCACAACCAAACTCAATCTCCCCATGGGAGACTACAGTGTTGCAGCCTTCCGTAACCAGGCACCCTCCCCAAGGGTCACTCACATTTCCTCTAATTTTCAGCTATCTGCTCAGTGCTATCTGCAATTATGTTGCATTCGTTATTCACCAAAGGTGTGAAAGAACTTCTATTGAGCTAAAACAAGAATGTACAACTTTCTATATGGGAACCACTGCATAGAACAGGTACATTTGACCATGTTTATTATCGGTAGAATTAATCTCAAACATCTGTCGTATGTTACATTCATGTTTGGATGTACATATCTGTTCAATGAATGCAGGCATTTGTTTCGTGCTCTGTAAATGTGACAGATACACTGGTAATTATGTAGGATATTTGCCATTAGTGCCATGATATGATATGATAGGTTATTTAAAATGTGCTTAATACCCAGAGGTTTCTAAGCGCGGACCCTGGGATCAAACCTGTGGTGCTCCATGTCATCTTGCTTCGAAGGCGAGCGTGTTGCCCCAGAGCTATCCTCCCATCAGTTTGGTGTGATGATGTCCCCAGCAGTGAGACCCACTAGTTGTGGAATACTGACTGCCTCAAAAGGCAGGAAGATGGCCACAAAGCAAGACGATGCAAAAACAGGATATTTACAATGAGGAGCAACCATGTTCAGTATACACTACACACAATTGAATTATTGGGCTAAAAAGAATGGTGCATTTAGAGCTGGACCATTCTGGGCAGGAGAAAGAACATGAAAGAACATGAAAGAGAAGGAACGTTTCAGAGAAACACTTTGATCCAGGGAAGAAAGTAGAGGTAGCAGCAGTGAAACCAATGCATCATTATGATGGAAAGGCAGTAAGAGAGCCTAGTGCTATCCAAGATGGCGGAGGACCAGAGAGAGAGAGAGCGTCAATAGGGGTAGTGGTTAGAGGGTAAGAGTAGGACCGCACTTCTCCACTGAATCTCCCCAACGTGCACCAGAACATACTGAAAGCACCAGCCTTGTGCTAAGCTTAGAGGAAAGCTCCCACTGCTGTATCAGAATAGAACCCAAGTTGAGCGCCCTGAAGTCTGCAGTCATGAGATCTCAGGATGCACCTGTCCTCCCAAGATACATGGGTTGCAGCTGGAGGAAGCCTGCCACGTGTAAACCCAGAAGGCCCCCTCCGCCAGAGTCTAAGCCATGCTCAGGGGAGATGCTATGGGTGTTGTCAGTGAGACCACAATGCATGGAAGTGCACAATCTTACTCCAACCGCACACATAAGACCTACCATAGCATAAATTGGCACCCTTGGCTTAACAACAAGAAGTACCCCATCCAAGGGAAACAACCTGGTCTGCTGATCCACTCCAAAGGTAACAAGTCAAAAATCATCTTTCTGTGAAATATATTCCATAATGAGCAGGCATGTACATCCTTAGGGGGAATCCCATGCGTGTAGTAAATTAGCAGTACCTCACCATAGACAGTTAGAATTGTATAATTGAGGTGAGCTGGGCACACTAGCGTTGAGTGCCCAGTCCTGGTCTGTGAGAGAGAGGAGTAGAATAGTCTGCCAGCATTGGTCCATGTGCAGACCTTAAAGAAAAGAGTCGAAATATAAGTCCACAAATTTGCCAGATGGCAGAGGGAGTGTGTGTTGGGTTGGTGAAGACAGGAAACTGAATGTCTCAATCAAGGCGAAACGGAAGCCCCTATTCAGGAAATGGTTGTCTCTCTAACCTGAGCAAAGTCACCTGTGCTATCCCTAGAGTAATCTAAAGCCCTGGCACAAGAGTGACTTGAAGTCCCAGCACAATAGAAGGAGGACGTCTGACCCTTGTAGGAAGATGAAGCCATAATACATGCTGAGGCAGAAATCTGATTAAAAAGAATGGCTCAAGCCATTACTCAAGAGAAATCTAAACCCTTGCTTAGCAGGCAGCCAAAACCACCAGAGAGAAAGCTTAAGCTCTGGCCTTCCTGAGTACCAAGTCCTGGACTGAACAGGAAACAGGGGCACTTAAGAAGAAGAATCCAGAGGCCTCCCTTGAGACAAAGTTGGTGCATGGACCAGGGAACAAGCAGCAAGTCCAGTAAAGATGCTCATGGTCACAAAAGAGTGAAATTATGCTCCAGACAAAGAAGCAAAATAAGAGAAGCTCTAGAAACCCCAAAGAAGACTGAAATAGATGAGTGCTAGAGTTGTCAATAGAGAGACAGATTTGCAGATCCCAAACAAGAGGAAGATGAGGTCCCAGACCCAGACAATAGCAACACCGTGGAGAAAGAGGAGTGGACCAAAGAGGACAAAATTAGGGTTAGTTTTTATCGGGACCTTGATCATGATCAGAGGGCTTCCAGGATACAGTTAAAGGGAACACAGAGTCTTAAACTCCTTTCAGCTCCTCCCACAGTGCACTAAGCCTGCCAGCGACTGTGGCACTTGGGTGGTAACCCCGGGTTTCCCTCCACTAATGGAGTATGGTTGCCTTGGAGATTTCCCTGCTCCCATGGTTCTCCTACATATCCCCATTTGACAATCATACTGGAGGAGCTAACAGCATTATCCCCTCATTCGACTATTCCCATCAAATAGGGGGAGGGTGGTTACAAGGGAGGCGATATATGATGAAGTCCCTTGCACTTTGGTAGGGAACAGCCACAGGCATATATCTAAGACCTTTTATCATTGCCTCTTGGAACACTAAGGACCCCGTGGACAAGGCAGAAACCCCATTATTAGTTCAGTCCCAAGCATTTCCATGCCATATGTAATAACTCCTAAGACGCACCCAATGTAAGAGATGTCAATAACCCGAATGAATACATTGAACGTATAACACATTATAGCATGAGATTGTTTCTCTCACAATTGCATATTGTGAGAGAAACTATCCAACATTACTTCATTCACAGCTTTCTTGGAGGCCAAATCAGATATCTGCAACAATGGACCCACCTTCTATGAGTAAGCAGAAATAACCTTGAAACAATCCGCCATGGACGAAAGAGTAACACATGACATTTTCAGAAGTCTTTTTCTGATCCCCCAGATGTGTAATAGGTTATGGAGAGATATTATTTGAAGTACAACTCACACTGGTTTTTAGAGACATCTTGGTTTATGCTTCACCTGTGCAGTTTGAGAGATAGAGATGTTTCAAAAATTACTTCCTTCATTATAGTCATACTATAAAAAAGCACCTGTACTTTGCCCAGGTTCTGTAGACAGACATGATAACACTCTCATCAATTGTTGAAAATCAATTATACTTTAGGTCGCTGTTCCAAGTTACTTATATATTAATGTGCATTGCACTCTTAAGTAAACTGCACAGAGAATGGGCACTTGTGGCTGGCTGACATACCCTGCAGCAGACGTAGAGGGGAGGAGAGAGTTGGTGTGCTGCAGCATACTGATACCTTCTGTATACTCTCTCCACGTGTCGCCTCACCCTGGCACGGTGCAGTGCAATATGGTGCATTGTGGTGCAAATATCTCAGAAATGGTGAATCCTAGCGCACTGAAGCATGGTTTTGGGGTCCCATTGGGACCTTAAGTTTGATCCTCATGTTGAGATACATAACATGAGATTTGTGTGATCCTTTGATGACCACATTGATGTTTCGCCAATTTCAGGCAACCAGCTCATCTGTGAATGGGCTGAAATCCAGACAAAGGGGTGGGGTGTCCAACTGTTATGTCATCCGTAAGGTCCAGAGGGTCCTAGCAGGTAACTATGCAAAATATGGTGCAAATTGGTGGAATAGTGTGGAATTGAATATGGAACAAACTAACAAGATTTTTGACTTTATATACATAGATGTATAAAGCCCAATAATGTGCATTGCATACAGTCCTATGGATCGTGACACCCTGTATTATAACCACACATGTTGATAAGATTAATACTGTATATCAGTGGCTCCAGCAATTATGAGAAAAACGTCCACTGTAATAGAAAACATTTCCTGACTGGCTGCAATTGCAGAACGGTATCCTGTCCAAAACAGCACATACTCGAACTTATGCATGATGGAGGTGTGAGTGGTGGAACATTTACACCGAAGACTGATGAGGAGAGTCCACACTCAGTATTGGTCTATTGGGGTGTCCCACACATTTTCACTGTTTTCTACTATACAAAGCTGCCTCATGGGATTCTGGTCATGCTAAATGTAAGTTGCGTTTCCTACAAAAATACTAGCTAATTTATAGCCTAATGTAATACATATATTAGTGTCTGATAGAAGGAAATAAACAATGTCATATATAGTCGAGAGTTGTTGTTTCTAAAATTCTCATTTGAATTTTATAGACCAAACATAAACATAGGTATCTCCTTGTTAAACTGATTGGGCCCCATTACAAGTTTTCCGGTCCGGGCACTACGGTACCGATTAGATTGCCGGTACCGTAGTTCCCGGACCGGCAAACTACAAGTTGTGCTTGCGGGTGCCTTTCTGCCCACCAGGTCTGACCTGGCAGGCAGAGCGGCACCCGCGAGCACAGCATGTCAGATGCACCGGAATCATTCTGAATGGTGTCGGTGCATCCAACCTCCCCATTCCCATTGAGCCCTATGGGGCTCAAATGGAAATGGGGAGTATTTTTTTCCAGCACCCGAAAATGGGCGGAGTTGACTAGAATGCACCGGTAATTGCCCATTCGCGGGCGCCAGAAATGTTCTGAAGTTTGGTGCCAGCCTGCCGGTTTTACTGGTAAGCTTACCGCCAAACCTATAATGAGGCCCATTGTCTACAAAAGCAAATGTGATAATGCATCCTCTTTATCACATTTGGGCAAACAATGCTTTATGTGCCCATTGCCTTCATTAGCGACCATTTTCCATGGCATGATCATGATGCACTTAACTGCATATTCTGACTTTTTAGTTAATGTGTGCGACATATCTATTGTAATACGTTTCCCAGCAAATGATTTTCCGCGTGTACAAGTACAAAGTGGCAATGCTGGCTAAGCACTGAGATCTGTGTGTATTCAGCAGATCAGTCATTTTAATCAGGGTAGCGCTTCTAGGTTACTCATCATTCTTGCAGCAATAAAGTTTGGTTCATTGAGTTGTGTAGTTGGGGCGGGGTATCTGTTGTATAGAGAACTTTGAGGTCATCGTGATTAAGTGTCATATAAAACAGCAATTATCTTTATATAAACTCCAATAAACATAAAGAGTGTTTAAGGAGTTGCTCATCTGGCTGTTCTTATTCATGATGGTTTCATCAATTGTTCTTTTAGCTCGATGGATTGCCTCCATTTTATGAGCATTTCTAGGCGTGCACGTGCTTCTGTGCTCACTAGACAACAGGTTGTTAAGAAAGCAGCCCTCGGACTGGTTCTGGTTCGATGTGAAATTGACCCCCGAGAAAAGTCGCCAGGGGGGGTGATGGATTTTGCAGCACCCCTAAAAGCCTTCCCCACATGTTCTAGGATGGGTACAATTTTCCATTCTAACTCCAGCCCGAGAATATTTGGGAAAGTGCATAATTTTCGTGGGAGTGCAATTCGGGGAAATATTGCACCCTGGTGACCTTTTCCCAGACGACTTAATCATTGGATACCCTGGTACTCAGACGTAAGCACTTGGATAATTTTGTTTTCCTCTGAAATCTTTCCACTAGCTTTGATGTCACAGGTATTTTAAGTTTAGGATTAGGTAATTGTTAGGAAGAGTCCCTCAGCAGCTTTGCTGGAATTCTAGGATTTATTTTTTTCGCCTTGTAAGAGTGTGAGCTTTTTTTCCCACTCTTACATGTGTTTTGCTGTGTGTTTTAAATGTTTGTGTTCATAGACTGTGTCGTCTCACAGGCATCATCTTTTTACTGTGTGTCACACAGCACCTTTAGTACAGTGGCACAGGGGTGTTTTTTAGGCTTCCCACTTTAATTTCCATTTTCTCGGACTGACTACTGTCTCCCAGAACATGTAAAGTTGCCATTGACTTTACTAGTCTTTTTAAAGTTACAGACCCAGTACAAACTATCTTCCATAGAGTACTGGAAAGTGTTAATAGTTAAACATTTGTGTCTGTTTCTCATGGAACATTATTTAATTCCCCTTTCTCTAAGATTTGGCTGGTGTCGGTGGTATCTACCATTTTTCCTACAGCGGACTATGATAATAGCCTTGGTACTGTTAGAGGCTATGGTGGTAGCCTTGAAATTTAACCCGCTGGACCCCTTTTAATTTTATTTGGTTCCGGTTGGGTTTATTCGCCATTTATTTATGTAAAGGTCTTTCTCTTGTTTTACTCTGTGCGCCAAACCAGGTTTGGTTCCTTTGTTCACCGTCCTTTGGCGGGCTTCTACACAGAAGCCCTCCTTAAGCGCCTGAGTGTCTGGGTGGACAGGATGTGAGGGAGGGGTTTGAGGCTCCCTGCACAGGGTCTCCTTAGAGACCAAAGTCACACTCTAGTTTGATTGGCTAGGTGACTGTCCTGCCAGGAAATCCACCCTGCTGTGTGATCGACAGCCAGGCTGTGTGAATGGGGGAAAACTGCCTAAAAAGCAGGTCTCTGGGACTTGGAAGGCAGAGTTGCCACTGGATCGAGAGAACCGAAGAGAAGCAGAAGGAAGAGAACTACGGCAACTACTGAACCTCAGGTGAAGCCCTGCTGTGGGTTCGAATCGCCTGAAACTTCAACGACAGGGAAGATCTGCAAGGAATCTTCTCCCCTTGAGCTTGTGGGGCCAACCAGTTCACCAAAAACCAAGCAAAGCCTCCCTCTCCTGGTCGAATTCGCTGTACATCGCTGCAGTGAACCGGATAGCCAGGAGGACCGGACCCTGTTTGGGTTTTATGGAGCGCACCTTTCATTCGTCGCTTTGCTCTGCTGCTGGTTTCTTCCTTGGGCAGTGCAGGACCCTCTAGTCTTCCTCCTTCTTTTCAGTCTGACAGTCGCTTCAGGAACCGTGAGCCTGCAGGACCTGCCAGGAAGTTCTTCCTCAGCTACAGCATTCTTCTTCTACTAAGGTACTGTTCAAATCCAGTTGTTTGTTTGGTCCGACCGCGGTGAAAGTGTTTTTATATCATTCACTAATCTGAGCACTTGTCCTTCTCGACTCTTTAAAATACCTTTTCTTCCGACCAACTTCGTTTCGAACTCTTGGCAAAGACTTAACTGCAAACTACTCTGAACTGTGTGATCCTCTGCAAAGACACTGAACCATTAACATTGGCCCAGTGATATTGATTTGAATCCTAGTTGTAGTAAGCCTTTTCTAGATTGCCCTGCCTATTACTTGTTGGTGCTGCTTGATTTTGAATAACTTTGTATTTCCCTCCCTTTTTAAATTGCTCAAGTGCCATTTTGCTCACACTTCATTTTGAGCCTAACTTGTCCAGCATTGATTGGGTGTGGTGTAGTGTATTAAGATTCTGATTTTCTGCTGCTTTATATTAGTGAACTGTTTTAGAACTGATGGTGTAAATACATGTTTGTTCTTTTACTCAGAAACCTTTAATCAGTGTTTGTTTGAACCGTAGTAATTGCTGTCATTCGTGTAACTTATGATACTGCTCACTTTACTCTTGAGATAGGTCTGGCTGCTCTGCCATCACTACACTTTACTGTGTAGTACAGGCTTGTAGCAAAGGTGAATTTGTACTTGCGCTTGTAGTCTTAATTGTATGTGGTGTTCCCAAAGGATACTACATATGATTCTGCCTAACAGTAATTGTTTATGTATCTGTCTCACTTGAAAGACTCAACTTCTTGGCAAACCTATTCTGCAATCCATTGCACACTTGTATTTGTGTCATACTGCACTATGCTAATATGTGTGAACACAACGCAAAATCAGCAAGGTGTAGCTCCAGCCACCAGTGGTAAAAGAAAACTTCTAAGTAAATAAGAACATCCTTACAATTATATGTCCAGGTTTACTAACATATTATCCTAATGCAACCAGGAATGACACATGCATAATTATGAAGGGAACAATGTTGAATGTCCAGGCAAACTTTGTGGATTTGCATCCAGAGAATGGCATACAATAAACCACAATATGTGAATGTATGTAGAAATAAGGTTTACGTTTGAGCATTCTCTGAACAATGTCCAACATAGCCTTTTTTAACGTAGAAGGTAGTGTCAGTGAGCAGCATCATATCCATGGTTTTCTTGTACCAGCAACTGTAATGGTTAGCACATGCACCATTCACTAATGGATCAATACTGATGCTTGCACAATATGATCTACTAAAGGGCACTGATCACCAGCATGGTCACAATTCACTTTCAATTATTTCTAATGCTTGCAAACCTACCACCATGATTAATTCTTGCCCAGCTGAGCCAATTCATATTCAGGGGCTGGACATTAACCCATCTCCTGCATATTCAGGAAGAGGATGAGATTGCAGCACCTTTACTGCACACCCAGTATCTACACCACAATGTTCAAGTTCTGTTATTGAACAATATGTGCACATTTTTTAATTGTTGTGGATAATCACAAAGATTGATGTTTTTTGTAACAGAATCGGCCAAGACAATTAACACTTAGGAGGACTGTTAGGTTGTCTTTGGCATTGAGAGACTAGCCTGCCATGCTACTTGATCTTCTTCTGTTTGGACCGGTCTGCTTGTTGGCATTTTACCCAATTCCATCCTTCATGCTGATGAAGGGACCAGCCTAAGGCTTCTTGGGTTAAAAGCCTAGAGACAGAAATATATAGTCCAGTGGGGGGAAGAGATTTTTGGCAGGTTTCTTAGAAACTCAAAATTGACAATGAGTATAATTCAGCTAAAACTAGCCTTTGTTAAATGCTGTACTCCACTTATGTTTATGAGCTTGGGTCTGTCCGATGAGGATGCCTGATAGACATTTAATGAGGCACACTGCATTCTTTCACATTTGTTGGTATTGATGTGAGGAACTAAAACTTTTAGTGGGAGGTCCTCTGAAGGATTGATTTATGGCTAAAATTAGATCTGTTTATTCCACATTGTAATTAATATTACACTGTGACCCATGCTTAAAGCACTTGAGTCAGGGTATGATAGATGTTTTCTTCAAAGTCCTAATGGTGGCACAAAAATACATAGGACCTCATTATGAGTTCTGCAGTGTGGCAAAGAAATGGTGATAATGCAGTGGTAACATAGTGGTTACCACTGCAATACCACCAAATTACTGCACTGATAAAATACGGGTTTGGAGGTAAGGTGGAGGAAAACCTCCAGCAAAATGCTGAGGTAATTGTGCCACCTTACCACCAAGAAATCAACAATTTCGGTGGAATAACCACTTGTGAATTACCACCAGTGGAAATTTCTCCAAAATTGCAATGAATATGGACTCCATAAATAGGTACTAACACAGCCATACCACCACTTGTAATTTAGTGGTAATTCCACAAGACTTAGTTGTGCTAACAGTAAATCCATTTGGTGGTATATCACTGGATTTGCCACCAAAATACCTCCACACTTGAAATTAGGTCTATACTAACTTGTTGAAGGATGAATGCAAACTGTCAATGGAAATCTGTTCACAGGAATGGGGCGGTGTTTGAAAAGTTGATGCATAAGAACATGGTAGAGAGTTATGTCTTTTGTAGCATTGGAAGCGTTATGAAGACTATACCAAATGCTGTTGAGAAATTGAAATCATGCTGTTTATCAATTGTCCCTGTGCTTTACTTCTAATGTTAAGGATACCTCCCCCTCTCCCAATTTACTAAATTTCTCTCCCACAATTCAATGTGTATGTGTGTGTGTGTGTAATTGTACAAAGACAACATACATTGTTATAATGGTTTGTGTATGCCATTTTACCCAAAAAAATAATTTGTTATAATGGTGTACAGTGTTAAGATAATGTGGGCTGCAACCTGTTTCTTCTAACTTGTATCTACCACCTTAATTTTGCCTTGATGATTTTACTCTCGCTGTAATCCATCATCAATCAGGTTATGTTTTACTGTCTATGTTAATGGTTCTTGTTTTTCCTGAAAGAAAACTTTGATTAATAAAATAAAATATGAAACCATTTGCTTTTCATTGTGCAATGCTTTTGTGATCTGTGTGTTGAGTGAAGCCAACCAAAGGGGTTTTATTAAATTCTGCCCAATGTTCAATTATTGTGCTTTGCGGATCATAGAAAGTGGGTTGCTACAAGAGGGTACAAATAATCGCATGTGCATCATGATCTGCGAATTGGGGATTCCATATTGAATATTAGTCCCCAGCGCTGCAAATCCACGGGATCACTTCATGTGGTTTGGCTAGTTTCTGAGCCATACCACAGTGTAATCCCGAGGACGCACGTATGTGCTTTGTGTGCCGGGTACACTGTTGTTTCCCATTCATTACTACCAATCAAGTTTGCCCAAAATGGCACCCTGTTGCTCCGTAGTAATGAAGCAGCATGCACGTTCTAGTGTTCCTAGAATGAACGCATAATGCTGCAACACCTTTTCAAATGGAAAAATAAATGTCGCTTGAAAAGGTTTCGCTACTACATCAGTATCCTGGGGCTAGAAACCCTGGAATACTAATGGCCATAACCGCCTCGCCGGTGGGCTATTACCGCCTAAGGTAATGCCCCCGGGTCCCCTGTCACATCCCCCTGGGCCCACCCGGGTCCCCTGTCACAAGAGGTTTAAGGTAAAACCTCCTAGTGAAGGAGATGCAGCTAGCCACATCATAAGTTCAACGGCCCAAGCACACCCACAAAGGGCGATACCCTCACACACATCCTTCTATGAAAATGAAGGGGATGTATTCTCTGGGAGTGTCAATAGAGAATTTTGGCCAATGAAAAAGTGAGAGGACACTATGGGCCTCATTACGACTTTAGAGGTATCCATGGCGCTATTGGCGCCATGGCTGCCTCCAAAATCGGGTATGGGTTCCCTGAATGGGGAATTACCGGGCCATTCTGAGTTCAGAGGGCCCGGTAATTCCTCCTTCAGGGAACCCGGGCCCGGACCTTCCCCATTCCCATTGAGCCCTTATAGGGCTCAATGGGAATGGGTGCGGGAGCTAACAACAGGCCGATTACGACCGGCCCATTGTTAGCTCCCTGGTACCCTCGCGGGACCCGCTCTGGACATCTGGTAAAGCCAGACGTCTAGAGCAGGTCCCGCGAGGGGACCTCGTAATCATGCGGAGTGGGTTTAATGGCGTCGGCACCATTATCGGCGCCGTTAAACCCATTCCGCACATCTTGTAATGAGGCCCTATGACTTATTATGGAAATAATGTCAATTATAAAAAAAGGACACACACACAGAGTGAGAAAGAACTTCCATTTTGGAAGCTGCCAAGAAGAGGAACCCTGGTTCACAGCTAAGCTTAGAAAATACCTGAAAGCTCTTTCCTAGGGAATGGAGAAAGGGACCAGACAGCTTACTGTGAATTCATTTGGGGACCCCTGGGGCTCTTTGATGGCTATGCTCCTTGAATAATAGTGCAAAAGTGAGTATGAAAAACCCCCTATGTAATTGGACATAGGCCATCTAGAACCATTTCTACGGTGACTTCCACTAGGGGGGACCATTCTAAATAGAATGAAGAAACATTTAAGGTGGGCACTGCACTTTGCTTCCTCATTGTATTCAGAACCAAGCCATATGTATTTTAGCATACAATATTTATGTGCAGATAAAGCAAAGCGTTTTGTAAATCCAAAGTGAACCAATTGAAATCTTGCAGGTCTTAGGGAAGAGTGCACAGTTCAACATCTCCAAGACTGATTGGAAATGTGTGACTTGTGAAAACCAGAGCTATTTAAAACAAGTATTGGGTAAGCCAATAGTTTTGTATTTTCTGCTGTTCTTTGCATTTTTCATTTATAGGCACCAGAGTGCAAGGAGAGACCGCCAAGTTTGAAGGTGTACAAGATAATGGAAAGGTGAATAGTGAAATGGAAGATGCCATTGAGAGATGTTGCTGCTATTGATGATGAGCAAGAGGAAATATGAGCAAGTCAAGTTCAGAATGGGAGGGTAAGATAACAAGCAAGGGAGTGAGACACAGGATGAGACTTAAAAGATGTGAGCAAGGGTCAGAATTGAAGAAGAAGGAATATGGGGCAAGAAGGGATATCTTCAAGTGTGTCAGAGAGGGAGAGAAAGAGTGACATGAGGAATGATGTAAAGAGAGAGAGAGAGAGCAACAACACAATGTGAAAGCATTTAGCAGTTCAAAGTAAGAGAAATTGACAGAGCAGGGATAGAGAGTGAAATTAATGAGAATGAGCAATAGAGATAGCAACTTAGAGGCAGAGGGAGGGAAAGAGACAGAGAGAGAGAGTGAGAGAGAGAGAGAAATAGGAGAGAGATAGAGTGCATGGAGAGAAGGTGTGACAGCACATGGAGAGAAATAGTCCTTGCACAGCCAATACACAAATATCTGGTGCACTGAATGGCTGTTGAGACTATAGCTGGCTCTGAAATCTAGTTATATGGGACCAAGGTTGTGCCAAGGCGACAAGAATTCAATTCTATGTGACTGCATTGGTAGCCACCATTAAAGGAGTATGAGAATACACCGTTTGGTCCCTAAAGTCATTCAATCTGCCCCATTGTTAGGGTGTCTTTTTCATACAGTGTGAGTTTAATCTCTTAATCTTTTGTTAGGACTCTAAAGTGTGCTGTTAAGTCAAATTGAGATTAAATAGCTTTCCCAGGCTCATAGACCTTGAGTAAACAGTAAATCAGGCATTTAACCCATTCTGTAATTGAAGCACTTAACCACACATATTCTAAGCATAACTTGGTGCCCGTATTTACTTTTTGGATGTACTGGCCTAAAATGGTACTGTGTAATTGAGTTTACTTGCAAATGCACTAATTGCAGCAACCTGACAACATGTACATCCTTGAGGAAAAGTGTTAAGTTAATCACATTGAATTTAAAATGTAGCTTTATTTTTCACCTCCTAAAAGGAAAGCTGTAAGTCCCAGATTGCTAAATAACGAAAGCCTGAAAAATCATTTAATGCCACCTTACTTTCAACACTTTTTGACAATCACTTAAAGAAGCTGTGTGATAAAGTAAGTTGGTTTTGGAGATTCTTTGTCGATAAACTCCAGCTCATTGTTCGGTATGATGTTAAGAATATTTGACCATGGACATGAAGCAAACCTTTGCATGTCAAGCTAGTAGACATCATGGGTATAGACATACCTTTGAAAGAGGGATTTATTCTGTTACTTACTGTCAAGGGTTTTGACCCATGTTGAATCCTTAGACTGGGTGGATGTGGGGATGAGCTGTCGCCGCCCATTATTCTATCCCAGAACAAACTAAATCAATAGACTGAGTGGATGTGGGGATGAGCTATCGCCGCCCACATTCACGCCAGAATCCAGGAGAACTGCGCAGTTGGCACAAGACCACTCCAAAGATACAACCTTCTTGTGGGGGGTTCCACATCACCACTCTACTGTAAGGATGCCATCAAAACAATGTTAAGCAAGGGTCCTATACTATCAAGCAAAAGACCACTCTATTGAAATGCAGTAATTCAAGACAGATCCGAAAAATGGATGCAATACTGGTACTCACCACTATCAGAGAGCCGGCGTTTTAAAACCACCAGACTTTTGTGTAAAACTGAACAGAGGAACCCAAACCAGGCCAAGGAAAGACTTGCTAAGGTGGATACAATGTAAAACTATATTCTGAAATGACTTGAAGGAAGTAATTATTTAATGTATATGTAAAAATTGTAAGTTTGATTTAAACTGGGAACTAAAGTGACATTTAGCTGAATTCTGCCTGACAACTACCCCCGACAGGAGAAACCTGCTCAGCCACTCTTCCCAGGCCTAGCTGCATTCTGCTACCCCACCAAAAGGAGTTGACACCTCTCTGATTAGATTAGATTAGGGGAGGGGCACCTGCAGGAGGTTGCACAAAGCCTTGTCCTGGACTCAGGCAAATGTTATATTGGGGGGGCTGTAAAGCGGCTTCCTCTTGGGAGAAGTGGGAGGAGAAGTGCCTCTGGGAGCCACCCGAGCTGGAGGCGGGGGCAGACAGAAGCTTCCGCCATGTGCTTTGGAACCTAAACCACACCCATCTGGGCCAGAGCATAATTTTAAAAAGATAGATAACTCATAGTGCGGACTTGTCAGAATTATATAAGTAATATCATTATTCTTGTGATTTTTCTGTGCACGTTTTAAGAGGTGTTAGGACTCTGTGGTGTATGCTGGGGGGTTGCTAGCGGAAAATAGGGTCTTACTCCAAATGTCTGCATGTTAAAAATCTGACACTTCATCAATTAATGTCCATACTCCTTGCGCACATGTGTGTAATTCTTGGTAAATGTCCGATATTGGTAAACCAGTCAAAAAGTGCAAAATGTTGTCATTTTTGAATGCAAGCCCCCAGGAAGATCAGAGGCGTACAAGCATGGACCATAAGGAATATATAAGGTGTACATGTAATTTCAACAAATTGTGTATCTGGGAAATATGTATTTGGATCAGAAATAGATTTGTGGGGAAATTGACCAGGGGAGGATCCTCTGACCCATAAACAGACCTCATCACTCTGACTCACAACCCAATTCCCCCAATCATGGGAGAGGTGAGAATTGGGCCAATGACAAGTAGAGAAAGGCAGGCTCAGTTATGCAACACACACACCCACTTCCAAAACACATAAAAAGAGACTGCTGGGACAGGTAGAGACATTCAATTCCATTTGCTGCGGAGCGTGCTGACCGACGACTTCACATCCAGAGAACCAACACTTAGACTTCCAAGCTAAACAGAGACTACAGAACTTTGAACCAAGAAGGCCCACTGCAAGCAAAAGTATTTGTCAGCAGGCCTCAAAATCTTTTGCAAACTATTCCACAGCCGGGCGAGCTGTCTGAACTCTTTGCCAAGAACTTTTGCCAGTACCCAGAAAGCAGTGTTACATCCAGAATCCACTTGATCCGGACTGGAAAGCAGAGCAGTATCCAGAACCAGAGGCCGCTGTATCCAGAGAAGCTAGACCAGCAGAGCAGAGCTGACCCAGACGCTGTGAGCAGAACCGCACGAAGTCCAGCCCAGTTGACCAGATCCGTGACGAGGCCCATTCATTTCAAAATTAGGAGTGAATATCCGCCAGAACTGTGCAGAATCCAATCTCTTAGTTAAAATAATCTAATCCAAACTATTTTAACCTAATTAGAACAGCCTCCTAGAAATCGTGTCATCTGTCATTTTTAAAGCTGCACAACTGTCACCTGTCGATTCTGCAGCTGCAAGCTGTCACCTGTCATTTTGAGTTTTACTTTAAACCCGAAAATCTACCTTTATTAAATCGTCCGTATCTCTCGAACCGACTTCCTACTCCTTATACTTTTACCGCAATCGCGATTTACGCACTCGCGAAATTTACCGCGATTTGCGATTTGGCTCAATTTCTCCACTTGTCAAAATAGCAGCTCCATTCTTTCCTTTGTTAAAATCCGTTTGCAACCTGGTAATAACTCATAGAGCATTGCTAAAGTGAGCCTGAACTAATACCAACAAGCATCTCTCACTCACCCTGAATCTCTAGAGGGAATTAAAATCAGTTAGCACATTTTCCCATCCATTGCCATCACATTTAAAAGCATTTTGGGCCTGTGTTTCAAACTTCTACCTGTTTCCTCTAAGCTTGCTGGGGGGGAACTGAATTCCATATTGTATTTGATTGTATTCCTGAAGACTGTGTGTGTTACTTCCATCTCCTTACATTGCATATAGGGGGGGGGGGTGAATTGCCACCAGGGGAAAAGTGAACATATCTCTTGTGAAACCATATCAGTTTATTTCCTGTACTGCATTTATTCCACCTTGCATTTCCTTGAAACCATAAAGCATTTCAGCTACCTCATCCTCCATACTACTTCTAAGTAACCAAATCAGTTTACCAGTAGAACATTATCCATTGTTGATCACTGTCATATTTTAAGTGTGATATCCAATATTAATTTATTATAAAAGTGTGATAGATATATATTGTTATTTTTCTCAAATAAACCTTTTAAATTTGCAAAACAGACCTACTTCTTGGCTCAGTGGGGTCAGGGGGATTCTAAGAGAGGGGTGTTATATAAGGGTTGTCATCCAGAGTACATGAACTGGACCTAAAAATATATCAATAAGGGTTTCCCTCAGCATCCCAGACTAGGCATTGACTTAGCTGTAGTGTTGAAGTGAAGCCGCTTAACATTACGTTAACTGATTTTGAAGTAGGCAAATATTTACAAGAACACAGCTGATCAGTTCTGGTCTCTCAGTTGGATATATCCTGTCATGCAAAAGAAAGGCTTCGCTGCTGATCACAAAGGACATGCATTTGTGTGGCCTTTATTGTGCTCGATGCAGAGTCCCAATGCTATGTGTTTGTCTAACCCAGGATGTGAAAATGGCAGTGCTTGCTCATCCAAGCCGCTCTGCTGATTGTAAATTTAGAAAGAAAATTAACCCGGTCTCTATGTGTGAGCTTTTCAAGTAAAGAAACACACTTTGAACTTATTGTTTAACAGGCCCACCCCTGGATACCAAAGAATAAACAATTTGTATTGGTGTGCTGAGTGTCTGAAAATAGCCCAAAAACCACCAACAAACACACTCCATTAATTTCCTACACAAATGGTTTGAGTGGTACAATTGTGCAGTAAATAGCCCTCTATGGCAACCATGGATGGGAAGGAGTTGACAAAACAGACCGGTGAGAGGGGAGGAGGCAAAAGAAGGGTTACCATGCCAGTAGAGAATTCAGGCCTATACTTTCCTGTTGGAAGAACCATTGTAAGACACCTGCCCTTTGGTTTAAATTGCCCCGAGACACAGATTTGTTTTTTGATGCAGTGAGTTCATGCCTCCGCATTTCTGTGCTAGCACGACTTTTCACATAGGTGGCACTAGCACCACCATATGTACTAAAAACAAAAGCTATCTTGGGAAAGAAAGGGAGCTCAGCTGTGTTATTTCCATTGAAATGATGCACTTCCAAATGAATGCTAAATGTTCACCAATGATCTCATATAGCAGTAAGAGGCCACTTAACTAAAAACACCCAGATACCTTAAGGGGATTTGAGGTTGTCCTTTCAGAAAGTAAGAATATGGGGTGGATATGTAGAGGTGTGGGATGTATTTACCCATGCATCCGAGCCCTACCTCAAAACTGTGCAGTACTGACATGAAAACATCATGATGGCCAGAGCTTCCCAGAAAATGCACAGGGAAATGCAGGAAGAATAGGCTGCCACCCATTTTTGCCGATGTTATGGGCACAGAAGGACACTGCCTAAAACCACCATTGGACTACCCGCACAGTAGTCTGAAACCATTGGGAATGGCAATGCTGATTGCCAAATGCAACCTAGAATTGTGGGGAATTCATTCTTCAATCCCAAAAATGGGTGCAGTACCAGTACTCACCACTATCCAAAAGCCGGCGTTTTAAAACCACCCTGTGTTCCTCTGAAGGCAAGCCAAAGTGTCTATTTTAAACATTGCAACATGTGCAAAATATTCACTGAACACCAGCAGACATTTGGCAGAATGAGGTTTTGTGTGCTTACAAAATCTGGGAAATGAAGAGCCCAAAACAGTGCTTATAACAAAACTGCTATGGAGTCAGCAGTTTAAGTTGCACTGGGTTAAAGACACTAAAATCGAAAATGTTTAGATTAAATGAGTAACCATGTTTGGTGTCACATGCCTTTGTAACTGTTGAAATGCCATAGTTTTGCACTTAGAACCAGCATTCTAGCTGCATATGTAAAAATGTTTAGTTTTATTTGAATGCAGGAACTGGGGAACAAAAAGTGACATTTTATCTGAAACCTGGCTTAAGGAACTGAATTCTGCCTGGCAACTACCCCCATCAGGAGTGAAACTTGAGTCACAGCTGTGTTCCCAGGCCTAGCTGCCCTTTTGCTGCTCACACTAAGGATATGCCATCTATCTGATAATTGAATTACCTGTGCTCTGCAGGAAAGTGAACAAAGCCCTGTCCTGGCTCAGGCAAAGGTTTTATTGGCAGGAGTCGTAAATGGTCGTAAAAAGTGGCTTCCTCCTGAGGAAAGGGGAGGAGCACTGCCTGTGAGAGCAAGCTGGCTTGGCAGAACTGGAAAAACCAGAAATTCAACCTTGTGCTGAGGGTAAACCACACCCCTTTGGAGCCAGAACATAACTTTAAAAAGATGAATAACTCATAGAGCGGACATGTGAAAATTTTATAAATGATACCATAATTCTTGTGATTTTTCTGCCCACAGTTTAAGAGGTTTTTAGAACCGGTGGTATGTTCAGGGGGGTGTTAGCGGAAAAGTGGATATTACTCTAAATGTATGCATGTTAAAAGTCTGAAACTTCATCAGTTAATGTCCATACTCCCTGCGCACATGTATGTAAAGTTGGGTCAATGTCAGAAATTGAAAAATCAGTTAAAAAGTCAATTATGTGCCATTTCTGAATGCAAGCTCTTAGAAACAGCAGATTTAGACAGAGACATGGCTAAATTCAGCCACACCATGTATATGTAATTTCAAGCAACTGTGTAACTGTGAAATATGTCTTTTATTATCAAATATAGAATGTGTGCAATCTGACAGAGGAGTGTCCTATCTGCAAGCCATAAAATGACATCCCTCTGACTCACAGTTCATTCCCCAATCAAATGATAAATGGAAGTTTGACCAATTAGAAGCTGAGAGAGAGGTAGGGTCAGTGATGCTAGAACACACCCACATTCTAAACACATAAAAGCAGACAGACAGGACAGATAGGGACCTTCAATTCCATTTGCTGCAACGCACTCTGCCGGACCATACAACATCCAGAGATCCAGACTTCAAATTCATCAAACCTCCAGAGAGCCAAACTAGAGACTTCAATCTATCCAGAACTAAGAGACCAGACCAGAGAGAAAGCAGTGCTGTACCCAGAGAGACCCAGACCAGCAGAGAGAGCTGACCCAGATCGCTGTGAAGTGCAGAGGCCAGACCAGACCAGACCAGAGTCCAGTTTAAAACCCTGACCAGATCCGTGACGAGGCCCATTTCACTCAAGAATATAGTGTGAGTACCTAGAAAACTGTGTAGAACCAATCTCTTAGTTTAAATTCATATAATTCAATCCTATTTTAATCTAAGTAGAACTGTCTCCTAACTGTCACCTGTCATTTGTAAAGCTGTCACTTGTCATTTCCTAGTTGCAAGCTGCACTTGTCTTTTTGAACTTTAAAATTTCAAATCTGAAAAACGACCTTTATTTAATCGCTCATATCTCCGCAACCGTTTGTGCTAGAGACTTGCAGTAACTTTCATTTGGAAGATGAGATCCTAGGCTTTCGTAGGACCCCAAAACGATAGAGATACTCCTTGTGGTTCCTCTGTAATAGCGCTCGGCGCATCCGCGAATTTTGCCGCGATTTGCAAATTTCTTCACATGTAAAAACTGCTGCTGCTTGCCTTCCATTTGCCAGAAATTCGTTTAACCTGCTAACTATCCCTGCATCATTGCTAGTGTGAGCCTGGACTAATATTAACTAGATACCACTCACCCTGAACCTCTGAAAGGGAATTAAAAGCATTTCCAGCATATTTCTCATCCATTGCTAGCACATATCAAAGCATTTTGCCTGTGTTTTCAAATTTCTGTAGTGTAAGCTTGCTGGGGTGAACTGATTTACATTGATTGCATTTCTGAGAACTGTGTGTTTTCCTTCCATTTCCTTGCCTTGCATCAAGGGGGGGAGGGGATTGCCAGAGAAAAGTGATTACATTGTTTGGTTGAAATCATATTGAGTATTTTCTGTACTGCATTCATTGAATATTGCATCCACCTGAGCTTACATAAAGCATCCTCTACCACATTATACTTTTGTTCCTATTTACCAGTGTGCTACCGTATCCATTTCATGTCAACTCATTAGTGATTATAAGAAGTGTGCTAGTGCCAGATTCTCCGTTGTTGATCTTTATCATATCAGATTAAGTGTGCTATTCAATTATTAATTTATTATAAAGTGTGATATATATATTTTAAATTATCAAATAAACCTTTTAAACTTGCAAAACAGAACTACTTCTTGGCTCAGTGGGGTCAGGGGGATTCCAAGAGAGGGGTGTTATATAGGGGTAGTCATCCAGAACGCATGAACTGGACATAAAGATATATCAATAAGGGTTTTCATTCAGTATTATAGACTAGGCGTTGACTTAGCTGTAGTGTTGAATTGAATCCTCTTACAAATTGGGGGCTCGTCCGGGACGTTTGGGTTAGAATACCACTTGTGCAGCTTAATACAGTGTGCTAACTGACGGGATACATACATCCGGTCGGATCACCACGCTGCATTACGCTGTGAAGCATTCCTCAAAAGGGACACTCCAAGAAAAGTTCTGTTCTGCAAAAATAAAATACTAACTTCTGTAAGTCAGGACAGAGACCAATCTCTAGAATGACGACCTTAGTAGACATGAAAATAGCCAGAGAGCACCTCTTGCATAAGCTATTTGTGAGAGGTGAATGGACCGAACAGGGCCAGGATGCGTGGTGGCAGGCCATCACACAACAGGTCACTGAAACAGGGTCAGATATATATAGAGATCAGGGTCCCTTACATGTGGCCCTGAGTGAGCTATATATGGCTCCTAAAGCCAAAGAGGAACACAATAAGATTGCCAGGATAGCAGCATACCTGTACCTATACATGGGAGACATGCAGGATAGATGTGCTGAAAGCCAAAATCTGGCAAATAGGCAACAGATGGTGTTAGAGAAGGCCCAATCTGACCTGGTCTCTTCTGAGCAGAGGCTGCAGAGGAGCCAGGAGTCAGAAGATGATAGTAGGCAGCACATCATTAAAATAAAGAAGGATATGGATGTGCTGCAACAGGAAAAGGTAGAACAGGATACTAGATTTCTGGCCCTGCAGAAGGAGCACCAAGACAGTTTGGACTCCTTACTGCAGAGCCAGAAAAAGCTGGAGCAACAATTAGACTTTAACAGGGCATGCACGGAGCAGGTAGCCACCCTGCAAAGTCATCTAGATAGAGTGAAGGTAGAGAGCAACAAGCTGATCTTGAAAGACCTGGATACCCAGGCAGAGTTTGATGAGGAGCGCCAAAAAGCTGGTGCCCTTCAACGGCAAAGGGACGACCTGGCGGCACAAATGCAGGCTCTTAGTCAGGAAAGAGACGCCATAGGCCAGGAAGTCTGCCACTTAAAAAAGGAAATTGAAGAAAATCACCTGGCCCTCCAGGGGCTGGGTGATCTCCAAAAAGAAAACCAGAACTTGGTAGAGCACACCAGAAGGGTGGAAGATGCTCTAGCAAGAAAGGAGCAGGCCAATAGGGACATTGCCCAGGAGGTAAACCTCCTGCAGCAAAGACTGGCCCAGTTCTCCAGGACCAACCAGGAAGCACAGAGGGAGAATGAGGCCCTCTGTCAACACAATGATAGGCTCCAGCAACAGGTAGCGATGCAGGAGAAACTGATAGAGTCGAGTAAGGCCTTAACAGAGGAACTGAAGGCACAAATGCAGGCTCTTGCATTGCAACAGGGAGCAGGGGCGGATAGAGATGAGGTTCGCTGGGAAATGGAAACTCCGGAGCATAACCTCAGGAGCCCTAGTACCAGAGGCCCTCATACCTCTCAGTCCCTGGACTCTGCCACCCCCATGTCCCCTGGTGCACATGAGCACAGGGCCACAGGGATGGCAGATTACTATCCAGCTAAAAGTAGGGGGCTCATAGGCCAGTACCACTCAGGAATGGAGGGGTGGGCATCCGGGTATGGGCACCCAAGTACAGTACAGTTCAGTGGGGAACCCCAGGAGAGTAGGCCCATTAAGAGCATCCTGAAAACCTCTGCCCAGTTAGGTCAGTGGAGGGGGTACCCATCAAATCCTGGCAGCAAGGAGGAATCTGAAGACTCCTCTGAACTGCGCAGGACACAGGAGACCAGGTCCCCACATTCTGCCAGCCATTCCCAGGCTCGCAGAATCCGGGAAAACCTGGAAGATCAGACGGGAACCTCTGGGAGCAGTGCCTCTGAGTCCGAGGATGAATGGACAAGGGTTACCCGAACCAAAAAGGCCAAAAAGGCAAAAAGGGCCTTGCTTAAGGACCCCTTAAAGCAGATTAAGGCGATCAGGAGCGTCATCACGCCTTACCATAAGAACGCTAAGTATTCTGTTTGGGAGCACTTAGAGTTGTTTGAACAAATGATGGAGACTTTCCATTTGAAGGACAGCCAAAGCTGTATTCAATATGTAAAGTGGACATTCTCCCAGTATTACTCAAGTTTCTTTGCGGGGCTTTAGGATCAAAATCATTTAAGATGGTCCACATATAAGGCGGCCATCCTGAAACATTTTTCTGTTCACAGAAATCCTCAAGAGGCTCGCAAGGCAGCCTACAATTTGCAATGTGGGGAGGATCAGGCCCCACAAGAATTTGTGCAGGAGTTAAAGCGTGCTTTTGCACAGACCACAAGAAGGGTGCGCACAGATAGTAGAGAGTTCATAAATACGTTTTTCCATGCCTTGCCCAAATATATCATGACCCAGCTCGTGAGGGATTTTCACGAGAAAAGATCTTTAGACTGGGTCATTGAACAGGCTACCCGGATCTATGAGGTGCAGAAACCGGTAGATAGCAAAAGTAATGCCCAGAAAAACCCCAAAGCCAACAGCACCCCTGCTGCTGCCAAGGTGGCAGAGGTAAAGGTCACCCCCGTTTTGGATTTGGAGATGGGGGGGCCTAAAAACCTACCTGCACCTAATAATGCTAGGCCCAGAAGGTCCTCGGGCCAGTCACAGACAGGGAGCCAGGGAGGCAGCCCCACAAATGGGGTCCCTCGCTCTCCTGATTATGTAAGTCCCCGTTACAAGGGAAATCGACCCATCCTGGGTTATGTGTGGACTCCTCCAGCCCAAGGGGGGGGATCCAGCCAAGCACCTAACCCAGGGAACTTCCCTCCAAACTTCCCACAGGAGGGCAGAAATTTACCAAACCCTGGGCAGAACTTTTTCCCCAGATATCCTCCCGACTTTCAGCCCCAAAACCATCCATCCTTCTTTCCCCAATTCCCTGAGCCCAGACCACTGAATCCGGGAGAGGGGAGGCCAAGGGTGGAGGGGTACCCAAATCTTCCCAACCCGGGGTATTACCAGAGGAGGGACAGCTACCCTTCCCGGGATCAGCCCAGGGGAGAAAACAGGGCCCCGTATCAGCCTGAGCGGGTTTCCCAGTTAGAGCGCCAGGTTCAAAACATGGCGCGGGATCTGGGTCACATACTGAGGGCTCAGCAGAACCCTCAGATGGGCGTGCCGGCGCAGAACGCACCCAACTCTGGACCTGGTGCTCCAGAACAATGACGGGGGCAGCACCCCGATAACTCACCGGTTCCCAGGGAGGAGGCACAAAGGGAAGGGGGGTGTACAGCCTTGGAGGAAGCTTCCTTCCTCACTTGTAAACAGCCCCTGGAAACCCAGGAACCGGAAACGAAATCTCTTGCCCCTGAAAGTCTGCCTCCTAAGGAGCAGAGGGGGGGTAGGAGAAACAAAAGACCCAAACAGACTCAGTTTGAGGAGGAGGTACAGATCTTCCAATTTGAGGGAGAGGGATCCTCAGAGGATCCTGGGAAAAGGATCTTCTCCTTCAGAGAGGGGGGAACTCCTCCCAAAGAAAAATGGGTCCCTAGGGACGCAAATCCAGACTGGGGAGATGTGGAGACTGAGCTACCGCCGCCCACCATCTCATCCCAGAACCAACAGCAAGAAAATCCCCTGGTTCAAACCCATCCTGGTGACTGCCTCCAAAAAGGGGGGGGCGGCCCAGAACCGGAGCCAGGGGAACCCACAATGGCTCTGATCTCCAGTTGCCAAATGTTTCTTTCAGATTCCCAAGACTCTCCACAGAATTCTGCCCAAATCTCTTCGCTAGCAATGTCCAAAACCAGAAAGTTAGCCCACCAGTTGTCCAAAAATGTACATTATCTGTGCCCCCTTGAGGAGAAGGAGGGAAGATATTATGCCCCGGTACAAGTACAGGGGCAGGGTACAATTTCAGCACTGGTGGACACGGGATCTCAAGCCACCCTTCTGTCCAGAAGGGCCTTTGATGAACTGAATGCAGGAAGGGGAGAGAATTACCAAATTCCTCTCACCTCTCTTCCTGGACAACTGCAGAACTTTGACGGGAAGGAAATTCCCGTTGAGGGGACTGCAGACTTGGACATTAAGATCGGGCGACACAAGTTGAAACACCCGGTCATAGTAGTGACTCCAGAGGGCACCCCTTGTTTACTGGGGAATGACCTCCTGAGAAGGTTGTCACCCCTAATAGATTGTGTAAACAAGGTCCTCTGGACCCAGGCTAGCCGACCAATAAAATTAAAACAGAGTGTCAACCATGTTAGTTTAAACGGCACCTGCCACATGGTTGAACAAAAAACTGACCAAGTAGAATTTCACTTCCAGAACAACCAAATTCCAGACGTGACAGTCACAGCAGTAGGACAACAGACTGGTGATGGGGGGTCCTCTCTATTTCTGAAAATCAACCTTCCTTCCAGTCTAAAGTGGTATTCCACGCTGGAAGGAAACACTCTGAAATTCTATACCAATCCACAATCTGAAACTCCCACTCCTATAGTCCAGAAAGATGTGAAATCAGCTCAGAGCCTGGCTGATATTCAGCAAATTGGAGAGCAGTTGTTCATCCCTGTTCAGTTAAATGATGGGAAGGACTCTGTTCTCGCTCGAGTGTGTGTGAACAACGGTAAGAGCTTCATCAGCGAAGCCATGTTTCGCCAACTTCCAAAAGATCCAGCCATTCCCACCTTCAAACTGATAGACAAATGGGAAATGGACCTGGAAGCACCCAATTCAAAACATCTCCTGCCAAGCAGGTGTATGCTCAAAATCTCCATTGGCAACAAGAGCATAGTCCATAATTGTTGGGTCGTGCGAGACGTCACTGCCGCCTTTTACTTAGGCAGTGACATTCTCAATCGCTTTGCCATTAGTTTGGACCTAATAAACTTCAAAGCTTGGTCCCGATTAGCGGATAATCCCATGGGCTTTGATGATCCAGAAAAAGCATTTAGGTCAGCTCAATTGCTACCTTATGCAGTTGAAATTCAGGTTAAAGAGGAAGTCACCATCCCAGAAAGGACCCGACAATTCTCCCTGGAAGTGAAAGTTAAAAGGGGACAAGAGTTGAAAAACCCTGATGCTTACATACATCTAAATGCTTCTTTCCAACAGCAAGGGTTGGGGGTAAACCCAACTCCATTAGTCAACATAGAACATGACACCATTCTAATAGAGGTGGATAACAGCGACTTAAAGAGTATTACTCTAGCCGCAGGCACCATTATTGGAATGGCGGTTGATGACCGACATTTCTCCATTGATCTTGTAAATGAACTGTTAGGACCAATCCCCAAGGACTGTGTTGACAGTGACAGTGAGGACAATACAACACCAGACAGGATTTTCACCCGGCATGTGGGGAACTTCCTGGTGTACACTTCCTGCCCCTATGGTAAGGAAGATGTGACGTGTGACTTCAGGAGGGATGAGGTGATTTTCCAGGTACATGAGGGCTGCCTTTCCCACCTGAAGCCTCCGGTCCAAATCAGCACTCTGACCAGGGACTTCTCCACCCAGCTGGAGGAGGCCGCGGAAATAGCCAAACCAGAAGTCTTTCCAGGCTTCAGGCAGATGGTGGAAGAGGGAGTCAACCTAGCTGATGCCTGTGTGACTCTGGAACAAAAGCAAAAGTTGAAACAAGTTTTCTTGGATTTCCAAGATCTCTTTGCGGTAGACTCATATGACTGTGGTCGCACTGACATCCACACAACAACAATCCCCACGGACCCTGGCATGACTCCTGTGTTTGTGAAGCAATATCGCTTGCCTCTCGCATCAATGGAGTCCCTTACTGAAATAATTAAGAACCTTGAGTCCCGGGGAATAATCCGTCCAGTCCACAGCACCTTCAATAATCCGGTGCTGGGAATATTGAAGCCAAACG
Source organism: Ambystoma mexicanum (assembly GCF_040938575.1). Classification (NCBI taxonomy): domain Eukaryota; kingdom Metazoa; phylum Chordata; class Amphibia; order Caudata; family Ambystomatidae; genus Ambystoma; species Ambystoma mexicanum. The sequence goes on along the minus strand of NC_090923.1, from coordinate 263,000,634 downwards.
GCCAGTGGAGACTCTGTGCCGACCTTAGGGAGCTCAACAAACGGGTCCATACTTCCCGATGGCCTCTGCCCTACATTGACCAAGGGCTGGCCCAGATTCAGGGGTCACAGGTATTCACTGCAATAGACCTGACCAATGGATACTGGACCGTGCCTGTCAGCAGGGAGGACCAATACAAACTAGCTTTTACCTTTGGGGGCCAGCAGTACACATGGACCCGGACTCCCTTCGGATACCTCAACTCCGGCAATGAGTTCAACATTTTCCTACATAAGGCCATGCCCGACCTGGGTGCGAGGGGTAACCTGGCTTATGTAGATGATGTCCTCATCAAAAGTTCATCTGTGGAGGAACACATAGCGGAGATCCGTTATGTTCTGACACAGTTGAGGGCCGCCGGAGCAAAACTTTCCTTTCAGAAAGCACAGTGGTGTAGAACCCGTGTTCATTTCTTGGGGCATGAGATTACTCCTCATGGCCTCTGTCCCCAGGAAAAGAAAGTGGAAGCACTTCAGAAACTGAAAGACCCCACAACTCTGCGGGAACTAAGGAGCCTCCTTGGACTGACTAATTACAGCAGAAAGTTCATTGAGGGCTACGCAGAGATCACCAGACCCCTGATTCATCTCCTGAAGGGGGGGTCAAGTGGGAATGGGGTCCAGAACAAGCCAAGGCAGTAAAACAACTCAAAAGAAGCCTCTCACAAGCGCCTTGCCTAGCTTACCCTGTCAGAAACAAGGAGTTCTTCCTGGAGACAGGGTTCTCTAATACGTGCTTGACGGCCGTATTATACCAAAAGCATGACAAGGTCAATAAAGTAATCTCCTATGCGAGCAAAACTTTATCCTCTGTGGAGGAAAAATTCAACGATTGTGAGAAGGCACTCCTGGCAACGGTGTGGGCATTGAAGAATTACCGCCCGGTTATCCAGGGGGAACACATCATAGTGGAGACTCCACACCAGCCTCTGCAATATCTCCAAAGTGACAGAATCCGGGCCGGAAATGTGAGTAATTCCCGAATTACTTCCTGGATTCTGTCAATGCAAGGCTTTCCTGTGGAGGTCAGATATAGCCAAAACAAGAAGAGTCCCCTCGCGCAAGGTCTGGCTGACTTGCATGATTGTGCCAGAGAAAACTGTCTAGAGGACGAGAGTCTAAAAATAAAGGACAACACGGAGGCATACCTTAATTCCCCACACAAAGTCTTTGAAGAGGACAAGTGTGAGGGAATGCCCACAGTGTATGTGGATGGATGCTCTTACCATGTTGACAACGACGGGGAGAAAGAACTGGTGGCCGGCGTAGGGAATGCATGGGTGAATGAGTCCCCAGAACCCTCCGCTGGATACAAAATTGGTCCCCGAAGTAGTCAGGTGGCAGAATTGATGGCTGTGCATCAGGCCATCCTCACTGCTGTCCAGCATCAACTCCACGAACTGGTCATAATCACAGATTCGGATTATGTACGGAACGGGTTCGTGGAGCACCTGGTTAATTGGAAAACCAGAGGCATGTTATGTGCTAACAACAGACCCTTGAAACATGGGAAGTTGATCCAAAACATTGATGATCTGGTCACATCGAATGGGATGACCATCTATTGGAAAAAGATCAAGGGTCATTCCAAAGTAGAGGGACCAGACAAAACTGGAAATGACTTAGCTGATCAGTTGGCCAAAACCGGGGCCATCCAAAGGGATCTAATTGAGATTGAGTCCCTGTTGGGGGAAATCCAGGTCACTGCTATCACTAGGTCCCAGACAAATGCTCACAACGACCTTTCAATTGCACAATGGAGTAAGGAGACCCCTGATGCTGATTTGATTACAGCTCAGAAGGGGATCCAATAATTGGTAAATTTTACCAGCACCTTGAGGACCCTGAGAACTTTCCCCTGACGGATACCGATTACATTGGGAAAGAGGACCTAAGAGTGTTGATGAAATGTCCAAAAATGTTCCGAATCCAAGACGGTTTGTTGGTAAGGAAATCCAAAGCTGGCCACGATCAGTGGGTGGTTCCTACCTCATTCCGAAGCCTGATGTTAAGTCACGCCCATGATGCGGCCACCGCCGGTCATAGGGGGTTTCACACAACACGGGAAATCTTAAGAGAGGTTGCATACTGGCCACACATGGGGCAGGACCTCGACCAATACTTGAAGGGGTGTCTTGTGTGTGCACAATTTCAGCCATCATCCCTTACGCACCGGGCGCCTTTACAAAAGAGGGGAATGACACTGCCATGGTCAGATTTACAAATCGACTTTGTAGGCCCTGTGATTCGCTCGGCTAGGGGGAATAAGTACATGTTGACTGTGACATGCTTGTTTACCAAGTGGGTGGAATGTCTCCCAGCCCCAAATTGCAAGGCAGAAACTACAGCTGCCTTGATGATTAACCACATCTTTTCCCGTTTTGGTCTACCTCAAAGGATTGAGTCAGACAGGGGTAGCCACTTCACCAGTGAAGTAATGACAAAGATGTGGGAGATACTGGGGGTCAAGAGAAAGCTGCATATTGCTTATAGACCAGCTTCTTCTGGGGCAGTAGAGAGATATAACCGGACAAGTGTGAGCATATTAAAGAAGTTTGTGGCAGATTCTGGGCCAAGTTGGGATATCCGATTACCTCTGGTCCTAATGGCTATCAGATCTACCCCTTCATCTGCAACCAAAATGTCACCATTTGAGTTGATGACTGGGCGCAAGATGGTGCTTCCTCAGCATTTGCTCTACAGGACCCAAGAGCAGACACTGATAAATGCCTCCACTACTCATGAGTATGTGGAGAATTTAAGGAAACACCTTCAACATGCTTTTGCTTATGCTCAGCGGAATCTAGAAAGATCAGCTGATAGCATGAAGACCCACTATGACCTGAAAACTTCCAGGAAGGAATATCAGGTGGGAGACCGGGTCTATCTATACAACTTCCAAAGGAACCAGGCCAAGCAGCGCAAATTTTTGCCTACATTGAAAGGACCCTTTGAGATCATCGATAAGATCTCCCCTGTGGCCTACAAGATCCACATCCCCAAAGGCGGTTCGGAAGCGGGGGAAGACAAGTGGGTCCACATAAACCAGTTGAAATGTTGCCATCCCAGGCACACTCTGCAACAACTGGAGGAATCCTCTGGAATCCTAGCGGGTACTGTATCAGACTAATTCAGTTCCAATCATAAAACATACCACATCTAGTCTCTAACATACTGTGATTTGTATGAAACTGTCTCTTAGTCATACTGTTTTTTTTTCAAAATAAGAATGTAATGTTTCGTGATGATGAAATGCATATGCTGCCCCACTATCTCAACGGTGGTGGAAAAACGTCTATGAATAGGTATTGCCGCTCTTCCTTTGTCGTCCTAGGAGAAAGAAAACCTTGAGACGGGCCAAGGAGGACGATCCGGAGACCGGGAGCTGAGACGCAACGGGCTCGGGGTACCGCCCAATATTCCCATCAGGACCGGCGAGGAGAACCGATCGATCCGACCGGATGGAGGAAAAGATGCTGAACTGTGCCATCTATTGGAAGAAGATGAGGAAACATCCCAGATCTTGCGAGTCCCATCAGTGAAACCGAATGGCCATCGCAAGAGGGGGGCTTGTGGGATGTATTTACCCATACATCCGAGCCCTACCTCAAAACTGTGCAGTACTGACATGAAAACATCATGATGGCCAGAGCTTCCCAGAAAATGCACAGGGAAATGCAGGAAGAATAGGCTGCCACCCATTTTTGCCGATGTTATGGGCACAGAAGGACACTGCCTAAAACCACCATTGGACTACCCGCACAGTAGTCTGAAACCATTGGGAATGGCAATGCTGATTGCCAAATGCAACCTAGAATTGTGGGGAATTCATTCTTCAATCCCAAAAATGGGTGCAGTACCAGTACTCACCACTATCCAAAAGCCGGCGTTTTAAAACCACCCTGTGTTCCTCTGAAGGCAAGCCAAAGTGTCTATTTTAAACATTGCAACATGTGCAAAATATTCACTGAACACCAGCAGACATTTGGCAGAATGAGGTTTTGTGTGCTTACAAAATCTGGGAAATGAAGAGCCCAAAACAGTGCTTATAACAAAACTGCTATGGAGTCAGCAGTTTAAGTTGCACTGGGTTAAAGACACTAAAATCGAAAATGTTTAGATTAAATGAGTAACCATGTTTGGTGTCACATGCCTTTGTAACTGTTGAAATGCCATAGTTTTGCACTTAGAATCAGCATTCTAGCTGCATATGTAAAAATGTTTAGTTTTATTTGAATGCAGGAACTGGGGAACAAAAAGTGACATTTTATCTGAAACCTGGCTTAAGGAACTGAATTCTGCCTGGCAACTACCCCCATCAGGAGTGAAACTTGAGTCACAGCTGTGTTCCCAGGCCTAGCTGCCCTTTTGCTGCTCACACTAAGGATATGCCATCTATCTGATAATTGAATTACCTGTGCTCTGCAGGAAAGTGAACAAAGCCCTGTCCTGGCTCAGGCAAAGGTTTTATTGGCAGGAGTCGTAAATGGTCGTAAAAAGTGGCTTCCTCCTGAGGAAAGGGGAGGAGCACTGCCTGTGAGAGCAAGCTGGCTTGGCAGAACTGGAAAAACCAGAAATTCAACCTTGTGCTGAGGGTAAACCACACCCCTTTGGAGCCAGAACATAACTTTAAAAAGATGAATAACTCATAGAGCGGACATGTGAAAATTTTATAAATGATACCATAATTCTTGTGATTTTTCTGCCCACAGTTTAAGAGGTTTTTAGAACCGGTGGTATGTTCAGGGGGATGTTAGCGGAAAAGTGGATATTACTCTAAATGTATGCATGTTAAAAGTCTGAAACTTCATCAGTTAATGTCCATACTCCCTGCGCACATGTATGTAAAGTTGGGTCAATGTCAGAAATTGAAAAATCAGTTAAAAAGTCAATTATGTGCCATTTCTGAATGCAAGCTCTTAGAAACAGCAGATTTAGACAGAGACATGGCTAAATTCAGCCACACCATGTATATGTAATTTCAAGCAACTGTGTAACTGTGAAATATGTCTTTTATTATCAAATATAGAATGTGTGCAATCTGACAGAGGAGTGTCCTATCTGCAAGCCATAAAATGACATCCCTCTGACTCACAGTTCATTCCCCAATCAAATGATAAATAGAAGTTTGACCAATTAGAAGCTGAGAGAGAGGTAGGGTCAGTGATGCTAGAACACACCCACATTCTATACATAAAAGCAGACAGACAGGACAGATAGGGACCTTCAATTCCATTTGCTGCAACGCACTCTGCCGGACCATACAACATCCAGAGATCCAGACTTCAAATTCATCAAACCTCCAGAGAGCCAAACTAGAGACTTCAATCTATCCAGAACTAAGAGACCAGACCAGAGAGAAAGCAGTGCTGTACCCAGAGAGACCCAGACCAGCAGAGAGAGCTGACCCAGATCACTGTGAAGTGCAGAGGCCAGACCAGACCAGAGTCCAGTTTAAAACCCTGACCAGATCCGTGACGAGGCCCATTTCACTCAAGAATATAGTGTGAGTACCTAGAAAACTGTGTAGAACCAATCTCTTAGTTTAAATTCATATAATTCAATCCTATTTTAATCTAAGTAGAACTGTCTCCTAACTGTCACCTGTCATTTGTAAAGCTGTCACTTGTCATTTCCTAGTTGCAAGCTGCACTTGTCTTTTTGAACTTTAAAATTTCAAATCTGAAAAACTACCTTTATTTAATCGCTCATATCTCCGCAACCGTTTGTGCTAGAGACTTGCAGTAACTTTCATTTGGAAGATGAGATCCTAGGCTTTCCTAGGACCCCAAAACGATAGAGATGGTCCTTGTGGTTCCTCTGTAATAGCGCTCGGCGCATCCGCGAATTTTGCCGCGATTTGCAAATTTCTTCACATGTAAAAACTGCTGCTGCTTGCCTTCCATTTGCCAGAAATTCGTTTAACCTGCTAACTATCCCTGCATCATTGCTAGTGTGAGCCTGGACTAATATTAACTAGATACCACTCACCCTGAACCTCTGAAAGGGAATTAAAAGCATTTCCAGCATATTTCTCATCCATTGCTAGCACATATCAAAGCATTTTGCCTGTGTTTTCAAATTTCTGTAGTGTAAGCTTGCTGGGGTGAACTGATTTACATTGATTGCATTTCTGAGAACTGTGTGTTTTCCTTCCATTTCCTTGCCTTGCATCAAGGGGGGGAGGGGATTGCCAGAGAAAAGTGATTACATTGTTTGGTTGAAATCATATTGAGTATTTTCTGTACTGCATTCATTGAATATTGCATCCACCTGAGCTTACATAAAGCATCCTCTACCACATTATACTTTTGTTCCTATTTACCAGTGTGCTACCGTATCCATTTCATGTCAACTCATTAGTGATTATAAGAAGTGTGCTAGTGCCAGATTCTCCGTTGTTGATCTTTATCATATCAGATTAAGTGTGCTATTCAATTATTAATTTATTATAAAGTGTGATATATATATTTTAAATTATCAAATAAACCTTTTAAACTTGCAAAACAGAACTACTTCTTGGCTCAGTGGGGTCAGGGGGATTCCAAGAGAGGGGTGTTATATAGGGGTAGTCATCCAGAACGCATGAACTGGACATAAAGATATATCAATAAGGGTTTTCATTCAGTATTATAGACTAGGCGTTGACTTAGCTGTAGTGTTGAATTGAATCCTCTTACAGAGGGGAAAAATCAACTTTCTGTCTTTTCTAAATTGATAACACAGTACAATAGAACTATCATTCCAATTACAAGTATAAGTTAGAAAGCTTGAAAGCAACCACACCATATTGCACGTCATGAGAACATATTGCTAGTAGAATATATGTATGATATATATGGTGGAATGTATGTGGATCTAGGACATGTGACCTAGATCCACTTGCACCTGCTCACCAACTGCAAAGAAAAATAAGTTGAAGGGTTGCGTAAGTAGGGAAAAAGAGCAGCAAAACAGAAGGCCACCAACAGTTTAGCAGTGATTGACAGGTGGTAGGGGCTTATGTCACATGACCTACATCCACTTGCACCTGCTCACCAACTGCAAATGAAAAGAGGCTGGAGAGCTACGTAAGAAGTGAAAAAGAGTGGCAAAACAGAAGGGCACCAACAGTTTTGTAGTGATTGGGAGGTGGGCGGTGCTTAGGCCATGTGACCTAGAACCGCTTGCACCTGCTCACCAACATACTTGTCTTATTATGTTAATTCTGATTGGTGCTATTAGTTACTGTCTCCCAATCTCCTTTTCCACTGGAGTTCTGGGGCCTGTTTTCCTATCTTGTATGGGAAGAGCTATCTGTGGAAGCATGCAAGGCTCTATAGTGGAACTACAGTTGCTTTGACACAATCCCTTTGTACTACAGATAAGTAAAAGTAAGATTAAAGTTACAACCTAAAAATCAATTAAATTTTTAAGTTTAATGTGATCATCTACATACACTATATGTCTCAAACAAACTCAGCAATCAAAGATTCCTTTATCATATTCTGGCTCATAATCCTGATTTAATTGTCAAACTTCCAGAGTGAACCTGGTCAAACTTCTTCAGAAGTGATCTGCAGGCACTCGCAAATAACCTACTGAGAATCAGGTATGTTTGCAGGTTTACCGAATTTTTTCTTGCAGCCTGAATCTGCTTAAATGTTTTTTAAGAGCCGTAAATCTTCAAAGTTCAGGTAAGAACATAATGATTTATGGGTAACAAAAATATTTTAAAAGTTTCCAATGCTTCAGGAAGCCAGAGATAGGTTATGGGAAATTGCAGGGTCAATTTAGGCTGGGTGTGTGGGTTGAAAAGAACACACAGAGACTGCTGCCTATGTTATTATTATCTAATTAGACCAGCACAGTTTACTCTGCATTAAGATATTGAAGTTGATTAATGTACCTTCTGCAAATATCTATGTATTACCTGCAGGATCTGTGTTAGGATCTGCATAAGAAAAACCCAGTTTTTCATCCTTGAAGTGGATATAATTAGTCAAGTTAAAGCCGGAACTGATAAGACTGAATATCAGACCAGCAGAGTCAGTCACATATCAGGCAGGTATGGCCTAGTTTGCTTTTCATCATTCAGAGATTAACACATTGCTTATTATTAAGGTTCATATTACAATATAGGGAATTCATTACAGATATGGACCTATAAATTGCCAATAGAGATGTGCAAGGGGCAGTCATGTATTTTGGCTGAATGAATGTTCATCCGGCAAAGTGTGCTTCCATGAGGGCAACTGAGATTATATACTTAATAGTAGGGACAGTCAATGGCTGCAGCTAAATTACCTAAGAAAGGCTAGTAGGATTGAGGATAGTCAGTCACATGTCAAGCGTCACTGGTGTAAACTACGATGTTCATTAAAGTAATACCATTTAGTTAGGTAGGATGGCAAAGTCATGAGCTGTATACCAGCGTGGAAAATCACATAATATATCTACGCTAGAGACCTAGGCATGCAGAGAGTGCCATATGCCCCTAAAACTATTAGATACAAGAAGGGTGGCCAACCCTCATTTTTGCAGCAACTCAGCCCCCTGAAAATGTGAAGGCCCTGTTTGTCAATAAGGTGACTTGTGCATTTCTCAAAATATTGTAAAATATTGAATACATAAACAGTGCAATGAATCAGCTCATGCTAGGCTTTGGCTAGCCCACTGAATGTTGTGGGTTGACCCCCTCTTTCACAGATGTCAACGTGATACAGCTGAAAAGATTAAACTATTGAATTGGTGTACAGGAAAGGGAAATGACATGTCCGGAGAGATGCACAGTGTTTTATTTAGTGTTGTTCAGTTATTTACCAACCCATTGACTGCCTATGCTATGCTATTCTGTATGGCCATTCCCACGGACTGCTTGCTCCTCATTGCCCAAAACGCATCCTACCAGGATATCTTTGGGCAAGATCTATGAAGCAGTATATTAAAACGTACACTGCCATCGTTTTTTTTTTCTAGGCAGATTGCTGAGAGTTAATTGTTTAAGTGCAGCTGTAAATGTCCACTCGTGCATTGAAATTGCAGTACAATTGCCTTACCAAATGTGCATTCAGCCGCACGATTTATATCTCTTAAATGCACTGAAGTCCTGTTAAAAACATGAAACGATAAAGCCATCAGTTTTGGCTTGAGGTATTAGATTGCCATTTGCCCTGTTCCTGACATCATATGACCAACTAATGGCTCGACTTTCCAACTTTTGTGACCGAATGGCCAGGTATTTGTGCCTAGCAAATGACTATACTATATGACTATGCCCTATCTACACAAAAGCCAATGCTTGTTTTTGGTAGGCACACACGGGTCGGCATCATCAGCTGTCACTTCGTAGGTTTTTTTCTTACGATTTTCTGATGTACCAGTGAAAGTTAATTTGCAGACATTAATTTGCACACACTACTGATTTGGACGCGCTGCTTCAAAAATTACAATAATAAAACAAATGTATTTTTATTGGGCATACGACTGCAATTTCTTATGATAATCCTGGCATGAGCAATGATAAGCCCATTTGTAGAATTAACTACATTTAGCTAGGCTATAATCTATTAACAATATGGACGTAAATTCAATATTGCATCAAACACATATATGTCACATAATATCTAAAGCAGCATTTTTTTGCTTGCAATAAACGCTCTAAATGTCAATCCAGGCTTTGCTGTGAATTCCAGCCCACGCTCCTACCCGTCTTTTCTGCGCCATTTCTCTGAAGGCCTGGTGACAGACTCGTCGTCCCACATAAACAGTGGGGCACGTCTCGGCCTCTGCCGCAGTGTCATCTTCCCACTACAGATCGATTCCTGCTCATCTCAGAAATGCTAATTCCCACAGCTGAGAGATAACTTTATTGAACTCATTTGGTTGTAAAGACATGACATGCGTCTTGAAGGCGACGTGTGCGCCTTCACTGCGCATTAAATAAATGTTATGAAGATAAACCAGAGCAAGGGATCAGGGATGGCGTGCGTGAAAGGAGGAATGATAGGGGTGCATTGTGACTGTCTGAGCTTTAATACAGAAGCATCGTTTCGAAGTGCACTGCAGAAAGCCCATGGGGAATACGCAGATTCACACAACATCCAGTAGAGCAAACAATACAGTCGGTCCACATTGCATTTTATTTTAATGGGTAGTCGATATACAATTATATGAAGTAGCAGTTTATAAAACAGTGCATCTTATAATTAGACATTCCGATCAATAGGGCATGGGTAACGTGGGGTATAGAAGCAGTTCTGGATATGGTAACACATACTCTGGGATGCCAGGAGCAGTGGTCGAAGTGAGTGGGAGCGGTTGGGAGCGGTGCCCCTCTACTTTTTTTTAATTCAGTTTTACAGCTCCTATACTTTTATTTTAGAAAGAAACCGTTCCTGAAAGGTTTCATTTTAAAATAACAGTGTAGGAAGCAGTAGAAACTTGCACTTTCAGTGCAGAGCACTGAACATTCCCTTAAACAGCAAGCAAATGTGTTTGGGGGTTTGTATTGTGTGTGGGAGGGGGCAGGGCAATGGGGTTTGTGAGGAGCGGGGCAGGCTAGCAGGGAACATAGTTCCACTACTTCTTTTCTTACACTTCGACCACTGGCCAGGAGGAGTCAGGGGTGTGTGGTGGACTGACCTGTAAGGAACTCTGGAGATTTCCTGGTAGGCCTCCGGACAATGGGCCTCTTTTGTGTGGTTACCTATTTTATTTCCACAGCCGGTCAAGTGGCACAGCAGTAGAGCGCTCGCTTTGACATCCGTGCAGCCAAACTCAGCCCTTCATCCTTCCAAGCTCGATAAACGAGCACCACACACCGTGGGTAATAATAAGCAGCCCTCAGATACCTGAGGGTTCATACTGCTATATAAATGCTAACTTATTATTATTATTTTCTGGTAGGGCATTTCCAGGGCCTCTTTTGGTTCTCATTCCACCCCTGGTGCAGGGGCCCCCTCTAGAGGAGTAATCATGGCAGGCAGGTGACAGGCTTGTAAAAACACAGGAATAAAATAAAATAGATGACTTGAAATTTGCAGAAATAGCAAAATAAACCGGAGAATCGATTTGAGCAAAAAAGTGTATGACTCGCCTTATTTTACACATCATGAATAGAAGACTACAATTACTAGTATGCACAGATAGATAAGCCCCAAATAAATCTCTGACTCTAGAAGGAAACACCGTAAGGAATGAAACTATTTTAGCCATGGTGGCACTCAGCATTTTTATTTCTCTCTCCCACTTTTAATCACCCATCATTTACAGCCACGAAGACACAATAGCCGCTCCAATACATTCACTGCTGCTTTGTTTGCAGCCATTTCAAGTTCACTGCACTTGTAAGCAATACAAAAAAGGCAAGTCAAAGCAGAGACATTTGGATCATGACATGTCTCCAACCACTGAGGAAAGCTGCCCAATGTAGGTGCAGTGTATTAAAGTGGGTCGGCAAATCATGAGCTGTTTATTTCCTCAGATTCGCGAACACGCGACTCTTGGACCAATAGTTCCCTCTTTGACTCACCAAGACTGATGTGATTTGGGCTTGACTTCTTTCTATCACTTTGTTGTGTGTTGTAGGTAAACGTATGTGGTTTTTGGATATTGTTGGGATGATTGTCTAATATGTCCTTTGTCACTACTGCTCGCTATAACTCAGAGGCATTGTGGGCAATGAGGTCATGTCAAACACGATGGTACCTTGATTCTATGGCTGGTGTTTCTTTAACAGTCCTTGCAGTGACAGTGTGCGTGAGACTGCAAGCAATGTACTCGACACTGAGTTTTGCTTATGGCTCACTGATGGCCTTTTGTATTGTGTAGGCACGGATACGTGTGTGACCTTCCCTTTAATATCTGACTGAACTAACCAAGCTGAAACGACATCATATTTCAAATCCATTGTCACACACTTGTCATGTTGACTCTCTGTAAACCCCCGAAATAAAGGGGAACCACTTCTTCATACAGCAACATTCCTACAGTAGAGTGCAGATATGTATGAATGCATGTACTGTATATGTAAATTAAGTTATAAAGTGATTAAGCGCCCCACGGGTGAGGCATATAGCACATTTAGGGTGTTGAATTATGGTATGTTTGGGTGACATCGGGTTATAGTCCATAGACATGTAGAGGAATATGGTTCAACAGAAAGGGTAAAGGATCGGCATTACGTGAGGAGTCTTCATTTCTTCTTGAAGTTCAAGATTGAGCCTTTGTGACATTTGTCGGTTGAGCAACAGGTGCCAGAAAAATAAATCCTATGTTCTCTTTGTGTTTTCTTTCCATTATAGGTTTGTAATATCTCCTGGTCTTTGGTTTGTTTATGGAGATCCTGAACCTTATCATGGGCAGACAGAATGAGATCGTCGATTGTTGCCTTGTAGGTATGATATGATTGGTTATTTATAATGCGCATAATACCCAGAGGTTTCTAAGCGCGGACCCGGGGATCGGACCTGTGTTGCTCTGTGTTGTCTTGCTTGTAAGGCGAGCACGCTGCCGCTGAGCTATCCTCCCAAGACAATGCATCCCAAGGTAATGCACAATGCTTTAAAGATGATGTTGGCTTGGGGAGGTTAAGCTAGTAAGTGGAGTTCCTGGAGAACTGGGCTTTTATGGTCACATCTTTTCACTCTGGGCAAAGCACTGTGACTGATCATTTTTTGTTTGTTTCTTTGGTTCACTGGTCATCATTTTATATGATGGTATCATGATTTTATTCAACCTGTGCATCATTTTGATGATGCTGGCCATGTGCATTAGTTTACTGTTCCTTGTTTCCCTCTTTTATATGCAGGTCTGTATTCTTATTTATAAATTCCATTAAAAAGATCTGTAGACGAAAAAAAAAATATATCACTCCGTAAATGTAGATGCCCTGATTCCTGTCAGAATCTAGGTGAGAGAGAACCAGAGTATGTACTTGTGTTTTTTTAAGTTTGAGGTGGGCAGGAAGAGTTGATTCTGATTTTGCAGAAGAGTCAAAGCTGATACCAGGTTGTCTGTGTGTCCATTGTATGGTGCATCCTGTTAGACAGGGCGCAATCGATTGTGAAACTGAGGAGCTTAGTCGGAGTGAGAGTACATCACTATTCATATATGTCTGACAAGTCCTTTCTTGAGCTCGCATTCTAGTGTTTTGAAGATGATTTTAGCATCTGGACTTGAAAGAGGGTGAGGGTGAGGAAGTCTGTGGATGTTGTTTCCAGGATATATTGTCATATAGATAATGTATGGAGCTTGATGTTGAGATTGGTGATCTGTTTCCACCTTCATGCAATCTGGGGGTTGAAGATGACTAGAGCAGGTATGGGTGCTGCAATTTTGGATTTATAACTGTACATCTGGGTCCAGATTACAGAAACTCTACATTGCTGCAAGTGCAAAGCTGCAACATATTAGCACTACGGCAGTGTGCCCTAGTTCCCAAAACATTGAGGCCGTATCCCAAAACAATTGTACCGTGACATGCGACATTTTGTATTGTATAAGCACTAAGGTAAAACATTCCTTAGTGCAAATCGACTGCTAATACTAAACTATATCAGTACTAGTGCACATTTGCCCTGTTGCTTCGATAGTGCTTGTTTTTTGCACTAGGGGCATTTATTCCCTGATGCTTATACTATGGAAAATGGCACTCACTTATTTCGGAACAAATGTTTTTGAATATGACAGCAATGTTTTGTGCACTAGGGCAAACCTTGCCCTGGGAGGCCTAAATGTGCCCGATTCAGACCTATATTATCTAGCGGCACAGGTGCTGTTTGCTTATATTGGATGCCGGGGTCTCAGGCTTTCCCATATGTCAGGATAGAAAGAAGCTCTGACCACCCATATTCCCTACAAGACACTCTAATTACCAGGCAAATTAAAGATAGGTGCCATTTCAACCCTGCGGCATGCACGGTTCATGCATGGTGAAGGCTGTACAAGAAAATGCAAGTGTCTCTTCCATACACCCCTGAACCTATGGCATGGGATATTCAATGCCTAGCCCAACATGTGATGGTCAAATAAGGAGAGAGTGGTCCAGATTTGGAGTTAATAATATGTTTGATTTTTACATTGAGAGGCAGTTTGTCTACTGGGAGCAAGTCAGGGTCAAACTAGGTGACACATTTGGACTGGCATTTCAGATTTTTCGGACCTGCAAGGCATTTCAGGCTTGGTCATCATCATTTCCCTCCGAGCCGCAGGATTTCCCCCTTTTGAAGTACTTGGTTGATGCTGTGAACACAAAGAAGGTGGTGTCACTAATCTATTAGATGGCTCTAAGCTCAACTCCAAGGGTGGCGCCTGCATGCAGATCGCAGTGGGAAGCAGATATTGTCGTAGATCTGGATGACGAGAGATATATGATATGATATGCTAAGGCATTTATAACGCGCATATACACAATTGTTTCAAGGCATGATGAGTTAAGGGAGGGGAGCAGAGAGAAGACAGAGACAACGATATTACTAGGCCAGGTGACATTGAGATTGCACAAGTACAAAGGAGGGGCGGAATGGGAAAAGTGCGAGGGGAAAGGGAAGTATGGTACATAGGATAAACAGTAAATAAATAGATAAACAAATACAATTAAAACAAAACAATAAAATAAGAATTGTGGCCAGCTGGTGGCAGGTGCAAGGGTAAGTGAAGACATCCGGTGTCAAGTGCTGGTAGGGTACTGTAGGGATACAGAAACAGCCCCAGAGTGCAAGAGTTGGCAGGGGGCAGTGCAGGTGTGTAACTGGTGGGGAGGGGAAATGGGCCCAAGAACAAAGGGTAGCTAGGAGACCAGTGCAGTTTCAGTTTCAGCCAGGGGAGAGGAGGAGATAAAAAAGAAGCAAAGAGGAAGGTCTTTAGGTGCTTCCGGAACCGGAGATGGTTCTACTCAATTTTCAGAGAGGCAGGGAGGCTATTCGAGACGGAGGCCCCTGCCGAAGAAAGAGATCTACAACCAATGCGTTGCTTGGAGAAGCGACTGACCCTGAGAGAGTTGGAGGTGGATGAGCGTAGAGCTCGAGAAGGAAGATATTTAGGAAGAAAGAGTTCAAGATATTGAGGCCCTAGACCTCAGAAGGCCTTGTGGACAATGCAGAGGGTTTTGAACTGAATCATTGCAGCCACTGGGAGCCAGAGCAGAGATTTCAATCCTGGAGAGATACGATCCCTGGGGTTGAGGCCAAGGACAAGTCTTGCAGTCCTGTTTTAGATGAGTTGCAGAGGGAGGAGGCAGGCAGATATAGAAAGAGGTTGTTGCAGTAATCCAGCCTAGAGAGAACCAGAACTCTGGAGACAGTGAACTTCTGGGGGAAAGAGAGGAAACAAAAAATACCTCTGAGGGGGTGCAGCTGGCAGTGGGACTTCTTAGAGACGTCAGAGATGTGAGGAGAGAAGGAGAGTGTGGAGTCGAAGATGACCCAGAGGTTTTTAGCCTCACAGGTGGGAGCAAGAAGAGGGCCAAGAGAGGCCGGCCAGAGAGTGACAGGAAAAGAGGGAGCGGGTGTGCTGATGAGGAGAATTTCGGTCCTACTGGCATTAAGGCATAGATAATTGCTGGCACACCACGCCTGGATAGCAGACAAACAGTCAGAGATGAGGGAAGGAGAAGAGGTGGCTGATGGGAGCCTGAAAACGAGCTGAGTGCCATCTGCATAGCACTGAAAATTGTGGCAGAGAGCGGCAATGTGGTGGGCAAGAAGTGCCAGGTATCGATTGAAAAGCCAGGGAGAGAGGTTAGACCCCTGGGGAAAACCACAGGTAGAGATAGA
The DNA here is from genome assembly GCF_040938575.1 of Ambystoma mexicanum. Lineage (NCBI taxonomy): Eukaryota > Metazoa > Chordata > Amphibia > Caudata > Ambystomatidae > Ambystoma > Ambystoma mexicanum. The sequence goes on along the minus strand of NC_090923.1, from coordinate 262,984,841 downwards.
GATAGGGGAGAGGAAGGACCCAAGTTGGACCTGGGAGGGTCAACCAGAGAGGGAAGAAGTCAGCCAAGCCAGGGCCTGATCGGTGATACCCAGATTATCACGAAGACGGTTGAGCAGGATGGCATGGTTGACCATGTCAAAGTCAGAAGAGAGATCGAGTAAGATGAGGACACAAGGGGTGTTGGAATTAAGGTTAGAGAGCAGGTCTCCACGGATGTTCAGGAGAGCAGTTTCCATGCTTCTGGCAGCTCTGAAAGGAGACTGATGGTCATGAGACAACCAACAGATTCTGTGAGAAGATTAAGCTGGGAAATGGCCAGCTTTTCCAATAGTTTGCCCAGGAAAGGAGTGATGGGGATTGGGTGATACTTAGCCAGGCAGGACGAGTCGGCAGAGGGTTACTTAAGAAGAGGGTACAAGGGAGTGCTTCAGGGGGGGAAGGGAAGACTCCAGGAGCAAAGGAGTGGTTGTAGAATTCTGCAAGAGCAGGAGCCAGGGTGTCAATGTGGTCCTTGATGGTTTTGGAGGAACAGGGCTGAACCTGTTTTGACGAGACCTTCATAGATCAGACTTGTCTAGAAACCTTCTGTGGGGATAACAGAGGAAAGGCAGAGAAGGAGGGAGGAGAGGTGGTCGAAGAAGGGCCAGATGAGTAGCAGGGAGGAAAGGGAGAGGAACAAAGAGAGGACAGGATGTCCTGAGTTTTAGAGATGAAATGAGAAGCACGAGCAGTGCAGAGGGCCTGGGAGGGGACAGAAGTGGTAGAGACTGCAGCAGGATTGGCCAGTTCCTTGCAGATTTTAAAGAGTTTGGCCGAGTTATGCCGATACATGTGCTTATAGAAGTGCTGATACATGTGCTTATACAACAAGAAGGTGGCCATTAACTGCTGGTTAAAGCCATTTAGCTTAGGGTTCTTCATCAGGACTACCTGTCACCTGCGTTCCAGCATAAATGTGATTGGTCTTGTGAGGGGCGGTCTCCCAGGCATACATGTGAGAATGCTGGATTCATGCATGTTTTGTGGAGTTGCCCTTTCCTGGTGACCTTTTGGCTGCAGATGACAGAAATTACAGGGCTCTAAGTCCCTCAGGACATCCTTTCTTGTATGCTTTGTGTGGCTGCTAATGGGAGGAATAAAGTACTGCATGCCACTGATGAAGCACTGCATACTAATGCTCTGGGCCATTCCAGCGGCCCCAACAGCGGAAAAGTGGTTGAAAGACTTGGCATGGTGCTGTGATGTCAAACATGAATACTGCAGAATGAAGTCTGTTAGAACTAGGCCCGGGGATGTATGGGACCCAGTGTGATCCTTTCAGACTAGGGATGCCGTGAGTAATGAAGTGGTGGCAGATGGAATGGTGAATGAAGGCTGAGTCTCTGCACCTTCAGCATGTGGGTGTGGTTGGTGCCGGATTAAGGAAGTGAGGCACTGTTACTCAAAAGGTCTAGCAGGGGTAATGGCAAATCCTGGGTAACTGGGATGCCTGATGTATTCATCCACATAGGATGGGTACGACTTACATAATATCCCTGCAGGGATGGGAGGAGGCATAGTATCTGCCAATATTGGTCGTTTATTTTAAACTTGAACAGGGCCGAATTGGTTGTGCTATCCCTGTTGCTGTTTGAGACAACTGTTTTTGCATTTCCCATATACGCATCTGTGTTGTGTACCCTCTGTAATGTTTTTTAAACATTGTGTGTACTGTCTGTATGCTTGCATATGCCGTGAACCAAACCAAAAAATAAATATCTTTAAAAAAAAACGTTTCCCTGATGCTAATTCTGTTGTGAGTAATTAACTTCCAGGGCAAAGTGGTCCAGCAATGAAAATCCGTTTCTAGACCATCAATCGGCCCCACATCTCTAGTACACCAGAAGGGATCCAAACAGATTGGAAACACAAGCAAATAATATTATCCTCCTTATCCAATTTTGGTAACATGGTCGGAATGGTAGATTTATCTCTGCAAGATCGTGGATCGCTGTTTAGTTGCAACACAGCGAAAATGCAATGATAAAAGGACTGGTCAGTCAAGGTTGCATAAAAACATCCACTTATTATTATTCAACAGACAGTTCTAGCACACTACAAAATACAGCCCACCCTGTAAAGGGATGCAGAGGGCAGACAGTTTCAAGAAGGAAAAGGGATTCACTCTGGATACTAACAGGACGGTAGTTGATAAAGTAATTAATCACAATAGTTTAAGGATACTTTGGTTTCAGCACAAAGGGAGCAATGGGTTGTAAAATGACACTAGGGGCCGCTGGAGAAGGACCAGATGGAGAGAACCACAATGTACCTTGTGGTTGTAGAAGTTCTTAGTGGTCCGCAGCATTGAGTCAGTTTCAGGGCACTTTGCAGATTCTGTGACATTGTTCAAGACAAGAGACAGCTGTGGGCTTCTGGCAGCAGGCAATTCAGCGAGCAAGCTGGACGTACGGCTGCAGGCTGGCCTACATAGTGGAACAGGGTCAGGAATGCCTGAGTGCTGTTTGGCGGGTCTGAAGCACTGATCAAGGTGTCTCGGACTGTGTGAGTGACTTCAGCCTGACAACAGTCAGCGGTGCAGTTAGTTGCAGCTCAAGGGGCTCGACTGCCTCGAAAATGTCCTTTAAGGTGGACACTTGTTGATGCTTGTCGGTGCACTCCTCCTAGCATTTTCACTGGGCTTGTGTTGTCCTTTAAGGCGGATGACCCAGAGCTGAGGAGCGTGTTGCAGGAAACAGCCTTGTCCTTGGTTTGGTTCAGACACTCTCGGGCACTTTCCACCGAGGAAGCTTGCTTGCACAGCCCAGCAGGACACACTGTGGGCTGGCTGGATACTTGTTCTGGAGCTGCTGTAAGCATCCTTTGAGTTCAATATATCCCTCTGTTCCCTGAGAGATGTTTAGGGAAGGGATCTGGCTGTCCTCTTTGGAAATCCTGGCCTTCCTTCACTGGTGGAAGCTGTAAGGCAGACTGTACCTTCAGCCAGGGTCTAAATGAGCCCTTCTTGTTACTCCTTGAGAGGTCTTCAGATGATCTGACAAAACCTCCTTTTAAATCCAAATGAGGCACAGTGATTGGTGTAGGCTAAGCCTACTTTAATAAGCCGATCTTAGGTCCCCACCAACAATCTTTTGTTATGGGTGAGGTCATAACCAGAGTGCAACAGAAAAGGTAAAACCAATCTACCTGTTTGTTGTGGATCAAAGTGTCTCTCTAGTTAATTGAACTCGCTGTGGTTCCTGATTAAAGGCAGTTCTCCCTTGAAGTTGTGCAGAGAAGAGAAATTCTGTTTCCATCAAATCACATACTCCTACCCTCTGAATGGGGTCCCCCCGCTGGTATTGCCTACTGTTAACACAAGTAGCAGACATGACACTTCACTGCCCCTGATACTAAGAGGCGGGAGCTGGCTTCAGGTTTACACAGATGCATGTTAAGGGTGTTGGGGTTTTTCCTGTCTTTTGTAACCCCTTGTGACCAGGCCTCTCGTGGCCCTGCTTCAATTAACTCTAATCAATATGCGTCACTACCACCAGCAGGGTCAGCAAAGCATTAACGGGCCTGTTGTTTGCATCCTCCCCGTTCCCATTGAGCCCTCTGGGGGCTCAAATGGGAATGGGGATGTACCGGGTCCAGGTTCCCTGAATGGGGAAATACCGGGCTCTCGAAGTTTGGAATGGGCCGGTATTTCCCATTCAGGGAACCCGGACCCGGTACATGGTATGGAAGTAGGCATGCCGCAAATAGCGGCATGGCTACATCTCTCCTTGTCATTCAACAAGTGTGGGAGGTGGGATGGTTCATGGGCAACACGTTTGTCTGGTAAGCAATACAATGCAGAGCAACACAGATTACGAATCTTGGTCCCGTGCTTATGTCCTTGAGTATTAATAGGGTAATAAAAGAAGTATTAATTGTCATGTTGTCTGCACATGCATGGCCTATTTATCATGTACACAATTCTCAGGCCCAATAGTGCTCAGACTCACATCATAGCTAGAACATTGGTGGACCAGAGGAAAGAAAGAAGTTATTAGTGCTGGTTTCAAGCACTGTCAATGCTCATCAATAATGTATTCAGTAAAGCGCAGTGAGGTCTCTTGTATATTTCCTTACTATTTCAATATTTACACATAGAAGTTCTGGCAGGGAACCACAGGTCTAGGTGAAATGGGAAAAGTAGTAAATGGTTATAATTAAAGCCAACTCATATATTTATACCACTTTGACACATATTAAATGACCAAGGCACCTAGGGGAATTGGCAAAGGCAAGCAACCACCTGTCAAAATCACACCACTCCTTCATCATAGCCATACCACCTTTCAAAATGTGATTCCCCCTAGATTGCCAAAGCCCTTTTCCTTTGATGTTGCCCATCTATGCCAATCAGGCTTGGACTGGCCCTTTCGGTCATTCGGCCCGTGGCTGAACGAAGTTGGGGACCCTGGGGGCTGGTTTTTCCGACAGGCACTCTGGGCCGTTTTATTTTTGTAATAATTTATTTTTTTTACTTTTACACACACACACTTTCTTTGTGTGCAGCGTCATTCCATGGCGGAGTGGCCCTGCCCGTGACCGCCCGGAGCGGAGCTGCTTGCCTGTGCCTCGGCGGAGGAGGGACTGGGGCTGGGCATGGCAGCTCACCTCGACTCTCAGGCGCTGTCTGCAGAATCACTAGTCTGCAGCTAATCAAAGCAAGGTAACAGAGATGGTTGGTGTTACCTTACCTCTTGCTTTGATGATTTAATTTCATGCATTCATCTCATGATGCATGCATGTTAATGCAGTCTGCAGCAGCCAGCAGATGCATATCACAATATGGGGGCCCAGGCCACCGGTAGGTGTGCCGCCCGACGCCACTGCAGGGGCCAGCTCCATGCAGTGATCGCTCCTTGGGTGGGCCGGCCCAGCTGAGGTGCTAATTGTGCACATTGCAAATGCGTAATTAAGCAAAACAAAAGCATTTGGAAAACAGCTCCTGACCCTGGGGAGCCATGGACGGTGGGCGCCTGCCTGCCGCTGCCTGCAAGACTTGGAAGTTGGATGGGATGATGAGAGCTGGCTGGGCGGCGGGCCTGGGGCACCGCCCTGCTGCCACTGGCATTTCACACTACAGAGAGACAGTTGCTTTCAACTTTGCAGGAAGTAACAACACATTGTTGCACTTCGTTGCAAAGTTGAAACGCAACCTGTGCATGGGGCTGGGGGCTGCATCATTCAGTCACACCACGTGATTGACGCTGGGCATGATGACGCTGGGCATGATTTTGGCCAGTGCACACAGGAGTACAAGGGGAGTGGAGGCCACTGGCCCGCCAGTGCACCCAACAAGCCACAGTCAGGCAGCAGCCAGCAGCAGCCAGCCAGGCAGCCAGCACAAACAATCAGGTAAGGAGGCACACGGCAGGGCACCTGGGCCGCCTCTGAAAGCGAGCGAATGCCATTGCCAAGTTGAGCAGAGCGGCTCAATCCTCTGTATTATGTGTGCTGCCTGAAGTAAAGCAAACAGGTCACACAAACTAAAACATTCTTGGCTTGAACGGGAAACTGTGCGTTGCCCGTGTTTTATACCGTGCATGGTGGGTGCTGTGCTACATGTGCAATCAATCAATGAATGAATGAGCCCGTTCTGAGACGGTCTGGGGTGGTGGGCATGTGAGGGCTGTGCCAGGCTGTGTGAAGTGAACTCGTGGCTTCACTGGCTGGCAGCCTGGCTTAAGCATGTTTGGGTGCATCAGTGCGTGAGTGCACTGTGTGCAGACAGTGTGCTAAACTGAGAAGACCCGGGGTGCAGTGGTGCCTGTGAGATTCTGCATGCTGCCTCCCTTGGGCTGGGGTCTATGCCCGTGCTGCGACTCTGCGAGAGACTCCAGTGGTCTCTGATTGTGTACGTGAGTGCGTCGCCCTTCCACTGCACCCACCACTAGTCTGGAAGATTCTGCACCATACATTAGCTTTTTTTTGTACATTTGTGTTCCACGGACAGTACTGTGCACGCAAGATTCCACCGAAACAATAGCAATTTACACAGAAAACAATAGCACACGCTGACACGCACCCACTGTAGAGCAGTCACAACGGTGCTTGGGTTCTCGTTTATTTTATTTTTGTAAGCGTGCCGTAGTGTTTGTGCTGCTCCCATGCGCATTTTCCAACCGTTCTATTTTCGACGTTCTCAGGTCTCCATTTGTCTTGTCTCAGGTCGTCGCCAGAGCCCCAGAGCCCAACTTTGCCTAGACGGCGTCCTGTGTTAAAACAAAGTTTGAGCCACCTTTTTATCCCCACACGGCAAACACATCGTGATAAATACACAATATTGAGCAATATTCCCTCATGGAGCACTGCCTGGTGTTACGCATTTTATTGATATAAATATTGCTAATTGACTACTGTTACGTATATAGCGGAGGGTTGATGAGATCAAAGGGTTATGTATTTGACCTCCAGACATTATGTGTGTGTGTCCTACAGAATACAAGGTATTGTGATGATAAAGCACACCCACAACATGGAATGCTCTGGCAGCATGGCCTTATAATGGGTGGAGGTGAGCTAGCATTCCAAAGATGGTAGTACGTTACTCTGCCCCGAGCCTCACAATTTGTCTATGGTGTGTATGTGTCTGGGCATTTTGTGCCGATCCATGGCGAATAATGAGTGGGTGTTTGGCCATTTGATGGCACTGATGGTGTGATTGTCTTGACTTTTGTTCACAATAAATGGTATATGATATAGCCCTCCGCTGGGAGGATAGCTCATGGGCAACGTATTGGTATCAATAGTTGGTCATGTGCTTATAGGCTGGAGTCAAGCATGAAGCTCAAATGCCTATGCCAAAGGCCTAACTATTGGCTTTTTCAGTGATAGGTTTTTGTTTTTCTCTTCTCTCCTTCTAGGATCTAAAGTTCTCTTTGTTTCTTAGGCCAGAGCACTTGACATTTTCAGTCTTTTCCGTGGGGGGTGGTTGCATACAGCTTGAAGATATAGTTAGTCCTGTTATAGTGACACTCTCTAACAGGGGTTTGAGATTTCTAGCTAGGTTTGAGCGGGCACTGCCAGAACATGTGTCTCGTTCTTGGCGTAGTTCTCTATTTGGGTCTACTTGCATGTTTCTCTCTCCCCACACACTTTTTAAATCTTTACCTTTAAAATGTGATTATGTCAGCCTAATGCAATCATCTCCCAAAGACAGTGATCAGTCACAGACTGATTTTGGCTTGTTTTGACACCATTATCGTGATGTAGAAACGTTGTCAGACTTTGAGAACACCCACATTTTACAGGTAAAGCAGAGTGGGATTACATTTTTTGCCAAAAATCACACTTTGGCTAACAGTGAAGCTGAGATTCTCTCTCACACAAACTTGCAGTTTGTTGTTATGCATGGCATTAAGACAAAATTGAGAATTCATATAACGCACATTTTCTTTTTTTGCATATCAAACTAGCAGACATCAGATATAAAATATGCTTTAAAAGGGGAGTTTTATTATCGCCTTCAATGACTATCAATAAAGGTATTTGGTAGATAACCAGAGCTGTGTTTGGGCATTTAGTCCAAAATGTTCCATCAGATTTACATAATAAAAAGGGCACTGCTAAAGTGTGTTAAAAAAAGTTATTTCCCGGACCCTCTTGGAGGAGCTGCCCAATAAGGGGTGTCCCAAGCAAATCAATCCATAACCCACATTAAACCTCATAAGGGACCCCATGGCTAACAGGTAAAGTCCAATTAGCAAAATTGAGCTTCTTGCCGGTTGTGTTTGGCAGCTCTGGAGCTGCACGATTGGCTCTTCTTTTGCTCTGCAATGTGGGCCCTGTAGGACACATTATGGGCGCTGCTGGTGGGGGAGGGAAGAGGGTACCTCCTTCCTGAATTGCAGGAGGGTGGGTGAATGCCTAATGTTGATGACAGAGGTTCCCCATGCATGTGGGCATAGATGAGATTTTTTATTTTGCAGTTCTAATCTGACCAGGTCATGGCTTCTTGTGGAGGCTGCAGCCAGAGAAAGGGACCCTGTTGGCTAGGTAGGAAAGAGAACGTGACAGCATTGCAGATAGGGCAGCTGATCTTGAAGGCAATGCATGCTTGTAGGGGCATGCAGTGTAGTTCGATGAGTGTGAGCATAATGTGGTTATATTTGCAGAGGCCTTTAATGGGGCAGGGAGACAGTGGCGCACATGATGCTTCCACCACCCCCTGAAAAAGCATAAGGGCCTCTACTGCGGATTCGAAGATACTGTATGGATGAGCAGGGTTAATTTTCAGCAAAGGAGAGCATTGTTAGCAAGCCGTCTAGGTTTTCTTTTGCATTTTTATTCTGAAGGTGAGATGGCACTTACTGCAGTGCCCCGAAATGGAGAATAACTGTTTTCAGTGCGGCGGTGATTGATATCACTTTTTTTGCTGTTTCATAATTATGTTACTCTTAGACAATTTTATGGCATGTTGTCAGTTCATTGACCTTGGAAGGATGAAGGGCTGAGTTGGCCCTCAGGGGATTCTGAGCTGTGACTTAGATAATACACAGATGGTGGAAGCATGTGCAAGTGCTTTAAGCATGTGGCAGCAGGTTGACACCCGAGCCAACAAGGACTGGCCTGTCCTTCACCAGGCCCTTTAAAGACGTTGTTCTTCTTTGTAGGGAATGCAAGGAAACACTTTATAGCTTTCCCGTGAGCTTACGTTGTCGTAGCGGGCCTGCAGTGCCTGCATTCTGTGAGAACCCTGAGGCTTCACTCGGTCTCTGAGCATGTGGCCCGTGCCGTGGGTGCAGTGAGTGTGTGCAGGTCTGAGGCAGGCTCTGGACTGTGTGCGTGGTGTATCTCTGGGCCCAAGGAAATGGCTTGCAGGTTGCTTGTGAGTTTAGTGTTGTTGTGCTCCCTTCAGCTGAGGGTGATGGGAGCCCGAGTTTGAACCCCCAGCCACCCAACCATTGCAGGAGTCAGGTTTGTCTACCCACCATGCCAACAATCTTTACTTTTGAAACAAGAGCAAATAGCTTCCATGCCAGCAGCCGCCTCAACTTCAAGGTGAGCAAAGTCTGGGCCAATGTTTGGGATTAGTTGTCACTACTCCACCCGCCCATCCTATCCAACCACCGTCACCCTAACCCTCCTTCCCTGCTGGAGTTGCAGAGCCCTGTATAAGCATTGACTTGCAGCATGTCCCAAAACTGCAGTGGGGGTGGTTGGTTCATGCCACTCCTGCACCTCGGAGCTGTGGACGGACCCCGTCACAGAACTGTATGCAAAGTAATGTTATTTTATGAGTTGTGTTGTAATGTAACTGACACATGAACCCTCCATACGTAGCATTTTCTGTAAAGTCGTGAATTGACGCGATTCACAGATGATGGTTTGAGGGCCACTTTTTTTTTGAGGCGAGGGGTGGCCCACTTTTTTGAAGCGAGGTGTGGGCCACTTTATTTTTGGTGTCCGGGCCTATTTCTTGTCCCAGTCCGACCCTGATGCCAATAAGTTTAAAATTACAGTTGCACATGTTTTAACTATTATGTAGTATATGATAAGTGCCTACGTGTTTCTGGGAAAATATGCCACTGTTCAAATGCTGGCAGTAAACACATGCATTCACAGATCTCTCCTAGGGTGTTGGTGGAGCACATTTTAAAATCATTTTCTGGAAATTGAACAAATGCAAGAGCTGATGGTGTAATCCTCCACACCAATTGTATTTTGTTATTTAATAATACATATGTTTTCTCTGCCTATTATTAAAAGCATAATAATTACTCATGAAGATTAAGAAATAGTCACATCAAAATGTTTAATGAACAGTACAGCATTTTACCAATACACCACACCCATACTGTATTTTGTGAGCAATATGAACATTACAGCTTGGTGACTGCTTTCCGAGTATGCCTGAATTATGTTTATTTTTTATTTGTATTGTTTGCCTTCTATTTGCATGCATGGTGACTATAAGATATATGTTGTAATTTGATGAGAGGCTATATCTAATGCCTCCAGTACAGTAAGGCAATATCCTGATTTTCTCTTTATTTGTCCATTATCAAATGCCCTCCAAAGCTACTTAGCAGTAGCATTTGCAGGGACAACCCAAGAGATAAACCATACAATGAATCCAAAGGGTCGAAATACAGAGTGCACCTCTTTGCTGACAGACCAAGTTTTATTGCATGCAAACCCGGCCGGGTGGGTTAGTCAGCTCCACAGAACAGGAAGCTAACACATTGCTCGACACGCTCATTATAGGTACAAGTTATATATAGGGGCATACCAGTGAATTATAATACGTGACACATTTCAGATATAACATAATCCCATGTTTTCTGTTGGCTATCACCTATACAGAAATCTAAACATCACCTTTAGTTCATTACCCATAGCTAATCCCTACCCCCTAAACATTATCTAATACCACAGTCATCATAAAAATCATGCATGGTGATTGGCCCGTTATAATGAGGTAACTTGTTGTACTACTGAATCCACCCTATTGGTTGGGACAGGTTGTGATGTGCACATTCTGACACACCCTATAGCAATATAATTGATTTCTCATTAGACCAGCCAACTTGGCACATCCAAATAGCCTGATCGGCCTTGCTGCTGCCTGTCTTTGCAACACTCTGGGAGACTCCCATCTCCAGAAATGCTAACTCCTTGGTACTCCCTGCCCTTTCTCTAGTTGAAACCAGATGGTTTTATAACAATCGTGGCTAAGCACTGCTCGCGGAAATTAATTTTGTTTGTTTGCCTTGTTCAGCTTGCCAGCTGCATTTCAAATGGCTGGCCACTGCTCAATGGGGGAAGTATAACTGCAACTTAGTTCTACCCCTTGGCGCCATATGGGTACCCTGGGCAGTTCTCATGGTGCTGTTCTTGCAGCGGCAGGTCTATTCTGCTCATCATGGGTTATATTAATATAATGCATTCTGTTCTTGGTTTCTGTGAAGAATGCAGTCATGCTTTCGCTAGCTGTCAATGTGATTTAAAATTACAGTGTGTGTGTTCTCCTTCACATATGTAAAACACATCATTTTTTTTTTTTAAACATTTTATTGGCATTTGTAAAAGTGCAAAACAAACAACAAACAGTGACTTAACAACCAACTGAAAACAAATTGACTAATTAACTACTTAACTTCCACAGCCTTCATAAAGCAGTGTATCGTCCGTGGTGGTGGGGCTGAGGGGGGGGGTTCGGAGTGCAGCAAGTCCGTGGTCGTGGGGGGCTGGGGATGGTGTTGGCCATTCTTGGAAACCAGTCACAGGCGGTATTCTGTTAGGAGCGAAAATTCAGGGGGGTTTGTGGTCGGAGGCGAATTGAATGTCACGCACCAGGGCCTTCCATGAGTCCAGAGCTTCATTGGAGTCGTCATCGTTCGAGCGAATGCCATCCTGCCAGGCCCTAGTCTCCGCCTCCGTCCACTTTTCCAGGTCTTTGAGCCAACGTCCGTGTCTAGGGCCCCTTGGGGATTTCCATGCCATCGCTACGGACCTCTTCGCAAGGATGCAAGCAAGGTCCATTAGTTTGACCTGATGTTTGTGTTTGCTGGGTCTGGGATGGGCTCCCAGCAGGCATTCCTTTGGGTTCCACTCGTATCTTGTGAGCCCCGCCTCAGTGCATGTACGTTCCACCATGGACCAGAAGTGCGCAGCCTTGGTGCAGGTCCAAAACATATGGATCAAGCCCGCCTTGTCGTTACCGCACCAGGGGCAGTGCGGAAGTGCACGATTGTTGAAGGTGGCAACTCTTAGCGGAGTCATGTATGTCCGGTATAGGACATTTAACTGGACTTGTTTAAATCTGGTATTCCTCGACACCTCTTTGGGGTATAGAAGTATTCGCTCCCATTCGCCGTCGGTGAGCGGGACCCCCAGGTCGGATTCCCATTTTTGTCTCAGGGGCGTGCTTTTTGGGTTGGGTCTGTCGTTCAGCTTGGCATATAAGCGGGAGACCGGTCTCCAGCCATCTGCTAGGTCATACATCTCCTGAAGAAGGGGGTCCGATGGGGGTTCCTCCGGCCAAACGGGCCATTGTGCCTTTGCCGTTCGCTTGAGGCGATGGTACCACAAGAACTGGGAGTTTGAAATGCCTTCATTGGCTTGTAGGGATTCAAGTTCTCTGAACATGTCGTCTTCGAACAGATCCCCCCATGTGTAGATTCCAGCTCTCTCCCATTGTCTCGCTGTCGCTAAGTCTGCGTGGGTCTTGCACACGTCAGCCAGGATGGGGGCACTGGGGTTGTAGGGGTGCTCTAGGTGTCGGAGAGAGCCGGTTCTGGCCCACACCTGCCGGCCCAAGGTGACAATCATGGGGACTCCTGAAGCTTGTTTCAACGGGTTCCAAAGCATCTCCCTGGGGAACAGCCTGGAAGTCGGGTTACGGAGGAGCTTCGTTTCCGACGAAAGTTCATCAGAAAGCCATTTCGTTGTGTGACTGAGCTGTGCGGCCAGATAGTACCTTTGTAGATCCGGTAGTTGTATCCCACCTTCTTTGTGCGGGAGCGTGAGTGTGGGGAGGGAGATCTTGTGTCTGGAGGACCCCCATATGAAGTCCTTGATGAGAGAGTCCAATTTTTTGAAGAAAGGCGGCCTGATGTAAAAGCATACATTCGTGAAGTGGTACAAGAGGCGGGGGAGAATTATCATTTTGACTATTGCGGCTCTGCCCATTACCGCCAGTGGTAGCTTCGACCAAAAGTTCATGGATTTGCGAAGGGTCCTAACAGCTTTTTCCGTGTTATGGTCATGTGTGAGAGCTGGGGTATGGCACACGTCAATTCCCAGGTATTTAAAGTGCTCTAGTTGCCATCGTATCCCGACGTCTGGGAGGTCTGACTCAGCCAGGCCCCTAAGTCTCGCCAGCGGAAACGCACAAGACTTCAATTTGCTGAATGTTATTCCGGAGTATCGGGAGTAGTTGTCGAGGATATCGAGCGCGACGTGTGCGTTGAGCCGGGGGTTATTCAAGTACAGGAGGACATCGTCCGCATACATGGATATTATGGCATAGTCCCTGCCCAGCCCGATGCCCGCGTCAAAATGTTGTGCCCTGAAGTAGGCAGCCACTGGCTCCAGGCCCAGTATATATAACATTGGGGATAGTGGGCATCCTTGTCGGGTGCCGCGCTGTATCGGCCAGGCCTGGGACATCGTCGTTCCAGTCTTCACCCTCGCTGTCGGGGTGTTGTACAGTACCTCGATCCACCTCACGAAGCTCGCTCCAAAGCCGAATTCCTTTAGTACTTCAATTAACCACTCCCAAAAGATGGAATCAAAAGCTGTTATGGCGTCCAGAGAGAGTATAGCGAGGTCTTCATTTCGGTCGTGGGTCTCCGCCATGATATGTTGGAGCCTCCTCAGGTTCGCAGTGGTGTTGCGACCTGGCACAAAGCCATTTTGGTCTTCATGGATCAAGGTTCCAATCACCCTTGCCAGCCTCTTAGCTAAAATTGTGGTCAAAATTTTGCAGTCGTAGTTCAGCATGGCAATCGGGCGATATGACTCGCAGTTGTTGACGGGTTTGTTAGGTTTAAGTATAGGGATAATAATTGTCTCTTTCATGGAGTCAGGTAAGGTCCCAGTTTCAAATGCCTCCATATAGACCCTGTGGAGTGTCGGGGCAAGGGTCGCAGCGTAGGCTTTGTAGAATTCGGGCGGGAGTCCATCGCTCCCGGGGGTTTTACAAGTGGTCAGCGACTGAATCGCATATGTCACGTCCTCAGCGGTGATCTCTGCATCCAATGACTCTCTCTGGGCCTCCGTCAGACTTGGGAGCTCAATCTCGGCCAGTGTGGTCCTGATGTCGTCCACTGGTATTTTGGTGTCATGGGCGTACAACCTGGAGTAGAAGGCCGCAAAAGCTTGGTTGATATCTCGTTGCGTCCGATGAGTCGTCCCCCTTTCATCGGTTATTTCGGTTGGGAGGTGTCTTGGAAACTCGCGCCGACACAGCCAGGCAAGCATTCTACCAGGCTTATCCGCTTCTTTGTGAGTTCTGGCTATGTAGGTCGCGTAGTCGAATTTGGACAGTCTGTTCCATGCCAATAGGCACTCCTCCCGGATGTCCTTCAGCTCTGTCTCGGCGTCGGGTGCATTGTTGAGTTCGGATTCAAGGTGGGTGATCCTGTCTTCCAATTTCTCCAGTTTCAGTTTCAGTTGCTTGCGAATACCTCCGGCACCTGATATAACTTCGCCTCTTGTGACAACCTTCATGGCCTCCCAGAGTGTGCTCCAGCGCGACACTGAACCCGTATTAATGACGAGATAATCTTCGAGTTTGGTACCCAGTTCTTCCCTGAATGCGTGGTCCGTGAGTGCTGCGGGTGGCATTCTCCATAGCGGGATTGGTGGCCTGGGTCCTCTAGGGATCCATTGCATGATCAATGGCGAGTGATCAGATATGGTTCTACCTAGGTAAAGTGTGTCGTCCACCTGCTGAGCCAGCGCACGATCGATGAACAGATAGTCTATCCTCGTGTGGACCTTGTGGGGGGCCGAGTAATAGGAGTAGCTCCTCTCGATGCGATGTTGTTCCCTCCAAATGTCCACCAGATCGAGTTGTTCTATTGCCGTGTTCAGCGCGTTTGACGCGAGGTTGTTCGGGGAACGGGGGGGGTCCGACCTGTCCAGAGCGCCATTCCTGACCGAATTGAAGTCGCCACCCCATATGAAAGCGCTCTCTCTCCTGGGAATGATTTTGGCAGTGAGCATTGCGAGGTGTGAGGGTATTCCTTGTTGCGGGAAATATGAGTTCACCAGGCACACCGGTATGGAATCGATGGTGCCCCATATTATTAGATATCTGCCATCCTTATCGGCTTCGTGGCCCAACAGGTGGAAGGGGACAGTTGGGCTCACCCACGTGAACACTCCTCTGGCGAATTTGGAATAAGGCGCCCCTTTCCCAGTACCTCCCCACTTATCGGAGAGTTTGGCCGTTGCTTCGTCCGTGAGGTGGGTTTCTTGGAGCATTGCTATTGATATCTTTTTCCTACGCAGATAGGAGTGGATCCGATTCCTCCTCATGTACGTGCCCATGCCCCTCACATTCCACGTCATCACCTTGATTTGGGACGCCATGGAGTTATTGTTTCAGCCTCGTCTTCCACGCCTCCCCCGCCTCCGGGCGGTACATTATCCCCCTCAGGGTCTGGCGACGTCCCGTCCGCCGCCCCCAAGAGCCTCCGGTCCCATTTTTCTGCTTCATTAGTAGTCTGAGGGCTGTGGTATGAACAAAAACAAATAACAAAACTAAAACTGGTGCGCCCAGCAACGACAAAGTCTTGCGGGTGCTCAGGCGCTCTCGTACCGTCTGGACCCATCCGGGTATCGGGCACGAGGAAGGTCGGGCAGGCAACTGGCCTGACCTGTTCTGTTCGTGGGGGGTGGGGCCCTGTGCCTGGCGGGGGCCGAGCGAGGGCCGTTTCATCTTTGCAAACTGTTAAGTGATGTTACCTTCTTCATAGGTCGAGTGCCCAACGTCCGAGTTGAGTGTATGACATCTTCGCATCGGGCGTGGGGGTTCATCAATTCGCGGAGAGTTGAGAGTCATTGTCCGCTGCCAGATTGTTGTCCTCTAGCCACATGGTCGCCGCTGCCGGGGATTCCAAGAAGATCGCCCTGCCCTTGTGGATCACTTTTAGTCTGGAGGGGTAGAGCAACATGTATTTTAGGTCTAGTTGTCTGAGCCGAGCCTTGATCGGCACGAATGAATTCCTCTCCCGTTGAACTTTCGGGGTGTAATCAGGGTAGATCGTGATCTTAGAGTCGTTGCGTTCGATAGGGCCCTCCTCTCTGGAGTGTCGGAGGATAATCTCCCTATCTCGGAAGTTCAGAACTTTAGCAATTATAGGGCGAGGGCGCGAGCCCGGTGGGGGTTTCTTCTGCAGCGATCTGTGCGCCCTTTCGATCGAGAATCCCTGCGTCAGCTTTCCTGCGCCCACCTCCTGTTGTATCAGGGATTCCACATAGGCCGTCGGATCCGGGCCCTCGCTTCCCTCCGGTACCCCCAGTATTCGGATGTTAGCGCGTCTGGCTCGGCCCTCGGCCTCTTCGGCCCTGGCTTCAAGTGTGAGTACCTTCCGTTCTAGGTCCGTCACCTTGGCCTTCAGCTCCTTTGTGTCTCCCGACGTCTCTTTAATGGTGGATTCGGCGGAGGTCACCCTTTCCGTCAAGTTGCGGGCGTCCTGACGCACAAGCTGCAGCTCAGATTTGAACTCCCCAATTCTCATGTCTATGAACGCACGCAATGACTCAATCGCCTCCAGTACTTGTGCTTGGTTTTCTGGGGAACCAGTTGGTTGCGCTCGGGGGGATTCAGGAGTGGAAGCGCTTGGCTGCAGGGGAGTCTTCGCTTTAGCGGACACGTAGGAGTCCATGGTGCTTGCCTTTGTCTTGTTCCTGGACGCCATTTTGGCGTCACTCGATCGTGTGGAGACAGGCGCCGGGGTTATTTGTCGGAAGCAGGGTGGTCGAGGCTCAAGTGTTCAAGAGGGTGTGCAGTGGGATATTTATCAGGTCGTTCGCGCTCATGCCCGGCGCTCTCCCCACCGCCACCGTCGTCTGTTGTCGATGGCCGGGGCCGTGCTCGGTGGTGTGGGTCTGAGCCCCGGTTTGGTTTCCCCGGCCAGGGGATCTGGTTAGTTCAGCTCAGCAGGGCCGGATAGAGGTAGAGGCTCCTCACCCCCGATGCAGTCGCAGCAGAGGTTAATAGGTCGGTTTGGCTGCAAGTTCTCCTGCGACATTAGTTTCGTAAGATGGCCGCCATCTTGGGTCCCGCCAAGGGGGGGGGACCGTTATCGGGACGAATCCTTGGGCTCGGGGGCCCGGATCCAGGGGAAGACCCCTGCAGCGTGTCCGGGCTCGGTTCCCCTCTCCTCGGAACCGATTCTTTCTATCCCAGGTGCGATTTTGAGTAGGCAAAAGGATCTGGAAACGGCGCCTCGGCCGGAGCACGGCGACTCAGCTTCCACTCGCCATCAGCTCCAGGCCACGCCCCCCTAAAACACATCATAATATATTTGACTAATGTTTAAACTTCCAGCTCTCAAAGCATCTAAATACACTGTTGCATATGTTGCTGCCCTTTACTGTCCTCTACAAATATGTCCAGTCATCTCTGCTACTAGAATATATTAGAATGTACGCAGTCTGAACTTCTTCTCCTTATCAGGACTTTGGACTTGCATCCAACCACGTGACCAGATGATGCTCCTTTATCCCTGCGCCACACAGTGGATCAACAGTAGTTTGCACTTGTGGTGCATTGCAAGAAGACAGGAATGACTTTCCAGCACGTTGTTAAACCATAACTTCAAAATGAACCAAACAATAAATAGTATGGGCCTCGTTACGTGGAGGGCGGCCACGGAATGTACGGTGCCGGTAGACCGGCACCGTACATTCTGGGCCGCCACATTATGAGGTCTGCAGCGGGTCCTGCTGAGGACGTCTGGTAAAACCAGGCATCCTTACCCGGACCCGCTAGCAAACCAGGATGCTAACAATGGGCCCATCATTAATGGGCCTGTTTTTAGCTGCCTCCCCATTACTATTGAGCCCGATGGGGGCTCAAATGGGAATGGGGATGTACCGGGTCTGGGTCCCGAGAATGGGAATTACTGGGCCCGCCAAAGTCAGCATGGCCCGGTAATTCCCTATTTCTGGAACCCGGACCCGGTACCCGGTATGGGTGTAGCCATGCCGCTAAAAGCGGCATGGCAACCTCCATACTCGTAATGAGGCCCAATATGTCACTGCAAAAGAAAATAATCATAGGACATTTGCTTTCATTTCAGCCCCTTTCCCAAGCACTGGGTGCCCAGCAGCTTCTCTTTCGCCCTCACCATCCTCCATAACTCTCCTTCCCTTACTGGAGTGGATTCAGTGGGGTAAGGAGCTTTTCATCTGTCCTCCTCCCCACACTGTGAATGATTTTCATGCAGCCTGAGGATTTAGATAATCACCACTCTACATCGTTTAGCCCTGAACCTGCTGTTCTCCATGAATTACATTCTGGGAATATCAGTCAGACTGGTATGGACAATGAGCTATAGAATAAGGACTAAGCTGCCACATGATCCAGGTCTGATCCTCTCAAATTGCATGCTGCCCATATTATAATGGAAGTATTTTAATTTTAAGAGGTTTAGCGTGCAACCTGCATCAGTAGGGAATGTTCAATTCATATGACACTTCTCATTGCCTACATTACTTGAACTGAGGTTCAAGAATAGATCGAATGATATGGTGTTAAAGTCATTAAAGTCATTAAAGTATTAAAGTCATTTATGTGTATTTATGGTTGTCGGTTTTCAAAAATAATGTTATATACCACTTGTGCAAAAAAAAAGAACTACGATATTTCTTTGTTTGCGTTGTTTTGAAAAAATATATTCCTGGGGACGTTGATCCTGACTGTTGAATGGAAGTGATCGATTTTATAAATATAACAATACATATGACTGATCAATATCATGCTAATGGCCCTGAAGCGGAAATGTATAGGCTCAGGCTACAGAAGCACCGATGATACTTGCCACATATATTCTGTCCAAAATCCACAAGGACTGCAAAAGAAAACAGCAGGTAGACCCAAAGTCTCAGGCATCGGCTCCATTTTCTATTTTGATCCATTGATTTGTTCTTGCGAACCTTAGTACAACTGATCCCTTCATACATCAAATATACTACACACATCATTAATCTCATAAAACAGATGGCATTTCAGGCAAATCAGCAAATTCTTTTCACTTTGTCTCTATACCAACATTCCACAAAGAGAGGCCATAGACGTTATAGAATTAACTCTTAACCAGATAGAGGAACCCCAGAGCACACCACGCAAATTCTTAGAAGATCTGACTGAGATTGTCATGACAAAACACTTTTTTCATTTTTAATACTGTCTTTTTCCATCTAATCAAGAGGATCAGTATGAGGGCTACCTTCGCCACAAGTATAACTAACATTTACATGGATTCATATGAAATAACCTTTGTTCATAATCCACAGAACCCTGTCATACAGCATATCACATTATGGAATAGATTCATTGATGACGTCTTTCTAATCTCGGAAGGTACAACAGAAGAACTGTCACAATTCGTAGACTGGTTGAACATCTGCACCCCTTACACCTCCACCTTCGTTTCTCAGTACAACATGACAATGACAGGATCTAATTTCTTGATTTGATAATTTGTAATGATACCAACACATTGGACTAAAACATTCACTAAACCAACTGTCAGGAACACCTTACTTCAGTGGGACCGTTTTCATCCCCAGATTTTACAACAATCATTACCATGCGGTCAGTTTCTGAGAAATAGATGTAATTGCACCACACAAACAGATACATCATGGACGCTGAGAAGTTGCAACACAAGTTACCATAAAGAGGCTATCCAAAGAAAGTGATTAGAGATGCACACAAAAGAGCAGACAATACTCACCGAAAGATCCATCTCCAAGGTAGGGTTAGAGAGGGCAAAGTGATAACATCACATGCATCACAACATACTGCTGTAAGCGGATTCAATTCAACACAGCTAAGTCAATGCCTAGTCTGGGATGCTGATGGAAACCCTTATTTATATATTTTTTATGGCAAGTTATAATCTGGATGATGAACCCTTGTATAACACCCCTCTCTGAGAATCCCCCTGACCCCACTGAGCCAAGAAGTAGATTTGTTTTGCAAATTTAAAAGGTTTATTTGGAAAATTAAACAATATATATATATAGATATCACACTTTTATAAATAAATTGAAAATGGATAGTACACTTGTGAATAAGAGCAGTAATCAGCAATAGGTAATCCTACAGTAGCACAGTTCTTTACAATCAATGAGGAGTTAGTATAGGATGGATAAGGTAGCACAAATACTTTTATGGTTTCAAGGGAAAAGCAATGAGGAATAAAATGCAGTGCAGAAATCCTTGATATGATTTTAGCAAAATATAAGATAATCACTTTTTCTCTGGCAATTCACCCCTCCCCCCTATGCAATGTAAGAAATGGAAGGAGATGGAAAGAGGAGCACACAGTTCTCAGGAATGCAATCAAATACAATACGAAATTCAGTTCCCCCCAGCAAGCTTAGAGGAAACAGGTAGAAGTTTGAAACACAGGCCCAAAATGCTTTTAAATATGATGGCAATGGATGGGAAAATGTGCTAACTGATTTTAATTCCCTCTAGAGATTCAGGGTGAGTGAGAGATGCTTGTTGGTATGAGTTCAGGCTCACTTTAGCAATGCTCTATGACTTATTACCAGGTTGCAAACGGATTTTAACAAAGAAAAGAATGGAGCTGCTATTTTGACAAGTGGAGAAATTGAGCCAAATCGCAGATCGCGGTAAATTTCGCGAGTGCGAGTGCGTAAATCGCGATTGCGGTAAAAGTATAAGGAGTACAAACGGTTCCAGAGATACGGACGATTTAATAAAGGTAGATTTTCGATTTAAAGTAAAACTCAAAATGATAGGTGACAGTTTGCAGCTGCAGAATCGACAGGTGACAGTTGTGCAGCTTTAAAAATGACAGATGACACGATTTCTAGGAGGCTGTTCTAATTAGGTTAAAATAGTTTGGATTAGATTATTTTAACTAAGAGATTGGGTTCTGCACAGTTCTGGCGGATACTCACTCCTAATTTTGAAATGAATGGGCCTCGTCACGGATCTGGTCAACACGTCCAGCGGCGGTTCTCTCTGCTCGGCGGTCAATCAGGCACCGGTTCTGCTCACAGCAATCCGGATCTCTGGTTCTGCGCACAGCGGTCTGGGTCTGGTCTGCGGTTCCGGCAAAAGTTCTTGGCAAAGAATTCAAACAGCTCGCCCGGCTGTTGAATAGTTTGCAAAAGATTTTGAGGCCTGCTGACGAATACTTTTGCTTGCAGTGGGCCTTCTTGGTTCAAAGTTCTGTAGTCTCTGTTTAGCTTGGAAGTCTAAGTGTTGGATCTCTGGATGTGAAGTCGTCGGTCAGCATGCTACGCAGCAAATGGAATTGAATCCCTCTACCTGTCCAAGCAGTCTCTTTTTATGTGTTTTAAAAAGTGGGTGGAGAGGCTAGCATCACTAAGCCTGCCCCTCTCTTGATTTGATAGGTCAATAGATTCTTTGGTCCCTGATTTGGGAAGGGGTAGTGTGTCAGAGTGATGTCATTTTTATGACCTGCAGAAATGGCACTCCCCTGGTCAATGTGCACACAAATCTATTCCTGATCCAAATACATATTTCCCAGGTACACAGTTGTTTGACATCACATACACACATCATATATTACTAAAGATAGTCCCTGTCCCGACTCCGGCGTTTCTAGCAGCTTGCATTCAAAAATGGCGACTTATTTTCTATTTTAGTGGGTTTTGCAATGTGGGATATTCATCAAAAATTATACAAAGGTACATTTCCCTTCCCCATATATCCCAGTAACTTTCCATGTCTCTAGCTTAAATACAGTGTCTACAATATTCATAATTAGCAGGGATTTTCCCCAGAACATGGTACAAATTCGAGTTTGGACGCAAATCGTGAGGGCATTGTCCATACTAAGACTCTCAAAGTTGTACATTCCTGTCAATAGTTACAATAAGTTATCACTGTTTCTATAAAATATATATTTGTTTCAATTCAACTCCCCAAAGTGTTTGGGTCCGCCTCCAGAAGTCTGGGTGGGTCAGTGATCACATGTCTCTCCTTGCTGGCAGAGGGCTGTTGACAGGAAACACTCAAAATTAACATACCCCATTCAACTGAAAGAGCCTTTTGTGTGGGCTCCAGCAGGCTGCCTGGAAGTCTCTCCTCAATCAATCAACAGGGTCATGTGATATCCTGCCTCCTGGTGTGGGAATCTCTGAGGTGTTAAGGTTTCCCAGCCTCTTGGCCTCTGGGAACAGCAGGTGGCTAAGATTTTCAATTAACCAACATGCTTTGAAGTCCCTGTTGACTCGGGTCCCTTTGTCAGCCAGTTCTCCTGTCAGAGTTTAGACCGCTAGCGCCGCCTTGGGGAATTTGTCGGTACTGCATCCATTTTTGAGTTGTCTTGAATTTGACAGGAGATTTTTGCTATTGTTCTGATGGGCATCCTGACATTAGAGTGGTTATGTGGAACCCCCCCACAAGAAGGTTGAATCTTTAGAGTGGTCTTGTGCCACCTGCGCAGTTCTCCTGGATTCTGGCGTGAATGTGGGCGGCGATAGCTCATCCCCACATCCACCCAGTCTATTGATTTAGTTTGTTCTGGGATAGAATAATGGGTGGCGACAGCTCATACCCACATCTACCCAGTCTAGTGATTCAACATGGGTCAAAACCCTTGACACTGCCCACGCAGTAATCTAGTTTGACACGCTATTAAGAAATATTGGCGCATCCCTCAGCAAGACTCCCAGATATAGAAAAGCCCATTCTTTGCTTTCAAGAAAGGCAAGAGTTTGTACTAGAGATTGGTTAAAACATACAGAGAACCACAGGAACTTACAATGCCCGAACAATGAGGGCTACCAAAATTATGGGGACATTACCCATGTGGACGTTGCATATCCTGTGATTACACAACACATACAAACCACTTTGCACATGGCAAAGTCAAATGGGAACTTAGATATAATTTCAATTGCAACACCAAGAAGGTTGTCTATGCTGAGTTCTGTCTGTGTAATTTGATTACATGCCCAACACCGTAAATTTCAGCCAAACTCTCTGAACACCGCTCCAACATCCGATCTGGCATAGCATCGAATAAAGATCACAGAGCACTTTAATGAGAAACAACATACTGCTGAATGGGTATGCTGGACTATCAATAAGAGGATTCAGATATCCCGTAGGAAGGGTGACATCGTAAGTCATCCCAAGAAAAGGGAAACATATTGGATTTCCCTCACAAATCCAGTCAGACAGGGACCTAATAACTGTGATAAAATGCCCAGGTCATGACTTTATAATACAGCCAGGTGCCAAGGTATTTCCACAGCTGTTCTAGTGCATAAATAGCTTTCCATATAGAGATACCCATTAACTTTCAGGCATTGTTACCTCACTGTTAATCAATTTATATTTTCTATAAGAATCAGGGGGTCTACATTATGTTCGTAACATCAATGGCATAATCATGCATTCAGGACAGGCCACGCAACATGAAACATTCAGGCAAGATTACCCGACAATGGGCATTTTGTGCCAGAAGCAGCCTACATTTCTTTAATTTTCTTTTCTGTTTTTAAATTATTACTATGTGCAGAAGGGTGAAATGACTTAATTAGAACAACAAGCAATCTCTTCGCTGTCATGATCCTGCGGTGTACGCAATGTCACCTTTGTGACATCATACATGGCACTGCAAGTAAACATATAATTGCTTTAACATGGCAACCTACGTACCCTTTGTGGAAGCTTTTGGGATGTTGTAACATGTCACACTAGGACACAGTCAGTAGTTAAGCTCTGAAATGATACAGATCTGCTCAAATGGTATACTTTGAATAGGATAGTAAACACAGTCCTCTGCTCTCTCGTCCCTTTAGGCCAGTGCAATGGAGCCGAGAGGCGCCACACATCAATTGTATCTTTCAACTTTGATAAGGCCACAGATACGCACCTTAGATAATTCAGGTGAGCTCTACATATTATATCTCACCCTGTATGGTTATCATATGCCTGCTTTTCCGCCTTTAGGTACAGTGTATCACTCATGTTTGACATTCACAGGGCACACTCATATGGCCCGTAATGCATATGTCTCCACGGTCAATCTTCAGCACAGAATTACAGTTGCACCATATTACATAGAATTCTGTGAGTAGCCTATTCCTACTTTTTCATTGTAGCATATTTGAGAAAACCGATATGTTCAGAACCTGAAATCCCCTCTATACAAGGCAATATTTTAAATGCCTCCCGTGATTTGTTACTGACACACTTTGCAGGTATAACGTGATAGGGTCCCACGTAATTTATTATTTTATTATGTTCGCACTCTTTAGCACTGCAGATAAAATAATAGAAAAAACTCTATGGGCCTCATTACGAGAAAGGCGGTAGCCATGGAGCTACTAGCTCCATGGCTGCCACCGTTCCGGGCTCCATTACCGGGTTCCTGCAATGGGGACTTACCGGGTTACTCCGAGATAGGAGGACCCGGTAAGTCCTCCATGCAGGAACCCTTCCCTATTCCCATTTGAGCCCCCTAGGACTCGATGGGAATGGGGAGGGAGGTAATAACGGGCAGATTACATCTGGCCCGTTATTGCCTCCCTTTCCCCTCGCCGGACCCGGAAAGCATGCCTGGTTTTACCAGGGGTGCGATCCGGGTCCCGCGATGGCAAGCTTGTAATCGGCGCTCCCGGAATGAAGGGGGCGGTGCTGTACCGGCCCCCTTCAATCCCGGAGCACCAGGGTCGTAATGAGGCCCTAAGTTTTGTGTTCCATAGACCTTTGTACACAAACAAGATGACCCTAAGGAAGACACGGGGGGACAGCACAGCCCGCGGTGGGAAGCATCATTATGCACCCTGGGCTTCAATGTGCAGTGTGCAGTGTGCAGGGAGTCGAAGGCAGGTTTCCCCAGGTCCCAACTGGAGCCGCGGCTGGGGCAACACTTAAGATGTCTGCGGCTTGGGTTCCAACCAGAAGAAAAGCTATTAGGGTAGGATTTGCTCCCTACAAAGCCGTCAGGCTGTCGAAGCAGGGGACTCACGCAGCCATCTTGGATCCTGCACAATAGCGCCCCCTCCTCATATTTTTGAACTACTCCCCTCCGAGAACCATATCATGACTCTTAATTCATTTGCACTAATCGGTGTTTGACACTTGCATGAAAGTCAACGCAACATAATGTATATTTATAGAGGGAACGTTCATAAAAAGTTATCTTGTTGCTGATTCAGAGAGTAATAGATGTTTATGGTTACCCAACTCAGTGGAACTCAAGCTATAAACCTGGGCTATGATGAAGGACTGAATGGGTCAGATGGGATCATAATATGTGACTATGAAGTCAAACAGAGACTGTGGATGCATTATTCCACAGAGCCCACATTACCCGCTTTTTCTCCAAGTGAACTCTATTTAAACGCTATTTAATGCTTTTCACTCAGACAGCTCCTAACAAGTTTTAATTAACCTACAACAAATTAGAATATTTGCAAGTTGTTTTTCATGTTTAAAACATTCTCAAAAGCATGATAATGATGATAATCCTATTAAATCCTGTATTCTACTGGCTCCCAAATATCTCAAACATAGACCTTACATTTATAGATGATTTCAATGTACCATGCAGAGTATGATGAAATAAACTATCATTAGCAGTTGCCTATCTAGAGATTTTCTTTATGAAATAACTTTAAGCTATGGACTGTTTGCAAAAAGTGTTTGCATCCAATTGCATTATTAGAATCCTAACAAGTTTTATTTGTTCTTAATATCATGCTGAATATTTTGGGTTGATGTTTATTACATTATGCAATCATATTCAGGGTTAAAACATAACCCATTACAAATGAGTAAATAATGTTAAACTATCGGATACCCACAATAAAATCAAATGAATCTAGATTGTGAGGAGAAAGAGAGCGAGAAATATTGAGATATGAAGTACCAGGATGATTGTTCTGTGGAATTGTATTTCCATTGTTGGTTACAAGAGCAAAGGGCAAACAAAGCTGACATAAGAATGCTTTGAAATGGCTAGCCAAGAGTTTCAAACTTCAAGCTTGAACTCCCCATTAGTAGATGTTTTACTATGCCAGATTTCATGGAGTATGTTGCTTTAGTTAGAATTCATCCTGACCAGAATTTGGTTTTAAAATGCAAAAATATTTTAATATGTCCAAGTGAAGATAGCCTGTTGCTAATTACCATAGTGGGGCCACAAATATGTGTGGATCCATTGCACCACGAATCATTGTATGTTGTATTTAAATTTATTAGAGCGTGGTGTTTTGAGAGGTAGAAAATACAGAGAAACACCCAGTAGACAGGCCGATCCAGCAGGGTATACTACACTAGAGTTATGTGAGCAGTGGGTGCAGTCTGAATTAGGGCAATAGGTTGAATGACAAACTATGAGGTTTGTAGACATGTAGACTTTCAGGATGCATTGTCGGAAAGGCCAATGAGTCCTTACATGATTTGGCTATTGCCTCTGACAGAGAGTGGAACTCTCATGGAACTGAAACAACATTTAACAAAGCCTTAACAAATATTAAGGAAAACTAATTAAAAAAAAACACTCTAATACAGAAATAAATTGTTTAGCGGGGGATAATGCTTTGTATTCACAACAAACTAGAACATCTGAATAACATTGAGGCATCTAAACAAAATAAAACCTGAAGGACTACTATAATTATTAATATGACACAGATAGTATAGCTCAGTGGCAACGTGCTCGTCTTGGAAGCAAGACGATGCAGAGCAGCACAGATTTGAATCCCACTTAGAAAACCTTTTGGTTTTAAGCATGTTATAAAAAAACCTCTTATAATTATATAATTATAATTATTAGGGGAATAGATGTATCTTGAAGTGACCAATACAATTTTAGCCAACACCAGGGCAAGTTTTCCCGAAGTTGATCTTAGTCCTCAGACAGTTAACTGTCTTAAAGAAATTATAAACTTGCATGAGTGCCAAAGAGGCATAGGGGAAGCTGTGATATCTGGACAGCTCTTCGAGAAAATGTGTGAAAAATAATACTGTCAAAACCTTTCGGGCATTCAATATCTGTAGTGGCCGATTTACAGATAAAAAACTATGTGGCAGTCCATGAGCAGTCCACCCACCAGACCTACTTTGGGATATGGAAGGAGCTGGAAGGAGCTGGAATAGGGCATGATCTATTTGATGCCCATTTGCGTCTCCAACATCTCCTCCCAATGCAGGTTCCCAATTGACTTTGTTGCAAGAAAGTACGCATCAAGCCTTATTACAAAATGGTGCCACTACGTGGTATCTAGAAGTTCAGGGGCTGGTAAGCATTGTCTACCCTGTGCTTCAGGGTGGTGGGGGATTTTGAGAAAGCACTTTGTTAAAGGGACATTATGGTTAAGCGGCACCGAAAAAAAAAATGAAATTCAGTGAAAAATCTTTGTTAAGGGACGTTATGGTTACAAGTAAAAAACGAAAACCCCCAGAAATTCACCAGTTATAACTCGTGCCACTACCATGCACTGCTAAGACAAACAACCAGTACAGGAAAGATGACATCATAAATGTAATTGATGACATCACTGATAACTTCATATATTAAAATAATTTGCATGAACAGTCCCTACAAGGGGTAGTGTTTATAATGTTGTCAACAAAATGTCAGGGATGATCGGGAGTTCTATCGTAAACTCCTAATGTATTTAAGAATGTACTCATCTAAAGAAGTAAAACATTATATTTGAGTGTTTTTGTTAATACAAGAACATAATCATTCATACACATAGGCAATGGCTGCAGCATGTACTATAAAAGTACAATATTTGTAATCTAGTAATTTCAGATAGTAAAATAATAAATGCAACCTTATCAAAGGCTTGCATAATGTTAAACATGGAATACATAGCTAACCATTTCAAGCTTATGACATACTTGTGTTAGTACAAAAATACATATACAAACTCAGAATGTATACATATTAGAGCCACATACAGGGAAACTAAGGTAAAGAAGAAAGAAACAACACACCAAAAAATGACAAATAACATTAGAGTTGATTATCATGTGCACACATGAATTGTGTGCTTGATGGCTGCTTATTGCCCCATGTATGTGCACTATGTGGTCAAATCAAATTCTATGCAAAGTACTTTAATAATATATTCACTAAAAAAAAAACTTTGTTGAGGGGACGTTATGGTTAAGTTGCCCTAACAAAGACCTGTACACTTCACTACAAAAATACTTTCCACCGCCCCTTTATGCTTCAAATTAAAACTGAAAAACCCCTGAAATTCGACAGTTATGGCAAACTAAGCCCCCAACCATGCCACCGCCCCTCTGCACTGCTAACACTAACACCCAGACCATGAAAGATGTCATCTGAAATGTCAATGATGACATCAATGATGACATCACTTGTTTAGGCCCTTTATTTTCCTTCCCTGCCATAAATATATATGTGCATTCAGTAAAAGAAATTCACTAAAAGATTGTTATACTTCACAGTGCAACCAAACACCACTGCACATTCACCCATTATAAAAAGCTAAGCAACCATAACTCGCACTATCTATGTGCATTGCTAAGACTAACACCCAGGACATCAACGATGACATCCCAAATATCATTGATGACATCACTACTTTTGAATGTATATGTGTACAATGGCTTATGCCTCCACCGCTAACAAGGTTGTTACTGGGTGCATGGGCTTCGGACATGCAGCCAACACTGTACACCCTCTCCAGAACCATCTGACATGCTAACCTTTAGCACGAGTGTATGCACTGCAGTAATATGAAGTGGTGTTTATGGGCAGGGCCTTAGGTTTTACGACAATGATGTATGGGCTACGTGCTGCAGCCATGGAAGCAAAACTCTACATCCTGCCCACAATCACCTCAGTGATGTACAGTAGTACGGGTGTATTGATAGGTGTGCTATGCTTCACTTATTCTGGCCAGACACTGCACTCCTACCTGTTTGTACATAGATAGTATTGCAATGTGTTGATGTGCACTGGCTTATAACTGCATTGCTTATAACTTTCTTGTAGGGTGCATGCCCTTTGGCCATGCACCCAACACTGTACACTCTCCCCTCAACCATGTAAGCGATAATGAATACTACACGTGTAGCCATGGTCGTGACATGCAGCGGTGGTTGTGGGCAGGCCCTACAGTCTTGGAAATATGGCCTTCGGTCTACGACCTACGGCCATGCATCCAAGACTCTAGGCCCTGTCCACAACCACTGCAGCATGTCACGACCATGGTGGCGTACTAAGGAATAACACACCCATTGGAAAATGTAATATAATTGGGAAATACGCTCAAAATTAATGGTCACTAACGCCATGTGTGTCCTGCTAACATTTTACAATGGCTTATGCTTCCACCGCTAACAAGGTCGTTACTAGGTTCATGGGCTTCGGCCATGCAGTCAACACCTTCCCCAGAACCATCTGACATGCTAACGAATAGGACGAGTGTATGCACTGCAGTAATATGAAGTGGTGTTTCTGAGCAGGGCCTAGGGTTTTATGACAATGATGTATGGGCTACGTGCTGCAGCCATGGAAGAAAAACTCCACATCCTGCCCACAATCACCTCAGTGATGTACAGTAGTACGGGTGTATTGATAGGTGTGCTACGCTTTACTTATTCTCGCCAGACACTGCACGCCTACCTGTTTGTACATAGATATTATTGCAATGTGTTGATGTGCACTGGCTTATAACTCCAGTGCTTATAACATTCTTGTTGGGTGCATGGCCTTTGGCCTTTGGCCATGCACCCAACACTGTACACTCTCTCCTAAACCATGTAAGCGATAATGAATACTACATGTGTAGCCATGGTCGTGACATGAAGCAGTGGTTGTGGCAGGGCCTACAGTCTTGGAAATATGGCCTTCGGCCTACGGCCTACGGCCATGCATCCAAGACTTTAGGCCCTGTCCACAACCACTGCAGCATGTCACGACCATGGTGGTGTACTAAGGAATAACACACCCATAGGAAAATGTAATGTAATTGGGAAATACATTCAAAATTAATGGTCACTAACGCCACGCGTGTCCTGTGAACATTTTCAAGGTGCCTGTACACAGCATGGACTCAAATAGTAGCCTTATTAGATCCCTCATTTTCTCCACGTACAAACATCCTGAAGAAGGCGTCATTGCAGAATATATAATAGACAATTGCCGGCCAAACAAGTACAGTATTTCATCTGTCTCCTACTCTGTGATCCTCCCCACGCACTATAGGAGAGCAAAACAGTTTCGAAAAAACAGCATTTCGCCTCTGGTAAGTAGCGTGATGTCTTCGGATCCAAGATGTTGGGCGCATCCACACATTCTGACGTACATCACGGCTCGCTGTAGCAAATCGGTGCACACGTCGTGTGTCTGCGGTGATGACGCCACCCCCCATTGGCCAATCGGTATCATGTCTGCGCAGCGAACAGGGAAATGTGACCGCGGAGCGGACATAGATATCACTAATTTATTCAGACATATATTTTGGTCGTTTTAAATGAAAGTACTAGACGGATTGTCACCAAATTTACTAAAGCATGCTTTTGGGTCCAAGCCCCTGCCCCTGGCACAAATTTGGTGCAAATCCATCCACCAGTTTCACCTGTAGCCGTGCGCAAAGATTTTCCCCCATTCAGTCTATGGGAAAAAAAGACATTTTGGGACCCCCTATAACTTTGCCCCCCCTGGCCCAAACATCTCCAAACTTTGCAAAACAATTCAGAGTGATCCATATACTTTTTCTTTTACAAAGTTTGGTGAGGATTCGTGCAGGGGGAGCGGAGTTATAAGCCACCCAAAAAGTGCTCTTCCTATGGAAACATCAACTTAACCATAACTACACGGCCACTACCGTGGCCGTGTAATAAGTAGGTTAATGTATATATATATATATAGCACCTTTTACATTTTTTTATATACTCATTGTTAGTAAAAAATAAAAACTAGCCTAGACATGTCAGTGAACAAAAACAAGTGGCCCGGATATGTGATGTTATCAGTGTTGTCATCAATGACATTTGTGATGTCATTGTTCATGTACTGGGTGTTTGTCTTAGCAGTGCACAGTGGTGACACGAGTTATGGTTGCTAAACTTGCCATAACTGGTGAATTTCTGGGGGTTTCTGTTTTACTTGTAACCATAAAGTCCCTTTAACAAAGTGTTTTCATTGAATTTCATAGCTGTTTATTAGTGCAACTTAACCATAACATCCCTTTTACAAACTTTGTTCAGTGAATTTCATGGTTTTTACGGGTGCACCCTAATTTGCTACAATTAACTAATACCATACTTACCCCAATACAGCAACATTGTTCTCCAATTTAGAAAGTTTCACCTTAAAAATCTGCCCTTCCCCACCTTCTAGCACAATTTGTAACACTTCTGTACACTTTTTGCAAATTCTTCCACATTTTTTGTTTTCATAGATGTGTTTGCGAGCATCTGACGTAATAACAGACTTTCCTGACCATTCACGCAGCATAATGACTTGTTTGTGAACAAGACATCACTTCACGAACGGGTCTCTGCTTCACAAACAGTTCAGGAACTGCATTTTTCAGCTCAACTAGGAACTTTGAAGTTCAAAATGTACCCTTGCACCGCTCATACACCTATTCAATCTAGCACACAGCACATACTTTGAAGATTATTAGGAAAACTGCTATTTATCTTAATAATGGCATCAGCTATTGCCATAGCTCCTCCCCAAGAGCCACAACCACCACAACCACAATGAAACAAGACCTACACAAAATCAAAGAAGCACAAAAGTCAGTGATAACAAAGAAGACCAGGAAGATGATGTAGAAGAAGTGCCTACCTCTATCACCCATAGAGAAACATGGGTTTTGCAGTTCTTTACCACTGTTGGAAATGTACCAAAGGCTTAAACTACCAAAGTGAAATGCATTGAGTGCATTGTACTCAGTCACGGACAACCTGAGCAGTACTTCTGTTGGACACAGAATTCCACCAGTTACTTTGCAAGAAATAAAAGAGGCTATTGGGCCATATCTTTCAAAAAGAACAGTACTCTGTATATACTGAAACACACCACTCTGCAAGGAGGAGCAATTTCGAAACTGCTTTTCAAGCTGTAATCACGGAGTACGAGAAGCATTGCCCTCCACCATATGTGCACCATATTCCCCTGTCCACCCCCTTCATATGTGTGGTTGGTGCCTCGTCCCTCATTTCCCTCCCCACCTTACTTTCTGGCCTCTCCTGAAAATAAAAAGAAAGTATAAAAACAAATAAAAATAAGGTTCCTTTAGGAACCACCTTTCACATTTAAAAAATAGAATTAAAAAATAAGCTGACAGAATTGTAGGGACATTTGGGTACTAATTCATGCAAATAACAGCATATGTATACTGATTCCAAGGGAAGCAAAATGGGTGTTTATTGGCAGTGTTTGAAAGCAGCCATTTTGAAATGGGTGCAAATGGAAGCTATACTCAGTTTGCAGCCAGTAAAATGGATGTTCATTTTTAAAAAAACACTCAGCAAAATGATTCCAGATTTTCTCACAGATTGCAGCCAGCAAGATGGGTACTTATTTTTAAAAGCACTCACCAAAATGTGCAGTCATTTTAAAATACACATGGGTACATGCGAGGACAATGTAGGGGTACAGATTAGCAGGGTAATGGGGCTAACCTGAAAGTAGGAAAGAGGTGGGAAGTTGCATGAAGCAGGTAAAATGCCACATTACGTTTTATATATATAAAAAAAAACAGAATGCAGAAAAAGATAGGGTATGTGCATATTTACAGATTCGGTATTTCTACCTGTGACAAACTGCATTGTGGAGATAACCTATATATAACAGAATGTACTAACCAAAAGCCCTGTAACCAACTAATTGTCCCAATTTAACATTGCAATGCAAATGATAAACACAGATGAACATTTAATTGGTTTTAGTGCTTTTTCTATGGAGAAGAGAAAATATGCATAGCAGGAAACCAGATGAATAGCTGACTTTTTGTACAACAAAAGCCTCCATTGTTCTTGCAGGAAATAAGTTGTTACATGAAGGGTCGTGTTATGTGATTGGTAGAAGTCTGGGGGGGATAGAACCACGTCACAGAAGGCTAGGTTAATTTGTGATGGACAGACAGAGGAAATTTTAGGTCATAAATAAGGAGTGCGTAAAAAAAATGAATGAAAGGCACTGGCCCTCATTACGACCCTGGCGGAAAGGGGTTTACGCCGGCGTAAAGCATGGCGTACCTTTCCGCCCGACTACGAGTTCCCGTAGCGCCATGGTGATTTTTACGCCTGCTTTTTGCAGGCGGAAAAATCCATGGCGCTACGGGACTTGTCGTTAATTACGCCACCGTAATTTACGGTGGCGTAATTAACGCCTTCCCCACTCCCATTATACCCTATGGGGCAAAAATGGCAATGGGGAAGGGTAAATGGGGATTGGGGACTTACCGCCCCGCCAAGGTCGGAATGGGGCGGTAAGTCCGCCAACCCCCATGGCGGAGTTGGCAGCTTTGCGCCATGGACCATGGTGCAAATTGCACCATGGTTCTCCGCCAGGGTCGTAATGAGGCCCACTGTATTTATTGACAGATAGTGTAGTGAGCCTGGTTTGTAAATAAAAGTGTCATGTTTTTTTTTCTGCATTTCTGCACTGCGTAAAAAGAGCTGCACACAACATTCAAAATATTTCCCATGTTGCAATGTGTATGTTTTCTCTTATCTTTTAGAGGCACAAAGCTGTATTCACTGTTTGTAAGAGCATGTAATGGTAATATCATGTAATATAAAATTACTATTATTTTTGGTTGGGTAATACAGGATGTAAGGTAAATAATAACAGCATTTGAAATTACCGAAATAAGACTGGGCTGTTTATTTGTGTGCCTCATTTCATGCTTCTGTTGGTCACTGTTTCAAGGGGAAAGAATAAATGGGAGGTACTGGTGTTGACACCACGGTAATAACATCTTTGCCACTTTTGCTACCGCCCAAGGTAAAGTTAGGAAACAAGGAAGAATATATATATTTATGTAAAATAGAAAGTTGTGCGTGTGTGTGGATGGGCTTTTATCTGCATGCTGAAGAGAAAGCGGTGCCAGCCAAGGCACATAGGTTACTGATGTAAATAAATAAGTAACATGTACTACATGCAATAAGTTGCATTCTGTATAATCTTACTGGGTTCCCTGAAAGTGTGCCAGGTCCAAAGGTTCTTTATCGTCAGCCAAAGGTGGCTCATAATTATAAAGAGGGAAGGTTTGTCTTATCATAGGGCTGTATGATGGTAGGTAAAAATACCACTATACCGCAAAAATAAGATACCACTAAAAATTACCACCAAAGTAAGCTAACACTAAATTACCATCAGAATAAGAAAGTTGTGAACGATTACCAAAATAGGGTGATACTGAGCTACCACCAAAAGTAAGGCCAATGTACTGCCAAAATACTGCCAAAATACCACAATACTAAAATGCAGCCAAATCAGGAATTAGCCCTAAAAACAAAATTTCCAACATAATCCATCTACTGTTTTCAGCAAAGTAGTTACATTCAATAAGAGCCTGCAACATTCCCATTAGCATTTTCTACTATGCTAATGGAAATAATGGACAATTGCATACTAGAGAAAAATAAAAAAGCACAGAAACAAATTACTGTCCGAAATTATTCTCTCTAGTGTACACTAGACCCTATAATTCATTGCCATTCATAACTATCCACAGTCACCATATTCCCCTGTCTAGCCCATTACTTATTAGAAAACCCAGATTGCACATATACACCATCACACAAAACAGCCCTTTTACTATTTTTACTGTTATGTTTGCAACACTCCCTCATTTCCTGCTTTAAACCATTCAAACATATATCCACCAATCACTTCAAAAAAATCTACATATAGCCTATCAACATATTAAACTTCCACCCATCAACTGCCACTTAACAATGTTCTACACATCTTTTGCATCTACATTTCCCACATGTATACCAACACATTTTACATAGGGCTTCTTTAAAGGCACATATGCCATGTGCAGTGACAGAAGTGCATAAATAAAAGGGACATAATTGATGGACAAGTGCTCATGGGAGCCCAGGAGAGAAGCACCAAAGGAGGCACTAGCTTACCGCTGGGGCAGAGGTGTCCCAAGGGTGGGGTACATCTTAACCGTAGTGTCCTTTTCTCTATCAATTGAATACATTTTCATAAGTAAAAAATCTTTCAAAATGTTACATCCCTGTATATAAGTTATTAATAATTCCTCTTTTAACATATAGAAATAACTATAAACCTCCTTTAACAAACATATGTTTGCAATGCATAATTATGTGAGTCAATATCACCAGAGCATACCCAAATAGGCAAATCAGAGTAGGCATTTTTCCTTGCCGAAGCCCAGACCTTTTGCCCACTGCAGAAAGGTTATATCACTATTTTTGGTACTTACGTTTTCACAATTTCCAAAAAGTTAAAGGCAGAACAGATTTCCAAAAGCATCCTTTCAGGTCCTTGCTGATGCTCCTCACATACCTTTGCTGCTATCCTGCCCAGCAGCCGCAAGCAGATTTGTTTTCCCATTTTAACCTACAGCTATTCGGCCATGCCTCATGCCCCAATAAGTAAATCAAAGTAGGCATTCCTCCTTGCCGAGGGTCAGGCCCATTGTCCATGCACCAAACTTAGATCAATATTTTGTGTGCCACTGCCCACGGCAGAACAGTTATTTCACTATTTTTTTAACTTGCGTTTCGTCAATTTAAAAAAAAGTAAAACACAGGACAGATTTCTAAAAGCATCCTTTCAGGTCCTTGCTGATGCTCCTCGCGCACGTTTGCTGCAATCCCGTCCAGCACTCTGGACTGCAGCCGCAAGCAGAATTTATTTCCCATTTCAACCTAGAGCTTCAACCATGGTGCATGCTCCAATAAGTAGCACAGAGTAGGCATTCGTCCTTGCTGAGGGCCAGGCCCATTGTCTATGCACCAAACTTATATAACAATGTTTTGTTGCTTACATTTGGACACTTTGGAAAAATAAAACAAGAGACAGACTTGCAAAACCATACTTTCAGGTCCTTGCTGGTGCTCCCCGTGTAGGTTTGTTGTCATTCAGTACAATACCTCAGGCTGTAGCCGCAGGCAAAATATTTCTTCCCATTCGGGTTGCGCTGTTGTGCAGCCTACAAGATGGGTGCTTGATCTAGCAGCTCTGTACCTCGCAAGAAAATCCTGTCGATAATATCCGTCGCCACAACAACTTGACTTGTATTGAGCACATATATGGATATAAGACTATACTGGGAATAATATGTCCAACAATCGAGCATAACCCGCCACTACAACACATGATATTTAAATTGTGGAGAGAGATGGAATTGGCACCGGCAGAGAGATGTGCCACGCTGGGGAAGGTAATCCGGCCTCTGAGGGACCGCGTTGCACCCACGGTGGCTGGCAGGAAGATTACACAACCCTGCCATCTCGGAGGACCGTTGCGCCAAGAGCGAGTGCCGGCCGCCCCCTCTGCAGAGCGCTGCCGGCTTGTGAGCCTGTACACTCTGAGGCCGGGACTACGGTCTGAGACTGCAGCTGACCAGGCGTGGCCTCCTTGGGCTCACAGGCCTTGTGGAATCTGTGTGCGGGTGCAGCTGAAGCCATAGTGGAGAGACATCACTGGCCGCACCCATGGCACGGTTCCAAGTGTTAAAATCGTGGTAAAAATTGCAGTGGTTACAAAATATCATGGCAAAAATGCTGTGGTTTTGCTGCCGCAATCCATGTAAAGTATGCAGGGGACACCCCAGCAACCCACGCTCACCTTAAATGGTATAACAGGGTTCACCTTTACTGGGTCAAACCACAGCATTTCTGCCCCGATTTTTTGTATAGGTGACATTTTTGCTGCAATTTTATCATTACATACCCATTGCACGGTGTGACCACCCACCCCCCCTGAGCATCAACAACCATGAAGAGACAGCTCTCAGCCCATGCCATAGCTGCAGTGCTGAACTACGGGACAGACACCCGCAGAGACGGTGTTCCACCTTCCACACAAGCCTGCCAGTCCGCGAGCTCCGCTACACCTTGGATCCTCTTGGTCTTCCAGCTGAGCCTGAGCACCAGACTGCAACACTTGCAGGGAGGCTTGCACAAGTCGTTTGTGACCCACACGAGGAGCGGAAAGTGGAGCAGGCCCAGTGGCATCACAAGATAGGATACTCTTCCTCGACCCACCTGCAGCAGGGCCTGCATACTCCATGCCCGCACACTAAGGGCTAACACTGCTACACGGGATCACCCACCTGGCCAGTGCACACCTGGAGGGCAGCATCCCCACTAGTGCTCATCCACCATCAACTCTCATCGCATTGGCCTCCGGCAGGATCCGCCATTAACCCCCCAGACCCTTTCAACAGCAAAGCATTCTGGCTAACGAGCGCAAGAAGTGCAACACTGGACCTAATGACCCCCTTGCAACTCGCCCAGTGCACACAGAGATGGTGATTTGATCCCTGCTGGACCATACATCTGAAGGAGCGACATATATGTATTATTTTAAAATAAACACCAGGCGGACACTGAAAAGGCATCCCCCCTAGCGCATACCTCCTATAACAGGCTACAATCTCATACTCTAAAGGGTAAACTCTCTGTGACCAACAACCCATACACCAGACAACTATTCCTGAACAGCAAGAGGGGACATTACCCAGCCTACTTGATCAAACTGAAAACGCTGGCAAGACTGTGT
This sequence comes from Ambystoma mexicanum, assembly GCF_040938575.1. Classification (NCBI taxonomy): domain Eukaryota; kingdom Metazoa; phylum Chordata; class Amphibia; order Caudata; family Ambystomatidae; genus Ambystoma; species Ambystoma mexicanum. The sequence goes on along the minus strand of NC_090923.1, from coordinate 262,947,386 downwards.
TGCTATCATCCTTCACACCCAGTGAGCTGTTGGGCTTACAAACCACCAGTAAATCACATTGAAAGTATGCAATACCATCAACTGAAAGCCAGTGCCCCTGAGGCGGACAGACACAGCGGCGCACAACGCACTGCGCCTAGTGCCCTGTGCATCCCAAGCCACAACTATAACCAAAGGCGCTCAGAAAAAAAAGGCCAAATGGACTCCCTTACTAGCCCAAGATCTGCAACTGCTGAACCTCCCTCCTCCCCTAGTAACTCACAAGTACAACCAATGGAGGGAAATTCAAGGGACGACCATCTATCACAAACCATGCAGAATGGGTTCCTCACAATTAATCTGAAGATGGACGACATTGTTGGCACAATAGGGTCACTGAAGGCGAAAGTAGAAAAGGAGAGCAGCCGTATCACGGACGCTGAGGGTTGCATCAGCACAAACAAGGACATCATAGCATGCCACGACTGCAAATTAAATACTATGCAAACCGAACTAAAGAAAGTGGTAAATAAATGTGAGGACTTGGAATCCAGATCCGGTGCAACAACATCAGGGTGGTCGGGATCACAGAGGCGGCAGTAAGGGGCCCCATGGAACCATTCATGGAGAGCCTGCTAAAATCACTCTTTGATCCAACAAGATTCTCCCCACAATTTCTGGTCGAGACGGCACATCGGACTCTTGCTCCCCCTCTCCCTGGCACCCCTCCCCCATCAGGACTGTCATCGTCAGGCTCTTGAGATATGGTGCTTTGACTCACCAGGGAAAAAGGCACACTACAATATGATTCCAGCAGAATACATATTTATCTGGATTTCACAGCTGGCGTGGTAGTGCAAAGAAGATCTTATGACATGGTGAAGCACCTACTAAAAGTTAGAAAAATCCCATACTCACTAATGTTCCCGGCCAAACTCTGAATACAGCATAACGGAGAGGCACATTTCTTTGAGGACCTTTCACATGTGACAGCCTATGTGAAATCACACATACCCGAGCCCCGACCACTGCAGCGCCCATAGACCGCAACCGCAGGATATAGACGATAGACACTTGGGTGAAATTGAATGAGCAGTTTGTGAGACACTGCACCTAATCCTTACAGATCCAATACCATACACGACGGAAAAGAAACGTAATCACCTTGGGTACTTTGAGCTGAACGGAAGGCAGCACTGATGACATGACTCCCAAGGGTTCACCCAACAGTTCATGTGGCTTACATCATCAAGTTGGGGCAGATGGTGAGGGCGGGGGGATGAGACGGGGGTACAGGGGAAAATAAGGTTATTTAAAGTTCAAGTTCACCAGACTGCTACAGACCCGGTGGCCTTGGGAAGTAAAGTTCAGAAAAGATGTGGCAACAGTTGTGCAGTGGGCACCAAGCTCATAAACTACTGTACTACAACAACACTATCAGTAAAAGATAATCCAACCAACAACATACCATGGCGTGCAAATTGAAAATAATTTCATGGAACATAAGAGGCCTAAACAACCCAATTAAGGCAAGGAAGATCTGGGCCTACCTAGATCGACACAACCCTAACATCGTCATGTTGCAGGAAAATCATGCCCTGGAACCTACGCACAAGCTGATGGTGTACAAATGGGGGAATAACAGATTCTACACTAACTACTCCTACCAAGCTAGAGGTGTGATAACACTCATACACAAGAACACAGACTTTAGATTGGGATCTGTCAACATAGACCCAGAAGGCAGACATGTGGTGCTATCAGGCAACATCAACAATAGACCAATCACCATGGTGAATACCTATGGTCCCAACACTGACGATCTGGCGTTCTATATCAAGATAGCGATGCTAATTGGACACACCCCGGAAGTCCCCATCATCTGGGGAGGAGATTTTAATACAATCTTGGACCCCTCCAAGAACAGATCCAGGACAAAACAAAGAATTATGACAAAAGTCTCCTGCACAATAACACAGATAATGTCACAGTATAGTTTAATAGATGTTTGGAGATCGGAACACCCTATCCAGAAAGAATAAACATAGTATTCTACCGTGCATGATGCCCACTCCTGGATAGAATTCTGGCTGATCTCTGAGTCATGGACTATAACTGTCAATTCACAATCCTACCATGTACGTGGTTGGATCATTCCCCAATATGCTGGAAATTTCCCAGGATCATGCCACCGTAACCAGACATGCATGGAGAATGCCCCCATCCGCACTATTGGACGATGGCTTCACAAAAATCCTACAGATTGATATTGAAGCATTCTTCTCCGACAATGAGAATTCGGTTCGCAAATTCACCACAGTCTGGGAGACATTTAAGGAATGTATACGCGGTGCGATGATCTCCGCTACAACAAGGACCTTGAAGTCCATCAGAAACGAGTTGCAGGAATCAGAAGAGAACTTGAGAAAACTTAAAAACGAGCACAGTAACACGCAAAACACAGCATTGCTAGGTCTAATCAAGGGCAATTGACAAAAGATCTGTGAACTAGCCGACTGAGAAACCCGATTCATCTACAAGAAAATACAAACCAGGACATATGGTGAAGTGGCTCACCCTGGAAAGCTAATTGCAGGATTAATTAAAGGGGAATGGGACCCACAACACATCAGCGGCTTAACCAAACCTTATGGACAAACAACCATTAGGCATGAGGAAATTAATGAAATGTTCAAAGACTATTACCAGACACTATACTCCAATAACGACAAGGTCAAAGATTGAGGAGTTACATGAATAACTTGCAAGAACCAAGCAACCTACCCTAGATGATATGTCCAGATGTAAATTAAATTACCCTATCACGATAGATGAAATTATCGAAGCTATAGCCTCACTAGCATCAAGCAAATCCCCCGGCCCTGATGGGATTGGCATAGAACTCTATAAAACCTATTAAGATATCCTGGCTCCTAGACTGCTTAGAGTGTGGGAGTAAGAGTGCAGGAACAGCAAACTACATTCCCCCCTTACAGTGATAATGGTACTTACTAAACCAGGGAAAACTGCAAACGAAATGGTCTCATACCGCCCGCTATCCCTGATAAATTCAGATGGTAAGATCTATGCCAAAATGTTAGCCAACAGGATACTACCACACATGCCTGACCTGGTACACCCGGACCAGTCAGAATTCATACCAGAGAAATCTACTGCCCTGAATCTAAGATGACTGCTCGGAACCATGGCCCAAGTAAAACCTGATCTACCAGCAGCAGCGATGATATTAAATCCAGAAAAAGTGTTTGACTCTGTGTCATGGAACTTTTTGTTTGTGGACCTTAAACGCATGGGATGGAGCCGAATTCTGTAAATTCTTGGAACTGCTCTACAAAGAACAAGGGCCCAGCGTTCGCACCAATCAAAACCATTCCCAAATAATAAAGCTTGCCAGAGGCACCAGACAGGGGTGCCCGTTCTCCCCAATATTATTTGCATTAACAATGGAACCCTTCCCAAGCAGGATTTGGGACACCACGGGCACAGAGGATTACATATACAGGGACCCCCACAAATCATATCCCTAAATGCCGAAGACACCCTAATATATCTGAAGCACCAGGCAGAGAACATACCACCGATCCAAGAGGAGGTCAACCTATTCACACTACATTCTAGATAAACAATTAACAATATGAAATCACAACTGTTCCCCCTAATCGATAAAACCATTAGACCCACTCAGTTGCATGGGATAAAATGGGCAGGAGACACCGTGAAATATCTGGGAGTTCAGATTGCACGCACGCACAGGGACCTGTATGAATGAAATCATGCAAGCTATCTCTGCACCCTTGAGCACAAACTTGCACTGTGGGGTAAGCTCCCGATTTCCATGATAGGCCACAGAGCCATCCCAAAAAGGATTGTGGCACCCAAACTGCTATATTTTTTCACCACAATCCCAATCTGGCCCGGCCCACATTTTTTTAACACTATTTTAGTGACTGGGTTTGTATGGCGAGGCAACACTGTAAGAGCAAAATGGGAATCACTCACCGAGCTAAACCATCGAGGGCACCCAGCAGCCCCCTACTTTGAACTTTATTATCTTTCTGCCCAGGCCCACTATGCGGGTATGTGGTACAACACTGATTTTCACCATTCACATGTTGCAACAGAGAAGTGATCAGCGGCACCAAGCGATATAAAAATCACACTAATATGCGCCCACAAGACGGACCCCTGCCTGTTTGACCCACTAAGTACAACACTGGACGCCTGGAGAAGCATAATGCTGAGACTTCTTATCACAAAACCATATAACCGCAACATTCCATTATGTTGCACCCCAGATTTATCCCCAACCATGGACGTAGACGTCCAAATGGCATGGGACCAGGAAATGACAATGGGGTCTCATTACGTGTTTGGAGGTAGCCATGCCGCTTTTAGCAGCATGGCTTACCCCAAACGGGGTACCGGGTCCGGGACCAGAAAGTAGGGCCCAGTAATTTCCTTTCGTGGGACCCGAATCCGGTACATCCCCATTCCCATTTGACTCTAATAGGGCTCAATGGGAATGGGGAGGATGATAACAATGGGCCTGTTAATGACGGGCCTGTTGTTAGCATCCTGGTCTGCTTGCGGGAGCTGCTAAGGACATCTGGTCAGACCAGACGTCCTTATCGGCACCCGCGAGCAGACCTCGTAAAGAGGCAGTAGAGTGATAACGGTGCCGACAGGTCTACCGGCGCTGTTATCATTCTACCGCACTCGTTGTAATGAGGCCCAATGAAACTGTGAGACCTCTTCCCAGATGGCATGTTTATCTCCATATCTGACTTTAGGGAGAAATTAGGGAACAACCCTGTAAAAACAGTACAGTACTACTGTATCAGAGATGCATTACAATGACAATGGCCATCCTACCCAAATGAACCAGAATCCAATGAATGCCTGGACTTGTTCATCTAAAATGATGTCAGGAAAGGGCTGTATGCTAAAATACAAGACGAAACCCCGATCAACCCCAAACAGGGGGAGCAATGGAGTGAAGACACAGGATCAACCATTGACGAAGAAAAATGGCAAACGATGTGTGTTTTGAACAAGGAGGTGTCACTCAATGCTGGACTGAGATTAATTCAATATAAAGTTCTCAACAAACTACACTGTACCCCCAAACACATAACAAAATGTAACCTATGAGAGATACAGAACTGCCCGAAAGGCAAAGCTGAAAAAGCAGACACAATACACATGTTCTGGCAATGCCCTCTGATTGCCGACCTCTGGAAATGCATAGCACAATCGCTGAGTGAAATGCTGACCATAATGCCAGCACTCCATCCACTAAAATCTTTGCTAGGCAATATTGTTAAAGACCCGAAGATTGTTTAACATCGGGCGCATTACCGCAAAGAAATGCATCTTACTCAAATGGAAAGCTACAGAAGTGCCCATACTGAAACAATGGCTTGCGAAAATGACACGGGTTAACGAAAACGAGGAAAGATATGCACAGAACATAGTGGCAACCTCAAGACCAAAAGATATATGGGCTCCTTTCCGAGTGTTCACTGAAAAAGTGGCCCCCACAGAACCTCCTATCCGCACCGGGACGTAAACACTCAATGGCCTCAGATAATCAGCGGAATGCCCTTTTGGATGCAAATATCACTGACATCGCATAGTTGCTTGTGTTGTTTATGAAAATACTTATGTCCCATTGTGTTTGAAAGGTTTTGGTGCTACATGCTGTATGACTCTCCAACAAGTTAAAATACATTTTAAAAAATCAAATAATTCTTCCCATTCAACCCTAGGGTTTGACAATGCTGCATGCCCCAATAATCAAATCAGAGTACACGATTATCAAGTAATTGCAAGGCGGTAGAATGGGTAGATCACTGTGATTCATCTAGTACTTTAAATGGATTACCCTGTTGCTGGTGATGGGGTTCTTTTGTGAAGATACCCTTCCTTCTTCAAGTATTAGGTTTCAAATAGGAGAGTGAGCCCTGTTCACCTCAGCACTGGGTTTTCCAATAAGTAACTGTTGTCGTAATGAAGCAGCCATTTGTGATGCTATATTTATTGTTAGAACTTACGCAACATGTAATTTGACTCTCTAGAGTATTTCTCAAGGCATGTGGATTGTGGGCCATTCATTGCTGCAAGCTTGTGGAAATGAGTCCAACATCCAATCCCAATATCTTGTCCCACTATGGTCGCAAATAAGGATGGGTCATAAGTTCAAGGGGTGGTGTGGTGGCCACTTGGGCACCTCGTTCGGCGTGCTTGGTAATTATCTGCTGATTAACATTGTCTTGGAGTCCATGCAGCGATAGTCACAGTGATCTGTTCATGCAATCCTGTGCAGCACCTAGGGTTGTACCCACAGACAGAATTTTAGCCACGGGCAGAATTTATTTTCCTATTCAAACCTATCCCAATTTTGAAAAACTTCACTACATAGCCAGTCCCTGGTGGCCATGCCCATTTTAATCCCATTGCCAGTCTCTCGTGGTCATGGCCTGTAGCCAGATTATCCAAGTCATGGCCTTTGGTGGCCATCACTCCGACAATCTGGCCACTGCCCATGCCCACAGGCCATAACTCAGACAATCTGGCCATTGCCCATAGCCTGTAGGGTATTTTGTGTATATTTGGGGCCTAGCGGTATTTTCTTACCGCCAAAAATAAAGTAATTCAGCAATAATCACTCCTTACATTCAGATTGGGTTTGGTTTTATAGTAATATAGTGGCTATGCATTGTTTCAGTACACAGATACATTTAGTTGGTATGCATTTCGTTATGGTATAGTGATGAGCATAATTTCTTTGTTTTATTTGTGGCCCCAACATACAAAACCCCTTTCTTTTGTTTAGACTGTTCTTGTGATCTCTAGAGGCCTCAGGCTTCTACATTATTCAAGAACACCACATTTTCATATGGAATGCCACTTGTGGCTGTTCTCACTGATTTATCTACACCAGTGAGCTATGCTTCCATAAAGTATTCACAATAACATGTGGTATAATCAGTAATTTATTTACATTAGTGAAACTATTTCCAGAGGCCTCTCTTTCTGCTGAATCATATACGTCCAGCAAACTATTTCATTATGTTCCACTCAGAAAACACACACACATATATACACAGAGTGGAACCACGCACACAGCTATTTATAATTGATCATAACATTACTTTATCTGCATAGAAACTTGGCGCTTTAAGCATCATTCCCTCTATGGCATAATATTTTTTTTAGACACCAAATGAAACAGAAACAAGAATACTCTTAGGCAGACTGTGTTATCACAATTTAATTTTAAAATGATACATTACCATTTGTGAGACAATCCTCTCTGAAATAAAAACATGGGAATGACAAAATGCAAGAACACTACGAATTTCATTTCATATTTACACAAGAGAGAGAAAAATTACATCGTTTGTTTTGCCTCCAGCTGGCAACATTAAAATGCGTCATTTGAACACAGTGAAAAGCTATTGTTACACTGCCTGTCTAAAATAGGTCTCATGCACATACCGCACCCTCACTTTCATACAAGATAATTACCAGCGAATTGTAGCTGTTTAGCACGCGAACTCCCCGGACTGGTCGCTTTCTTTAAATGGCTGAAGGCTTTCCTTCAAAGCACCCCAGCGAGGACATGCAGTTCTGATCTGCGGTCTCTCAAGCCAATGCTTATTGACTGGAATCCCCAGCCTTTGAATGTCAGCAATGGACTGGGACAATACCTCTCAATCAGGAAACCCCATAGAAACTCCAGCCAAGTCTTCCCCGGAGCTGTGCAAAATATCCTCTGCCTTTCTTCCTCCCCGAAATGTACCAAGAGACCTCTGTTACAGCCCTTAAGGTGACGTGTCACCAATGAAAATTCACAATAATCTATCCTCCTCTTTTAACAATGGCTTGTCTGATACGGTTTAGAAACTGTATCTACTCATTTCCTGGCATGCAGATTTCGCATCCAGCTAACACAGTGAACAGAGAAAAAAAATGAATCCAAGTGCATGTTTAAAATTACTTTCAGAGCCTGTCTTTCCCACCTCATGTTGCACTGGAGAACACATTGGCCCTCATTACGACCCTAGCGTTGGACCATGGTGCTAGTAGCACCATGGTCCATGCCGGTAACTTACCGACTCCGCCATGGCGGAATGGGGAATTACCGCCCCATTCAGAGGTTGGCGGGGCGGTAATTCCCCATGCCGCCATGGCCCTTCCCCATTCCCATTTTTGCCCCATAGGGCTCAATGGGAATGGGGAAGGCGCTAAGTACGGTGCCGCAAATTGCAGCACCGTACTTGGCACCAAGGTCCCTTTGCGGGTTGGTTTTTAACGCCTGCACAAAGCAGGCGTTAAAGTCTCCAGCCCGCAAAGGGACCTCGTAATCAGGTGTTAAGGGTTTAACAGCGCCGCCTTTTTTAAGGCGCTGTTAACCCCTTAACGCCTGGGTTGTAATGAGGGCCATTATGATGTTATTTGATTAGAATCATGTTAGTACTGTTAATTATATTAGTTCAGTAATCCTCTAATGTGTCTCCTGCAACAGAGGCATTTCAGGTGAGAGAGAAGAAAAAAAATGTGTTTTTAAATGTGATAAAAATTGCTGTGTTTTTGAGTGAGTAGCCTGTCTTCATTTACATGTCATTGTCACATTGGCAACACATGGCTTGCTGTACCACATTATAGCAATACATTAATCCCATGCAATGGTGCTATACTCCCAAAACACACTAAATAATTCTACAGGCCACCGGCTATACCTCAGTCACCAATGGTATATCACAATATTTTGTACCCACATTATGACACTTCAAAAAATAAAACACAGACACATTTTTAGAACCATGCTTTCAAGTCTTTGCCAATGCTCCTTGCACAACTTTCCTGCAAATGCATCCACGTTTTATTTTTTTAAAAGAGTCAAAATATATGCATATGTTTTGCAGATTTGTGAAATGGCACCACATTTATAAGCCTTTAAAATATTTTGGGACCCCCTCTAATTGTGTTCCCTCTTGGCAAAACAGCACCAAACTTTGTAGAATCATTCAAGGTCATGTCTAAAATATATTCATTTTAATTGAGTGGCGCCAAAGTTATATGCCATCCAAAAACTTCTTTTCATGAACCCTGTAATGCAAAAATATCTATGGATGCCCCCAACATCACAGGACTGTCCCTGAACTGTTTACGGACGTCGGAGATGAAAAACCACCTTTTTAAAAAAATCTTTTTATGGCCATATCCCATCCCATCCTCATCACCCCTCACCTCCCCAGAAATTGTTTCATTAGTTTGACAAGTACAATATTGTGTTTTTTAATATATTTTTATTGCAATGTTTGAGGACTACAGGCTCAGTCCGTGAATCCAACATGGCGGGCATTTAAAAAAATATGTCGTATCTCACGCTTTTCACCGTCCAATTAGTGGGCTCGACCGATGTCTGCGGACATCACACACCCCTCAGGACCAACCAGATGCCTGTCCGTGGAATGAACAGAGAAGTGAGTCAGCGAACTGAACCCAGATATTACTATTTTTTTTACATACTTTTTGCCTGTTGCAAAACAGATTTTCACCAAATTTGCAAAGCACGCCTTTGGGATCAAGCCATCACTCCTGGCCCAAATTTGGTGAACATCCATCCAGCGGTTTGGGCTGTAGGCATGAGCAATTCTTTTTCCCATTGTGTCTGTCCATGATTCCTATCAATCCGACTGGGCCATATACTTCTTTTACGAAGTTTCGTGAGGATTCATCCAGGGGAGACAGAGTTATAAACCACCCAAAAAGTGCTCTTCCTATGGTTGAGCAACGTAATCATAACTGCAGGGCCACTGGTGCAGGCCATGTAATATAATTATAGAACCTTGATTGACATTGCCATAAGAGCTCAGCCTTCCTGTGACCCATGTTTACACAAAAGGCACGGGAGGTATATCTCTTAATCATGCCTGTTTTAGCGTTACAATTGCATTGAATCTTCCTTTGTAGAAGTGTGAGTGCTAATTGGGCATTTTCACCCCTACTCATCCTTGTACACCTGCAGAACAGAATCCAATTTGTCACATTGGTGGCAATAGTGGAATTTGAGAAAGACTGTGCCTACAACTCATCCAGCCAAAATAAAAGTGTTTATTTAATGTTAGTTTGCACTGCCAAGATGTTTTAACAACCATGGAATGTAACATGAGTGTGGTACAGACCTTGAAAGCAAGTGTTTTGCACAGACTCTGTCAAAAGAGTGCCTCACTCATGGCAGTAATGTTGAGAAATCCGAGCTGTTAAAGAGCATCTAATCTTTTGAGGAAGCTTGGGGGTTTGAGGGTTACTTGAGGGAGACAGTGACAGTGATTGATCTTCCCAGCATTCCCCCACAAGGCAGTCTCAGTTGTATCCCAAGGGTCTCTAGCCTGCCACAGATCAAACTCATCCATTAGATCCTGCACTTAAGCCTGATCCCAAGTTTCATTTGTTGATTAAAGTTCAGACGTCAGCTGTATAACTTGAGAAAGGCAATGTATAAGCTATATAGTTAATGTGATTTTACAAATGCCAATAAAACATTTTAAAATTAAAAATTCAGCCTGATCCCAAATCTCTGCTAAACAATCTGAAAACCATGCCAGGGATGACTCCAAAGGGCTCTACATCCTGGAAGAAAAGAGGGTGGCCTTCCTTGACTGTAAATACACTGGGGGAGGAGGCTCCCTTGTCAGTGTGAAAGCAGCAAGCATCAGCATCCCTCGCTGAACAGAAGCAGAGAGACTAGATGACCTTGCATAAGTTGGAGCTTGAGGTGCAGAGAGAGCCCAACAAATCTTCTAGTGTCTCCAGTGAAGGCTCCCAAGGAAGCGTAGGTGCCAACTCCACAAGAACTTAGCCCAACCATAGGAGTGTGGGAGGGACATTTTCAAATTGTTCAAAAAGCTGAAGATAGCATTCCACCTCTAGGAAGTGGAAGAGCAGTTGTGAGTCTCATCCCTTATGAGCCACCTAACGATGGTTAGAACTGATGTCATTATTCAGTTGACTCCTGAGGAGGGGCCTAACTTGTACAAAGGTGAATGCTGCAGTCCTCAGGAAGTTCAGCAAAACCCAGAACAGTACCTCGAGAGCTTTAGGGAGCTCACCAAAAATGGGGGTCAAACATTTGAGGTATTTACACATCAGTGCCTGAAATTTCTTAGTGGTTGGGTCACAGGTAAAACAATTGTGACATTTCAGGGCATGGCTAATGTGATTGCATGTGAGAGTATTCTTAAAGAATGGGAGATGGAGATAAACTAGCATTTAGTGGATGAGAGTTTCACAAATCCTCAGAAGCTTTCAAAGGCTGTCAACAGGTCTGTGGCTATTCACGTTCAGAAAAAAACAGTGATCAGTGCATCCAAATTAGATAACAAGCGGGCTGAGAAAAGTAAATCCAAGGAGGGTAAGGACAAAGGTTTTCACCCTTCTACTGATAGGACATTCCAGTAACCTGTGCATCTTCTGCTCCTACCAAAAACAATAATGTGGGCTCCCCTAACACTGGGGCACCCAGATTCACAGCCCCACAGGTCTGCCTTACCTGTGGAGACCGGAAATATAGGAAGGGAAATCCCACCTGCAAGGATAGACCCAAGCTGGTAGTAGTTAGTGCTACTCTCATAAAAGAGGTAAATGTGGCCATCTTAGATGATGAATTTTTACTCGGAAAAGGGCTGGCTTAATGTACCCTTGTATCACTGAGCTGGAAAGGTAATGCTTCTCCAACTGAGACCCTGGTTATTGCTAACACAGACATCTTCTTGGAACACAAGTTCATCAATGGGAACACAGACCTAGTGCTTTGTGAAACTGATCAGAGTATCAATCATGACCAATGACAGTGGGTGCACAAACACCAGATCTTCGGAAGCAGAACCTGGCAGGCATGGGTCCCGGGGCTCTTCCAGCTGGAGATACCAAAAGACCATCCCTGCCGGTATTACCCAGTCCTGGTCCAGAGTACAGCAAGGTGCCTGCCTGTGCCAGAAAGGGCCTTTTGGCCACTGATGTGTCTACTTTGGATGCATCATACACAGTGATCTCAGGGTTGGCTACAGGCATAGAACCTGAACCTAAGGTGGAGGACAAGGTAGTTTGAGGCCTCAAGGGTCTCCCAGAGCTAAGTAACTTGTCCTTAGCAGGTAGCCTGAGCCAGTCTGACTTTTGCAAAGCACAGCATGACTGTCCAACTTTGGCAGATCTGCCTGAGCAGGCAGAGGAGCAGGCCATCAGGGGAAGCCCCTGAAATGTGCACTATGTACTGGGAGAATGGTATCCTGTGCAGTGAGCTCAAGAATTGTGAGGCATGGGCCCACTTGCGTTTGATGGTACCCCGTTGCCACATGAGGTTCCTGTTGGACTTGGCTACTTTAGAACTTTGGCAGATCTGCTTGAGCAGGCAGAGAAGCAGGCCCGCAGGGGAAGCCCCTGGCCTGTGCAGGATGTACTGGGAGAATGGTATCCTGTACAGTGAGCTCAAGAACTCCGAGTCATTGGCCAGCTAGCGTTTGGTGTACCCCATTGCCACATGAGGTTCTTGCAGACCTGGCCCAGACATTCCTTTGACACGGCATCTAGGAATGACTAAGACAATCAACAGGCTTCTTGAGCGGTTCAACAAGACCCTTAAGGGCATGATATGTGGCTTGGAAGAGCCCCTCAGGAGAAAGAGGCAAATTCTACAGCCATGCCTCCTGTTCTCCTACTGGAAGGTGCCACAGAACAGTGCTGGGTTCAGTCCCATTAAGCTCCTGTTTGGCTATCCCATCAGGGGTTCACTAAGTCTTGTGTGTGCAGGATGTTAGGGCAATCTCTGAACTCCTTCCTACGACAGAGTGGTCTATGTGCTTGGCCTTAGATACACATTGGCCAGGTACATAGATCAGAGCACCCAGAACCTGAAGGTCAGCCAGGATCTCATGGAGCACTGGCATGACCAGAAGACCACCAGGATTATGGAACCAGCCAGGCCTAGTGCCGTGCTTGAAGAGTTGACTGTGCCCTAAGTGATGCTTGAGAAAAACGGTGCCGTTAACTGCCTTTTTGACAGCAAGGCCTCAAGGCAGACTCATCTGTCTTCCATGTCAACTGGCTCAAACCCCGTTACAGCCGGGATTACTTAGTGATGGCTCTGGTCGCTCATGACAAGACTGAAGAGGAAATGATCCCAGACTTGCTAGACACCAAGCCCATGTCAGGTCTCTAAAGGGAGTTTGGACCTCACTGAACAGTAATTGCAGGCCTGCCAGAAGCTGCAGGTCTTATTCTGGCTCACTCTAGGGAAGATTGATTGGTGTGTCCATGACATCCATGATATCAACACCGGACAAAGCAAACCTGGAAAGGTAGGATTTGCCAGATGTCTAAAAAGGTCAAGGACACCATCAAGGAGGACATCTTTAAGATGTTAGCCTTGGGAGTTATCGAGCGCATCCACAGCTCCTGGACTAGCTGAGTGGTACTCATCCTAAATAAGTCCAGTAGCTGGAAAACCTAGTCCACTTTTGTGCGGATTACCGGGGGCACAACTCTGTCATAAAGACAGATGCACACCATATCCGTAGGCCAGAGAAATTGATTGACAGGCTATGTGCAGCCAAGTTCATGAGTACCTTCATCCTCACTGTAGGGTACTGGAAGGTCGGTCTGACTGATCAAGCAAAATAAAGGTCTATATTCTCGACCCCAGAAAGGCATTACCAGTTTACTGTCATGCTATTTGGACTAGAGACGATGGTAAACCATGTCTTGACAGGGCTGGGACTACAGCATTGCCTTCTTATATGAAGTTGCAGTATTCAGCCACACATCTCGCCCAGTTCTTAAGATCCCGGATTTGTGCTATGGTTTATCATTCAGACAGATGCTTATTAATTTGGCATTGATGCAATGAATGCAAAACTGAAATCTGAAGGGGCCTGAGTGGGCACTTGAGCAAGCAAGAGCAAAGTATGTGTCAACATTGAGAAGGTGGAATTCGCAGTGATTTGCAAGCCCTTCATTTTGGGTCTAACTTCATTGTCCAAAGAGACCACAAACCTCTTAGGTGGATTATGGCCATGCAGCAAGAGAATCCCAAGTTAGTGTGTTGGGCCATATCCTTAAAGGGATTGGACATGGACATCCAACACAAACCTGGGTCACAGCACACCAATAGAGATGGTCTCAGTCAGTACTTTCACCAGTAGGATGAGACAGACCCTTAGAAAGGTGAGTCTCAAACTTTCGGGCTGCGGGCATGTGAGGAATTGCCATAAGGCAAGGGTGCAAAGCTCTACCTTTTTTGATTGTTATTAATAGACACAATGATGCCTGGAATTCCATCTCTTGAAGGGTAATCTACTGATCAGATAGCCCTTTCGTAGGCACCATGCAAAAACATAGTGTACTTGTGCTCGCTGCATCAGTAGCTTGGTCTGCTGTGCCTGCTCCAGCAGTGGCACATAACAGGTTCAAAGGTCACAGGTGCCAAAACTACGATGATCATAAGTAACCCATGAGGGTGGCAGGGTAAACTCTCAAATATAGGTGTGCCCGACTTTAGGCATAGTGCATGGTGCTACTTGTGATCATTGCTGCCACATCCAAATGGATATAACACATGTCTCAACTCCTGTGATTCAGTTCTGCTATAAAAGGTGATGTGTATTGTGGCCATACGGGTTGAGACTGCCAAGTGGCAGGACAGGAACTTGAATGGCCATGCCTACTCTTTGATCTCTTTGAGAGAGCAGGTAAATGCCTCTGCTTCAACACAGGCAGAAGCTCAAAGGATCACACCCATTCAAAATAGGTAGACTCACACCAGGGTGCTGCATCTCCAAATTCCTTTGTTCTCAGTGGGAAGTGAAGGGGACAGTATTATACTAGGCATGGGGGCACAGTTAAATGGAATCAGACTTGCACAATTTTTTCTCTCTCTGCCTCTTTCTCTCCTTCCTGCCCCGTCCACTTCCTCTGGACAAAGCACTTTGGATGTGATGCTAGAAGGTCAAAGCCCACTTCTTTATGGAGCAGGGAATGGACAACTGAGACAGGCTATCTTTAGTCCAATCAACTGTGGACCTTTACATTTAAAAGAAAAGGTCTCCCATCCATTCCTCGATTCACATTAGAACAACACCTGTGGAGTATTCACTGGACCTCTTTTGGGAGAGTTGTACTTTCCAAAGCTCTCAGCCTGAGGTTTAGAAAGAGTGACCAAGGAAGAATAGCGTTCTGCCTCCTAACCACTCCCAGGGCACATTGGGGGTGCCTTTTGCTGTGGACCAGGAACTGCTACTCATTGCCAGAATGTCCTAAAGCTGGGAGAGCAGACCCTGAACACAACCATCCTTTCCTTGAATCACCCTGTGCAGGACTCACAGCAACAGTAGGACCAGAATAGCTGAAGCACCCTTTTCTGCAGCACTCTTTTTTGCGCTTCTCCACCCATTTGAACTGTTTGCCTGCATGTCAAATCATCTCAACACTGCATTGCGTCCTTGTTGAGTCCGTCACCTGCTAAACTGAAACCAGCTGTCAAGGAGTTCCCCCCTTCTCACCTGGGTCCGATGTTTGCCGGTGACTTCGATCGCTGCCTTCTTGCGAACGCTCCTGGTCTTGAACAGCGCTTCTCGAGATTCGTCTGGTTCCAGGTTGCGTTTAGTTCTGGGATCAAGGAGTCCAGAAATCTGTGAGACTGGAAAAGGTTAGAAAAGCTTGGAACCAGGAAGGGGGAAAGAAAAAGGAATGGGTAATAGCACTGGGACAAGCGAAACAATACTGCGAGCTACGAACACACGTCTGGGCTACTCTGCAATAGCATTGAGAAGCGCGGAGCCGCGGAAGGCGTGGTCTATAAATAGACCACGCCACATTCAGCGCATGGAGCGAGCAAGGGCTTCAGCTCTGGATGGCCATGTTGGAAGTAGTATGGAATGCAAGCCCCGTTTGGACAAGGACCAGGAGGTCCAAAAGGGGTGTGATCTGAAGTTCATGACAGCATGCCTCCTCCGAAGGCCTTTCCCTCCAGGTTTGCCGGGGTGTATTAGGTGAAATCTTCTGAGCAACCGAGGAGCCTTGATATTTGAAATAGGGTTCCCAGGTCCTTTCGCTAGGAGGATATCCTTTCCACTCCACTAGATATTGAAGATGGCCCCGCTTATACCTGGAGTCACAAATCCGGGACACCTCATATTCCAGTTGGTTGTCAACCAGTAGAGGAGGTGGTCTACTGGGATTTCGAGAGGACTGGATCTATGGTTTCAATAGGGATGTGTGAAAGACTGGATGAATTCTTTTCCAGGAGTCAGGTAGCTTGATGCAATATGAGACAGGATTGATAATCTCCTTAATGGGAAATGGACCATACTAGCGGGGAGCCAGCTTGTTTGGTCGGGGGAGTAGTTTTGATGACAACCACACTCGGTCACCGACCGTATAGGACGGACCTGATCTTCTCCTGGAATCTGCACACCTCTTGGTCTGTAATCTGGCTTTCTCTAAGTGTTCTTTAGCCTCCCAGTGAATGTTGATAAGAGTTTCGATCCAGGAGTCAACAGTAGGTACTGGTGTAGGGTCAGGAAGAACCGAAGGTAAGACCGATGGATGGAACCCCGGACTACAATAAAAGGGGATGGTCTGTAACGCTGAGTGTTCGGAGTTGTTGTAAGCAAATTCCGCAACGGGTATCAGGAGAGACCAGTCATCCTGGACCTTGGTAGTGAAACATCAGAGATATTGTTCCAGGGTCTGATTTGCACGTTCTGTGGCTCTGTTGGTTTGGGGATGATATCCTGAAGAGAGGGCACATTGGATTCCTAATACCCGACCGAGGTGTTCCAGAATTGTGAAATGTATTGGGGACCCCGGTCAGATATGATCTTGGAAGGAAGCCCATGTAGTCGGAATATGTGTTCCAGAAATATTCCAGCTAGTTCTGAAGAGGAGGGTAGTTTCATCAGTGGCGTAAAGTGGGCCATATGGGTAAACAAATCTATGGTGACCATGATAGTAGTATATCCTCGGGAAGGTGGTAACTCCACTATGAAGTCTGTGGCGATGATTTCCCATGGTTTAGAGGGTAGAGTGGGCTGCAGAAGAAGACCCGCCGGTCTCTTATTATCATGTTTATTTTGGGCACAGGTTATACAAGTCTTGATGTATTGCTGCACGTCAGACTTCATTTTAGGCCACCAGAACTGTCTTTGTATAAGACGGAGGGTGTTGTTGATACCTCGGTGCCCGGAATGGAGTGTGTCATGACAAAGGTTTATTATCTTTTGCTGTAGCTTCCGTGTAGGAATGAATAGTGCGTTGTCCTTGAATAAGTAGCCTTCCTTGGCTCTTTATTTCCAGAGATTTCGTGTTGAAATGTCCTTCCATAATTCCAAGGATGGGTTTGCGATCAGACTTCTTCCAGGAGATTAACTGCTTGGGCTACGAATATTGTGGGAGACAACATTTTAGGAAATGCTTTATCTTCAGTGGTCACGTAGTCAGCACGGCGAGACAAGGCGTCAGCGATCAGGTTCTGTGATCCAGGGACATGGGTAATGTGGAACTGATACTGGGCAAAAAAGTAGGCCCAACGTGCCTGACGACTGTTCCTGCACCCCAGTACTGTAGAATCTGCAGGTTTCGGTGATCAGTACGGACTTGGACAGGATGTCTGGCTCCTAAAAGTAGGTGTCGCCTTTCAGTGAAAGCTTGGCGAATGGCTAAGAGTTCCTTTTCCAGGACGGAGTAGTGCGCTTCACTAGGAGTTAAGGTTCTTGACAGATAAGCAACGGGGTGTTCCAAATCGTCCTCCATCTTCTGCTTCAACACTGCTCCTATGGTGTAATTAGAGGCATCCGTTTCCACTAAAAAGGGTCGACTTGTATAGGGTTGAGCCAATATGGGAGCTTGTGTGAACTCAGTCTTTAAACGCTGGAATGCAGTTATTTGTAAAGTTGACCAGACAAATGGGGTGTCCTTCTTTAGCAGAGCCACTATGGGTTGTACAATCTCGGAAAAGGTGGCTATAAACTTCTGGTAGAAATTGGCCAGTCCTAGGAAGGATTGGATTTGTTTCACGGACGTGGGAGTAGGTCAGTCGAGAATGGCCTTTACTTTTGAAGGGTCCATGCCAATCCCCTCTGGACTAAGGATAAATCCCAGATAGTGCATAGAGGTAATGTGAAACAAACATTTTTCAGGCTTAGCTAAAAGGTGATGTTCCCGGAGTCTTTGTAGAACTGCCTTGACATGTCCTTCATGCTTCTGAAATCAATATGTCGTCCAGATAGACAATGACAAAGAGAAACAACATATCAGAGAACACCCTATCCATAAAACATTGGAAAACTGCTGGGGCATTGGCTAGTCCAAAGGGCATGACCAGGTACTCGTAGTGGCCAAAGGGTGTTCTAAAGGCGGTCTTCCACTCGTCTCCTTCCCGGATACGGATCAAATAGTAGGCACCCCTGAGATCCAATTTGGTGAATATTACGGCTCCTCTCACAGCTTCCAGCATATCCGAGATCAGGGGCAGTGGGTACCGATCCTTGAGAGTGCATTGATTTAAGCTTCTATAGTCGAGGCAAGGTCTGAGTTCCTTGGTATCCTTCTTGGGAACGAAGAACAATGAAGCACCCGCTGGAGATTTCGAGGATCTTATGGTGCCATTTTCAAGATTAGTGCCTAGGTATTCCCGAAGGGCCTTTTTCTCGGGTTCGGAAAGAATGAACATTCTGCCGAAAGGAATTACAGCTGAGGGATCAGTATCTATGGCACAGTCTTCGGGCCTGTGAGGGGGTAAGGCCTGGACTATGGCAGTAGAGAATACATCAGCATATCCCTGATAGGCCTCTGGAACTTGTATGATATTGGAAACCATGAGTGGTGTTTCTTGGTATCTTGGTGGTTCCTTAGGAGTTACTGAGGAGGGTTCCAGGGACAGACAGTGGGACATACAGGACTCTGAGCCCAGGAATAATGATCCTGCTGTCCAATTGATGTACGGATTGTGCTTTTGTAACCAGGGCATTCCCAAAACCATGGGGTAATGGGCTGACTTAATGATGTCGAATGTAATCCGCTCTTGATGATGGTTTATGGAAAGTTGGATCTCTTTAGTCTGCAGGCTTATGGGCCCTGAAGAGAGTGGTCTTCCGTCTATTGCTTCCACCGGCTGCATGGTGTTTCGGGTCTCGTACGGAATATGATGACTAACCACCCAGTCTTGATCAATGAAGATTCCCATTGCTCCGCAGTCCACCAAGGCCAGAATGGGATAGGTCTTGTCTTTGGAGGGCGACAGGAAAGCCTGTAGAATCACCAAACTGTTTTGTCCAGGAGAGTTCAAGGATGGAATTGATGTGGAGCAAACATCTCTCTCCCGAATCTCTGCTCCATTTAGGATCGGGAGCTGGCGTTTCCCGAATGCCGAGGAGGTGCCAGAGGACATTCCCTGACTAAATGTTTGTCTGAAGCACAATACATACACAAACCCATATGGATCCTTCTCAATCTTTCTTGAGGTGATATGGGTCCACGAAAGGCTCCAATTTGCATGGGTTCAGGTTCTGGGGCTGGACTTGGGTTTGCGTCCGATCTGGGTGTGCTCTCAAAGGACGTCTTGGGTGGGTTTCCCTTTGATTTCTTTCTTTCAGCCTTTTTTTCCTGGATGCGAAAGTCTATTTGCAAGGCCAGGTCCATTAGTGCTTGGAATGAATTTGGTCTGGCCACCCTGGCCAGTTCATCATTGATCTCTTCGTTTAGGCCTCTCCTGAACAGGGTAAAACTAGCCTCAGGGGACCAGTCTGCTTCCTTGGCCAATTGTTTAAATCTGGTCACATAAGTGAGCATATCTTGGCAGCCTTGTTGAAAGTCCAGCAAGCGTTCTTGGGCAGTATAGACCTGCTCTGGACGGTCAAACATGCCTTTAAGGGTCTGTATGAACCCATCGTAGTCATCTAGGAGGGCATCGCCGGAGTTGACAAGGGGTGTTGCCCAAGTTAAGGCATTGTCGGAAAGGTGGGATATGATGAAACCCACCTTAGCCCTAGGGGTCGAAAAATAATAGGGCTTGAAGGTAAAGTGGACCCAGCATGAATCCAGAAATTCGCAGAGTGTTTTTGCCGAACCATCATACTTGTCAACAATACCGCCCAACAGGGCACCCTCCTTTGTAGCAGAATCCCGGAATAAGACCAATTGTTTGAGCGCAGCATTTTCCGACTTAAGATTTTGAACCTCGGTTGATTAGTTCTTGCATGCGTAGCATTAAGTCCTGCACGGCGGCTTCCATCTCGTTTTTAGGTTCGGTCGGGTGGCGTCTCAAACTGTCAAGGAGTTCCCCCCTTCTCACCTGGGTCTGATGTTTGCCGGTGACTTGGATCGCTGCCTTCTTGCGAATGCTCCTGGTCTTGAACAGCGCTGCTCGAGATTCGTCTGGTTCCAGGTTGCGTTTAGTTCCGGGATCAAGGAGTCCAGAAATCCGGGAGACTGGAAAAGGCTAGAAAAGCTCGGAACCAGGAAGGGGGAAAGGAAAAGGAATGGGTAATAGCACTGGGACAAGGGAAACAATACCGCGAGCTGGGAACACACGTCTGGGCTACTCTGCAATAGCATTGAGACGTGCAGAGCCGCGGAAGGCGTGGTCTATAAATAGGCCACGCCGAGTTCAGCGCATGGAGCGAGCAAGGGCTTCAGCTCTGGACGGCCATTTTGGAAGTAGTACGGAATGCAAGCCCCGTTGAGACAAGGACCAGGAAATCCAAAAGGGGCGTGATCTGAAGTTCATGACACCAACTGCTCGACAACCGGACCTAACTCAAACCACTGGACAGTTCTACAATAACTCTACCCAGAGGTTACAATCATGACTCAACCTGACTAATCCTTGCATGCTCGAATCACCGACCTGCATATCAGAGCAACCAAATCACCAATTTGATTAGTGATTTGGTTGCTCCGAGTTGGTGGACGGTCGCCCACCAACTCGAACTGCTGTAGCATCGTTCATTGAACCTTCCCAGCGGTTACAACCGAATCATCCCAGCCAATCCTCAAATAGGTCCTGATGGACACTTCAAACTGCTTTACTGAAAGCCCCTCTTTGAACCACACAAAGCAACTGCATTCACCCCTGATTTCTGCCCACTTGCTGATTGGGCCCACTGGTCCACTGTACATGAACTGAGCTCGATCTACTCACACCAATATCCAACGCTGTGTGCAACACCATCAATCCACGAAAGAAATGAAACAAGGTAGTGTTGTTGTGTACGACATGTGTATCAGCAGTTTGACAGGAGAAGCTGCCGTGTATTCGCTCTTTGGGAGTCTGTTTTTACTTGCACCTATTGAGGAGAAGTAATCTGGAAGACTTGAAATTGCTAAATACACAAACACACTGCAGAGTGTGTGAGATGTGTGATGTGTGTATCAGTGGTTTATAAGGAGAAGCTGCATGTATTCGCTCTTTGGGAATCTGTTTTTACTTGCACCTATTGAGGAGGAGTAGTCTGAATGACTTGAAAACTGTTTAATACACACACACAGTGCAGAGCGTGCATGGTGTGCGAAGTGTATATCAGCAGTTTGGTGTAGTGTCGCTTTCAGAACTGAGTGCTGTAAGAGAGTTTGAAGAGTTGTGAGCGACCCATGCTACTGGTCTGGGACTGTAGGTTTTTACCTTAACCAGCTAGTGGGTTGAGATTTTGGACTTTGTAATTTCCCAAGCAGTCTTTCATATCTCACACCTGCTTTTCTTCAGCTCCCCCTCCTCCTTTGGTGCAGCTGCTTTGTGGTCAGCGAAGGGGAAGTCGGCAAAATCTTCTTTCCCCCGTCCCTATTCTCTATGCAGCAGAGCCTGCCGACGTACTGTAACAACACAGAAACTTTTCTCCTATGAACGCTCGGCCCCCGCCATGAGTGGTACAGGCTGTATAGCCACAGCTTACACAGACCCGGCTGCAGTATTGCGGCCTTCCCTCCCATTTCCCAGTTGGAGCCATTTGAAGTGGGACATTAACGCTCCACAGGATTCGAATGATTGGTCCAAGATCACTGGTTTATTTATACCTACTGTTAATGGCGTGTTACCTTTGGTGGGTTCTGAAATGCCAGAGGCAACTTCCAGCACTCCTACTACCTTGACTGGTATTGATAATAACTCACTCCTTAACCTTTGTTTGAGCCTGAAGGATGAGGGACTGGGAGACATTTTGCCACTTAACACAAGGAATGAGGATCCTGCACTGGCTAATGTACCTTGAACCAACCTATCAGTTAGGATGGATTTTGAGTGAATTGTTGCTCTTTCCACGGAGGAATTGGACACCTGTCCAATTCCTGACCAATTGTGACCTGTCCATTGGCTACCTCTGATCTACCTATCAGTGGCACCGGAGGCGGGAGCCGGCCTGTTGTTGAAAGGCCCACTTCTAAGGCCCCTGTCAGCTTCCCTGTCTGCTTTCTGGGATGCTAATACAACAGCCTGATCCTCCCTGGGGTTGCCATCTCTTTTCCACTATGAACCTGGACTTCCATGACTGTCCCGTTTCCCCATCTATTGGTTAGTTTCCCTTTTTCTGCCTACCCTTTCTTTTTTTTTTCACTTCACTGACCTTCACTCTACCTTCTTCCTGTTTTGTTATTTTTTTTTATTTTTTTTTTATTTTTTAACTGGTCTTCATGCTCTCGTCTGAGCACTCACATATGATCCCACCTCATTTCTTTTACCAATTGGTGCCTTAGCTTTTGCCTTGTATTTCAATATCTGGGTGTGTTTGGGAAAGTCAAATTTGGGTGTGTTTTGGGAAAGTCGAATTTGAGTGTGTTTGGGAAAGTCAAGTCAAATTTGGGTGTGTTTTGGGAAAGTCAAATCTGAGTGTGTTTGGGAAAGTCAAATTTGGGTGTGGTTTGGGAAAGTCAAATTTGGGTGTGTTTTGGGAAAGTCAAATTTGGGTGTGTTTGGGACAGTCAAATTTGGGTGTGTTTTGGGAAAGTCAATTTTTGTGTGTGTTTTGGGAAAGTCCATTTTGGGTGTGTTTGGGAAAGTCAATTTTGGGTGTGTCTTGGGAAAGTTGAATTTGTGTGTGTCTTGGGAAAGTCCAATTTGGGTGTGTTTTGGGAAAGTCAAATTTGTGTGTATTTGGGAAAGTCAAATGTGGGTGTGTCTTGGGAAAGTCGAATTTGGGTGTGTTTGGGGAAGTCAAATTTGGGTGTGTTTTGTTCACCTACATTGGTACCTGCTAGCCCAGTGACCGCTCCATACCTCTGATCTTGCGTATTTCTCCTACTGCCTACTCTCTCTACCTGCCCATGGCATTATCTGTTTCTCCTATCTATTCCAATTGTTTCTCTATCAACTTTCCTTGCCTTCTCACTAAGTCTGGTAAGAAGAAATTCAAAAAGGATATCTTGGTTTCTAACCCTGGTCTCCTCATCGCTGATACCTATTCCAGCACCTCTGCCAGACAAACCCTCACTGACATCCTCTTTTTCGTTCCTTAACAAGATCTCTGGACCCCTCATAATCTGTGCTCTGTCCTGTCTCCTCCTCTCCCATTAATGGTGGCACCCGCTGGGAAGTTCATATGGATCTCTTTGACTGCTCCAGAGTCTTTATTAACATCTATCTAAATGGTACTGTCATGGTGCAAGGCCCTAAGTCCAACCTCCTCCTCTTTGATAGGCAGTTCCCTCGCCTCATCAACTTCCTCTCATCTCCAGCTGTCCCCTACTCTCTTCCTCTGGCTTCCCTGCCCTCCTCCGCCTCCTCCTTTGCCCCATCTTAAGTTCCTTCCACTCCTCTGCAGGGCGTACCTACGATATGTACCCCTCCCCGGAAGGTCTTTAAGTCTGGCAACCTTCTCCATCTTGCCACTCTAAATTCTTGCTCCGCCGTTAAACACTCGTCTAACATCTGTCACCTCCTAGAAGAACTCGACCTTGAAGTACTCGGTCTCACCGAGACATGGTTCACAGCCAGCTCTATCACGAGTTTTGACACTCTCCTCCCCAACGGCTACAAGATCCTCTCAGCTCCCAGATCCAATCAGCCTGGAGGGGTTGTAGCCCTTATCTTCCCTGAGTGGATCCCCGCCTCTCTTATTCCCACTCAAGCTTACTCCTCGTTTGAATACCTAGTCTGCAGGCTCTCTCTCTCTCCTAGCCACTCTCTTACTGTTGCTACTCTCTACCGGCCCCCTGGTCAAATCACCTCTTTTCTCTCTGAGTGGGCTGACCTCTCCTCTTCCCTCTTGGCCTCCACCACTCAACTTCTCCTCCTTGGTGACCTCAACATTCATCTTGATTCTACCTGTCCCTCATCTTCACTCTTTCGCGACCTCTGCGATTTACTCTCCCTCTCCATCCTTCCTTCTGGCCAGACTCACTTGGCTGGCCACACACTTGATGTCTTGATCTCATCCGGCCTCCCCCTCTCTACCCCCATTACCACTCCTCTCTCCTGGAGTGATCACTGCCTCCTCTCCTCTCATCTCTCCATCCCCTCCCCCAAAGCCAAGTCCACTCCTAGATTGCCACCCACCTTCTCAGATATCCGGCCCATGAAGCGTGTGTCAATCGAGGCCTTTGCTGCAACCTCCCCCCCCCCTCTTCCACCCCAGGCTGACTCACACCCTGACACAGCCCTCTCTCTTCTCTACTCCTCTATTTCTGCTACTCTTGATACTCTTTCCCCCGTCATGAGGATCCGTTTGAAGTCCAAATCCAAGTGCAATTCTTGGTATGACTCTGATCTAGCTACACTTAAACGGAAGTGTAGGGCGGCGGAAAGGAAATGGAGGGCTTCTTGCTCATCCTCTGACAAACTGGCCTGCCGCCTGCTCCAAAGGCAATACCGACTTTCTGTCCACATTAAGAAGAGAGTCCACATACAAGCCCGGGTCTCTGCGGCATCTAACAACTCGGCCGAACTTATCAAAATCTGCAAGGAGCCGGCCAACCCTGCTACAGTCTCCACCCCTCCTCTTTCCTCACAGGATCTTTGCAATGCCCTTGCCTCCCACGTTATCTCTAAAACCCAGGACATCCTGTCCACCCTCTCCTCTGCTCCCCCTCCTGCTCCTTCTCCTTTTCAGCCGGCTGACCCTCCCTCAGCTACCCCCATCCCCCTTTCTCCTCATTTCCTCTTTTCTCCGCTGATGAGATATCTAGACAAGTCCGATCTATGAAAACCTCATCAAAACAGGTCCATCCCTGTTCCTCTAAAACCATTAAGAACCACATTGACAGCCTTGCCCTGGCCCTTGCTGATTTCTGCAACCTATCCTTTGCCTCTGGCTCTTTCCCCACCCCTCTTAAACACTCCTTTGTGCATCCTCTCCTCAAGAAATCCACTGCTGATCCGTCATGTCCGGCAAACTACCGCCCAATTTCCATTACTCCCTTTTGGGCAAGCTCTTGGAAAAGCTGGCCATCTCTCAGCTTAATCTCCATTCTGACTCTGTTGGCTCCCTCCATAACCACCAATATGGCTTCAGAGCTGCCAGAAGTACGGAAACTGCTCTCCTGAACATCCGTGAAAACCTGCTCTCCAACCTCGATTCTAACATTCCCTCTGTCCTCATCCTACTTGACCTCTCCTCTGCGTTTGACACGGTCAACCATACCACCCTACTCAATCGTCTTCGTGACAACCTCAGCGACACTGATAAGGATCTGGCCTGGTGGCCCTCTTTTCTCTCTGATAGACCCTCCCATGCACAACTTGGGTCCTTCCTATCTTCTATTTCCCTCTCCACATGTGGTGTTCCCCAGGGGTCTATCCACTCGCCCTGGCTTTTCAACCAATACCTGGCAACTCTCGCTTACTGCATCTCAATGTTCTGCTCAACTTTCCAGTGCTATGCTGACGACACCCAACTCATTTTCAGGCTTCCTTCAGCCTCCTCCTCTCCTTCACTCATCTCCGATTGTCTAATCGCCATTCAAAATTGGTGTGCCGCCAATGATCTATGTCTAAATGCCAACAAGACTGAGATCCTCCTTATTGGTACACCATCTCCATCCTTTCCTCTCACTCTCTGGCCGGCCTCCCTTGTCCCTCCTCCCAACCCCACTTGCGCGGCTAATAACCTTGGGGTTATCTTTAACTCTACACTTTCCTTCTCCGCACACATCTCTGATATCTCCAAAAAATCTAACTTTTTACTCAACCTCCTTAGAGGTACTCTACCTTTCCTCTCCTTCCCTCAAAAGCTCACTGTCTCCCAAGCTCTGGTTCTTTCCAGACTGGATTACTGTAACAGCCTCTTCCTAAATCTACCTGCCTCCACTCTCTTACCTCTACAACTAATCCAGAACAGGACTGCAAGACTTGTCCTTGGCCTCAAGCCCTGGGATCGTATCTCTCCAGCGTTGAAATCCCTTCATTGGCTCCCAGTGGATGCAAGGATTACATTTAAAACCCTCTGCATTGTCCACAAAGCTTTCTGGGGCCTGGGTCCAAAATACCTTCAACTATCCCTCCGTAAATACCTCCCCTCTCGAGCCCTTCTCTCCTCTACTTCAAACTCCCTCAGGGTTAGTCGTTTTGCAAAGAAACGAGCTGGGGTCAGATCTCTCTCTTCGGCTGGTGCCTCCCTTTGGAACAGCCTCCCAGCCACCTTGAAACTTGAGGAAAAACATCTTTGGTTCCAGAAATTACTCAAGACCTTCCTCTTTGCATCTGCCTTGGCCTCCCTTCTCCCCTGTTGATCTGTTTCTTCTCATGGCATTGTGCACCTGGCCGCCCTCTGTTCTTTCGGGCCCAGGTATCTGCTCATCCTGCCACCCTCCTGCACTGCCTCCAGGCCACCATCTACACTAGAGTTCTGTATCTGTACCCATACAGTTCCCCTCCCACGTTTCTTCTGCACTTATCAGATATACCTTTCTGACTAACCTTCACCTGCCACTTGCTGGCTGCACTACCATGGTTTAAAGCCCTTATTTATTATTTATTCTATTTAATATTTATGTATGTTTCCTCTCCTCTGCACTTTACACTCCCCCCTGCACTTCTCCCCCATTTTCCTTTCCCTTGCACTTGCTCTTTCTTAAATGTCACTGGGCCTAGTAAGATCGCTGTTTTCTGTTTTTCTTTGTTCCCCTCCCTTTCGGCCTGGTCGCGCTCTGAAACACTTGTGTACGAGCGCGATATAAATAAAATATCATTTCATTTCATTGCCACCTTTAGATCTGAATATATCTCAAGATGATGCACCTTTGTGAGAAAGAACGTCTGTGTAAGGCTATTTATGCAATTAAGCACTCTAAATCCCTTTCTGTGCCAGATAAGTTAGGAGTATGGGCATCTTGCCCAGTATAAAAATTAGGTGCGCTGTAACATATATGATTTTAAATCTTCCAACTGAAAAATTATGTTTTTCCACCTTAGAACTCACGATGCCAGGAAATGTTGGCATCTATATTGCACTCTTATCTCGGATATGTTTCCAATGGAGGTCTGTAGCATATCCGGGGATGCTTCATGCAAACATATAAACCTACTTTATTGGGACACGGAAGTGGATAAGTGTGACATTTTAGACAACAAAATGCACCCTCCTAATGAAGCATTAGTATTTGGTCTTTATAACATGTCTGTGAACATTAGCATGTTCAAGGTATCAAGAGCTACCAGCTCTGACAGCCTTGCCAATGTCATATTTAAAAGGGACCCTACTTTATGGGCTGTGTTAGGGAGAATTCTCCAGAATGGCTAATTTCCCTTACCTACTGAGTCCCTCAGCAGCTTTGCTGGATTTCTAAGATTTTTTTTTTTTCACCTGTTAAGAGCGTGAGCCTTTTTTCCCACTCTTACATGTGTTTTGCTGTATGTTTAACATGTTGTGTTCATAGACTGTGCAGCCTCACCTACTCCACAGGCATCATCTTTTTACTGTGTGTCACACAGCACCTTTAGTGCAGTGACACAGGGTTGTCTTTTTTCAAGCTTCCCACTTTAAACTCCATTTCCTGGGACTGACTACTTTCTCCCAGAACATGCAAAGTTACCATTGACTTTCTTAGTCTTTTTAACTTCACTAACCCAGTACAAACTATCTTACATAGAGTACTGGAAAGGGTTAATAGTTATCCCTTATTGTCTGTCTCTCACAGAACATTATTTAGTTTCTTTAATATTTGGCTGGTGGAAGTGGTATCTACCATATTTTTCCTACCGCAGTTTATGTAAATAGCCTTGGTACCATTTTAGGCTAAGTTAGTTAGCTGGACCCCATTTACTTTTATTTACTTTTATTTGGTTCCAGCTGGGTTTATTCTCCATTTATTTTTGTAAAGGTCTTTCTCGTGTTTTATTCTGTGCGCCAAACCAGGTTTCGTTCCTTTGTTCGCCGTCCTTTGATGGGCTTCTGCACAGAAGCCCTCCTTAGGTGCCTGAGAGTCTGTGTAGACAGGATGTGAGGGAGGGGTTTTAGGACCCCTGTACAGGTTTCCCTTGGAAACCCACGTCACACTCTTGTTTGCCAGGGCAGCCACCCTGCTGTGTGATTGACATCAAGGCTGTGTGAATGGGAGAAAACTGCATAAAAAGCAGGTCTCTGGGACTTGGAAGGCAGAGTCACCACTGGATCAAGAGAACCGAAGAGAAGCTAAAAGAAGAGGACCACTACCCCGACTGAACCTCCCGGTGAAGCCCTGCTGCGGGTCCGAATCTCCAAACTGAGAAGATCTGCAAGGAATCTTCTTCCCTTGAGCTGGTGGGACCAACCAGTTTGCCAAACACCAAGCAAGTCCTCCTCCCCTGGTTGAATTTGCAGTGCACAGCTGCAGTGAACCGGATAGCCAGGAGGACCAGACACGGTTTGGGTTTTAAGGAGTGCACCTTTTATGCGTTGCTTTGCTCTGCTACTGGTTTCTTCCCTGGGCAGTGCAGAACCCTCCAGTCTTCCTTCTTCATGTCAGTCTGACAGTCGCTTCAGGAACCGAGAGCCTGCATGATCTGCCAGGAACTATTGCCTACAGCATCCTTCTTCTTCTAAAGGTTCTGTTCAAACCCGGTTGTTCATTCTGTCCGACCGCGGTGTAAGTGTTTTAAATCTTTCGCCAATCTGAGGGCTTATCCTTCTCTACTCTTTTAAGTAACTTTTCTTCCGACCAAATCCGTTTCAAACTCTTGACAAAGACTTAACCGCGAACTACTCTGAACTGTGTGCTCCTCTGCAAAGACTCTGAACCATTATCATTGGCTCAGGTCTACTGATTTGAATCCTCACTGTAGAAAGGCTTTTCTAGATTGCCCTGCCTACTGGTTGGTGCTGCTTAATTTTGTATAACCTTGTCCGTTCCCTCCCTTTTTAAATTGCTGGAGTGCCATTTTGCTCACACTTCATTTTGAGATTAACTTGTCCAGAATTGATAGGGTGTGGTGTAGAATGTTAAGAGTGTGATTTTCCTGCTGCTTTACTTAGTGAACTGTTTTACAAATGAATGTGTCATAAATGTATATTCTTTTACTCAGAAACCTTGAGTCAGTGTTTGTTTGAACCATAGTAATTGCTTTCCTTTGTGTAACTTCTGATACTGCTCACTTTACTCTTGAGATACGTCTGGCTGCTCGGCCATCGCTACCACTTTACTGTGTAGTACAGGCTTGTACCAAAGGTGAATTTGTACTTGCACTTGTAGTCTTAATTGTCTGTGGTGTTCCCAAAGGGTACTGCATATGATTCTGCCTAACAGGCTGAATACCTAGATGTCCTTTTTTTCAAAAACAGTGTGCATTGGCAAGATACCCATTCATAAAAATGCTCTTATTCTGATCCTCGTAACCTCCGCCTGCTGGCTATGCTCGACTCTAGCAGTAAGTCTTTGCTTCGCTTCTTTGCTTCTTTTGTGTCATCCTAATAAATGGGCAGAGTTGAAATGTTTAATTAAATGCCAACAGACGGGATTTAGAAGACACTACATGGTACAGAGCATGTGGGCTATAAGCCTGCCTTCTGCAGATACTACTCAATAGCCAAAAGGTTGCTTACATTTATGTTTTGTGGATTACACTGCATCCTTTGGCTGTGTATCTCACCCTCGATTGTGATAGAAGTTGAAAGGATGGGGTATTCAATCCACTCTGATATATTACATCAAGCTGTTATACACTAAGATTATTAGGCTTTCTCAAGATGGCACTGTTTCCAAACCTATAGCTATTAATAGGGGGTCTTAAGCAGGGATGTGTGCTGGCCCCTTCCTTATATAATGTTTTCGTGGTAGATTTAGATGCTGCCTTACAAGGCTCATAATCCCCCCCCACCGCAAGTCACTGGAGTACCTGTTTCATGGTTACTGTACGCTGACGATACTGTCCCGATTGACCAAACTCTGCTGGGTTTACAGAGCTCGATTGTTGCTCGTCATCAGACTGCTAAGCTTAAAATCAATTAGAGCAAGATGAAGATTACGATGGTTGGTGGGTGGGAGTAAGCAATGAATGATTTTCCCTTCTGCTGGCATATTGGGGGGCCGGGTTAATGTAGAGTCCTACATTCATATAGGGCTTCCTATTAAGCCCTGGCCCTCATAGTTTTATAAGGAGGCTCTTCCCACCAAAGCCACCAAAAGTGGATGGTCATTAGAAACTTTATTATGCGTAATGGTGGCAGATCTATTGAAGGCCTTTTGGAAGTTTACAAGAAGGGAGTGGTTCCAGGGTTATGTGTGCCCTAGGAATGCTCCCTGATCAACATATGAAATGGTTGTCCAGCACTTAGGGAGAATTGTTACGCACCTTACTGGGCATACCCGGCTTGGTACCAGTGGAGGCATTGCGTTTTGAGTTAGGCCTACCTTCCCTATTGTCCCACTGGAAAGTGGCATGTTGCAGGCTTTTTTTTAAGATTGCATTGGCAGAGGAAAAGCAGGACTCTTTTTTGGCCCTGTTCTCTAAGCACACTCGTTATAGGCCATGTAATACGGCCTACTTAGGTTTGAGTAACATTATGAATACAAATTTAACACTTATTGACCCCCAGCTCCCTAAGGCGCCTGTCGCTGGTGTCTTAATTTCTACATGAAAAGCTAAGATTTGGGCTTGGGGCCGTGCTCAATCCATTGCGACCTTAGTGACTAAGAAAAGAATACTGCACGCAAAGCTTTCCACCAAAGGACCACAGAGTTATCGCTTGAACATTTGTAAAGTACCATAGAGGCGTTTTATATTATATATGCATTTTAATTTACTTCCTAATCCTGAATTCCCTGGAGCATGGGCTGGTATCCCTCGTGAGCAAAGGATATGCCAACTTTGGAAATAAAATTTGGAGACAGCTAGGCATCGTTTACTAATTGTCGTGCCTTAGTCGAACATTACTGGAAGGACTATGGAGACCTTTGCTCCTCCCCTAAAAATGTCAGTTCTAATTTATTTTTGGCTTCCATCTACTCGCATACTATTTGGTTATATCTGCAGTGGCACATGTTGTTTGGAGGATGGCTTTATCAAAGATTAATGAATTTTCAGGAAACAGATGTTTTATATTAATTCTATTTTTACTTATGACTGTGCTACTTTGCACTGCATGTATATACATTGTGTTCTACTGTCTTGTTTTTTAAAAATGTATTTTATCTTGTTATGTGGTTTCTTGATATTCGTAGGTACATTATTTATTTTATCTATGTTTGATACTGCAAAGGGCTTAATTGTAGGCATGTGAAGTGAAATAAAAAAAGAAAAAATGAAAAAAGAAACGGTACTGTTGGCCGCAAACTGCCCCCACGGTCCACTTAGGCCCTAGAGACTGGTTAGGTCACTATTGCAGCTTCTTTCACCCAAATACATATCCTTTTGTGGTTGGTAATTTGCCTGTCATCCCTGTGCACACACTCAGAATGTCTGCTGCATGTTCTCTGTTCTTCACAGGAGTGGATTTGTGTAAAGTATTTTGATAGTTCTATTGCAGATGGAATGTTTAATTAAAATATATATATATATATATATATATATATATATATATATATATATATATTCAGTAAAAAAAACTGTTAAAGGGATGATATGGTTAAGTTGTGCTACTAAAAACCTGTGAAATTTAGTAAAAAACGTTGTTAAAGGGACGTTATGTTTCCAAGTAAAACCGAAAACCCCCTGATATTCGCCAGTTATAGTAAGCTATGCAACCATAACTTATGCCACCACAGTGCATTTCTAAGACTAACACCCAGGACATCAAAGATGACAGATAATCTGTTTTCTGAAACACACAGCCATAGCTATTTGTTCTTCTCTCAGGAAAAAGCCTTTCTGACAAACTCTCTCCTTACACAACACACCCACTAAACTTTACTGACCAATCCCTTGCTTTACTCATTCTCATTTGCATGCCTCTCCACCACAAAATCCCCGTATCTAATACGCGATGTCCACGGACTACCGCCCTGTCTGCGGACATATCGAAAATCTGAGCATGCTGAATGTAAATTTACATAGCGTGTCCCATTTCCCCTTTGAAGTTGGGATGTTTTTTTTGCAGTTGCTTGTCAGACACCTGTTATTTTGTATTTTTTTTTCTTTTTCTTCTTAGTTTACTCCTAAACTCTTAACATAACCTTCTCCAAAGCAACCCTTACATTCCAGAACAGCATGGCATTTCCCATAAAAAATAAGTAAATGCCATCTTCTTTAAAATAAACAGCATTACTGGAATCAGTATTCTCATTATTACAGAAGAACATACCAGCTCTAAGCATGAAAGCACACATGCCTCGGTTGATTGCTCACCTAGCAATGTTTTGCTGAGGACAAAAAACAGAACTATTGTCCCATAATGCCCTAGGTACTAATCCAGAAAAAATGACTTTGGCATTTGGAAGGATGTTCATTTGCTTGAACCAAGTGTTCCAAATTTGCCAACCAATAGAGGCACTGACATAGCACAAATGGAAAGCACCACAGTGCAAAACTACCACATGGGGACTGTTCATCCTGCCCATATCTTCACAGACTTGTACAATTCCCTGTACATTGCAATCAGGCACAGTGCTCAACACCACCTCCACTCCTTTAACATCAAAATTGTTTGCCACATGCTTGCATTGAGCATACTGCTGTAAACCATGCACAAACATATCTCCAAGCACCAACACCCTGACTTTCTCCACCTCTGCCATCTTTACTACACTCTCTTTCAACACAAATCCACAACCTCATCATCTGATTGGCTGATGCCAACAGTCCCCTTTCCATGCTGGATTTGCAGGAAAACCCTGCATGTGGCACGCCCTGTCCACGGACAGCCGCGGTGTACCCGGACAGCGTAACTCTTGGACAGCCATTCTACACTTTCCACTTCACTCTATCTGCCAATCCTTCATTGGATACAGCTAA
The DNA here is from genome assembly GCF_040938575.1 of Ambystoma mexicanum. Lineage (NCBI taxonomy): Eukaryota > Metazoa > Chordata > Amphibia > Caudata > Ambystomatidae > Ambystoma > Ambystoma mexicanum. Next base: position 262,914,037 of record NC_090923.1, on the reverse strand, counting down.
GCAGTCACACAACCATCGACCAATCACATCCAGGACCTCTACATCTAACTTCATCATCAGAGTTCAGCACTTCAATTGTACTGTTGATCACTCTGAGTACAAGTCTCATATCATTGGAAAGCACCTACTACAAAAACTACTGTACAAGTCTCCAAGATTTCTACTTGCAGCTACATGCATATCCACATGCAAGAATACAAACTACAGGTATGCCTCATTTCTGCACAGTACATGAACAACTCTTATGAATGCATATACACAGAGTGGCTGCCACTTAACCTGTATAACCTTACTATCATTTTTCCCATCTGCTATAATCAACTGTCACTTCCAAACCTGTCTGCTATCTAATTTTATTTTGCACACACAGCTATCTAAAAGTTTGTCATATCAAAAGATGGGAGAAATAACAGTATTGTAGAAAAGCACTTGTATTATATATATATATATATATTATACAATTAAACACAGCCTGGATAAAATGATGCATATTCATACACTCACACAGATAGACAGTATCATTGAAAAGCTCCCATCTGAAATAACACCACTGCCTATAAATCACATTCTTCTGCTTTATTACCCATACCTTCACAAATGCATACATGCCATGCTTTTCTATAGTTTCTGCCATTTACCTTATAAAAATTGCAAAATAAGTATATCATTCTTTCTCATATCTCCTAACTTTCAATAACACAGCCTTAAGAAACCAAGTGAGTTTCATACACTTAGTATTCTACGCATTTGCAAAGCATTTTGAACTAACATATTGTAAGTAAAATATAAGGCCTGCACATAGTCAAAGGAAACTGCATTCACACACTATGTTCACTTATCAAAAAAGAATACTACTACAAAAACATACAAATAGACATCTAAATTAACATCAGTGCTAAGTGTGTGTGTGTTGCTGCAGAACTTTTTATAAAAGTAACACAAAAACTGTAGACATAACATACAAAATAGAAGACAATGAAGATTCTAAATGGTTTGAATTAGCTCTGAACCTTATAGCAGAAAACAAATATGAAATAACAGACCCCTTAATACTTTGCACTTACTGCACTACAAAACTTGACAACAACCAAACTCCTTCACGTGCTATCACAAATAACTTGGAATTATTCCCACTACCAAAACCGCTGCAACAACTCAATTTATATGAGAGCATCATAATTCAAACAGTGCACCCATTTCAAGCAATAATACGCCTTCAAACAAAAACCACAAAATTACCTCCCTCTGAATTAGTGAAAGGCATTCGTGGTAAAGTACTTTATTTACCATTAGATCTGAAAGAAAATGTGAACTTTCTGGGAGTGCAACGTCCAATAGAGCATTCCTTAATTGTCTTAGTAAATGGTGTACCTACAAAAGACAACAAAAAAAATGGCAATAACTTGTAGACTTACATAAAGGTAGACAAGCCTTGCAATATCTAAAAGACAATAATGAATCCTACAAAGAAACGAATATTGAATAAAACTAGAAGGAAACCACAAAATAATTCAAGAGTCACCAGAAACTGGTCAATTTGAACTTCTAGATCCTGCTACACAATCCAATATTTTAGACCATTATACAATTCCTCCATTACACTCTAATGACACCATAGATGATGCATTAGAAACTTACCAAATGCGACAAACCAAAGAATCACCAATCAGCATATGGGAAAAAAGTAAAGAAGCACATGCTTTTCCTCTACTCTTTCCTACTGGAAAAGGAGGAAGGTACGATGATAGACCCATTCATATAACAGCATCAGAATACCGCTCGTTACAAATGTATTCTGAAGATCCCAAAATGTGGAATACATGTTCCACCTACTCTTTGAAAGAGAACTAGCAACTCTATGCTATGGAGTTGCACACACATTGAAATCAGGTACCCAATTTCAAAATATGTCAGCTACGCAATTACTACAAAAAGTGCAAGAAAATGATGAGGTTCTACACTCAAGCATTACAAACCTGTTAGCAAACATGTATGGTACTAAAGAGTACTGGCTGAGACGTCACAGAGATGTGCTTTGTATGATAAGAAACCCTGGCCTGCCCACTTGGTTTGTTACATTAAGTTGTGCAGAATATGCATGGGAAGATTAACATGATTTCCTACGCATAGCAAACAAAAACAAAACAAACATAGATATACTAACACCTGGAGAACTTTGCTCTCTAGATCCTGTTAATGTTTTAAGATATTTCCATCATTACATCATTGCTATGCTATACTTTATTTGTAATAAAACTGTTCCTCCCCTCAGAGAAGTGCAACACTTCTTTTGGAGAAAGGAATACCAAGCCAGAGGAGCACCACATATCCACATGCCTTTATGGATTAAAGATGCTCCTTAATTTTGTCAAGACAGTGATTCCACTGTTTTACAGTTTATCGAAAAATATGTCACTTGTGAAATTACATCAGAAGCAACAAATACTGATCTTCGTGCACAAATTGTACAATTTCAAAGACACAAATGCGGGAAATATTGTGATCGCAAATACAAAAAACAAACGGAAATACTACACCAAATGCTGCTTTGGTTTCCCTTGATCAGTTACAGAACCAGGTGAAGTGAACAACTTCATGTCTTCAGTTAGACATAGTGTTAAAGGTAAATCACCTAAGAACACATATTACATTAAAAGAACAGAAGAAGCAAAATATATCAATGAATATAATGCAATAATTGCCCTCTTATCGAATGCAAACATAGATGTGCAGTACATTGCAGACAATTCCACTGCAGTTGCACGGTGTGTTACAGCCTACTTAACCAAAGCAGAAAAAACAGAGCTGCAAGACCTCTGGAATGACCTATCATCGGACAAAACACTGTTTCAGAAATTGTACAGCTTCTCCCATAGAGAATGTGGCAACTATGAAGCTGCGATCGTTTAACCGGTACTGCTTTATATGGAAAATCTGAAAATATAGTATGGCTAAGTTCTGGTCCTGCTAAATCTAGAAAAAGAGTTCTCAAATCATACGACGACATAGAAACAATAGCCAAAAATGATCCCAAAAGACAAAACATTTTGAAAAACAATTTACTAGACACATACTACCCAAGCAGAAGTACCACTTTCGAAACCATGTTTCTATACCACATAGCCCAAAACTTCACATACAAAAATATTATTATTTTTTTTTTGTTTATTTAATCACTTTGGATTTTTTAACAAAGCAGTGGATTGAATTGAATTTTTCTTCTAGTCCGAAGGCCAAACAAGGAAGATAGCAGATTAACGAGTTTTCTTCCGTCGGGGACGTGAAGGATCAGGTTATGTGTATCTCATGAGTTCCTTTTAGATTAGTTGGTCATGATGGGGAGAGTATTCGGAATGTAGAGTGGAAGCTTCACGTTGATGATATATTGCATAATGTTTACAGTCGCCAGGGCCCAGCCTGGTTTGTCGCCAGCGATCAGCTTATTCCAGCAATTTTCCTCGTCTAGTGAAGAAAAGTCAGAGATGTTGTTCTTCAAGTAGGTGAAGCGGATGTCGCGTGTCTCTGGGCAGTTCAGGAGGAGGTGGCGGATTGTTTCTCTTTCTGTGGAGGATTTGCAACAGCGGCATGTGTTTGTTGGTGTTAAGCCTCTAATAGCCAAAATTTTGTTTGTTCTCAAGAGGTTCAGTCGAATTTTCAAAAAGTAGAGTCGAGCTGATCTACTTGGGAAAAGTTTGAGGTATGTTTGCAAAGTGTCCAGTTTGTTAAAGAATGGTGGGAGGAGGCTGGTCAATTTGTATTTATTTGCTGTTTCTAGGGTTTTTATCCAATCCCACTCTTTGATTTTTTTAGAGGTTTTGACAGGATTGGTTATCAGTTTATCCTTGCAGCTATCCACTGAGTATAAAAGGTTGAGCATCCAGTTCTTGATTTATCAGACGGTAGGCGTACGGGGATTCTGGCATGATACATTTCCTATATAATAGGATACTGTTTAACGCTACTGTGGTTCCCAAAGATAGAAGGCCTAGTTCTCTCCTGATCGAGGCGATCGGGGTCGATTTTGGGAGGCCAAGAATTCTTCTCCAAAAAGAGGCTTCCAATTTAGGCCAAAGCTCTGGTGGGAGGTTTGGCATCGCGTCCGTCCCGTAGGTTAGCGATGGTATTACCTTTTTTTTTATAAAAGTCTCTCACTGGGATTAGCGAATAACGTCCGAATTTGATCTCTATAGCCTTCCCCTGTATGGATAGCTTCTTAGCTTTCGCTATGAGAACTTCTTGCATAGCTTTTTCTTTTAAGGAGCTGTCTAACGTGACATCCAGGTATTTAAAGTTAGTCACGATTTCGATTTGGGTCGGACCCAAGTGGAGGCGAATCTTTTCCTTCGATTTAGATGTTTTTTGGAGCACCATCGTTTTTGTTTTTGACTCGTTGATCTCCAAGTTGTTTTCGGCCATGTATCTTTGCAGGTTATTCAGTTGTCGTTGGAGACCTATTGGGGTGTGATCCAATAGGATCAGATCGTCTGCGTACAGCAGGCGACTGATCTGAGCACCTCCTAACTTAGGTGGAAATGAATGGATTCGTTTTTCTGAGTCTTAAAAAATCACATAGGTAGGTCCAAAATAGGGCAGGTGCCAGTGGGCAGCCTTGTTTTACCCCTCTGGCTGTTTTTATCACCCCAGATAGGGTCCCTTGTTGGTTTAACCGGACTCTCATTGACGTATTGGAGTATAGAGCCTTGATTGGATTCAGGAGCTCGGGAGGGCATTCCCATTGAGTTAGTTTCTGCCATAGTCTTGCACGATCCACTTTGTCGAACGCCTGGGTTAGGTCCACGAACGTGATGTATAGGTTGGGTTTGCCTTCCAGGATCTTATTTTTCAGTGTATTCAATATTAGGATGTTGGCGTTCGTGCCTAAGTTCTTCTTGAAGCCGGTTTGAAGGTTGTCTTGACAAGGGGCGTTGTTTGCCCACCTGGTGAAGTGTTGCAAGAGAAGGGAACCAAAAAGTTTGCCTATTGGATCCAAAAGGGCTATGAGGCGAAAGTTTGCTGGATCAGCCCTGTTTCCTTTTTTATAAATCGGGACAAAGTTCGCGCAGGTCCATGATGGTGGGATAGATTTAGAAGTCGAGCAGCGGCTGAAGATTATGCTCAGGAGTGAGGACCACGCTTCCGGATGTGATTTCAAATCAAAGTTTGTTATGCCGTCCGGTCCAGGGGCACGAGATGGTTTTAATTTTCTTATTTGAATTTGGATGTCTTCAGGGTCATCTAACTTGATCCATGGGGAGTCAGTGCCGCTCGCTAAACCCTGAGTGGTGGCTGGTTGTTGGAATAGGGTTTCAAAATAGGTCTCCCAAACTGCAGTGGCGATTCCGTTAAGTTGGCAAGGGAGGGCTCCAGGTGTAGCTGAATGGATGAGAGTCCAGAAGTCTCTCGCGTGGTTGCCATTTATCGCCGTGAGAATGTTTTCTGCATCCTGTTGATAGAGGTTGTGGCGGTGGCCTTTCAGCCAATGTTTGTAGGCTTTGACTGCTATTGTAATGACAGTTTGTGCTGATTGGGGATTAATTTTCCATGCTTGTCGTTTTGCTCTTCTTAGCTCCCTCTTCTTTTCTGAGATTAGTTTATCGAAAGTGTGCTTCTGTTGGGGTCTAGTGTGGTTATTCTTTCCACTTGGGAATCGGAATATAGTCAACAATGGAGTATAGTCGACCAACGAAGGCTGGTTGCGTGTAGTTAGATCTTTATAGGTTACCGTCAAGGTGCTTATTGCTCTTTCGTTCATTCTCAGTCTTGTGCCTTATGTTGTTGGTTCTATATTGGTTGGCATCGAGATGTTTTTAAGTTCTAAGAGGTTGTGGTCACTCTCTTCTGTTCTTATGACGTTGAATGATGTTACTAGGTTTAATAATGGCCGAGAGACGAAGATGTGGTCAATTGTTGATTTAGAGTTTGCTCTCTCCCAGGTTGGACATCTTTTTGGGTCGTAGAAGACGTGGTCAAGGTTGAAGAATGCTCTGGAGTCCATTAAGTTCAACCATTTGGATACCCTTTCGTCTGTTGGTGGTCTTTTGGATTTTGAAGTAGGAGGGTCAGCAAGGTTTTGACAACTGATGTTGAGATCCCTGCATATGAGTATGTGTTCTACTTGCTGGTTTATATAAATCCAGTCAATTTCTCGTTCCAGTTCCTTGATGAATTTTTCGGTATTTATTGTGGCCGGGTTCAGTATATGGTGATGATAATCATTGACTTTGTCTGGAGTGTGTTAGTCTCCGTAGCGGGTGACCAGTTTAGCTTCACCATTAACATGTAGTGGGTCTCTTTTAATTTTTTGATGTTTGTTAGGCCACGGCCACTTCGGATTGCCACGAGTAGGCCGGCAGTCGGCCTTCCTGTTAAGCCTTTTTTGGCTGCGACTATGTTTGTCTTATAGCCATCGATAATCGGGGGTTGAAGAAGCCAGGTCTCTTGGAGACAAATAATATCGTATTTGATCCAATTTATTGAACCCGAGGAGGTTAGGTGGCAGAAGCCTCTGGTGTTCCATGAGCAAACCTTTATTTGGTCGTGCTTCGGAGTTTGTTGATCTTCGTTTGTGTCGCAGTAGGTCTTGTACTTGAGTGGCTATTTTTGACGTTTAGGCTTCAGAGCCTTTGGCAGCCATGACCACATTGTCTCAAGTGTGGATGCTGGAAGAGATTTTACCACGTTGGAATAAGTCTCGTTTTGAACCATCCTTTGTATTTTCTGTGGGCCTTTCATTTGGCTTGTTCCCGCTTATCTCTTTGAGGTGCTGCAGAAGGTGGAGTATTTTGGGGTTGATCACGAGATAATAAGTGTTGATCAGATGGTTTTATAGATGGCGTCGGGTCTTTCTTGTAAGTCGGGTTTTCGGGCTCTTTCTGCGTTTGAATAACTCGGGATCTCTTTGTAGAGCACTGTTGTTTTTGAGAGGCTTGTTTCCTATCTGTATTTCCCTTTGAAGGGTTAGAGCGCTCTTCTGAATCTGAGGGTTTGAGTATTTTTATTTTTATTGAAGATTCAGTTAGGTTATAGCCCATCGTTAACAAGTCTTCTGTGGCTGATCTTAGTATTTTGTTTGTAGTTGAGGATGAGATGTAGAGGTGAGAAATCGCCTTAAGATTGATATGGCTTGGGTCCACTGTCTGGAGATCAGCTGACTTCACCGCACACAATTTCGGGATGTAACTAAACAGGTCAAGAACTGTTCCTCTGTTTAAAGTTACATTATCCCGGTTGCCTGAAATTTGCTCTAGTTTTAGGATCCATCTAATTTGAGGTCTTTTGCGGAGGTGGTCTAAGAGGGTTTTTCGGCTTGCAGTGGATCTATTAGTAGATCTTTGCAAGCGGTCGCTTGATCGTCGGACGTCAGATCTGGGGCGTTGGGTTTCTTCGTTGCATCCTTTCAAGTTGTGAGAGCGGTTTTCTCGCATTCTTACTCCATGTGTTTGGTGAGTTGGTCTTTTCTTTGAATTATGATTCGATCGATGAGGTTCAGGTTTCCGCAAGTCCTCATGATTCCTGGTGGCTCTCCTTCTACGATTTTCAAGGGTGAGAAATGGAGACTCAGGCCCTGACTCTTCGGCGTTGGATCCTGTTTGTAGTTGAGCTAATGATTTGACTGTTTCTGGCGTGAGTTTGTCGTTCAATGACTGAGGTGTTGTCGAGTCCGTTAGATGTTGTGAAATGTTCATCAAGTCCTCGTTATTTAGGAAGGCCTCGACCCCTCTTGGCGAAAGGTTAATAGGGTCACTTTCTTCCGATATTACTCTTTGCTTTTCTTTTGCTGCAGACAATTGGGTAGGATGGATTGCTGGAATTTTTAGAAGCGGCGGGAGTTTGCCCTTTGGGGCGGCTTGATGTTGAAATATTGATGCGACGGTTGTGATTATTCTGGATTTTGAGATGGCCTCTAAAGGCTCTTTTGCGTTCTTTTCTGTTGCTGTTAGTGCAGGAACCAATGTTGTTAAGTCAATAAATGATGTTGTTTGGGTCCCCTTGGATTCGCGTGGTATCTCTGCTTGCCACGAGGAATCCACACTCTCGGGACAATTTACAGTTGTGCCAGATGAAACAGGTTGCTGAAGCCGACGACATTCAGTGTGTTTTTGTTTCGTATCAAGAGCCATTATGTATCCTTCTAGGAAGGTCAATTTGGTTGACATGGACGCTTGAATTGAGATCTGGTCTTTCAAGGTGTCCCCGATTGTTTCGTAAAGTTTGGTGAATGGAGCAAGGGCGATCGTTAAAGCTGACATCAGGGTGCACATGTCTAGTTTTTTTGGTATAGGGTCTTTCGGGGTTGTTGAGCTTTGAGAAGAAAGTCTATTTCGTGGGGGGGACGATAAGCGAATTGGGGTATGCCCCGTGGTGGACGTTCTAGAGGGGTGGTCTAATGAATGTCTTCTTTGGTTATTATAGTTATTAAGGTTTGAGTAAAGGGAATGCAGGGTTCTCTCAATCTGTGGGTTAGGTTTGGACATTGAGGGTAACTTGTTGCTCCGGTTGCTTCCTGTGACTTGTTTGCTTGCTGATTTAGGCTCGTCCCACCCCACGAAAGGAGGCGTTGCCACTAGATCTTTTTCGCTGGCATAGGTATCTGTTAAGGTGTCTTGAGCAAGCATTGGTATCGCCTCTTGAGGAGAGTTTGGTCTAATTAACGGGCTTCTACCTATACAGGCTGAACTTTGGCTTTTCGTAGCAGCGCTCGGCGTCGTCGTTTGAAGGTCGTTGTCTGACTGAGTCAGGGCCCGCGACACCAGTTCGTGCTCTATGACAGTCGACATTTCTGGGTTCTCCTGGGCTGGAGCCAATGCTTCTGTCCTGACAGCTGTAATCCTTGTCGGCAAAGAGGCTGAAAGAGTGATAGCATCTTCATCTTGGACGGGTGCTTGTTCCCTAGGCTGTAAGGCAGGTTTTGTCCAAGAGATTGATGGTGTAGGTTTGTCTGCGAATTGCCAGTTGTCTTTGTTTATGTTATGGGAGAGGTAGCCCGCCCTTCTTAGTGGGGGCGGTGAGAGGTTTCTTAGCGGAGGCACCAGCCTACGCTGTTTTCGAGGGGGGGTGTTTTCGTTTACAGCTTCCAACATTTCCGCATCTGTTAGTTCTTGACATTTATCTTGAATTTCCTTGGAATGTTTGCGGAAGAAGTCTGATAATAAAGGCGATTGTGGTTTCTTTATCGCCCTTTTTGAATTTATTTTACCCACGTGGGTTTTCTTGTTCGCTTTGCCCTGAATTACATTTTCTCCTTGTTTGGGCAGTGGAGTTGGTGTCTTCTTTTGGTCTTTTTTAACGTGGGTTTTTTTTTGTTTAATAAGGAAGTCTCCTGCAGTCCGTAATCTTTTTCTCAAATTTGTCGAAGTTAGGTTCACTTCTAGGACATTAGGTGGTTGAGTCGAGGAATCAACGTCGATTGGGGACTGTAGTTCGTCCACTGAGCTGACGGTGCGTTTAGCACTTTGATGGACCTGTGCAACTGCTGTTATTACCGTAGGGGGGGGGGCTGTAGGTGCGGCTGGAGTGGTTTCAGTCTCCGCTGACTCTGGTGTATGCGCTGCCTCTTGCATCCCCCAGGCCCTGGGGGCGATCTGGCAGCCCACTTCTTCCTCGTCGGGGCCCGCCCTCGCTAAGAAGGTAGGCGCGACCTCCACCCCCCTCGGGGACGCAGGTCCGCCGAGTTGCAGCGCGCCTACGCATGCGACAAACAGTCCGACCGGAGGTCTCAACGCCGTCCCCCCTCCGGGGGGGCAGCGGTGCTTCGGTTCTGGCTGGAGGAGCCTGCGAGCAGGCGGGAGCTACAAGAGCCGCGGAGGACAATCGAGGCACGTCGCTGTGGCCGTCCAAGGTAGGAGATTCAGCTCCATGGGGAGGTTGAGGGATATGATGCAGATGAGAGTTGCTGGGTGGTCTGGGTTTTCTCTTTTCGCAGCCGTTCAAGGGTAGAACGGTAGGTGAGACACCCTTTGTTGGTCGGTGCGGCGTGATCACAGGATTGAGAAGACCGGGGAGTTGGTTGTGTTCAGAAGAGGTGTTTGTGCTTTCTGGTGCAGAGTTCTTTCTTGAACTTCTTAAACAACGGCCCGTTTCTTCTTCCTGGTTGACGTGACCGCCCGGTAGAGTGGTGATCTTAGCAGTCATTGCCAGTATGCCTGGCATGTCTGCAGGACTGCCACTCACCGCCACTCCGCGTCCGCTCCGCGGAGTCAATGAGGTTTTGAAGGGTTGGCTGGAAACACTCCTCCCAGCAAAGGTAGACACTGAAGAAACACTGGAAACACTGGAATGGGGGTATCAGACTGCAGGACTGCCACTCACCACCACTCCGCAGTTTTAAACTATTGAAACACCGTTTCCTACTGTTGTCTTTCAATCTTCCTCCGAGTAGATACAGGCAAATGAATATGCTGTTCAGCCGTTTGAATACACCCGGTTTACTACACCTGGCTTCTTAGTAGAATTACAGAGCCATGCTGGAATTCTGCAAAACCGACCAGTTCAGTAATATAAAACCCAATGAAAATAAAGGTAGATACAGAGTAACAAATTGTGAAGGCAGCTTAGTGAAAGCTTAATTAATCATATGAAATTGTCATTAAAAACTCCTCAACATAAGGAACTATATTACATTTCCCTGCTACAACTTTTAAAACCATGGGGAAAAGCAGAAGAGATACTAGATATCTATGACTCTTTTGAAGGCGCTTTCAAAGCGAATGAAAGCACTCTAACCGATGTAATCTTTACACAGTACAAAACAATGTTGCACAATGAACAGCAACACAAAGCAGCACTCCAAGCCCAACTAGATAAGGACACTCCCAACATTATGCAACTGACTGTAACAGGAAGCCAAGAACCACTGGGACAGCCACTAACAGTAAATGAGGTAGAATTAGCTATGACAGAAGTAGAATACACCATGTGTCTCTATGAAGAAGATACAGAAGACTTAACTGTCCTGCAATCAAAACTAAACATTGAGCAGCATACCATTTTTCAAGTAGTAACAAATGAAATTGCACATGGTGTACAACATGAAAATAAAGAATGTACCTGCCAAAATTACAAACCTATACTACTATATGTCAGTGGTGAAGCAGGTTCAGGCAAAACATTCTTAATCAAAATCATCAGCAAGTTCCTTCAACAATTGACAAACAACAAACTGTCAGCTGTTGTAACTGCCCCTAAAGGTTTAGCTGCCTACAACATAGACGGTGTCACTTTACACTGATTACCACTCCTTCCAGTAGAACACCAAAACAAATTATAATATTACAAACTTTCTACAGAAGCTGCAATGGAATTACGCAGAGTGTTAAAACAAATGAAAATGCTGCTAATAGATGAGGTGAGCATGGTCTCCAATCTAATGTTGGGTTTGATTCACCTCAGATTACAATAAGTACTCAAAACAAACAACCAAGAGCTCTTTGGAGGAAAACACATTATTGTTTTAGGAGATCTTCTTCAATTGACACCGGTGAAAGGTCAACCTATTTTTAAAGCCTTAGTACTCAAACTCTGCCGTAAAACTGTTGGCAGCATAGGCTCCCTGTCAAAGAACGTATCACCTTCAGGGTTCTGACTACCTACAAATGCATCCAGCACAATGCACCTTCATATCTCTCAGACACACTCCACAGACCGGCCTCATCCAGACCCACCAGACTATGCTATACCAACCAACTCACTGTACCACGTATCAACAAGACTACAGCGGGAGGACGGGGATTCCCCTACATAGCACCCAGACTCTGGAACAATCTCCCTCATGCTTTAAGAGCGGAAAGTTCACTTACATCCTTCAGAAAAAAACTCACAACCTCTCTCTTTAACTAAACCACCACCATCCACAGCCAAAAACTTACACATTGCAAATGTTGTTCTAAACCTGCATGTTTTTTATCCCTCTATGTTGTAACTAAGTTTTGTTATTGCTGTAACAAGCGGCACAATGCCTCAGGGCTGCTTCTGCGTGCTCAACACATACAAATAAATAAATAAATAAATAAATAAATAAATAAATAAATAAGAAATGTTAACCTTTGGCAACATTTCCAATACAGGGAATTACCAGAAAACATGCACCCGTCTGCAGACTTCACCTACACCAACATTTTTAAAAGTATTAGAGTTGGTGTACTATCTAAAGAATCACAAGCAATATTAAAAACCCGGCACCTCCATGTACTTTATGGCCATAACTCATGTGCTACTGATGTCATGTAACAATTAGCACACAAAAATGTCACTTGTATGTCCTTGATGCCAACTCTTGCAAGCTGTTCCAAGTTCAATGAAACAATGTTGAAAGAGAAATGCAACAAATAATTGAAATTTGCTCCACAGACAAACTAGACGCACATGAAATGACACTACCCATGTGTCAATGAGCCACAACAAGAGAAAATATTAAAAAGATCTTTAAACTGTAGAGTTATGCTTATACGTAACCTTGAAGTGGAGGAGCAAGGACTAGTTAATGGAGCACTTGGTACAGTTGTGGGCTTTCAAACATACCCACGTGACAACAATATTCAGTTTGTCAATATTCTCTTTGGCAAACTGTCAGAAGTAAAAAGAATAGGATGCTCAACAGCTTGATTCCTTATTTTCAAAGCCATGTATGTACGCAGAGAGAATTTTTCTCTAACTCTAGCATACGCAGACACCATTCGCAAATCACAAGGTCTTAACCCAGATAAAGCATTGATAGATATTGGGAACACAGTCTTTAAAGAAGGCATGAGCTACGTAGCACTATCACACTTATGTAAACTTGACAGTCTATTTCTAATCAACTTTGATGCAAGAAAAGAAAACACTTATATTCCTTGCATTTTAGAATACAATAGACCACGTTCACTGTACATCCCCATCTGAAAACCTATCCTGTTCCACAAAAAGTAAAACGTTGTAAAAGAAAACTACTTCAAACAGAAATGCAACATGATCTAAGTGCAAATCCTCCAAAAAGAATAAAAGAAGCTAATACTTCATCAATTACTACAACCAAAGAAGAATGTACTACTCAAAGTAACTCAGGTACTTCTTCAAAGAAGCAACACACACTCTGAAGAAATGACTTGCACACAGAACTATCTGGTCCATTCAATGTAACTGGTGTACAATGCTACGCAAATGTAGCAATAAATATTCTATTTCAATTGCCACCAATTATTGACAACATTTACTTACACAATACAGACCAATTGTGTTTGCAAATGCTTGTCCTTCATAGAAATCCAACCAATAATCCTGACAACACATATAGTGTTCATGGAATAAGACAAGAATTGGACTACTGTGCTGGAATGGTGAAATTCACTATAGACTCACAAGAAGATCCACAAGAATTTCTAATGTACCTACTACAAGTACTGGAAAACAAAAATATACCTATACATTAAATCTTCCAGATTTCATACATATGGAAACATACATGCACTCTGTGCAACAGTATCACAGGAACAAATCCCTAATGAACGTTTTGTGTACACCTTACAAATACAAACACATAGTAAATACGTAATACTAATGCTTTTACGTTACAATGCAGATGGTACCAAAAACAACTGCAAGTTGACTGGATTCACACATGGTCAAGTATCACTTGGTAAGAAAACCTTCACAACAATAGGTATAATCTATCATGCAGGAGCCACAACCAATGCAGGTCACTACACTGCATATATAAAAAAAGAATTGTGGATGGTTCGAATGTAATGATAATACCATTACTCTAAAGCAAAGATTACCAGCAAATCTTATAAACGTGCATTTAATATTCTTAAAACCAAAATGTAATAACTAATCTGTGCATAAACATTAATAAAACTTCAATTAGAAAAAAATAAACAGTTACAATACACCAACAGGTATCTAACTGCCCCAAAATTCTGCAACAACCAAACAGATAAATCAACACCACTAAATTATAAGAAGAAATAAACAGTTAGAAAACGCCAACAGGTATCTAACTGCCCCAAGATTTTGAAACAAACAAACAGATGAATCAATACCACTAAAATATAACAAAAATAAACAGTTTGAATATGCCAACAGGTATCTAACTGCCCCAATATTTTACAACATCCAAACAAATAAATCAACACCACTAAAATATAACAACAAGTAAACAGGTAGAATATGCCAACAGGTATCTAACTGCCCCAAAATTCAGCAACAACCAAACAGATAAATCAACACCACTAAATTATAAGAAGCAATAAACAGTTAGAATATGCCAACAGGTATCTAACTGCCCCAATATTTTGAAACAACTTAACAGATAAATCAATACCACTAAATTATAAAAATAAAAATAAACAGTTAGAATACACCAACATGTATCTAACTGCCCCAAGAATCTGCAACAACCCAACAGGTATATTAGCAAGTTAATAATATAAATAAAAAACTATAATCAATTACAATTCAACAACAGGTATCTAACAATCTGCAACAACCAACAGAACATTAGCCAGAAACAACAAATAAACATTAAAAACAAAGAAAGAAATGTACTGTACCATAACAAAAAAAGTTTTATTTAATCCAACATTGATTTTTTTTTTTACCACTGACCCAATGATTTAAGCAACAAACAGAGAAACTGAGCAAATTGCACAGTACACTGGTTTGTAAAGTACTTAATATGAGGATCTAAATAAAGCAGAAATGTCTATTATTCTAAATAACACAACACAAACTGTAGATTTGCAAATATTTGATAGATGTTTGATTCTATGGGTGTGATCTATGGGTGTGATATGCTGCGGTGGTTGTGGCCAGGGCATAGATTCTTGGATGCACGGCCTACGGCCTATGGCCATGCACCCAAGACTGTAGGCCCTGGCCACAACCACCGCAGCATATTACACCCATAGATCACATCCATAGAATCAAACATTTTAACTGTGCTATATGGGCTACTTATATAGAATCAAACATTTTAACTGTGATATATGGGCTACTTAACAACCCACAACCAATATCATACTAAAGTAAAATAGCCAGAAGCGCATTTTTCTATGTCTGCGGACAGCCGCGGTGACCGTGGACATGACGAACACATCAGGGGTGCCTGCCACCTAAACAAATACAGCATTTGACCCATCCCTTACTCCCCCACCCTCCCCAAGCACTCTTACACACCAACACAATTGCCAAAGTTGTATTTCTCCCCCATTTGCCGCTGCGCTATCCAAGATGGCGGGTGCATTGAAACAATAGGACGCACCCCACGCTTCATTCCAGCCAATCAGTAAACAAGGTATATGTCCGCAGACATGACACAAGCCTATTAACCAATCGGTGCCCTGTCCGTGGAGCAAACCAGTTTGTCAGAGGATGTACCAGAAGCACGCCATTTCCTCTCAGGAGTTGCACTTGGCTTTGGGCTCCAGGAGAGAGGAGTGGTGAGAGGGATTTGAAGGGGAAGGTCTGAAGAGATCTGAACATCCAGAGTTTGCCCTGCAGAGTGAGTCAGGACAGAGGGGAGAATAGAGAGTGAGAGAGAGTCGCAGAGGTCGCAAAAGAGTCCAGAGGAAGGACCGGAAGCATCCAGGTGGATGCTAAAGTCTCCAAAAAGGAGCAGTTGAGTGGTCGTGACAAGGAGGGAAGAAGAGAGGTTGGCCCACTCGGCGAGAAAGGAGGATATCTGACCGGGTGGCCGATAGATGGTCGCCACAGTAAGGGAATGGCCAGGAGGGATAAAGATCCTGCAGACAAGGCCTTCAAAAGAGGAGTAGGCCTGCATAGGAATGACAAAGGCAGGGATCCTCTCCGGGAACATCAGGGCTACACCCCCTCCAGAACAGTTGGATCTGGGCAGAGAGGATCTTGTAGCCATCAGGGAGGAGAGTGTCAAAGCGTGTGACAGAGCTGGCTGTGAACCATGTCTCAGCGAGACCAAGGATATCCAGGTCAAGTTCTTCCAGGAGACGGCAGATGTCAGAGGAGTGTTTGACAGCTGAGCGAGAGTTTATAGTGGCAATATGGAGAAGATTGCCATCCTTGAAAGACTTCCAGGGAAGGGTACAAATCAGAGGTATGCCCTGTGGAGGTGTAGAGGAAGCACAGGGGGCAGAAGAGGAAGGAGGAGAAGGCAGGGTAGCCAATGAAGAGACAGCCGAGGGAGGGAAGGAAGCTGTGAGGGGCTGACATAACAGCTGGAGAACAAATGTTTTTCATTGAAATAAACACATAATTGTGACCAACCATGATGATTCCAAAGTGAAAAAAGTGTGTCCATAGTTTTTAGGTATTTTCTGGGGACAAAATACCCACCACAAAATCATTCTACAACCCCGCCCTAACAGACAATGCATTACATCGCAAAACTCCAGTGGTGAAAAACAGCTGTGACAATGAAGACATGCTTCTACAATAAACCTCCATAAACACCAAATTAACCACAGAGAAATCATCACATCACTCTGCCCTCCTTAAATACCACTTGGAGCAAACCACAGACAACCAGAGAAACTATTTACATTAGCAACCTGGAGTGCACATTAACCACTGTTCCAGCCAACGTTCAAAATATCTAAAACTTCCACTACACAGAAATCTATATATTTTAAGACCTGCAAATAATAACATTGCAGCAAAGCAAACTTGCCCTGCTCCCCTGATTCTAACTTGCACCCCTACACCACATCTTGCAGATCATGAAGCTCCAAGAAATTTTGAAAACAGCATGACATGTATATTCACGCATTTATCTGTTGTGCAGTACTCTGGACTGCTCAAGCAAATTCAGTGATTGGCAGCAACAGGAGAGGAAATTAACATTGATTCTGACAGAGTAGAATATCTGGTGCACTGACTGACTGGTGAGGATATGTAATCTGACTGCCAAGTGCAGAGTTATGGGACAGGGGGAGAGCCAGTGCAAAAGTGATACAATTCTAGGTGAATTATTTTCACGAGTAGTGTGAACTTAATCGTTTCTAAGTAATCCAATTTGTGGAGTTAATTGACATTGGTATTTAATTATTTCCCCAGATCACACTCTTGTGTTAAGATGAAAAGCCAGGATTTTAACCTGTACTACAATTTTAGCACTTCACCTCATACTTTCCAAGTTTTACTTGCATCACATACTTACGTTTTGGTGTTTACGGAGAATAAACAAAATGGTGCTGAAGTGATCACTTTCAAAATAGACAAATCACATAGTAAAGCATTCGCCAACATATGTAATTCCTTCTCAAAACCTTATAAGCCAAAAGTATGCAATTCTGCTGTTGCTTGCATATCGTGATGGAAAACTACAAATCTTAGAAAGTAAAATGATACAAGTTTAAAAATGCCCTGTTTTAAACAACTCTACTTTTCACCCTTTAAGACACACACTAAACGAAATTGGATAATAAAGTAATGCTGGTATAGAGTTTGTTTGTCACAAACATCCAGTTTAGTGTCATGCATTATGTTAAAAACATTGGACTATCCACTAAAGGCAAACCCGCTTTTTCCATGTCAATCTAGATATAAATAGTCTTTAGAAGGAACTCTATTTTATTACTCACTTTATTTATGTTGGTAGCAAACAGATATCTGGTGGGCAACAGGAGGGGAGGAGGGTGTCCTTCATTTGGAAATGTCTCATCAGTTTGCCAGTTGGCTAAACATTCATTCCTTAGAAAGATCAGGCTTACTAAAGAAACATTTTACATCAGTAATTGAGAGGCCATTAAAATGCCTTTAGTTTTCTCCTTCTATTAGCTACCCTGAAGGTGAGCCATTCCCTTCAACGATCCAGCAATTAAGTTTAACTATTGCATATCAGCAGGGTGCTGCTAGAAATTAAGATGTGTGAAAGATTTGCTGCCCAGGACCGCAGAGAATGTGTGGCCAGAACGTTGGGCCTCATTCAAGATTGGAGGTAGTCATGGCGCTATTTGCGCCATTACTGCCTCCAAAAACGGGACTGAGTCCGGTGTGCTGCAATTGGGACTTACCTGTCTGGTCGAACCCTGGCGGGACCGGTAAGTACCCATTGCACCAACCATTCCCCATTCGCATTTGAACCCCCATAGGGCTCAATGGGAATGGGAAAGGCGTAATTAGCGGCCTGGTCCCCTAACGGGACCTGTAAGGGACTTGTGGTCCGACCACACGTCCCTTGCGGTTCCCGTTAGGGGACCTCAGAATCGGGCGGTAGGGGATTACCGGCACCTCTCTCCTTACCGGCGCCCAGTATCCCCTACCGCCCAACTCGTAATGACCCCCAATATCTTAAGACCTTTTCTAATATTCCTTCTGACAGGGAAGCAATTGCAGAATCTTCCGACATTTGTAGAGTGTCATTTAGAGTGCTGCCGACTATTCCTGATTCCTATTATCCTGGGTGGAATACGCCTACATAATAGGGTAAGATCTTCATCAACTTGCGTACGCTCTTCACTACATAATGAATGAGGGTGGACGAGAAACTTAGAACAAAATTTGGCTTCTTTTCCTAGAGCCGTGGCAAGGAATTTCAAAACATTCTAACTGAATGGGGCCAGTGTGTGCCATTCTCCAAAGATACTTACAGTTGCCTTTATTAACAGCAATTAACAAGGCATATCATAGACTACTCTTCTGACAAGTGATAGTAAAAACTACCCAATCCCTTGAATCTTGAGTACTGATAGGCACTTTTTTGAATTATATAGATATTTAATGGACGGAATCAAGAGTACTTCTCATTCAGATCAACCATCCTTTGATTGCAGTCGATTACCTTGGGCTATGCATTACACCTTCCAGGTCAGTAGTATAGAAATTAAAAAGAACTACAGAAATGCCTAGTATAGAACTGTCTACATTTGAATATGGTACGTGATAGGCAGCAGTTGATCAATGATGATACAGAACACCAGAATTTGTTGTTATAATCATCAAACATGTTTAAGCAAAAAAGCAGTACAAGAGATATATCTAATATGTATTTGACATAAAATGTGAAGAATGGATTAGAATGTGTTATTTACAAGAAATTAATTGCATGTATGTTTTAAATTTCCTTTTTAGATGTTAATGGAATTTACAGATTGCCCCTGAAGAAGAGATGATTTCTCGAAACCGTTTGTGCCAATTTTGAAAATTAAAAACATATGTGAAAACTAAAATGAACAGTGATTTTGAAATTATTCATTGAAATTACTATTTGAAATATTAGTTGTAGTTTTTGACAATTGAAGAATTGAAAAACTGTACTGGTTAAATACACTTGTGGCAAAGCATACCCTAAACTGTTTAGCTCAATTGTTTGAGCTAGTGACAGAGTGCAGGGGACGGAAGTTCCTCTATTAGGAACTTATTCTGTTGCCACAACACTATCTGCCAGCCTCAGGTCATCCTGAAAAGTCAGCAGCTGGACAGCAAGTCCCAGATTGTTCTTAAATGTACCCTCTGTGGAACCCTGTGTGGATCAAGCTCCCTTCTCTGCCACTGCCACTAAAGCATATACATTACGGTATATCTTAAATGACAACCAAGATGAGCTTAAATACTGACAAGGGGCATTATGGGATGCAACGATCTTTAAAATATATGTTGTCAAGGTACACATCCTGCAGCCATTCCCTGGCAAAGTAGCTTCTATCACTCCTGTGTACCTAATGTTTGAATCAGAGTGTGGGACTGATGTTTCTCTAAATATAACCCTGTGTTACATGAGCTTGAGCTAGTGACGCTATATGAGGAAAGCAATGCAAGGTGGGCCTGCAGGCACCTATGTGCTGGGGTAGGATGAGTACGCTTTTGGGGTGTAGGAGGTTGTATTTTGTTGCCTTCTTTCAATGTATTAATGACAGTTATGTGCTTCCTCTCAGGGGATAGAAGGTTCAAGTGGCAGGGGCCAAGCAGAGAAAAGCAGTGGCGCTAGAGGGAAAACAGGGTCGGTGAAGGGCAATGAAACTTCAAACGGTACTATAACAAAGGGTGCCCAGGTACAAGTTAATTCAAATAAGTAAAGGCAGGTGGGGCAAGTTCTGGATGCTTGCGAAGAAAATAAGAAGAGTTTCAAAAGAGATGGGAGAGGTAGGAGAAGATGATGGAATATTATTGAGTGTAAGCGCCTACATTGAACATATTTTCAATAGGGTAAAGAGTTAAGAGGGACACCCAGTAGACGGCTAACATCCTAGTGGATCTAATTGATTAGGAAAGTGCCTATAAGTATTTTTGTAGAGTGATTGGTAAGCGAGATCTTCCTGATGATAAGTGGGCTGATCTTTGCAGAAGTGATGAAGTGGTTGAATTTGGGGCTACTGTCAGAGGGTATCCAAAAGGTGCATGCATCTGGGAAGGGGGTGAGATCTTTTTGTGGCAAGGATAGTTGGGAGAGGAAGATGGATTGTGCAGTGTTCCCTGGGAGATGGGCCACTTCCATATTCCGGGAGGTGAGTATATGACTGCAAAGTGTAAACCAATGATGGGGAGAATGTGTAGCAGGATAAGGGAATGTATCCACGGGCAGAAAGTTGGAGGTCACCCAACATGCTGCCTGAGGTTTTCATATTGCAGGGGATAGATGAGTTTTAATTAGTGAGATGGCATGAAATCCAGCCATATGCAGTTTCCTGAACACCAACGGTAGAGAGGGTTACAGTTAGATAGGGGTGGTTGACACTGTTAAAGGTGGCAGATGGCAATGAGGATTTGGAACGTGAAGAGTGTGTGCTGTAATGAGGTAGTTCTGTAGAAATAAAGCTAAGTTCCGAAGAGTGATGGGTCTGGGATCCACAGTGGAGGGGATCAGAGAGTTATTTGGGTTCATGGAAGTTGGTCATCATGTTGAAAATCACGTCTTATATGGATGCTGTTGGAAGCAGTGGGTTTCTCAAGTAAAGGGGGGAAGGGTGGCAACCTTGCAGCAGGCAGGGACGGGCCATCTGGAGATGAAAAGTTTGAAGAGAGATGAAAAGTAGGAGCAGGTTAGTGGTGAACTTTTTTTTAATTATATGCAGAATAATGAGGTCCACTTGGATACCAAATGGATTACCTTTCGAGAACATGGCAACCAGTCATGAGGGTGAGGCTGCTAAAATTGCTGAACCTAATATGCACTGAGGTGGATGGATCTAGGTACTGACAGTGTGGAGGTTAACCCCTGATTGATGGCAATGCATGTTTCTGTGAAATGAAGTATGGCACGTTTGGATGTTTCAATGATGTAGTGTTTCGTGGTGTTGCTTTGTTTTGTTTGCTGTTTCTTCTATTATTGATATGCAGAAGGTGATTTTGTCCGTGGTGTTAATTTTCCTCTCTGCGGCATGTAGGAATTCCGTGGTAGCCATTTTAGCTCTTGGGATTTTGACCATATCCTTTCTTGTCTATGGACGCTAGGTTTACCTTTGGTGAGTTTCTATATGCATCATGGTGTGGAGGGACTTTTACATTGGTTTGTGATTTGCAAGATGCATAGAAACAAAACGTGTCCGTTGAGGTAGCCTCTCTGTGTTCTGTGTAGTGCCCTGTAAATTGAAAGTTCTTACGTGGTTGCCAAATGTACGTATTGTTTTATTGACTGCAGTGGTTATAGGCTGGTGCAGCTGCCAGAGTATTGCATCATAGTGTTTGATGTACACAAGTGCATGCTATAGGCATTTGATGAGGCAGAATGTGCTATATTTAATGTAAGTGGGATAATGACTTGTTTGACTTTTAGGGTTTAGTGGAGATCTGACAGTGTGCTCTGAGGATATTGTTTGCTAGTGTTGTGCGTTGGTAATGGTCTCAGAGAAATCAGTAATCTATGCACTTATGATGGGTTCTGTGTGTATGTTGATGATGACTTTATTGGCTAGAGAAGGTCAATAGAGCACATGGAATGTGGATATCTGATTTCATATGATATAGAAATGACTGGAGAGATGTTCTTTGTGCCTTTGTCATGTAATCAATTCGAAGTATGTTAAGAATCTGTTTGGAGTTGGGGTAAGCCAAGTTGCTGTGATGACAAGGGCATCCAGAGTATGGTGATGACGTTGTTAACATATGTGACATAAGTTCATAGTACGTTTGAATGAGCAGAAAGTTAAGGGGTGCTTGTTGGGTGATTAGCCACATGTTGGCTGCATGCGGACGCGAGGGGTGTGCAGGAGACTGAGTGGGCTAAGCAAGCATAAATGCTGTGCACATAATATGTGTTTACAAGTGACAGTGAGGATTTGGAGAAATGTGAATGGTGTGGTGCACATGGCACACTACTAATCTGGGTGTGATTGAGGTGCATTTCTTACCCGTATTCCTTACTAGACTGTAATAACATCAATTGGGGGTTACCCTTGTCTTCATCTGTTCATACCTTTGGATGTCCAGTTGAGAGATGCCCTGTCTTTTCTGCAGAAGAAATGTATGTCCTAACATCTTTCTAAAGTGCTTCCGTGAGTTCTATCAAGAGATACAATGAACATGGTAACTTGATCTGGATCCTGCTCAGAAAATCTGGACAAACAATCTCTTTATGGTGTTTGAAATGGGTTGTGTGTCAATATTTCTGATGCTTTATCTCAGGCGCATAGGGGTGATCAATTTCTCAGATCAGCCAATCCTAAGAGTCTGCCTCCCGCATGTTCTAAAACGGGTTATATCAGTCCAACCATGTTTCCTGGCAAAAGAATGAAGCAGACCTGATCTTCTGATCAGTGTATCTGGTCATTAAATATGGAGAGACAGATTTTTTTCTGATTTTCTATCTTATATCACTCTTGAGAATGTTTTATGGTGGAAAGTTGGCAGCAGGCTGATTCACATCATTATAGGCTCCAAAAACTGCCTCAAAATGCCAGCTCCATTCTGAGGTTCGAATGGATGGTGAAAATTGGGATATGAATTAGGTTGTGTGGATTGAGTGATCATGAATGCTGAGTGCACATTGGGTGTTTATAATGTGATAAGTGCATCATAACGGATTGAGCGAGGGGTGGTCATAACAAAACTGGGGTGAGAACCTGGAGATATACCCCACCCATGTGTCTATCTGAGCAAGATAAGATCTCCCCACCCTTCCAAGCCTGCGCTGACTGTCAATGGCTCACACCTGCATATAGAGAAGTAAGATGTCCAGGCAACATGGGGAGATGACTACTGCGACAGAGGACATTCCCTGTGTTGCATACTGGAGTGATATCCGATGTAAATGGCTGTCTTTCAGCAAAGGAGACAGAGAGGCATTTTTCCCAGGGCTCACATTGTGAGGTCTTGAACAGGCCCGGCAGAGACATTTCAACCATGCTGATCGTCTGAGGGTGGTGTGAACACTGCCTCTCCCTCTGGTCAACCAAGGGTGGCCACCAACCCACATCAGGAGGCCTGGACAGACCCAGACATTTCTCGTGCCACATTTAACAAACATAAAAACCAACGAAGGACAAGAACCAACAGGGATAGTGAACAATCAGGCAAAGAAGGCAGAGATGGGAAAACAGGAAATTGTGGGTTACCAGGGTGAGGTTGGTAGGCAAGTGGGAGGAAGGCCAAGAGAGTAACAGAAGGAAATACTGCATAATGGCTGGTGGCTGGTGGAGGCATCTGGTGGAGCAGTATTGGGGGTCATTTAGAGTGAATAAGAGATGATTGTGTTGGAGAGACAGTCTAAGGGATGAGTGGTAGGAGGAGAGTGGTTGGAGCAGACAGAGAGGGTTAGTGGTAGGAGGAGACATAACATTGGTGGAGAGGAGTGGTGGACAGGAAGATGTGGTAGAGTATATTGGCAGAGTAAGAATGAGTAAGACTGGTCTTAGATTCAATCCTAAGCATCCATTCACTGTTTTTACTCACAGTTTCTCTACTCCATGTTACAATATTTCACATTCCTGATCACATTGTTCATCCGGCTCAAGAATATGTTTATAAAATCAAGGTAGCTCATTAAGTCTCTAATTTTACTCCTGATACCCTGATCCACATTTGCAGTCACAATTTATGCAAGGACTGCTCTTCTATAAGAAGTGTTTAGAATTTAGTGTTTTGCTTTGAAAGTCCGCTATGACAAGCTCTCTGCTTGATCCAGTATGATGTTGTCTATCCAGGCTTCTGGAGATGAACTTCACGTGTGTGCAGATCAGATATTTAATGGTTTAATTAATGGCAAGTATAATTATAGCATTATAGTAATCAATTGACGTGCAGTTTACCTGAAAAGTCTGGAACAAGAAAAGACTTTTGGATCCAGTCGGTCGGTGGCTTTTACTCATCTTGATTTAACGCTTAGGGCCGATTCATGGAATTATCGTTGCAGAAAATAGGGTACTTGCGTGCGCAACTGTGTGCATTTCCGCCTTTGTCGATTCATGGAATGGAATGCGCAGTACTTTTCCTGTACATGCATGGATTTTGTACTGGTCTGACACGTTGCTGCGAGCGGTGGAACGCCTTGCGTGATACTCCACTGGAGAGTGTGGTTCGGGCCTATGCACCAAGCAAAATAGGGGCCGGAACATGCAGAATGAGGAATTACACTTGAAAATGAGGGCGTGTTGAGGGACGGTCCACGGTCAAACAATTGCACGGCCATACCAGTGCAAATAAACGCATATTCATGGATTCACTTCTGCTACCTGATTGCAGGCGTAAACGTGCATTAATAAGCACACAATAAACACCAAACGAAACGTATTAAGCCATGATGATCCAGTATTTGTCGGAGCATTCATGGACAGACACCCAGGAGAGGAGGATGACCTTTATGCTGTGGCACACTTCCTATGAGTGCTTGGTGAAATAGATTGCACCCATGTTGGCCATGTCCCCTGCCCCCCTGAGCAACTGAACACATATAGCACAGCCGCAAACACTGGCACTAAATCAATGTTCAGGTTGAGTGTGATGCCAAGGGCATCATAACTGAAGTGTATGTCAACTATCTCGGAAGCACACATGACAGGTATATCTTCCAGATGTCACCATTAGCCGGAACCTGCTAGCTGGCAAGCATTGGAATGCATGGCTTATTGGTGATTATGAACGGATATGCACGTGGATGCACATTGCACACTTACCAATAGACACTGCAACAAATGTTGATGACAACCATGTATACATTTACAGGGGACAGCGCCTTACCGCTGAGCACATTCATGATGATGCCCAGACAGAAGCCGACAACAGCACCTGAGATAAGGTACAATACTGCCCATGTAGCGACTAGGGACATAGTGAAATGCACTATTCACAGTGCTTAAGTCACTTCGCTCCCTTGACCACTCTGGTGGTGTGTTTCTATATCCACCACCAGGTGTGTGCAGGATCATTGTGGCAGCATGTGTCCAGCACAATCTCACCACATGGCATGGTGTCCAAGTGGACATGCTGGTGGGCCACCGTCCACACCCAGAGGCATGACCTGTGCGCATGGCTGGCCAAAGGGCATGTGGAGAGGCTGCATGTACCCAGCTGGTGCAGTCCTACTTTACCTAAATTCCTCCCCCTGTGAGCGCACAGGATCCAGGCACATCCCAGGTGCCATACAATTATGTCCATGGGTCAATCTCTGGGCACACAAAAACAACCTGGGTATGTGCCCGTGGGAGTGCTAAATTGTGTGGATTAATTAGTCATAAACCAGCAAGCACAAAGAGTCAGCAAAAGAAAGACGGAAGTGGGAGTATACCACAACCACCATGGTAAGAATAGAGTGAAACCACTCCTGAGGCACCTAAACATCACTAATGCCCAAGAAATAATCATCCAGAATATGTGTTGCCACAGATACATTCATCAGCTTGCCAAATCTTAATTATGAGCAACCAGGCATTCATGGACTACAAACGTATCATTTATACCTATCCCCATAAGGCAATGGAATAGAGTTGCATACCTGTGTGAAAATGTGCATGATAGGTACACATGTATTTTTGTTACTGTGAGCGCAAAAGCAGTGGTGTCAGGATCCACATTTAACTTACATGCTGCCAATATGGAGACTATGCACCCCATATAAAAAAATAAACGCACCGAAGAGGACACAATTGACAATTGAGAAAAAGTGATTGATACACCCAAATGGTCGGGGATGGGTAGAGAGGACATGTGGGGGTACAGAGTGTGGGAGTAGGGTGGGTGTTTGGGGGTATAGTGGGTGGGTGTGTGTAGAGAGAATGGGGCTAGGGTGATTGGGAAACTGCAGAGAGAGTGCAGGGAGGGTGGGTGGGATTGGGTGGGTTTGCTTGGGCTAGAGAGAGTGGGTTGGCTGGCGTTAGAGAGAGTGGTTTGGGGTGGGTCAGTAGAGAGAGGTGAGTTGCTGATTGTAGAGAGAGCAGAGGTATTTGTACTGAGAGTGGGATGATAGAGAAAGTGGGATTATGGTGGGTGGCGGTAGAGAGACCAGGGTAGGGCGGGTGGCTTGGTGTTAGGGAGAATTCTCATAAATTCCCTTCACCTTAGAGACCCCCAGCAACTTTGGTGGATTTTGAGGACTTGTTTTTTTTTACCTGGAGAGAGCGTGAGCCTTTGTTCCCACTCTCTCATGTATTTTGATGTCTGTTTTGCTCTTGTGTTCTTTGATTATGGAGTTTTAGACAACTCCATAGGCATCATCTTTTCATGTGTGTCACACAGCACCCTCCGTGCAGTGACCCAGGGAAGCCGTTTAGGCTCTGCCAAGGTTTAAACCCCTTCTCTGGGATAAACTACTGTTGCCCAGAAAATGTAAAGTTAAATTGACTTTACTAGTCTTTTTAAATTCCTAGACCCAGCACACACTATCTTCTAATGGAGTGCTGGAGGGGTTACCTAGTATCCCCTATGTCTAAAAACCCATGTAGAAGTCAAATGCTACCCTTTCCTATTGAAATGGCTGGTGGCAGTGGTTTTACAACAAACTACCATGATTTTTCCCGACCGCAAATACCGGTAGCTAAAAAGCTAAAAACCCTTTGTTTAAACAGGTCTTCTTTTTTAGCCATTTCTTTTAGGAATGGTCCTTCTAGAGTTTGTCTCTGCGCGCCAAACCATGTGTGGTTCCTTTGTTCCTACGCCTTTAATGGGCTTCAGGACTGAAGTCCGCCTCTGGCGCGCAAGTGTCTGGGGTGGGCAGGAAGTGAGGGAGGTGCCCGAAACTCACTGTGCTTAGTCTCCTAGGAGACCCAAATGCACTCTGGTGAGATTGGCTGGCTGACTGTCCGGCAAGGACAGCCATTCTGCTGGGTGAGCGGCAGCTAGGTTGGAATGAATGGGAGAAAACTGTTTAAAAGGCAAGTCTCTTGGCTTGGAAGGCAGAGTCAAACACTGGAATGAAAGAACCGAAGATGAGCTGGAAGAGGACGTGTGCTGCAACTCCTGGACCATTGGTTTGCCCGGTGAAGCCCTGCTGCAGGTCTGAATTACCAAGTTCATCTCGACAGAGTAGCCCTTCAAGGACGATTACTCCCTTTGAGTTGGTGGGACCAATCATCTCGTAAGCCACCTCGACACCATTCTCGGAGCTGGTTGTATTTTCCTCAGAGTGCTGCAGGAAACCGAATAGCCAGGTAGAAGGACACCAGTTTGTGTGCTTGATGACAGCTACCAGAATCGAATATTTGGCAGTTTGCCAGCTTTGTGACCAGCCCATGTGCAGTGCCGGAGTCCTCTAAAGTCCTCCCTCTTGTCCTCACGACTGAGGTTCAGGAACAGTGAGATCTGCAGGAACTACCAGGAACACAAATCTTCAGCTGCATCTTTTTCTTCAATATAAGGTACTGTAAAAACCTGACTGAGAGAATTTACCTCTCACTGCGAACGTGCGTGAAATCTTTGGCAACTTGCAGGCCTACTCTGCTTGTGACCTGGCATATGAACCTTTCTTCAATGAACTACTTCTGAGAACCGTGGCAAAGACTTTTCCGTTTAAATAACAGAACCATTTTTACCTATACAAGATTCTAGTCCATTGACTTTGGCCTACCTATTGCATTGAATCAGCTCCTCTGGTTAACTCAAACTATTTGCACTGTTTAGGAGTAACTGTAATATTTGTTTTATTATCTGTTTTATTATCTTATGCCTTTTTTGCACCTACTTCAAATGCGCTGAACGCCATTTTTCTCCTCCTTCAAAGTAGTTTAAATGTCACAGAACCTGATAATGTGGAGTACTGTAGTATATTTTTGTGTGATATTGATTGCCTCCTTTTAGTGAATGTTTTCTAACTGACTGTGTAATCAATTACAAAGTGTATTACCAAGAAACCTTTTAAGTGTCTATCTGATTACAAGTGGTTGTAGACCTCTGTTTAACACCCTTACAATATCACATTCCCTCTTGAGATAATCCTGGCTGCTCAGCTCGCTGCAAAAAACTGCGTGGTAAAGACGTATACCAAAGGTTGGTTTTGTTTACATCTGTAGTCATAGTTGTGTGTAGTGGTCCCAGAGGGTACTGCATGCAAACTATGCCTAACACTGGTGGCAGCGGTGGGATAAATTGTATAGTTGTCACATTGAGAGTTCTGCTTTACTTTTGTTCAGATAGTAAACTTCACAAGGCTAAGCACTACTAGAAAAGCAATTTTATCATGCCTAATATGGATAACTACAGACAGGAGGCCCTGATCATTTTAACAGTACATCAACTGAAGGAATTGTGTAGTGTCAGGAACCTCCCTGTTAAAGGAAAGAAAAATAATTGGTTGAAAGTGTTAAGTGACTTCAATTCAGCACTCCAACTAAGTCAATGCCTGGTCTGGGATTCCCATGGGAAGCCCTTATTTATATATTTTTATGACAAGTTCATAGATCTGGATGATAAACCCTTGTATAACTCCCCTCTCTTTGAATCCCCCTGGCCCCACTGAGCAAAGAAGTAGGTTTGTTTTGCAAAATAAAAGATTTATTTGAAAAATTAAACAATATATATATATATATATATATATATATATATATATATATATATATATATATATATATATATATATCACTTTTTAAAATACATTAATATTTGATAGCACAAATATGAATATGACAGTGATCAACAATGGATAATATTACACTAGCACACTTTTTTAATCACTTAGGAGTTGGTATAGAAAGGATACGGTAGCTGAGAATACTTTATGGTTTCAAGGAAATGCAATGATGGTAAAGAATGCAGAACAGGGATAAACTGATATGGTTTCAACAAGAGATAAAATGATCACTTTTTCTTTTGTGGCAAACCCCCCCCCCCCCTATGCAATATAAAGAGATGGAAGGCGAGCACATAGTTTTCAGGAAGACAATCACAATATAATACAAATTCTAGTTCCCCCCTAGCAAGCTTGGAGAAACGGGTATGGTTTTAAAACATGCAGCAATACTTTTAATGTGATTTGCAATTAAGTGAAAATATGGTAAAAATGATTTTAATTCCCTCTAGGAGATTCAGGGTAAGTGACAGCTACTTTGAATTGGTTCATGTCAACACTATCAGTGATTCATGAGTGAATATCAGGTTGAAAACGGAGTTCAGCAGTTGCGAGCAAAAGGACAGCTATTTTTGACAGGTAGAGAAAATTGAGTCAAATTGCAATTTGCAGCACTTTTTCCGAGTGCGTTGATCGCGATTACGGAAAAACTATAAGGAATAGAAAGTCGGTTTTGGGCTTGTTGCAAAGCTTAGATTCTTAGATTCTTAGCTTTAAAATGAAAGTTAAATCTCGCACGCGGTTCAAACGATACGGACAATATAGTGGAGGTAGATTCTCAAAATAAAGTAAAGCTCAAATGACAAATGACACTTTCACAGCTTTGAAATCACAGAATGAACACACAATTTCTAATGCAGTTCTAGGTAGGTGGAAATGGTGTGAATTAGATTATTTTAAACTAAGAGATTGGTTTGCACAACTCTGGCTGGATACTCACTCATGATTTTGGAAGGAATGGAGCTCGTCACAGATCTGGTCAACAGGTTTAGCTGTGGTTCTCTCTGCTCTGCTGGTCTGGATCTCTGGTTCTGGCAAAAGTTATTGGCACTGCACAGCGGTCTGGTCTTCTATCGGCACTGCACAGCGGTCTGGTCTGTGTCTGGTCTGCGGTTCTGGATACAGCTCTGCTTTCTGGGTTCCGGCACAGGGTTCTAGCCAGAATCAAACAGCTCGCCCGGCTGTTGAATATCAGGTTGCAAAAGATTTTGAGGCCTGCTGAAAATGGATTCAGCTTGTGGTTCAGGCCCTTCTGCTTTAAGTTCTGGAATCTGGAGTCTTCTGGCAAAGCACTTCGCAAGAAATCAGTTTGAAGTGGAAAGTGAATCTCTCTACCTGGGTCTCAGTGGCTCTTTTTATGTCTTTTGAAGGTGGGTGGGAAGGCTGATTTTCTATGCCCAACCCTCTGAGAATCCTGATAGGCTAGAGGATTCTCTGTCGCCTGACTGGGGAGCTGAGCTGTGAGTCATCCCATGTCATGAGACATCATTTTTATGACATACAGAAAGAGCACTCCCCTTGTCACTTTGCACACAAATCTATTCTTGACTTAAATGCATATTTATTTATGTACAATTTTTCTAATATTATATGTCCGGTTAACATATTTTCTGTAGCGCAAAACCATCCGATCCCTGTCTTTGTAAGATGTTGTGTTCACTTCTGATAGAGTTCTGCCCGTTTCATCCAGAACACAACCTCTAAACTTTTCCAGAATTTACACAAATGTGCGCAAGGAATATGGGCATCAGATGATGAAGTGTCAGATTTTTAACATACAGACATTTGGAGTAATACCCTATTTTCCGCTACTACCCCCCAGAACATACCACCGAGTCTTAACACCTCTTAAAATGTGCACAGAAAAATCACAGAAATAATGATATTATTAATATAATTTTGACAATTATGTACTATGAATTGTCCATCTTTCTAAATTATGCTGAGGGGTGTGGTTTCCCAGAGCACATGGGGCAATTTCTGGGTTTTCCACTTCCTCCTAGCTCAGCTGGCTCACAGAGGCAGTGCTCCTCCAATTTCCTTTCAAGAGGAAGCCATTACGACCCCATGTTTTAGCAATTGCTTGGAGCAAAGGAAAGTTCATTGTTCTGTTTCCCTGCTCCCAGGTACCCCTCCCCTGATTCAATCAGAGAGGTGTGATCTCCTTTTGGTGGGCCAGCACAAGGCAGGCCAGGCCTGTGAATACAGTTGCTGGGCAAGTTTCAACTCCTGTCGGGGGTAGTTGCCGGGCAGAATTCAGTCCCTTTAAGCCAGGCTTCAGCCAAAGGTCACTTTTTTCCCACTTTTCTTCATTCAAATCAAACTTACAATTTTGACACATGCAGCTAGAGCGCTGATTCTCAGTTTAAAACTATGACATTTAAACAGTTGCAACCTATGTGACACTCAAAAGTAGGTTACTCATTTATTTTAAACATTATAGTGGCTTTAAATCCCATTTCACTTAAACTGCTGACATCCACAGCTCAGCCAGTTTTGTTATGAACATTATTTTAGGCTCTTCATCTTTCCAGATTTTGTATGCACACAAGACTTCTTTCTGCCAGACTTCTGCTGGTGTTCAGTAAGATGTTTGAATATCTTGCAATGTTTGAAATAGGCATTTTTAGCTTGCATTTAGAGAACCAAAGGTGATTTCAAAGGGCTCTTTGAGCTAACAGGCACTGCTGTTTTTCCTTTGGCACCACGTTTCACTCATGGCACTTCTGGCCCATCACGCTCGCACTGGTGGGTGGCGTGTCAAGCGACCATTTTGGTGTGCGCAAAAACTGCACGGTTTACCTGGATTCTGGCGCAATTGTGGGCTTTTTGGCCATCTTGGATTTTCTAAGCCCACAGCACCAAATGTTGCAGCATAATAACTTGAACGTGGGTCGATACACCTGACAAGCCCCCCGCCCGACTGCACTTTGATTTCGAGTCGAGAGGGAGTCGGGTGCAAAGGATGTTTTGATCCACGCGCTGGATTGTCTTCATCATCGTCTTCTGATTCCACAGATGGCGCAGTTCAGCATCTTTTCCTCCATCGTGGTGGATCGATCGGTTCTCCACGCCGGTCCTGAATGGAGTTTCGGGCGGTACCTTGGGCCCCTCAGATCTTTGCTCCCGGTCCCCGGGTTGTCCTCCTTCGTCAGTCTCCATGGTTTATCTCTCCTAGGATGACAAAACAAAGCAGCAGAAACATATTTGTAGACATTTCCCAACCACTATTAATGGTGGGGCGAACATATACATTTTATACATCAGGAAACATTTGCATTCAAGAATCAAAGAATTTTATAGGCTATATGTGGGTTGGACTTGTATTAATCTGGAGCTGCCCCCTCTGGGATTGCAAAGCACTCCTCCAGTTGCTGCAGAGTGTGCTTGGGATCGCAACACTTTAGCTGATTTATATGGACCCACTTGTCTTCCCCTTCCGCCAAACTACCCTTGGGGATGCGGATCTTGTAGGCGACTGGGGAGATCTTGTCTACAATTTCAAAAGGTCCCTTCCATGTAGGCAGAAATTTCCGCTGTTTGGCCTGGTTCCTTTGGAAATTCTATAGATAAACCCGGTCCCCTACATTGTATTCTTTCCTAGTAGTCTTCAAATCATAGTGAGTCTTCATGCTCTCAGCTGTTCTTTCTAGGTTTCACTGAGCATAGGCAAAAGCATGTTGGAGGTGTTTCCTTAAATTTTCAACATACTGATGTGTGGTGGAGGCATTGATCAATGTTTGCTCTTGGGTCCTGTAAAGCAAATGCTGGGGAAGCACCAACCTGCATCCAGTCATCAGCTCAAACGGTGACATTTTAGTTGCAGATGAAGGGGTAGATCTGATGGCCATTAGGAACAGAGGTAATCGGATATCCCAACTTGGCCCAGAATCTGCCACAAACCTTTATAAGATGCACACAATGGTTCGGTTGTAACGTTCTACTCTACCAGAAGAGGCTGGCCAGTAAGCAATGTGTAGCTTCCTTTTAACCCCCAGTATCTCCCACATCTTAGTCATTACTTCACTGGTAAAATGGCTACCTCTGTCTGACACGATCCTTTGGGGTAGACCGAAACGGGAAAAGATGTGGTTGATCATCAGGGCAACTGCTGTTTCTGCCTTGCAGTTTGGGGCCGGGAGACATTCCACCCATTTAGTAAATAAGCATGTTGCCGTCAACATGTACTTATTCCCCCTAGAGGAGCGAATCACGGGCCCTATGTAGTCAACTTGCAAATTTGACCAAGGCAATGTCATCCGCCTCTTTTGGAGGGGAGCACGGTGTGTGAGTGATGTTGGCTGAAATTGCGCACACACAAGACACCCCTTCAAGTATTGATCGAGGTCCTGCCCATTGTGTGGCTAGTATGCAACCTCTCTTAAGATTTCAAGTGTTGTGTGAAACCTCCTATGACCGGCGGTGGCCACATCATGGGTGTGACTTAAAATCAGGCTTCGGAATGAGGTAGGAACCACCCACTGATCATGGCCAGCTTGGGATTTCCTTACCAACAAACCGTCTTGGATTCAGAACATTTTTGGACATTTCATCAACACTCTGAGGTCCTCTTTCGCAATGTAATCGGTATCCGTCAGGGGAAAGTTCTCAGGGTCCTCAATGTGTTGGTAAAACTTACCAATTATTGGATCCCCTTTCTGAGCCGTAATTAAATCAGCATCTGGGGTCTCCTTACTCCATTGTGCAGTTGAAAGATCATTGTGAGCATACGTCTGGGACCTAGTGATAGCAGTGACCTGGATTTCCGCCAACAGGGACTCAATCTCTATTAGATCCCCTTGCATGGCCCCGGTTTTGGCCAGCTGATCAGCTAAGTCATTTCCAGTTTTGTCTGGTCCATCTACGTTGGAATGACCCTTGATCTTTTTCCAGTAGATGGTCATCCCGTTCGAGGTGACCAGATCATCAATATTTTGGATTAACTTCCCATGTTTCAAGGGTTTGTTATTAGCACATAACATGCCTCTGGTTTTCCAATTAACCAGGTTCTCCACGAACCCGTTCCGTACATAATCCGAATCTGTGATTATGACCAGTTCGTGGAGTTGATGTTGGACAGCAGTGAGGATGGCTTGATACACAGCAGAAAAAAGGGGTGGACTCTGGCTGCCTCTTCCTCTGAGACACTAACAGGTGTCGCACTGGCATACATGAAACCAAGTCTACACTGGTAGGACTTGTATTTCTTATAGTAGAACCCAACAACACTTTTTCACAGGTGCTAAAACTTCTTTATTTAACACACAACAAGTTTTTCCTTTTTTATAATAGATAGACAAACTAAAAGTCCACTTTCACAAATTGCATTTCCATTATATTGTATCAGCATATAATGTCAACAACACAAGATTGTTAATACAACTAGGTTATCAAGTGCAATATTACTGCGCATGCACTGAAAAATAGTCGACACTCAAATGTGTTTCCAGCTATGTAACAACGCAGGTGTTGATGGTAGGTTGTTCTATAGCTTTCCTCAGGACTGTAAAATGAGAAGAAATCGAGTAGTCTTTCGTGTGTTGCTCAGAAAAAACTGTGGATAAGGAACAAGAAAAGGAACGTGTGTTGTTTAAAAGGTTCTACTAGAAAAGTAACTAAAATGCATGATGCAGTGCTCAAACATACCTATCTTCAACAGTATTTTGTCTCAGGGCAAAATGATGCGTGGGGAATGGCGGATCCACGTGTACCAGACCAAGTAGAGATCGTTCTCTTGAGTTGCAGAAGAGGCATCCCCTACAACACGTAGGACACAGCATGTGTTACAGAAAAGTGTCCTACTTCTGTCATGTTATTGACAACAAAGTGCACGTGAAAAATAAGTGCTGGTGACTTATTATTGACCGGTGTAGAGATCGTGAGACAGTGTGGCTAACTGTGCGAGGACGAGTGTCCTATTAGGTGGTCTCTATTTATGAAAAATGTCTTATATATGGGGGCTGACAGTCAAATGTAACAGTCCCTATGGTGCCAGTACTTGTAGTTTCCCGAAGGAGAGAGCGGTATGCTTACCTTCTCGTACTGGGAAGAGCTCCCGAAGTGAGCTGTGTATTCTGTTCGTCGCAGAACGTGCACCGCGCACGCGTTGTGTCATGCCGGGGACGCGAGCGATCAGAAAAAGGCGAGAGCGAGTGATTTGCGCATGCGCAAGCGAATAGTGGTGGAATTGCCGGACGTGCGTAGAAGGGGAAAGTGGGAGCCTACGTGTGTTTATGGCTTAGGTGCTGTTGCTATGTCGCGTCAGAGGAAGGCATGGTCTGTGTGTGCGGGGAACTAGTCCCGTAATGGCAATGTATGTAGGGGGTCTGTGTAATCCGAGTGTTCATTTTTGAAAACAACAAAAACACAACACAGTATACATTATGAGCTTGAATCTCAACAATATAGAACTGAACATGTATATTCGTTCATAGAGGCATATAATATAGCAACAGCAACTAAGCCATAAGAATACACAGCTCACTTCGGGAGCTCTTCCCAGTACGAGAAGGTAAGCATACCGCTCTCTCCTTCGGGATACTACAAGTACTGGCACCATAGGGACTGTTACATTTGACTGTCAGCAACCATATATAAGAAATTTTTCATAAATAGAGATCACCTAATAGGACACTCGTCCTCGCACAGTTAGCCACACTGTCTCACGATCTCTACACCGGTCAATAATAAGTCACCAGCACTTATTTTTCACGTGCACTTTGTTGTCAATTACATGACACAAGTAGGACACTTTTCTCTAACACATGCTGTGTCCTACGTGTTGTAGTGGATGTCTCTTCTGCAACTCAAGAGAACGATCTCTACTTGGTCTGGCACACGTGGATCCGCCATTCCCCACGCATCATTTTGACCTGAGAAAAAATACTGTTGAAGACAGGTATGTCTGAGCACTGCATCATGCATTTTAGTTACTTTTCTAGTAGAACCTTTTAAACAACACACGTTCCTTTTCTTGTTCCTTATCCACAGTTTTTTTTTAGCAACACACGAAAGACTACTCGATTCCTTCTCATTTTACAGTCCTGAGGAAAGCTATAGAACAACCTAATATCAACACCTGCGTTGTTACATAGCTGGAAACACATTTGAGTGTCGACTCTTTTTCAGTGCATGCGCAGTAATATTGCACTTGATAACCTTGTTGTATTAACAATCATGTGTTGTTGACATTATATGCCGATACAATATAATGGAAATGCAATTTGTGAAAGTGGACCTTTAGTTTGTCTATCTATTATAAAAAAGGAAAAACTTGTTGTGTGTTAAACAAAGAAGTTTTAGGACCTGTGAAAAAGTATTGTTGGGTTCTACTATAAGAAATACAAGTCCTACCAGTGTAGACTTGGTTTCATGTATGCCAGTGCGACACCTGTTAGTGTCTCAGAGGAAGAGGCAGCCAGAGTCCACCCCTTTTTTCTGCAGTGTAAATTCGTCCTCCAGACTCAGGCCCCTCTATAAAACACAAAGAGGACCCCCCCTTTTCCATTTCTTAAAAACCTCATTTGGACAACCCAACGTTTGGTGGAAAAAATAATTGCAAAATAACCAATGGAGAATGTAAATATTGTGTCATTCCCAGACGATCTATATCAGAAACTTTTAGAAAAACCTTCACTGCTGGGACAAACACCACAAACAACACCAGCAGCAAAAACAGCCTTTACCACAGATACAGAAACTTTATTGCAAAAAAAGAAAAAACTGGTTCGCACAGAATCACATGGATTACTCATGCTAGAGTATCTAAAAAACGGAGTAATACCAGAAGGTTTGCAAATTAAAAACATACAAAGGGTGCTTTTGGATAACCCCAAGTTTCAGGCAAAGTTCAGCGGCGTAGGAAATAAATGCTCCAGAGATTGGATTATACTGATAATAGAAACAGCTGAAGATTAAGCGAAAAAACAAGCAGAGGAACTGAAGACTCTTGAAGAGAAAATCATTGAAGACTCAGTTATACCAGATATCAAAGCCCTATTGGAAAAGATAAAAGAAGAAATAAAGAAATTTAAAGAATTTACCCTGGATAAGAAGATTTGGAAACTGAAAAAAGACATTCAGAACTACCAAGAGGAGAAAACATACACATACCTTGTCCCAGGATTTTACCATCAGCAAAACATAGGCAATAACACCAGAGGAGGCACTCAACAACGCTTCCCTAAAAAATATGTATCTTTTTCAAATTCCTCCAATAGCAATGGATCAGATTCCTCCGCTAGCGGCCCCTCAACATCGGGCTCAGGCCAAAAAAGAGGTCAGTTTTTTCAAGGGTGTGGGAAACAAGGAAGAACACACCAGCAAGGGTACCACGGGATGAGAACACGTCAATGGACCCCACAACAACCACCACAGCAACAATAGTGATACCAATCTTCAATTTGAGTAACTATACCCTCACCCCTGATGACGTGAACATCCTCAGCAAAGGGCTGAGTTTTGTACCTCCCAAAAGAGCTGATCGTTTTGCAACAGAAGTAGAAATAAGAAAGTTCTTCAGAACTGTACGCCTAAGATACTTCTTCTGTAACTCCAAACAAGACGAACCCAAAGACATGACCACGACGGGCTTAAAACCCAAATCTACGTTTACACCTGTAACATCAATGATCTGCCCAGAAATACTAGCGTTTGAAAATAAAATTTTAAGAGACATGGACACCTTTTTCAAAACCAAAAATCACAAAAGGGATAATCTCACTAAACAGGAAAGACTGGCACTACAACATCTGGAAAACCAAAAAACATTCTGCATCAAACCAGCAGACAAAGGAGGGGGCATTGTGCTCTTGGGCAACAACCTCTACGAAAATGAACTACAAAAACACCTTCAAGATGGATGGTTCTACAAAAAATTGGATCATAATCCAACAATACGTCTAACGGATTGTCATGATGCCTACTCCCGGAGCACCAGGCCAGGCCCAGCACCCCCGGGAGCAGGTATCATGCCCCCGGGTAAAAGCCCAGCGGCCCCTTATAGGGGCTCTTTGGACTCTGTCCTGGCGCCTTTGGCGCCAGGCTCATGTTAGACATCAGTCCTGGCGCCATAGGCGCCAGGCTCATAAAGGAAAGTGTTTGGTGCACTTACCTGATGCAGACCGTGCTGCATACTCACCTGATGCAGACCATGCTGCATGAAGACCCAAGCCAAATGAGGCTTAGGAGGGACTATTTTACTGAAGGGACTATTTTGTTACTTGGGTGGGGCTGTGGAAGAATACTTACCTAGGACTTCTTCCAAGGCTAGTTAAGCCACGCCCGGACAGCTACATGTGCTTCGCGTTGTTCTGCATCCCAGCAGCTGAACGCTCACCGTGTCTGCTCCTGCACCTGGACTCCAGCCACGCCTGCCTCGAACCTGGAACACCTGTAAGGAAAGAAGAGAAGAGAAAGGTGAAAACCAAGAACTTATTCAAACTTCTTAACTGCATCCGGAATCTTCACGCCAGCATTCTTGAAGAAAGACTTCCATTTAAAAGCATTGCGTTGCTCGCTGCAGCGCCGCGCTTCACTCACCTGTTCTCGAGACATCTCCCGGCTCCATCGCGGCGGTCAGCACCGGTCGCCACATCTCTGCACCTAGTGGAGAGAAGAAGAGACAAAAGGTGAGCAGAGGGAACACAGGAGGAAAGCCGAATATTCAGCCATAATACTTACCGGCTTTTCTTGGTGAACCATTCCACATTTCGGGTCGGTGCTGCTTCGTTGGCAGGTACCGCACCCCGGCCCCTATGGGGAAAGGACAAAAGACATTACTGGGGAATTATAAAGACATTTAGAGGGGTCGCCCTCATCACTAACTCATCTGATTTTACCAACGGCAATTTAACCCCTCAACGCATCGCCTTCGTTCTGCACCTGAAAATAAAGGACAGATCACAGGTTAGGGAGACAACATAAAAAGAGGCTCACACTTGAACTTTTGAATCTTGATACTTACGGCTTATCGCTCAGAAAAGTCAAGTGGATTTTGCCAGCGCCATTCTGAAAACCAGTGAAGTAACTGGACGAATGAGCGCCCCTGCACCAGAAGCAGGATGGAGAGTTCATCCTTCCAAACCA
Source organism: Ambystoma mexicanum (assembly GCF_040938575.1). Taxonomy (NCBI): domain Eukaryota; kingdom Metazoa; phylum Chordata; class Amphibia; order Caudata; family Ambystomatidae; genus Ambystoma; species Ambystoma mexicanum. The sequence continues at coordinate 262,875,072 of NC_090923.1, read as the reverse complement.
TAAGGTGAGCTTAAACCGGGGGTTTTGGAGGAAGTCAGAGAAGAATGAAGGGGGAAAGAGGATAGCAAGCACACTATTCTGCAGACAGTTAATCCCTTTTCTCATCTGCAGAAGGAGATTCCTACGGGCCAGACAAGCAAGATTTGGGAGTCCTGTTCAATCGGTGGTCCGAGTTCTGCGCATCACGCTTGAAGAGGCCACAGTAACCCAGACTAGACCAGCGCCTCCATGGGAGCCAGGTGAGCGTTACACGGTTGAAATCAAAAGTCTCATGCTTTTTGCAGAATCCCAGGGCTGGATTGACAATGACGAAAACGTTTTTCTCACAACGGAACACCCAATTACCCCGGCTTTTTACTGTATTCCCAAGATACACAAGAACACCACAGAACCACCGGGGAGACCGATAGTGTCTGGAATAGGCTCACTTCTAGAGCCATTATCTATATATACAGATATCTTCTTAAGATCTTTCGTCCAAAAAATGAAATCATATACGCAAGATACTACAGCCATGATACATCACCTCGCCAGCATCAGAACAGAACAAAATGACATTCTGGTCACCTTTGACGTAGAAGCCCTATACACCAGCATTCCACAGAGAGAATGCCTGCAAATACTCAAGATCTATCTGGACAACAGACGGGACCAATCAACACCGACATCCTTCATCTTAGAATGTATATGGATAGCACTCACGGAAAATGTCTTCATGTGCCAAGGAAAATACTTTCAACAAATAAGAGGAACAAGCATGGGTTCAATGTTTGCACCTGATATAGCAAACCTGTACATGGACCATTTGGAAAACAAGAACATCTACAATGAAGACAACATATACAAACAGAACCTAATTGGATGGGTCAGATACATCGACGATGTTTTCACCGTTTGGAGAGGCACTCTTTTAGAATTAGAATCTTTCCACACATGGCTCAACACCGTAGACCCATGTATCAAATTCAACATGCATTCAGACAAAGTCAGCATACCCTTCCTGGATCTCAACATTCAAACTACAGACAAAGGTGTTCTCGTCACTACCCTCTACAGGAAACCAACAGACAAAAACACACTGTTAAATTTTAAAAGCTTTCATCCTCAATCACTCAGGGAAAATCTCCCCTTCGGCCAATTTCTGAGGATACGGAGAAACTGTACAACCTTACCAGAATACGATAAAATCGGCAAGAGCAAAAGAGAGGTGAGGTAGCGTATTTGTGAACACAGATCATGTCTAAAAAACACGGTTGAAGATAAACCATTGGTTGCCCACTTCAGTAAACTCAAACATAAATATACAGACTTCCAGTGGGCGATCATCCAAACCATAGACGAAAAAGAACGAGGAGGTGACAGAGACCTAGCTCTGAGGAAATTGGAACAGAAATGGATCCACAGATTGGATACGGTGAAAATGGATTAAACATTTGCATAGAGTGGAACCTCTTCTTCTAATACATAACCAACCGATGTACACCTCCATACAATTATCTCCCAGCACTGTACTTCCCAACCTTGCCCCTCCCACCATTAATCAATCAAGATGCAGAAAGTGGCACAATGAGGTTACAGCAAGGAGAAGCATAAAACCATCTAAAACCACTTCGGGCGTAGTGTTAAAAATATGTTTAAAAATGTTTTTTCAAAGCATCAAAAGTCTGTTTATCTAAACATGAACATGCCTCTATGAATGAATATACATGTTCAGTTCTATATTGTTGAGATTCAAGCTCATAATGTATACTGTGTTGTGTTTTTGTTGTTTTCAAAAATGAACACTCGGATTACACAGACCCCTTACATACATTGCAATTACGGGACTAGTTCCCCGCACACACAGACCACGCCTTCCTCTGATGCGACATAGCAACAGCAACTAAGCCATAAACACACGTAGGCTCCCACTTTCCCCTCCCACGCACGCACGGCAATTCCACCACTATTCGCTCGCGCATGCGCAAATCACTCACTCTCACCTTTTTCTGATCGCTCGCGTCCCCAGCATGACCGCATGTGCGGTGCACGTTCAGCGACGAACAGAATACACCGCTCACTTCGGGAGCTCTTCCCAGTACGAGAAGGTAAGCATACCGCTCTCTCCTTCGGGATACTACAAGTACTGGCACCATAGGGACTGTTACATTTGACTGTCAGCACCCATATATAAGACATTTTTCATAAATAGAGATCACCTAATAGGACACTCGTCCTCGCACAGTTAGCCACACTGTCTCACGATCTCTACACCGGTCAATATTAAGTCACCAGCACTTATTTTTCACGTGCACTTTGTTGTCAATTACATGACACAAGTAGGACACTTTTCTCTAACACATGCTGTGTCCTACGTGTTGTAGTGGATGCCTCTTCTGCAACTCAAGAGAACGATCTCTACTTGGTCTGGCACACGTGTATGCGCCATTCCCCACGCATCATTTTGCCCTGAGACAAAATACTGTTGAAGACAGGTATGTTTGAGCACTGCATCATGCATTTTAGTTACTTTTCTAGTAGAACCTTTTAAACAACACACGTTCCTTTTCTTGTTCCTTATCCACAGTTTTTTCTGAGCAACACACGAAAGACTACTCGATTTCTTCTCATTTTACAGTCCTGAGGAAAGCTATAGAACAACCTACCATCAACACCTGCGTTGTTACATAGCTGGAAACACATTTGAGTGTTGACTCTTTTTCAGTGCATGCGCAGTAATATTGCACTTGATAACCTTGTTGTATTAACAATCATGTGTTGTTGACATTATATGCCGATACAATATAATGGAAATGCAATTTGTGAAAGTGGACTTTTAGTTTGTCTATCTATTATAAAAAAGGAAAAACTTGTTGTGTGTTAAATAAAGAAGTTTTAGCACCTGTGAAAAAGTGTTGTTGGGTTCTACTATAAGAAATACAGGTCCTACCAGTGTAGACTTGGTTTCATGTATGCCAGTGCGACACCTGTTAGTGTCTCAGAGGAAGAGGCAGCCAGAATCCACCCCTTTTTTCTGCAGTGTAAATTCATCCTCCAGACTCAGGCCCCTCTATAAAACACAAAGAGGACCCCCCCTTTTCCCTTTTTTAAAAACCTGGCTTCATACACAGCCATCAACTCTGCCACCTGACAACTTCGGGGACCAATTTTGTACCCAGCGGAGGGTTCTGGGGACTCATTCACCCATGCATTCCCTACGCCGGCCACCAGTTCTTTTTCCCCATTGTTGTCAACATGGTAAGCGCATCCATCCACATATATAGTGGGCATTCCCTCACACTTGTCGTCTTCATAGACTTTGTATGGCGAATTAAGGTATGCCTCCATGTTGTCCTTGATTTTTAGACTTTCGTCCTCGAGACAGTTTTGGCACAATCATGCAAGTCAGCCAGACCTTGCGCGAGGGGACTCTTCTTGTTTTGGCCATATCTGACCTCCACAGGCAAGCCTTGCATTGACAGAATCCAGGAAGTAATTCGGGAATTACTCACATTTCTGGCTCGGATTCTGTCACTTTTCAGGTATTGTAGAGGCTGGTGTGGAGTCTCCACTATGATGTGTTCCCCCTGGATAAACGGGCGGTAATTCTTCAATGCCCACACCGTTGCCAGGAGTGCCTTCTAACAATCGTTGAAATTTTCCTCCACAGAGGATAAAGTTTTGCATGTTTAGGAGATTACTTTATTGACCTTGTCTTGCTTTTGATATAATACTGCAGTCAAGCAAGTATTAGTGAACCCTGTCTCCAAGAAAAACTCCTTGTTTCTGACAGGGTAAGCTAGGCAAGGCGCTTGTGAGAGGCTTCTTTTGAGCTGTCTTACTGCCTCGGATTGTTCTGGACCACATTCCCACTTGACCCCCCTTTCAAGAGATGAATCAGGGGTCTGGGGATCTCTGCGTACCCCACAATGAACTTTCTGCTGTAATTAGTCAGTCCAAGGAGGCTCCTTAGTTCCCGCAGAGTTGTGGGGTCTTTTAGTTTCTGAAGTGCTTCCACTTTCTTTTGCTGGGGAAAGAGACCCTGAGGAGTAATCTCATGCCTCAAGAAATTAATACGGGTTCTACAACACTGTGCTTTCTGAAAGGAACGTTTTGCTCCGGCATTCCTCAACTGTGTCAGAACATAACGGATCTCCGCTATGTGTTCTTCCACAGATGAACTTTTGATGAGGACATCATCTACATAAGCCAGGTTACCCCTCGCACCCAAGTCGGGCATGGCCTTATGTAGGAAAATGTTGAATTCATTGCCAGAGTTGAGATATAATACTGCAGTCAAGCAAGTATTAGGGAACCCTGTCTCCAAGAAAAACTCCTTGTTTCTGACAGGGTAAGCTAGGCAAGGCGCTTGTGAGAGGCTTCCTTTGAGCTGTCTTACTGCCTCGGATTGTTCTGGACCCCATTCCCACTTGACCCCCCCTTCAAGAGATGAATCAGGGGTCTGGTGATCTCTGCGTACCCCTCAATGAACTTTCTGCTGTAATTAGTCAGTCCAAGGAGGCTCCTTATTTCCTGCAGAGTTGTGGCGTCTTTTAGTTTCTGAAGTGCTTCCACTTTCTTTTGCAGGGGTAAGAGACCCTGAGGAGTAACCTTATGCCCCAAGAAATTAACACGGGTTCTACACCACTGTGCTTTCTGAAAGGAATGTTTTGCTCCGGCGTCCCTCAACTGTGTCAGAACATAACCGATCTCCGCTATGTGTTCTTCCACAGATGAACTTTTGATGAGGACATCATCTACATAAGCCAGATTACCCCTCGCACCCAAGTCGGGCATGGCCTTATGTAGGAAAATGTTGAATTCATTGCCAGAGTTGAGATATCCGAAGGGAGTCCGGGTCCTTGTGTACTATTGGCCCCCAAAGGTAAAAGCCAGTTTGTATTGGTCCTCCCTACTGACATGCACAGTCCAGTATCCATTGATCAGGTCTATTGCAGTGAATACCTGTGACCCCTGGATCTGGGCCAGCCCTTGGTCAATGTAGGGAAGAGGCCATCGGGAAGTATGGAGCCATTTGTTGAGCTCCCTAAGGTCGGCGCAGAGTCTCCACTGACCGTTTGGCTTCAATATTCCCAGCACCGGATTATTGAAGGTGCTGTGAACTGGACGGATTATCCCCCGGGACTCAAGGTTCATAATGATTTCAGTAAGGGACTCCATTGATGCGAGAGGCAAGCGATATTGCTTCACAAACACTGCTGTCATGCCAGGGTCTGTGGGAATTGTTGTTGTGTGGATGTCGGTGCGACCACAGTCATTTGAGTCTACCGCAAAGAGATCTTGAAAATCCAAGAAAACTTGTTTCACCTTTTGCTTCTGTTCCAGAGTCACACAGTCATCAGCTATGTTGACTCTATCTTCCACCATCTGCCTGAAGCCTGGAAAGACTTCTGGTTTTGCTATCTCAGCGGCCTCCTCCAGCTGGGTGGAGAAGTCCCTGGTCAGAGTGCTGATTTTGACTGGAGGCTTCAGGTTGGAAAGGCAGCCCTCATGGACCTGGAAAATCACCTCATCCCTTCTGAAGTCACAAGTCACATCTTCCTTACCATAAGGGCAGGAAGTGTACACCAGGAAGTTCCCCCTATGCCAGGTAAAAATCCTGTCTGGTGTTGTATTGTCATCACTGTCACTGTCAAAACAGTCCTTTGGGATTGGTCCTAACAGTTCATTTCCTAAATCAATGGAGAAATGTCGGTCATCAACCGCCATTCCAATAATGGTGCCTGCGGCTAGAGTAATACTCTTTAAGTCGCTGTTATCCACCTCTATTGGAATGGTGTCATGTTCTATGTTGACTAATGGTGTTGGGTTTACCCCTAACCCTTGCTGTTGGAGAAAAGCATTTAGATGAATATAAGCATCAGGGTTTTTCAATTTCTGTCCTCTTTTAACTTTCACTTCCAGGTAGAATTGTCGGGTCCTTTCTGGGATGGTGACTTCCTCTTTAATCTGAATTTCAACTGCATAAGGTAGCAATTGAGCCAACCTAAATACTTTTTCTGGATCATCAAAGCCCGTGGGATTATCCGCTAATCGGGACCAAGCTTTGAAATTTATTAGGTCCAAACTAATGGCAAAGCGATTGAGAATATAACTGCCTAAGTAAAAGGCGGCAGTGACGTCTCGCACGACCCAACAGTTATAGACTATGCTCTTGTTGCCAATGGAGGTTTTGAGCATACACCTGCTTGTCAGGAGAGGTTTGGAATTGGGTGTTTCCAGATCCATTTCCCATTTGAATGCGGGAATGGCTGGATCTTTTGGGAGTTGGCGGAACATGGCTTCGCTGATTAAGCTCTTACCGTTGTTCACACACACTCAGACGAGAACAGAGTCCTTCCCATCATTTAACTGAACAGGGATGAACAACTGCTCTCCAATTTGCTGAATATCAGCTAGGCTCTGAGCTGATTTCACATCTTTCTGGACTATTGGAGTGGGAATGTCTGATTGTGGATTAGTAAAGAATTTCAGAGTGTTTCCTTCCAGTGTGGAATACCACCTTAAACTGGAAGGAAGGTTGATTTTCAGAAATAGAGAGGACCCCCCATCACCAGTCTGTTGTCCTACTGCTATTACTGTCACGTCTGGAATTTGGTTGTCTGGAAGTGAAATTCTACTTGGTCAGATTTTTGTTCAACCATGTGGCATGTGCCGTTTAATATAACATGTTTTAATTTTATTGGTCGGCTAGTCTGGGTCCAGAAGACCTTTTTACGCAATCTATTAGGGGTGACAACCTTCTCAGGAGGTCATTCCCTAGTAAACAAGAGGTGCCCTCTGGAGTCACTACTATGACCGGGTGTTTCACCTTGTGTCGCCCAATTTTAATGTCCAAATCCGCAGTCCCCTCAATGGGAATTTCCTTCCTGTCAAAGTTCTGAAGTTGTCCAGGAAGAGTGGTGAGTGGAATACAGTAATTCTCCCCCTTCCTGCATTTAGTTCATCAAAGGCCCTTTTGGACAAAAGGGTAGCTTGGGATCCAGTGTCCACCAGTGCCAAAATTGTACCCTGCCCCTACACTTGAACCGGAGCATAGTATCTTCCCTCCTTCTCCTCAAGGGGGCACATTTTTGGACAACTGGTGGGCCAATTTTTTAGTTTTGGACATTGCGAGCGGAGAGATCTGGGCAGAATTCTGTGGAGAGTCATGGGAATTTGCAAGAAAAGTTGGCAACTGGAAATCAGAGCCATTGTGGGTTCCCCTGGTTCCGGTTCTGGGCCACCCCCCCCTTTTTGGAGGCAGTCACCAGGATGGGTTTGAACCAGGGGATTTTGATGCGGTTGGTTCTGGGATGAGATGATGGGCGGCGCTAGTTCAGTCCCCACATCTCCCCAGTCGGGATGTGAATTCCTTGGGACCCATCTTTCTTTGGGAGGAGTTCCCCCATCTCTGAAGGAGAAGATCCTTTCCCCAGGATCCTCTGAGGATCTCTCCCTCAAATTGGAAGATCTGTACCTCCTCCACAAACTGGGTCTGTTTGGGTCCTTTGTTTCTCCTACCTCCTCTCTGCTCCTTGTGTGGTAGACTTTCAGGGGTAGGAGATTTTGTTTCCAGTTCCTGGGTTTCCAGGGGCAGTTTACAAGTGGGGAAGGAAGCTTCCTCCAAGGCTTTACAACCCCCTTCCCCTTGTGCCTCCTCCCTGGGAACCGGTGGGTTATCGGGGTGCTGCCCTCGTCATTGTTCTGGAGCACCATGCACAGAGTTTGGGGCATTCTGCGCCGGCATGCTCAGCTGAGGGTTCTGCTGCTGAGCCCTCAGCATATGACCCAGATCCTGTGCCATATTTTGGACCTGCTGCTCTAACTGTGAAACCCGCTCAGGCTGATACGGGGTTTGGTTTTCTCCCCTGGGCTGATCTCGGGAAGGGTAGCTATCCCTTCTCTGGTAGTACCCCGGGTTGGGAAGATTTGGGTACCCCTCCACCCTTGGCCTCCCCTGTCCCAGATTAAGTGGTCTGGGCTCAGGGAATTGGGGAAAGAAGGATAGATGATTTTGGGGTTGGAAATTGGGTGGTTACCTGGGGAAAAAGTTCTGCCCAGGGTTTGGTGAATTTCTGCCCTCCTGTGGGAAGTTAGGAGGGAAGTTCCCTGGGTTGGGTGCCTGGTTGGACCCCCCCCTTGGGCTGGAGGTGTCCACACATACCCTAGCATGGGTCGGTTTCCCTTGTAGCTGGTTCTTACATAGTCAGGGGAGCGAGGGACCCCATTTGTGGGACTACCTCCTTTACTCCCTGCCTGTGACTGGCCCGAGGGCCTTCTGGACTGAGAATTATTTGGTGCAGGCAGGTTTTTAGGCCGCCCAACTCCAAATCTAAAATGAGGCAACCTTTACCTCTGCCACCTTGGCAGAAGCAGGGGTTCTGGTCGGTTTGGGACTTTTCTGGGCGTTATTTTTATTTTTTATGGGCTTCTGCACCGCATAGATATGGGTGGCCTGTTCAATGACCCAGTCTAGTGATCTTTTCTCGTGAAAATCTCTCACTAGCTGGGTCATGTTGTATTTGGGCAAAGCATGGAAAAACATATTTACAAACTCTTTAATGTCCGTGCTCACCCTTCTGGTAGTCTGTGCAAAAGCACGCTTCAATTCCTGCACAAATTCTTGTGGGGCCTGATCCTCCCCACATTGCAAATTGTAGGCTGCCTTGCGAGCATCTTGGGGATTCCGGTGAACAGAAAAGTGCTTTAAGATGGCCACCCTGTAGGTGGGCCATCCTGCATGATTTGGGTCCTCCAGCCCCGTAAAGAAACTGGAGTATTCTGGGGAGAATGTCCGTTTGACATACTGAATGCAGCTACTGCTGTCCATCAAATGGAAAGTCTCCATCATTTGCACATAAAGCTCCAAGTGTTCCCAAACAGAATACTTGGCGTTCTTGTGATAAGGGGTGATAACACCCCTTATTGCCTTAATCTGTTTTAAGGGGTCCTTAAGTACGGCCCTTTTTGCCTTATTGGCCTTGTTGGTTCGGGTAAACCTGATCCATTCATCATCTGACTTAGAAGCAGTGCTCCCAGAGGTGCCCGTCTGAGCTTCCTGGTTTTCCCGGATTCTGCGAGCCTGGGAATGGCTGGCAGAATGTGGGGACCTGGTCTCCTGTGTCCTGTGAAGTTCAGAGGAGTCTTCAGATTCCTCTGTGCTGCCAGGATTTGATGAGTACCCCCCCCACTGACCTAACTGGGCAGAGGTTTTTAGGATACCCCTAGTGGGCCTACTCTCCTGGGGTTCCCCACTAAATTGTACTGTACTTGGGTGCCCATTCCCGGATGCCCGTCCATCCATTCCTGGGTGGTACTGGCCTATGAGCCCCATACTTTTGGCTGGATAGTAATCTGCCATCCCTGTGGCCCTGTGCTCATGTGTGCTAGGGGACATGGGGGTGGCAGAGTCCAGGGACTGGGAGAGATGAAGGCCTCTGCTACTAGGGCTCCTGAGGTTATGCTCAGGTGTTTCCCTTTCCCAGCGAACCTCATCTCTATCAGCCCCTGCACCCTGTTGCCATGCAAGAGCCTGTGCTTTCAGTTCCTCAGTCAAGGCCTTACTAGAATCTATCAGTCTCTCCTGCATGGCTACCTGTTGCTGGAGCCTATCATTGTGCTGGCAGAGAGCCTCATTCTCTCTCTGTGCTTCCTGGTTAGTCTTGGAGTACTGGGCCAGTCCTTGCTGCAGGAGGGTTACCTCCTGAGTCCCATCCCTACTGGCCTGCTCCTTTCTTGCCAGAGCATCTTCCACCCTCCTGGCGTGCTCTAACAAGTTCTGATGCTCTTTTTGGAGGTCGCCCAGTCCCTGGAGGGCCAAGAGATTGTCTTCAATTTTTTTCTTTTAATCTGCAGACATCCTGGCCTAAGGTGTCCCTTTCCTGACTAAGAGCCTGCATTTGTGCCGCCAGGTCGTCCCTCTGACTTTGAAAGGCACCAGCTTTCTGGCGTTCTTCCTCAAATTCTGTCTGGGCATCCAGGTCTTTCAGAATCAGTTTGTTGCTCTCTCCCTTCTCCCTATTTAGGTGGCTTTGCAGGGTGACTACCTGCTCTGCGCATGCCCTATTGAAGTCTAGTTGTTGCTCCAGCTTTTTCTGGCTCTGCAGTAGGGTGTCCAAACCTTCTTGGTACCCCTTCTGCAAGGCCAGAAAACTGGTATCCTGGTCAGACTTTTCCTGTTGCAGGATACCCATATCCTCTTTGATTTTAATGAGATACTGTCTACTCTTATTTTCTGACTCCTGGCTCCTGTGCAGCCTCTGCTCAGAAGAGACCAGGTCAGATTGGGCCTTCTCTAATGCCATCTGTTGCCTATTTGCCAGATCTTGGCCTTCAGCACATTTGTCCTGTATGGCTCCCATATATAAATATAAATATGTTGCTATCCTGACAATCTTGACGTGCTCATATTTGGCTTTAGGGGCCATATATAGTTCACTCAGGGCCACATGTAATGGACCCTGATCTCTCCATTTGTCTGACCCTGTTGCAGTGATCTGGGGTGCGATTGCCTGCAACCACACCGTCTGGTCTTGTTCCGTCCATTTGCCTCTCACAAATAGCTTATGTAAGAGATGCTCTCTGGCTATTTCAATATCTACCAAGGTCTTCATTCTGTAAATTGATTTCCTTCCTGACTTACAGAAGTTAGTATTTTATTTTGCAAAACAGCCCGTCTCCTTAGAGCGTCCTTCTTATGAGGGGTGCTTTTACAGTGTAACACAGCGTGGTGATCCAACAGGATTTATGTATCCTGTCAGTTAGCACACTGTATCAAGCTGCACAAGTGGTAGTTCAAATCCAGACGTCCCGGCTCGAGCCCCCACTCTGTTAAGTGACTTCAATTCAGCACTCCATCTAAGTCAATGCCTAGTCTGGGAGCCCAAGGGAAGCCCTTATTTATATATTTTTATGACAAGTTCATAGATCTGGATGATAAACCCTTGTATAACGCCCCTCTCTTTGAATCCCCCTGACCTCAGTGAGCCAAGAAGTAGGTTTGTTTTGCAAATTAAAAGATTTATTTGAAAAATTAAACAATATATATGTATCACACTTGTATAAATAAATTAATGTTTGATAGCACACTGATGAATATGACAGTGATCAACAATGGATAATATTACACTAGCACACTTTTTTTAATCACTTAGGAGTTGGTATAGAAAAGATAAGGAAGCTGAGAATACGTTATGGTTTCAAGGAAATGCAATGATGGAAAAGAATGCAGCACAGGGATAAACTGATATGGTTTCAACAAGAGATAAAATGATCACTTTTTCTTTTGTGGCAATTCACTCCCCCCCTACGCAATATAAAGAGCTGGAAGGCGAGCACACAGTTTTCAGGAAGACAATCACAATACAATACAAATTCCAGTTCCCCCCTAGCAAGCTTGGAGCAACCGGTATGCTTTTAAAACATGCAGAAATACTTTTAATGTGATTTTCAATTAAGTGAAAATATGCTAAAAATTATTTTAATTCCCTCTAGGAGATTCAGGGTAAGTGACAGCTACTTTGAATTAGTTCGGGTTAACACTATCAGTGATTCATGAGTGATTATCAGGTTGAAAACGGAGTTCAGCAATTGCAAGCAAAAGGACAGCTATTTTTGACAGGTGGAGAAAATTGAGAAAATTGCAATTCGCGGCACTTTTTCCGAGTGCGTCGATCGCGATTACGGAAAAACTATAAGGATTTTGGGCTCGTTGGATAGCTTATATTCTTAGCTTTAAAATGAAATCTCCCTCCTAGGACGTGCGGTTCAAAAGATACAGAGGATTTAGTGGAGGTAGATTCTCAAAATTAAAGTAAAGCTCAGAATGACAAATGACACTTTCACATCTTTGAAATCACAGAATGAACACACGATTTCTAATGCAGTTCTAGGTAGGTGGAAATGGTTTGAATTAGATTATTTTAAACTAAGCGATTGGTTTGCACAGCTCTGGCTGGATACTCACTCCTAATTTTGGAAGGAATGGGCCTCGTCACAGATCTGGTCAACAGGTTTAGCTGCGGTTCTCTCTGCTCTGCTGGTCTGGATCTCTGGTTCTGGCAAAAGTTCTTGGCACTGCACAGCAGTCTGGTCTTCTATTGGCACTGCACAGCGGTCTGGTCTGGGTCTGGTCTGCAGTTCTGGATACAGCTCTGCTTTCTGGGTGCTGGCACAGGGTTCTAGCCAGAATCAAACAGCTCACCCGGCTGTTGAATATCAGGTTGCAAAAGATTTTGATGCCTGCTGAAAATGGATTCAGCTTGTGGTTCAGGCCCCTCTGCTTTAAGTTCTGGAATTTGGAGTCTTCTGGCAAAGCGCTTCGCAAGAAATCAGTTTGAAGTGGAAAGTGAATCTTTCTACCTGGGTCTCAGTGGCTCTATTTATGTCTTTTGAAAGTGGGTGGGAAGGCTGACTTTCTATGCCCAACCCTCTGAGGATCCTGATAGACTAGAGGATTCTCTGTCGCCTGACTGGGGAGCTGAGCTGTGAGTCACCCCATGTCATGAGACATCATTTTTATGGCATACAGAAAGAACAATCCCCTTGTCACTTTGCACACAAATCTATTCTTGACTTAAATGCATATTTATCCATGTACAATTTTTCTAATATTATATGTCCGGTTAACATATTTTCTGCAGCGCCAAACCATCCGATCCCTGTCTTTGTAAAATGTTGTGTTTACTTCTGACAGAGTTCTGTCCTTTTCATACAGAACACAGCCTCTAAACATTTCCAGAATTTACACAAATGTGCGCAAGGAATATGGGCATCAGATGATGAAGTGTAAGATTTTTAACATACAGACATTTGGAGTAATACCCTATTTTCCGCTGCTACCACCCAGAACATACCACAGAGTCCTAACACCTCTTAAAATGTGCACAGAAAAATCACAGGAATAATTATATTATTGATATAATTTTGACAATTATGTACTATGAATTATCCATCTTTCTAAAATTATGCTCTGGCCCAGAGGGGTGTGGTTTCCCAAAGCAAATGGGAGAATTTCTGGTTTGTCCACTTCCTCCAAGCTCAGCTGGCTCACAGAGGCATGCCCCTCCCAAGAGGAAGCCATTTACGACCCCCTGATTTAGCAATTGCTTGGAGCAAAGGGAAGTTCATTGTTCTGTTTCCCTGCTCCCAGGTAACCCTCCCCTGATTCAATCAGAGAGGTGTGATCTCCTTTTGGTGGGGCAGCAGAAGGCAGGCCAGGCCTGTGAATACAGTTGCTGGGCAAGTTTCAACTCCTGTCGGGGGTAGTTGCCGGGCAGAATTCAGTCGCTTTTAGCCAGGCTTCAGCCAAAGGTCACTTTTGTTCCCACTTTTCTTCATTCAAATCAAACTTACAATTTTGACACATGCAGCTTGAACGCTGATTCTAAGTTCAAAACTATGACATTTAAACAGTTGCAACCTATGTGACACTCAAAAGTAGGTCACTCATTTATTTTAAACATTATAGTTCTAGTGGCTTTAAATACCATTTCACTTAAGCTGCTGACATCCACAGCTCAGCCAGTTTTGTTATGAACATTATTTTAGGCTCTTCATCTTTCCAGATTTGGTATGCACACAAGACTTCATTCTGCCAGACGTCTGCCGGTGTTCAGTAAGATTTTAGAATATCTTGCAATGTTTGAAATAGGCATTTTGAGCTTGCATTCAGAGAAACAAAGGTGATTTCAAAGCGCTCTTTGAGGTAGCATGCACTGCTGTTTTTCCTTTGGCACCACGTTTCACTCATGGCGTTTCTGGCCCATCACGCTCGTACTGGTGTGTGGTGGGTCAAGCGACCATTTTGGTGTGCGCAAAAACTGCGCGCTTTTCCTGGATTCTGGCGCAATTGTGGTCTTTTCAGCCATTTGGATTTTCTAAGCCCACAGCACCAAATGTTGCAGCATAATAACTTGAACGTGGGTCGATACACCTGATAAAAGATTGTTGGAATCTCAAAGTCTAAGAAGTAGGTCTGTTACACCTACTCCTTCAGCAAATGTGGAAAATGTTGACGAGGATGATAATGATTCAGAGACTAAAGCTAATAGTATTGAGGAGCAAGAACAGTTGGAGGAGTCTCAGGATGTGAGCCCCTCTGCACAACAACAAGCTCTTAGGCCTCAACCTTTAGCCACAGGGACCCTACCAGGTCGAGTACTGAGTCCAGAATGTGTCTCTCTTGAAAAAATGAGACTTGCGTTAGAGTTTAAAAGGCTCCACATGCAAACTGAAAGTAAACATCAAGAAATCAAATTCAGAGAAATGGAAATGCATCATGCTCATGAAATGAAGAAAGTGTCTCTTGAAAATGGTTCTCTCAGATTTTTCCAGGTCTTCCAGTCCTAAGAAACCTCGCATTCCTAAGGAAGCTGTGAGCATGTATGAGGTGAAGCTTGATATTTTGGATTGGTTGGCTGCTTTTGAGTATGGGATTCCGGATTTCACAGGGAATCAGTTGATTCCTTGGCTTTTGTTTAAGCTCCCACAGGTTGCATCTGATGCTGTAATGGATGTGGGTGAATGTGATAGATTGGAGTATGAAAATGTGAAGATAGCTTTGATAGCTAGATTTGGGAAAACTTCTTCCCAGTACCTTAAGGGGTTTAGGACCCACAAAAAGCATGATGGCACCCCTTGGGCCATCTGGGTGTATGAATGTTGGAAGACCTTAGGTGTTTGGGTAAAGGGTTACAGAGTTAACACTTTTGAAGGAATGAGAAATCTATTTTTTTTGGAATCTATTTTTGATGCCTGCTATCCTGAGCTGAGACTGCACTTGGATGACTCTAAGGAACTTGATCCAAAGAAGTTAAAACAGGCTGATGACTTGTGGGTTGCCAACAGGGCTATTCACAAGGATTCTGGGGCAACTAAGAAGAAGGATGAGGGGAAGCAGCACAAGAAAGATGACAAAGATAATTCTAAATCCTCCCATCCAACTGAGGGCCCCAAACATAAGAAGGGTAAGCCACATGGGAAACCAAATCAGGCTAGTGAAACCTCTGGTGCCAAACCAGAGGGCGGTGAGCAGAAACCCCCAGTTGTCAAAACATTTGGAAAATGTTATGCTTGTGAGTCTACTGACCAAGTGAAAGGGGATCCCAGATGCAAGGGTGAACCTTCAGGGGTCCAAACTGCCTCCGTAGCCTTTTCCCTAGAGGGAGAAGTACATATGGCAAGTGGAAACTTTCAACTACCGCCTGAAGACCCCATTGGAGTCTCTGCCAGTGTTTCTTTAGTGTCCCTGGGTCTTTGGGAACAGCAGAATTTATATGTCTATTATTCAATTCCAGATAACACAAAAAAATATTACAAGGACAGTGTACTTGTAAATGATCTGGAGACCCCTGCAATTAGAGACACTGGGGCCAGCATTACAGTAGTGGATGAATTGTTTTTCAAACCTGAGGAACAACCAGGAAAGGTTGAATCAGTTGCTGAAGATTCAGACCTGGAAGAAAGCCTTCCCCCTGTTGGAGATCTGGATCCTAAAGACCATCCTGAGCAGTCAGTGTCACCTCGCTGAAAAGAAGACGCGGCTATTCGACTGGTATTGGAGAGTGAGGAAAAAAGGTGGCCCCTTTGTATGAGACATGAAACCTCAACAGTACTGCACAATCTGATCCCTGAATGGTGAGCACGCGGTTTGAGAGGGCATCTTGTCGAGGGTCCCCATATCGAGGTGGGCTCTTTGCCGAAATCGCCAACCATGTGGACCCTTTGTAATCCGATCGGAACTCCTTAGTCTTTGAAATCAGGTGAGTCATGCCCTGATTCCAAAGAATCCTGATATTGGTTGCAGCTTTGCACTTGCAAGTCCAAACGACGCCAGGTAACACCAGTAATCTGACATGCCTGGGATATTGTCTGCCTGTTTCAGGGGTTTATTCCACAGAGACGAGGTAAATCGGCGCCACCTGTTGGCCCGCCGGCTTGTTTCATGTACAGTAAGTACGGCCTCAATAGTATTGTATTTAACATTATTCGGCACAGACAAACTAGACATGCTTTGGAATTTCAGTGGCCAGTTCATGGTAGTTTTGAAATTGCACGTATAGAGTACTTAGAGTCTATATTGTTAAAGAAAAAGGCTAGGCCTGCAGAGTTTGATGTAATTAAGGATTGGAGAAAGGAAGCTATGCAGCAACTTAAGAATAAAGAGAAACATGTACTTCGACATATGTCTAATACTGAAAAAGAATTATTGTATGATCAACACAAACAGTCAGAATCTGTTAGATGTATGGATAGGGCTTTTCAACTTGGAGTACAGAAAATATATCCGGCTCAGGATTTCATACCTCAGACAAGCTGATTAATAAGCTATTGAATGAGCGTAGGTCTGTTGCCACTGCACCACCGCCTTATGTGACTCTCTCTGTTGTTTTACCTCTTCCTGCTGTTGCACCTCTATCTGCTGTTGTTCCTTTTGCTCCCGTTGTTGCTCCTCCTCCAGTTGTTGCTCCTCTTCCTGTTGTTGTTTTCCCTTCTGCATCCTCGCCCCTTACCGACAGTTGCCGTTCCCTTAATTCCGTCTTTAAGGCCAGCAGTAGTGTTTCCACTGCTTATTGTACAAGATTTGTCTGAACTTTCTTTTCCAAGTGGTTCTGCTCCACTTGTAGCGATTGAAGGGGCGAGTTCTGATTCAAGAATCATAACCCGTAGTACAGTATCCAAAGCCAGAAAATGAGAATTGTATGCATTGGCTAAGTATTATATAGAAGACGGTGAAAAAGTAGCTGTCTTAACTGCGATTTCTGACCAAGAAAGTATTCCCGAACAGAATATTTTGATATAGGGGATGGGAATGCATTTGGCTGATATTTGGAGTGATTTGACGGACATGAATGTCCCACAGATTTTGAGGGATTTAAATGTCCTAGCTCGCTCAAGGGACACTGCGGAGAAAGTACATGAGCATGTTGAGAGGGTATTTGAGTTTAAGAGGGTGTTAGATCGGTTACAGAATTATGAATAATAGAGTGGAAGCCTCATTTAACCAATGAGTGAAGAAACGCGTATTTGTACAAGGGACACGCTTAGATGGATTTCGGATGTTTCAATTTCTCCCATTAATCTGTATGACACGTTTAGTCAGTATGCTCCGGCTATGCAAACAAAAGTGTTACAGGTAATGGTAGAGTACCTACAGGATGACTTTATAAAGAAAAAGGTTTGTTGTCCCACAGATTTGATGGTAATTTATAAGAGAGAATTTTCACCCAATACTGCTTTGGCTACTTTGTCACTTGATTTAGCTTTGTTGCTTAATGAACGTTCAGGAATGCCTACTTCCAATTGCCAATGAGGGAGGTATTCCGGCATTTGTTCCTAAAGTAGAAATTCCACCTAATGCTGTGACAGGCGCAGCAGCCGCTACTAATGAAGCTCATTATGTCTCACAGTTTGTTCATGTCCCATTTTCTAGACAGGAAGTGAATACCATTAGACAAATGATTCCAGATATCAGGAAAAATGTATCAGGATTTTATAAAGAAATTGAATCTGTCTTGCATTCGTCAGTTTTCACGCTGGGTGATATAGATTTGTTGTTCCCTGTGATCCTACCTGCTGATTTATGGAAAAAAGATTAGAACTGTAGATATCTGGCAGGGCTGGGTGACACATGGGTTAACTTGGTACGGATAGATGGAGAAAGGAATGCTGGTGAGAAGCCGCCACAGGTGATATTGACACTGCCGGACAGAATAGTAACTAAATTGAAAACGTTGGTTCCAGAGAGAACAATACTTTGGGACAGCTTGCATCCAGGGAAATCTGAAGGCAGAACTGAATATTTTAATCAGTTCAAACAAGTGTTTTCTGATTTAAGCGGTAAGGACTTAAGTACTGAGTCAGGAAAAAGGCTGTTTGTAGACAAATGTGTGCGTGGATTGTTGCCTGATATCCAATCACAAATTATGACTTCCGAAAGTGCCTGGCAAGCTAAATCTCAGTCTGAAGTATTACACATGGCTCAGTATTATGAGAATAGTGTTAATACTAAAAAAGAGAAGATAGAAAAGAAGACGAGAGACTTGAAGACAAAGGTTTTTGCTGCAACAAATAGTAAGAGGAACTAGAGGTGGGAATACACAGTTTAGAGTTCAGTTTGCACTACACAGTAATGTGCAAATGGGTCCTGTACACATGAACCAATGTGCTTATTGCAGACAAGAAGGTCATTGACAAGCACAATGCCCAATCCTTCAGCAGTGATCGAAATAACACGTATGGTACCATGGGTAGACGATCCAGAGGCCGTCATGGGATAGGGGGTCCGGGTAGAAGTCAGTTTTCTCAGAATCAACAGTTGTTTTCACAGGTTAGTCAGCATAGTGTGAATAATGGGAACATTTTGGATAATCCTTTCACTGTTTATTTTTCTGAGGATCTTCCATTTGATGATGTATTGTTCCTTTAGAACAGCCCGAAGCAGAGTTTGGAACCAGTACCTATTCCCGTCAATCAGAAAGGGCCCTACGTTGAGATGAATGTGGGGAATAGGAAGCATCTATTTTTGATAGATACAGGAGCACAGAACTGTTCCGTTGATCATTCGCAGGTTCCAGATATTCCACTGTCAGGGCAGAACAACATTTCTGTAGGGCTCTCTGGTACGCCAGTGTTAGTCCAGTTTCTCAACTGGCACCAATTTCACTGGGTCCATTTACCGATTCATGTACATTTCTTTTGGTGACGAATTGTGGAGAAAATTTGTTGGGGTTTAATCTGTTGAAATAATTGAATGCTGTAATTCATCGTTCTCCGGATGGAGTGCATTTAACGATTTCACCTGAATTAACTTCTGTTTCACAATTCTTGACTAGGCCTTTACTGACTGAACTGGATAAGGTTCCGGCATTTTATGGGCAGTTGATGATAATGATGTTGGTATTTTGCAAATTGAGCCTTTTAAAATTGTTTTGAAGCCAGGTGTTAAACTACCACGTATTCCACAGTATAAGATATCAGTTGACGGTGACCAATCTTTAAAGAGTATAGTTTCTGATTTTGTACATCGAGGAGTGATTGAGGAAATTGCAGGAAGTTTGTGTAATATTCCGATTCTGCCAGTGTATAAGAAAGGGGATAATGCAATTCCTTTCCGTTTCATTATCGATTTGCGTGGTATCAATGAGATTGTTGCTCCACAATTTCCGATTGTGCCTTATGTGACTACTATATTGACAATGATTCCAGCTTCAGCTACTCATTTCAGTGTTGTGGATCTAAAGAATGCTTACTTTAGTATTCCTGTACATGTTGACAGTAGATATTGGTTCGCGTTCACCCTAGTGGGACACTCGTTTACATTTACTCGTGTGCCACAAGGGTATACTGACAGTCCAAGCATTTATGGTAGAGCTTTGAAGGAACAGCTTGATACACTTGAGTTGCCTTCCACCTGTATGTTGTTGCAGTATGTTGACAATCTTCTTTTAGCTGCAGATTCAGAAGTTGCTTACAAGGAGGGCACTGTATTGCTGCTTATCTATCTAGTAGAACATGGGCACGAGGCTTCATTAAAAAAGTTTCAATATTGTCGACAGAAGGTCACCTATTTAGGCTATCTCCTGTCAAAGGAGAGGAGAAGAGCGACACCTGAACGGATACAAAGCATCTCTAGCATGTCTGTCCCAAATACACAGAAAGAGGTCAGAGCCTTGATAGGCATGGCTTCTTACTGTAGACAGTGGACCCCTAACTTTTCATTAATGATAAAACCAATGTTGGCATTGACAAAGAAGGGTATTTCTTTGCCTTTACCAGGGAACATGGATTGCCAGAAAGCTATTGATCTGCTCAAGGCTGTGTTGTGTTCAGTACCAGTTTTGGGCACACCAAATTAGAACAAGGCCTTTATTTTGTATGTGCATGAATGTGAAGGATGCGCTTTGGCTGTGTTAACGCAGGAGCAATGAGGAAAGAATAGGCTGTGTGGTTATTTTTCCTCCATGCTTGACAGTGTTGCATGCGCTTTGTCAAGATGTTTGAGACCTGTTGCTGCTGCCGCTGCATCTGTAAAACAAAGTGAGGGTATGGTTCTGGGTCACTCCTTAATCGTGATGGTACCTCACTCTGTAGACGTTCTATTAAACAGAACGCAGACGCAACATCTCACATCAGCACGACTTACAAGGTACGAGCTGATTTTATTTGCAATACATATCTAAATTAAGAGTTGTTGCTCATTATAAATCCGGCCAAACTATTGCCTCTTCAGCAAGAAATTGATTCCAGTGACAAAATGTCACATGACTGCATCTATATCACAGAACAAGGGACTAAGGGTAGAATTGATCTAAGTGATATACCATTAAAGGATCCACAAAGGAAACTGTTTTGCAATGGCTCCTGCTTCAAACTTCTGCATGGTACATCCACTGCTGCTTACGCAATCACTACATTAAGCACTATTGAGGAAACCAAAAGAATTCTGCATAACTCTGCACAGGCCGCAGAGATTATTGCATTGACTCAAACTTGTGAACTTTCTGAGGGGCTTAGTGTGAATATATTTACGGACAGTCAGTATGCCTTTGGGGTGGTTCACAACTTCGGTCGATTATGGGTAGAGAGAGGTTACTTGACCTCGCATGGAACTAAGATACAACATGGTACCCTGATAGTTTGGCTACTTTTAGCACTTGTGCTTCCTACTCAGTTAGCAATAATTAAGTGCACAGCACACCAGAAAGTAACAGATGATGTGGGGAGAGGAAACACTTTTACTGACAGAATAGCCAAACAGACTGCCACCGATTTGCATTCAAAAATGTATATAATGTGAGAGGTCACTAACACTTGTGTGATAGACGTAGGGATTGGTTGCCTAAAAGACCTTCAGGCTGATGCCACTCCAGACAAACTTAAACAGTGGGCTGAGGGTTCAGCAAGTTTAGACAATGAAGGTTGTTGGGTAGACAATGGAAAACAAAAATGGATGCTGCCCGATGCTTATGTCACCGCTATGGTTATGATGGCTCATGGTCCAACTCACATATGTGCCAAGAAGATTAGTACATTCTTAGAAACTGTCTGGTTTAATGTGAATAGTTCAAAAACTGATGAGTGTTTTGTCCAAAATTGCATGGAATGCTTACAGCATAATGTTGGGAAAGGTACATTGACACTGAGGGGTAGTTTTGGTCCCCCCTCTATGCCTTTTGAGGTTATACACTTTGATTTTATTGAAATGGAGCATTGTCAGAAATACAAATATGTTCTAGTAGTTATTTGCTCTTTCAGTAAATGGGTCGAAGCCCAATGACGACGGCAAAAACCATGCTGAAGGAATATTTTCCTAGGTTTGGTTTGCAGAGAGTCATTTGGTTGGACAATGGTCCACATTTTATTGCTGCTGTTATCCTACAAGTATGCGCGTAATTGCAGATCGATTAACAGTTCCATTTGGCCAGACACGCTCAGAGTAACTTGAAGAATGCCACAACAAGATATTAAAGAATAAGATGTCAAAGATCTGTGCAAATAGCCATTTGAAATGGCCAAATGCCTTACCGATAGCTCTGTTTTCCATGTGGACAACCACACAGTCTAAAACAGGGCTTTCTCCCTATGAGATAATTATGGGGAGACCAGCCAATATATGGAATGTACCTAAACCCAAGCAGCTAAAAGATGCAGAGCATTTGCTTCTTTCTGAGTACTGTGACCAGTTAACTCAAAAGTTGTATTTGATTTATCAACAGGTGCGAGAATCCCTCCTAGTAAAATACGAAGATCCGACCTGGCAACTGGGTGCTCCTTAAATAGTTTGAAAGAGCCTCCTGTCTCGCACCTCGCACCTGTGTGGCCAAGTCCTCTTGGCCACACAGACTGATGTTCGAGTGGAAGGGAAACAACACTGGATCCATGCAACGCACATCAAGAAGATATCTTTTCCTCTGCCCCACGACAAAGGGGAAGAGAAGGAAATTGTTCACTTTAATGTTCACCACAAGCCTGTTTTGTCTACGGAAATACTTCCTGGGCCGTCTGGCCTGGGGAGACTGCTGCTTTGCCTTCAAGTTTTTCTTTGAATCTTTCTGCACCGTTGAGCAATATTGCTTCTGCACCATCACTTCCTTCAAGAAGCGATGACACTCTTTCTAAGATCACACCGTATCTGGAGTCTTGAGGTACAATCTGCATCAAAGACACCGGACATACAGCGCAGCATCGGATGTGCCCACAAGGAATCATTGTTGAGCCAGTCCCTTGTCACTCGTTCGCTGTGAATAAATAAGAGGCAGGGACCGGCAAAGTTACCTTAAAAGCAAGATAGGCCACATGGTCAGGAGCCACCGATGGATGAACTAAAAGAGCCTAATGAAGAGGTTTCTAGGCTCAGACTCTGAGAAACAATGTCCCTTCCTAAATCCATTAATGTGGAGCACGCTATTTGTCTCGTAGCTGATAAAAACTCACCCTTGAGGACCCACTGTTTTGTAATCATAATACTGGCCTGTTTTATAGTTACATGTGCGCTTTGGTTCTGGTACATGGAAAGAGTGCATTTGCTTGAGACTTTGTTACCCAATGAAATTATCTCCAGTGTGTCTCCACCTTTCGTGCATCTGCACACTCTTCCTTCTCGAGACTCCCAACATAGACAGGGTTATCATAATAACACTCTCCTAATGATCATGAATGCGACCCATGCGATTCTGAATAGACAAATTGCTGGGAGTGTTCACACTTGACACAACACAGGGAAAAGGGACTGGGCTGGTATATTCATTGTCTTCCTTTAACTACTGATAAAAACTCACCCTTGAGGACCCACTGTTTTGTAATCATAATACTGGCCTGTTTTATAGTTACATGTGCGCTTTGGTTCTGGTACATGGAAAGAGAGCATTTGCTTGAGACTTTGTTACCCAATGAAATTATCTCCACTGTGTCTCCACCTTTCGTGCATCTGCACACTCTTCCTTCTCGAGACTCCCAACATAGACAGGGTTATCATAATAACACTCTCCTAATGATCATGAATGCGACCCATGCGATTCTGAATAGACAAATTGCTAGGAGTGTTCACACTTGACACAACACAGGGAAAAGGGACTGGGCTGGTATATTCATTGTCTTCCTTTAACTACTACATACTATGCCTCGCTCGGGCACTATTCTTTGGTCGTTGGAATCATAGTATTTCTGGGAACTTTGATGGGACTTATCTGAATGAATTTGAAAAGCGGGTCTTAACACCTCTGGGATGTTCTCTCTTTGAAAACAGAAGCAAACTCAATGTTGCTTCTATTAGTCCTTCCGATAGACTCTCAAGACCTTTTCAATCACTGATTTCTTTCAAGATGGCTCCTGTAGGCAACCGGAATGCCATGCCTCCTTCCTATACTATTAATCATAGCCCCAACTCTGTTTCTTTCTATATACAAAGGGAAGGTTCTCAGCCAATAGGTACATTCGAGGGTTGTACTGGGATCTTAGTGCTTGATTCTGGGACTTACTACAATCATGGGGGTTGGAAAATCTTTGCAGTCATACTGACAGTTCTTGGTATTCTATTGGTTTGTTGTTGTTGTGTACAATGTCTCCCCGCCATGTGTTTGATGTTAGGAGGATGTTGTGCACAAACGATAGGTACACTGGGACCAAAGGTACATACGCCGAAGGAAACTACTAATGTTTTATTAATGAAGGATATTACTATCAAGGAACTCATGGCAATCAAAATCTCTGAAGAATGTGATTCAGGATGTACGGACATTGAGGCATTGGATTTTGGATAAAGTGAATGTTTGAGTAATACTCTTGGCTTAGGCCAAAAGGAGGGTTTGTTAAACTGTATTCGTATAATACCGCCTTGCTATGAATATTGGCCTAAGCCCATTCGTGTTGCACAGAAAACCACGTTTGAAATGCCCCGATTTCTGATCAACTTCGCCGCCATTTTAAGAATCATCCACCATTTTGATTTTAAATCTTGTTTTGTGTTCTAAAATGGTGGACTGTGTTTTCAACTACAGCCGAGCCGAACAATCTTTGAGTTGTGTTAACATTTAGGCTGACCGAGAGCAGACTGTTTGTTCTGTGCAAAGAAAACTTGTGACTTGTATGAACTGCAATCCAAGTGTTGTCTGCACTCACAAGCCTCATCCTCATATAAACAGCAGAACAATGTAGAACAAACTATAACCGTGTGCTTTGGTTGTAATATATTGTGTTCTTTCTTGAAACTAGGCTTACTATGAGCCGGAGACCCAATACTGCCATTGTAGCTTCATGCACATGCAAACTTGCTAAATCCATTAAATAATATTGTCATATATGTCATGTGAACTGGGCACAAACCCTAGCATGTAATTTATTACTTTGGAGAGGTGCTGGACAATGACTGGAAATCTGTATAAAATAGCCTGCATTAAGATGTCCAGCACTCTCACCCATCACTGTGTCTGCTGGAACACACTGTGAGGTGTTGGGAGCCTGATACCTATCTGTTTTGCTTTGAATCCTGTACAATAATAAAGATTTGTGTATCTTTCAACCCCTGATTGGCAAATTTCATATTGTGGTACTAAGCCTCTATATTTTTTTGGTCTTTCAGGATGAGAAAGTTAGGGAATACCCCATCTGCTCCATCAGTAGGAAGCTGAAGGAACCTGAGACAAGGAGGGCAACCATATAACATGAGTGTTTTGCCATTGTGTGGTCTCTGAAGAAGTTTAGAACATACTTGTATGGGTCTACTTTTGTGATTCAGACAGACCATCAACCCTTCAGATGGTTAATGCAGTGAAAGGGGAAAATCCCAAATTGTTAAGATTGTCAATCAGCATACAGGGGTTTCATTTTACCATTGAACGCATGTCAGGGTGTTATCACCAAAATGCTGATGGTCTCTCCAGAATGTATGACCGACTGGAGGAAGGAGATTCATCCAGGGGTGGACTAAATCCTCCTGTCCCTTAGTCTGGGGGGGACAAGTGTTAGGGAGAATTCTCATAAATGTGCTAATTCCCTTCACTTTAGAGACCCCCAGCAACTTGGCTGGATTTTGAGGACTTGATTGTTTTACCTGCAGCGAGCGGGAGCCTTTTTTTCCCACTCTCTCATGTATTTTGATGTGTGTTTTACGCTTGTGTTCTTTGATTATGACAACTCCATAGGTAACATCTTTTCAAGTGTGTCACATAGCACCCTCAGTGCAGTGACACAGGGATGCCTTTTTGGCTCTCCCAAGGTGTAAACACCTTCTCAGGAATAAACTACTGTTTCCCAAAAAATGTAAAGATACATTGATTTTACTAGTCTTTTTAAATTCCTAGAACCAGCCCACACTATCTTCCAATGGAGTGCTTGGTGGAGGTGTTACCTAGTATCCCCTATGTCTAGAAACTTGTGTAGCAGTCAAATGCTACCCTTTCCTATTGAAATGGCTGGTGGCAGTGATTTTACAATGAACTACCATGAGTTTTCCTAACCGTGAAGACCGGTAGCTAAAATCGCGGGAGCCATGTTTTTCAAGATGGCGTCTGAGCCCCCTTTGTTTAAACAGGTCCCGGTCTTCTTTTTTTGCCATTTTTTTGGGAAATGTCCTTCCTTCTAGAGTTTGTCTCTGCGTGCCAAACCAGGTTTGGTCCCTTTGTTCCTACATCTTTGGCGGGCTTCATGACTGAAGATTGCCTCTGGTGCCGGAGTGTCTGGGCTGGGCAGGAAGTGAGGGAGGTGCCTGAAACTCCCTGTGCTTAGTCTCCTAGGAGACCTAAATATACTCTGGCATGATTGGCTGGCTGATTGTCTGGCAGCTAGGCAGGAATGAATGTGAGAAAACTGTTTAAAAGGTGAGTCTCTTGGCTTGTAAGGCAGAGTCAACCACTGGAACGAAAGAACTGAAGACAAGCTGGAAGAGGACAGCTGCTGCAACTCCTGGAACATTGGTTTGCCCGGTGAAGCCCTGCTGCAGGTCTGAATCACCAAGTTCATCTCGACAGAGAAGCCCTTCAAGGACGACTTCTCCATTTGAGTTTGTGGGACCAATCAACTCGTAAGCCACCTCAACACCATTCTCGGAGCTGGTCATATTTTCCTCAGAGTGCTGCAGGAAACCGAATAGCCAGGGAGAAGGACACCAGTTTGTGTACTTGACAACAACTACCGGAATCGAAGATTTGCCAGTTTGCCAGCTTTGTGACCAGTCCCTGTGCTGTGCAGGAGTCCTCCGATGTCCTCCCTCTTGTCCCCACGACTGAAGATCAGAAACAGCGAGATCGGCAGGAACTACCAGGAACAGAAATCTTCAGCTACATCTTTTTCTTCAATATAAACATGACCGAGAGAATTTACCTCTCACTTCAAAAGTGTGTGAAACTTTGGCAACTTGCAGGCCTAATCAGTTTGTGACCCGACATATCAACCTTTCTTCTATGAAATACTTCTGAGAACCCTGGCAAAGATATTTCCGTTTAACTACCAGAACCGTTTTTCCCTATACAAGACACTAGTCCATTGACTTTGGCCTATCTATTGCATTGAATCAACTGCTCTGCTGAACTCAAACTAGGTGCACAGAGTAAATGTAATATTCATTTTATTATCTTAAGCCTTTTTGCTCCTCCTTCAAAATAGTTTAAATGTAACAGAACCGGAGAGTGTAGGGTACTGTAGTATATTTTTGTGTGATAGTGATTGCCTCCTTTTAATGAATGTTTTCTTACTAACTGTGTAATAAATTAACAAGTGTTTTACCAAGAACTCTTGAGTATAAGTGTCTATCTGAATACTTGTGATTGTAGATCTCTGTGTAACACCCTTACAAGCTCACACTACCTCTTGAGATAAGCCTGGCTGTTCAGCTCGCTACCAAAAACTGTGTGGTGCACACTTATACCAAAGGTTGCTTTCGCATATACCTGTAGTCATGGTTGTGTGTAGTGGTCCCAGAGGGTACTGCATGCAAACTTTGCCTAACACTAGGGGTAGAGAGAGTGCAGTAGGGTATGTTAGGCGGAGAGAGAGTTAGTTGGGTAAGGTGTGTGGGTGTGGTGGAGAGAGTTTTGGTAGGGTGGGTGGGTGTCAGTAACAAGTGTGGAGCGTGGGCAGGTTGGTAACAGTAGTGAGTCTAGAGGGTGGGTGGGTTGATGATGCTAGTGGGAGAGGAGGGGTAGTGTGTGGTCAGTTAGAGAGAGTGCAGGGGGTGGGGTAGGGTAGGTGGGTTTAGAGAGAGTGCACATAGGGTGAAGGTAGGGAGAGTGGTGGTTTGATAGGTGGGTGGGGTTAGAGAGAGTGGGGGTTTGTTGAGTGGGTGCAGGTAGAGAAAAAGACAGTAGGGTGGGTTGTACGGGTAGAGCTAGTGGAGGGGTTCATGTGAATGATGTGGGTGTCTGTAGTAGAGAGGCAGCTTCACGAGAAATAAAAAACAGCTCTGCCGTTGAAGGTAGCCCAAAAAATGACCAATGTTATGCAATATAGCACAAAATATACCAATTTTACAACCTCCCAAAACATTGCTTGGCTGGGAAATGACTCCCGACTTGCTTCTCAAAAAGCTGCTGATTGGAGCAAATATTGTTAGGGAATTCCTCATTGTGTAGTACAGTGGAGGAGCTTGGAAAAATAAATATTGCTGTTTTGGCAGTTTCATGCCGTGGCATTGCCGGTTGTCATGCCAACCCGACATTCTCAGTTAAAAATCCCCCTTCTATCGCTCTTCTATAACAATGGTGTCAGCAATTTTGTGGTTCAAGCGGCACACAAATTCAGCAAAACCAAATATGAATGTAAATAAGCGTCTTTAATGAACAATCACTACATTGTACTTTTCCCTCAGCCTACTCCGAACAAATATCGTTCAATGACAAGCTAACTTACAAGGCATCTTTATCACTCCTACACCTACTCTCCCTCACCACAGAACCTACATTTGAGGTGGTCGGACACCTTAAAACTGGCTACTGGGACAAGGGAGAGGGACATGGGGGTGATGGAATACTCACCGGCAACTAAAAACGTTGAGAATATGTCAAGCAGATTTGCTTTGTTAACACCCACTCAGGCTCACGGAAATTCGATTGGGCGTTGAAATAGAGATATGAACGAGCATTAAACATTGTGAACTGGGGCAATGGAAGGATAATGTCATCTACACCGAGCAGCTAGAATTAGTTTAGCACTGTTTCAACAGTTAATACAGAAATGGCGTTTCCTTTGTGTTCCATCGAGCCTAATTAACAATAAGAGTGAAGTTAAAACCACATAAAAGTAAATCAGAACCAAATTAGCTTAATGCCAACTTCAGTGCCTGCAACTGAGAGCAATTAATGAACAGAACTGATATGGGATCAGGTGAATTGAATTAAACGCTGCAGTGAGTGAAATAAATCCTTCTCTTCATTTATTAATGTATTTATTTACTCCTTGAATTTGCATGGGACCAGGATCGGTTGCCATGTGGTCGAGTTGAATCAGCAGCAAGCAAGCTTCACATGGGGGCCGGGGTCACTGAACCGCAGAGTTAGATGGGGGCTCACACAAACCTAGAAAGATGTATGTTCTCATTTATAACATCTAAAAAAAAGCCTAAGTGGAGCAACTGCACTTGCTCGTAAAAACTCCTGTAATTGAGATTCAAAGAGCGGAGAAGATATGTGATATGTCACACAGGCAGAGGTTAATTTAAGAAGCATGTTGGAGCTCGTAGAATACCTCAGAGGGAGGGTAGAAGAGCATGAATATTCATAAACACCAATATATGTGTGTGAATTAGCATAGCTGTTCTGCCCCATGGTCGACACATCTTGCTGTAAGTCAAAAGGACGTTAGAGTAAAGCAGTCATACACTGTGGCTTAAATCCCGATGCCATTCATTCCCTTGTCCTGAGATGCACACATATCTCATTATTTGCGGTCCTGCTCCTTAGATGCTGAGTGTGTTAAAATGACCTTTTTACTGTTTAGGAAAGGATCACCGCATTCCCGAATGGGTTACATAGAAACCACTAGCTAGGCGTAAATAAGCCATTGGGCCTGATCACGATTTCCTGCCGGCGGTAATAGCGCGAATTTTCGGCGGATTTCCCCCCAGCTCAGAGCTGGGGCGAAATCAGCCAAAGCCCTGATTCGGCGGACCCTTAAATCCGCTGAATCAGTTCAGTTCAGTTCAGTTATTAGCACTACCGCCGGATTTAAGGGTTACTGCCGAAGTCGTGATCAGGCATAGTCCACCAATTCAACATCATCTTCTTTACCTCATGTGGTAAATATCACATGGGATCCCAACTCATATTTGTGTTACATTTCAAGAAAAACAAGTGGAATTTAAAGTAAGATATGTGTACCGCGATCGCCACACTCATAACGAGGCCCATTGCCTTCTAAATAGTATTCAGCAATATGTATGAATTAATTCACTCACTATGCATGGCTTCTGACTTTATATCTATAAGATCTGTACCTATCTTACTTGTGTCTGTGCGAGCACTGGTTCCTCTGCTTCTGTGTTGGCAGGTTTGACACCTTTAGCAGTGGCTGTTCTCATTAATATCTGGTACTTTTCCAGGGAACGTTGCTGATTTGTTGCTTGTTTCTAAGCAATTATAGAGGATTTCCGTGGGTTGTTTTTGAGGGTCTCATCTGCACTGGGCATTGACAGTAGATCTATGACGATGTTTTTTGTGACAGAGCAGGCTTGTTCGTTGTTGGCAAGCATCCATAGCCATTTCATTGCTTCTATTTATGTTTGGGACGTGTTGCTCTAGCCATCAGTATTGCTGTTTCACTTAAGCTTGATGCCTAAGTACCTCTGCCAATTGTGATTTGTCCTACTAGGCAGCGAATTAAGTAATATGCACTTCACGTTCCTTTATTTTTCCAGAGCAGCAAGAATGCTTTAATAGAGATTAAACATTAACACATACACCCGTAACTCCTCTTTGATATTGTGTTACACTAACAGTGAACTATCTCTTGACGTAGTCCATGAACTACTGCACAAAGTCCACCGTTTGAAGTGTGAGCCCCAACCCATACATAACTTTCTGTCAAATCTGCAGTGTTCCAATCCACATCTCGATCATCACCCAAAAACCAACGACCTCTCCCAAAAGAGAGATGGATGGGTCGTACAAGGATCTTATTAAATAAAAGAGTAACAACAGAATCGGAAACCTGTGGCGTATTTTTGGTCCCAGGATATAAGTGAACTGTATCAGTTTAAGAGGCTGGCCAAATGACAAAAAGATGGACAACTCACTGGGCCCTGTGTTCGAGTGACACGTCTAAAAGGCTACAGGCCAACTTCCCACTACATGTGACAGATGCACTAAAGTGCAGATGTGCCAAAACAGAGATCTGCCATGGAGTAGTCTGTGCATTCTGTAGCGTGGAATGAACAATGAACACATTAAAGATATAACCAATTGTCGAGTCATTCAAAGGCACCATATAATGCAAGAGATTGAAGCAGGCCTCATGTAAAGAAACAAACATGCTGAATTTAAAAGCATTATGTTCCGTTCATAAGAACTGAAGTAGACCTGTGTTTAAGCAAAGGGGATATCTTCCCCATCAGCTTACAAATGTCAAACACTCCTTTACCTCTCCATATGCGCAAACCTCTTGAAGCTGAGCAGAGCCAGAGTGTTGGCTTCAACAGAGGTTTATTGGGGTGGAATGATGGACACTGAATAAACAAAACTGCATCCCATGGATGCAGAAGGTTCTAAAATACTCAAAATGTAATTCAGTTGGTGATGGGGTCATGGGCTGGCTTACAATTTGAAATACAACAGGAGATAACATTATCCCAAAGGGGTGCAGTTATACCCGTCTGCTTAAGAGATAAGGACACACATGTTCAGGGTATTAGCCCTGGAAGAATGTTAAAAGGTTTTATTGCAGATTATGTCAACAGAGTGGAGATGACAAGGATGGACCACAGTGCTTGGGACCAGACATTTTCTGTTTCTTTTAACTAATAATATGCATATAATTAAGAGGATTTAATGGAATTCTATTGAAAACCATATGTTGCTCATACACTGGGGGACCATACAAGATACAGAGACGATGCATATGTATTCAGAAAACACATGAATAGCACTATCAGTTATAAATTCAACCCAGGAAACCAATGTTATAAGCTAAACTCTGCTGCTCTGTGGAAGAAGTTGCAAGTTTGGTATCTTATAGCTTATGGAATCAAATACCTGTCTGTGAAATATCAGTTTCTTAACTCTAATTCTTTCTGGGGATATCACTAAAATCAGTCATTCATGCAGGCAACCACCTGCCAATACCAAACACAATTCATTGTGATCAGTATGATCAGATCAATTTAGAAATATACTGGCTGTTAACATTAGTGGAAAATTGGAGACAAGTGCCATGTTGAAGAGTTGTAACTTCATATTTGTGTTGTACGGAAATGCAATTTCAGATGGATGGAGCAAAAACTCCCAGAAATGGGGCCTGGGACCAGATGACCAATCCGTGGGAAGAGGCTAGGCCTTTTGTAAGGGGGAGAGCAATCGATGTCCAAACCAAATCATTAGCCAATTAGCAGGTACATCTTAAATGAGATATTTTGGGGTATGACTAGGAGTGTTTAAAAATGGACGCACAATGAGTATTGGTGAGAACACACATTTCGAGGAGAAAAGGTGGTACTAAAAACAGGAGAGAAAAACATAAGGGTTGTTGTTGGCGTTCCATCAAGGACAGGGAGCAGGAGAGCCATAGAGAAGGGTTTATGCTTTAGGCCATCCATAATTGTGTCTGAAGAGGCAGGCCAACCAGGTCCCATTGCTTCTTTTGAGATGACCCAGGAGGCCTGATGACTTCTCCTGTGCACAAACCCAGAGAGAATCAAAGTAAGTGCATTACTCCAACAGAACAAACAACTGGACAGGATCTATTGGAATTAATAGCGTCCCCAGTGGGATGAATTGACCCACTCCGCTGTGCTATGCGGCATCACCCTGCCAGTTATGGGGAAAGAAACAGCAAAAATGGCGGCAAAACCCTTGTGCATGCCAAAAACCTACAAAAACCTACCAAAACCGTGTGCTTCAGCACACAAAAAGAGGGATGCACAACCTGCCACATATGGTGCATGTGCAGTGGAATGGAACAAACCCTGCAGAAATGTGCAAGTGGGTTCCATAACCAGCAAACAGAGTGTAGAGAGAGACAGCACTTTGCAAATGTTTGTCGGGGTGAATGGGTAGAACAGAATGAACAGGTATGGCTGCAGGGAATAAAACAAGAAGTCACTGAAACCACCCTTAATATCTGGCAGGACAAGGGGCCTTTACATCAAGCATGTGCACTCAGTGAGCTGTACATGACCCCTAAAATAAAAGAGGAGCAATGCAAAATTGCCAAAATATCAGCCTACCTGTACCTCCACATAGCAGTCGTACAGGAAAAGTATGCAGACCATACAGATTTCACAAAGAGGAAAGGGGAAGCAATGCAGAAAATCCAGACTAATCTGTACTCTGCAGAGCAAAGGCTCCAGGGTAGCAAGGAATCTGAAACAGAGGCTAGGCAGTATGCCACCAAACTGCAAGAAGAACTGACGCTCTTACTGCAAAAGAATGCAGCGCAAGATGCCCAGGTACTGACACTGCAAAAAGAGTGTCAGGAAAGGTTGGACTCCCTACAACAGAGTCAACAAAAGCTGGCACAACAGTTACATTTTAATAGAGCAGGTAGTCACATTACAGAACTGCCTAGAATCCTTGAAAGTAGAGAATAATAAATTAAATACCTTGAATCACAAACATAGTTTGATGAGGTATGCCAGAAGCTGGTGCCTTTAAAAAAACAAAGAGATGACCTGGCTGCACAGAGGGGCACTCTAGCTCAGGAAAGGGACGCATTGGGGCAGGAAATCAGTCATTTAAAAACAAAGTTAGAGGAAAATCACCTCGCCCTTCAGGAATTTGGTGATATCAAAAATGATTACAAAAAGCTGTTAGAGCACACCAGGCAGGTGGAGGATGCTCTGGCAAAGAATAATCAGACCAGTAAGGACCAAACTCAGGAGGTGAGTCTCCTGCAGCAGAAATTGGCCCAATACACCCAATTCAGGCAGGAGGCACAGAGAGACAATTAGGCTCTCTGTGAAAAGAATGACAGGCTCCATAGACAGATAGCCATGCAAGAACAACTCATAGAGACAAGTAAGGCCTTAATAGAGGAGCAAAAGGGTCAGATCTTGACATGTCATCAGGAAATAGGGGCTGAAAAAGATGAGATAAGATGGGAGAGAGAAACCCCTGAGCATAATCTCAGAAACCCTGGCATCAGGGACTTTAATCCCTTCAATTCCATGGACTCTGCCACCCCCATGTCCACTGGCTCATATGAACCAAGAGCCGCGGGGATGGTAGACTTCAACACAATGGGGCATCTGGGACTGATAGATCAACGCCTCCCAGAAATGGATGGGTGGGCATCTATGTACAGGTTCCCAAATATTAGGGTCAGCTTCTCTGATCAGGGGGACTCCAGTGAGGGGAGAATCCGAGAACTGGATCCTCAGAAATATCACCTACCTAGAGATCAGTCAGTCAAATTTGGTGGGGAATTCCATGAAAATAGGTCCACAAAGAGCATCCTAAAAACCTCTTCCCAGCTAGGACAGTGGGGGGTGGGAGGGTACTTAGCCAATCCTGGGAGCAAGGGAGAGTCAGAAGACTCTTCTGAGCACCACAGGTCTCAAGAGACTAGTCCCCCACATTCTGCTAGCCATTCCCAAGCTCGCAGAATCAGGGAGAGCCTAGAAGATCAAACAGCCACCGCTGGTAGCAGTGCCTCTGAGTCAGAGGATGAGTGGATCAGGGTGACCAGAACTAAAAAGGCCAAGAAAGTCAAGAGTGCTTTACTGAAAGATCCCCTGAAGCAAATCAAAGCTATTAGGAGTGTCAAAACGCCCTACCACAAAAATGCCAAATATTCAGTTTGGGATCACCTTGAATAGTTTGAGCAAATGATGAAGACGTTTCACCTGAAGGACAGTCAAAGCTGTATCCAGTATGTCAAGTGAACATTTTCACCTGAATACTCCAGCTTCTTTGCGGGGCTGCAGGATCATAACCATTCAAGATGGTCCACCTTTAGGGCGGCCATCCCTCAGCATTTTTACTTTCATAGAAACACTCAAGAGGCCCGCAAGGCAGCCTACAACCTCCAATGTCGGGAAGACCAGGCCCCACAATTTGTCCAAGAACTGAAACGTGCCTTTGCACAGACCACCATAAGGGTGCGCACTGACAGTAGGGAATTTATTAATACCTTCTTTCAAGCCCTCTCTAAATACATTATGACCCAGCTAGTGATGGACTTTCACGAGAAAAGATCCCTAGACTGGGTCATTGAACAAGCAACTCGCATCTATGAAGTGCAGAAGCCACTAGAAAGTAAAAGTACTAACAAAAGCCCAAAACCAACCAACACCCCTGCTCCTGCTAAGGTGGCAGAGGTGAAGGTTGCCCCCATTTTAGATCTGGAGATGGGGGGCCTAAAAACATTCCTGCACAGAATCCTACCAACCCCAGACCCAGAAGGCCCTCGGGCCAATCCTAAACAGGGAGTCAGGGAGGTAACCCCACAAATGGGAACCCTAACTTCCCTGACCACATCATCCCCTGTTACAAGGGCAACAGACCCATCCTGGGCTATGTGTGGACTCCTCCAGCCCAAGGGGGGGGGGGGAATTCAACCAGGTAGCTGTCAACCCAGGAGGGCAGTAATCCCTTAAATGCCGGGTTGAATTTCTTTCCCCGGTACCCGCCAAACACCAACCCCCAAAACAACCCTTCTTTCTTTCCCCACTTTCCTGAGCCCAGACAGCCCAATCCGGGAGAGGGGAGGCCAAGGGTGGAGGGGTACCAAAACTATCCTAACCAGGGGTATTATGGGAGAAGGGACAGTTAACCTTCCCATGACCAACCAACGGTAGATCAGAGGACCCCATACCAGCCAGAGCGGTTGTCCCAACTGGAGCGCCAGGTTCGGAACATGGCACAGGATCTGGGTCACATGCTGAGCGCTCAACAGAACCCTCAGATGAGCATAGTGGCTCAAAACTCCTCAAATCAGGGGTCTGGTGCTCCAGAAAAATGAAGGGGAAGAACCCCGAAAACCCACCGGTTCCCCGGGAGGAGGTACAGGGGGATGGGGGGTATAAAACCTTAGAGAAAGCTTCCTTCCCCACTTGTAAACAGCCCCTGGAAACCCAGGAAGAACCAGAACCAAAATCTCCTGCCCCCAAAAATCTGCAACCTGAGGAACAGTGGGCGGGAAGGAGAAACAAAAAGCCGAAAAAGGCCCATTTTGTGGTGGAGATGCGAATCTTCCAATTTGAAGGAGAGGGGTCCTCAGAAGATTCTGGGAAAAGGATCTCCTCCTTCAGGGATGGGGGAACTCCTCCCAAAGAAAAATGGGTCCCAAGAGATCCTGATCAAGACTGGATAAATGTGGGGACCGACTTAAGACCGCCCATCATCAAATCCCAGAATGATCTGCCAGAAAATCCCCTTTTTCAAACCAATTCTGGTGACTGCCTCCAAAAAGGGGGGGTCAGCCCAGAATCAGAACCAGGGGAGTCCAAATCTTCCCCCATATCCAATTGCCACCATTTTTATTTTACAGGTACCCGAGATCCCAAACAAAATCATGCCCAAATCACCCCTCTGTCAGAATCCAAAGCAAAGAAATTAACCCACCAATTGGCCAACAATGTGCATTATCTTTGCCCCCTTGAGGAGAAGGAGGGAAGATTTTATGCCCCAGTCCAAATACAGGGGCAATGTACAATTTCGGCACTGGTGGACACTGGATCCCAAGCCACCCTTCTGTCAAAAAGGGCCTTTGATCAGCTGAATTCAGGAAGGGGGGAGAAATACCAAATCCCTCTCACACCTCTTCCTGGACATCTTCAGAACTTCAATGGGCAGGCAATTCGAGGAGACTGCAGATTTAGACATTAAAATTGGGCCACACAAGCTGAAGCACCTGGTCATAGTTGTTACTCCAGAGGGCACACCATGTTTACTAGGGAATGACATCCCCTCATAGATTGTGTAAACAAGGTCATCTGGATCCAGACTAACCGACCAATAAAATTGAAACATAGTGTCAACCATGTTAGTTTAAATGGCACATGCCACATGGTTGAACAAAAACCTGACCAAATTGAATTCCACTTCCAGAATAACCAAATCCCAGACGTGACAGTAATTGCAGTAGGACATCAAACTGGTGATGGGGAGTCCTCTCTATTTCTGAAAATCAACCTTCCTTCCAGTCTAAGGTGGCATTCCACACTGGAAGGGAACACTCTGAAATTCTATACAATTTCACAATCAGAAAATCCTACTCCTATAGTCCAAAATGATGAGAAATCAGCTCACAGCTTGGCTGATATTCAGAAAATTGGAGAGCAGTTGTTCATCCCTATTCATTTAAATGAAGGGAAGGATTCTGTTCTCGCCCGAGTATGTGTGAACAGTGGTAAGAGCTTCATCAGCGAGGCCATGTTCCGCAAACTCCCAAAAGATCCAGCCATTCTCACATTTAAACTGTTAGACACATGGGAAATGGACCCGGAAACACCCAATTCCAAACATCTCCTGCCTAGCAGGTGTATGCTCAAAATCTCCATAGGCAACAAGAGCATAGTCCATAATTGTTGGGTCGTGCGAGCTGTCCCTGCTGCATTTATTTAGGCAGTGACATTCTCAATCGCTTTGCCATTAGTTTGGACCTAATACACTTCAAAGCCTGGTCCCGATTAGTGGGTAATCCCATGGACTTTGATGACCCAGAGAAAGCATTTCGGTCAGCTCAACTGCTGCCATATGCAGTTGAAATTCAGATTGGAGAGGAAGTCAGTATCCCAGAATGGACCCGACAATTCTCACTTGAAGTAAAGATTAAAAGAGGACAGAAACTGAACAAAACGGACGCCTATGTTCATCTCAATGCTCATTTCCAACAGCAAAGGTTGGGGGTAAACCCAACACCACTAGTCAACATAGAACACAACACTATTCCAATAGAGGTGGATAACAGCGACCTAAAGAGTATCACTCTGGGCGCAGGATTCATCATTGGAATGGCAGTTGATGACCAACATTTTTCCATAGATTTAGGTAACAAACTGTTAGGACCAATCCCCAAGGACTGTTTTGACAGTGATAGCGACGTGACACAACACCAGACAGAATCTTCACCCGGCATGGGGGGAATTTCCTGGTGTACTTTTCCTACCCTTATGGTAAGGAAGATGTGACCTGTGACTTCAGGAGGGATCCGGTGATCTTTCAAGTCCTCAAGCACTGCCTTCCCCACCTGAAGCCATCAGTCCAAATCAGCACTTTGACCAGGGACTTCTCCACCCAGCTGGAGGAGGCCGCTGAGATAGCCAAACCAGATGTCTTTCTGGGCTTCAGGCAGATGGTTGAAGAGAGAGTCCACCTAGCTGATGCCTGTGACACTCTGGAGCAAAGGAAAAAATTGAAACAAGTTTTCTTAGATTTTCAAGATCTCATTGCGGTGGACTAATATGACTGTAATCGCACCGACATCCACACAACAACAATTCCCACAAACTCTGGCATGACTTTAGTGTTTGTGAACCAATATCGCTTGCCTCTCGCATCAATGGAGACCCTTACTAAAATAATTAAGAACCTTGAGTCCCGTGGGATAATTCGCCCAGTCCACAGCACCTTCAATAATCCGGTGCTGACTCTGTGTTGACCTAAGGGAGCTCAACAAAAGGGTCCATACTTCCCGATGGCCTCTTACCTATATTGACCAAAGCCTGGCCCAGATCCAAGGGTCAAAGGCATTCACCGCAATTGACCCGACCAATGGGTACTGGATTGTACCTGTCAGTAGGGAGGACCAATACAAGCTGGCCTTTACCTTCAGGGGGCAGAAGTACACTTGGACCCAGACTCCCTTCGGATACATCATCTGCGGCAATTAATTTAACATCTTTATGCATAAGGCCATGCCCTACGTGGGTGAAAGGGGTAACCTGGCCTATGTAGATGATGTTCTAATCAAAATCTCAACTGTGGAGGAACACATAGCAGAGATCAGTTATGTTCTGACCCAGGTGAGGGCTGCCGGAGAAAAACTCTCTTTCCAAAAGGCACAGTGGTGTAGGACCCGTGTCAATTTATTGGGGCATGAGATAACTCCTGCAGGTCTCTGTCCCCAGGAAAAGAAAGTAGAAGCACTCCAGAAAATAAAAGACCCCACAACTCTGCGGGAACTAAGGAGCCTCTTTGGACTAACTAATTACAGCAGAAAGTTCATTGAGGATTACGCAGAGATCACGAGACCCCTGATCCATCTGTTGAAGGGGGGTATCAAGTGGGAGTGGGGTCCAGAACAAGCTGAGGCAGTAAGACAACTCAAAAGAAGCCTCTCACAAGAGCCTTGCCGAGCTTACCCTGTCAAAATGAAGGATTTATTCTTGGAGACAGGGTTCTCAAATGACAGGATTCTCAAATGCATGCTTGACTGCAGTATTATACCAAAAGCATGACAAGGTCAATAAAGTGATCTCTTATGCGAGTAAGACTTTGTCCTCTGTGGAGGAAAAAGTCAACGATTGTTAGTAGGCACTCCTGGCAATGGTGTGGGCATTGAAGAATTGCCGCCCGTTTATCCAGGGGGAACACATCATAGTGGAGACTCCACACCAGCCTCTGCAATATCTTCAAAGTGACAGAATCCGGGCCGGAAATGTGAGTAATTCCCAAATTACTTCCTGGATTCTGTCAATGCAAGGTTTTCCTGTGGAGGTCAGATATGGCCAAAACAAGAAGAGTCCCCTAGCACAAAGTTTGGCTGACTTGCATGATTGTGCCAGAGAAAACTGTCTCGAGGACGAAAGTCTTAAAATCAAGGACAACATGGAGGTATACCTTAATTCCCCACACAAAGTCTATGAAGAAGATAAGTGTGATGGAATGTCCACTGTCTATGTGGATGGGTGCTCCTACCATGTTGACAACAACGGGGAAAAGGAACTTGTGGCTGGCATAGGGAATGCATGGGTGAATGATGCCTCAGAACCCTCCGCTGGGTACAAAATCGGTCCCCGAAGTAGTCAAGTGGCAGAGCTGATGGCTGTGCATCAAGCCATCCTCACTGCCGCCCAACACCAACTCCACGAACTGGTCATAATCACTGATTCAGATTATGTACAGAACGGGTTCGTGGAGCACCTGGTTAACTGGAAAAACAGAGGCATGCTAAGTGCTAATAAAGCAACCTTTAAAATATGGAAAATGTATACAAAATATTGATGATCTGGTCTCCTCAAATGGGATGACCATCTACTGGAAAAAGATCAAGGGTCATTCTAAAGTAGAGGGACCAGACAAAACTGGAAATGACCTAGCTGATCAGCTGGCCAAAACCGGAGCCATCCAAGGGGATTTACTTGATGTCGAGTCCCTCTTGGGGGAAATCCAGGTCACTGCTATCACTAGGTCCCAGACAAATGCTCACAATAAACGCTCAACTGCACAATGGAGTAAGGAGACCCCAGATGCTGATTTGATTACGGCTCAAAAAGGGCATCCAATAATTGGTAAGTTTTATCAACACATTGAGGACCCTGAGAACTTTCCCCTGATGGATACCGATTACATTGGGAAAGAGGACCTCAGAGTGTTGATGAAATGTCCAAAAATGTTCCAAATCCAAGACGGTTTGCTGGTGAGGAGATCCATATCTGGCCAAGACCAGTGGGTGGTCCCTACCTCATTCCGAAGTCTGATGCTAAATCA
Organism: Ambystoma mexicanum; assembly: GCF_040938575.1. NCBI lineage: Eukaryota > Metazoa > Chordata > Amphibia > Caudata > Ambystomatidae > Ambystoma > Ambystoma mexicanum. Next base: position 262,835,299 of record NC_090923.1, on the reverse strand, counting down.
CGCCCATGATGCGGCCACAGAAGGTCATCAGGGATTTCATACGACATTAGAAATCCTGCAAGAGGTTGCATACTGGCCACACATGGGGCAGGACCTTGACCAATACTTGAAGGGGTGTCTTGTGTGTGCACAATTCCAGCCAACATCACTCACACACCGTGCTCCCCTCCAAAAGAGGGGGATGACACTGCCTTGGTCATATTTGCAAGTCGATTTTATCGGGCCCGTGATTTGCTCCTCTAGGGGGAACAAGTATATGTTGACCATAACATGCTTGTTCACTAAATGGGTGTAATGTCTCCCGGACCCAAATTGCAAGGCAGAAACAGCAGCTGCCCTGATGATCAATCACATATTCTCACGTTTTGGACTACCCCAAAGGATTGAGTCAGACCGAGGTAGCCACTTCACTAGCGAAGTGATGACAAAGATGTGGGAGATACTTGGGGTCAAAAGGAAACTACACATTGCCTACCAGTGTCCTCTAGTGTTGGAGTTGAGAGTTAAGACAAAACTATTGTGAGCATATTAAAAATGTTTGTGGCAGATTCTGGCCCTAGTATGGACATTCGATTACCCCTTGTCCTGATGGCCATCAGATCTATCACTTCTTCTTGGACAAAAATGTCTCCATTTGTGCTGATGACTGGACAGAACCTAAGAGCAGACCTTGATAATTGCCTTCACAACTCATGAGTATGTTGAGAATCTGAGAACACACCTTGAACATACTTTTGGTTATGCTCAGCGGAATCTAGAGAGATCTGCAGACAGTATGAAGACCCACTACGGTCTTAAGACAACTAAAAAGGAATACCAATGAGTAGACCGGGTCTACTTGTACAATTTCCAAAGGAACCAAGCCAAAGAGCGCAAATTCCTCCCAAGTTGGCGGGGTCCTTTTCAAATTGTGGACAGAATCTCACCAGTCGCCTATAGATTCCGCATCCCCAAGGGCAGTTTGGCAGAAGGGGAAGACAAGTGGGTCCACATAAACCAGCTGAAGAGTTGTCATCCCAGGCATACTTTGCGGTAAATAGAGGAACCCAACGGAAACCGAGATGGGGAATAGTGCCAATTATAACCAATGCAAGAGTCTTTCCCACTGCTGACATCCCCAAATGACGTGTGGACACAGTAGTGGGAAAATATCAATAACCATGCTATGTTCTGTCTTCTGGCACCTGGACTAAGAATCATCCAAAGGAGTACCAAGGAGGACCACTCAGGCACCAGGAGGAAAGAACCAAGGAGCCCGGAGTGCCGCTCCATACTCCCAACCAGGACCAGCAAGACTCCTGACCAGAATCGGCGGGGAGAGCGTTTTGCTTCATCACAGACGGGCGAAGGAGCTGAATTTCTCCACATGGACAAAAGAAAAGAACATCTCAATATCCCGACTTCCCCTTGATGGTCGGTCAAAATTAAGTCAGGAGGGGGGGCTCTGTGGGAAGAATTGACCCACTCCGTTGTGCTATGAAGGCATCACCCTGCCAGTAATGGGGAAAGAAACATCAACAATGGCAGTAAAACCCTTGTGCGTGCCAAAAACCTACAACAACCAACCAAAACCGTGTGCTTCAGCACACAAAAAGAGGGATGCACAACCTGCCACCCATGGTGCATGTGCAATGGAATGGAGCACACCCTGCAGAAATGTGCCAGTGGTTTCCATAACCAGCAAACAGAGTGCAGATAGAGGCAGCACTTTGCAAATGAACCCAAAAAATGAACCTACAAATGACATTTGCTTTGTTGCCAAAAACTCTAAAATGCCTATAACACAACACTTTCAACATTCACAATCTTGCCTGGTGCTAAAATTCATGTGTCAATTGAAACATTGTGAAACAGACAAAGTCTGAAAACTGACACCATCTATGCCAAAATCTGGGTGCAGTACCCGGGGCTGCCTGAATGACAGCTGTCAGAGGAGACTGATGACACTTTAAAAGTGAGCTAGAATTCAAAAGCCTGCTGGATTATCAAACAGAAAAAGGATTGTTGTCATAAAGGAATACAGATTTTAGTTGTGTTTTTGATTCCACAGATTTTAAGGCCAAGAAAGAAATGTATTTGTATGTAATGCAACAAATGTGGCTTTTTCTAGATTTAAAAGTTAATCAGCTTGGCTGAAGCTGCAAAAAACTGGAAAAGCAGGTTTTTCTCCTAGTAAGGGGGCCTTCCTCTCAGCAGAAACTCACGGGGAGGTGTTAATTGCAGGTTAGAGCAGAATCTTGTCTACAGAATTCAAAGGAACAATGATAAAGTTGCAGCCAGGAAACTGGAGGTGTGAAGGCAGTCATAAACTCTCTTGGAAAGAACAAGCCAGGAGGGGGATGCCTTGGACTGCAGGGAGAAAAAAAGAGGTGGAGCCAAGCGACCATCTGTTGCTAAACATGAACAAAGAACACATTTTAAAAGACTTATTACTTGCTATTCAAAATGGTGAAAAATATAAAAATGACAGAGTTGTTAATTTAATTTCTGGCTGCACTTATGAAAAGGCGGTAGAACTGTGTGACATGTTCTGGTCAGGAATGGCAAGATATGTGATTTTATGCAAAATGTATTACTGTTAGAATTGTGAAAATGTACACGCCTATCCCTATGTTAAACACGCACATTTGTGGAAAGTTGCATAAAATTTGGAAACAGTGCATAGCGAAAAGGACAACATTCTGTAGAAAGTTAATGCAAGATCCTACAGCTGTGAGATTTTGATGAAAAGATGCTACACAAAATATGGCCTTTTTGTGTGTGATTTATATAAAGGTGACTAATGTAGAAATGTGTGTTTAGTTTAAAATCCTATTTTGAGACCAGTGGCTAAAGGAGGTATCTGAGGACTGTAAAGCACATCATAAAATGTGACATCAGCCGGCCTTGATCCAATCACCCCAAATACAAGGCGGAGATTAAGTTTTGACCCTATGCCAGCTCAAAGGGGTAAGCTTAGCTAAGCCGGCCCACCCCCCCATTATGATGTCATTTTATAGCATAAATAGGGAAAGCTGACAGCACATAAAGACAGACAGATCCACTCACTTTCTTGATGCTGGCGGTGTGCCCTGCTGCTGAAATCTACATCCCTTGTTCCAGACTCCACAAACTTGGCAAAGCAAAGGCCCATGCATAGCTGGCCCATTCTCAGCTAGGCCTTAAACTCTAGAACATAACACCAAAAGCCTAGGGGAAGCATCAGAATACAACCGGGCGTGCTGTTAATGCTTGCCTGCTCAATTGAAATATCCTCAGAACCAAGAAGGGCAGATTCCGTCCAGTCCTGTGCCGTGCTGTGACCAGAGAGCCTTGCTGACCTTGTCCAGTCCGATGTGCCCAGCTGTCCATCCCGGATACATCCAATTCAATGGTCCGGAATCCTGACAGTCCAGAATCCTGATGGTCCAAAATCTTAAATCCATTTTGTCTTGTGAATATTAACAGGAAGCTAGAAACTGTTGATTCCCGTGCCTTATCTTTTCCCCTCCTAACCTCTGAACTATCCTTACTTCCATAATCAGTAATATTGTTTAAATCTGTAGTGAATTCTTATTCTGTCTATCTGTAAAACATCCTTTTCCTAGTCATTTTGTGAACTTTGATCTATTCTTTTCATTTGAGTGACCAGCCTAGCACTCCAAGGTGGACAGCGAGGAACCAGGACTGAGTCGCGCATCACTCCTGACTCTTACGTTGTGCCGCCCTGATGGCTTAGCTTTGATGCTCTAGTCCATAGTCAATATTTTTCTGATTTTAAAACTAAACCCTCTGTCCAAATCCGCAACTACATCTCGCAAAAACAACCTTTTCTAGAACTTCAATAACTCCCTCAGTTTTTGTGATAGAAACGAAATTTCAACTCCTACTTGTACCTAACATCCATAGCTATCCATGCGATTATCCCATTATAGCCAAAATTGTGCAAGGAAATGTTTGCCTTGAATTCCCATTATGAGAAATTCTTACACGTGTGAAATAGCTTCCATTTGCTTCCGACCTGGACTTTAAGATTTCAAATGTTTTCTGTGGACTAAGTCATTGCTGGTAATTGTGTGCAACTGTTCAAAGCGGCTCCCGTAAAAATTTAGAATAAATTAAGCATTTTTCCAAACATTTAGAGTTCTTGCTCAGCCTCTTTAAAAGTCATACTGACAGTTTAAAAGCCCACTTCGTTTTTCTCTTTCTGTGTAAGGGCGCAAGGGGGAAGTGGGGCACAGTTTGATCTGTATTATTCCTGAATACCTGCTCTCTCCTTCCATCTCTTTTTATTGCCTATTGGGGGTTGAGGGGTCTTGCAGGGGGAACCTCTAACCATAGTGCTATCTGATCTGAACCAACACAAAAGTATAATTTCTGTGCTGCATTTATTTTGCTCATTACTGTATTTCTAGTGTATTAAAGATATTATTCTGTGTTCTGTCACCCCATTGGTGATTGTTGTTTACCTATCAATATCTATATTGTGATTTTGATCTTAAACAAACAAATAAATAAATAAATAAACCTTTTACAAACCAGCCTGATTCCTGGTCCAGCCTGACCCGGGTTTTTTTTAAGTAAGGGGTGTGATACGAGTGGTACATCTTTCAAATAATTGAATCTATATATGAAATAATTTTTTCCATTGCGCTGTACACTGTGCCGAAAGCAGGGTGTATCGCCTGATTAAAATCCTTAACACCCCTATATAGAGCCCAATGGGGTTGGCATGCAGAAGTAGATTCCTATCATTTCCTTATGCCTTAATAATGTAATGAATTTCCACAAAGGCAAAGGAAGCATGGCGATCTCGGGGAAATTCAAATTCTCTGATATCTCTCCCAGAGCTGATAATGATAAAGAAGTCAATGTTACTGTGTATCACCTATTACCCTTGTGCCAACCACAAAAATCCCCTAAAGAGGAGGGGTGCATTTAAAATCGATATCCCAAATTGTCCAACATGCCCCAAACTCTGCATTAAAGCAGAAGGGGTTTGAAATGTTAAACTGAACCGATGGGTCTGCACTGTGCAGGAAAGTGCCTTAATGGTTAAGCAAAATGAAAATATCTGATTTACAAGCTTCCTTCTCTATATAGAGTGTGCAAGGAACTCCAACTTCAAAAGAGGACATTTTCACTGCATTGTGGCGAAGTAAATAGGATAGTCATTATATGCTGAAAAGAGTATTTCATTAAATTGTTGTTCTGCTCGAATATTGCTAGAAATGTAGAGTGCGCTGGGATTTCAGAGATAAAGAACACTGCACAGCTCAATTGCTTTTATTCAACAAAAGGGCACTGCATTTTAAGTTAGATCACATACAAAAGGCACTGTAAAGCAACATTGTCATGTCATGTTGCATGGGGCTGCATTAATTATCTTAACACTAGAGGTATTCTTGTGAGTGACACAATTATCCGAAGAATTCTTTAGACCAGTGCTTCCTTTTCATATGTGACCAGGGGGAATCCAGAAGTAGTAAACTGTACATGTGGTTGTGTCGTATATGCTATGTGAATTACTGCTATAGAAAAATTAAATTGTGGTTTTAACCTGTTTGCTTGTAGTTTGACTTTCTATCAGGAAGGAACAGGTTTTGTGCCACCGAATGGAGTGGCGGGCTTCTTGATAATAATTTTGGTGAGCAAGGATTTTGTCGATTGATAAAATAAAAAATAAAAATATATTCTATCTAAACCCCGGCCTGGTTATTGGCTTCTATAATGAAAGAGGTTTTAGGGAAAACTGTGATGTTACATAGATTAAATGCAGATTTAATTCAGAATCCTATTCATTGATCAATTGGTGCAGCATTCTTGTTTGGAGGAGGGGTGAACTCCCTGAATTAATTGTTGCCCCATGAATATATTCCATAAATTTGGGAAAGAAGGGGCGATAATGCTTGCCTCAATGCCTTTCATAGAGTCATCACTGGCCATCAAAATCGACCAGCACTAATCATAATTCTATGGCACAGCACAGAGGATCTTATCATTCACAATTTAAAGCCATGGAAACACTGCCACAGAAGCATGCACACAAGCTTTCCAATAAAATATTTAAATTACGAGAGCATTGACCAATCAGTGTTATGGATAATATCCTCCAATCCGAGCTCCAGACCAGAAAGCTTTTGATGTCATGGTCTCACAAAAGGGCTATGCCCCATAGATAGAAACATCAACCCCAGCATCCTTCATAATTGCTTTGACCCACCTAGATAAAGTGGTGAAACAATTGCAGCATGGCCCATCCAAAACAAGTTAATAAGAGACACCTATGAACCTCTTAAGGCCGAATTAAGTGGCTCATAATGCTTGAAGAAGTTGACAACACACTATTTTGGAGAATGAGGAAAAGTGGGAAAATCATTCTGCTTAGATGCAATTTTAGTTCAGCATGACGACATAAAAGAAACATCTGAGGGTGAATATAACCAATTTACAGACTTAATGCACTTTTATTGTAAACCCACAGATAAGCGCTAGACATAACAACATCACCAATTTGCCCAATAAAGACTGAAGGGACAGGGTCTCGTTATCCAGCCATCTAAGAAAGAAGGACAGCAATAGGTAACAGCACATAAGTGGGAATATTGCAAACTAATCCATGCTCCCTAACTGAAATATGTTAACCAAAGAACTCACTCAGTTGTTAGATTGTTTTATCATGCAACTTTGTTACATTCAGCTGCTATTATTTTAATGTAGACAAGTGTTTGTTTGCTGTCCATTGCAACACTCGTTTGAGCTGCCCTTGAACGTGTTTTATGTATATGTGCACAGTGATTACGGACCATGATTGAATTTGTAAATTGCACTGTTTCTTGGTACAATTTTACTTAATGGCTCAGGGCTGGCTCCAGTGTATCTCCCGGAAACACCTGCAGTCACACACAGAGGACGCCGATTTCTTTGACAGACAGGCATAAAGGTCTTGCGTCAACACAAAGCCTGTTGTGCCTGTTGTGCCGGGTGGGCTGGGGATGGGTGGCATGAAATGCTTGATTTCTCGTTTGGGTGTCTTCTCTCTTCCCAGGGTAAGGAAAAACCAGGTGGGGGCTAGGCGGCTCTGTTGTGCTCATCGAATTGGGCAGAGTTAAATCTCGTGTCTCTCCAGTCCTGCAGAAATATCTTCATTTGGCCCATAGGGATTTGTCTGATTGTAGGGTGCCCCCTTTCCCCGCTCCTTCTTTCAATGCTGTGTACCACTGGCTTGGAACTACAATGCTTGGCGTTCCCTCTCTCTAGAGAATCAAGTAGCCTCTGTGGTCAGTTCGTGTGTCTTCCATCCCCACTCTCTTTAGAGGCTTCTGGGGCTGCTTCTCATTCCCTCACAAGATTCAATAATAACTTAATGCATGCATCTCTAGTAGACTTGGCTTTTGCAATGCAATCTATCTGGATTTACCCAAATGGTCTCTCCACAGATTGCAGATTATCCAGAACGCCATTGCAAGGCTTCTTGTTCATCTGAGTTGTAGGGACCATATTTAATTTACACTGCAACTTCTTCACTCGCTTCCTGTTGCTCAAAGGGACAATTTAAAGGCACTTTGCCCGATGAACAACATCTTTTGTAAGACTGCATCTTCTTTTTTCAAGGCTAGATTTCTTCCTTATATCCCTGCCAGAGTATTGGGGTCATCATTTGCCAGACTTTTTGTGATTCCTAGATTAAAATATGAAAGATGAGGCAGCCATTTGTTTTCTGTGCTGGCAGCCAAACTGTGGAATGCCCTTCCCCTGTCCCTGAACATGATTGGCAATCATTTAAAGTTCAGATGGGGTGTGAAGACCATCCTGTTGGCAATCATCTAAAGTTCATCATCTAAAGTTCAGATGGGGTGTGAAGACCATCCTGTTCTCACATCAGTTTCCCTTTGGGTGGCTTTTTTGGGTTTGGCGCTGCTGTATGGAGCTTGTTATACTGGTGTGTCTTTGTGCTCTATAAGACTCTTTACCATACCGCCATACCAATAATAATGGAAACTGCTGACCTAGGCAGGGTAACCATATAGTAAGAAGCCCTTTCCCCAAGACTTGAAGGGAATCTTCCCACCTGGACAATACTGATTGAAACGTGATTCAACCCTGTATCAAACACCACATAATACAGGCCTGTCATGTAGTACAATAGGACCACCACAAAGTATGAGCCCAGGATCTCCTGATAAAAGAAGAAACTAATTCTGAAAATGTGCTAAGCCATCAACAAGATCTCACTGTAAAGAACAAATCAGTGAATTTCAATGCTGAGGTCCACTAACAAATCAGGAAAGACTGTCAGCAGAATGGATAATCTACAGCCATTTCTTGTGATAGTGACTACTAAACCTTAGAGAACCAGAAAAGAGTTATCAATACCAGAGTCATTTTCTGGCAAAGAGACTGCCGAAGGACGTGGTAATCTTTGTGAAGGAGGAAAGGCATAATGACACCCTGACTTCACATCTTGAAGAAGGGATCAATTGCTAGACTGAAACGATCTGGTTTCCATCTGTAAAAGTGTAGAAGTTGTGAGTTTAGCGAAGAGGCAAAAAGATGTATCTGAAACAGACCCCACATCTTCTGAATGGCCAGAAACAGGTGCCGATGTAGGCACTAGTCTGCTGTATTAATACAATGTCAGGAACACAAGTCTGACACTCGAAGCCTGAGAAAAAGTTTCCTTATATCCGGATTTGTCAGGGGAGTCAGAACTCTCAGAATGTTGGGCTGTGTATGACAATTACCTCAATCTTGTTCATTCTAATGTGTTCATATAACTGCCTGCTGAAAGTCTAGCAATCCACAGACAGATCATGCAATTGAACTTGTCCTTTGCAACATACTGGACTGCAAATAACCCTGCATTTATCTATAAATAATGTATATGCCAATAGGATTCCTGAAGTGAATTTCCTTCAAGTTGATATTCAGCCGCATGGACCTCCTGACTAATAAGCTAGCATTTGGCTCTAAGACCTGGGAATGAACCAAAAATTGATCTTCCATTCCAAACCTCTATGTTCAGTAACCATTATCTCAAGTTTGTGCACACCTCTTCTGTCACCAATTCCAATCGGAATATTATGAACCTCCGTGTAAGTTACTTTTTAACTTTTGAATCGCCCTATAATGCAAAGGTGCTGGGAATATCACCTGTATGGAGGTTGCAAGGAGCCCTGCAATCCTGGCGAGTTGTCTGATTGACACCATCTTTTTTAGAATGGCATGGAAGACGTCATTAGTTATAGGAAGAATTGTGCCTTTGGGCAACTTCATATTAGATGTCCTGAAATTGATGAAAAACTTTGGAAACATAATTTCACGAGAAGGACAAGTTTGTGACTTCTCCTATATCATCAAGAAACCTATGCCCTGAGGCAACTTGACCATTGTCATTGCATGCACATGCAACATTTGCCTCTTTTTTTCCCCTTGAGCAACATATTGTCCAGATAAATAATTTCCTGAACATCCTTTAACTTTAAAATAACTTTGTAATGCACCAAAGAGTTGAAGCTAATCAAAAGGCAGCGGAGCAGAACTGTAACAATCAGATATCTGTTCCAATGGAAACAGTGATACCATCACTGCTTGAGGGCAGTATAGAAAGTTAGCGATAAATGTTTGAGATCCGGTCCAATTAACCAGTCGCTTGGCCTCTAAACTAGACCGCACTTTGGATAAAAGCGGGGCCTAGTTGGACGCATAATGAGGTTTCCTTTGGGGCCCATTTTAACTGTAATTACCTGACTTGCACAGCACATGCCTGTGACCTGCTCTGTGTTGCCCACTTCAACGTGTCCTATAAGAACACTGTGTTTGGAACAACTGCCTGATGGACAACTTGATTGTGTCCACAGTTGTAAATGAAGAAACACATTTGCTAATTTCCTGGACCAGGCTGCCCATTAAAGACCTTCTGAAGTTGTTCGTAATGCATGGGAATTGGTCAAACCCTTCATAGCATATCAAAGGGGAAAAAAGGACATTGGGGCCAAGCACTAATTACTGTGTGGTTCAAGGTTCATTTTATGCCCTGGCTTCTTGAGCTAAATCCAACCTCTTTCGGGGATGGCCGGCCAGGCTTTGTCAACCCCTGTAGAAATATATTTACCATAACAAGAGAAGAATTTAATTTTGGACCTATCGCAGGTTAAATAAATATTTGCTTCTAACTGACGGTTGGGTACATTAAGATTTCGTCTGTTTTCTGGAGATTACATCAAACGTGTTCCCAATAAAATGCTAAATATAGCCTTTCACAAAAGAAATTGAATACCACTGTGTAGAGTTTTGTGAATGAGATCAGAACACAGCTCCTTGTTCATGATCTATAACATCTGAAAACCTAGGCATGAGATTAAACTGTGCAACCTTGATAAAAATAGACTCTGGACATAAATCAATGGAGTACAATAGGTAAGAAGTTATTGGGCAGATTGTCTGCCACAGCGTGTCTTACTGCTCTGAGATTAGAGCATGATCCGTTCATGCTCTCTTACCTGGATATTGTACATCCCCTACATCAAGGGGTCCATGTTATGTTATGTTATGTCATACAGCATTTGTATAGCGCCATTGGGTGAAGCCTGAGATATGCAAATTGAAAGGAGGATTTTTAGAATGTGTGCATGCTAAGGGCTAAGTCCTTGCTAGCAACCCACATAGATCTGGATAGTGGATGGGTGCTGTTATAGACTGACAGGATGGTAGGTGAGTCAAGGAGACTAATTATGTGCATAGCTGGACCAATTTATTTTCATGGGACTCAGCTGCATTCTAATTGCAAAGGTGATGTGCGTTATGAAGTCGAGTAGTGCAGATGTATGTGGGTGGGTGGCTGTGCCCTGGGAGATAAACGGCCATTTTCCAGATGTTTGAGATGGAGTGCATTATGTACCAGAGAATCAGGCCGGTATCTAGTTATGATGAGGGTATGCAGATCATAGTATATACAACAGAGTAGTGAGATTGATGTGAGAGTAGTGGCACAAAATAACAGATAGATTCAAAATGCAAGACTACAACACCATCCCTGTGGAAAAACATACAGAGTAATGAAACAAAATAACAGTGAAATTCAAAATGAAAGCCTAGAACACTATCCCTGTGGAAATATATGCAGAGTAGTGACACAAAACAATAACAGGCAGACTCAACATGCAGCCCTAAAGCACTATCCCTGCGGGAAAAGATGCAGAGTAATGGCTCAAAACAACAGCTAGATTTAAAATGCAAGCCTACAACACTACATACAGTACAGTAGAAAAAGAGGCCTAATAGTGCCACAAAACAACATAAAGATTTAAATCTACCTACTTCTACTCTCTGACCGCTTCAACTTATCCAGAAAGCCCAGGGACCGCACCTCTCCGACGCTGACTTCCCTCCACTGGTTGCAAGGATCAAGTTCAGGTCCCTCTACATAGTACACAAAGCCTTCTAGGGCCAGGGCATGAACTATCTACAACACTCTCTTCCTCAATACTCTCCTTCTAGAACCCTCTGCTCTGCCTCCTCCAACTCTCTGCTGGTGAGTCGTTTCTCCAAACAGAGATCCTCTGCAGGAATAGCCTCCCTGCCTCTCTCCATCTTGAGCCGGACCTCCTCAAGTTCCGGAAAATCCTTAAAACCGTCCTCTTTTCTTCCTCTTCCTCTCTCCCTCTCCCCTGCTAATCTCCTTTCTTTTCTCACCTTCTTCCCTCCTCCTTCATCCTCCCCAACTCTGCTCAGTTTTGCTGACTGGTCGCCTGGTTCACCTCCAGAGCCTCACAGGTCCCAGATTCCCCCGCCAGTCCTACACTTGCCTCTGGCACTCTGCATTCTGCCTGGCACTAGTGCACTCAGAATGCATTCCATGAGAGGGGCAATCACTCTGCACTTCACCTATGCTCCTGTTGGACTGGGCATACTTGTTACCCTTCCACACTCCCTAATACGGCCTGCCAGCGCACTTGCACAACTTTGAATGCACTAGGCCTATCAAGATCATTTGTCCTGTCCTCCCTTTGTTCTCACCGCCCTAGCCAGGTTGCGCCTGAAACACTTGTGCATACCCGCATTCGAGATGACCAATCATCAATCAATCTGATTGTCGCCAGGCCTCGTGCGGTAGTTTATTGTTCTTATACGTCCGTTTCCCCCTCTCCCCCCTCCGTCTCTCCCCACTCTTGTCATGTACTTGGACTATCTGACAAGTCGTTAGGCCTAGTATGGCAGTTTATTGATTGTGTGCCCCTTCCTTCTCCTCTCCCCCTTCTCTCCTTCCGTCATGTCATGCACTTGCACAAGTAGAAATGCCTCAGGCCTAGTATGCTAGTTATTCATGTTAGATCATTCGAAAACCTCAAGGCTTAGGAATGATTACTGTATTCCCTTGTTCCCTTCCTGCCTTGAAGCACTTTGAAGCACTGCACCTGTGTATAAGCGCTTTACATATAAATAATTAGAATTACAATTGCAAAATGCATACAGCACTACTAAAATACAAAAACATTGTCTGACATCTGATTGTTGCACCAGGCGCGGTTTGAGGCTTGGCATGGGCAAGGTCATCTAGGGCAAACAGGTACAGATGGTTCCCAAGGGAAGATGCCCTTTGCCTGAGCACTTAGCCTGCTGTACAAGTAAGGTGTTATGGGTTTCATTTCCCAGAACACCAATAAGAGGTAGCAAGGGCAGGCAGTGTGAGGGGGAAGGAAGGACTGGAACTTGTTTTATTTGCATTTGCATTTTTTAAAGCACTCACACAGCCAAGAGGAGTCCGAAGAAAGTTTTGCAGTTCATGTAGCATGGAAATAAATAATACAAATGCCCCAAAGCAGGGCTTGTGTCTGGTGAGGGGGGATGCTAGCCCATGAGGTGACAGTCGGTTGCCATGCAGCGTGGAATGGCTATGCTATACTGCCATATTCAAGATTATGAAGTGCAGTCTCTTGTTGGTCTATGATAGCTTAACCTTTTGCCTTTTCAAGCCAAGATGTGCTAAAGATCTATACTGTGTTTAATGTCATTGCCAAGGAACAAGATTATGCTTATTCTACTATGACCTGCCCTTTAGTTCCCTATAGCAAAGAACGATGGTCTGCCTATTTTATTATATAATTGCAACACGCTTGAATCCACTGGAAGCTATCCTAGATTGGCTCAGGGTGGAGAGACTGTCATGTTGTCCTTGTCTCTACACCAATGTGTACAATATAGACAAACCTTTTTTCTATTCATGACCTCTTTTGCTCTAAACCCATAGTACCATAGATGCATTCTAGAAATCCCTATCACTCAACCATGTGTTAGCTATGGTGAAGCTAGCCCACCTGCATAAGCATTAAAGGATACACTTCAGTCCTGGGACAGGCAAACTGGCCATAGTCCCAATACGGTTTAGGTAGATTTGAATGAAAAGAAATCGGTCATAAAAAATGGACTGAAAAGAAACTGACCGGATGCAACATCATATCGTATGGTGTTGCATGTGGTCAGCTTTGTGGGGGTAAAAATGTTTTATTAATTCCATACCACCCACCCCCATCTCCCACTTACCTGTTACCCCATCACCTGGTCCACTTCTGCCCTGTGGCATCAGATCCGTCCCTCTAATGCAGGTCAGATCCAATGCCGCAGGGTCCCTTTTTCACTCCAAGAAGGGCAGCCTTTGTTTATTATAAGCCTTCAGAGTGGAGGGACACCTACACCCCTGGACCTCAAACGCCAACCCCTGTGACATACCAATCTCATGAGTCCTGTCAATTGAACCTACCGCCCTTTAGTCGGAGGGCCAGAGGAAGACATCCTGGACTCCACCGCGGACCAGTGAGCCTGGACTTACAAGACCCTCAGGGTGGCAACCCAACCTGCCACAATGGCATCCATTGTCACAACCAGAGGGTGAGGATGGTGCAACAGAAAACCCCTCCTGAGGCGGGGGAGAGGCAACCACCACTGAAGAGCAGTCCTGATCCAAGGGAACATGGTAATCAGATGGGAGTAAACCTGAGAAGTGGAATCCCAGTGCCTCAAGACATGAGACATCAAAGGCTGAAGATGCCCTCACTCAAGGGACCACGTAAACAGATACAGTCATGGCCCTCTGGCTCTGAAGCCAAGTCTGAGCAGTGAAGATTGGGAGCGCAGAAGGGCCCATAGATGGGCCTGGAGCTTGTGGTTACTGTGGAGAGGCAGAGAGACAAGAACTTAACTAGTTGTATGGCTTTCTTGAGGAGGATAGCAATACCCTGTCGAAGAGCTTATAGCTTGGCTATATCGCTGGGCTAGGGGGTTATATGCACCCAGAATCGGGGGAGAGGATGTAGAGTCTATGGACAAACCATCATGCACCACCATGCGGGCTGAAGCGTCTGAAATGTGCCGGTCCCAGACAGGCAAAAAACTTGTCAGGCCCCCACCCACTGGCAAATCCGGCTGAAGGTAGGCTAGTGACACCATATAGTCAGGAAGGCGTACTTGTGGCAGGCTGGCGAGGAAGAACCTCTGCTTACCTCAGAAACCCCTCTCTGGAGAGAGATCGGGAGAGCTGATATCAGTATGGGCAGTTGGATGAAGTGGATTTAGCCTTAATAGGAAGAGCTCACCCATGCACTAGCCAAACAACTTCTGACTGCAAAAGTGAAGAGGGAGCAGAACAGGCCTCACTGAGGCCTCGCCCTTCCAGCACCTCAACCAAAATTTCTGTGGCCATGCACAACAGACAATTCCTCAAGACCAAACGTGAGGAGGATGTTGCAAGTAATGTCAGAGGCAAACATCTATTCCTTCTGAATGAGGTGCACCAAGTGTGTTAAATCAGTGCCATTGTCCAGAGCAAACAGAAGGGCCTGGAGATCCTTCAAAATAGTCTTGGAGAGGTAGTCCGCATATATCCCAGCCTGAAGATCAAAGGTAGAGGCAGCATGTGCCTTCTTCTGGGACTCTTCAACACAGTCATCCACCTGATCCAGGTGAAAAGCCTCTTCTGAAGCCACCGAGGACAGGTCAGTGGTGTAGGGGAGCAGAGAGTCAATTTTGAGGTGATCCAGAAACTCCTCTAGGAAGCCCTGCAGGGGGTACATCTTGGGCTTTCTCTGCATCCTTCCACTCTTGGGCCTCAATGTTATGGACACCGGGGAGTATAGGGAGCCCCTGGACTTCTGTTGGCACTTACCTACTATAGGCATCCAGAGACTCAGCAGGAAGGGGTGTATGTGCCTTCACTTCCACCAAGTCCAAGTTAGATAGGCGGGGTACTGTGATCTGCTCAATTAATTCTTGCATGAGGCACTTGCCCAGTGTGTCCCAAACAACTGGATACTCAGGTTCCCCAGAAGGGGATCTACAGTCAGGGGTGCAGGAGCAGGATCCAGTGGCACCACCACCACTGCAGGAGAAAGAGGGCACTGGAGAGGCAATGGAGCCAGGGGCCTGACCATGGCCTTCTGTACTGTGGCCAAACTCTGTGCTCTCAACTCCTCCAACGGCATGCACACAGAGGCCCGGTGAGGAGGAGGAGGCAGGGAGGGAGCAAGATGTCTCTGCACAGGGAAATCCATTAGACACCCATTGTAAGCACAGCGGGTGCGGCACTGTCTGCACTGATGCTCGGTCCCATCTCCATGAGGCCGGGACCTGGAGAAGGATCTGTGAGAAAGTTGCTGCATAATGGTGAAGAGACCACACCGCTCTGAAACATACACACAAACACATTTACCAGCATGTGCTCATCAGGAAGAAGCAGGTCAACAGAAGTGAGCACCATGGAGCGTGGAAGCACTGACTTCATGTGCACCCTCAACAGGGGCATGTTATGTCCACTCAATGCAGCGAGGACTTGCCCTGAGGGCTGAGGCAATGGGCACCACAGAGGTGACAGAGAGGTCTGTGTCTGTCACAAACAGACATAGGGCCTCATTACACGGATGGCGGAGAACCATGGCGCTATTAAAATACCGGCACCGCCTTGGCGGAAAGGGGAATTACCACCCCATTCCAAGGTTGGCAGGGCGGTAATTCCCCCTTCCACCATTGCCCTTCCCCATTCCCATTTTTGCCCCATAGGGCATAATGGGAATGGGGAAGGCGCTAATTACAGTACCGCAAATTGCGGTACCATAATTAGCTTCCTGGGTCCCTTTGCGGGTTGGTTTTTAACGCCTGCAAAAAGCAGGCGTTAAATCCGCCAACCCGCAAAGGGACCTCGTAGTAAGGCTGTAAATGATTTACCGGTACCGGTATTTTACCGGTACCGGTAAATCCTTACCACCATCCGTGTAATGAGGCCCCTAGACACGGAAAAACATGACATGGTGCGGGTTCGGCCTCCTCTTGTGCTGTCAGAAGTGGGGAGGCAGGTGTCCACGTTCCTTTATTTGTCATTAACCTGTCAGAGAGGTGGGTCACCTCCTTTGTATGGACTGGAATGAGAAAGAGGATCTAGGGTGTTATCGAGGTTACGCGGAGAGACAGTCTACCATTAGTGCAACCCAGAATGAAAGTGTAATTACGGATTCAGGGATTATCGTAGATGTAGTTTTGTCTTTCTATACAACAATTCTCTATTGTTCTTGCTGCTATTGGAAATAGAGAAAAGTGCGCAATAAGCCTAACTATGCCAAGCCATATAATTAGTCTAAAAAAGTGGCCAAGCTCCAGAAAAGCAGCCTGGATAGAGACGTAAACTCCATGGTGTCATGCCAAACATCTAATGAAGCTGGTGTTGAAGGGGGCAGTTATGCTATTTCTAATCAGTGGGCTCTTTGCAGTGGTCTGCTTGACTGTGATAAACATGTTCAGGAAGTCACATTATTTTTGTCGTTATGGACAAAACGTTAAACAGACTCCCATTGAACACCTAAAAAACACAATTTGTTAGATTGCAGCACTGCTATCAAAACATTTTCCTTCAAAGTCAGATTTGCCATGTATCTTCTGCCTTCCTTTTTCTTCCAGGGGCGGGATGGCCCAGCAGGAGATTGAGTGCTGTATGACAAGCCACAAACAGGCATAGATAATAGAACACATATACATAAAAACAAACATTGTAGTTGACTGGTTATTTAAATTGAATGCAGGGTATGGCGTGCAGCTAGCCAGTATGTGTTCTTTGAGACGTATGTGTTGTAGAATGACACATGACATTACAAAACTCCTATGTGGAGTAGTACATGAAATTACATTACTTTCAATGGAGGCAGTGAAATGAATGACAGCAATGACATGTAACATTTTATTATAGTGAATTCGTCATCTGTATAGATTGCATTGAGTAACCCAGATTAATCAACTAACTAGTACCCATTAAATAACATTTCCCCAGTAATTAATTAATGTACCCTTTAACATTGCAATGCAAATGTCTCACATGGCAGATTCTGTTTGTCTTTCAGTGAAATTAAATGTGCAAGAAAATGCATTTCCTGTCTTATTCAGTTTGAAAGCGCTATTGTAATTTTTGCAGGAAGCAGATTGATGCAAATGTCCTCGAAGGATGGGGCTTAGAGACGAGACAGGCCATGATTCGAGAAACTTACTGGGGTGGCAGGATACGTCAGAAAAAAGGCAGGAAAAAAGGTTGACCGGACTATGGTATAAATATAGCTAGAAGACAGGGTGATTTTCAGTCGTCATTTTGCAGAGAGAAAAGATGAAGTCTGCTGCTTGGCTCTGCAAGTGGGCATGGCTAGGTTGTGCACGAGAGAGAGAGATGCTAGGCAGTAATCCGAAAGAGGTCGGGGTGTGGTCATCAACCTCTAACTGGGCAACCAAAAGCTGCGACATTTGTAACATTCCGTTCACAGATAGGACGATCCAGAGAGGGGCTCCTTCAGCACAGAAATCCTACACCTTAGGAGTAAGTAGGGTAACTTTGAGGAGCGTGTAACGGAGAGCATGTGCGTTTTCCGTTATTTAGGCATTTAGGATTGAATAGTATTTTAACAAAGTCTTTGCTGTTTTCCTCACACGCGTAATGAAGGATAAGTTTACATGTTTTGTGGTGTGTTTATTATATCTTTTTTCTTAGACAAGTACACTCTGTAACCACATTGATTTTCAAGGTCAAGGTATTGGTAAGATAAAGTAATGTTCATTGTGAACAAAAATGACATGTATCTATTGTAACTGGTTTTAACATGTGCATTGCAAAAACTATTTTTGACATTATGCTAGGTACATAAAAAAGTGCAAACACTGAATTAGCGGGATTGTTTTGTTGTGTGTACATGAATAGTTTTAAAATTGGAAATAATAAGAAAGGGTCATAATGCAACCCTCATAGTGCAACCCAAAAGTGGTAAAATATTTACCTCAGGTGGTAAAGGTTGGAGTACCAGCTAGAAAGCTAAACATCCTGTAATACATGTGTGTGCGTGTGTGTGTCTCAGCTATGCATGCTGGTAGCTGAGCAAACCCGTTAAAGGTTTCATAAATAAGTCACCAGAAATACAGCTGATGCTGCTTTGTTCCTATAAGTGGGAGGTCCATTAGTTACTCTTACAGTCAACCCTAGACAGAGTATACAAATAAAGGAGGGGAGAATTGTTTCATTTTATAGGGCATTACCACTATACCACAATCCTAAAATACCACTATTATACTACAACACTAAAATACCACCATTTTACTGTGAGTCTAAATACCACCTAAATGATGTAATAGCCATCAGACAAACCCCCTGACATATGTTGGTGCATTGGACCTGTGGGAGAAGACTGTAAGGTAGTTACTAGGTGTGGCAAGTGTATTCAACACAGACATTTGTGCATTTAAAAGGGAACTAATTAGGTGATAGTGTATCATGTCCCAAATAGGGGCCACATTTTCTGAGCTGGTGAATTACCTTGGGGCAAAGCTATTTATTTATTTATTTTATTTATTTATTGCATTTGCTGTACGCCCAAACACTGAGGTATCACAGCGTAATTGTGCATGAATACTTCGTCTTAGTTCTTGCATGTTGCTGGACACAAACATAAGGATGCATCATCATAATTGAAGCATCTCATTACATACATATTGCAGTCTTCTTGGTTGCTAGGAATATCATAATCTAAATACATAGGCTCATGTTCATTTGCTCATTTGCTCATGGGGTATGGTCATCAGAAAATGCTGTCCTTTGGCTAGATCGACTTTGTGGTGAGGTGCAAAAAGAGCCATTAAATGACATTTTTGAAGAAGGCAGCCTTATCCAAGTAATTATTCAGCGCCTTAGACACAAATGCTGAAAAATATTGCTTAATAAGGTTATGCAAAATGATTTGGTTCCTTTTAAATCTGTCTTTAAGACTACAGGATAATGACAGTGAGGTAATTAACAAATTACAGATCAGTCTGGATGAGGCAAGTGAGCAAGTAAAAAGTTTAAAATTGGAATTTTGAGTCACATAATACAGAGATGTAGTCCAAATGCAGCAAATGCAGCAAATTAGACAAACAGCTGTCTCAGAGAAGGAGACAGTTTGAGGAGAGTGAGCAGGAACAGAAACAATTAAAAAGGAGTTATAAATGTGATTCCAAAGGATAAAGATGACACTGTTTTGGAGATGCAAATGCTCAAAAAGAACATGTTATGGTATGTTATGTTATGATAGGTTCTTTATAACACGCTTAATACCCAGAGGTTTCTAAGTGCGGACCCGGTGCTCTTTGTCGTCTTGCTGCCGCTAAGCTGTCCTACCGAGACAAACATGGACAGGGAAAATGAGTTTCAGGCTATTGAACAAGAAATGATCAAAATGCCACAGGAAAATGAAAAAGGATATGGAGTTTAATCAATGCCAAGTGCAAATAAATTAAATGCAAGACGTGATTAATAAGATTAATAGTGAGAACTCTAATCTTTGCCAGGAGATAGACCGTCTTCCCAAAAGGTGCAATGATTTGGAGCAGCAGATATCCGATTTGAAATCTCAAGAAAAACCCCAAGGCACTATATTTAATGGGATTAAGATTAGCCCCAAATCTGCACGAGGGAATAATGTACCAATGGCTACACCGATGACTAGGCCTGATGGTAGCCCATTTGGGGGGTTTGATTCACCCGCCGGTGGTTATCATCATTTCTGTCTACCCGAGAAAAGAAATGAGTGACAGAATAATGCATCCTCGATTATTGGCCAAGTAGCCCCAACGAGATAGTGAAATCCATCAAAGCTTGATTAAACTGTTTAAAAAGGGAGGTGATTGTTGTATAGAAGACTTAGAATCAGTGCTTGATATATTTAAAGCACTTCAAATATCTAGGGAACCGTATAGACAGTACTTTCACCAAACTCTTGATTCAGCAACTGCGAGTATTATCAGGGTTCTCAATAAACAAGAAAATGAGTCCTGGACAGACTTTGAAAAAAGAGGTCAGACACCTTTTTTCACCATATAACTCAATCCAAGATGCCAAGAAAGGGGAATATACAATGACAGCAAGGCCAGATATGTCACCTCCCTGGTTTCTCCAGGAATTAAAAAGAGCATTTTCCTGTTTTGATGTGTCTTTTTATCCTCATTCTATAGAATTCAAGACTGCATACTTTTATGGTCCGCAAAAAAGACATTATATCACAGTTCATTCGCAAATTTGATCGAAAGAAATCGCTAGAGTGGATTGTTGAACAGGAGACCAAATTATATGAGGTAATCTATAGTAATAGAGAGACAAAATCAAAATCTAAAGAGTCCACTCCATTGGTAATGGAGATAACATCTACCAAAATGCCACTAGAATCAGCCCAAAATCAGACAAGAAACATTATGACACATGATCAAAAGGGTGCGCCACCACAAAGAATGCCACCCCAAACACATATGTTCCAATCACATGATCAGAGCAATAGAGAAAATGTCATTAGTCCTAGGTATATAGGATTCTGACCTAGGGTGGGATACTGGCCCGATATGTCAGGCATGAATAACAATCAAAATCAAAGACACAGTGGTCCATATCCGATGCAGGGGGCACAGAGCAGATTTGACCCCAACACTATGGTGTATGGCAATCAAGATAGACCATGGTATGTGGATCGGTTCATTGAAAATGGGAATCAGCAGAGGAGACAGTTACCACAAAATGAAAGGCAAAACATGAACTATGTCACGCACCATTATAATCAGTCACTACCACCACTAGTTGATCACATCCAAAGGATGGTCACACCACACTCTCCACCTCCTATGAATCAAGAGTTCAGAAACAACTCAAATAGAAATCAATCTCCTGAGAGATACCTGAACAGATCCAACCTGGGTGAATGTAACCAGTACCGGCCTAGGGCAAAAGGAGAAGATTCCAGGGAACTGGACACATTGCAATGCCTTGAAGCCCAAGTTAAAATGTTGTCTGAGAAGATAGGAAAGCTGTGTGTGGTTCAAAAGCAGCCACAAAGTGAGGGTGCAGAATGCCAAAGGAGTGATCTTGTGCGCTCTGACAATAAGTGACTATGTAATAGCCCCTGCAATGATAAAAGTACAGAATCTCATAAACCAGTTTGTGTAACGGTCCTGAATTGATTGATGATTCAAACATGAAACTATCCACCAATGCAAATGAAGTAAACAGTACACACCCAAACAAAAAGGGATTGTGGTTCAATTTAGAGTTGCATCAGACTATCAAAGTGTGTGCAAATGAAAGACAGAAAGGAGGAAATAAACAAGAAAATCCAAAAGAGCAGAGAGACAGATTTAAAAGGGACATCACATGCTATGATAAAACACCTGATAAAGAGGTAGCATTGGTTGTTAAAATATCATCCCTTCATGAAATGCAGCCAGAAAAAAATAGTGCTCAAAAGGAGGGTGCCTGTCACCCGAAGAGTACTTTGAGCCACATATATTCCAAGAGACTGAGACAACAGGAATGACACGAGATGCAAATAGGTGTTCTAAACCAAAAAATGACAAGTTCCCACATGATTTTTGTGAGGATTTTCAGTCAAAAAACTGCAGTGTAAGCGCTGATGGTCCCCGAACAGAGGGGCGAACAGTGGCTACAGTCCAGACGGCTACTGATCATGGAAAGATAGAAAAAAGATTCCCAAAATGGAATGGGCGAAAAGGAGGAAAGCTATCACTTGCTCCTGTGTTTGGCAAAAAGTGAAAAGGGCCTGAAAAAGGTGAGTCCTGAAATCAGAAGACATTCACACTTTTTGTGTGTGCTGGAAGAAGTTGAGGACAGATATTATGCTCCTATCACTGTGGAAGAGAAATGCAATGCATTTGCAATGATTGACACAAGTGCACAAGTTACGATCATATCCAAAGAGTTGGTGAAATGTATCAATGAAGGGAGATCCCCACAAAGTCATATTAAAGTAAGGCAAAGCGAAGGCCCGGTGCACAATTTTAATGGTGAGGAAATACCTATTGAATGTGTCACTGAGGTTGACATAAAGATAGGAAAACATAAGATGAGACAGGAAGTGTTGATCACATCTATCATTGAAATTCCATTTCTGATGGGGACAGATTGCCTAAAAAGGTAGTTTCCTCTCATTGATGGGTAAATGGAGTCTTGTGGTGCTTAGACAAAAAGCCATAGAGGCCTAAAAAAGCAAGGTCACAAAACAACAGTATAAAAGAATGCCATACTGTGGCAAAATCAGATAATGCAGTGGAAGTGTATCTTCAGAATGTGTGCCTAGTATAACTGTCATGCTAATCTGTCAAGGTGAAATGCGAGGTGATGAAGAGAAGCAGTCTCTAGAGATTTATTTGAACCCCACGAAATAATGGCAAACAGAAATAGATGAGAACACATTACGCTTTTTCGTAAAAGAAGAAAAATGCAAGCCATCTGTCATTTCAGAGATGAACATAGAGAAACACATTTCAACCCTTTCTGAAATACACATGGGAGATGGGCAGCCATGGATCCCTTTCCGCATGAAGGGTCATTTTGAGATGATAAAAGCCACTTTAGCACTTGAACAGGAAAGAAGTTTCATTAATGAGAAAATTCTCCAGAGAATAACTGACAGGCAGGAGATCCCAAAATTCAGAATGAAAAACAAACACGTTATTGGGTTGGATGATCCGAACTCAGGGAACAGGGTGTTAGGAAGATGCATACTAGAAATTACCATTGGCCCGAAAAATGTTTGTCACAATATGTGGATAGCGAGTGGGATACAGAATAGCTTTTATTTAGGAAATGACCTTATGCCCAGAATGCATATGGTGTTGAACTTTCTTAATCAAAAAGTGTGGTCCAGGTTAGGGGGACCGGACCCTGAGTTTGAAGACAAGAGACAGGCGTATCATTGTGCGCAATTGGTCCCATACGCAATTGAGCTGCAGGTGAAGAAGGATGTTACAATTTCTGCATTCACCAAACAAGTTATTATAATGCTAAAACACAGAAAGGGACAGCAGATGAAAGATTCTAATGCATTTGTGTGTTTAAATAAATCCACGAGGCAGCAAGGGATAGAATGCAAATATACACCACTGGTTGAGATTGGGAATGGGTCCATTAAGATACCGGTGAATAATAAAGGATATGAAGACATTTATTTAGAAGAGACTTCAACATTACAAATGGCAATACAAAAACCACATTATACTGCAGATTTCAGTAATGCAGTATTTGGGAATATTCCTGAAAGATATGTGAATGCGCAGGGGGAGGCTACCAGAGTCTCTGGACTCCCAACCTAAAGGAATATTAAAAATTCAGTCTGTTTACCATTATGATTCAAGTGAGACAGTGTGCTGTCACCAAGAGAATTGCATATTATTTGATTTAAACGAAAATGAAACAGAGAAACAGCGTATTGAAATGGAAGCGGATATTCCAAAATATTTAAAGCTGGCAACTCTACAAAGAGATGCAGCCACACGGTTAGACCACAGAGGTTCCTCCATTAGAGGATTTCCCAGAGTTTTCAAAGATGGTGGAGGGACAGGTTCAGACTGCATATGCATTCACGAATGAAAGGAATGAGTTGAGAAAAATATTCATTTTGGTGAAGAATAAAAAACATATTATAAACCTTTTTCACTAGCTCCTTCACATCTAACTCAAATGTATCCATAAAGGCAGATAAATCAACTCTCTCTCTCTCTCTCTCTCTCTCTCTCTCTCTCTCTCTCTCTCTCTCTCTCTCTAAGTACAACAGAACTTCCATGGATAGGAAAACTAGAGACAGAAACATGACAACATCTTTAAATTGTTCACTATGTTGTGTTTGGAACATATGTTAGTGCATATGAAGAGTAGTGTTGTATGATCAATATGTTTCAAGTTGATGCTGCAGGACGAAGAGTTTGAGACTGTCATGATCCATGCCCCTGACCCCCTCAGGTATAACAGCCCCCTGGCAGCAGTGGGGCTAAAGCCCTTCACACTGGCCCCAAGGGCCTTAAACTCCATCTGAAACATACAAGGAGTCAGCCCTGGCGCCTTTGGTGCCAGGCTCATTATCAGGAATAAAGCAATACCAGTTTTGGACCTTAATACAACATGGAGGCCTATTACACAGCTAAGTTCTTTAGAACCAAACCATGCAGTCTAGTGTTTTGGGTGTGGCTGGGCCTGGAACTACTTGGCCTGGAACTACTTTACGTGGGCTATTTAAACCACACCCAAACAGCAGAACATGCTTTGCGTTATTCTGCACTCCTGAAGCATAACGCTCACTGTGTCCAGCTCATGCTCATCTGCTTCTCCGGCGGCCCGATCCTGAAGCCCTAGATCCGGATTCCATGAATAACCTGGAAGAACAAGAACAGCATTAGCGAGCAACAACACTTACCTGTGAAGTAACTGGTCTTGAATCCATCCTGCGCTTCGCTTACCTCACCCATCCCCAGAGTTCTCTGCAGCCTGCAAAGGTAAAGAATCAAGGACAGCATTAAAAACACAGCATTAATAACAATTCTTACCTGGGCAAGCAGTGAGTCCTGTCAGCACCCTGCGTTTCTCTTACCTCACCCATCTCTGGGTTTCACCGCAACCTGCAAGGGAGAAGGAACAAGGTCAGCACTAACAAAGCATTTACCTGCGCAAGCAGCGCTTCGATTGCTCATCACTCCGGGACATCACTGTAACCTCTACAAAGAGAAGAGAACACAGGTTAGCAATTAACACCAATAAACAGCGCAGCGCTCCGCGCATCAATAACTCACTGTGGTCTTCGCCATCGGCACAGCAACTCAGAGATCACAACCATCCCTGTGAAAACAAAAAGAGACATTGTGTAAAAAGTTACATTTTACACAAAGAAACTCTTCCTGACTATGGGATTTATTAAATAATATAACAACAGATAAAGACACACATTTTATTGTGTAGATGAAGACACCTGGGTTGCATACCTATTACAAACATCAACTATTTTGTAGTCGGAAAATGCTCTGCCCAGTATTAAATGACATAACCCACAAAATTGGCAAGGAATATTTAATAAAGACATCATAATGGAAGTAATTAAGAATGCTAAAAATGTAATGGTGCCGGTCCAGGTAAGATAGCAGCAGCTAAAATTAAATATTATTGATATGGTCTTAAGTTTTTGAAGTTACTTTACAATAATATAATCTGTGTTTTTTAGATTCCACCCCCTAAACAACTTTTTATTTGGTCCCTATGTATAAAAAGGAGAGATGCATAAGAACAATGTTTGATGTGTAAAGTAAAATCGCTTCACCTCTATTATTGAAAGAGCGTGAATGATGGATGAAGTAAAGAGGGAGCTTGTCCACATTTCAGATGGGGTTTAGTAAGAGGATGAGTAGAACTCGTAACGGTATTCTATCTACAGGCTAATATGTGGCCTTTGTTGATCTTTCGTGTGCATTTGATACAGTGGATTGGCAACCTCTGTGGATTAAATTATTACAGAGGTCTATCCCAGAGTCTATCCTAAAGGGTTTGCTAAAATTCATAATGCTACTGTGCATGGATATTAACATGCAGGTAAGATTTTATACTGAAGGCAATTTCCCTAGGCCACACTCTTCAATGTTGGACTCTGTCAGGGATGAGTTGTAGCACCCATTCAATTTTATTTGGATGAATCAGATATGTTGGAGCCTTGGGACAATATAAGAACATTTCCTTTAAGAATGGACCAACTGAAATGATACTGCGTGGCTTAACCCAATGATTTGCATTTTTTCAATAAGACCCATGTAGGGTTGCAGCTAAAGTTAACAGAATGTTGACTATACATTTTAATAAATCTAGAATTGTGGTAATCACTAGATATAGAAAGCCATAAAACATGATGCTAGTATATTGGTAATTAAGCGAAATCGTACAGTGTTTTTACTAATTAGGATACATTTTCTAATTATATATCTATTAGAAAACTTGAGGAAAGCCTAAGAAATAAATGACACCTTTAATATCTCAACTGAAGTACACATTTATTTTTTAAATGTTCCAAATGTCCACTTGTTCCTACTCTAAACTATAATAATATGAAATGGGTCTGTAATATTATCTATGTTTTAGAATTAATTATAAGTATTGGATGTCTTCTTTACAAACTGGAAGGAATGATTTAGAAGCAAATATTAGGACTTCCACAAAATATGACTAATTGTATAGTGACATGTGATTTAGAAATGACTTCTCTTGAAACACATGTCATTTAGAAACAACTTAAAACATGTGCTAAAATGTTGGATTAACTGGAAGACTTCCAAATTATCATCCAAAATATATTAGTCCCAGTGATTGATATTTTTGTATAGGTAAATGATACCATCTAAAAGTTGTCATATAACTCTGGTTAACAATCTGGCAACGGTTCAAAATAAATGATATAATTGCGATTAGAATAATATGGAGAAAACAATTGAAGCATACTCCATGCCATACTAGCATGCAAAATATCGAACTGAAATTAATAGTTTGCATGGATGTGTTCATACATTTCAATTTTCTAATTTCAATAAAATCTCTATACGATTTAGAATACACTTGGTCTAAATAAAAGAAGTTCTAGGTCCAAGGATGAACATAGATAAGGCTACTAGAATATGCAGATTTTGTAATTCAATTTAAAAAATAGAACAATTTAGCCGGCTTTTGGCTATTTGTGAATAAACTTGAAATTTTTGAAATGGGACTTTTTGAAAAGGTATCAATTAATACAATTATTTTACAGCTCAATTACTATGGCATCATTTTATGAAAGGGCAGATAACTTTGATTGTAGCACATTCATAATTGTTTCAAGAATTTAGGAACTATGGCTTTTTTGTATTTTTGTATCTTTTGATATGTGATTACTGAATTTTATGGAATGTTCTAAAGAGAGGTGAATTCACTTTGGATATGTAATCGATGTAAGACAAACAAAAGGTGATGGCGGGAAGGTTTAACAGAATAAAATAAAAAAAATAACTAGCCTCATATTTTGGTGCTATACTGTCCTTGTTACCGATGCCAGACTGATATGCAAATTCATATTTCTCCTGTGTTAAGGCACAGTGTGCTAAAGAATGATTATATACCCTTCCAAGAAAGCACCTCCCCACAGAACAGGTCATTAATGCTTTGTTTGTACTCAGTACATGGGTTCTCCTATTTTTGTCAACATTTAGATTAAATATATACTTTATCAGGTTATATGTAATTAATGTATGTCACAGTTTGAGTGACCTGCATTGCAAAAGATTGCTGGAAAGTACTTCAAATACCACTGGATTTACTTTTGGATCACATCAGATCATTTTTAGATTATCTTGAATTACTCTTAAATTACTATACAGTTATTTAGAATATATCTGACTGCTTTTAATTTACTCTAAATTGTCTCAGGCTATCTGAGATTACTTTGGAGTGCCTTAAATATGTTTTAGATTGTCTTTATTATTATTTTTAGTACATAACTGTGTATTCCTTATGGTTTTTGATGACCTCATAATACCTTAAATTATTTTATATTGGTTTACCCTAAATTATGTTACATTACCACATAATGCATTGGATTACTTTGGATTGCTTTAGATTATTGTGCTATATTACATTTAGACAATTTTTTTATAACTTCCAGTTACTATAATATCACCTTTTGCTACTTGTAATTAACATCAGATTATTTTGCCGTAGATAACATTTGATTATTTTTAGATCTCTGTGTATGATATTTCAATTACTTCATATTACTTCAGATTACTTTGCAATGCTTTTGAATGAAATATGTTTACTTTCAGTTCACCTTTGAATACTTTTATTTGACCTTAGATTTCCTTAGATTAATTTAAATTTATTTTTATGAAACCCTACATTGTATTAGGATATGTCACCTTACTTTGGATTACATTTAACCAGACAATTTTAGATATTACTTTTACATTTCGGCACTTGTGATTAAATTACATATGTTAGATTACCTTGGATTACCTTTGTTTTGTTTTCTGGCATTACCTCGGTGCACTGGCTAATTGAAGGAGTTTATTTGTTCATCCTGACACTTTTACTCTCACGTACCCGGCACTGCGAGCAATCACGAAGCTCTTGTCGGCTCTCCTACGCTTCCTGGAGGAGGCGGTGCTACACCGGGCACGTGACTCATCACGTGACTCAGGCCGCCCACAAAAGACTGAGGCTGCCGCCCTTGCGGCATTAAGCCCGACAGGGGTAAAGGCCAACGGCTGTTGTGCGGCTGTTTGGCGCTGGAGCGCGTATTACATGCCTGAGCAGCTCGGTGAGGATATACGTCACCCACAGGTACTGTAAACTGCGTACTGTCGCATCTGAATAATATATGGGAGACTGTGGGAGAATATAATCTCCTTTGATCCCATCGGTGACTTGGACAATTTAACATTATAGGTATTTTGTCCTACCACTCCTCGCAATTGAATACTGAGTATCTTGTTCTGCGTGAAACATCCTCACGCCCCCAGTTACACATTCTCAGTCTCTCTATTAGGACTTTAAACTAAGTCTATATGCCACCCAAAACACGTAGGGCGAAAGCGCCCTATAATCTGAGAAAAGGCAGGACAAACTATCCCCATATGCCCACTAGTAACGATATTGGGGGAGAGAGCCTGAAATTCCCAGTGAATGGGGGAGCCACCATTCCGGAGTTATTTAATAAACCAAAAAACATTCCTGCTTGTACCAACGATCAATCGGAGGAGAGGTTATCGGCAGTACATAATGGAATTCGACCATTGGACATAACGATCTTTGATGACATCGATAATAATTCATTATTAGACTTATGTCTGTCCATACAGAAATCTATGGCTCCTCTACCCAATTCTGACGAACAGGAGTCTACTATGACGGGGACAGCTAAGAAAGCTACGCACATCACAGTGGAGGCACAAGTCTTACAACTCGCGAGTCCCTCCCCGAGAACCATATGTTCTGGTCGTTTATCTGAATCACCAAACCTCTTGATCGAATCAGACGAGCAGGAACAAACCAGGGCTGACCAATCCAACGAGCTATCTCAGCTTAACTCGGTAGCCATTTCCGAGATACAGGCCTCCTTAGTTTCCCTTCAATTTGCACTAAAAATTCTCCTTAAATTATGTGGGAGAATCATTGTGAATACAGTCCTACAGCTGAACCTACCCAATCCAGATGTAGAACACGAAGGATCGCTTGCAGGGGCAAAAGAGCACGAGCTGCCGGTTGGGCCACCTAACGCTGAGGAGGCTAAACAACCAACATGCGAAGAAATTATCCATCTGACTAAGAAACAGCGCAGAATGGCAAAAAGAGCAGCCCTAAGAAATATCCCAGTAGAGATGGCATCCCCACTCCCCGACACAGCAAATCCCCAGCAGAAATCGAAAAAGGCTAAAAAAAGGGCACTCAAAAGAAAGAACAATCGAAATAAAGGCCGAGTACACTCACCAGCTGGATCCTA
This sequence comes from Ambystoma mexicanum, assembly GCF_040938575.1. Lineage (NCBI taxonomy): Eukaryota > Metazoa > Chordata > Amphibia > Caudata > Ambystomatidae > Ambystoma > Ambystoma mexicanum. Next base: position 262,805,492 of record NC_090923.1, on the reverse strand, counting down.
GAGGAGAAAGCTAAAGAAATCTCAATAGTAAGTAATGTGAGCCATGACTCCACTCTTATAGATAATCATTCTGCAGTAAATCAATTTTCTACTCCTCAACGGGACAATTCTACCAGTTCATTGGATAGTAGGGACTCTGAAAGGGATACTCAGGTACCCGTGAGGGAAGAGAACAGAGAGGAAAATAAGATCTGCATTGTGAAGAACCTAAACCAGCAATGTCGTGATAGATGGCTACCATGTGCAGCTATGCTTGAGAAACTCCATTTAATACCTCAATTAAGAGTCATCAGATCTGAGGATTTCTCTTTTGTGGAGCCTTTATGCACCACTAATCCTAATGTGACAGCTTTGCATTGCACGGTCTTGGCCTCGGCTCAACTGATTCGTAAACATAAAGTCAACCTAGCGCAGGTAGGACTAGGAGTAGATGTTAACCCTGATGACGCAGATCCCCTTATCAAAGATGATCCCAAGTCAATTAAAATTGATAATAAGACTAAGCTACCTTCCCTCACTGGAAACCAAGTGCAAATGTGTGACATTCAGAACACTCTCAAGTGGCTTGCGGAAGCTTTGCCACTGGCAATAAATAGATCCTGAACTTGCTCCTTGCTATCGTGGAATACAAGGGGTTTTAAGCATTTTACTGCAACTAATGGATCATTATCTTTCCTTACGGATCATTCTTTCTCTATGTTGCAGGAAACTTGGTTAACTGCACCAATCATAATAGATGGATATAAACTGCACCAGACCTATGCCAAAAAAGGCCCGATGGGGAGACCTTATGGGGGACTGATGATAGGGGTAAGAAAAACAATAACATCCAGAGAAATAGCTACCGATTCGGAGGATAACATCAATGCGGTGGAGATAGTTATTCCTTTTAAGAATAATTGGACTAAACTTCTGTTGGTTAACATCTACAACCCCCACGACGCATCAATGAGCGATCAAAGACAAGATAAACTGCATGATCTCTTCACTGAGTGGACTAACGAATGTCAAAATAGCTTCATTGTCCTTGCTGGGGATTTTAACTGCTATATGAAAGGGGATGGAGGCACGACTAATAATAAGCGTTTACATCCGCATCCCCTCATGACTCAAGATCTCAGCGACGCTGAAGGGGAGAAGTGGTTGTGTTTTATGAAAAGTTGGGAATTGGAATGCCTGAACGGTCGAACGATGAGTGACCGTCCAGGACATTACACCTGGAGAGCAGGTGTTGCTTGTCGCACCCTAGATTATTGTTTCATCAGCCCCGAAGCGGCATCCTTAGTCAATGACATGGAAATTATTGATAATGATTGGAGTGATCACAGAGGCTTAAGTCTGAGTTTAGATTGAGCTTTTGATTTCACCCCAAGAATAGCAGTAGGAAGCCTGCTGGTTAACCATGCCTGTTCGCGATTAATATGGTCTGAGAAAAATATATCCAAAGCCTGTAACGATTGTGGTGAGTGGAACAATGATTATTATACTAAGTTTGTCAAATGTACAGCTGAAGATTTAGAAGGATGGATTTATAATTTTACAGCTAAATACATAACTAAAAAATCATCATTTGTTATTAAAGAACGGGGCGAGATGAGGTTTATGATAAGATAATTCGGGATGCTAAACGGACCCTGAGAAGGGATATACGTAGAATTAGAACTAATACATATCCTATCATGGATACACATATCAAGGTTAGAGAGGTAAAAAACAGATATAGGACATGGTTAAAATACTGGAAAAGATCGCAGAAATTGGCTAATTGGCAAAAAACCGTGAGAACTATCTGTTCAAGAAACGCCCGGAACATCTGGGCACTTCTGGGAGAAGCTAGGGGACATAGGGTAACCTCCCAGATTAACCCAATTGATGCCGAGGAATGGGTTAACTTTCTGGAGACACGCAATGGCACGACGGCAGTTTATCCTGCAATATGTGCCACTACTTGCCATGTCCCTGAACTGTTCCCGGTCCATGTGGAAGATCTAATAGACAAGATTACCAAACTCAAAGCCTCTCGAGCCCCGGGCCCAAACGGTCTTTCCAATCTTCTTATGAAGAGCAATCCAGTCTTCTGGGCCAATTTTCTGAAAATTCTTTTTGATAAAGTCCTAAGGGACGGGATAATTCCAGAGACATGGCAAAGAACAATCTTAGTGCCGGTATTTAAAAAAGGTAACAGGTTGATCCAGGCAATTATCGCCTGCTCTCCATGTTAGATTGCTCTGGCAAATTATTTGCCTCCCTACTATTGCAGAAATTACAGTTCTGGGCAGAGAAGGAAGGGATTCTGGACCGCTATCAAAGTGGGTTCAGAGTCGGTTATTCTACTGTCCAGAATCTGTTTATCATGAATAGCCTCAGAGATAAAGCCTTATCCCCAATAACCCCCCTCTGTATGCCTTATATATTGATTTCAAAGCTGCGTTTGATACGGTGAACAGAGAGAAGTTATGGAGGAAGCTTAAGGGCTTGGCATGCCCTGAAGGATTGCTCTATTATCTCCAACAATTACATCATAACACCTCTGTACAGTTGAGGTTAGACGGAAGTGGATCCACTACGAGGGTGGTAGAGCAAACTAGAGGAGTTAAACAGGGATGTGTCACTGCCCCCATATTATATAATTTGTTCGTCTCCGATATCCCTCAGTGTTTGGGAACTGTGAGTAATTGCCCTCCTAAAGTTGGTGCTCAGCACTGTTTAGTCCTGGCCTATGCGGATGACCACACACTGAATGTGTGGTCATCTTTGACCACACATTCAGTGGCATTCTACGCTCGGCTAAGCGACTATGGGAATACGCGGAGGAGAACGAACTCACAATTAACCAAACGAAAACTGAATTGATCTCATATTGTCATGGTAAAGTGAACCGCCCTAGAATGATAGTAAGAGGACAGGAAATACAATATACCAACTGCTATAAATACTTGGGAGTTGAATTTGATTGTAAGGGAAATTTCCATTCCTGCGTTCAAGCTCGTAAAATAAAAGCAGCACAATTAACCTCCATGATATGTCAGTTCTCGCGCAATAAAAGTGGATACTCAGTGTGGGCAGCACGCCAACTCTACATCCAGTGCCTAATTCCTATGGTAACCTATGGGCTGGAAGCTCTAGTCCACTTAGATCTGGAGTGGCTTCAGGTACTGGAGGGTCGTTTTTGGCGCAAACTGCTGGGTCTACCACAGGGAATACCAATGGCAATCCTAAGATTAGAGTTGGGTTTACCTTCCCTAAAAGCTCTGGTACTAAAGAAAAGAGCAGAAATTTATATTAAGATGCAGGTCACCCCGATTAACCCTCTCCTGAGGCCAGTAAAAGACGACATTGCTGGGAATAAGCAGGTCTATTTTGTGAGAGAAATGACAGTTCTATTTGAGATGATAGAATGGACCCCAAATTGGGGAGATAATTATGAACATTTGAAGGCCCAAATGGCGGAACGTCTCAAAATATGGGATTGGCAGAATAATTTCAGACATCTTGCGAGTCTTCATAGCTATGGGTTCACATCTCATATTCTATATACTTTCAGAAGGGCACAAAGATATTTAAATCTTTGCCCCTCGAATAATTTGAGACGTTTCTAATTACTTCTACGTATTAACCACCTCCCTATTCTAACGGTGTTGGGCCCACAACGGGCCAACCCCAAAATTGAGCGTTTCTGTAGGATATGTAAGAACAAAGCCTCACCTGAAACTGCGAGACATGTCCTCACATTATGTCCTAGATTAAGCTCAATTTATATAACACACTATAGTAGATATGTACATAATCTTGATCACATCAAATCTAAAGATTTCTGGAACATATGTCTCAATACTTTGAATCCTAGTCTGCATTTGGCTCTATACAGAGTATGGTATATGATTAAGGGAAAACTTGAAATTTAAAACTCAAAACCTGAAATTTGAAACAGATGGATATGCCATCCTCCCGGTAAATAACAGAAGGAACTGAGTTGCCATATGAAGCTATCTGAAAACTTAAAGGTGCTTGTGACCCATGAAACCTGTAATAAACGAAATGTGAATATTTCTAAATATATCTCCTTTTCCTTTAATCTCAGATTTTATAATTTGTTGTTTTATTCTAAGTTGTTGTTTTATAGTAATAAGAATTTATTTCTTGGTATATGTGTAAAGTTTTTGTTCAAAAAACTGTATCACATTAAAAAAATAAAATAAAATAAAATTACCTCGGATTAAATTTCTTTATCATTTTTTTTTTTTTTATCATTGTTCAATTTGTTGTTTTAGTTAGCTGGGATTATGCTTAGATTACCTAAACATATTTTTGGTATGCCTTACAATATTTTAGGTTATGACCGAGTATTCTAATTTTCCAGTGAATAACTTGTTTTAACAGAAAATGACTTTTAATTTGCTTCAGCTAATTTAGATTACCTCAGAGTAATTTATTTAAGATTAGCCCCTATTTCACTGGTTATGTAGGGTTACCTTTAAATTACTTTTAAACATTATTTCACTCATTTTCTCTATTCACCTTAATACATGGACAAATAACATTCCTGCTGTCCATATCTCTTCCTCCATGTCATAAACTCTCCGTAGCTCTCTCTTTTTTCCTGATATTTTTGCGGTACAATCCCAGTTCGCCATCGCCAATAAACTTGACAGGCTCAGAAAACACCCACTGTAACAATGTCACATTCCAAGGAATCCCGAAATTTGACATTCCCAATGTCCATAAAATTCTACGTTTGACATTCCTAATTGATTTGACATTGCCTGTAAAAGCCCTGTTTCACATTCCTACTATTCACAGGTATCTCTAAATTGGATTTTTCCATCTTAATATTACCAGGAAGACCCCCATTTCACATTCTCAAAAAAATATGTTTCTAGTAACCTATTCATTTCACATTTCAAGTATGCTCATGGTTTTAAATTGTTAATAATATTTCAATTTGTAATTTACAATAATATCCAAGCTTGAAATTCCCAATCATTTGGAAACTCCCCAAAGCTCATGTTATCTTGCCCAAGTAACGGACGGTCTGCCATTCAAAGTAAGTTTGGCATTCAGAATATGCTTTCAGTATGAAGTTTGCACGGATCTTGATTTACCTAGTAAAGTCTTCGTTTCACATCTGTAGCATGTTCCTATTGTGAGATTTCCTGTGCAGGCTCAATTTGACAATCATCGTAACCACCAAGTTTCATATTGTCAATAAGTTTAACAATCTTTTTTAAGTTTCTAGTTTGAAATCTGTATTTAGTTCACATTTTGATATTCTAAAGATGCTTGACATTCCCAATAAACTCCCAGTTTTCTGTTGTAGGTAAAGTTACAGTTTTATATTAACAGCACCATCAGGTTTTATATTTACATTAGGCTAGATATTCACAGGAAGGTCCCTGTTTGACAGTTGCTCTAAGCTCCAACACTGACATTACTTAAATATTGACAATCCGAATAAGACAGCCAATTGTCATTAAAAGATAGCTCCCAGTTTCCTATTCATATTTCACTCCATGATTTGCATTACCAATAAGCATGATTAGCCCTATAACTCCATGTTCAACATTGCCAGTGAGCTAGCAGTTGTCTTTTCATATATGCAGCTAATTCGTATTCATACAGCGCCACCGGTTTGACCTTCCAGAACGCTCCCATTTGCCAACATACAATAAACTTCAGTGTAAAATATACAATATACAATATCAATTACAGATAACAATATTTAAGTGGAAGCAGACATTGATGAAACCCTGGCTGTGCATCCCAGACAGAAATGACGCATCACATGTCAACGTGACGTGACAACCATGTTTGAGAGAGGTAGTTAAACAAAATCTAAAATGACCCCTGTACTTAAGATGCTAAAATAATAATTACATATATTTCACCTGCCTGCTCCTTCCTTTCTGGGGGAGGGTTATAATAATATGTCATGCCAATTAAACCAGCAGATTTATGTCTGTCCTCCAATAAGGCTTTTGGTAAGAATGGCGTGCCTGCCATTTGAGACACCTCAGAAACTGTTCACGCAGGGGAGAGAATATTAGAAAGAGCAGGTTAGATGTCTTGTGATGCAGCCGAATCCTAAATAGCTATCCAATATAAAAGTGGTCACAATATGCCCTTCATACTGTGTTGCCAGAGTACCACAAGAGTTATAAAACAACTGTTCTGACAAGATAGAGTGGGCCATTATGAGAGCTGTGTCGAGTGCTAACTTAAGTGCAAGAATTATTTGTGCCCAATGCTATACAATGATTTCACATACATAACTGACATAAATACATAAGTTTCGGAGGAAAAATAAACTGCCCCGGAGGCAATGTGAATTACTGCTATTATAGCATAGAATGACGAAAGAGGTGAGTCTGATTACACACCAGACACAAGCCCAGGCACAAGCGGTTCCCACAATTCACTACGTTTGGACGCCCAACTGGCAGTAGACCCAAGAGTGAAAATGTGCACTGCATAGGTAGAAGTAAGCAGTTATTGTAACTCAGAGCAATTCGGCTTTTCCTTAGCTGCCACACAAATTGCTGTAGCATTAATTAAAGGGCAGGGAATTATCTCAGTCAATAAGAGGACATAGCAGAAAACAAAAGCTTAATTTGAGAAATGTCACATACTCTTCCAGGCATTATATTTATTTATTTATTTTATTTATTTATTTGAATTTATAAAGCGTGCAACAGCACTGAGGCATCGTGGCGCTGTTACAGAAGATTCACTTGAATACAGGTTACATTGGAAAAATTAAGAAAAAACATTTACATGGTTCATTGCAGTAATACAGTAGTTTTGTTCCATGGTTACAAGGGAACTCCCTCAAATACAGTCTAACTGAAGAGCTTTGTTTTCAAGGCTTTTCTGAACACAGTGAAATAGGTTTCATTTCTAAGCTTGAGTGGCAGTGCGTTCCAATCATTTGGTGCTAACACAGAGAAGCTGGAACCTCCAGCTTTGACTCTTTTGAAGGCCTGGATTGTGAGCTGGTGTGAGTATTTGGCCCATTTTGGTCTGTTTGCGGGTGCCTGATAACAGGTTATCTGTGGGTGATGGTGAGGGTCTTTGACTGGGACCCAGTGGGCATCTCGTCTGGCCTGAGAGATATGCTTAGTGCTGCTCTAAGAGCGTTGTGTTGTGTTATTTGCAGTTGGTTGAGGTTTTTAGATGAAGTGCCTACGTACAGGACATTGCAATAATCCAGTTTGGCACCAATGGTGGCTCTGGCTATGTTCTGACAGTTTTTGGCAGAGAGGTAGGGTTCTACTGCATTCATGATTTTGATTGTGAGAGCCGTTGACGGAGAAGGGCACTGACTTGACACTTCTTTGATAGGGTGGAGTCAAGGTACACACCCAAAGTTTTGACTGCAAGAGAGACTGTGATTATGGTATTCGCAATGCCGAAGCTGCTGTATTGACTGTCTAGTTTGTTCAGTATTTCCTCTGGACCTGCACGTAGGATTTCTGTTTAGTCCCCATTGAGACATAGACCATTAGCCGGCATCCAGGCGATATCCCCTGCTTCTGTTTACAACCCAATTGCCGGGGATGGTGTTGGGAAGGGAGCACCCCCATCCCATCCCTTGTAAGCAGTTTATGGTGAGACAAGCCCCATTGAAATAACTATAATAAACCAGGGGGCAGGGGCATCCTAAAAGTCCCCACACAATCAAAATACAAAATATTGTATGCAATGTAGACATAGTGCACCTGCATAAGCAAACACCATTTGTGTAGATATTAGTAGTCATATTCGGAGCAAAGGGCCTCCGTGGACATGAAGTATTTAGTGTTAGAAACAGGCAGCAAGCCTGAAGGGGAAATCTAAATAGGCCCCAGTGCTGATGAGAGAGGCCCACGCCACCGACTTCCACGGAAACCCTTCTTTGTTTTAATATTGGTGCCAGTATGTTTGTTCTAAAAAGAATGTGCTCTGCAAGGCCATGAGACAGAACTGGGCGCCTTGGTTTACGTATTATCACAAACAAGCCGAAGCAGGCCTCCAACCCCTGCCCAAATAACTATGAGTTATAGCCCGTACAACTGCCCTATTTCAGAGATATCTGAATTCCAAGATACCAGTTGACCCCAGGACATCGACCGTAAACTAATAAACAATAAAGATCTCAGAGTATGGTCATGTATATGGTAATTTATTAAAATGCGAGGATGGAAGCCTTGGGATGATGTGAGCGGGAATGAGTGATGTATGTGTGGGTCGGTTTAACCTCGAGATCCCCCTGTGCCAGTCCCCAATCCTGCCAGGTGCACTGTATAATGATAAATTGTTCACAAATGTAGCTAATTTCTTCTTCAGCCTTGCTTCCTTAGAGACAATGAGTCCAGCAGAACCCACGTGATGGAAGACGGATGGACTGGGCTTAGACCAATGACCTGGCATCCCCTAAGGAGCAGGCCGACCATCTATAGGGTCGCACCATCCAGCCATGTGGGTTTTCACTGTATACAATGACGTCAACTAAGACGCTGTGTCTCCTTATACGATTCTGTATGTACACTTTTTTGGCAGAACGTTCCGTGACAGCAGAGTTCTTTGCTGATGCATCTATTTTTGTAGAAATAAAACCTTGTTTTCACTTGCAAGAGCATAGTGTACCTTTTACCCCAGCGGGTTGTATTTTTTCTGGTGTGAGCATTTAGGTGTGTACCTTCAATGCTTCCATTGAATGAAGTGCAGAAAAAGGATTGGAAGTATAGCCGAGATTTTAGTATCAACGACGAATATGATTGCTACTAGTAGTAGATGATAACCCCTGTTGATCGCATGTATAATGGTACAAGAGAATACTACGGAAGATACATATACAGAGAACCCATGGAAGAAATCATGGCTCATGTTTCTTTCAATTGCAACCTCTCCAACCCAGTGGATCAATTTACTTCTGACGTGAGAATAAAACAGTCAAAAGCAGTGACATAACGTCTTCACATTTTGGCAACAAGGAAGGGCATCTTGACCTGCAAGTGGAAGGAATAACAATCAAACAGGGGTTCCTAAATTCCTAAGCATACTTTACCCATTAACTGGATTTGTATAATAATTTTCACTTACACTAAAAGTTGACTGTCTATCGCCCTTTCTAGAAAATTGACAGTATGCTCAGTGGACAAAGCTCTTTCTGATCCAGATTGCAACCGAGTGTAAGCCACATTCAAGTGTTATGATGCTCCTAGACATTGCTCTGTAAACTTGCCTACATATACTACTTACCTCATGCATAACTATTCAGGACCATTCCACCATCTGGACTGTAGCGGAGGAAAGATGTGATTGTATGAAACAGTTAGTAATTATGGGAAACCACATTCAGTTTCGATCAGACAACACTTGAAGCTCTCTCAAATTGGCTTTTTTGCATCATAATCAACAGTCAGCACCATGAAACACTCTGGCATTGTGAACGTGGTTTTGACTCATCTGAGAAAGCATCTTTACTTTTGGGACAGAAATGTTTCCATCAATACCAGGGAACTCATGCCACAATATAAAAAATACTCCAATGTGGTAGTTCCTATGTGTCCTCACACATATAATCACACCTCAAAGAAGGTCCTGATCAAACCCATGATCACAAAAGAAAATGAGGAGCATGCGCCATGGCGGATGTGTGGTGCTAAATCGGTCAACTCATACTCAGAACTCACACTACCAGCTGCATCTCCTTCTCTCCTCATACATCTGACGTCTCTAAGAAGTCACACTACCAGCTGCACCTCCTCAGAGGTATTCTTCCCTTCCTCTCCTTCCCCCAGAGCTCAAGGTCTCCAGAGCCCTGGTTCTCTCAAAGCTGGACTACTGTAACAACCTCTATCTTAATCTGCCTGCCTCCACTCTCTGCCCTCTGCAACTCATCCAGAACAGGACTGCAAGACTTGTCCTTGGCCTCAAGCCCAGGGACCGTATCTCTCCAGGACTGAAATCTCTACACTGGCTCCCTGTGGCTGCGAGGATTAAGTTCAAAACCCTCTGCATTGCACACAAGGCCTGGGGCCTAAATACCTTCAACTCTCTCATCCTAAATATCTTCCTTCCCGAGCCCTTCGCTCATCTGTCTCCAACTCCCTAAGGGTCAGCGGCTTCTCAAAGCAACGAGCTGGGGGTAGATCTCTCTCTGTGGCAGGGGCCTCCCTCTGGACAGCCTTCCTGTCTCCCTGAAACTTGAGGAGAACCATCTTCGGTTCCGGAAGCACCTCAAAACCTTCCTCTTTGCTTCTGCTTTCTCTCTCCCTCTCCCTTGCTAAATTCTTCATTGAAACTACACTGAAGCTGCACCTGGGCCACTCTTACCGACCTCGGTCCTTGGCCCAGCCACTCTCCACTTGCACTGCCTCCCTGGCAACCCCTGCACTGCGGGACTGTCTCTGCATCCCTACAGCCCCCCACCCTCTCAACACTTGTCTGCACTTACCTTGCACTTGCCTCCAGCTGGCCCTATTTATTTATTTATTTTTTATTCTACTTACCCTGTTCAGCACTTCCCCCTCTCTGCTTCCCCTTGCACTTTTTCCCTTCCCCCTACCCCTGCACTTGCGCGATCTGAATGACACTTGGCCTAGTAGATCGTTGTCTGTCTTTCCCCCCTGTTTCCCCCCTCCCTGCCTCGTCGCGCCTTGAAACACTTGTGTATAGGCGCGTTACAAATGCCATATCATATCATATCATATCATACTATTACCCTGCTAAGCAACTAAGTCAGCGCTTATTGTGACATTTCCCATCAGACTGAACTTTTCTTTACTTTGAATTTCTACCGCACTCCAGGTACCCGAAGGCTTAAGGACGCAAACATGATACAGTACAATACGGACACACATGTGGAGTGGAGGAGATGGGTTCAAACTCATGATAAGGTGGACCAGAGGTTTCATCAATTCTAGCATATCAAGAAAGTGTTCAGTTTTCTTTTAAACAAGTCTGTGGACTCAATGTCCCTGAGATCTGGTGGTAGGGCATTACAGGCTGCTGGGGCTGCTATGAGTACAGCTCCCTTGAGGGCTTTAATTGGTTTGCAGCGTACTGTATTTAATAGATTGATGTTGTTGGATCATAAAGTTCTTGAACTCTGCTTTTTGACAATCGCCTCTGATAAATAGGCTGGCATGTGACTCGCAACACATTTATGTGTGATGAGTAACATCCTAAAATGCACTCTGGCTTCGACGGGGAGCCAGTGCAAGTTTTGCCTTGCCTTTGACACATTGGGCCGCATTACACGGTAGGAGGTAATCATACCGCTATTATCGGCATGGCTACTCCCTTACTGCATACCGGGTCCAGGTAGGCGGTATGGGGAGTTACTGGGTCATTCCAACCCTGGAGGACCCGGTAAATCCCCATGCCAAATACCTTTCCCCATTCCCATTCGAGTCCCCATAGGGCTCAATGGGAATGGGGAAGTAGCTAATAACGGTACCATAATTTGCGGTACTGTTATTAGCTCTGAAGTCCCTTAGTGTGTCCCGTCCTTAACACCTGGTCAGACCAGGTGTTAAGGACAGGACCCGCTGAGGGACCTCTTAGTAGGGCGCTAAGGGATTACTGTGTAATGAGGCCCATTGTCCTTCTGTCTCAGACCCTTCACCACCCTGACTGAGCCATTCTGAATAACCTGTAGACGGTTGGTGTCTACTTGTGTGATGCCGGTGAGAAGGCTGCAACAATAATCTGTTTTTAAGCAATTGATGGCTCTGGCTATGGTTTCTGCGCTCATTTTAGATATAAGTGGACGGAGGAATCTGAGCAACTTTATGTAGCATGACGATGTGGAGACTAGGTTGCTCACCTGAGCTTTCATATTCAGATTTTCATCCAGAATAATGCCAAGTGTTTTTACTTTTCTCTTTACCTCGATCTTGCAGTTGTCGATATTGAAGGTATTGAACGTTGGGCCTAATTTGGCAAGCCTATTGGCCATTCCCACAATCATAAGCTTAGTTTTCTCGCAATTCAAGGCCAGGCCATCCAATATCATCCAGGTATGGATAATGTGATGTGCATTATTAATGTTGTTCTCATCGGTACTGTGTGAGCCTGATATAGGGATGACACATTGTGTGTCGTCTGCGTAGTTGGCAAATGAAATGCCCTCATGTTCTAGCATGTTCAAGAAAGGTACCATGAACATATTACAGAGACATGGTGATATGCATATCCCCTGAGGTACCATGTAGGTCAGAGGGACCAGTTTTGCCTCTGCCAGCCCACTAGCAACCCTCCCTTGCCTTCCACTCAGGAAGGAGGTCATCCATTGCAAGGCATGGTCTTAGAAAAAAACGATATCCCTTAACCTGGCAATCAAGATGGAGTGATCCACCAGCTCAAAGGCTGCCAAAAGGTATAAAATCACGAGCAAGTAGGTTTCCCCATTATCCATCGATTGAAGCAACTGTGATGTCAAGGCAAGAAGAGCAGTCTCAATTCCATGCATTTGCCTGAATTCTGATTAGTATTTGTGCAGAATCTGTGAGCTGTTAAAATGTAGTGAGACCTGGTTATAGGCAACCCTGTCCAGTATTTCCAGGAGCAACAGGGTGTTGGGGATGGGTCAGTAATTTGTCAGGGTCAATGTCATCAGTGCTGCCTCAGGTTCGTGGGAGAACAAAATAATGTCATATGTTGTGGAAGGAAACCATTATGTGCAATTTGGTGTTGGACATAGTGTGCCAAGGTACACCATGGAATTCCAGGACACCCCTCACACATCGCCTATAAGAGTGCTATCCATACACAAAATGAAATGAGTATCTGCATTATTAGAGTGCTTTTAGGTCCTATTCAACATAGGTGCATGTGTAAGATTCCCATTATTACATTAAGGAAATCAATATGTGTCCATGCTGTTCCTGGTAAATGACACTCCCAGGCTAAAACAGACCTATTTTGGACCATACAAGTCTTAAAAATAGTGTCCAGACTATTTCATTCATGATGGAATCAGTCCAGTCAATTGTTACCATCTTAACAAAAAAGGGGATGTCTAGAAGCAGTCAGTTTGCTCAAGGAGTCCTTTTACATTACCATTACGAAGGAATATCAACAATTCGTGACTTTGCAGCGGCTGGAGATCAGTATCCGTTTCACGTACATCTATTTGGAGTAGAAACAACACTGAGGGAACTTAGGAAAATGCTGCTAATTGTGGCCCTAGTTCACAGAGAGGGAGTACAACTCATCCTTACCTACATGACTCACTGATGCATGCCCATACAACCTCACAAGCTCAACAAGACAAGGCTACACTATGCACACTTTTAGAGGGACATGGCTGGATAATGAACTTCAGGTTATCTCACTTAATCCCCTAGAAAGAAAGTTCTAGAATTCATAGGGGAAATAAACAATACTATCAAGTACATTGTTTGTCTACCACACTGGTGCACACTGAAGATGAGGAACATATTGAAAGCACTCTTACCTCAACTGAGTAAACCAGCTATCAGTGTTTACTAGTTCAGCTTGAGATTACTTTTTGTGTAGCATCCATCCGATGGGCACACCTGCAGCTGAGAGCATCACTGAGTACACCAGCTTATCAGTGTTTACTAGTTCAGCTTGAGATGTCTTCTTGTGTAGCATCCATCCGATGGGCAGGCTTCCATCTGAGAGCATCACTGAGACACCAGCTCATCAGTGTTTACTAGTTCAGCTTGAGATGACTTCTTGTGTAGCATCCATCCGATGGGCAGGCCTCCAGCTCAGAGCATCACTGAGACACCAGCTCAACAGTGTTTACCAGTTCACCTTGAGATGACTTCGTGTGTAGCTCCCATCTGATGGGCACGCCTCCAGCTGAGAGACACCAGCTCATCAGTGTTTACTAGTTCAGCTTGAGATGACTTCTTTTGTAGCATCCATCCGATGGGCAGGCCTCCAGCTCAGAGCATCACTGAGACGCCAGCTCAACAGTGTTTACTAGTTGAGCTTGAGATGGCTTCTTGTGTAGCATCCATCCGATGGGCACGCCTCCAGCTCAGAGCATCACTCAGACACCAGCTCAGCAGTGTTTACCAGTTCACCTTGAGATGACTTCGTGTGTAGCACCCATCTGATGGGCACGCCTCCAGCTGAGAGACACCAGCTCATCAGTGTGTACTAGTTCAGCTTGAGATGACTTCTTTTGTAGCATCCATCCGATGGGCAGGCCTCCAGCTCAGAGCATCACTGAGACGCCAGCTCAACTGTGTTTACTAGTTGAGCTTGAGATGGCTTCTTGTGTAGCATCCATCCGATGGGCACGCCTCCAGCTCAGAGCATCACTCAGACACCAGCTCAACAGTGTTTACTAGTTCACCTTGAGATGACTTTGTGTGTAGCTCCCATCTGATGGGCACGCCTCCAGCTGAGAGACACCAGCTCATCAGTGTTTACTAGTTCAGCTTGAGATGACTTCTTGTGTAGCATCCATCCGATGGGCAGGCCTCCAGCTCAGAGCATCACTGAGACGCCAGCTCAACAGTGTTTACTAGTTGAGCTTGAGATGGCTTCTTGTGTAGCATCCATCCGATGGGCAGGCCTCCAGCTCAGAGCATCACTGAGACAGCAGCTCAACAGTGTTTACTAGTTCATCTTGAGATTACTTCTTGTGTAGCTTCTATCTGATGGGCACGCCTCCAGCTGAGAGCATCACTGAGACATCAGCTCATCAGTGTTTAATAGTTAAGCTTGAGATTACTTCTTGTGTAGCATCCATCGAGGGGCACGCCTCCAGCTGAGAGTATCAATGAGACACCAGCTTTAACATTGGTCCTTCAGAGTCAAAGATATGATGTACTCATATCAATGTTAGAAGAAGTAGCAACATCACCTTAATGGTGGCTAAGGACTGAGGCAATCTCCCGGCGTATGAGATAAATACTGCATCCCCAAAATTGACCATTGCAGATGTCAGATACAATGTTGAATTGACATGTTTTACTGAAGGGAACGCCTGTGCACGTTTGTACAGATAATCTTGAAGTGAAATGCTACATTATGCAAAGGACTGTGCTAAGAAAGAGCAATGGCGATTGCAGAAAAGTAAAGGGGACATTCATCTCAGCGTGTGAACCTGACCACGAAATGACCTCCATACAGAAGAGGACTTCTGTGATTTATATTTTTGGGAATATAACGCTTCATGTTCCTATGATTGCTTGAAAACTGAAGAGTCCTTCATCTAGTAAGTTATAGATGTTTTGCGATTCTTTTTGTTTGTAGTTTAGTAAATGCGTCCATATCTTTTTAAGAAAACTCACACATGTTGGGATCAGAGTTGGCTACATCGTCTGTAAATAAGACATGGCATTGATTAAGACGTCTATATTCGTGCGCACACTTATAGATGCATAGAAAAAATGATACATGTATGTCAATATGCAACTGCTTGACGCCCGTTATCATTCCAATTAATATTGGTTAGCATATTAAGAAGGATGCTGGAATTGGCAGGCATGACAAATGACAGAATATCTGGATTGCGCTGGGAGATGTGTTCCCAGAGTTCCTTGAGCGTCCAAGGAGAAGCGAAGCATGTCTTGCACACACCTGCATTTCTCCTCGGCCGAATAAAAATGGGCTAATTCTACTAACTGCTCGAAAAGACAGAAGCGGTGTCTAATTTAAGCTCCCAAGACAGCTGCTCAGTTCTGCACTTCATTGCAGTCACAGTTAATAAACACAGCAAAGTTAAATCCATCCTCCACCAATTTAAGTGTGAGCAAACAGATGTATGCCTGGGAGCTCCCTGTAGCTCACACTAGCAGGAGCTCTGCTTCGTTATTTATACGGCAGGCCTTAAAGCAACGCACCGTATCCTTGCAGATTGCGCCGGGAGTGACTTCGCTGTTGCCTTACATTTAAATCTAGCCGTGCAAAGCCTCTGTGTGCATCTATAACCCCCTGCAGTGAGCATGCAGCGATTGCTACAACGCCCTCGGCGTTAAAGTGCGATACCCTTGTCCCCAGTCCAATAATACAAAGCTTTAACCCAGCAGTCAACGAGCAGGATGTTCCGTCTACAGCTGCACGTCTTTAAATCTCACAAGATACATGTTGGGGAGATGGGTAAGGGTCCAGAAAATAATGCAGTCCCTGCGACATTACAGTAATATTTCTCAAATGGTCGACGATCAATCCATTTGAGCATGCAGTCAAAGGTCAAATAAGTGCGGTACTTCAGTGTAGCATAGTCATACTCTCTAATGGGTGCAAGATACGTCGATTGAAAGTGGCACAGATGGTTCAAGAGGTATACAGCATAATGGAGGCATTTTGGTCAAATCTCCCCTCTCCAATGCACAAAAGGCAACTCACTGTGAACCTGCAAACAATTTGAAATAAATGTTAAGTCTCCACAATGGGCATTACAGTAAGAGTTCTCTGTGCTCAAGACACATTTATAAAAGCCTGCAGTGATGGGGCCAAGGATACACCCGTGAAAATGATTCAGGTGACAGTGCAAGGCAGTCGCGTTAGATTCAAATCTCTCTGTTCAGAGTTTCAAAATATGATTCATAAAAAAAATATATATGAAGTGACACAAAAGCAATTCTCTCTGTGGAAGGGGTCAAGCTATAGGTATAAAACCCTGCAGAGAGAAGGAGGGAAAGGCCCTCCCCCTCCTTTTGTTATTTTTGCACTGCAACAATTGCAGTAAGGCATAGTAATGCTACTGGTTGTATTGTCTCCTTTTTTCCTCCCTCACCTCTCCATTATTTGTTCCATGCACTTTTACTATCTGTTATCATATGAAAGTTATTTCTCAAATTCTGATTTTTTTCAAGGACCTGTAAGAATGTAACTGTATTTTCCCTTGTTCCCTCCCTCCTTGAAGCGCTTTGAAACACATTGTGTATAGGCGCTATACACATAAACAATCAATGAATCAATCAATCAATCAAAAGGCCGGGGGACATGATGTGGTAGGAGGCAGAGTCCCACAGAGGCCATGCCGTAAAATCGTTCTCAATCAAAAACGACAAGGCATCTTTTTAAACCTACAGTGAAAGTTTTGGAAAAGGTACAACTCCACAGCAACTTGAAAGTAACATGTATTTGCACAAAGGTCCAAGATGACTCTTTTAAACCCAGCATGCAGTGTGCAGCAACTGGTACAACTTCCGGTATGATCTCCAGTTCTGCGAGCCAAATATCCAGCAATTTAAACAGGCCGCTAGAGCGGGAACTGGTTATCTACCCTCTCAACATTACACTAAAATCTGCTAGCGCAGAAGGCCAAGATGCAACCATGGAACCCTGCACTCTAGAAAAGAGTTAAACTCTTTCAAAATCACTGCAAAATATCACTCTTCCAAGGTACAACATAAAACGCCTCACCCTGCAGTCCTTGAAATGCTGCAACTGTTCGGCAACAGGAAGAGAACACATATTGAAACTTTTAGTGAGCCTCGAGAAATGGGCTCAACAACACAAATAGTGAAACAGCTTCATATTTGCATGGATGTGATATTTGTAGGTGCACATGCTTGTAGTACACATATCTAAACCTTAAGGGTGGGCCGGTACCTCCAACGATTTGGGGGCAGTAAACAACATGGGCGCATTAAATAGTGAGCATAATCTGAACATTGGCTGAACAGGGCAGCTTTCAGATGTTGGGAAACCTATTGCAACACAAATTACAAGTGTATTGCCTCTTGTCTCCCATGGCCTCTGGACCCCAAAAGTCTCTAGAACGTCAGTACACTAGACCCCAAGGATATCTTTACATCGAATGGGTACTGGTTGAGCAGCGGACTAACAACATGGTCTTAGAGTTTTAGGGAGGGTGGCTTCACAATCAGAGATGGTACTGTTCCAATTAATCCATGTATTACTTCAAAACAATATACTCAGTTTTACCAACACGACGTGCTTCTTTGCAGTAATTAACAGTTATTACACAACTAGTGCAGGTGATTTTGCAATGCTGGTCTAAATGAATTTGGAATTAAGTTGTCAGTCATCAAATTCAGTTGTAATGTAAAGAGTGTAGACGTTCTCCCACAAGGAATATTTGGGACATTTAGGGAAATATGGTGCATGTTAAGCATACATGCTCAAAGGTTTATTGTTATGTGTATAGGCGTATATGGGGGGTGAGGGACTTAGTGTATGAATACAAGGAAATGTTTGAGAAATGTAGTGTCAAACAGAGAACGTTCAAGTGCATATGTCTATCCTGTTTCAAGAAAACCTAGTAGGATTTAAATACCTCTTAATAGGCGCATGAGTCCTGGAAGGTGGATTTAAACAGCACAAAACAGTAGGGTATAGGGATTCTCCCCATATAATTCGCAGGGCTTTTTTGTCAATAGTGCATTTTTGGGAAAGGAAGACCTGGTGAGTATACTAAGGGCCATAGGCACAGTATTAGCAAAGGGGGGAGCACAGGATTCATAATATTATCTATCACCCTGTGGCCCTGTGAGAAATAGATGGAACAGGTGATGGAACGTCACACGCACTCACGGTGCACTCAATATATTTGCTGTCCCACTCCACCTAGCAAAGTCACCAACCCATTCTGTTTACTTTTTATTTTGTATTTTTGCTTTAAGCGTTCGGCAAACTTCCAGATACTTGCACACAGGTAAGTGAGATGCAACTGCCCCAAAGCAATTGATACACCAGTTGAATATGTTGTCAGCATAAAGAAAATTGATACAGTGCCCAGAACATTACAATAAAATCTCCCAGCTTTCATGATCCCCATTATTGCAGTTATAACTACATCCATAGTGCTGAAAATGATGTAGCTTCAAAGAATGCACAGCATTCCAGAAGAGACCTGGGTACATTTCATAGAAAATACAATTTAAACAACAACTTGTGAGCCTGAGCAAAGTAGATCCTCTGCGTCAGACTGGCCCATTGGGTTCAACTTTAGGAATGTTTGCAAACATCTAAGGAAGCTTACAAGCTCTAGGGAGTCTGGCCCAGTTGGGCTATCAGCAGATGCTCTGAAGGGGGATGTTGCGGTATGCGTGGATGTTCTGTGTCACCTGTTTGTAAAGATTTGTAAAACCAGGACTATCCCGGACTCCTGGAAAAGATCGATACTGGTCCCAGTTTTTAAAACTGGTTACCGCTTGGCCCCAGAAATTTATCGTTTAAAGATATTTGCCTCCTATGTTCCTGAGCACCTACAGGGTTGGGTAAAAAAGGAGCAACATTCTCCATCCTTTCCAAAGAGGTTTTCATGGTGGGTCGGGCACAGTTCCTAAGCTTATAGCTTTGGACACAACAATATCCCAAGCAAAGTTTTCCCCTAGTAGCTCAGTATCGATTGCTCATGTTGACTTTAGCTCTGCTTTCGATCATGTGGATCGAAATATTTTGTGGAGGAAAATGAAAGGCTGGGGGTGCCCCAGTTGGCTACTGGAAATGATTATGGCCTTACATTCAGATTCCTCTGCACAGATCTGTCTGGATGACAATGGCATCTTGTCCGAGCATATGAGAATAAACAGGGGGGTGTAACAGGGTTGTATGCTAGCCCCCTGCTCTTTAACATGTATGTTCAGACTTATTGGGTAGCTTGATGGATAAGGGGGGATGCATCCCAAAGATCGGGTGTGTCCCTATTGGTGGTATGTTGTATGCCGACGATTTATCAATGTTTGACCACATGTTGACAGGGCTAAAGGCTGTGCTAAATGAGTTGACTCTGTATGCAAAAGAGAACCAACTAACAATACATTTAAACAAAACAAATGTAATGTTGGTGTCGGGGTAAAAAAAAAATCAACAAAACTAAACTTATGACATCAGTGGGAACAATTGAGTACACCGATACCTATAAATATCTAGGGCTCGAAATGTCTGTGATACGGGTATACCGGGATACTTTAGAAGCCAAGACCAGAAGGGCAGAACAAATTACATGTTTATACAGGGGAGGTATGCTTGAGCAATCTGGCTTCTCTTTAAAAGGTATATTGGCGCTATACAGGCATAGGTTATGCCCGACAATCTTGTATAGGTTGGAGGCATTAGAGATGGGAAACCTGAAATGGCTGGATGGGGTGGATTCTCGTTTCTGGTGAACCATTTTGGGGCTATCTAGATTGACCTTGATGGAGTATGTGCGGCTTGAGCTAGGCCTGATGTCTTTGAAAGCGCAACTCTTGACCCGCAGGGGTACTCTGATGTTGAAAGCAAAGACAGCCGCTTGTTGCCCTCTTCTGGGTAGCTTAGGCTTGAGTTATGATTTAAAATTGATTGAGAATGCCAGATCTCCTCATGTCAAGCAGTTTGGGGAACTATCTAACAGCATCGGCTGGTCGCCTGACTTCGGTCGATGTTCTGTCTTTGAATCATTGAAGGCAGTATTCATCCGAAGGCTGACCAAGTGTGATTGGCAAAGTAACTATGACCATCTGGCCACACTGAAGGGTTATGAGAGTGTAGAACATCTTGTTCATTGTTACGTTATTTTTTGCTTTGTCCTGACCCTGAAGTGCGCAATGTCCACATGAGGTTACGCACAAACCAGCTACCAATGATGCCAGTGTGTGGTGCAAAATTAAATCTATCCTGAGAAAAGAGATTCTGCAGAATCTGTAAGAGTACAATGAACCACGAGTCAACCAAACATGTACTGACCAAGTGCCCGAAAATGGGTCCCCTCTACATGATATCCTTGGGACCCGTTGTCCATGATTACAACTCCATAAAGTATGGCAAATATTGGATGTTCTGCCTAAATATGGAATCCTTGAGGGTCGTACTAGCCCTGTATAGAGTTTGGAGGGTTCTTCCTTACCTTGACATATGAAACCTGGTGTAAGTACATTTCCTTTGGAAAAATCTTCTGAGTATAAGGCCAAACATCCAGCTGTTCCCATACAACAAAATGTATGAATGGAAATTTGGAGCACCTAGATCAAATCTGCAATTCTGTCATTTTTGTAATTTTGTAACTTTGTATTTTGTATTACAGTTTGTACCTGCATATGCACTACATTGATGTATTTTATATTGATAAGTGTACCACCTTTGAATGTGATACAGTAAGGATAAACTTGATAACATTGTTGGAAATTGGAATTTTTTATCTCATTTCATTGAAAATAAGTAGATTTTATAGATTTTAATGCAGTATGACACCAAAGGTTAATATATGTATTCTTGTCATGTTTTTGAGTAATGTTCTATGTATTGAGTAATATTGATTGTAAAAGTTGTTTTTGAACTATATACAATTATATTAAATAAATAAAAAATACATTAAAATCTCCCAGCTTTCAGGATCCCCATTATTGCAGTTATAACTACGTCCACGGTGCTGACATTATATAGATTTAAAGAATGCACGGCAGCAGTAAAATGTCATCCTACATAGGCCCAATATGCATTGGTCGAAACAAGTAGTAATGGTCCAGGGAATGTCACAGCATTATAGAGGCATGCAAACTGGCAAGAGTGATGAAGGAAATAATGCAGTATGAAATGTGCTGCAGCCCAGAACGGAAGTCCCTCCAATTGGTGGACCGACCATCTGTCCCCAATCAGAGCCCATTGTGCCATACAGCATCTACTCCAGATGAAATAGCCTTTCGTCTAATTAGAAAATGGAGTGACTATCCATTATGAAAACAATACCTACAAATTGTTAACGTCTATAAAATCAAGCAAGCACTTTGAAGCAGGTTTTAGGCTAAACGTTGCACTCAACAAAACAACTGAAAATGCGTAATTGATAAGCCATCAAAAATACTTTAATGCCTGATTGAATATCTGAAAATAGTCACCAGATGGAGCACCATTCCCCACGAAACTTAGTGCAAGATATTCTAAATTTCACAATCTCACACACGTTTTGTCAAATGCCACCTTGTACCTCAGGGTACAAGCACAGGCTTAAGAGGAGACACATTGTCATTGTGATGCAGTACATACAGTAAAAACATGCACGTCTGATTGGTGTGCACCTATACAGGATCTGCATGTCCCGTAAGTGGTGCCAGGCCATTGGTTCCAGACCAGTTTGTCCATCTTCCATCACGTGGATGCTGCAGAGATCTTCTTCTCACTGACGATGGTCAAAGAAAAAATGTACTACACTCTTAACACAATGCTACTTTATCATTATACTGTGCTCCTGCCATGGTTTAAGACTGGCACAAAGGATGTTCTGGGTCACACTAACCTCCACACACAAATTTCACTCACTCCCACTTCCCTCGCCATCCGGTTCCAAAGTCTCCACCCTTGTTCTGAACTATAAGGTATCCCTCCTAGTACCTTGCAATACAAATCATATGATTGTAGCTCAAAGACGTGCAATGTCCATCCTTTGTGAACATTTCAGGACTTGTTACTTTGGGATTGATGGTTAAAGAGCACCTGGTGCCATGGAGTTCGGGGATTTTCAGGTTTAGTCAGCTATATGGGCTATAACTCGTGGTCACCTGGGGATGGGTTGGGTCATATTATGGGGAATGCGAGATAACATGCACACCAGGTGCCGGTCTACAATCGTGGCCTTGTAGGGCACATTCCTTGCGGATCAAAAAAAACATCTTTGCAACACTTTTAGAACAATGAATGAGCATTATGGTGGTTGAGAGTGTGGGTTGTCCCCATGGAAGCTTGGGCATGGCTGGAGATTTCCCTTGTCTCGCAATTAGGGCCTAGTGCATGAAATGCTGCATTCGCTGCGCAAGCCTTGTCTCAAAACTATGGTTACTAACCGCTACACAAAATGGACTAACATCTATACAAAATGGCAATCTTGCTTTTGCCTTGGGCTACACTATGTGGGTTGAATATATTGGGGTGGGGTCATGCCACTGTCCGCCCCTGGCCCATCAATGTGCTTTCAATGTTGCTCGACATTCCCTCCGTTCATTACTTCTACAGTAACACATTCCTTAATGACCCTGCACTCCTGTTGTCTCCTCTCTGCTTCCACATATGGCTGGGTCACTTTATTGGTACCGCAAACTCTCCCCATAAATGCATATTCCTCAGGTGAACAAGTCATATAGATGCATCCCCCATGCACTGCAAGGTCCACCCAAACCTCTATAGGTGGTCAACTTCATTTCCAAATGGGATGGGGAACATTTCATGTTTATTGTCACACTGTGAGAGATCAGTCTGTACTTCACTATTCATTGTCTTGTGCAGAGGTCGAAGTGAGCGGGAACGGTCAGGAGCAGTGTTCCACTACTTTTATTTTCTGTTTAACATTCCTCTACTTTTTACGGGCCTATTCACATTCTATACAGATGATTTGTCCATTCATGTCCCTGTGCAAGTGTAATATTGTAATAAGAGCCTTAGTTACTAGTCACTGTTAGGGAGAAATCTCATGAATGTGCTAATTTCCCTTACCTTTTGAGACCCCCAGCAACTTTGCTGGATTTCTAGGATTTTAATTTCTACCCACTCTTTCATGTATTTTGATATGTGTTTTACTTTTGTGTTCTTTGGATATGGGCCCTCATTACAACACCGGCGCTAAACCATGGCGCTATTAGCACCATGGTTGGTGCCGGTGTTGTAACGGTCCGCCATGGTTCAATGGGGAATTACCACCCCATTCCAAGGTTGGCGGGGTGGTAATTCCCCATTGAACCATGGCCCTTCCCCATTCCCATTTTCGCCCCATAGGGCTCTATGGGAATGGGGAAGGCACTAAGTACGGTACCGCAAATTGCAGTACCGTACTCAGCACCGAGGTCCCTTTGCAGGTCCCTACTTTAACGGCTGGTCTAGACCAGCCATTCAGGTCGGGTCCCGCAAAGGGGCCTCGTAGTAAGGCGTTAAGTATATAATACCTTCTCAGGGACTGACTACTTTCTGCCAGAGCATGTAAAGTTACATTGACTTTACTAGTCTTTTTAAATTTACAGACCCAGCACACCCTATCTTCCTATAGAGTGCTGGAGGGGTTGCCTAGCTTCCCTGAGTCTAAACAGTCATGTAACAGTCAAATGTTACCCTTTCCCACTTGAAATGGCTGGTGGCAGTGGTTTTAAACTACCATGATTTTTCCCGACAGCGAAAACCGGTAGCCAAAAATCGGGTCACCCATTTTTTTCCAATATGGCGCACAAGACCTATCTGCAAAAACAGTCTCCAGTCGACTTTTTTCCCCATTTATTTTTGGAAAGGTGCTTCTTGTGTTGGTCTCTGCATGCCAAACCAGGCCCTTTGTTCATTGGCCTTTGGCTGGCTTCAGTGCTGAAGCCCTCCTATGGTGCCTGAGTATCTGGGGTGGGCAGGATGTGAGGGAGGTACCCGAAACTCCCCGTGCTTAGTCTCTAGGAGACCTGAATGCACTCTGGCATCGTTTGCCAGCTGGCTGTCCGGCAAGGACAGCCACTCTGCTGTTTGAGTGACATCCAGGCTCGAATGAATGGGGGAAAACTGTTTAAAAGCAGGCCTCTGGGACTTGTAAAGCAGAGTCGACCACTGGAACGAAAGAACCGAAGACAAGCTGAAGGAAGATGACTGCTGCAACTCCTGGTTCACAGGTGAAGCTCTGCTGCAGGTCGGAATTGCCTGAAACTCCATTGCCAGAGAAGCCCTTCAAGGTTAACTTCTTCCCTTGAGTTTGGTGGGAAAAACCAACTTGTAAGCCACCTGGACACTGTCCCCGTACTGGTCGAATTTTCTCCAGAGTGCTGTTGAAAACCAGATAGCCAGTGGGAAGGATACCAGTTTGTGGTCTTTAAGGCACTCATACCTTAAACCGATGTTTTGCCAAACTTGTGGCCTCTTTCCTGGGCAGTGCAGGAACCTCCTGACATCCTCCTTCATGTCTCCTTGACTGAAGCTCAGGAACAGCGAGATCTGCAGGAAATGCCGGGAACAACTGCCTCAGCTACAGCTTTTCTTCACTTACAAGGTACTGTGCAAGTGCGGTGCAGAACTCTGTTCAGCCGCAGTGAAAGTATTGTGAAACTTTCTCGACTTTGAAGGCTTGTCTTCCCTAAACCAATATATAACTTTTCATCTGACCAAATTCTTCTAAGATCCGTGGCAAAGACTTAACCATTTACTACCAGAACTGTGCTATCCTACACAAGACTCTGAACCATTGACTTTGGCCCAGGCCTATTGAATTGAATTTCTGGTTGTAGTGAACTGAAACCCTTTGACCTGCCTATGAAAGTATCTGTGCCTTGATTTCTCTTAACCTTGTCTTTTTACCCCTTTTAAAAGTAATTGAAGTGCCATTTTGCCCCACTTCAGGGGAGCTGAACTTGTTCAATAACTTATTGGTTATGTATTTGTAGTATATTAGTATATGATATTGAGCTGCTCTAGCTAGTGGAATGTTTTCCAAATGACTGTGTAAATAAATGTATATTCTTTTACCAAGAAACCTTGAGTAAATGTTTGTTTGAATCACTGTAATTGCTAGTCCTTTGTGTAACCTATTGTACTGCTTACTTTACACTTGAGATAAGTCTGACTGCTCAGCCGCTGCTACCACATTACTGTGTAGTATGGGCTTGTACCAAAGGTTACATTGTGCTTACACTTGCAGTCTTAATTGTGTGCAGTGTTCCCAAAGGGTACTGCATATGATGCTGCCTAACAGTCACTTACACTATTGCAATGCCCCGGCTTTGTCTCTATAATTGGGACTGCTTGTGGTACTAACACCTTGGTAGCCCCTCATGCCTGTGGAATGAGTGATCACACATAACAACTTCCATTCACAATGTTCCTTTATATGCCACTCATGTCAGTATATCAAGAGTTGGTCAACTCGGGATGGCGTATATCCTCAATCACATCCAAACCCAGCCCTTGATATGTATCATACTTTTTTCTTACTTCCCTTTTCATTATTCTATACATGCTCTCAGTGGTGCCAGCTTTAACAGCGCTAACGAAAATATCACTATACTGTTTCAAATTATTAAACAATCCTTGACTTGCTGGAACAAAAAACTTTACTATCACACTCATTGCAAAGGAGAGATGTACAAGACGTACCGTTACACAGAGAGTGAGAGAGAGAAAGGAAGAGAGAATCATGATACCTGGAGCCATTGCAACACTCATCCATATCAGCATAATCTATGTGTAATTCATGGAACGGCCCAGTATGGCAGGGCAGTGTGCTCCATAACATCTGTAGTGTCATCCATGTACTGAAACATAGACATCTGGTGCAGTGTACGACCATTTTTATGATATACCCCTGCATATTTAGTATGAACCAGTCCTCCTGTATATCTGCTGTAATGTGCTGATTTCAACTGTGGGCTGTGTAATGTAACAGTTCAAAGGCTACTGCTACCAGCTCCCGGGACATTACTGTCTTCCCAGAATCTCTTGTCCCCACAATGAATCTGTTGAGGATTGCTTGCACCCCCTCCGAAACCACACATCTTTCTCCCATTCTATTGCCCTTCCTTGTTATTCAATAATTTGTAGGAGAGGCAATGCTGTATACAGTATTGCATGTTTGCTGACTGATGGGATGGTCACGCTATACTCAGCAGGCATTTTATTTGGCAGATACACTGCCATTTTGGCTGATGCTTCGGCGGCATCATTCCCCATTGATATTTCATCTGTCACTTTAGTGTGGGTGGCACACATAACGACAGCCACAACAAATGGCTATGATAATGCTTCTATCAGTTTTTCTAGCAGTGCTGCATGCTGCACTGGGGACCCATATGCCCTCCAAAACCCCTTCTCTTCCAGCGGGATAGAACAGCATTAATTGAGTGCTGAGTTCTGCCGCATGTGCAGAATAATACATGGGCAATCTTTTCATAACCACCATCTTGTACTCCCCTTCTTCAAGTTGTACCACCGCTACCCCTGTATGTCTTTGTCCATCCTCCTGGCCAATTGTGGATGACCCATCACCCTCCACCAAAGTGCAATATTTCACTTTGAGGGTGTCATCTTCCTCCCCCACATATGTGGCACAGTTTTGAACCATCAGATCCTCAGCAGTTGGCATAACTGTTAGGGTGGTGGCAGGATTTACTGTTTTGCAAGTTGTACCACCGCTACCCCTGTATGTCTTTGTCCATCCTCCTGGCCAATTGTGGATGACCCATCACCCTCCACCAAAGCGCAATATTTCACTTTAAGGGTATCATTTCCTCCCCCACATATGTGGCACAGTTTTGAACCATCAGATCCTCAGCAGTTGGCATAACTGTTAGGGTGGTGGCAGGATTCACTGTTTTGCATCTAACCACATGAATATAGGGCTTTGAAACAATAATCTCTTACATCAAAGATCCCTGTGTAGTCAGGGTGGATTTTGACATTTTTAAGATGGCAAATAGAGAATGTATCTGTGGGGTAAAATATAGCCCCTGAATGTCAGAAATAAAGAGGCCATGCCAGGCCAGTATTTAAGAGTGAAGCTGGCTGGTGCCTCCATTGGGAAATGCAGGCCAGTCCAAAACACTCCTTTTTCTGACTTAAGGACAAATCACATGGAAATAAATTGGCATAGTTAAATTCTATTAAAATGGACAAGTGTGCAAGTTGAGAAAGACACTTATCACAAATGAACTGACATTTTGGATAGGCCGACTTGGAGCATTAAAGGGGACGTCGCTTTCCCATGTTAAATAACGGACTATGAGTGGACAATACCGAAGGGATACTCATGTTATTTCAATTGTTATATTAAAGAAAGACATTACACATAGATAGATTTAAAAACTGCAGCAGTGCACATGAGACAAAAAGAAATACTGTACTGGAAGCTAAATAGAAGGAACAAGGTCTTTGCAATTCAGAAATAACGTGAAGGACAGATTACATTCATCAGGAGGAAAGAGACCTAATTTCATCAAATAAAATGACAGCATGGACAAAGAAAGGCCTATTTCATTTGGTGTAGATTTGAATACTGCTTTGTTATGTAACTATGACCTATTTTGTATGCAGGAGTTTGTTTTATTGACCTTTGTTTGAATATTGTATAAAGAAAATAGTGGTTACATGTAATATGCTAGCTTTCAGAACGGTAAACTGACCCTTATTTTCCCTCTAGGTTGAAATGCCCCATTGAACTGTGAACTGAATAAGGTGTCTGTCCTTGTAGCTCTTTGGTTTGATGAATGCTAGGGATGAAGGACTGGTTTCAAAGAAATGTTTTAATATATAAAGGAAGAGATTGAATTTGTGGTAAATTGCTAATAACAAAACCAACAGAAATGATCTTTAAGGTCAGGTTGGCCATAAAAAGTGCATTTAGCTCTGAACAAAGACTCTTGAAAATCTGCATCTCAGACCGTTTGGGCCCACAAAGACGAATGTCTGGTTGTTAATTAGGTGTTGATTACATGTCAATCGTAAGGTCAACCTTCCCATAAACTGTACATTAAGCACTTAGCAATGTGTTGAAGCCAAGGGAAAGAAAAGGTTATGATAAACCAGATGGCTGGTAATATGTTTTAACAGAAATCAAAACTTAAGGAAAAAGAAACTTACTGACATATGTAATGAATTGCCATTGATAAAAAATTGGGCACATGTTTTTCTTGAATAAAAAGTGCAGTGGGTGTCCCACCAAGCTCAATCCAAACTCATATTAAACAGAAGGAAAAGCACATGGGATCCTGTAAAAATGAAATTAGTGTGATGTACATATGTGGAAATGTATGGTTCTACCATTTTCATACACCTAAGGAATGGGAAAGTTGGCACAGGATAGATCATGTAAATAAGGTTTACATTGTAAATGGTTCCATTTGTAGCTATTTCGGCGTAGTAGAAAACCACTAAAAATTTTAGCTCAGCTCTGGAAGGGCATGCAAACATAAAATGAGTATGGTCTGATTCAGCATAAAATATAGAACCCAGATATTTATATCATCATGGGATTATCTGAAAGACCAAGGGAGTTATTACATGATGAGATGTTTCAGAACAAAAGATTTAGAAACTCCCTGTCATTTTGAAATGATGTATCTATTCTCCTTCCTCAGCCTACATTACACATATCTCCCAAATTCTGGTCCTATCAGCAGCCAGTGGCCATCTTGGTGGGAGGTGGGAGCAAGTTAGCCAATCCCGACCACGGAATTTATGACCTTATTGCAGTGACATCCACGTTATAAGAGGGCAGGTTTGCATCAGAACAGGGCTTTTTTTGTGAACTTTATTCCGGGAGACTGCCTGCTGCTGGACTACAGTGAGGAAAAGCTATAGATCTGCTGGACCACTAGCATAAAGGAAAGGAGAGCTACCAAGGCCATCAGGAAAACCTTGTCTGGAAACCTCAGAGCCCTTTCTGAGAGAGGCCTGTCTGGTGGGACCTTGCTGTGGGAGAGTCCTGGTATGAGCTGCCTACCAAAAGAGGGTCCGAAGAAATGGGTGGGCTTCCTGAGCAAAGATCATAGATCTACGTTGTGTAGCACTTCGCTGTATATGTTGTGCAAATGCATTGGGGGAGTTGTGTTGTCTATGGCTTTCCTGGGCAAGAAGGAATGTTGTGATATCATGTGGAGTGTTCATGCCTGAGTGTTTGGAATGTATGGGTGAAGGTTCCAGCCTGGTCAGTTGGTTAGCCATCTGCCTGGGTGATGGGCCCCCTGTTATTGTCCTATATGTAACTTACTTGTAAACTAAGCAACTACTAAGAAGCATGTAATAAACCTTAGAAGTGTACCTAAGAAGGGTGGAGACTTCCTTATTTCATTGACGACAAACTGGTCTTTCAAAGGAGTATCTACGCGGGAAAAAGCTGCTTCCCTGCTGCAGGGGGTGCAGGAAGGAGGAGAAGGACAACACTGCCCCAAAATCAAGTAAGGCCTATCATCCAGGGCGGTACAAGAGGGAGCTGGAGAACAGAGGTGCCCATGTTGGGAGGTGTAGGCTGCCCATGAACTGCAAGGGTCTGGAATAGGGAAGCTGACCCGTCTGCTGGAGAAAGGGAGGTTGTCGCATCAGCAGGTGAAATGGGTATCTGGGTCCCATAATCTGGAGAGGGAGCAACGGACTGCCCTTGGAGGGAGCAACAATCTTCTTATTAGCCAAATTATGCTCCAGGGACACCTTTATGGAGATAATGGTGTCAGTTTGCCAATTCAAATGCAAGATACATAGCGCTTTGTTGAGCTGTGCCTGATTTCTTTGCATGGTAGGTAAAGCGGTTCTCATGTGCAGGAAAGAGTGGTTTTGTAAACAACAGCTGCAGTTATATGAACTGAAGCCTGACATTGAAAGCTCTTTGCGTGACCACCATCTGGCTACAATACTGCTACGTATTGTGAACTCAGTGTAGAGTTTCTTTTGATACTTGTAGGTATCTCTGAGCCTCGTTGGACTGTTGGCAGTTGGAGCATAGGAGCTCCATGAGGTGCAGTAAAGAGAAGGGAATGGTGACGTAATCAAGCTACCTGGGAGAGTTGGCGACTGTACCAAATGTCGGCTGTGACAAGATTCGGCTACCACACCGTTGGGAATCATAGCGGCTGATTAGTGATGTGGAGACGGGTTTGCGTAAAGAACCCCAGGACATGATGTACGTGTAGATGTCCATGACCAGGAAATGGAAGTTGATATTCGTGATGAACGAGGGGGAGTAACCGTTATACTGCGAGCTAATGGCACTATTGTGACAACTATTGTGACAACAGTGGGCAGGAATTACATCATTTATCTTTTTTTTCTAGTTATGCACAGAGTACGATTACCTTTTTCGACACCTGTTAATAGTCCTTCTGCACTAGATAGACATTGTCACCAGAGAAAATAGTCAGGTGAATCTCACAGTATACACACCATGGGACCTGATCTATGAATGTATATTTTCCAGAAGCAGATACACTTCTGAAATGGAGTCTAACTTCACGGAATGAACAATTAATATAACTGTTCCCACCCCTCAGTTGTAGCACATAATAGGGGCCAGGATTTACTCTAATTCCATTTATATGACAATACTCACATCTGGATTTCTTTTGGCTGAATCACAGACAGGTGGGTACCCCCTATTAAGGACTGCTTCAATTCTCCCCCTCCAAGGACATTTGGGCAACAGCCAGTAAGATGGGAACAGATTGTAACCACTGCCTGCCTGCTTTTCCTTCCACTGAAGAAGGACAGGGGGAAAGTCACAATGATGTAATATTTATCATATATAGAACAATATTTATAGCACAAATCATCAATTACTTATAGATGTTTCCTTATGGCTTTTCTGTACAAATTATTTGTTAGGCTACATGACACACTTGATACACGTGTGTGTATCATACCTATGCAACAAAATACAAATGTGCTTAATTTGCCTAATGAAACTACATTTTTAAAAAGTTCAATTTTGAACCATCTAATAGAGGATTTTCATCTGAGTGTGCCAATGAGTTGTCTAAGATGTTTGGTTCCAGAGATGCAAGCACTATAAACAATTTTATGTACATATAAATGGCATTTTTCATACAGAAATATTGCATTACAATTGTAGATTTTCTGTCTAGATCCAAAGACTATTAAAATGGTAAGGCCTGGAAATCTGCACTTGTTTACTCAGGCCTGGCTCATATGATCTTTATGGCTCAGGGCCAGGCTAATGAAAAGAGCCTTTGTCATTTGAATATCTGTGGTTTTATGGATTAGTTCTGTCTCCTGTTGTGAAGTGCCATTACCTGTAGCCCTGATAAGTTTTATATTCTTTTATTCAGGAAGGTTTATAGGATTATATTAATAAAGTTGCACTCAGCAGCACCAAGGATTAATCTAAGTTTAATGTTTAACTCCTAACATACACACATGCAAGTAATAAAAGTCAACACTTAACTTCACAACACAGCGTGGCTTGCTGCACCTGTTTGCAGGATGATTCTTATCTGAAATTGCCAGACTTCAAAGAGTTTGTTATTTTGGGAAAATAAATGTTCTGCCCACCAATCCTGTATACTTTGGGAGACTTTGTGAGTTGAAAGGATTCCCATATGCCAGAATTTAGTGCTGGCTCCATTTAAAGTTGGTTTTTAGTCACAATTGCAGCTTTTTAGTGTGCCTACTTTCATAAAACACCACAGTTCCTGTGGCCTTGCATTAGCAAATTCCTATCAACAGTTCATATTATAACCTTTCGTAGGTGTTCTAATCCTGATGCTTTATTTCTGAAAATATTACACCTTTGCATGCATGTGTTTTTTCCAAGATTCTGTGTGCAGGATTTAGCCCCCATCTTTTCTCCTCAAGTTAGCATTTTTATTCTACAGCAAACCACCCCCCGGAACCATGCTCCTACTCATTGTTGCAGAAAAAGAGAGAGGCAATGGATTTTCAGAATACCTTTTCAGAAGGATCTTAATTCATTCTCTGTTCTTTTCCTTCAAGAGATTTCCTTTGGAGCACCCTTTTCCATTCCACACATCATCGAAATAATTATGTATTTAATAAACTAAAAAGTATTTCATATGTATTTAATAAACTAAAGAGTGGGATAGAAAGGCAGATAAGTAACACATAGAGAACACACATTTTTATGAAAACAATACATACTATCACACAATGTTACAGGCTACTTTCTCATTCAGTAATTTTCTAGCACTCTAATTTGTTAATTACCTGTTAATTTTCCAGTTTATTCCTTTTCTTTTCTTGTTCTTCAGGTTTCATTCCTCACCATTCTCTTCAATTCTTGCTTCAGATGGCTGCTGAATCATTCTCAATGATGATCGAGGGTGACAGCTTTTCAGTTGATAGATATCAACCCATTTTCCCTCAACCACATCTCCTTTTGGGATTCAGATCATATAGATCACAGGAGAGATCTTTCTATGGTCTTGAAATCACTTTGTCAGGAAGGTAAAAACTTCTTCTCCTTGGCTTGGTTTCACTGAAAATTGAATAAACTGTGTCACCTACCTCATACTCCTGTTTTATTGTCTTGAGGTTATAGTAAGAATGCATTCCTTCCGCAGACTTCTCCAGATTGTGTTGGGCATATGCAATAGCATTCTGTAGGTGCTTCCTCAAGTTCTCAATTTATTCATGAGTAGGCATTTATCAATGTCTGCTCCTCAGTTTGGTAAAGGAGATGTCGAAGTAATAGAATGTGTTGTCTTGTCATTAATTTAAATGGAGACATCTTGGTGGTAGAAGAAGGTGTTGATCCAATGGCTATCAGGAGAATGGGCAATCATATGTCAAAACGTGGTCCAGAATCGGCCACAAACTTTTTCAAGTCACTCACTATTGTTTTGTTAAATTTATCCATAGCCCCGCTTGATGCTAGGTGGTAGGCGATGTGGAGTTTTCTTTTTACTCCTAGAATTTCCCACATCTTACTCATCACCCCACTGATAAAATGACTACATCTGTCAGACTCAATCCTTTGAGGAAGATTGACAAGAAAGAATATGTGCTTGATCATCAAAGTAGCAACTGTCTCTGCCTTACAATGTGGGGGCAGGGAATCAATCAATTGATTTTGTGAAGATGCATGTTACCATTAACCTGTATTTGTCTCCTCTGGAAGAACGAGTTATGGGTACAAAAGTCTGCTTGCAAATCAGACAACAAATCAGACCATGGTGGTGTTATTCCTGGAAAAGACTCTGTGTGCAGAGAACTCGGTTGGAACTCAGCAAATACAAGACAACCCTTTAAATAATTATTGAGACCATGGCCCATGTTTGGCCTTCAAGCAACTACTAACAGTATCTCAAGAGTCTTTTGAAATTAACTATGACCGGCAGTGGCCATGACATGGGCATAGTTCAGCTTCAGACTTTGGAATGAGGTAGGTACCACACACTAGTCATACCCAGGTTGTGGTTTCCTCACCAACACCCCATCTTGAATCTTAAACATATTATGAAATTTCATTAGAAAGCAAATGTTGTTGTTTCCTTCATATTCTGATTCTACCAGAGGAAATCTGTCTGGATCTTCTAAATATCTATAGAATTTAAGAATTATTTGATCGTCTTTTTGAGCAGTGCTCAAAGCTGCATCAGAAGTATCTCTACTCCACTGAGCAGCTGTAAGTTCACTATCAGTGCAGGTTTGAGATCTGGTCTGGATTTCTGCTGGGAGGTGTTCCATATCTATGAAGTCCCCCAGTAAAGCTCCTGTTTGGGCCCATTGATCATCCAAGTCTTTCCCAGCCTTATCACAGCCCTCTATCATTGAATGCCCTTCTATTGGATCTTTTTCCAATAGATAGTGATTCCATTAGATGTCACTATATCACCAATAGTCTGGATAAGTCTTCCATTCTTTAACAGTCTCTTATTTGTACAAAGCATGCCTCTGTTTTATCCAATAATAAGCTGTTCCACAAACCCATTTCACACTTAATCTGAATTGGAAATAATTACCAGTTCTGTGAGTTGGTGGTTTACTGCAGTGCGTACTGCTTTATAAATTGCCATCAGCTCTGCCACCTGACTGCTTCGGGGACCTATTTTGTAACCAGCAGACAGTCCAGGAAGATCATTTACCCAGGCTTTCCCAATGCCAGCAACCGATTTGTTCTCCCTGTCTTTTGTAATATGGAAGGAACATCCATCCACATAAATTGTAGGTATCCTCTGTCAAGTGTTTTCTTCATAGACCTTTTGCAGAGATGCAAGGTAGGCCTCCATATTATTACCGTGAATGGACCATACCATTGCCAGAAGAGATTTTTAACAATCATTGCTTTTTCTTTTATGGAGGATAATGTTTTGCTTGTTGAGAAGATTACCTTTTTGATTGTGTCATGTTTTTGGTACATCATCTGAGAAACCTGTCTCTAAGAAAAACTCCTTTTTCTTGATGGGGTAAGCCAAACAAGGCGCTTGTGACAGGTTTCTTTTCAATTGCCTCACTGCCTCATATTGTGCTTCCCCCAATCCCAATTTACTCCAGTCTTCAATAAGAGGACCAAAGGTCGAGTGATCTCTGCATAATCCTCAAAGAATGTACAACTATAGGTAGCCAGCCCAAGGAGGCTTTACAACTCAGACAGAGTTATGGGGTTCAATAATTTGAGTAATTTCTCAACCTTTGTTTTCTTTTTCAAAGGTAAATGCAAGCTTAAACAGTCCTTCCATATTCACAGGTACTGTACAATAAACATTTGTCAAGTCCAGGGATGAGTACTCTTTTGATCCTTGGATCTGTTCCAGTCCTTGGTCGATATAGGGAAGAGGTCATCCTGATATGAGACCCATTTATTTAACTCTGGCAGGTCAGCACAAAGTCTCAATTGTCCATTGGGTTTTAGGTTCCCTGGTACCAGGTTATTAAAGGTACTGCGGAGAGGACCATTTATGCCATGGGATCTGATAATCTCTGTGAGTGATTCCATGGATGTGAGAGGCAACAATTATTTTCTTAGAAACACGGGAGCCATTTCAGGACCTGTTGGTATTGCTGTTGCATGAACAGTTGTATACCCACAATCATAGAAGTCAACTGAGAAGATAATCTGGAAATCCAAAAATGTCTGTCTGAGTTGTTGTCGCTGTTCATCGGTTTCACAGGCATTGGTCAGACTGATCTGTTTTTCGACCATCTGCCAAAAACCTGGTGTAAAGACTGGTGGGGGTTGTCTTTACTCCCCAGCCAAGATTCTCTATTATTGGTAACTTAGTCGAGCAATCAAGGCCTAGCTTCTCAGGAGGTGATGCAGGCTGGTTCTTAAGTACAGTGTAGTACAGTGTAGTCCCCAAGCACCCACAAAGGAATGTCTGCACATTGTATCGGTTAAAAAACAGTCTTTATATAATTAATATTCAAAGGTATATACAATAGCATGATAGTGACTGTGTGCTGGGAAAATCAACAATGTTAAATATATACAGTTCTAAAATGGTACCACAACGATTATTAGATCTCATTAAAGTGCATCAACTATACGGTCAAAATGGCACACAGATCAATAAAGAGGAAACCAGCAGTAGAGAGAGGAAGGAAAGCAAGATGGTTGAACAATTGGCAGAATACTGGTCCTGCTACCTAGACACAGTTCTGTGTGGAGATCCCCCACCTGGGCAACCTGTAGAATAAAGATACAAGCCCAGTCCATATATTGTTCACACTAGATTTCCAATAGTTCTGCAACCCCAAAGTACCTGGCGTTGTAGCGTTCCTCGTCGGGCAATGGACGGCCCTTCTTGAGTGCCCTCCCTTTAAGGCAGGAGTCACGGGTCATCGAACGTCCGACGGAGAACAGGTTGAGCTACGACGGTGAAGCAGCCGTGCCGTTCCTAGCAGTTCTCGTTAACGGGGAAGCATAAACATCCTGCAAGGAAGAGGCGTGCGGGGCACCTCAGTGTCGATAGTTCTGGACCGCAAAGAGTTTGAAGAACTGTGGCCCAGCAAGGGCGTTGATTCGTCGGCGTCTCTGTGGTCTTTGGGTGGCGGGAAACCCACCGGTAGATGCTCCTCGGAGCGCAACAATCAGGCCTTCTCCAGCGGGATACAGCCGTGACGATGCGGCCAAGCGTGTCCTTGGATTCGAAAGTTCTTAGGCAAACAGGAGTACGGCGGCTCCAGTCGACGACGGCGGTCATCAACAGTGGCGGACAACAGTCCGAGCGCTTCTCTTTGTGATTCCGCGGCGGTCCCCGTCTTGGGTCGGCAGCCTGTAGAAGCTCTGTCTACCAGGGAGCTTTAGCAAAGATCAGCTGGTGCACGATGGTCCCTCGTAGCTTGGGAAGAGGGCGCCTTACCAGGTCCTCTCTGGATCAGTCCTTGAAGACACAGCAGCTTTCAGATTGTGAAGGAGAGTAACAGCAATTCTTCTCATCCAGCAGGGCTTCAAGGTCAAGCTTTAGTTTCACTCCAGTTACTCTTCGTAGTTTGGACTTCAGCTCTGAACACTTCTGAACACGATTCCTTGCAGTGAGAGGTCCCCAGATATACTGTTGATCTCTCATTCATTCTGCTGGGTCACACTTAAGCATCCAATCACTATGAAGGGCATTCATGCAGGGGCAACCAATCAGGTGCATAGTGCATTCAGGCCATGCACTCCTCTCCAGACACTCACAACAAGTTATGTGTATTGGGACAAGTACCAAGCCATTCAACAGTCCACACTGCATTCATACCGGTTTCGGACAGGGCTGTCTCAGTCATTGTGTCAACCACCAGGTACTAGACACCCACAACATAGAATGCATATTCTTCACACACTGCATTCACCCTGGTACCACCCACAGGCATACCCACAACATACGGTCGTTGAGGAGGCTCCAGCCAGTCTGGTCGGCACTTCCCCACACTACCATATATGGAACTTCCACCCAACAGCCAGTCAGGGGGAAGGGACAGAGTCAGGGCTTCCCGGGACTTCGGGAAGATCAAGGAACAGGCAATGGAAGGCAAGAGGCCATGGGGGCCATTTTGTCTCCATCAGGAATCTACTGATTCCAATGATAGGTCCTGGGCATCCAAAAATGCATGACGCTCAGGGCACCAGTCAATTCAGCACGTAGCTGCCACCAGCCCGTACCCTACTCTGTGGGTCACACACAGGTGCCCAAAAACATACACTAGGGACACAGGGTTGCACCCCTACCCATGGATGCGTTTGTGCCCTCCCTGTCTTACACGTGCAATAAAATAAAACAGACACTCCCCGGACAGGGAATAAAGCAAAAGAGAGCGGGCTGCGAGAGTTCAAGGAAAAGTTTATCTAGATCTCTGAGAGCGCTCTGGCAAAATTAATGTTACAGTACATTTTATAGGTACAATGATGAATCTAACATATGATACTACGTTGGACCCGGATTGGTCAGCCAGGGTGGTGCCTTAGGTGTGGGCATCATCTCGTCCTCTTGGTTGGTTGCTCGGTTGGTGTGAGGATGGACATCAGACATCTGTGCTCCAGATGGGTGAAGGTCAGGTTGCTCTGAAGCAGGGTGGTCACTATCTAAGCTAACATAATATATTCTCTATAATGCATGCACTAAATAATAGTGATTCAAAGACTCTCAATAATTTGTCATTTCTCTATAAAAGTCACACAGGTATTTATATCATCTATAACCATTGGACTATACAAGTCATAGATTAGGCATCTTCATCACTATAATACAATGACCCGAGTGTAGGTTTATGCTTACAAGAATCTCAGGTATGTGGCGTTTGTTAGTACTAGGCACAATATACTGCAGCAGGGGTCTAATGTTAGTTGGGGTTCTGCTGGGTGGGAATCATGGCATGGTCAGTGGCCTGGTACATGAAAGGAATATCTTGCAGGGACACAGGGTCAGAATGGCAGTAAGTTTTCATTGGTGAGGGTGTGGGGGCGAGGACACATTTGTGGAGATGAACGAGCTATGGGCTTAGTTCATGCCGGTTCACATGCAGGACAGTGATCTCAGAGGAAGAGTGATGTGCTACATTTATTAGTTGTTGCAAATACCTCCGGCTTCAGCGTGAGAAGGGAGCCGCAGAGTTTTCCAGTCAGAGTGGGAACGAGGGTGGGGGCCATGTGCCCTGCGTCTGGGCGCTGCGAGGAAAGGGAGAGAAGCATTTTGTACTATCGCAGTGAGGCCTGGTCACCAAGATAGAGTTGAAAGGAGGTACAAAAATGGATGCCTTGTGTCCTGCTCAGTGGTCCCATCTACGCAAATGTAACCCAAAGTTAACATTGCATAAAGGCAAGGGGCGAACCCACTACTGGAGGCACTTGGTCCGAGTCTTGTACTGACAAGTGAAGGATGAGAGGAGCCTGCTGGCCCCTCACTCCCAAACATTCCCCCCTTTCATTACATCTAATGTAACAAATATTTATTTTTTATTATTTTTGTTCTCCCTTCGGTAGTACTCAGCCTCTACAACTGCTTCGTCCCACGCTGGGGTACCCTTTATTGGCATCCATTCCCTGCATACGCTTCTCAAGCTATTCCCTCTCCTTGCATATTCGTCTGGTGTACACATCAAGGAGATCCCACCATCTCCATCTAAGTCTACCCAGACATCTCTGTACCATTGCAACTCACTTGGTTCCTTTATCGATGTATGATGCGAATGATCAACCCTGTCTCCATATTGCCTGTAAATGACTGTCATCCTGTATTGCAGTGTGATGTATTCCCCTGTTTGCCCATTGTTACCATCATCATACGAAGTAGGCATGTTCTTTTCACAGCACCGGAGTCCCAGTTGACACACACAGAAGAAAAGGAGCACAAAGACGATGATGGGGACGAATATTTTCATTTCCACATTTACCCATGATGGTATCCAGCCAAACATATTGTCGAACCATGTGCTTTCC
This sequence comes from Ambystoma mexicanum, assembly GCF_040938575.1. Classification (NCBI taxonomy): domain Eukaryota; kingdom Metazoa; phylum Chordata; class Amphibia; order Caudata; family Ambystomatidae; genus Ambystoma; species Ambystoma mexicanum. Next base: position 262,766,302 of record NC_090923.1, on the reverse strand, counting down.
TCTGCTCCTCCTTCTGTTCTCATCCTCGCTCCTAAATTGTGTACTGCTGTTATCACATGTGAGAGTGTCCCGTTATCAGCATCTTCAGTTGGCACAAACCTGCAACACACCTCCCCAATTTTTTGGCAAACACCTCCGTCCATTGCCGTTAGTAGATCTAGGACATATCTGTTTTGCATTGTCATTAGGCGCAGTGCACGGAGCTCTATTTTTATAACGTTGAACCCTTCTTCAGCGTCGTTAGCCAGTTGGATGAGCTCCCAGCGCACTGCATCTGCAACCATTTGGCGTTTGTTTGTGCTTGGAGTCCCGGGACAGGGAGTGAGGCGAAAAATGTCTCTGCTGATGAAAAGAGCTTGTACTTCTGCGGGATCTCAGCAAGGAGTTTCGATGATTCAGATGAGATATAGTTGGAGGATCTTTACTTCGTGATAGTTTTTTCTTCAGTTCATATTCTGACAAAAGTTTGTAACCTGGAGCATCTGTTATGATTATTTCGGGCGCTGTCGATGGTTCAGCCGATTGCCTTGCTGCCGATATGCCAGCCGATTCTCCCGTCGTTCCTTGGATATGGCTTTCTGGTATTACCATCAGAGCTGTATAGAGGGTGGCTAAGGCACAAGTACCTCTCCATGCTGTTGGGAGGTGTAGATAGGCTTGTTTGCCGCAAATCCAGTACATATCCATTAGTGCAGCAGTGCCTTTCTTCATGTCAGGTATGATTACCGTCTCGTTGCATTTCTTTGTTTCCCCCATGTTCACTCTTCCTTCCCCATGGAAACACAGTTCATGTGGTACCTCTTTCTGTATTTTGATAGGTTTCTCCAGCGCTGTGACCCATGTTAGCTTTGTAACATGTTGCGACCAGATGGGGGCACATACTTCTTTTATCCATGGAAGGTGTCATTGGATAACCCTCAGAGTGCTTCTGCTTTGCATTTGATAGTTTCCTCGTGCCATTTATTTTCTGCATACATTGTCCCTTTGATGACAAGAAATGGCTCCTTAAGGCAAATTACTCCTTTGCGTTTGCTTGCACATGTTCTCTCATTTTCCAATGTTTCCATTGTGACGATGTGCGCTTGGAAGGTGCTTTTTATCCTGCACAAAACCAAATGAATCAAACATTGGGCCTCCGACAAGGGTACTTCCTGGGGTACTAACATTTTCGGTGTTCCTGATGCATGCCGGATGAGTGAACAGACGTAACAGCTTACATGTGTTGCTTGCTTTGCCGTGGCACTCATGTCTGAATACCATTTATTTGATTGATCAGGGTGGCAGGGGTCTTCTCTTTCATCTAACCCCAGGTCATGATAAATGTTGTTTCTTTTCCCTTCTGCCCCCTTTTTTCTTCTCCTTCTCCATCCCTCCTTATTGTTTCTCACTTTTTTGTAATGTATTGGAAACATTCCAGGCCAGGTGTCATTGTTGTTCAATATGGCATGTGTATCGTCATCAGTGGCAGCAGCGTGATATGAGGTAGGGTGTATGGTTGTCTGTGCATGTATACTTGTGTTAGTTACATCATTTGGCCAATAATAATCTCCATCATATTCATTAAGTTCATAATCATTACTCATATTTATATTTGGAAGTAACAAGGAGACACTTGTTGGGCCTGCGGTGGCATGTTCTGGAGGTTGCATTACATTTGTACCATTATCATCAATGTCATATGTTTCTTTCCACATTGTCTTTACTCCAGTCCATATGAAGTGCGAGCCTTCTCGTATCAAGTTAGCCCCGCTCCCCCCTTGTGCATGTCATTAACCAAAGATAGAAGTGTGTAGTACCAGGCCATAAAAACAACATTACTGAAAACAATACTGCAGCACATTTTAAAATGCATTCAACATTGCTAAATCTATTAGCCCTAATGGCATCCCTATTGCTATCTAGCATTAATTGATTCTCTGCGATTGTGGTTCGTTGGGCCATTTGTCACATGGAGGGGCGATACAAATTTAAGTCACTGCAATATATACATGTGTTTACATTTCAGTTTCATACTTGATCAACATTCGCTTTTGCTTGTTTTTATTACACATTCATTTTTATTGAGTCCTTTGTGAAAAAGAAAGAGAGAGAGAGAGAGAGAGAGAGAGAAAAAAGAAAGGAAGGGAGAAAGAGAGAGAGAAGGAAGAAAGAAAAGGGAGAGAGGAAGGAAGGAAGGAGAGAGAGAGAGAGAGAGATAGATTATGAGAAAGCAAGGTGTATATTATAACTTTTGTTTTTAGCATATTCCTTTTTGTCAAACAATGTTGCCATTACTTCTCAATCTCATTTGTAGTGCTACTAGCACATTCCTGTTCGTCCTGGGGGATTGTACTATTGCGTGCCCTCCTCACATCTGATAAGTGCACCCAATATTTCAATCCCTTGACTTTCACTGCAGTGGGTGTACTATATATAACCTCGTAAGGGCCGTGAAACCTGGGTGAATTCCATCTTCTCACAAAACTCTGGACATATACTTGTGCTCCTGGCATTAGCGGCCCACTTGGGCTGTCTGTGGCTGGTGTGGTAGTATCAGTTGCCACATTCTCAGTAAAAGGTGGTGCTATCTGTCGCGCTATGCTGCGTACTGCGCGCCTTAACTGGGTCAGGTATTGCTTAAATTCCTCCCCCAGCACTGTGGCAGCCCTGTGTGCGTCTGATGCTCTCCTAATCAGGGAGAGTGGTGTATGTATTCACCTCCCAGTGACAATTTCATGGGGGGTCAGATGATGATCCTTACATGGTTGAGTTCTGAGTTGAAACAGTGCTAGAGGCAAGCAATACACCCAGTTTTTCTTCAGTGTATTACACAATTTTGATAGTTTACTCTTGAGCAATCCGTTTATCTTTTCCACCACCTCATTCGCCATCGGATGATAAATGGAACACAGTTTGTGTTTCACCCCCAAGAGTGATGTCACTTCTTTGAAAAAGTCATTCACAAAGTGTGTGCCGTTGTCTGATCTTATCACATCACATATCCCCCATCGAGAAAAGACCTCTCGCACCAGGAACTTCGCCTCACACTTCCCGTCTGGGTGGGGACATGGACCCGCTTCCACCCACCTGGAAAAGGGGCATACCACTAAAATTAAATACCTTGCTCCGTTACATCGCTCTCCCATGTCAGCATAATCTATGTGTAGTTCTCTGAATGGTCCTACTGGTCATGGCAGGGTGCCACGCAGTGTTCTCAATGTCATTCTTGAATTGTATGTTTGGCATGTTGTGCATTCTACTAAAAATTTTGACAAATGTTCCTGTAAATTGGGGACAAACCAATGTTCCTGGATGTCTGCGGCAATATGTTGTTTTGCTACGTGGGCTGGGAAGTGCAGCTGTTGGAATGCTACCTCTAGCAAGCCTACTGGCATTACTACATTTCCTGGTGTCTCCTGTCTCCAAATTAAGTCTGTGGCTGATTGTTTGCACCCCCATTAGCTCCATAATTCTTGCTACTCCTGTGGTGCTCTCCTTTGTAGTTCTACTATCTGCGCTATTGGTATGTTACTGTATGTTTCTTCCAATGGCTCTGTAATGGCTGATTTTACAACACATTTGATTGTTGGTGTTGTATTGAAATATGAGGCCTCCTTCGTTGCTGCGTCAGCTGCCGCGTTTCCCAATGAGACCTCGTCTGTGTTGTTGGTATGGGCCTGGCATTTCACCACTGCCACTACCGATGGTTCTGCTAAGGCATCTATCAGCTCAGTCAATAGTGCAGCGTGCTGTACTGGTGAGCCCTCCGCTCTTCTGAAGCCCCTCCTACACCAGCGGGTTAGCCCTGAATGGACTGTGGTTGTCGCATATGCTGAGTCTGAGTATATTGTTACTGTGCATCCTCTGACTGTATGCAGTGCTTCAATCAATGCAGTTAATTCTGCTGCTTGTTTGGAGCAATGGGACGGGAGGTGCTTCTGGACAATTGTTTCATAGCCATCTTCCTCTATGCGTACTACAGCCATCCCTACATGCTTTTCCCCCATTTCAGGTTTTATCGATGCTGACCCATCTATGAAATATATCTCTCCTATCTTCAGGGCGTTTTCGCTCACTTTGGGAATGCCGTCGCCCTTCCCTTACCCCTTTGCAGCCAACACATTTAATAGTGTTATGGAGTCTTCTCTGCACTTTTCTTCTGTGGGGCTGCAGACGAGTAAATCGTCTATGTATTGTATAATGGTGTTCTCTACATCTATGTTTCCAATATCTTCACGTAATACTCTGTTGAAAATGCTGGGGCTTTCACAATACCCCTTTGGGAGTCTGTGATTTTCATACTTGTTGTTTCCTACTGTGAATGCTGTCAGGTACTGTAAGCCTGGGTCGAGTGGTATGGAACACGGCTATGTTCATGATAAAAAATGCTAATAACAGTGCCTCTAATAGCGGCAAAGGCGCGGGTGCGCGGCCCTTCAGGCTGGCAATACCGGCATGCCGCTAATGGGAGTACATCACAAGTCAGGCGGACATGCAAATACTGGCATCATGAAGGCGCTAATAGGGGATACTGGCATGCCGGTTTTACTGGCATCGCAAACCAACCGTAAAATGCTATGTGCAGTGTTCCCAACTGCCACCAGTGCACACAATCAGCACAGGTTGAGGCAATGGAGTCTGGGCCAGCACAAAAGAAACACACCCACACACCACACCCCTTCCCACACCAAAATGATTCCACTAGTAGTAGCAATACTGGGGCTGGAGGACATGCTTGCATTGCTACACCAGCAACAACAACAACAACAACAACAGCAGGCACCACAGAGGAGACGCAGGAGGAGAAGGAGGGTGAGACAGGCCCAGCATGCCCCACCAGTGCAGCCAGTGGTACCACGCAGGCAGCCCCCAATCCCTTGCATCAGAGCCATTCCATTCAACTTAACCTCTGAGCAGATCCACACCCTGTACCGTCCAGACCGGGACACTATCACCACTATTGTGGACATGATACACAACGACATTGTCAGCCTCATTGAAATACATACCGCCATCCCGCTTCTATTCAAGGTAGTGTCGGTGCTCCACTACTTTGCCACAGGCACCTACCAACACACAGTGGGGCACATGCATGGCATATCACAACCCTTATTTTCTCGCATGCTGAACCAAGAACTGGATGCCCTCCTGAAGCACACAAGGGACTACACATCCCTACCATGGACTCCCTGGGAGATTTTTGATACAAAAGTTGGCTTCCATGCACTTGCAGGCATGCCAAATTATAAAGGTGCCCTCGACTGCACCCATGTGGAGTTGGTGATCCTGCATGCCATGGAGGCGGTGTACCACAACCGCAAGCAATACCACTCCATCAATGTGCAGATGGTATGTTATGCCAGCAAGATCCTCATACATTGTTGTGCCCGATATCCTGGATCAACTCATGACTCAATGGTGCTGCGGAGCTCCACGCTACCGCGCTACATGGAGCGACATGCAGGACAACATGCCTGGATGCTTGGTAAATTGCATGACAGGCACATGGCAGTGAAATGGGGGATAGAAGCACACACCACCATGGTGTCATTGTTGATGTGACAGCACAATGTGCACATCACAAAACACTGCCCGCAAGCATCCCTAACTGAACATGACAACCAAATCCCATAGCAATGAAGTCAGATGGACACCTATCACAACATGGCAAACTTAAAAACACCCCACATCTCACAACACGTCCACCACCCATAATCGTACCTTACCCTCCGTAACATAATCCAGCAACATGCTGAAAATAATCACTATGTAAATATGTCTTCAGAAAATCCCTACACAGGGCATGCATCCATGGGAGTGCACTGAAGAAAATAACCAAGAGAATCCACAGCTTGTCACAGGGCCGCTACCACCACAGAAGTGCAGCATGTCACCATCGTAATAATCTGCGCTGAATGCCTAATATTGCAGAGCCTACTGCCAACGTTGCCAGTTAGTAAATCATACAGGACACAACACATTACTAATTTCACACAAACACAGTGGAATGCATCCATAATGCATGAACAACATCAAGGCAGTGTACACCGTATATCATCTTGGAGATGCAACCCACACCATAAATCCATGGCATAGAACACATTGAAGACATTAAAATTGTGTGCATACAACCAGGGACATGTGCATGTGACCAAAAATAATCTGCAGGCATGTGTGACTAGTACAGCTGTCCATCATGATTCGACTGACATATACCTTTTATTGCCTCTCATGCAGGTGATAGTGGCTATCCCTTGAAGCTGTGGCTCCTCACCCCTGTCCAAAACCCACAGAACAGGCACGAGGAGGACTACAATCGTTCCCATACCCGTACTTGTGTGGTTATCGAGCAGACCTTTGGCCTGTTGAAGGCACGGTTTTGCTGCCTTAGCCGGACTGGTCAGCATTGAGAAGGTGGCCAAGATCATCATGGCATGTGTCATGCTGCACAACATGTGTATCCGACGAAATGTGCCCCGCCCCCTGACATTGAACTGCAACCACCCGGTGATGATGAAGGGGATGACGAAGATGTGGGTGCACATCATCGCGGTGCCGATGCACAGGAGGGACGTGCTGTGTGTCAGTCAGTAATTGTACAATATTTCTGACACACATGGGTGTAGAAGCTGACATGAAAGTCAGACAGAGGGCACTGGGTGTGGGAGTACATGTGCAATATGCACTGTATATCAATAAATGACACATATGCAATAAGGAATGTCCACTCAAGATTTTTTTTTGTTCACACAACAGTTGTATTTAACTGTCCAAAAAATATTAAAGTGCTGAAACCCTCCACCCCACACACCCTGTCCCCCGTCCCCCCGTTCTCCCACATCTCCCCCACACATCCTCAACCCCCTCCCTTTCCCTCCACAACTCCCCCACACACCCTCACCCCTTGGCCCTCCCCCCACAACTCCCAACACACCCTCAACCCCCCTCCACCTTCCCCCACAACTCCCCCACACATGGTGTCCAAGCAATTGTCTATTGCCTTCATCAGGCTACCCCGTCTACATCCTGCCACTCCCTGCACCAGGTGGCAGCATGTCTGAGCAGCGCAGGGTGCACGCCAACCTGCGTAGGGGGCTGGTTTGCGTGGAGCTTGAGGAAGGTGGGGTGGCCGCCTTCTCCATTCTGGGGGCTTGAAGCTCAGCCTCAACTGAATCAGCAATGCAGGTGAGGACCTGCCTCCGGGCAGATACCTCCTCACAAAATGTATTTGTGCTTTCCACAATGATCTGCCTCAGGGAGGCGGTGTTGTTGTGCCCCTCCTGCCTTGCTTGGGCACTGTCTGTGATGAACAGTCTCACCAGGGCAGCTTGTCCTGCCTGCTGCACACCCGAAGCTGCACCAGTGGAGGTGGAGAGTGCATGTGTTACATGGGCAACTGCATTTGGGTCCTCTGTGGAACTCATGCTCCCTTGTATGGACTCACCCCCAGACTGCTCCGGGGTGGTGTTTCAGTATGAGTCGACAGGTGTGAGCTGGGGGTATGGGGACGGACTTGGTGTAGCAGGTAGGTTGGACGAGTCGGCCTCAACAGGCACACACACCTGTCCCTGCACGTCATCATCTGTGAGGGGTGCTGTAACTGCCATATCCCCAACAGAACTGTCCTCTGCAGATTGTGGCCCTTCAACTGTCTCCTCTGCTGGTGCCACAGGTGTTGTGGGTACTGTGGTTATGGGCCTTGGTGGCACCAGTGCTGCTGCTTCCAGGGCTGGTTTGGTCTTTGGTGCCTGTCATGGCTTGTGGGGGCTTTGGAAGTGGAAGGCATGTTATGATATGATATGATATGACATTTGTAACGTGCCTATACACAAGTGTTTCAAGGTGCGAAAACACTTGTCTTCATCCCTCGGCCTCTTCCTCGCTGTCAGGGTCTGAGCCTGTAGGGGAAGAAGAGAAGGACAGCATGAGTGATGGTTTGACAAGCATCATGCAAACATTTGTATTATTGCTCATCTACACATTAGAGGGGAATAGGCAGTGGAGTTTTGATGATCAATTTGCTTGCTATATGGTTGGGGATCATGCAGGCATCCGTCAGGGTCACTCATGTTGGGGTGGCCGTATGCTATGTGACATGCATTTCTGTTGTTGCCTGCGTGCAGTGTGACTTATGCCTTTTTCATATTTGTGTGGTGTGTACCAGGTATGGCATTGCCATGCTGCAGGCATGTGTCTGTGCTGCAGACGACGAGGCTGGGAATGTGTATGTATTGAGCCATGCCTTGCCTCTTTAGACAGACAAATTGGTGGACTGTCATCAGACTTTGCATTACAGTTTTTTGTTGGGCTACTCACCTCCCTCCGCCGATGACGTTGCGCCACACTCCATATCGCCCACGCCTTCAATGGCCTCTATGCCAATCGTGCTGGCACAGATCTCCTCCCACCGGCTCAGTTTTATTGGTGAGCTTGCTACTCCACCAGTAGCCATGGCCTGGCTCCTGTTTGCGGACAGGATGTTCCTGACTCAGAGGCGCAGGTCATCCCATCTCTTACGGACGTTGTTTGTGGTGCAGAGGGTGTTGCCTACCGTGCTGAACCTTTGGGTGACTAGTTCTCAAATTTCCTTCTTCTTGAGGAGTGCCTCCCTCTTGAGGCTGTTTGATACTATATCTGAAAGGGGCATTGAGCTAGTGGACAACATTGTACATTTTCCTAGTCCTTCTGACACAGAGAATATAGTATCTTTTGTAGGTATTGTATTCCAGGTTTGTGCTAAGTCTAGCGAGAAAATCCACTCACATGAGGGAATTAGTAAAGAAGGGGTAAGATTCCTTTAGTGCGATCAGTGTGAAAGGGAATACCAATAGATTAGGTTTTCTCTCACCAAGGCACCCACGTTGAAGGGCTTTGATTCTAGGAGAAGTACCATAATCACCACTGATGCTAGTAACCATGGTTTGGGTTCAATGCTGTCACAAAAAGGTGAGAAAGAGGAGTACACTATTGCATTTATATCTAGGGTGTTGAGGGCTGCTGAAAAAATATGACTCCATGATAGAAAAATAACTTTTAGTGATCAAATGGGCAATAGAAACGCTTGTCCCTTTTTGTGGGGGATAAAGTTTGTCAATTTATCAGACCATGAGCCTTTGAAGGAAATGCTTAGGCCTAAGGGATTGGATAAGGTGTTATGCAGGATTTGCAAGTGGGTGGCTGGATTACAAGACTTCAATTGGGATATTGAGTACCTACCTGGTGTTAAAAATAAGGCAGCAGATTCTTTATCCAGGCTCACTAATGTGGTTGAGGATGAGAAAGATAATGAGGAAAAGGATTAACACATTTTGAGTATAGACCAGGCAGTAGTGACACAGGAGGAATTGTTGGTTGATGAGGTCCTCATCAATGTTAAGGAAAGTTTGGAGCGTGGTATGAAAGGTGCAGAATTATAAAAATGGGTGGTTCCTGATCCCTTTAGGCACTTTTCCGATGAACTATGTATAAAAAGGGAATTTGATTTTAAGGGGTGATAAGATATTGCCCCCAACAGGTGTGAGGAAGAACATTCTTGAAATGGCTCATGAAGGCCAGCAAGGAATGACTCAAACTAAACAATTGGTTAGACAGTCCTATTGGTAGCCAGGGATGATCGTACATATAGAAAAAATAATCATGGAATGTGGTGTCTGTGAAGAAGCAGCCACAGGGTGTGTTTCTAGAGCCGAACCTTTGACCCTGATGTCTATTCCCTCTGTTCCCTGGGAAAGAGTAGGTTTGGATATCATTGGTTGTTACGCTCACCTGGTCTCTGCGGGGGCGTTGGGGCACGGTTGGAGCCCTTCCTGGAGTTGACTCCCTCAGACCACTTCTCTCCCCCAACAGCTGCCTCTTCGTGGGCCTGGAAGGCTGGAACTGTTCCGGCGAGAGGGTGAGAGACAATGAGGCTAGCGTGGTGGAATCGTGGTTCCCTTCCGGCCTTTCGTACCAGAATGTCGTGCGCAGAAGTTTACCCATGTAGACTCACCTGATAGTATGTAGGGGTGAGCTCTCCATCCTCCTTTCCTTCAGCAGGGGCGCTGGAGATGGACCTAGTTACGTCACTGGTCCTGATTGCGGAGATCCAGACCAGCCGCGACCATTCCGTCTTGAAGGTAAATGTTCTTATGACTTTCATATTGTCCGTGCCCTTGTAATGACACTTATTGTTCGTAAGGGTATGTTGTTCTTTCTCCCCCCTCTAGCAATGAAGATGACCCAGGAGCACGTGATGGCAAAAGGAAGCAGCTGCGGGAGTTTTCACCACTGGTAGGTAAACTGGTGATTTTCTGAGACTGTACCAAGTTCGTAAATTATGCCACCTTAACGGGTTAAAGTATGTGCTATCGCTCACCTTGTGTCTTTTACTCTCTTTGCAGGTGCAGCAGGTTGGCGATGGCTGGAGGCTGGTATCTGGCTCCTGATGGTGGTCGGAGATTCGCGTGGAGGCAGCACCCAAAGATGGTCCTAAGTCGACAGAATGCGGAACAGGTAAGGTTGTTGGGTTGTACCTGTCGAGGACTCCGGGAAGGTGAGTATGACTGCGGCCGAGTCGGGAGCTGATGGCGAGGCTTCCAGAGATGAAGCGATCACAGGTAAGGCTTGCACTGTGACTGCTTTGTGAAGGCATATGGTTGTGCTTCTGACGATGGTGCGATCTCAGGTAAGGTGTGCACAGCGATTGTAGAGAGGAAGCAAGTGACAAGGCCTCCGGCGATGATGCTTTCCAGGTAAGATGGTTGAGGTGGCTGGAAGTGCACGCGTTGAGTCAGGTAGGTTGCGAAGGGTTCCAGAGACTGGGAGTGCACATGCTGGATCAGGTAAGATTCTTCTGGTCGGCAGTGAGCGTTACGTTGCTGATAGCAAACTAAAGCGCCAGTCTTCAGGTGCGGCCGGCTTATATAGCCTGGCCCTGGCCACTCCCTGTAGGCTCCGCCTTGTGTCCCCACCTAGCTCCTCCTACTGCCTTCTGCACATGCCTTCTCAGTGATAGTTGGGCCCCACCCGGCCTTGCTGCACGTGCCTCTGATATTCTGTGTGCTGAGCACACTTCGAAATGAGCTTGGTGCTATAGGCGCCAAGACTGCGCCCATTGGGACCTTGTATGTAGTGGAGGACTAGGCTCTTGCCTAGTGACCATGATATTGGTCCCGTGAGGTCTCAAGGATTCAATAGATATGGTAAGTAATAGTTGATATGCTGTCTTACTGGGTTGATTTGTCGTGGTTTTAAAATCTGTTTGCCAGGGACATAATTGAATTTTTGGATAATATATTTCGGAAGGAAGGCTATCCCACTTCCATTGCCACTGATAATGGAGTCCAGTTAGTAGCAGATGAGATGATAGAGTATCTTAAGACCAATGGCATTGAACATAAGACAAGTTTGATTTACCAATGAGAAACCAACGGGATAGTTGAATGGTTTAACAGAGTTATTAAGAGCAATATGAGGTTAGCTATCTCGGAAGGCAGGGATTGGAAGAAGGCTGCGGAGGATACTCTGGTAGCACACAGGTTCACACCCCATGTTACAACAGGTATCTCTCCTTTTGAAATGTTAAGAGAAAGGAAGGATCTTCCCAGGTTGGTTAAGTAGGGCATGTCAAAGGAATATTGATTGAGATAATGTCAAGGAGAGGATAACTGCTAGACAATTGAGCAATAAGGCTACATTTGATTTGAGGAAAGCGACCAAGCAGGTTGTTGGTAAAGAAGGGGAGTGGGTGTGCATAAAACTACATGATAATAGAATGGAAGGGGGTTTGAGATGGTCATTGCCCATGAGGGTTATTAAGGAATTATGTGGCACTGTGAAGGTGTCTGATGGGCGAGTGTGGAACATGAATAGGGTATATAAAGTCAACAAGGAGGTTAAGGAGAAAGAGATGGTGAGTGATTCAACAAGGAGTAAGCCATCTGGTGTGAGCAATCAATCTTGTGTGTTGCAAAAGACTCACCATTTGAAGTGTTTCAGTAAGAGGGCGGTCCCCAGTAGGAAGTGTGGGAAAGCTTCCCATTTAAAAGATTAAGTGGAAATAACAACTTTATTTTTCTCTGCGTGTTCAGATGAGCTTTCATGAAGTATCTCCAAGTATTCATGAATGTTCTTCATTTTGGGTTGTTGCTTTTAATAATGCTCAGACATCTGTTCATTTAATTGTCTGCTTTTCTATTATTATTATTATTATTATTATTATTATTATTATTATTATTATTATTATTATTATTATTATTATCTTTGCTGTCATGGAAAAGGGGAGATGTGTAGCATCCTGTGATGCTACTGGGAATGTTGTATATGTAATATGTGGAATGTGGAACTGACAAGGGTGGAATGAGTATGTCAGTGTTTATCTGGTCAGTTGAAAGGATCTATGGACAAGGCTGGTGGGGCATATTGCAGATCTTAAGTTTATGTAAATAAATATTCTTCACTGCCCTCCTGTGTGCAAAGAATAATTTCACATACACTTCTGAAATGTTCCCTAACTTCACGGAATGCACAATTAATTTATCTATTCACACCCATCAGTACTTACAAACAATAGGGGCCAGTGTTTCCTGTAATTCCCTTCATAGGATCACTCCCCACAAGATGACTTCCCTTTTAGATAATACTCACCTCCAAATTGTGTTTGGCTGAATCCCAGACAGATGGGCACTCCCTCTTAAGAACTACTTTTATTTTTTCCCTCCAGGAACAGGTGGGCATCAGCCAGGAAGATAGGATCAGTGTGGAAATCAGGGTTCTGGTAAAATGACTCTGGCATCATGGTGTGGATGAGTAACTTGTTTATTATGTTTCCATGTATAACATCCAGTTTCTAGACTCATATTACTCAGATGGTAAAGTTCAGCTCTCATATGCAAGCACTGACATCCTCTCTCTCAGGCTTAGATCTTCAAATGCCCTCCAGAGAACACCAGTCATACACACACATTCCAATGTCAATCACAACACTCCAAATTCCACTAGGATGCAGGAAAAGAGCAGATCCTTACATATTTCCCTTTCTTAGGTTGCAGGAGAAGAACAGATCCTTACAATCAGCTTTTTTTAAAAAGGCTGTCTACTTTCTCTTTCACTGATGAAAGCGTGGGACCTTCAGTGCTCTATCATAAATTCAAAACGGGTCCAAAAAGTGAGCAATTAATTCCATCTCCTTCTGGTTGCTATCAATCCTCATATCTCTCTTTCTTCCCCATCAGTTAGTAAGTGAGTCTGTCTTTAGTGAATGTGTATTGAATCATATACAGTAGCCAAACCTTTTGTGGTGTGTATCCTTTCTCCGATTTAATTGGTCAATGTATGTGATTGGACTTTGTTCCAAAAGTGACCTCACAGTAGACTTTCCCCTTGGTAGTCATTGGGCATATTAATGAAGGGGGCAGCCAATGGGAGTAACATCCACACCAAGATTCCCTCCCATTCAATATGATGTAATCTCAGTGGTTCCTTGCATCAAAATGTATCACCTTCTGAAACATTACATTCTACCTATGTGACCACTTGAATAATTAACTCACCAGATTTCTCTCTCTGGCACAAATTGAATGATGCAAGTTTTATCATTAAAGCACAAATCGTCAATGACTTATGTTTTTTGGCTTATAACATATTGATACTTTTCTGTCCAATTTATATGTCCATCTCAACAGGCTTTTCACTATGAACGCTAGGCTACATGCCACACTGGCATGCATCATTTATATGCAACAAAACACAAATCGGTGCTGGCAACTTCCCTTGTGTTGCAAGTGCAGAAAACACAGAGCAACTGGTTTGGTGAGGTAGAAGAAGGAGCTTTGACTGGATTTGGCCTTCTGGTTGATGTGAGGGCCACTCAGGGGTACTTGAGGACAGAATGGATCTGTTCAGTGTCTGCTCTACAAGATCAGGAGATTGAAGAGCAGAATGGTAGGACTTGATCCACAACAGAGGTTACTCTCGATGTGCCCCGAGAGTGGAAGGTGACAGACCTTCCTTCTGTGTTGGATGATTCCTTCTTCCCCTCAGGCTGAGGGCTTTAGAGGGTACAACTTTCCCAAGGACGTCTGGTGAGAACTTCAGAGCAAATCTGTGGCCTTAATGGATCTGAGAAGAACTGGAGTGGAATAAAGCTAGCCCGCCTTAGTGGTCCAATCCCTGCTCTTGAATGGAGTGGATTTTGCCTTTCTGATGTCATACCCAAAGTGCTTTTCTCCATAAGAAGTTGAGGGTACATGAAAAGGATAACGAGAGAGTGAGAATCACAATAGTGGACGCCTTCTTCCTCTGACCAGAGCCCTCCTGCCTATCATAATCCCACCCTTTCCCTTCTCACTTAGAAGAAAGAACTTTAGCAATGCAGCACCCCAGTGATGTGTTGCCATTATGAGTGTGTAATGTTGGCAGCAGTCTATATGCCGTGATCACACACTTAGTAGTTTCCCACATTGTTTCAGGCAAATAATTCCACGGAATAGTGTTCTGAAGCTCTTTTTAGCATGTTATATTGTTCCCTGTATACAGACACTTACCTGGGCATGTGGGTGGGGGGTGGGTGCTTCCCACTTTATTAATTATTTCTTTCAGTTTACCACTGTTTTGTTTTAGTTTGCATTGAATGGTATTCCTCAGAGGAGGCTCGAACACTAACCTGTGTTCTAATGTTAGGAGGAAGCAGTTCATCTTCAATTATAGTATTTAATTGAACAATGCATCCATGTGTTCTTGTTGTCATCCCCTTGTCTGCGGTTGGGGTGGTTGCATTCATCCTATGGTTCCTCAGGATGCATGATTGGAATGTCTGCAGGACTGTACAGTGATCGTCCATGTTTCCCCTTTTGTGCAGTGTATAGTTGCAACATCCCTAGGGAAATAGGTTTTAGAGACACGTTTAGAGTGCTTAGTGTTGTATTTCTATGTCATCTGTGTCTGAGATTTGTTAGATGTTGTTTTTTGTTTGATTTATAAATGACTAACATGTATGGTACATATCCACTTTGTGTTGTATAGGGGTCTGTTTTATGAACTATATTGAGTTAATAAATTGAACCAATCTGTATAATATGTATAAGATGAGTACTGGGTCCATTCTTTCAGGACAAACAGTGCTAGGAAAATATACTAACCTACTTTGCCGATGAGAGAAGTGTTTGTGTTTAATGGAATATATCTATCTCCTTTGTGTATGTGCATTTTTGGTCTACCCCTGACCGTGGAGAAAGGGTTTTTCTAACTAGGGGTTTGCTTATTGTGCCTGTCTTATACACGTGTGTGCTTTTTGTCATCCTGTGCGTGTTATATATTTGTGTTTGTGCTTTGTATCATGCCATCCCATCTTAGTTCCTTTTTTGGCATCAGAGCGGTGCTGATGAGCGCTGAGGGTGCACAAGTCCACCTTCTGCTGTGTGCGTATGATGAGCCAGCATGGCTGCAGTATATTGGGGGCACCTTTCATATGTCCCTTTGTTAGGTAGTGTACCTGTGTGTGCAGGTGTCTTTATTTATTCATGGCATTCTACTTTCATTCATTTTTTGTGTAAGTGCAACCAGTTTTGTTTCTGTGCATTTGTTGTTCTATCAACTTCATGGGTCTCTTTCTTTTTCAATGTCCGCGATTGGTGTTTTACTGACTGGAAGAGGCGTCACAGAGTGTTGGGGACACTGATTGCTGCCTTTCGCTTGCAGTGTTGCTTCTCTGTGTGTATGTAGCGGCTGCATGTTCTGTGCAGTAGTTTTGGATTGTTCTTTGTCATTACTTACCTTACAGCACCTTGTTTCTTTTCTTTTGCTTTGCATGACCCTCTATAATTTGTGGCTTCTTCTGGACATGCATTCCTGTGTTGGCATGGGTGGATGTTCTTATCAAAAGTAGTTCCTTATCAGCGATGTCATTTGGGGTTTGCCAGCAGTAGCAGCTGCTACTCCCGGTGCCCACTCTGTTACCCCTAGACCTGTCCTTGCTACCCCTGGACCACTGGACAAAGAAGCACTGACGAGAGCAGATATCTGTGTTGCACCTGGAAAGACAGTTGTAAATGCTGCTAAATGTGCCACAGCTTTTTGCATCTGGAATCTAGATCTGATTTGCTGAATGAATAACAGGGATGCAGGAAAAACCATTAAGCTGCCATCACAAATAGGTTGGCAGTCCATTAGGGAAGAATGCCTGAATTTTTAGGTTCAGTGGTGGGTATGTCTGTGCAGCTCATACCCAGTACTGTAGCATCAGGAAGGGTATGGGGCTATATCTAGCTAACTTGGAATGGATAAGAGCAGACTGCAGTACTCAGTGACAGCACAGCATGAACGCAAATGTCATCACTTCCTGTGATGTCATCAGAGGTCAAGGGTTTTGTGATGTCACTTCCACTACCCCTAGCATTCTGGTGAAATGACTTTTCTGGTCCTGGATGATAACCCTTCACTAGTGTGAAAGCTTCACAGTCTGTTTGTTCCCAGGCAGGCTTAGGCTGCCTTCAATGGCAGCCCTCTTTCCCTGCTGTTGTTAATGGAGTAGTTTGGCCCTGTTCTGGGGTGTGCCATAGGGGTAGCCACTCGAGGATTTGGGGTGGCAGTACCCATTTGAATGGTTCTTGGTTGACAACTGGGTGGCAGCCAGATTCTCATAAGTGCGTGGTGTCTAGAGTGTGGTCAAATTAGGTCAGTGTGAGGCAGTTGGTTCACGGAGAGTGGCAGGCTCAGCGTACATTATTTCAGTAGTTGTGTTTTGACCATCTGAGGGTGTGGTATCTTATTGGACTTGGCGTTTTCCTTTTGTTTTGCTTCTTACCTTCTTATTGCCTTGGTCTCTTCTATTGGTTCCATTGCAGTGGTGTGGAAGTAGGTCTGCTGTGTCTCCAGCATGGGCGCCTGTTTGATTGCTGCGTGTGTCTCCAGCATGGGTCCCTGTTTGATTGCTTTTTGAATGCCTGCCTGGGCTACACTCACCTTCTATTCACTTCGGGGTGTGGAGGGTGGGCGGGATGTGCGAGTTGCTACCTTT
This sequence comes from Ambystoma mexicanum, assembly GCF_040938575.1. Classification (NCBI taxonomy): domain Eukaryota; kingdom Metazoa; phylum Chordata; class Amphibia; order Caudata; family Ambystomatidae; genus Ambystoma; species Ambystoma mexicanum. The sequence goes on along the minus strand of NC_090923.1, from coordinate 262,749,330 downwards.
CCCTGCATTATAAAATGCGAAACATCGTAGGAATACGAGAGAACAATACGAGGGAATCATCCACGCTGTCAAAACATCAAAGCAGGTATTAATGAGTACAATCAGTGCATGAATGTATTGTGCGCAGACATTTCTGATCTGAATTCACCACTCGGACATGTTTGCTGTCTGGCTTTGCTCGTTCCTGTGACTTTGTGATCGCTTCGCTTTTCCGTCACCAGGGGGCACTGCTCTAACGGAATTGATTTAAGATTCATCTGCAAAATACGAAACCGATATTTTCAGGGCGCTAGCATTTTCACTTTCTTTTGTGATTCATCGGTGCTTTCATTTTCATTACAAGCGCATAATTTGGTATTACAAGTGCAAATCACTGATTTTAGGGTAAGCTGCATGCAGTAATGTAATTAAATATTGTAAATTAGCAGAGCTTTTGAATCAAATAGAGATGCAGCAGTTTACGTTGTCATTTATATTTATTAATACAAATATTGGTATTCTTGTTCCGATACAACATCCATATTAATCACCAACTATTCAACCCCGCTCATTGCGCAGCAGACACTTGCCATAACATTGTCCTGCGGCCTCTATGGCAGCATTGCATACACGTGCACTCGTGGTGTATGCCCATGCCTTCATAAAACACACATTGTATTATACAAAATGATTTTACACGGATTTTGGAGGTAAACAGCCCACATGTTATTGCTGATGGGGACCGCACAGGTCTTTTACATCCTTCATCATAGGTTACAATGAGCTTGACCTTAGCAGCCCTGCCGAGCCGCCAGTTGCCTGATTGGCCTACTGTCTGTCTGAGCTGTCCCAGGGTTAACTGCATAGTCCAACGCCCAATCCTGGGATAAATATCCACTGAATGGGCGACCCCAGGGGATGCCCCCACCGCCCACCCCTGCTTGGCCTAGGACGTGAGTGGACTTCTCAACCCACAACACGAGTAGCAAATTCATAGTTCATCTTATTTGAACATTTTGGTCATGGTCCGAAATGTTTTCATAATCCAGTGTTTAGGTCCGTATCAACAGTGCCAATAAAAAGCACATTTCAAATAAACGCACGGTATAAGTTACACCCTCTGATCTTCCCAATCAATTGGAATTGATCCATAAACCAGTTTGTAGCCAACAAAAACTGCCAGCATGAAGGGGGTTAACTTTGTACCTTGGCTCTCCTACCTTAAGTACCCTGACCCCACTGGATGCAGGTAAGGCAGCCCCTCACCTGTCCTTCTGCCGCCGAGCCATGCCTCCTTTCCCTGCCGAAAGCCTCCAGTGAGACTACAGCCCCCAACCTGGCCCACGAGGTAGCCCCTAATGCTCTTGTAGGGTCATGGCGGCACCTCCAAGCCCGCTGTTCATTGACTGGTGCTGCTCTACAAGTGTCTTTTCTAATACCAGAGTTAATGTTTTCCCTTTTCCCTATCTGTTGAGATGCCTGTCCTCCGTCTGTCGTCGCATCGTGTGAAATCATCGCCCACACTTTATGCTCCTTTTGCCATCAGTTCTGAATACACACTTTCTTGTGATATCCCCGTCTTGCCTGTACCTGAAACTATACTTTAATTAAATGTTAAAGGTATTTGTAATGCGCACCGTCACCAGCAGAGTTGGTCCCCAGGCGCTCTGACGAATCTGCAAGGGAAAAGGCGGGATGGGTTAGTAGGGTGAAGATGGAGCAGGATAGTGAAAGGAGTGGTGTCCTGTTGGCAGCTTCATCTCGGTATACACTGTGCACTGAGCTTTGGTGCGAGTATCAGAGCAAAGTCAGTCCTTGTGTGTTGTTGGTGCGATTTATGTGTTGTTGCAGTGTGCGGAAGTGAATGTGGCTTGCAGTGCAGAGGTGGTTGTGTTAGTTTGTGAGTGAGTTAAGTATGCAGAAAATGTGAGCTTTTTTTGGTTAGTGGGTTAAATGTTATGCAGCTAATCATCACAGTGTGGCTGAATGCCTCGATTTCGGGAATCCTGCATGGTGAGAAACAGCTAGGTTTGCGAGTCCCGTTCGATAAGTGCAATCCTAAAGCACATCTAGATTAGTGGGTCAGTCCTCTATAGGGGGAAGGGGCCTACGCCTGACAGCATTTTTTTCTCTCTACCTGTTCTATTCTAACAAACTCTGTATGGTGTTGTAATTCTAATGAAGTAAGTATAGTGGGGTTGGGTGTCTATTCTCCTCCTTGGGTGTTGGAGCAGGAGTTGTGTTCTCCTCGTACCATTCTGTCTATATGAATGTGTCTGCCAGAACATTGGATGTGGTACAGGCCTGGAAGCTGGTGATGAGTCATGTAAGTGGTTTTGTCTTGGTCTGAGTATGTGTTCAGTCTTTATTGTCGTCCTTTTGTGGCTATTTCTCATAATGTCTTATGGTTTGTCATGGGGTCCATTCCTTGGGTTCTGTTTGTGTCTGTTTTTGTTTGGTAGCGACTAAGATCGGTATTTTTATTCATTGTTGTTTAGCGGTGTGGGCATTTTTGTGCGTCAGTGTTGTAGTTACGCAGAGAAGAGCCAGGATTTGAGGAGATTCCTGAATACAAGGCGGTTTCTTGTGTTCCGTATATTCTTTAGTAGGTCATTCCAGGTTTTCTGTGCCTGGTGAGAGAAAGAGGATCCTCCGAGTTTTCTTCTCTTATGGGGTTTTGGTTCCAGGCGGATGTCGTTGCTTGATCTGAGTGTTCTTGTCGGCTGGTGTAGACATAGTTTATCTCTCAGGAATTCTGTGCCTTGTTTTTGTATTGCTCTGTGCGTGATGCACATTGATTTGAACTTTATTCGCTGTTTTTTTGGTAGCCAATGTAGTATTTTTAGCGAGGTTGTGATGTGTTCTCTTCTGGGTAGTTTGAGAAGGAGTCTGGCTGCAGCATTTTGTATGCGTTGTTATTTTTTTTTAAGTTGTTCAGGCATACCTAGGTATAGGCTATTGGCATAATCTACTCAGGACATGACCAAGGCGATGATGGTAAGTGTTTTGTTGGCGAATGACAGGAACGGTAGTATCCGTTTTGCCACTCGCACAAGAAAGAAACCTTTCTTGAGTAGAGTGTTAACTTGTGGCGCTAGAGTCAGGTTGTTGTCCATCAGGACCTCTAGGTTTTTTACAACTGCTGATGGCGCTGGGGTGGTGCTGAGCTCTCTTTGCCATGGGATGTAGTTGATGTCTCCTCCATTTTTTGTAACAATCATTATCTCTGTTTTGCCTGGGTTAATTTTGAGGTGGTTCAGGTTCATTCAGTTGAATATATCAAAAAGGCAATTATCAAGTGTTGTGTTTTCTTCTCGGGTGTCTTCTATTTTGAAAATTATTTGTGTGTCATCGGCGTAGTTGTAGCATGTGAGGCCGTGTCTTTTGATGATTTTGATTAATAGTTTTAGGTAGATATTGAATAAAAGCGGGGAGAAAGATGATCCTTGTGGTACTCCGCACGTGGAGTCTCTTGGGTTGGACTTAAATGGTTTCATCCATACAGTGTCAGTTCTGTGTGTTAGGAAGGATTGGATCCATAGTAGCATGGTACCTGTTATTCCCAGTCTTTCTAATCTCTTTATGAGGATGTTGTGGTTGACAGTGTTGAATGCTGCGGATAGGTCAAGAAGAATCAAGGGTGTACTGTTGTCTGAGTCTGCGTTTCTTTTTAGGTCATCCCATATTGAGATGAGAGTTGACTCTGTTCCTCTCATTGGTCTGAATCCAACTTGTGCCTGGTCTAGTAGGCAGTGCTGTTCAACAAATTCTTGGGTTATTTTGTAAATGTACGTTTCTAGCAGTTTGGCTAGGTACGGGATGTTGAAAATGGGTCTGTAGTTGGATAAGTCCTCTACGTTCCCTGTTGTGTCTTTGAGTAGTGGTCTGATGTATGCCGATTTGAAGGCCTGTGGTACTCGACCTGTTGAGATTGAGAGGTTGAGGAGATTCCTGTGGTAATCCATGGGGGTTCCTTGTTTAAGAATTGATTAGTGTATGTCCGTGGGGCAGGGGTCTTCTGGAGAGCCTGATTTGTTGCTTTGATTTACAAGTTTGACGAAAGTTTCCACTGATATTTTGGGGAAGCTTCGTAGTTCATTTGGAAGTTCCTTGTGAGTGTAGGTGGGGTCTGAAGTGTGATCGCGTGGTCTGCTTTGTATGATGTGTTGGATGGAAGTTATTTTATTTTTGAAGTGGTCTCCTAGGTCGTCGCATAGTTTTATCGATGGAATTGGCTTGTTGGTGCATCCCAGTGTTTTTTTTATTTCGTTTATGATTTTGAAGAGCTCTTTTTGGGTGTTTGGTGTTTTGAAGATTCAGTTGTCGTAGTGTTTCCTCTTCGCTTTTTGTATTTCCTTTTTGTATGCGTGGATCTTTTGCAGGAATTTCAATTTGTTTGCAGTGTTGTTGTTGATCCTCCATTCGGATTCTAGTTTTTTTGTTTTTTTTCATGGCGCTGAGTAGCAGGTTGAAGCATTTTGCCATTGTTTTCTTAAGTGAGGGGGTGAAAGGTTTTTCTTTGGCGATGTCATCTAGGGTTGTTATGATCCAGGTGTGGAGTAAGGCAACTTTTTTGTCTAGGTCAGCTTCTTCCATAATTGTTGCTTGTGGTTTACTGAGTTCCAGGAGCTCAGTTAGGTTGGAGTTTTTTTTTATGGTTCTCCACTTTCTTTTCATGGTGATCAGTGGTTTGTCTTGTTGCTTCTTTGTTGGGACGGCCATTGTGATTATTAATGGAATGATGAGGTGGTTGATCCAGAGTATTTGAATTGGGGGTGCCATGGTGATGCGTTCCTTGTTGGTGAAGATTGCGTCAAGTGTATGCCCTGTCAAGGGTGTTGCCCTTTGACTAGTTGTTGTAGATTCATAGCTGCTGGTTGGGCGGTTAAAGATTTTTGTGTGGTTGTGGTGTCTTCATCGAACCAGATATTGAAATATCCGAGGATGATCAGATGATTCTGTTTGATGGCTAGGATGGTGAATGCTTCTGTGAAGGCGTCTACAAAGGTTGCATCATAGGTTGGTGGTCTGTATATCAGTATGAATTTCAGGTTTGTTTTGGGGTTTACTGATAGACGCAGTATTAAGGATTCACATTTATCAATGTTTAGTGGATCTTCCAGTTTGATAGCCAGTTTTTCCTTGTGGATGATTGCCAGTCCTCACCCTCTTTTAGTTTTCCCATTTGCTGTGATGCATTTGAAGTTTTCCGGCAGTCAGTTGTTGAGGGTAATCTTTTAATTGTCGTCTAGCCATGTTTCAGTTGCAAATAGGATGTTGATGCCTCCATCTGATAGGAGGTCGTATATTTCGGTTGAATGTTTGGACATTGACCTTGCGTTTTTTAAATTACAGTGGATTCTCCAGGTGTGGTTTTGTATAATGGTGGTTCGTTGTTCAGGTCGTGGTGTTTCGGTATTGATGTTGGTTGGATGAAGAACAGTGATGGCTGCTTCTTCATTGAAGCAGTGCACTTGGTTGATAGCAGGGCTATTCAATTATGGTGCTTCTCCAGTGATGACGATTGGTTGAAGATCAGCGATGGCTTCTTCTTCATTGAATCAATCTTTTAGGTTAATGGTAGGGTTGTTGGTTATCATGGCTTCGTCTTATTGTCTGGTATGTTGAGGGAATCAATTGTGCCCCTCTGTTCTTGAGATGTATGGGCTAATGGGGTTGAAATCATCCCAGTCTCTTGCTGGGTGCTCCTGTATTTTTTGCAGGTGTTTTTCGGGGGATTCTTTGTGTGTGTGTCGAGGTTTCAGTGTTGTGGTATCGACGTTCCGTTTTTGTCGCAAGGTTGGGTGTAAGATATACAGATTTTTCCCTTACATAGTTTCTTCTGGTGATGACCGTGTTCAGTGTGGTGTTTCCTGCATTTGGGGCTGCTTCTGCTGGGTTCTGTTGGTATTGTGTGTCGGTGGCCCTTTTTGCAGGATCTTGCTCTCTTTCTCTGCATCCCTTTCGGGGTCGGGGCATTTTGGTTCACAGTGCAGAGGCAGTAGGGTAAGTGGTCCTCTGTGAAGTATTGTGCAAGCACAGAATTGATGTTTCTTTTCCCACTTCTTATTGGATTTCTACTACTGTTTTTAGTATATTTTTTTCACCGCACTTGACTGCTCTTCTTTCCATATTAATAGTTCATGTCTGTATATATTTGGTCTCCGGAGGATAGTTCATAGGCAACTCACACTCCTTGGAAGCAAGAGGAAGCAGAGGAACACATGTTCGATCCCTGGGTCAGTGCTTAGAAACCTCTGGTTATTGAGTGTGTTATAAATAACCAGTTACCATTACCAAACCTAGACCCTTGATTATAAGATAATTGAGCTTCTGTTGCACACATATTGTTGCTTGCTTTTTCATTTCAATAACATATACTTATATTATAACAAATATTAGTTGCATGAAATGCATATTGAGGACTTAATGTTGGTTGCTTTTGCTTGAATCTCTAAGCACATGGTTTTCATCCTATACTTTTCAATCTTCTTACTCTAAATCATGTTTGCACTCTCTTGAAAGCTCTTCCCTATGAACAACACTTATATTATGGAGAAGGAAGGAAGGAAGGAAGGAAGGAAGGAAGGAAGGAAGGAAGGAAGGAAGGAAGGAAGGAAGGAAGGAAGGAAGGAAGGAAGGAAGGAAGGAAGGAAGGAAGGAAGGAAGGAAGGAAGGAAGGAAGGAAGGAAGGAAGGGAGAAAGAGAAGGAGGGAGAGAGGGAGGGACGCTCAGGAGTCAGGCATTTGTCTTGGAAGCAACACAGGTTCAAATCCCGACCCTACACTTAGAAACCACTTGCTGGTATAATGCACATTTTAAATTAACAATTACATTATATTATAAAGCCTACTCCTTTAGAATGTTAAAAGACAAAGCCTACACAATTCAAAGGATAGCCCAAGCACATCTCTAGCACCTCCTTCATCCAGGCAATGGCAAGTACATCTGTTTATGCAAATCCTTTCAAACATGCTTTGCGCAACTCAAGCGCCTTTCAATTTTCCGCCATCCACCATTTTCTTACTATCCTTTGTTTCTCATCTCTCTTCACCAATTTGCTTTTTATACAAGTAGGGTGAGATCTGGAGATCCCGTGATGGGGACAACCCTCTCCAAAGATTTAAGAAAGATAAGAACGTTAAGAACACTACAGTCATGATTCGCCACATTATAGATGCTCTGTTAATAATAATTACTGAAGCCTGCAGGTCAGCAGGATACCGGCAGGCAAATCACTGTTGCTACACCGACCTTCATTGATGAAGCAACGACTGGAGATTCTGCTTTGTAAGGATCCACGCAGCGTGAATCATGGGCTCGGAAGTGTGCCACTGTAGTGCTTAGTCTGGCAGTTCTGCTGTTTGCAGTTTGTTAGTGGCTGTTTGTTAAGGGGTAAGTCAAACCCCTTTATTCCACCATCCATGCTCTTCTAGCTAATGTGTCTGTACCAAGCTCTCCTAGGAATAACCTGCATAGTGGGCCGGTAAAATCAAATATGAACCCCCCACTCATTGTTCAACCTCCATGTCTGACTCTACCTTACTCTTAATGAGTACGGTAGAGTTCATACCCATAAATCCCTATAAGACAGGAAAAATAACAAACTACTTTCCTGTCTACCAAATCAATGAGGTTGGCCTAAATACTTTGCCAGTTTGATAAGCAGAGCCTTTGGAGTTCCTCGGCTGAATTAACTCCTTCATTCAACTTTGCCAGAGCTTTGAAAATGAGGCAGAGAAGGAAGCACACAGTCACAGGACACACTTCATTCTTGGAACTCCATCTACATTTGTAGACACCATTAATAAAGAGAAGGGCTAGGATGGTATAAGTGGTATGTGTGGCTTGTTGCCATTTAGTCAAACCTTTCTGCAGGCAATCGACACTGCTGCAGACTCTTGGGGCAGAGCTCATTTGCAGCAATCTACATTGTTTTATGATTTTATTGACGGGGAATCAAGGGCACAGTCGGGTTTCTTAATGGACATCTTAAAAATAGTGCTGCCTTGACTACTTTTCCTGCACATGCTCTACTATTGCCTTAAGGGTTAATAATGAGAGTTTACCTATTAATGAAAACCAACCTGTATGCAAACCAACCCAAACAGAATAACAGCATCTCAATGACACCAATCAAACAAACTACTAGATGCGATAAATTGACATCTAACAACCACTAATACAAAATAAAAGGACAAACAGAATAGAACGAGTACAGTAGAACAAAGCAATGAAGTGGATAATAAGAATAAATTGTACGAAAACAGTAAGGAGATCTAAATTAATGAAATGGATGTAATACATGATGAATAAAAAAAGTGAATGGAATGGATGAAGCGTGTGGAACGGATGAATGCTCAGAGCGGATGAATGCGTTGAGCAGATGAGGGTGTAGATCGGATGAGTGTGTAGATCAGATGAATGTGTAGATCGGATGACTGTATAGAATGGATGAGTATGTTGAGCGGATGAATGTGTAGAGCAGCTGGATGTGAAGAGCGGACGAGTGTATAGAGCAGATGAATGTGTAGAGCAGATTAGTGTGTAGAGCGGATGAGTGTGTAGAGCGGATGAGTGTGTAGAGCGGATGAGTGTGTGGAGCAGAAGAGTGTGTGGAGCGGATGTGTGTGTGGAGCAGATGAGTATGCGGAGCGGATGGATGAGCGGAGCGGATAGATGAGCAGAGCAGATGGATGAGCAGAGCGGATGGCCGAGCAAAGCAGATGGGTGAGCAGAGCGGAAGAATGTGCAGAGCGGAAGAGTGCGCCGAGCGGAAGAGTGTGCCGTGCGGAGGAGGGTGTAGGAATGGAGGAGTGTGTAGAGTGGATGACTACATAGAACAGACTAGTGGGTAGAGCTGACGAATGTATGGAACAGACGAGTGCATATGAGCGTATGAGTGCGTAAGAAAGGAGGATGAGCGTAAGAGCGAGTGAGTGCGTTGAGCGAGTGAGCGGGCGAGTGTGTGAAGCGGGTGAGTGTGTGAAGCAGGTGAGAGTGTGAAGCGGGTGAGTGTGTGAAGTGGGTGAGTGCGTTGAGCAGGTGAGTGAGTAGAGCAGGTGAATACGCAAAGCATGTGAGAGCATAGAGCGGACGAGTGTCTAGAACGGACGAGTGCCTGGAGCGGACGAGTGCCTAGAGTAGATGAGTTGCGTAGAGCGGATGAGTTGCGTAGAGCGGATAAGTTGCATAGAGCGGGTGAGTTGCATAGAGCGGGTGAGTTGCGTAGAGCGGATGAGTTGCATAGAGCGGGTGAATGCATAGAGCATTTCGATCGGATGAGTGCCTAGAACGAAAGAATGCGTAGAGCGGATGACTGCATAGAGTAGATGAGTACATAGAGCCACTGAATGCATAGAGCGGTCAGAACATGTGAAGTATGTGGATGGAATGGGTAACGTATATGGATTGACCGATTGATGTATGTGAACAGAACGGATGACGTAGGTGGATGGAACGCGTAACGCATGTGGACGAAACGAGTGACATATGTAGACAGATGACGTCTGTGGATGGAACGGGTAACGTAGGTGGATGGAACAGGCGACGTACGTAGATGGATTGGGCGACGTACGTGGATGGATCGGGCGACATAAATGGATGAAACCAGTGATGTATGTGGATGGAACGTGTGAAATATGTGGATGGAACGGATGAAGTATGTAGATGGTACGGGTGAAATATGTGGATGAAGTGCATAAAACAACTCCGAATACATGGAACGGATCGGAGTAAATAGAACAGATTCGAATGCATGAAAGGGATTGTAGTGCGTGAAACGGATTGGAGTACGTGGAACCGTCTGGAGTACGTGGAACAGACTGGAGTGCGTGAAGCAGATTGGTGTGCATGGAACTGATTGGAGTGTGTGGAACGGATTGGAGTGCGTGGAGCGGATTGGAGTGCATGGAGCGGATTCGTGTGCGTGGAGAAGATTTGAGTGCATGGAGCGGATTGGAGTGCATGGAGCAGATTGGAGTGCGTAGAACGGATTTGAGTGCGTAGAGCAGATTTGAGGCGGACTGGAGTGCGTGGGGCAGACTGGAGTGCATAGGGGGGACTGGAGTGCATGGAACAGATTGGGTGCAGAGAAACCACCATTCAATTAGAACACATAGATACTATGACACCATTCGGTATAACTGTTCTCATACCAACATCTGCTGCATTCTCTCCATCACTCTAAGTAAACACGTCTGGTTACACACCCCCCAGCCAGATGTTCTCATCAGGCCTAACGCGGCCACTTTCGGTCTGGACAAATCCTGCCATAACGAACACATACTCATGTTCTCCCAACCACCACACCTACCGCTAAGAAGCAGCTATTACACGAATGCCACACCAGCTGCACACATATCCAGTGCTCACACGCACCTTTGACTCTCTCTACTCTCTCTATTGACTTGAACTTCGGTTCCCGAGGGCGTTCAACCTACCAGTGCCTTCAGACCATACCAATGGTACATAAGACGCTATATAAATGCAAAGTAACATAACATAACATACCTACACCAGTGCTGCTCCAGACAAACTCTCACTGACATCCTCTTTGTCGTCCACTCTTCACACCTATGGGCCCTTCATATTGTCTCTGTTATCTCTCCATTGTCTTCCTCTCCAATTAAGGTTAACGCTAAGAGTGAGGTCTTCTTGGCCTTGTTTCACTCCTCCAAGACCATCATTAATGTCTATCTGACTTACACTGTCTTCATTCAGGGCCCTCAGCTCAATCTCCACCTTTTTGATAGTGTTTGCCACATCTTATCAACTACCTCCCTTCTCCTGCTACCCCTTCTGCCAGCTCTTTGGCACCTTCTTTGTTTTCCTCCGCCCACCCTTGAGCCCTTGAGCCCTTCTACCACCTCCCCAGGGCATATCTCAAGCCTGTACCCCTCCGCAGAAGTTTTTTAAATGTTGCAACCTGTTCCACGTCACTACTCTAAACTCTCGTTCTGCTGTGAAACACTCCTCTGACATCTGTTACCTCCTCAAAGAACTTGACTTAAATGTCCTTTCTCTCACTGAGACATGGTTTACGGCCAGTTCTGTCACAAGTTTTGCCACTCTCCTCCCTGTGGGCTACAAGATCCTCTCCGACACCATAACCAACCGTCCCGGAGGTGGAGTAGCCCTGATCTTACCAGAGTGGGTCCCGGCTTTTGTCATCCCTACCTAAGCCTTCTCCTCCTTTGAATGCCTGGTCTGCTGGCTCTCTATCTCTCTTGGCGACTCTATAACTGGGGCCACCATCTACAGTCACCTGGCTAGGTCACCCTCTTCCTCTCTGAATGGTCTGATCTCTCCTCTTCTCTCCTTACCTCTACCTCTCAACTTCTCCTCCACGGAGATCTCAACATCCACCTGGATGCTTCCAATCCCTCCTCTGGGCTTTTCTGAAACCTCTGTAGCACTCTCTCTCTTTCCATTCTGCCCGCTGGCCTGACACACTCTGCCTGACATATTCTGGAAGTTCTCATCACCTCAGACATACCCCTCTCTAACCCTCTCAACACTCCTCTCTCTTGGACTGACCACTTCCTACTGTCTGCTCATCTGAAACTCTCTGTCCCTCAGGCAAAGCACCCTCCCAGCACTGTCATCTATCTTCTCAGTCATCCGGCCCATGAAGCGTGTGTCAGTGGATGCCTTTGCCCCTGCTTTCTCCACTCCTCCCACTCCTGCAGATGACTCACACTGTGACACAGTGCTTACTAATCTGCATCTTTCTATTTCCAACACCCTGGACATCATTGCCCCTGTCATAAGAATTGGTCTGAAGCCTACATCCAAGAGCAACTCTTGGTATGATTACAACCTCGCCGTTCTGATATGTAAGGGCAGGGTGGCTAGAGGAAGTGGAGGACTTCGGGCGCATACTCTGACAAACTTGTCTGCCTCCTGCTCCATTAAAGACTCTCTATCCTATCGAAGAAATTAGCACACATTCTAGCCCAAGTCTCTGCTGCCTCTAACAACACAGCAACATTCTTTAAAATCTGCAAGGAAATGGCCAATCCTGTTGCAGTCTCTACCTCTCCTGTTCCCTCCCAGACCATCTGTACGTTTCTGGCCTCTCACCTCTGCAGTAAAACTCAAGACACACTGTCCTCTATCTCCTCTTCTACTTCCTCTCCCTCTTCCACTCTTGGGCCACCTTTGGCTATCTATCCCTCACCTCCTCCATTCTCCTCTTTCTCTCTGACAACGCCTGATGAGGTTTCTAGTCAAGTCCGATCTATGAAAGTCTTGTCCAAACAGGTGCTTGCCTGCTCCCCCAGAACCATCAAGGACCACATTGACACCTTCGCTCCAGCCTCAGCCGATTTCCATAATCAAGCCTTTGTGACTGGAAATATCCCCTCTCCCCTTAAGCACTCCCTTGTGCAACCCCTCCTCAAGAAGCTGTCTGTCAATCCTGCTGCCCAGCAAACTATCGATGAATCTCCATCGCCCTTTTTTTGATATTGGCCTGTAATATAGCTTCTACCTCTTCAATAACTATCTTCCTCAGGGTCTCAGGGAGTCGGTAGGGCTTAAGATGGACTATTTTCCCTCCAGGGGTTTGGATGTAAAGGTATGTGCCCTGGACACTACCTGGCTTTTAGCTAAATACACCCGAGAAGGATTTGATAATATCCATTCGGTCTCCCTGTCTTTCTTTAGATATATCTTGTGGAATAAGATCACCATCATCTCTTTTCTCTGGTGCTAAACATGCTAGAGTGGAGGAGGTGGTGGTCGATTTCTCCTTCCACTCCTTAACAAGTTAATGTGGCATAAATGGGTCCTCCTCTTTTTATCCAGTTGTGCCACCTTGTATGTGCAGGTGCTTGTATGTTTAGATTGAGATGAGCTTATTCTCTGAAGTGTGTAACAAAACTAACACCTTTTGCCCTAGATAGAAGGAACAGAGCTCTACTTTTTTATTGTATGCTTGCTTTTTGATGGGCTTGGGCCTTCTCCATATGGGATTGCACCAGGGTTCTGGCCAAGGACATATGTTCCTTTAAACGAGTGGCTGTTTGGGAAAGAGGTATAATGGCTTCTTCCCTTTCTTCACCAGGTGTCTAAGCATATCCAACATATATTGGGGTTCTCTGCCATAGAGTAATTCAAAGGCGGTCCCAATCCTGTCTATCCTCATCTACTAATTTCTTCAATATCATTTTCAGGGTTTTATTAAGTCTGGTAATGATAGACAGAGGTTCTTAGTGTGGTAATGTATAACAACTCTTTTACTTCTCCCATTAACTTGCTCATGAAGTTGGGTCCTTGATCAGTCAGGATCTCTTTGGGAAAACCCAATCGATAAAATAATGGTTTTAGATGTTTTAAAATCTGTTGAGTAGAACTGTTTCTCATGGGAAAGCCTCAGGGTATCAAGTGGCATAGTCCATTGTAAGTAGGATGTATTCTTTTCCAAGTTTGGAGGTATCCAGGGGACCTACAATATCCATCTGAATTCGGGAGAAGGGGATTTCTATTGTGAGTAAAGAATTCAAAGGGGCAGTAGGGGTAAATGGGCACTGGCAACTTTGGCAGGGTGAGATATAGTTGTTCATATCTGCATGAATGCCTGGCCAATAGAATCTCCCCCTGACATGAGGTTGGGTTTTGGCCTGCCCTAGATGTCCCCTGGTCAGATGGAAGTGTGTAATCGCCAGTACACTTTTCTTGTGACGTATAGGTATCACCAGTTGGTGTCTCCTCTATATTATGAGAAAGATTTTTTACCTTTAGGTTGCGCCTACAGATACACGGTGGTCTGTAGGTCAAACAAACATCAGTTTTGTATGGGTCACCAAATTCAACTGTATCAATGTGTTAGGAATAAGGGCTATGGCCGGAAAGAAGTGACAAGCGGTGCCTGCTAAGCATGAGGATTGTGCGAAGATGGGGAAAAAGTCTACAATTCTGTGGGAAGAAATTTAGTCCTGCACGTGCGTGTTGCCAGCAGCAGGTGATTATGAGCAGCATAAAGTAAGCAACGGCATGCACGCAGGTGTGGCTTATTTTGTTTTTGGGTGCGGTGAGAGTCGGATGTGGAAAGAATCCACGGCGAGCATGGATGGCTGAGAACATTCTGGATAAACACTGTGAGCAAGGAAGGATCGGGCAGATCGGCTGGAGGGTTGTGTACGGCGTTCTATGTTATCACCGAGAGGTCCCGTGCTTCATGTGTTCACAATTATTATTTTTAACAAACTTAGAAGAACATGTGTAACACTCTCATTTGCTACAAATTATACAAAACAAACTGCCAACAAGTGTTTCAACCCACCCGGGTCATCATCAGGGCTAAATATGTTCAAACATTTTCCATATGTACCCAGAAGAGTTTGAAATGTGTTCCTTTAGTGAAAATAAGGGAGGAGGGAGACAGAAAAGGAGGGGATACAGAGAATTAGAATACATGTTTGACAATGTAGAATGTATCATATTTCAAACAGCCCTGTATCACATTAAACACTCCATGCTTAGTGAGGAGCCTTTGTAAGAATCTGTAATCTGCTCGATATTATGGTCAGTATGCAATTGCATGATTAGCTGATAATAAGTTAATTATATGAGTAGCTGTCGAATTATGTTCAATGCACATTGATATGTCCTTTGTTTTGTGGGAGCATTAAAGCTGACGCTATTTCCAATGTTGGTGATGATGTCTTTCGAAATACTCAACAACCGGATTGCTCCCTTTTGGATAAGTACAATTAAAATGAACCAACCAATCTGTATTGAATTGTTTTTGGTAAAGCTACATTAAGCAAGTAACACATATTCTGTATTTTACATAGTTGATATTTGAGCTTACACCCTGTCATGTGATTATTAGTATCAATATTTTTCTTGGCCAAATTTTAAAAAGGTTTTATCTCAATTCCTGTAAAGTAGTATTTGGCGATTCTTGATATAACAAATGAAAATTATTGCAAATGTAATTATAAAGCTTACCTGCGATCTTGCATGTAAATTGCACAGTGCTCGGTTGAGCTTTTCTATAGATTCCACATTGGCTTGTTTAAAGTCAGATCGCATCAATTCTTGTATGCATTAGCTCCAATTTTGGATGATTCAAAGTCTGTGAATGGACGGAATACATCTTAAATCGCTTTGTTCAAAGTTAACGTGGTATATATTATTAAACAGCTGGATAAATATAAAGAAGCTTACTTACCTATCTGAGCTTGATTGCTCTAACACATGGCCTCATTACGAGTTTGGCGGTAGCCATGCCCTTATTATTGTAATGACCTCCATTTATTTTTTTAGGCCCAAGAACGAGATTTGTATTGTCACAATGGCCTCAGTAACACACCAAGAGACAGCTCAACGTTTTTTATTAATTTTCTCGGAGATGGGCTTCACTAGTGGCCATCCCTCTCTCTTGCCTCAAGTGAGCCATTCTCTCTCTAGCCCGGGCCCCCCTAATACACAGATAGTCACTGTAGATCGGTATCCCAGATCTGATTGACTGGTTGTGATTGAGTGAAGGAAATTTCCTTATCTAGCGGTCTCCACATAGCAATAATCTTTCCAATTCGAATGCATGTCATCCAAATTCAAAGGCTACACTTGTCCTTCGTATTCACACCATAGTCAATTCTTGCCTTGATCTTCTCTTTGTATCCTTACCTTCCTCCTACTCTTCTCCCTCTTCTTGCTCCCAACATCCCTTTCTTCCCTCTCTCTTAAATCCATCCATTGTTCACTCTCTCTCTCCTCTACACCTTACTTTAATCCTCTGCTCTATTCGCTACTACTCCCACTCCTTGCACGACTCTCCACTACTACTGAACTCTACTCTCCACTCTGACTTCTTTCTCCTATGCTCCCCACCTACAACATTCTACTCCTTCTACTCTCTCATACTCTCCGATCCTACTACTCACCTCTCACATTACATTTCATTCCACTCTTCTAACATTACGACACTCTCCACCCCCTACTCTACACTCCACCCACACTGTCTCTCATAGTCACCCTCCCTTCACTCTCCAAGTCACCTTTCCCAATCAGTATCGCTCAAACCCCTACACTTTCTCTTATTGTCACTCACTCACCTTGCACACACTCTCAAAGGCAAATACCACTTTCTCCCACCAACCAATACTTCACCTTGCATAAACTGTCTGAAATCCTTCTCACAATCCTCTGTAAAGTCCTTCCTCCGCCAAATTTCTTGGTCTGCCATCTCCTCCCTCGACCTCACCTGAACAACCTACCCTGATGAACCTACTGCCCCTCTTTATACTTCCTCTTCTTCCATTGGTTCCCTCTCAACTGGGTCCCAATCTCCAGGCATCAGAAAGCATACCTCCTTTTCTTATGTGGGTCTGCCGGTGTTTGGTAGAGGTGGCCCGCTTATGTTACAGTAAATTTCACAAAGTATAACCGGCTTCAGTGTAGCATCAGGATTGCCGGTTGGATGTGGTTGATGTTCATCAGACCCTCAACATGTCATTGTCTCTGTCTCTCTCTGGTGTACTGCAAGTTAGAAATCCTGGTTTACGGGGTACTAGGAAAAAAAAGAAAGAACGCAGGCCAGCATTGTGCACAACAGGTATGGGGCAATAAGAAGTGGTACATTGCTAATTTAAACAGGCATAGGTTGAAGGAACAGAAATGGGGGCCCTGCCAACTCCCACACCTAAGCTTTGGATGGGGACTTGATCTGGCAAGTACCCTGGTAGGCCTCGATCATGGGGGAGCGGAGGTTAAGAGTTAGAGAGATATTTATTTTTGCAAATCTTCCCACTACTTCTTGAAACCTCCATCATTACTACTAGACTTCTTCATTGATTTTAAAATCAAGAAATGCAAAAGATGTCTTTCCTCATTACTCCCACTCTGCATTGTCAGAGAGGCACTGGTTCCCCCTTTTTGATGAACTGCTGCTGGTAGACCTAACCATCTGTCTTCCTCGCCTTAGGGGGAGTGCAGTTGGCCCTAAGGGATTGTTTTACTGTGTTAATGTTAGGTATACTTGGTAGCCCATATGTTTACTAGTGCATGGGTGTCATCCCATTTTTATGACATCCTCATTTTTCCCAATGCAGTAAAACGCATTGTTCATGGTGTGCTGTGGAGACACTTTGTGCCCCCTTTACTCTGTATGAAGTAACAGTACCCCCTACCCCGATGGAAAGTTAAACCTGTTTTAAGTCCTATTTTTGGCCATTTCTTAGTCTTCCCATGTGAGGGAGGCTACTCTTTCTTCAGGCTTCTTCATAGGCTTTCTTCTGGAATGTCCAGGGAAGATTGCTAGTCTGTGTGAGCAAGCAGAACATGGGAAATTGTGGCTATTTGGACATAATTCAGGGGCCTGAAAGGGTACGGCAGACCCTGGGAAGATTCAGGGAGGCTGGATGTCTGCTAATTCCAGCCTGATTTCTACATAAAGAAGGTGAGCTCAGCCTAGGAAGCAAGTTGACAACTGGAAACTGAAGAGATCCGATGAAGACAACCAAGGAATGCCAGAGTAGTGATGCAGTAACCAACATTGACTCAGTCAACACCACTGTGTTTCAGACTTTAAATCTCTGCTTGACATTGGAGACCTTTCCAAGGTGCCTTTCACCCTTTGATTGGTGGGCATCACCAATTAACATCCTGGTTGATCTGCATCACCGTTTCCAGGTCAAAGGAGCTTGAACGTCTAAACCTTAAATGTTCCAAAGAAGAAAACAACTAAAGGATTCCAGAGCGTGGCTGAAGGAACCAGCATTTGCTCTGCTAGCAACTGAAACCTCGAAATTCTGTGTGACATAGGAGACATTTGAACGGCATCTATCACCGTTTAACTGGTGTGCAGTAGGACTAGCATTCAGCCATCCTAGTCCTGCATCACCATTTTAGTTCAAAAGGAGCTTGAACGTCTGCAATTTTCCTGCATCGCCCGGAATCAGCTTTGCACTGCTCCAAGGAATTCTGTTCAGTGTGAAAACTTGAATCTTCATGATGGTGTGATTAAGTTAAACTCTCTATGACTGGGATGTCCAACTCCCAGCCTCCAAGGTCTCGAAGGCCTTATACCTGTCTGCTGGTCAGGATAACCTTCATTAATATTCATGAGATAAATATGCACATTTATTTAATGAATATTATTGATGGATGTACTGAAAACCTGGCAAGTTTCCTACCCTCGATGCCCTGAATTGAACAAAACTGCTCTAACTAATACCACAGACAGTGTCTTTCAAAAAATACCTTTATTTATTTATGTATTTGTATTTAGATCGAAAACGTTTACAAACTTAAAACATGTTATTAGCATCACATAAAATCTTCAGAGTCAAAAAGAATTGAAATACACAATACCCAATGTTTTCCCCTATAAGAAAGAGTCCACATATACAATCTGTTAATGGCTACACCAGCCGATTTTTTCATCCAAGGGTGTGCAACAATGAATGGCTCCATCAAGTTTGACAGCACAAAAAAAGATACACAGTATTAAATAATTCACTGTACCAAAATCTTTAAACAATGAAATACTAAAATGTACCAGTCATCATTAACTATACAAACTAAAAGAAATAAAATGAACTTTTAGTGCAGTTCAATCAATTCCATAGGTCAATTGACATTCATTGTATACGAGCAAGAGGAGAGTACTATCCTATACACAAATGGTTATTCTTTGGGCAATAATTTCTCTGTAGTGTACCAAAGTCGATACAGAGCTGGTTGTACCCTTTCACTCTGTGTATTGAGGCCGAAGTTCCAATGTGCGTCCTGTTCAATCGACCCGTAATTATGCACAAAACCACCCATTGTAGTCTTTATAGCCGGTCCCAGTGTTTTACACTCAGTGAAGACGTTTTTAGCTGTTTCATGCGAGCCTGGTCTATTACACATATGACAGATCCTATGCTGAAGTGGGATCTTAGAGTAGGCACAACAAAATATTAACAAGGGAGGTTGATTTGTCCTCAGTATAAAATGCCGAACCTCAGGGCTGGGTCACTGTCTCAAATATCTTTGAGCTCTCAAAAACTGGTGGGTGACATTTGAAACATGTGCATATGTACTCAATGTAGAGAGGTGGGAGTCATTATTAGTCCAGTCCCATTTCTTCAGTTTACCCACGAATAACTGTTGTAAAATAACACGTCTAGTGCCTTGTTTGAAGTCAGGGAACCAACCAATATTCTCCTACAGCCTAGCTATTAGGCTGTTCAATTCCTCTCATTAGACTTTTTACATGCACAGTGAGTGGACTCCAGCAAAGCAAGCAATTGGGATTTTGGTCCAGAATTAATTTTAATAGCAACCCCTACTTAATCATGACCTGGCCCTTTAGCAAGACTAGTCTCAGTTCTAATCTAAGGTATTCAACAGGGGTTGAGGGTCAACATTTTAATATTTGCTTCCAGAAATAACCCTCGATTTTGAAAAGCCAGTGTAAGTCCACATGGCTAAGGCCTCTAAGCCATATAGTACCATGGGGCAAAGACACTGGCTTTTGAGGGTTGTTATCCCCTAGCGCGAATAGCCTGTGGTTTGATTTACAAATTCTTCAATCAAATGGGTCATATGTCCTCCTTTATAATTTTGGCCTCTTTTATATGGATATATGTTCTGGAGGTATTCATTTCCAGCCCCAGATAAGGGTACTTTCCCACAATGTCAAGAGCTCCCAATCTGGTGATAAAGTCTGGGCACTTGACCTTCTTGGGTGCCACCACCATTACCTTTGTTTTATCCATGTTGATGCACTCATAAGCCACTGGGGGTACTGCCATTTTTCTATTTTACGCCGTAGCTTATCATGACACTCCCCATCAAATGCAGCCCGGAAGTTCACATAGATGGTATACAGTGTGGACCCCCGGGTGACATGGTTTCTCTAAACAGTGTATTCAAAATGCTTAAATTATGTGAGGTACAACGCCCAGGACAAACTCCCGTCTGTATGAAATGTAGTAGTTACACTCTCTTCCCTCTTCAACTGAATAGTAGACCCCACCGTGAGCCCATCCGTGACCAGAAAAGCACGCACAATGCTATGCCACCACCCCTAAACCTAGCAGATCTAGGGACTAAGGGCGCATTAATAAATGCACGTTCCATGGTAGCCCACGCATCAGACATTGCTGACTTGCTACATAATGAAGACCTGGACTTCTTAGCAGTTACCGAATCCTGGCTTCACCCCACGGCAGGCCCTGCAATTATGCTAGCAGTCCCAGACGATTATACGCTATTAAGACTTGATTGCACCACTTCTAGAGGTGGAGGTCTTGCCATCATAGCCAAAACTAAATTTACTATCACAATTGAATCTCCTATCAATGCTAGCTCATGTGAATCTCTTACAGCCAAGTTAACACTCTCTAGTACTCAATCCATCTCCATTCACCTTATCTACCGACCACCGGGCCCTTTAGGATCATTCGAAGAAGACCTCACAGACGGTGGTCAGTCAAAAGACCGAAAAAAAAATCTCGAACTGCAAAAATATCGAATCCAAAATCTCGAAAAACAAAAATCTCGAATTATTTATTTATTTAGTTATATGTGTTTTTGGGGTCAGGTAAGTAAAAAAAAGGGTTAAAATAAAAAAAAAAATAGAAAAAAGGGGAGTTGGGGGGAACCCCCCCATTTCGAGATAAAAACGTATTAAAAAAAAAATTCGAGATTTTTTTTTTCGAGATTTTGAACTCGAGATTTTTTATTTCGGGATTTTTTTTTCTCGGTTTTATGACTATAAACCCTCACAGACATCTTATCAAACAATCTCAAAAACTCCTCACAACGCATCCAACTAGGAGACTTTAACCTTGGTTTTAGCGACCCTGCAGACGCCAATGCTAGTACAATCAACAGTACCCTAGAGAGATTACCGAACCTACCCATATCAAAGGGAGAACTCTGGACTGGCTAGCTCTGCACAACTGCCATACTTCCACAGCCCTGGACAGACCACTATTTGATCTTGTTTACCCTAAAGGCAACCCCAGCACAAGCTAGTAGTATAGCTCCAGCTGTCCAATCCCGAAATACAAAAAACATCATCCCGGAAAACCTGATCCCGCTTATCACACCAACCTTGAATGCCATCCCGGACCACACTGATCCACTCACGATGGTGGATATCTACAATAAAATCATGCGCTCATCCCTCGACGCTATAGCCCCTTTGAAGCTAAAAAAGAGCAAGCCCCGGAAGCACATTAACTCCTGGTTCTCGCCTCATCTCAAAGCCCTCAGACAAGAAAAGCGACGCTGTGAAAAAATCTGGCGAGCTTCCCCCTCAGAAAAAAACAAAAAAAACTTGAGTAGCCTAGCCTCCCAATATAAAAAAGAAATTATACTGGCTAAACAATCGTCATTCAGCATGCGGATCTTACAAGCCAAATCCAACACTAGAGAGCTTTTCACAATACTCAAAGAGTATGAATCCCCGATACAAGTACCTGATTCGTGTATCAAAGATAAAAATTGGTGCACGGGCATTCAAAATGCCCTAGCGAACAGAATCTCATCCCTTAAGACTAAAATAAACACTAAAAAAGAATCTTTACTCTCCTCCACCAAGCAGAGTACCGCCTCCCACAAAAAGGTTCACCCGACTCAATCCTCCCCCCCAGCGCTTAACCCATCCTTTAACTTCCACAAAGTATCCACCAAAGAGGTAGAGAATACTATTCTCACCCTTAAACCCTCAAACTGCCATGGAGACCTATGCCCCGCTCAACTGATTAAGGATGCTGCCCATGATCTCGCACCATTTATTACCAAACTAATAAATGCGTCCTTCACATCAGGCACCGTACCTAATAATTTAAAACAGTCCTGGGTCCTCCCTCTGCTTAAAATACGCAATCTGAACCCATCCACCCCTACTAACTACCGCCCTATTACCACAGTACCTTTCCTCCTTAAAATCATCGATAAAATAGCATACCAACAGATCCAACACTACCTTGAGCACTTCCAACTCCTAGGCGTCCGTCAATCAGGCTTCAGGCCACAACACGGAACAGAAACCGCACTCATAGACCTCAAGGCACAGATAGATGAGTTGAGAGACCAGGGGAAGACAGCACTATTGCTTCTCCTTGATCTCTCTGCGGCCTTCGATCTGGTCGACCATGAGATCTTGTGCAACCACCTACAAATAGCTGCCCACTTCTCTCAAGATGCAACTAACTGGATCCAATCCTTCCTTAATAACCGTACGATGAGAGTCTTCTCATTAACAGCAGCAGCCGACCCTATCCCGATCATGTGCGGCATACCGCAAGGATCGTGCATCTCCCCTACACTTTATAACATTTTCACGAAGCCCCTTTTTGATGATCTAGACGATCAGGGTATTACCTACACTAATTACGCCGATGATACCCAGATCCTCATCCCGTTGTCGGGGGATTATGACAAGGATTTGGCCTTCGTTAATAAAGTGTACCTCAATATCCAGGCATGGATGGCCTCACACGGACTATGCCTGAATGATGACAAGACAGAACTTCTCATTCTAGGCTCCACACACTACCTCAACAAACTGGGCCACAAATACTCCTTATTTATAATTGACGACAACAAAATCATGGTAGCTAAGGAGGTTAAAACCCTCGGATTCTATCTAGATTCCACCCTTACCTTCAACAAACAAGTGAACGCAATGGCCTCCACCACCTCTTACACTTGCAAACTTATCAGGGCAGCCAAACCCTTTCTCTCCCCCACCAACTGCACCACCCTGGCTAGGGCGTTGATCCTGTCCAAGTTGGACTATTGCAATGCCTTATATGTAGGCTGCAACAAATATATCTCTAACAAAATCCAAATCCTCCAGAACAATGCCCTCAGAGCGGCCTTTAGTATCCCGAAGAAAGCCCATATCTCAGATTCCAGAAGATCTGCTAATTGGCTATCCACCAAGGACAAGATATTTCTTAAATCAGTGTCTTTCATTCATAAATTCATTCATAAATTTCATTCATAAATGCCTCCACCAAGCAGCCCCCAATACCTCACCGCCAGATTTACAAGACCTACCCTCGCCCGTCCCGCAAGAACGGCCAATTCCAACCTTCTTCTGGTGCCCAGGTTTAAACGTACTACATCTGGAGGAAATAGCTTTCAAGTAAAAGCAGCACAATACTGGAACTCCCTCCCTCCGTCGTGCAGGGAGGACCTACCCTACCACCAGTTCAGAGCCAGGACCATCCACTGGCTCAAATCTCTCGACTCATAATGACTCTTAGAGACCCAGGTTCGCCTCACTGAATGTAATTATGTTTATAGTATTGCCCTAATGTACATGTTATGTTCTACCCCTACTCATTAATTGTAAATATGTTTATAGTACTGCCTTTAATGTTCATGTTCTACCCTCCTATTTGGCGTGATAAGCCCGGCAATGTAACCCTAGCTGGACCTCGCCACACGTATGTAACGAAGCTTTGCAACCCTCTTGCTGCCTTTGCGCCTGGCTACCTTCGGGTTAGGTGCGCATTACAAATAAATAAAATACAAATACAAATACAAGTAGTTGTGCCTCGTCAAACCAATTCTGTAAGGCCCTAAGAACAAATGTGGAAAAAAATGTTCCCTGTAACATCTAGTAATGACAGCAGTCTGTAGTTAACCAGCAACAATCGATCACCTTTTTTATAAACTGTAACAACACAAACTGCTGCCAAGAGATCGGGATTTCCTGTGTAGCACACACTTGTCAAACAATATTTTCAAAATAGATGCCCACTTCAATACTGCATTGGCAAGACCATTTGACCCAGGGGTCCTGGAATTCTTAAGGTTCACAATCACAGTTACAATTTCTTCCTCCTGAAATATCAGTTGCCAAACCCTGATCAGGAATTGTGGGGGAGAGGCCACAACAGGGGAGTCTCCATTCCCCTTGACATGACGGAGCCACTCCAAATCCTCTATAGGGTTTAAAATATGTTCCCTGCTATCCCCTCTAGCCCTAGATAGCATGGCCCAAATATTTCTAGTGTTGCCTCTCATGAGTGCCGAAATCATACTTTGCCAATTAGTATTTTCTACAGAGCGCCTCTAGCGATTAAGCCAACCCTTGTAGTTATTCCTAATGCGTCTTACCCGTTTAATCTTCTTAAGTGCTGGCCATGTACAGCCTCGCACTGCTCTAATTTCCCTTCACATAAGTTGCTTAGCGTCCCGGATGTCCCTATCAAATTTATTGCTAGTTTTATTACTAACCAGCAGGTACCTCTTTGTCAAACGGTAATTATATAGTGCCTCCTTATTATTATATTGGCCTAAGCCCAATCACTTTACATAGGAAAACCGCATTGCAAAGTTCCGATTTTTGGGTTAACTTCACCGCCATTTTAAGATTCAGCCACCATTTTGATTTCTACTCGTGTGTTCTTCATTCTAAAATGGGGGACTATGTTTTCAGCTTGCAACCAAGCCTCCTGACCTTTGAGTAGGCTGTCCAAGAGCCGACTGTTTAGACTGGGTAAAGAGACCTTGTGCTCCATATGAACTGTCATCTAAGTATTGTCTGCGCACACAAGCCTCATCCTTGTATAAACATTGGGACAATATAAAGCAAACCTTGAGCATGGACACGCAATTGTGAGAAGACAACAAACAGTGCTTGCTGCAGGATTTGAGAACATACATCGTCATTGTGTCTTCATGGAAATGCAAACCTATGTAATCCTTTCCATATTATTGTATAAGATGTATGTGAACTAGGCACAAACACTAGACCACAAATTATTAACATGTAGAGAGGCTGGACAATATTACTCAGAATTATATAAAAGCACAGATGTTTCTAATGTCCAGCACTCTCTCTCCTCTCTTTGACGGGCTGGTACTCATTGTGGGGTGTTGAGAGCCAGATAGCTATCTGTGTTACTTTGTAACTGTACAGAATTAAAGATCTGTGAATCTTTTTCAGCCCGTGATTGGTGTATTTCATTTGTGGTACTCTGCCTCGATATGTCCTTGTTTTTAGAGATGGCGCCAAATAGGGACCCTCAAGATTGATGCCATCTCCTTGAAGTGTTCACACGGCTGTCAAACCGGGATCAGACGGTGAGAAAGGGGGCCCCTTCTTGGATGAGACGCGACACCTCAACAGTACTGCACTACCCGATCCCTGGACAGTGAGCACGCGGTCCGAGACAGCATCTTGAAGAGGGTCCATATATCGAGGAGGGCAGTTTTGCCGAAATCACCAACCACAAGGGTCCTTTGTTGCCCTTAGTAATCCGATCGGATCTTCCTTAGTGTTTCGAATCAGGTGGATCGTGCCCTCATTCCTAAGTATCCTGATATTTGATTTGGAGTATTGTCCTCGCGAGCACAATTATTGCCAGGTAACACCAGCAATCTGACATGCCTGAGAAATTGTCTGCCTGTTCCAGGGTGTTATTACGCAGAGACAGACAATCTTTGATATTTGGCCTACAGGCGCCACAGGAGGGGTCGCCGGCATGTCTATGAACTGTAAGAACGGCATTTGGTATTAGAGTATTCAATAATATTTGGCATAGACAAATTAGACATGTTTCTAGATTTTAGTGTTCAGTCAATGGTAGTTTTGAGATTGCCCGAATAGAGTATTCAAAAACTATATTTTTAAAGAAAGGGAAAAAAAATGCTAGACCTGCAATGTTTTGATGTAATAGAGAATCAGAAAAGAGAAGCTATGCAGTAATTTAAGAGTAAATAGAAGTATACATGTCGTCATGTGTTAAAACTCAGGAGCATAGATAGGGTGCTTTAAACTTGGTGTATAGAAAATATATCTGCCTAAAGATTTTTATGCCTTAGATGAACTAATTGATAAACTCCTAAACGAACGAAGGCTTGTTGCCACTGCACTACCTCCTTATATACCTATTCCTGCTGTCTTACCTCTTCTTGCTGGTGCTCCTTCTCCCGTAGTAATTCCTGTTCTTCCTGTTGTTCCTCCGTCACTAGTTATTGCTTTGTTTTCTAGGGTTGTTTCTCTACTTGTATCTCCACCTTTTCCGACTGTTATTGTTCCAGCAGTTCATCTTTTTTTGTCAGTAGTAATGTCTTCAATATTTATTGTACAGGATTTGTCTACTCTCTTTCTTTCCCAAGCGGTTTTGCTTCGCTTGTAGCTGATAAAGGGACGAGCACTGAATCAAAAGTTGTAACATAGGACATGGTTACCAAAGAGAAGAGGAAAGGATTTGAATGCATGGACTAAGCAATGAATAGAGAAAAGAAAAAAATGTACTGTTTTAGCAAAAATTCCTTATTCTAGACGGTATTCCCGATCAGGTTGTCTTTATTGAGGGGATGGGGATACATTTAGTTGAAATGTGGAATAGATTGACGGATGCAGATGTCCCACAAGGGTTGAGGGATTTTAATGTTTTAGGCTATTCAAGTGATTCTGCGGAGAAAGTACATGAGCATGTCGAGAGGGTTTTAAGTTAAGAAGGGAGTTAGAACGGTTACAGAATGATGAAATAGATGGTGATAGTTTGAACGCTTTTTATGCGCAGAACGGTTCCTTCCTCCTTGTAAATCAAAGAGTGAAGAAACACACATTTGCACAAGGGATGCGCTTATATGGATTTTTGAATGCGTTGATGTCTCCCACAGAAGTATATGCTACATATAGTTAGTATACTCCAGAAATGCAGAGGTAAGTGTTACAGGTAATGATAGAATACCTGAAGGATGAGTGTTTAAAAAAGAGATTTGTTGTCCCGTAGAATTGATGATTGTCTATAAGGGAGCTCTTTTGCACCCAATATTATTCCTACCACTTTTTAGCACTTGATCTGTTTTTTTTTCTTCCTTAAACAAATGATCAGAGTTGCCTATTTGTCAGTTGCTTATGAGGGAGGGTCCTCCAACATTTGTTCTTAGAGTTGAGATTCAGATAGTTAGAGGGATTGGAGGTGGGAATACATAGTTTCGAGGTCAGTCTATTCCACAGAATAATGAGCAGTTGAATCCTGTACACATGGACAATGTGCATATTACAGACAAGAGGGTCAATAGCGAGCATAAGGTCCGATCCTTAAGTAGAGGTCGAATAACACCTACGGTGTCATGGGTAAATGACCCAGAGGCCGCCCTGGAGTAGGAGGTCCTGGGGGGAGCCAGTTTGCTCAAAAATCTCAGTTCCTTTAGCAAAATAATCAGCAATCTAATGTAGATAGTAGAAATATCTTTGATAATGCTTCCACCGCCTATCTTTCAAAGATCTTGTCTTTAATGACATATTGTTCCGTTAGGGTGGCCCGAAGCAAGGTCTGGAACTGATGCCTATTCCCGTTAATCAAAGAGGTCTCTACGATGTGATGAAGGTGGGGAATAGGAAGCATCTATTTTTTCATAGATATGGGGGCACAGAAGTGTTCCATTGATCATTCACAGGTTCCAGGTTTTCCACTGTGAGGGCAGAATAACGTTTTTAGGATTTTCTGGTACGCCCGTGGTTAATTTGATTTCTTTTTTGGTGCTGATTTCACTGGGTCCATTCGCGGATTACTGTTTGTTTCTTTTGACATCATACTGTGGTGAGAATTTGTTGGGGTTGAATCTGTTGAAGGAATTAAATGCAGTAATTAATTGTTCTTCGCATGGAGTGCATTTGACGATTTCACCACAGCAATTTTCTGCCTCACAGTTTCTGACTAGACCTTTGCCGCCAGAATTTAGTGACGTTCCGGAGGGTTTATGGGTGATTGATGACAATGATGTTAGTGTTTTACAAATTGAGCCTGTTAAAATAATTTTGAAACATGGAGTAAAGTTGCCACGTATTCCACAGTATAAGATTTCGGTTGATGGTGAGCAAGCTTTGAAGTGTGTAGTTTCCGATTTTGTACACCGTGGGGTAATTGAAGAAATTGCAGGTAGTTTGTGCAATAGTCCGATTTTACCGGTGTATAAGAAAGGGGATAATGCAATTCCTTTTTGTTTCATTGTCAATTTACGCGCGATCAATAAGATTGTTGTTCCACAATTTCCTATTGTGCCTGATGTAACAACAATACTGACAATGATTCCAGCTTCTGCTACTCCTTTTAGTATTATGGATCTTAAGAATGCCTTCTTTGGCATTCCCATGTACATGAATAGTAGATATTTGTTTGCGTTCACCCTAGGCGATGCTCGTTTACATCCACCCGTGCACCACAAGGGTACACAGAGAGTCAGAGTATTTATAGTAGGGCTTTGAAAGGGCAGTTCGAGACACTTGAGTTGCCTTCCGCTTGTACATTGTTGTAGTACATTGACAACCTTCTCTTAGCTACAGACTCGGAAAGTGCTTGCAAAGAGGTTTCTGTGTTATTGCGTATTAATCTAGTAGAACATGGACATAAAGCTGCATTTGATAACGTTTTAGTACTGTTGACAGGAGGTCGCCTATTCAGGCTATCTCCTGTTAAAGGACGGAAGAAGATTGACACACGAATAAAATAAGCATTTCTAGCATGTCTGTCCCAAATACACAGAAGGAAGTCAGAGCCTTGATCGGAATGGCTTGTTACTGTAGGCAGTGGATCCGAAATTTTCACTAGTGATTAAACCAATTTTGGCTTTGACAAAGAATGGCATTTCTTTGCCATTGCTGTGGAACTTGGAATACCAGAAAGCTTTTGATCTGCTCAAGACTGCTCTGTGTTCAGCACCAGTTTTTGGCACACCAAAGTATGATAAGGCTTTTGTCTTGTATGTGCATGAATGTGATGAATGTGCTTTGGCTTTGTTGATACAGGAGCATGAAGGGGGGCAGAATAGACTGTGCGGTTATGTTTTCCTCCACGCTTGATCCTGTTGCATGCGCTTTTGCTGTGTTGTCTGAGAGCAGTCGCTGCTGCTGCTGCGTTTGTAAAGCAGAGTGAGGGGATGGTTCTAGGCCATACTTTAACTGGCATGACATCTCACTCTGTAGATGTTCTGTTAAGAAGAAAGTAAAAGGCAACACCTTACTTCCGCACGATCAACAAAATATGAATTGATCCTATTTGTACCGCATATTCAAATTGAACGGTGTTGCGTATTTAATTTGGCTGAATTGATTCCTCTTCCGCAAGACATTGCTTGCAGTGACGAAATGTCACATGACCACCTTTATACCGAAGAGTACGAAATTAAAGGCGGGAATGATTTAAATGATGCACCTTTGAACGATCTAACAAGGGGAGCTGTTTTTCGATGGCTCCTGTTTTAAAACTTTCGGATGGTACCTCCATTGTTGCTTATGCCATCACTACACTAAGCAAGATTGTGGAAACCAGGAGAACTTTTGAATAACTCTGCGCAGGCCGTAGAGTGAATATATTTACAGATAACTGTTATACCTTTGGAGTGGTTCATAACTTGGGTTGATAAAGGGTAGAACAAGGTTTCTTGACCTTGCACTGAAAACAAAAAAATCCAACATGGCACCCCGATAGTTCAGCTACTCTCAGCACTTGCGCTTCCAACTCACCTAACGATCATGAAGTGCGTAACACATTGAAAGATAGTAGATGATGTTGGGAGAGGAAACGTTTTTGCTGACAGGATAGGTGTACAGATCTCTATTGATTTGTACTTAGAAATGTATGTCAGGCAAGAAACCACAAATATATGTACAATAGATGAAGGGATTGATTTGATGAAGGATATTCAAGCTGATGCTACTCCAAAAGAATTTAGATACTGGGCTGTGGGTTTTAGCGAGTTTGGATGAGGAAAGGTGTTGGGTAGACAGTTCAAAGGGGAGATGGATGCTACCCGATACAAGCCACCTCCATGATCACAAAGGCTTGTGGTCCCGTTTACATACGTGCTAGAAAAATCCATAAAATACTAGAATCTGCCTGGGTAAACGCAAAACATCTCAGTAATTTGAAATAACTAGACACTTATGTATAGCTCCATTGTCCATATGGATGACCCCACAGATTAGAACTTGCCCCCCAGGATGAAACCATGGAGGGGAGGCCAACTAATATTTGAAGTCTACCAAAAACCTAGAGTGTTAAAAATATGTGGAGTATTTGCTTCTTACTAAATGCTGTGACCAGTTAACTCAAGACTTTTATTTGATGACAGGTGCGAGAAGCCCTCCCATTTAGGTAGGAGGGGCCAGGTCACAGAATTCGACCAGGTAGATGGGTGCTCCCGAAGTTATTTAAGAGAGCATCCAGTCTCGCACCACGCAGCAGAGGACCGCTACAGTTCCCGTTGGCCACACAGACTGCTGTACGAGTAGATGGGAAAAGACACTGGATCGACACACATCAAGAAAATACCTCGCTCTTTTGGCATCTGACTGAGAAGAAAAGAAGAAAAAATACTTGCCCTGCTTCTAAGGATCAATCAATCTTGAATAACATCAAGGATGCTTCAGAGATACTTCCTGAGCCCGTGGGGCCTGGGTAGACAACTGCTTTGTCTTCGAAATCTTCTTTGGATTGTCCTGCACCCTTGAGCAATCTTTCCCTTGTTTCATCAATCCCATCAGGAAGCAACAACACTCTGTTCGCAGATCACCCACTACCTGGAGTCTTAAGGTATGGTTTGCACCCACGGCACTAGACTTACTGCATAGTGCGGCTGTGCTTACAGGAAACGATTGTTGAGCGTGTCCTTTGCCACTTTTGCGCTGATATATAAGCAAGTGGTTAGGGACTGGGAAAGACTATCTTCAATCAAGAAACCATGTGATCAGGAGATCACCAGTAAACTGACTAGAGTGTTTTTCGCAGGAACTTTTTGGGGAAGAGCTGTGAGGAACAATGCCTGTCATTATCTCTACTCGTACGGAGCAATTGATTGGCTGTGTGGCTAATAAGGACATTGGACAATCAAATGCATAGTCCATGAGGACGAATAGTTTTCTCGTAATTGTGATAACCAGTCTTACAGTATTGATCACTTTTAGGTTTTGGTACATAGAAGGGGGGGGTGCGTCTGCTCGGAACTTTGATACCTGTTGATACATGTTTTTATAATGTCTTTTCCTTTCGTGCATCTGCACACTCTATCCTCTAGGGAGTCCCAACATAGATGGTGCTATTACAATAATACCCTTTTGTTAATTATGAATGTGATCCATGTCATTTCCAATAGAATTAATTAATGGGTATGTTTGCATTTACTACAATATGGGCAAAATGGTGGGGCTGGTATATTGATCCTTTGCCTTTAACTACTGTATGCTATGCCTCTCTAAGAGCACTATTCTTTGGTCAATTGGAATGACAGCATCTCAGGGAATTTAGATGGCACTAACTTGGATGAGTTGAAAGGCGAGTTCTGGCGCCACTGGGATGTTCTCCTTTTTAAATAGAATTAACCCTAACGTTGCTTTATTTAGGCCTTTTTGATACATGTTCTAAACCCTTCTAATCATTAGTTTCTTTTTCAAAATGGCACCTGTGGGAAAAAGGGATGCCACGTCTCCTTCTTACACTATCAATCACAGACCCTACTCTGTTTCCTTCTGCATACAAAGGGATGGTTCTTAGTGAGGACAGACCTCTGTATGTAGATGATCTGTTCACTTCATTTGTGGCAATAAAGGTATTACTGCCAAGGATCTACTGGCAGACAATATATTCAATGGATATCATTTAGGATGTGTGGACATTGGAGCATGGAGTTGTGAGTAAAGCGAATATACTTAATAAGCTATTGGCTTAGGCCAAAAGGAGGGTTTGTCAAACGGTAATTATATAGTGCCTCCTTAGTATTTATATTGGCCTAAGCCCAATCGCTTTACATAGGAAAACCGTGTTGCAAAGTTCCGATTTTTGGGTTAACTTCACTGCCATTTTAAGATTCACCCACCTTTTTGATTTCTACTTGTGTGTTCTTCATTCTAAAATGGTGGACTATGTTTTCGGCTTGCAACCAAGCCTCCTGACCTTTGAGTTCTGTTAATGTTTAGGCTGTCCAAGGGACGACTATTTAGACTGGGTAAAGAGACCTTGCGCTCCATATGAACTGTCATCTAAGTATTGTCTGCGCACACAAGCCTCATCCTTGTATAAACATTGGGACAATATAAAGCAAACCTTGAGCGTGGATACAGGCCGAATGCAATTGTGAGGAGACAACAAACAGTGCTTGCTGCAGGATTTGAGAACATACATCGTCATTGTGTCTTCATAGAAATGCAATCCTATGTAATCCTTTGCAAATTATTGTATAAACTGTATGTGAACTAGGTACAAACTCTAGACCACTAATTATTAATGTGTAGAGAGGCTGGACAATATTACTCAGAATTATATAAAAGCACATATGTTTCTAATGTCCAGCACTCTCTCTCCTCTTTGATGGGCTGGTACTCATTGCAGGGTGTTGATAGCCAGATAGCTATCTATGTTACTTTGTAACTGTACAGAATTAAAGATCTGTGAATCTTTTTCAGCCTGTGATTGGTGTATTTCATTTGTGGTACTCAGCCTCAATATGTCCTTGTTTTTACATTTTAGGGCAAGAACCTACTTGAGTGGCTCAACGTTTAAGCCATGCTTTCACCTCATAACAACCCAGTGCACCCAGGGCCTCAATATTCTCTCCTGAGAAGTCGGTGAACCTGTCCCCACCATTTGGGTGTTTCTGGCAGACCAGTGGATTCAGTTCCCAGTTTGGTTAAGCTGTAAACCATAAAAGCCATGGGAATCCCGCTGATTAAGCTGCTATATCAAACTTTAGCGTAATGGTGAGGGCCAGAAAGTCATGGTCACTGTAATAATTAGCAATCACACTAAGGTCCTGGGTTCCTGTAACACAAGCGCTGTTCCCAAAGAAATAATCAAGTGTAGCCTGGCTATTATTCTCAGCCCAGGTGTATTACCCCGACATATCCCCCTTGGTTCTACCATTAAACATAGTTAGGTCCCACCACCTCAGGAAGGTGACCCATTGTTCTCCCTTATTATTACTCTCCGTTAATGCCTCTCACACTGTTTACCCACATTGTAGTAGGCAGCACACTGTAATTCATCTAAGCATCTTGCATTAAGACCCTAACCAACAAGGTGGGACAGTCCCCCACAGCTCACATCACTGTCAGAATAACTTCCAAAAGAATGTGTGCTTCTTCCAAACATTTGGTATGAGAAGGAAAGAAGATATATGTGACCAACATCCTCCAATCGTCTGCCTCTTTGTCAGACCACAACTCAACCCCTTGAATTTTGCCCCCAATTGTGTGAGTTATCACTTGCCCAGGGCTTATATTCTGGCTAACTCCTATGATAAGCCCCCAAAAGGCCTACCCTTGAGGCCTTTGTTAGCCATGATTTGGTAGCCCTCAACCTGTAGGGGGCAGTCGAGCCAGGTCTCCTATAATAAGAAAACATCCTAATTGGTCCGATATGTGCATAGACCCCTCAGGATGCAAAAGGTGTCTATCCCCGGGGTATTCCAACCTATTAGTCTTAGAGGTTGATTCCACCCCAACTAAATACTTAGGCACTTCTTTTTTGATTCAGAGGGACCCAATACAATTCCCAGCTGTATAAACCTGCCCCCTGTGGAACATCACAGAGTTATGCAATGATGAAGGCCCAGAATGTACTAGTGGTGTGCCACTTACTAATAGTTTCAGGCCTAAAGAATACAGAGCATCCACACTAGTGCACAACAAAGATACCACTGCAGCAGAAGCAAATCGTGGTTTATAGTCATTTGGTCGAAAACAAAAATGTTGAACGTCCTAATGTCATAAAAAAAATGTAGAAAAAAAAAGTCAATTTTTTTTTCAATACGTTTTTTAAAAAAAATGTTTTTTCTTTTTTTATTTTACCCATTTTTTATACTTACAAAACCCAAAAAATACATATAAATAAAAAAATAATAGATTCGACTTTTTTTTTCGACATTTTATTTTCGACATTTTTGTCATTCGACTTTTTATTTTCGACATTATGACTGCACACCGCAAATCGTAGCAAGACCCAATTAGTACTGCTGTCTCACTTCGGAAGTTCAAGTTGAAGCATGTCTGCGGAAGTAGCCAAGGAATCGTGCCCCAGAGCCAGAGAAGAGTAGACCCATTAAGAAACAGGTTCAACACAGAATTTTAGATCTCTTCAATTTTCACTAGCAGGTCAGGCTTTTTTGTCTATTTACCACCTTGCCAGATCCAGAGTTATTATTGCCATCCCCCCCAGCAATTTTACAGTATTAGGCATGGCAGCCATATGGGCTTTTAGTTTAGAGACCCATCAGGTAGGAGCTTGTCAGATTAGAACTTCACTCATCATCCGGGAAGTGTCATCTACGTACCAGTCCTGTCCTTGGGGTTTTGTGGAAATGTGTGGATTAGTATTTGGGCACTGCAACTTCAATGCCCTAAGCTTATCATTGTAATTCATGATTATCTTTTGTGGCCGTATATCTTCAATAATGTTGAGTGGAAATGGTTTGGGCTTTGATAGAGCCCTCCTGTCCAAAAGCCCCTGCAGAGTCATGGTACACCTGGTTCCATCAGCTTGTAATTGCTTGATTATTTTAGGTTTATTAGATACCCATGCTCCGTCAATCCTTATGAGTATTAGAAGCATATCCCCTCTACCAGATAAAGTTATGGGAGAAAGGTACGTTGGCATATTTGGTACGTCTCCCCACTGCTCCCTCCTGATGGTATTAGGATTTGATGCTGAGGGAAGGGATTTTTCCATCATAGAGCTCTCCACACAAAGCGCCTCAAGTGCATCCTCCTCATGCTGAGCTGTGATTGTTACTGAGTCTTGAGAACTCAAAGAGACCTCAGACTCATAAGTGGAAACAATGATCCTAGAGCCAAGACCTTTCACCTCCCCGGCCATATTCCGAATTACCTGAGTAGCTTTTGGTCTTACCGGGCCCCTTGGGGTATGTAGACAGGCTCGTTGCAATCAATGCCAGCAGGACTAAAGGAGTATAGATTTGGAACAGGACAATTGGCCCCAGTAACTTTCAGGACTTTTGCCATTGACAATTTCAGTTATCTCTGGTTCATAGCCATAACTGAAGAAAGGGAAAAAAGAGATTCAAATGAAGTCAACAAGCCTTAAAATAGTGCGTAAGTGACCGAGACGTGCAAACATAGTCCGGGTCACACAATACCACAGAGTTCTCAGGCTCCAAGTTTGTTTTAGCACCAAATTCCAAATCTGTGGCCAAAGCCTGAAGGTTAGGGCTATTTGATAGATTGCCCGTCAAATTGTCACAGTTCACTTGTGTACATGGCCCCAGAGAATTTCATTGTAAAGTCCTGCATAGGTTCAGCAAGGAGCCATTGTTATCAAGGGAGTGGGCAGAGCGTAAAAAAGCCTTATATTTTCCTCTAACATACCAGTGTGTATTTTAGTTTTCATAGGCAGACATTCCTTCGTACCCTGCTGTATAAATTGTAAGCAGAAGTTTAAGAGTGGGTTCAATACCCTATTGTTTCCCAACTGTGTATTAACACTGCACAATCCTGTGGAAAATGAAAAAATCCTGGATTGTGTAGTAGGCCGGACACTGCCATGCAAACCACCTCCTTCCTTTCCCCTTACTGTTTTCAGCATCTTTCTGTGATTTTCGGGTGTAAGTAGGGTTCCATAATCATTTCCCCTTCCTTGCAACATCGCTACATTGGCCCACTCTGCCCGTGGACTTTAACTTCATAGTTAAAGATGCAGGAACCTGACCACAAACAGCAGCGCTATGTGGCTGAGTGAGGGCTACGTAGTAGGGTGAGTATTACTAGCAACAGCTCCTCACGGCGTCCTGGCAGACTGCCATAAAAAGGGGTGCACCCCTACTGTCGCCCAGTGGGAAGCTGATAGTAATGTCCAGGTGCAAGGGACAGCTGTGGGAATTGGCAAGGAAATGGGCTCAATATCAAAGATAGAGTAATAGATTTCAATTTAGAGTCTAGTAAAGTTCAATTGAAGCATATGGGTTTAAAAACCATCAAGCCCAGATCTGCCCCACAGCCTCCAAGCAGACGGTCACTCAGCTTCCATACTCACTTTTTGTCCAGTATTAGGAGACCAGTGGAAATATCCTTGATGGGTAGCAGCCCCGCAGCTATGCTGACTGCGCTCTTGGAGCCACACTTTGTGGCCCACTTCGCGGGGAAAACCGCTTTGTAGGGTAATAGGAAGAGCTTTACTGATCTGAAATGGAAATGGTAGAGACACACCTTCCTTGCCGACTGCACACTTGGAGCCACTTGCACTTAGTGATAATAGTATCAAGAAACAATAATCCACCACCTCATTATGTACTCATGGCAATGGCTCCCGAAAAGTCAAACTAGGAAGCCTCAAACATAACAGTGAATATAAGTATTAATTTGCTGGGGCAGTTTACAGGATGAGAACAGCTAGCGACTTGATCTCCGGTCCAATGACGGTGCACAGAATGGAAAAGAAGACCAATCACCCTTCCTAGGAGTGGCACCTTCTAGCTTGAAGTAAAACCAGTGGCAAGGATGACTGCAGGACAGAACCCAAAAAACAGGCTTGCCTACCCTATTTCTTAGGTAGCATCTTGACAATCTGTTCTGTCCATTCCAGCAGTTTTGGCTGAGTTTGCTACTTATGGGTATATATGGGTATCACATGCGATTCCTCTCTTTCGTTTCTTCCTCGTGTTAATTATTTAGTATAAGTTGTCCCCGAGGATGCAGACAAGTGTTTGGAAAAAAATAGCTCAATGAAATAGATATATAAATGTATCAACAAGAACATTTACTTGTGTGCCATGAAGCTGTTTCGAAAATTGATAAGGAACGAATTACAGGTAACCCACTCAGATAATCAGCAATACTGATAGGTTCACTTCATTTGGAACAACAAACCCATGGAAGACCCTTGTGTAGAATGCATTACCTTTCAAGTGCTAGATTGGACTGCCTGATGTGTACTCCTCAACATTTGCCACAAGGGTCAGATACAGAGATCTACATTTATCAATATTGCTATATGGAGACTAATGGGCCAATTCATGGAATAAATATGCGGCAAAAAGGGGAGCGCAAGCGGGAAAATAGCAGCGCAAATGTGAAAAACGCAGCGCACGTGTGCCAAAGCAGCACACATCGATTCATGGAATTCAGTGCACTTGTAAATCCTGGGATGTGCGCTAAAATCGTGGGTGGCGCACGCGGGTGCACACGTCTTTAAACGGCATGCACTATGCGCACAGTGAAAGCGCACATAGCACAGCGCACACAACAAAAGTGGGCGGAACATGGGGCGGAACCCGCCGAATGGGGAAAAATGCGCGAAAATGTGGGCGTTACAGGGGAAGTACAAGAGATAAATGCTCGCAACACCCACACGCACACCAACAACACGTATTCATGGAATCGAACAGGGGAAAGGAGTGCGCCAAAAAAGACACGCTAATCCGGAAACACGTACGCCAGCAGGAAGCAGGCATAAGCGTCCCTGCGCCGCATAAAAGTGTGCGCAAACAACAAACAAGCTCAGAAGCTATGATGAATATACCGTTCCTCGCAGCAGTGGTCGTAGGACACCGCAGGAGGAGGAGGATAGCCAGGCCCTGCTTTTTTTTTTACCCAGGACCAGCCTTTTTTGGATGCCTGATGACAAGGTGTATGGGAGGTACAGGTTTCCACCACACATAATCGTAGAACTGGTGAGGGAGTTGGAGGATAACCTCACATCACCCACCCTGTGCTCCCAAGCACTGAGCCCCTTGGAAAAGGCGCTCAATGTACTGCACTTCTTGGCTAATGGGTCATTTCAGCGGACAAGTGCCATGGTGGGGGGTGTGTCACAGGCCACAAAGTCACGCTGCCTACACCAGGTGTTGGCCATCATGACTGCATGCCCCTCAGTCCGCAGGCACATATACATGCCCAGAACACCTGCAGAAAGGCAGGCTGTGGTGCAGGACTTTTACGGGGTGGCACACTTCCCCAAAGTGCTAGGTGCCACTGATGCACCCATGTGGCTCTATGTCCTACCAGGGCCACTGAGCACATATATCAAAACCGCAAGCACTGGCATTCAATCAACATGCAGGTAGTATGTGAGGCCAAGGGAATAATAACTTCAGTATATGCCAACTATCCAGGGTCAAGCCATGATAGTTTAATTTTCAGAATGTCACCACTAAAGCGGGACTTGGAAGCTGGGCGGCATGGCGACACATGGCTGATTGGTGAGTATAAATGACTCTGCACATGCATGCATGTCACATACTGAGTAATGTGACAACCCCACTAATGATAGCCATCATCACCTCCCCAGGGGATAGTGCCTACCCTCTGAGCACCTATATGATGATGCCAATTCGGAACCTTACCACACCACCTGAGGTAAGATACAACACATCCATATTGCAACCCGGGGCATAGTGGAGCGCACATTCGG
The DNA here is from genome assembly GCF_040938575.1 of Ambystoma mexicanum. Taxonomy (NCBI): domain Eukaryota; kingdom Metazoa; phylum Chordata; class Amphibia; order Caudata; family Ambystomatidae; genus Ambystoma; species Ambystoma mexicanum. The sequence continues at coordinate 262,711,015 of NC_090923.1, read as the reverse complement.
AGTGCTCAAGTCACGCTTTCGCTCCCTTGACCGCTCTGGTGGGCAGCTGCTATACGCACCCCACTATTGTGCAGGATCATAGTGGCAGCATGTGTCCTGCACAACATTGCAACACGCCAGCACATGCCGGTGGACATGGTGGTGCCCCCACATCCCTAAACACATGCACAGCCACTGCGCATGGGAGGTGAAAGGGCACGTGGTGAGGCAGCCCGTACCCAGCTTGTTGCAAATTACTTCACCTAAAATCCCACCCCTGCAGAGTGCACACAGGCCTGGCACATACCAGCTGACAATCAATGATGATGACAAAAGAGACAGTCAACTGTCACAACCATACCAGCCTGATATTGTTCACCTGGAAGTGTTACATTGTGTGCATCCCTACCTACTTAAAGACACCCAATGATGTGTCACACAAAAAGAAACACATTCATGCAACAGGAATGACTACCCCCTTGCAAAATACCACATCAAAATAGTGCCATGTCACCCAACCCCTCCCCATCTCAGCTACCCAAGATACCATGGCATGGCATGCAATGTAAAAGGAAAAAAACGAATGCACAACACATAACACAAGTGTCACCAAGTGCACTGACCCTAATGTAAACAGTCGACAGAAAATATGCTCTCAGTAATCAATAAGAAACACCACACATGAACAAATACTTACCAGCAACACAAAACATCAGTACAGGATGAAACCGCAACAACAAAAAATTAAAGTAGTGCAAGTCTCACAACCTGACTAAGGCAGCACATCGACCCCTTCCAACTACAGAGTGTTGCTGTTAGGCAAATGTCTCAGTGTACTGTATACAACATGAACTGCATTTACAAAGGAGATGGCCTTGTGAAGACATGAAGAACCTACATGTATATAAGGAGAAAGACATGGATGCACAAGCACATATCAATATACCATGCAGTGTAGAATCCAACAACAATCCCCACTAGGGATGTACACACAGATTTGACTACAGACTGCCCACACAACTCATGGGAGCCCAATGTCACTGTGTAAGTTACTGCCACTTGGTCACACCCTTTGCAAGCCCATGGAAAGGGGAAGCAGGAGGGGTGTGTGTGTCAAACCAAGCATCTAACCCAAAGACTGGACAAGCCTGCATGTGCCCAGCTGGATGCCCACAGGAGCCACACAAAGCAACACACGGTAAAAAAGAAATTAAAACAATATATCAAAAATGGCCATGTGTGGACCGGGGGGGGCACCCTGGTGGGACGAGGAACAGGGTGCATCCCAACACCCACATGTATAGATGTTGAAAAAAAAAACCTCCATTGGCTCATGGCCTGCACGGCTACGCTACAGTGGGAGAACTGCCGTTGCTGTCATCACCCACTGCTGCTACATCAGGAGGTGGCAGTGATATGGGAGGCAGCCACGCAAAGCCCTGGTATGGTCCTCCATGGCAGCAAGGATGCGGGTCTGGAAGGTTTGGTTCTGCAGGATGATGGTATGGAGATCACCATGTATCACCTCACGGGTAGCACGCATTTCTGCCTGCATAGCCTCGCGTGATGCCATGACGGGTGATGCCTGAAGAGTTGCCTGGAGCTCAGCTGACAGTGAACGTGTGAGCTGCTCCAGTTGCTGTTCTGACCTAAAATTCCGGGAAACCTCAAGTTCACCCAGAGTAACTCTGAGGGACCCATGTTCTAACCTCAGGGCTTCCCTGTGGGCCTGTGACTCTACAGATATGGCTGCACGCAGAGTCTCCAGTGCAGCCTGTCGGTCCCTGTTGGACGCCAACATGTCCTCCCTGTGTGAGTGGCAAATGGAGTCTGTTGCCTGCAGCTGGAGCTCCATCTGCCTTTCAGGGGGAGAATGGAAGTGGCCACCCTATCCATTGCCTGAGCCATCATTTGACACGATACCCCCTGTTGTGCTGCTATACTGTAAATGGAGTTCTCCCACAGTATTGCCTGGTGGTGCACGGTCAACGCGTTGGCGGGCACCACACCTGTTCGGGGCAAGGCGATCTGCACCTTGCTGTGCTGGCACTGCCTGAGTGTGACCCTGCATCCCTAACCACCACAGGCGGACTTTCCAACACTGACATCTCCATAGAGGGGTCTACCCTCGGTGCAGGTGGGTTGGACAGAACAGCATCCCTGCCAGAAACACTCACCTGCGATGGCACATATGTCTCACTGTCCGATTCAGCACCTGATTCATAGAGGTCTGCGGAGGTGTACCCAGAGACACCCGTGGACAGTATGGTCTGCAGGAGGATTGGGTTTTCACCCACCACCACCCCATGTCCTCCACTGGTGCCCGGTTGTGGCTGAGATTCCTCCTGGGTCTGCACCATCTCCTCCTCCTCAACAGCATCAAGTGCCTCATCACCTGCAAAAACATGAAAGACAACAAATGGAAACAGGCATGAGCACCATAGCACACACGTAGGCTTGACGAGGCAGAGATCCAGTACGTAAATTACACATGTCCCACATGACTATAACCCTGGCATGCATGCACTGTCAATGAGTTGGAAGGTGAGGCAAAAAGCACACACTGGGGACTCCAAGATGGAAAAGCAACACATGTGCAGCATGCTCGATAGCACTGGCAGCACACATTAGCCTGTGAGTGGCATGTCCAATACACATACATGACACATGCCATCACACAGATGGCACATAGTAGCCATGGTACATTTGACAACTACAGCCATATGGTAGGAAATCAGTACTGTCACCCATCCATGTGAGATGGACATGATGAGATGAAACATGCAAAATAGTGTGACAAAACACGCATGTGCCACACGCTGCAACAGATCCAGTGTTCACTGATACAGTGATGGCAGGCAGATGAACACATCAATGGTTGGGCACTTCAACATAATAGAACACAACATTCAAACAGGGCCCAAAAATGATTGTGTGCAGCCCATTACTTATTGAGCCTGAATGGTTAAATCATTCCCATAACAAGGTAATAAATGTGGGCCATTGTGGGATGTAATGTATGACATAAGTATGTCACATTTGTGGCAGTACGTCAAAAAATGTGTCCTAAAAATGGCAAGGATTGAAACAATCAGGCTGAATGAACAGGAAAACATTTTGAACAATGTAGTTGCAAGATGACAGTTGAAGGGCAACTGCAGTAATCTGGTGCAAATTGGCGACTGTGGTCATAAGGGATATTGTCATACCCAAACCCAAGGCCGGGGTATGGTTTGGAGGGACCACATGGGTGGCCCATACTATTCATGACTACACCGCCTCACCTGGCACTCAATCAGAACACATCACTCAAGCAACATACACATGGATTGCACACACATGCATGGGCACTCACCAGACAATGCTTCAAAATCTGGTAGGTCTCCCACGCCTCGGATCTGTTCCTCTGTGATGAAGGCTCCAGCGACAGACTCATGTTCAGTGAGTTGGTCATCCTCTGGTGGAGACCCACCGCCAGTCATCAGAGTAGAGGCATGATTGGAAGCCAGCTGTTCTTTGCTCTGTTTATAGCAATCATTCCACCGCTTATAGCAATCATCAGCTGTGCGCCTCACAAATCCAAGGGAACTAATGTGGTCCACGATGGTCTGCCAGTGGGCCCTACGTTGAGTAGTCATGGTCTTGCACCCTGCAGTCACAACCATTTCGTGGCCATGGGCTGACACGTAACCCACAAGTGTGTCTAGTTCTGCATCATTGAAACTAGGCTTCCTTGACGTGCCGGAGTGTGTAGCCGTGTCTGGGGCCCCAGCCTGTAGTGCAAGAGCACCCTTCTTCTCCTTGGAAGGTGGTGCACATCCTGAGTGGCTTACATCACTCTGGTTGGTAGGGGAAGAAGCGCAGGTGGACTGGGTACTTGAAGTTTGCAAAGGCACAATGACCAAAGGTCTCACTGCAGGCATTGGATGCAGGGTGATTTTGGCAAGACCAACCTCGGTGTGAAGGACTTGGACCGACACTGTCCCGGCTGGGAGAATCGGAGCTGGGGTGGATTGAGCTGCAGCTGCCCCTTCAGCCTCCTCACCCCAGATCCACGTGGCCTGGTGACAGCAACTTTCACTGCCACACGTGGCTTAGACTTGACACGGAGGTCAACCTGGGAGTCATCCTGTGCCGGTTCAGTTGACAATATTGGCCGGTTTAACAAGGGCTGAGCTCGGATGGTGTCAGCTACATTTCCCACAACCATTGGGGGGTGGGGGCATAGGTGGCCCCGATTGGTCCTCTGCACACTGGCCTCTTGGGCCACCCTGCACATCCTGGCCACGTCACTTACCACACCCACTATTTGGAGGTCGGCCACCTTTGTCTCCCTTACTGCTTTTTGCCTCCCAACCATGGCACTGATGTTGATGTGCATATGGGAGTTGCAGTAAACAATTGTCCTTGGCAATTTGGGTGAAAGGGGTAGGGTACTAGATGGAAGTCATACCCTTGTGCTCTAGCAAGGCTGTCTGTGAACCCTGGGGAAGATGGTGGGTCACACAACGCACAGGCACCCCGAAAACAAAGTTAAACGTGTACGCAACCCCTGGTAGACCACGTTTGTAGGAAAATGCACCCGCACTACGCTGTGGCACCCAGAAACACAAAAATAAACATACGCGTGATACACGCAGCCTACAATGACTTCTGAATGGGTACGCGACACACTGGGGCAACCACAGTTGGAAAATACGTGTGCGACTTACAATCTGCCTGGAAAAGAATGTGAAAAAGACGCGCATGTGCGCGTTGACAACACCCCTGCCAAAAGAAGAAATGCACACTGTCTCAGTAAACAGGGAGTACGAACTGGAACCGTTGTGAAGTAATCGCGTGTGATTCACCTGCTCGCTCTCCACAAAAAGCACGTACAAGAAAATGTCATCCTACGCATACCTTTTAAGCCAGCCCACACGTGCCACGTCACTTACGCGCGTACGCTCTAAGGGCCTTTCCTCCAATTACACGCAGTGCCACCCGGACGTGCAGTTTTTTCACGTGTACAATGTAGATGCACCCGTGTTGTCGGAAAGGCCCGTGCGAGTTATGTCACAGACGCGCTTATGCAATAAAGGGCCTTTCCGCAAATTACACGCTGACGTGCACTTTTTTCACTTTCCAAATCACTCCGTATCAAGCTGGGCATGCGACACAGAAAACCACGCTCCTGCCCAAAATGCCATTTTCCTAACCCCCAGAGCCCTGAGCACACTCCCACCTGCCATCTCCTGCTGCCTGCTGCCCACATGCCCTGCTATTTGGTGCCTGCACGTCAGCCATCTGCAGGGGTCCAGTTGCTGTGTCCACCCGTGCTGGAACAGAAGACTCCCGACTGGGATACCATTGCTCCACAGCCCAGCCCCAGGACCCAGTTGCCTACCCACACCTGCCTCGGGGGTCGCCAAGTCAGGGCAGACACCATCAGAGACCACTGGCGACGCCCAGCCAGAGAAGCAGAGGGCTACCAGCTTCAGTGACAAGGAAGTTGGTATCCTGGTGGAGCACGTTCTGGGGCATTAAGATGCCCTCTTCACACCATTGCGCGCCAACAAGGTAGGATGGGAGAGGATCTGGGAGGACGTATTGGTTGCCATCAATGCAGAGGGGATGGCAACCCGCGACATGAAGCACATCTGGAAGTGCTGGGAGGACGTCAGGTCCAGGACCCTCAACAAGGCCCGGCGCCTCTTGAAGGCAGAGGGTGCAGAGGGGTTCCGGGTCAGCCTGACCAACATCCAGATAAGGATCCTGGAATGCATAAGCCCAGCGCTCCACATCCAGATCCTTCGAAGGAAGACCCGTCTGTAGTCGAGCGGGAAGTGGCCATGCATTGCTGTGTGAAACAGGGCATGTTGCAGTGTGCTGGTAGTCAGCTGCTTGCCTGTATGTGTTACATAGGCGATGTATGGATGTGTGTGTGCAGGGACATCATGGTAATGCATGTGAGACCAGTAATGCGTGAACCACATGGATGGTGCATGTGTTCCAATGCAACATGGGGAGCTACATGCAGAATGCATACATGAATGCATGCCTGTCTCTGTCCTTGGACATGGATGGGGTGGGAGATGGGTGCTGCTCTCATGTACATGTATGGTGTACATGTCTGTGTGTCTGAGAAGCGTGTGTGTGACTTTTAAACACCATGGATGCATGACACATGTCCGTGACGATGTGATGATTCACTTATGCAGTCTAGTCACCATTTTATCCACTGTGTCTGTGGTGTACGAGCAATGATGCATGACCCTTCGGTGTTGTGTGTGCATGGGATCAATATGAACCATGATGCATGTGAGTTTGAATCCAAACCTTTATATCAATAGAGGCCTTTGTACATGGATGCTGATGTTGATTGCATGCGCCCTGCCTGTTTCTGCATGTGTGTTGTCTGCATTGACCCATGTGTTGTGGAGGGACAGGATGGAAGTGACGTTTCACAGTGCCACTCATGTGTTATTGCTTCCTGTCTAGGGCAGTATTGTACAGTGCCCTGATGCTTGTGTTCTATTTCTCCCTCTATGCAGCGTCGAGTGAAGAAGAGGGCGGAGACGGCACTGTGGAGCAAAGTGGCCGGGTGCCTCCACCGGGCAGCGATGCAAGGCCCAGCCAACCTCCCAGGAATTGCCATCATCCGGGAGCAAGGGGACTGGTGCAGCGCCTGCCACTGCGGCTGTAGCAGAAGGGCCAGGTGAGCCCCCACAGGGGATTGCAATGGCGGAAGACGGTGCGGAGACATCCAGGTTGGTGGTCTCCACAGAGGAGGAGGAGCCCGCTACTGAGCCGCACATGGGGCCTGGTGGGTGTAGTACCGTGGTGCAAGTGGTGAAGTCCAGGGCCAGGGGCAGGAGGCAGCACAGGTCACCGCGGAGGGGCCTGTGCATGTCGCTGTCCCTTACCCTGTGACTGCACCACCATGCACCAGCAGGGATAGCCCGTCCCAGGCCCGTCCGCAGGTAGGGGGGAGGCCCACATCATCAGGCACTCCTCTACCTGCGGACGAGGAGTCCCATGACCGTATAGGCTCTGTCCTGATTGGTGTTGCATTGTGCATGTGTGACATTCGTGATGACGTGCGTGCTTCCTGGGGGGACCACGCACGCCATCACGAAGAGCTACGTGGCAACGTGGCACATTTGGGAGGGCCATGGTCTGAAGGTTCCTACATGTGTCGTGGACTCTGGCGGACCTCTCATCCTCGATGGAGAATATGCGCCAGTCATTCTCCCTGTCATCTTCCGTCCCAGATTCCACCAGTGCCCCCTGTGGACCTGGCCCGACCAACACAGCCAGCTTGTCGGAGACCCCATCCCTGCCACAGTCGGGAGATGGAGGCCCAGCAGGGGTGGATACCCAACCACTGGAGACCAGCAGATGGAGGATGTGCAAGCATCATCGGACAGGGCACATGGACTGCAGCAGCAGCAGGCTCAAGGTGGGAGCGATGATGGCTCGGGGCCATCAACATCAGAGGGGCAGGCATTGGCCAGAGGGCAGGAGGACCATGGAATGGGAGTGTCTTCTGTGTGGCTGCGGTTGGGCCAGCAGATAGATGCGGAGCGGCGGCGGGCGGAAGAGGCGCGGCTCAGCATTTGTCAGGGCAGAGTTCTCCATGCACCGGGCGTTGAGGCGGGCTGAGTTCCTTTGAGGCAACTCGCAGGGAGTTGGAACAGGCCATGACTGCATCCCTGTGAGACCTCAGGCCAGGGCAGAGGCCCGCCTCCAGGAGATTGACATGGAGTTCGATGATGCCCTGGACCACATGTAAGAGGATTCAATTAAACACTACAGCTAAGTCAATGCCTAGTCTGGGATACTGAATGGAAACCCTTATTGATATATTTTTATGTCCAGTTCATGAGTTCTGGATGACTACCCCTATATAACACCCCTCTCTTGGAATCCCACTGATCCCACTGAGCCAAGAAGTAGTTCTGTTTTGCAAGTTTAAAAGGTTTATTTGAGAAAAATTAAACAATATATATATATATCACACTTTTATGATAAATTAATAATTAATATCACACTTCAGAACATGAGCAGTTAACAACAATGGGTAATGTTCTACTAACAAACTGATTGGGTTACTCAGAAGTAGTATAAAGGATGAGGTAGCACGCTTGGGAATAGGAACAGAAGAATAAGGTGGTAGAGAATGCTTTATCTAGTTTCAGATGGATGCAATGTTGAATGAAAATGCAATACAGAAAATACTCAATATGATTTCAACAAAACAATGTAATCACTTTTCTCTGGCAATCCACCCTCCCCCTTATGCAATGTAAGGAAATGAAGAGGAGAGCACACAGTTCTTAGAAATGCAATCAAATGTAATTCAGTTCATCCCAGCAAGCTTAGACTACAGAAGTTTGAAACACAGGCCCAAAATGCTTTTATATGTGCTGGCAATGAAGTGAGGAATATGCTGAAAATGGTTTTAATTCCCTTCAGGAGGTTCAGGTTGAGTGGTATCTACTTAATATGAGTTCAGGCTCACTCTAGCAATGATTCAGGGACGGTTCTTAAGAGGCAAATGAAATTTAGCAGTTCAGGCAAAAGCAGCTATCTTTTTACAAGTAAAGAAATCGGGCCAAATCGCAAATCGCGGCAAAATTCGCAAATGTGTGAATCGTGATCACGGAGAAGGTATAAGGAGTAGGAAGGCTTGTTGGAAAGGTAAGATTCTAAGCTTTCAGAGGAAAGTTAAACCAAGTTTCTAGCATAAACGGTTACGGAGTTATGAACGATTTGGTGAAGGTTGTTTTTCGGATTTGAAATTTTAAAAGTTCAAAGCGACAAGTTACAGCTTTGCAGCTAGAAAATGACAGATGACAGCTTTACAAATGACAGGTGACAGTTAGGAGGCAGTTCTGGTTAGATTAAAATAGTTTGGATTAGATTATTTTAACTAAGAGATTGGTTCTGCACAGTTCTGCTAGGTACTCACAATATATTTTTGAAATAGACCTCGCCACGGATCTGGTCAGGTTTTGGACTGGACTCCGGTTCTGGTCTCGGCACTTCGCAGTGATCTGGGTCAGCTCTCTGGTTCTGCTAGCAGCGGTCTGGGTCACTCTGGATCTCTGGCCTCTGGTTCTGGATACTGCTCTGCTTTCTCTGGGTACAGCACTGCTTCTGGAACTTTCTGGCACAGGGTTTTAGGCCAGAATCAACAGCTGGGTCCGGCTGTGAATAGTCTGCAAATGATTTTTGGGCCTGCTGACAAATACTTTTGCTTGCAGTGGGCCTTCTTGGTTCAAAGTTCTGTAGTCTCTGTTTAGCTTGGAAGTCTATGTGTAGGATCTCTGGATGTGAAGTCGTCGGTCAGCATGCTCCGCAGCAAATGGAATTGAATGTCTCTACCTGTCCCAGCAGTCTCTTTTTATGTGTTTTGAAAGTGGGTGTGTGCCTGGGCCTAGCTAAGCCTGCCCCTTTCTACTTGTCATTGGCCCAATTCTCCCCTCTCCCATGATTGGGGGAAGGAAATGTGAGTCAGAGTGATGCTGCAGGTTTTATGGGTCAGAGGATCCTCCCCTGGTCAGTTTGCCCACAAATCTATATTTGATCAAAATACACATTTCTCAAATACATAGTGGTTTGTCATTGCATGTACATATTACCTATCACATGAGGTAGTCTCTGTCCCAAATCTGCTCTTCCTGAGGGCTTGCATTCAAAAATGGCAACTTATTTTCGATTTTAGTGGGTTATGCAACCTTGGTTCTTCATTAAAAGTTATACACATATACACAGGCTGTCCATACCTACACCAGTAAATTCCCATATCTCTAGCTTAAACACAGAGTATGTGGTGTCAATAAATAGCCGGGTTTTGCCCCAGAACATCAAACAAATTGGAGTTTTGGCTTGAATCGAAGGTACATTTTTTAAATTAAGGCTCTCAAAGTTATACATTCCTGTCATTTGATTACAAAGAGTTATCAGTATTTCTGTAAAATATAGATTTTGCTTTCAATTCAGTTCTCAGAGTGTTGGAGTCCGCCTCCAAGACTTGGGTGGGTCAGTGACCATGCCTCTGCTGGCAGGCAGGCCTTTGTTGACAGGAAACAATCAAAATCAACATATTCTATTCAAGTGCAAGAGCCTATTGTGTGGTCTCCAGGAGGGTCCCAGCCAGTCTGCCTTCTATCAATCAAGAGGTCATGTGAGATTCTAACTCCTGGTGTGAATCTCTGGAGGTGAGAGGTTTCCCAGCCTTTGGCCTGTTAATTAAATCAGATTGTCTTCTGGGAACAGCATGTGGTTAAGATTTTAATTAACTCCCAGCCTTTGATGTAAAGGCCTCTCCTGCAACTCCTGACATGCAGTTTCCCTGTCAGAGTTTAGACTGCTAGCGCCGCCTTGAGGATTTTGTTGGTACTGCATCCATTTTTGGGATCTTTCTTGGATTAATGCATTCCAAACAGGAATGGTTCTTACATGGTAGTAAATAATCCTTGCTTAACATTGTTTTGATGGGGCTCCTTACAGTAAAAGGGTTATGTGGAACCCCACAAAAGGGTTGAATCTTTAAAGTGGTCCGATGAGCCACGATTTCAGCAACTTTTTGACATCAATAACAGTGGATTTTGTTATCAAAGATCTTTCTTTACACTGGTGGGTGGCAAGTTAGGTAACCATTTTGGTGTGCACAAAAACTGCGTGGTTCTCCTGGATTCTGGCGCACATGTGGGCTTTTTGGTCATCTTGGATTTTCTAAGCCCACAGCACCAACTGTTGGAGCATGATAGCTCAAACGTGGGTCAGGACACCCAACAAGTCCCCCCCACCCGACTGAACTTTAAATCTGAGTCGATGGGGAGTCGGGTGCAAAGAGTGTTTTGACCCACGTACTGGTATGTCCGCTTAATCTTCTTCCAATTCTGCAAATGGCACAGTTCAGCATCTTTTCCTCCATCCGGTACTGATCGATTGGTTCTCCTCGCCGGTCCTGATGGGAATATTGGGCGGTACCCCGGGCCCCTTGGGTCTCTGCTCCCGGTCTCCGGATCGTCCTCCTTGGCCAGTCTCCAGGTTTTCTTTCTCCTAGGACGACAAAGGAAGAGCGGCAATATCTATTCATGGACATTTCTCCGCCACCATTGATATAGTGGGGTGGCATATATATTTTAGAACTCAACAGATATGAACATGCACATTTTTTTTAAATTAAGAGACAGGAACACATAAACTTGAGAAACACAGAATTTGATAGGCTATACGTAGGATATTTTAGGGTTGGAATTGAATTACTCTGGAGCGGTACCCTCTGGGATTACAGATGACTCCTCCAGTTGCTGCAAAGTGTGCCTGGGATGGCAACACTTCAACTGGTTGATGTGGACCCACTTGTCTTCCCCCTCTGCCAAACCGCCTTTGGGGATGCGGATCTTGTAGGCCACATGGGAGATCTTGTCTATAATCTCAAAGGGTCCCTTCCATGTAGGCAAGAATTTTCGCTGTTTGGCCTGGTTCCTTTGGAAGTTGTATAAATAGACCCGATCCCCCAGCTGATATTCCTTCCTGGAAGTTTTCAGGTCATAGTGGGTCTTCATACTCTTTGCTGATCTTTCTAGATTCCGCTGAGCATAGGCAAAAGCATGTTGAAGGTGTTTCCTTAAATTCTCCACATACTCATGAGTTGTGGAGGCATTTATCAGTGTCTGCTCTTGGGTCCTGTAGAGCAAATGCTGAGGAAGCACCATCTTGCGTCCAGTCATCAACTCAAATGGTGACATTTTGGTTGCAGATGAAGGGGTAGATCTGATGGCCATTAGGACCAGAGGTAATCGGATATCCCAACTTGGCCCAGAATCTGCCACAAACTTCTTTAATATGCTCGCAATGGTTCGGTTGTATCTCTCCACTGCTCCAGAAGAAGCTGGCCTGTAAGCAATGTGTAGCTTCCTTTTAACCCCCAGTATCTCCCACATCTTTGTCATTACTTCACTGGTGAAGTGGCTACCTCTGTCTGACTCAATCCTTTGAGGTAGAGCAAAACGGGAAAATATGTGGTTAATCATCAAGGCAGCTGCCGTTTCTGCCTTGCAGTTTGGGGCTGGGAGACATTCCACCCACTTGGTAAACAAGCATGTCACAGTCAACATGAACTTATTCCCCCTAGCTGAGCGAATCACAGGGCCTACAAAGTCGATTTGTAAATCTGACCATAGGAGTGTCATTCCCCTCTTTTGGAGAGTATTGGTCGAGGTCCTGCCCCATTTGTGGCCAGTATGCAACCTCTCTTAAGATTTCCAATGTTGTGTGAAACCCCCTATGACCGGCGGTGGCCGCATCATGGGCGTGACTTAACATCAGGCTTCGGAATGAGGTAGGAACCACCCACTGATCGTGGCCAGCTTTGGATTTCCTTACCAGCAAACCGTCTTGGATTCGGAACATTTTTGGACATTTCATCAACACTCTTAGGTCCTCTTTCCCAATGTAATCGGTATCCTTCAGGGGAAAGTTCTCAGGGTCCTCAAGGTGTTGGTAAAACTTACCAATAATTGGATCCCCCTTCTGAGCTGTAATTAAATCAGCATCAGGGGTCTCCTTACTCCATTGTGCAGTTGAAAGATCATTGTGAGCACTTGTCTGGGACCTAGTGATAGCGGTGACCTGGATTTCCCCCAACAGGGACTCTATTTCTATTAGGTCCCCTTGGATGGCCCCGGTTTTGGCCAGCTGAACCGCTAAGTCATTTCCAGTTTTGTCTGGTCCCTCTCCTTTGGAATGACCCTTGATCTTTTTCCAGTAAATGGTCATCCCATTCGATGTGACCAGATCATCAATGTTTTGGATTAACTTCCCATGTTTCAGGGGTTTGTTATTAGCGCATAACATGCCTCTGGTTTTCCAGTTGACCAGGTGCTCCACGAACCCGTTCCGTACATAATCCGAATCTGTGATTAGGACCAGTTTGTGGAGTTGATGCTGGACAGCAGTGAGGATGGCTTGACGCACAGCCATCAATTCTGCCACCTGACTACTTCGGGGACCAATTTTGTTTCCAGCGGAGGGTTCTGGGAACTCCTTCACCCATGCATTCCCTACGCCAGCCACCAGTTCTTTCTCCCCATTGTTGTCAACATGGTAAGAGCATCCATCTACATAGACAGTGGGCATTCCCTCACACTTGTCCTCTTCAAAGACTTTGTGTGGGGAATTAAGGTATGCCTCTGTGTTGTCCTTGATTTTTAGACTTTCGTCCTTGAGACAGTTTTCTCTGGCACAATCATGCAAGTCAGCCAGACCTTGCGCGAGGGGACTCCTCTTGTTTTGGCCATATCTGACCTCCACAGGAAAGCCTTGCATTGACAGAATCCAGGAAGTAATTCCGGAATTACTCACATTTCCGGGGCGGATTCTGTCACTTTGGAGATATTGCAGAGGCTGGTGTGGAGTCTCCACTATGATGTGTTCCCCCTGGATAAACGGGCGGTAATTCTTCAATGCCCACACCGTTGCCAGGAGTGCCTTCTCACAAACGTTGAATTTTTCCTCCACAGAGGATAAAGTTTTGCTCGCATAGGAGATTACTTTATTGACCTTGTCATGCTTTTGGTATAATACTGCCGTCAAGCACGTATTAGAGAACCCCGTCTCCAGGAAGAACTCCTTGTTTCTGACAGGGTAAGCTAGGCAAGGCGCTTGTGAGAGGCTTCTTTTGAGTTGTCTTACTGCCTCGGCTTGTTCTGGACCCCATTCCCACTTGACCCCCCCTTCAGGTGATGAATCAGGGGTCTGGTGAACTCTGCGTAGCCCTCAATGAACTTTCTGCTGTAATTAGTCAGTCCAAGGAGGCTCCTTAGTTCCTGCAGAGTTGTGGGGTCTTTCAGTTTTTGGAGTGCTTCCACCTTCTTTTCCTGGGGACAGAGACCCTGAGGAGTAATCTCATGCTCCAAGAAATTAACACGGGTTCTACACCACTGTGCTTTCTGAAAGGAAAGTTTTGCTCCGGCGGCCCTCAACTGGGTCAGAACATAACGGATCTCCGCTACGTGTTCCTCCACAGATGAACTTTTGATGAGGACATCATCTACATAAGCCAGGTTACGCCTTGCACCCAGGTCGGGCATGGCCTTGTGTAGGAAAATGTTGAATTAATTGCCGGAGTTGAGGTATCCGAAGGGAGTCCGGGTCCATGTGTACTGCTGGCCCCCAAAGGTAAAAGCCAGTTTGTATTGGTCCTCCCTACTGACAGGCACGGTCCAGTATCCATTGGTCAGGTCTATTGCAGTGAATACCTGTGACCCCTGGATCTGGGCCAGCCCTTGGTCAATGTAGGGCAGAGGCCATCGGGAAGTATGGACCCGTTTGTTGAGCTCCCTAAGGTCGGCACAGAGTCTCCACTGGCCGTTTGGCTTCAATATTCCCAGCACCGGGGTATTGAAGGTGCTCTGAACTGGACGGATTATTCCCCGGGACTCAAGGTTCTTAATTATTTCAGTAAGGGACTCCATGGATGCGAGAGGCAAACGATATTGCTTCACAAACACTGGAGTCATTCCAAGGTCCGTGGGAATTGTTGTTGTGTGGATGTCGGTGCGACCACAGTCATATGAGTCTACCGCAAACAGATCTTGGAAATCCAAGAAAACTTGTTTCAACTTTTGCTTTTGTTCCAGAGTCACACAGGCATCAGCTAAGTTGACTCTCTCTTCCACCATCTGCCTGAAGCCTGGGAAGACTTCTGGTTTGGCTATCTCAGCGGCCTCCTCCAGCTGGGTGGAGAAGTCCCTGGTCAGAGTGCTGATTTGGACTGGAGGCTTCAGGTGGGAAAGGCAGCCCTCATGGACCTGGAAAATCACCTCATCCCTCCTGAAGTCACAAGTCACAACTTCCTTACCATAGGGGCAGGAAGTATACACCAGGAAGTTCCCCCCATGCCGGGTAAAAATCCTGTCTGGTGTTGTATTGTCCTCACTGTCACCGTCAGAACAGTCCTTGGGGATTGGTCCTAACAGTTCATTTCCTAGATCAATGGAAAAATGTCGGTCATCAACCACCATTCCAATAATGGTGCCTGTGGCTAGAGTAATACTCTTTAAGTCGCTGTTATCCACCTCTATTGGAATGGTGTCATGTTCTTTGTTGACTAATGGTGTTGGGTTTACCCCTAACCCTTGCTGTTGGAGAGAAGCATTTAGATGAATGTAAGCATCAGGGTTTTGCAATTTTTGTCCTCTTTTAGCTTTCACTTCCAGGGAGAATTGTCAGGTCCTTTCTGGGATGGTGACTTCCTCTTTAATCTGAATTTCAACTGCATAAGGTAGCAATTGAGCTGACCTAAATGCTTTTTCTGGATCATCAAAGCCCATGGGATTATCCGCTAATTGGGACCAAGCTGTGAAGTTTATTAGGTCCAAACTAATGGCAAAGCGATTGAGAATGTCACTGCCTAAGTAAAAGGCGGCAGTGATGTCTCCCACGACCCAACAATTGTGGACTATGCTCTTGTTGCCAATGGAAATTTTTAGCATACACCATGCTTGGCAGGAGATGTTTGGAATTAGGTGCTTCCAGGTCCCTTTCCCATTTGTCTATCAGTTTGAATGTGGGAATGGCTGGATCTTTTGGGAGTTGGCGGAACATGGCTTCGCTGATGAAGCTCTTACCGTTATTCACACACACTCGGGCGAGAACAGATTCCTTCCCATCATTTAACTGAACAGGGATGAAAAACTGCTCTCCAATTTGCTGAACATCAGCCAGGCTCTGAGCTGATTTCACATCTTCCTGGACTATAGGAGTGGGAATGTCTGATTGTGAATTAGTATAGAATTTAAAAGTGTTTCCTTCCAGCGTGGAGTACCACTTTAAACTGGAAGGAAGGTTGATTTTCAGAAATAGAGAGGATCCCCCATCACCAGTCTGTTGTCCTACTGCTATTACTGTCACGTCTGGAATTTGGTTATTCTGGAAGTGAAATTCTACTTGGTCAGATTTTTGTTCAACCATGTGGCAGGTGCCGTTTAAACTAACATGGTTGACACTCTGTTTTAATTTTATTGGTCGGCTAGTCTGGGTCCAGAGCACCTTGTTTACACAATCTATTAGGGGTGACAACCTTCTCAGGAGGTCATTCCCTAGTAAACAAGGGATGCCCTCTGGAGTCACTACTATGACCGGGTGTTTCACCTTGTGTCGCCCAATTTTGATGTCCAAATCTGCAGTGCCCTCAACAGGAATTTCCTTCCCGTCAAAGTTCTGCAGTTGTCCAGGAAGAGAGGTGAGAGGAATACGGTAATTCTCCCCCCTTCCTGCATTTAGTTCCTCAAAGGCCCTTTTGGACAGAAGGGTGGCTTGGGATCCAGTGTCCACCAGTGCCAAAATTGTACCCTGCCCCTGTACTTGTACCGGGGCATAGTATCTTCCCTCCTTCTCCTCAAGGGGGCACAGATAATGCACATTTTTGGCCAACTGGTGGGCTAACTTTCTGGTTTTGGACATTGCTAGCGAAGAGATTTGGGCAGAATTCTGTGGAGAGCCTTGGGAATCTGAAAGAAAAAGTTGGCAACTGGAGATCAGAGCCATTGTGGGTTCCCCTGGTTCCGGTTCTGGTCCGCCCCCCCCTTCTTGGAGGCAGTCACCAGGATGGGTTTGAACCAGGGGATTTCGGTATTGTAGGTTCTGGTATGAGATGATGGGCGGCGGTAGCTCAGTCTCCATATCTCCCCAGTCTGAATTGACATTCCTTGGGGCCCATTTTTCCTTAGGAGGAGTTCCCCCATCCCTGAAGGAGAAGATCCTTTTCCCAGGATCTTCTGAGGATCCCTCTCCCTCAAATTGGAAGACCTGTACCTCCTCCGCAAAGTGGGTCTGTTTGGGTCCTTTGTTTCTCCTACCCCTCCTCTGCTCCTTGGGAGGCAGGCTTTCAGGGGCAGGAGATTTTGTTTCCGGTTCCTGGTTTTCCAGGGGCTGTTTACAAGTTGGGAAGGAAGCTTCCTCCAAGTCTTTACACCCCCCTTCCGCTTGTGCCTCCTCCCTGGGAACCGGTGTGTTATCGGGGTGCTGCCCCCGTCATTGTTCTGGAGCACCAGGTCCAGAGTTTGGGGCATTCTGCGGTGGCATGCTCATCTGAGGGTTCTGTTGAGCCCTCAGTATGTGACCCAGATCCCGTGCCATATTTTGGACCTGGCGCTCTAACTGGGAAACCCGCTCAGTCTGATACGGGGCTCTATTTTCTCCCCTGGGCTGATACCGGGAAGGGTAGCTATCCCTTCTCTGGTAGTACCCCTGATTGGGAAGATTTTGGTACCCCTCCACCCTTGGTTCTGCCCAGGATTTGGAGAATTTCTGCTCTCCTGGGGGAAGTTAGGAGGGAAGTTCCCCGGGTCAGGTGGTTGGCTGGATCCCCCCCCTTGGGCTGGAGGAGTCCACACATAACCCAGGATTGGTCGGTTTCCCTTGTAGCGGGGACTTATATAGTCATGGGTGCGGGGGACCCCATTTGTGGGACTACCTCCTCGACTCCCTGTCTGTGACTGGCCCGAGGGCCTTCTGGGCTGTGAATTATTTGGTGCAGGCAGGTTTTTAGGCCCCCCCATCTCCAAATCTAAAACGGGGGCAACCTTTACCTCTGCCACCTTGGCAGCAGCAGGGGTGCTGTTGGTTTTGGTGTTTTTGGGCGCATTATTTTTATTATCTATGGGCTTCTGCACCTCATAGATCCGGGTAGCCTGTTCAATGACCCAGTCTAAAGGTCTTTTCTCATGAAAATCTCTCACGAGCTGGGTCATTATATATTTAGGGAGAGCATGGAAAAATGTATTGACAAACTCTCTGCTGTCTGTGCGCACTCTTCTGGTGTTCTGCGCAAAAGCACCTTTCAGTTCTTGCACAAACTCTTGTGGGGCCTGATCCTCCCCACATTGCAAATTGTAGGCTGCCTTGCGAGCCTCTTCGGGATTTCTGTGCACATAAAAATGTTTCAAAATGGCCGCCCTATATGTGGACCACCTTGAATGATTTTGGTCCTCAAGCCCCGCAAAGAAACTGGAGTATTCAGGGGAGAATGTCCACTTTTACATATTGAATACAGCTTTGGCTGTCCTTCAAATGAAAAGACTCCGTCATTTGCTCATAGAGCTCCAAGTGCTCCCAAATGGAATACTTGGCGTTCTTGTGATAAGGCGTGATGACACTCCTTATTGCCTTTATTTGCTTCAATGGGTCCTTAAGCAAGGCCCTTTTTGCCTTATTGGCCTTTTTGGTTCGGGTAACCCTGGTCCATTCATCCTCTGACTCAGAGGCACTGCTCCCAGAGGTTCCTGTCTGATCTTCCAGGTTTTCCCGGATTCTGCGAGCCTGGGAATGGCTGACAGAATGTTGGGACCTGGTCTCCTGTGTCCTGCGCCGTTCAGAGGAGTCTTCAGATTCCTCCTTGCTGCCAGGATTTGATGAGTACCCCCCCACTGACCTAACTGGGCAGAAGTTTTCAGGATGCCCTTAATGGGCCTATTCTCCTGGGGTTCCCCACTAAATTGCACTGTGCTTGGGTGCCCATACCCGGATGCCCGCCCATCCATTCCTGGGAGGTACTGGCCTATGAGCCCCATGCTTCTGGCTGGATAGTAATCTGCCATCCCTGTGGCCCGGTGCTCATGTGCACCAGAGGACATGGGGTGGCAGAGTCCAGGGTCTGAGAGAGATAAAGGCCTCTGGTACTAGGACTCCTGAGGTTATGCTCAGGAGTTTCCCTTTCCCAGCGAACCTGGTCTCTATCCGCCCCTGCTCCCTGTTGCAATGCAAGAGCCTGCGCCTTCAGTTCCTCAGTTAAGGCCTTACTAGACTCTATCAGTCTCTCCTGCATCGCTACCTGTTGTTGGAGCCTATCATTGTGCTGGCAGAGAGCCTCATTCTCTCTCTGCATTTCCTGATTGGTCCTGGAGCACTGGGCCAGTCTTTGCTGCAGGAGGGTTACCTCCTGAGTCCCATCCCTACTGGCCTGCTCCTGTCTTGCCAGAGCCTCCTCCACCCTCCTGGTGTGCTCTAGCAAGTCCTGGTGTTCTTTTTGGAGGTCACCCATTCCCTGGTGGGCCAGGTGATTTTCTTCCATTATTCTTTTTAAGTGGCAGACTTCCTGGCCTTAGGTGTCCCTTTCCTGACTAAGAGTCTGCATCTGTGCCGTCAGGTCGTCCCTTTGCTTTTGGAAGGCACCAGCTTTCTGGCGCTCCTGATCAAACTGGATCAGTTTATTGCTCTCCCCTTTCTCTCTGTCTAGTTGGATTTGCAGGGTGGCTACCTGCTCTGTGCAAGCCCTGTTGAAATTGATCTGTTGCTCCAGCTTTTTCTGGCTCTGCAGTAGGGAGTCCAAACTGTCTTGGCGTTCCTTCTGCAAGGCCAGAATTCTGGTATCCTGGTCTGTCTTTTCCTGTTGCAGTATATCCATGTCCTCTTTTATTCTAATGATATACTGCCTACTATCATTTTCTGACTCCTGGCTCCTCTGCAGCCTCTGCTCAGAAGAGTCCAGATCAGATTGGGCCTTCTGTAATGCCAGCAGTTGCCTACTCGCCAGATCTTGGCCTTCAGCACATTTGTCCTGCATGGCTCCCATATGTAAATATAAATATGCCGCTACCCTGGCAATCTTGTTGTGCTCATCCTTGGCCTTAGGGGACATATATAGTTCACTAAGGGCCACATGTAAGGGAACGTGGTCACTCCATGTATCTGACCCTGTTTCAGTGATCTGGGGTGCGATTGCCTGCAACCAGACCGTCTGGTCCTGATGAGTCCACTCACCTCTCACAAATAGCTTATGTAAGAAGTGCTCTCTGGCTATTTTCATATCTACCAAGGTTGTCATTCTGGAATTTGAGTTCCTTCCTGACTTACAGAAGTTTGTATTTTATTTTTGCAAAACAGACCTTTTCCTTAGAGCATTCCTTTGAGGAGTGCTTTACAGCGTAACACAGCGTGGTGATCCGACCGGATATGTGTATCTGGTCAGCTGGCACACTGTATTAATCTGCACAAGTGATAGATCTAACCCAGACGTCCGGCTCGAGCCCCCAATTTGTAAGAGGATTCAATTCAACACTACAGCTAAGTCAATGCCTAGTCTGGGATACCGAATGGAAACCCTTATTGATATATCTTTATGTCCAGTTCATGAGTTCTGGATGACTACCCCTATATAACACCCCTCTCTTGGAATCCCCCTGACCCCACTGAGCCAAGAAGTAGTTCTGTTTTGCAAGTTTAAAAGGTTTATTTGAGAAAAATTAAACAATATATATATATCACACTTTTATGATAAATTAATAATTAATATCACACTTCAGAACATGAGCAGTTAACAACAATGGGTAATGTTCTACTAACAAACTGATTGGATTACTCAGAAGTAGTATAAAGGATGAGGTAGCAGGCTTGAGTATAGGAACAGAAGAATAAGGTGGTAGAGAATGCTTTATCTAGTTTCAGATGGATGCAATGTTGAATGAAAATGCAATACCGAAAATACTCAATATGATTTCAACAAAACAATGTAATCACTTTTCTCTGGCAATCCACCCCCCCCTATGCAATGTAAGGAAATAAAGAGGAGAGCACACAGTTCTTAGAAATGCAATCAAATGTAATTCAGTTCACCCCAGCAAGCTTAGAGTACAGAAGTTTGAAACACAGGCCCAAAATGCTTTTATATGTGCTGGCAATGAAGTGAGGAATATGCTGAAAATGGTTTTAATTCCCTTCAGGAGGTTCAGGTTGAGTGGTATCTAGTTAATATGAGTTCAGGCTCACTCTAGAAATGATTCAGGGATGGTTCTTAAGAGGCAAACGAAATTTAGCAGTTCAGGCAAAAGCAGCTATCTTTTTACAAGTAAAGAAATCAGGCCAAATCGCAAATCGCGGCAAAATTCGCGAATGCGTGAATCGTGATCACGGAGAAAGTATAAGGAGTAGGAAGTCGGTTCTAGACTTTTTGGAAAGGTAAGATTCTACGCTTTCAGAGGAAAGTTAAACCAAGTTTCTAGCACAAACGGTTACGGAGTTATGAACGATTTGGTGAAGGTTGTTTTTCGGATTTGAAATTTTAAAAGTTCAAAGCGACAGGTTACAGCTTTGCAGCTAGAAATGACAGGTGACAGCTTTGCAAATGACAGGTGACAGTTAGGAGGCAGTTCTGGTTAGATTAAAATAATTTGGATTAGATTATTTAAACTAAGAGATTGGTTCTGCACAGTTCTGCTAGGTACTCACAATATATTTTTGAAATAGGCCTCGCCACAGATCTGGTCAGGTTTTGGACTGGACTCCGGTTCTGGTCTCGGCACTTCACAGTGATCTGGGTCAGCTCTCTGGTTCTGCTAGCAGCGGTCTGGGTCACTCTGGATCTCTGGCCTCTGGTTCTGGATACTGCTCTGCTTTCTCTGGGTACAGCACTGCTTCTGGATCTTTCTGGCACAGGGTTTTAGGCCAGAATCAACAGCTGGGTACGGCTGTGAATAGTCTTCAAATGATTTTTGGGCCTTCTGACAAATTCTTTTGCTTGCAGTGGGCCTTCTTGGTTCAAAGTTCTGTAGTCTCTGTTTAGCTTGGAAGTCTAAGTGTAGGATCTCTGGATGTGAAGTCGTCGGTCAGCATGCTCCGCAGCAAATGGAATTGAATGTCTCTACCTGTCCCAGCAGTCTCTTTTTATGTGTTTTGAAAGTGGGTGTGTGCCTGGGCCTAGCTAAACCTGCCCCTTTCTACTTGTCATTGGCCCAATTCTCCCCTCTCCCATGATTGGGGGAAGGAAATGTGAGTCAGAGTGATGCTGCAGGTTTTATGGGTCAGAGGATCCTCTCCTGGTCAGTTTGCCCATAAATCTATATTTGATCAAAATACACATTTCTCAAATACATAGTGGTTTGTCATTGCATGTACATATTACCTATCACATGAGGTAGTCTCTGTCCCAAATCTGCTCTTCCTGAGGGCTTGCATTCAAAAATGGCAACTTATTTTCGATTTTAGTGGGTTATGCAACCTTGGTTCTTCATTAAAAGTTATACACATATACACAGGCTGTCCATACCTACTCCAGTAAATTCCCATATCTCTAGCTTAAACACAGAGTATGTGGTGTCAATAAATAGCGGGGTTTTTCCCCAGAACATCACACAAATTGGAATTTGGGCTTGAATCGAAGGTACATTTTTTAATTTAAGGCTCTCAAAGTTATACATTCCTGTCATTTGATTACAAAGAGTTATCAGTATTTTTGTAAAATATAGATTTTGCTTTCAATTCAGTTCTCAGAGTTTTGGAGACCGCCTCCAAGACCTGGGTGGGTCAGTGACCATGCCTCTGCTGGCAGGCAGGCCTTTGTTGACAGGAAACAATCAAAATGAACATATTCTATTCAAGTGCAAGAGCCTATTGTGTGGTCTCCAGGAGGCTCCCAGCCAGTCTGCCTTCTATCAATCAAGAGGTCATGTGAGATTCTAACTCCTGGTGTGAATCTCTGGAGGTGAGAGGTTTCCCAGCCTTTGGCCTGTTAATTAAATCAGATTGTCTTCTGGGAACAGCATGTGGTTAAGATTTTAATTAACTCCCAGACTTTGATGTAAAGGCCTCTCCTGCAACTCCTGACATGCAGTTTCCCTGTCAGAGTTTAGACCGCTAGCGCCGCCTTGAGGATTTTCTTGGTACTGCATCCATTTTTGGGATCTTTCTTGGATTAATGCATTCCAAATAGGAATGGTTCTTAAATGGTAGTAAATAATCCTTGCTTAACATTGTTTTGATGGGGCTCCTTACAGTAAAAGGGTTATGTGGAACCCCACAAAAGGGTTGAATCTTTAAAGTGGTCCGATGAGCCACGATTTCAGCAACTTTTTGACATCAGTAACAGTGGATTTTGTTATCAAAGATCTTTCTTTACACTGGTGTGTGGCAAGTTAGGTAACCATTTTGGTGTGCGCACAAACTGCGTGGTTCTCACATACCCTGCTCGCACAAGGCCTACCGCGTGTGATTCTCCACGCTCACCCACCAAATACATGTACCCCACTCGCACAAGGCCTATCGTGTGTGATTCTCCATGTGCATCCCCCAAATGCACGTATCCCGCTCGCACAGGGCCTATAGCATGTGAAACTTCCTGCGCACTCCATAAATACACATACCCCGCTCGCACAGGGCCTATCGCATGTGAAACTTCCTGCGCACCCAACAAATATACGTACCCCGCTTGCACAAGGCCTATCATGTGTGATTCTCCACGCGCACCCCTCAGAATACACGTATCCCGCTACCCAAGCCCTATCGCGTGCGATTCTCCATGCGCACCCCCGAAAAAAAACGTACCCCACTCGCACAAGGCCTATCGCCTGTGATTCTCCACACGCACCACCCAAATACACGTACCCCGCTCGCACAAGGCCTATCACTTGTGATTCTCCATGCGCACCCCCCAAATACACATAGCCTACTCGCACAAGGACTATTGCGTGTGATTCTCCCCAAGCACCCCTCGGAATACACGTACCCCGCTCGGCCAAGGACTATCGCGTGTGACACTTCCCACACACCCATAGAAATACACGTACCCCGCTTGCACAAGCCCTGTCGTGTGTGGTAATTCCAGCGCACCCCAGAAATACACGTTCCCCGCTCACGTGATTGCAGCGTAGGGGACCTGTAAGGTGGTCCAGAGTTAGCGCGGCCCTTTGCGCTGCATTGGGGATTTCAATGGCTTTTCCTTGTGCATGGGGCATTCTTGGGGGCGTAACTGGCGCTGCGGGATGTTCTCTGCGCCAGTGCTCATTATGGCTTGGGAATGCTGTTTAGCGCACACGGCTGGCACATGCTGGCGCACAAATCCCTCTCTGCGCTGCCTCTGCGCTGAAATCTATGAATTGCTCCGTAAATCCACATTATTAACAGAACTAGCATCACCCATACAGATATATCTACAGTTGCTATTTTCCAATAGGTCTGCATGGATGGATGAATCACATGCCACCTAGTCTTCCTGTTATTCTGCTCATACAGGCATCATCAATGAGGACCAAATGATGGGGTTGAGGCAGAAGAAACACATGTTGCCATTTACCCTGTTAAACAGTTTGCATAAGATGTCATTCCACCGACAGATGAAATTCAAACATCCCGGCCACAGCGATTATAATGGTGACATGAGTATGCCAACTACAATGACAAACTTCAAGGACTTAGACAAATGCATACTATGTGTAGGACTGAAGCTGCTTTGTGCCACATATGTGGTAGCCATGCTAGGACAGGATGCACTTGGTGACATAAACACAATCTTCGATGCAATGGACTTCGATGCAATGCATTGCGGATGGTTTTTCAACTACTCAAAAGAACAAAGAGACGGTTGATGACAAAGCAAAGGAATCACAAAGGGGATGCACAAAGTTCCAGGCATGGAAAATACATATGCATAAAATAGCAACGGCACCAATCTCAACTGCACACATTGTGTTACTTTGCATTAGGCTATCGTCTGTATGTCAAAGGAAATGAGCAATTCGCTTGGCCAAGTGTCCAATGCCATTAGTGGATATGCTAATTGAAAAGCTACTCTGAGACACAACAACAGCACCTGCTTTACTGAAAGTGATGCCTCATTAACGAGTACACCACAGACAGCATCATATGTGACCCAACCAGGGAATAACAGCTACAGACTCATGGTGGCGAAAATAATTACACTCCTGCAAAGGTCATTTGAATACTAATTCTAACTTTTAAGTGCCTCAGTGCAATGCAAATTTTTATCTTAGTATAACTAATATTTGAAGTTTAACATATTACATTTTGTAAACACTCATTTCAGTGTCATATGTGTATATCATTGAGTCGGTTTACTGTTTTTCCACGATCCCAGTATTTAGATGTATCCTAATACGATTAGAATGAAAGTCACATTTGCATTTTTAAATGTACTATGTAGTGTGCATGTTCTTACCAGAGAAATACTTGTTCACCATTTCCCCCCTCACTGCAAGATCTTCCCCTGTGCTGCCATTATCTTCAGCTGGGGGTGGAATGTGAGTGCCTCATCATCATTATCAGTTTTGGCCTCTACATATAGAGACAGACCTCTATGTAAAGGAATGTTATGCAATGATGTACATTTTTCTGTGAAGCTGAACCAGGAAACTGAGTTGTAAAAAAGAGCTACTCATTTTTGTGTGTATGTATGTAAAGTTTGACTTCCGAACGCCAAATATTTACTATACAACAGGTTCAGAGCATGGTTAACCACTTAAATTTGCATTAATAGAAGTTTTAGATATACAGTGATACTTTCCATGTGAGCTCTTCTGGTGACGGGAACATGGGCATATGTATGTTCAGTCAATGGTTGTGTGAAGTAAGAATACATCTGCCCTCATTAAGCGGTTGCCGGTAGGTCGCCGGTACCATTTCCACCACCCGATATCCCAGCAACACCGGGATATTACGGGCGACGGCGGAACTGTAAGTTCCCATTATGGGAGCACTGTAAGCACTGGCACTGCTGTGAATGTACTGCCGGTAGGGGCCTGAACAACTGGCAGGTCAGGCCTGCTGGTGGTTCACAACCCCTACCAGCAAACACGGAGTGAGCCGTCCGGGAAAGGTGTTAGTAACGTTGTTACTGGCCTCTTATTTCCAGACTGGCTCACTTGTAATGAGTGCCGTTGTACTGCACTTACCAAGTAACCATCCATCTCTTAAGGAACCATTTGCCAGCCTGTCCTGTATGCCACTATGTCTGAAAATAAATGAGTCAAAGTGATTTTTAGGGTAATATGCCAATTTGTTCAGTTTTACATGTCTGGAATCTGCTACACACTGATTGATTGCTGTGCCTTCCTGATATGGTACTCGTTCTGTGTCAGCTAGTGGTAGTAGAGGTTTATGAGTCATGTGTCTGCGGGACAGAAGACATTTAACAATTGACAATGTCCTCCTCACTGCGAGACAGAAGAGATGGAAATGACCAGGCGTTTCCCCGAACCCTGTGAGACTGCCAGACAAATAAGTGAGTGTATTCCCTTATCATTAACAATAACAATAAAATAACAATAGCAACACCTGCACATCTGCAGGCATAGCTAGTGGATGTTATGTGCCCTTCCGTGTGTAGTGTCCATCTGATATAGGAACCTATAAAGTACCGTTTACTTGTTTTGCTAAAATCTAAAATGATCTTACATAAATTATAACTGTAGAAGTTTAAGTGATATTTTCTTCTGTTGGATTTCAAGAGTACATCCAAATCTTCAAGCATCTGAAACTGAACTATGTTTTATACGAAACAGACATTTGACCTCAAGTGAACCAGAAAAAGAAGAACCATGTTCGCATTTTAAGGTGTGTAAAAGGAAAATTTAAATACTATTTAAAACAGTGTTTTGATTGATTTATTAATTAATTTCAATAATCTGGAGGTTTTGTGTACACAGGATCAAAAATGCAGATGCATTTTCCGTACTGTTTTGCACCAGGGCAATGTTTGCAGAGTATACACTAATAATGAATGGTAGTAGCACTAAGGCAAACTTTGCCTTGAAGAAAAAATTCATCATTTTATCCTTTTTTGCACTAGGACAATCTTTGCCCTCGTGCTTTTAATATGCCAAAATGCACTTGTCACGGTGCAATGCTTTTCTATTCTGTCCCAGTGTTTTTAAAAATAGGGCAAACTTTGCCCTAGTGCTAACACCGTGAAACTTTACACTTGCACTAGTGCAACGTTTCTGTAATCTCACTGCATGTGGGTAATGTGCCTCAAAGGTCCGGTTCTTGTCTTAGCCCATTTGTAGTATATCAAATGCAAGCATTAACCTACATTTAAATATTTGTTTTTCTCTCTATGTATTGATAATACCATTCAGGATATGAGTCATTGTTGTCTTGCTTTCGACAAGACAGGAGAGACAAACAACTCAGACGGATTCTCCCACCTGTAAGACATGAGTGATTTCAAAGGTGATTGTGTGTCCAATCAAGATTGGAGAAAAGTAAAATATTCCAAGTTATGACCCCTGACTTGCAAGACAGGAGAGATGAGTATGACGTCTCCTCCCTGCAAGAAAGTAGACAAAAAGAATGCAGGCTCTGCCACCACCCCTTTGAGACAAGATGCATGTCAAAATGCAGTATGTGCCCTGACCCCTTAAGGACAGGAGAGACATAACAAATAGTATATGTCCTCGTGTCTGCAGGATAACAAAAACAGTGATGGGTGGAAGGTTGTTAATGCGTCTCAACCACTGGCACTGCTCTGGGCAACATTCCACACCACCGTTTTTAACCCGACTTCACCATTACAAAAGGTATCCAGCCATATACAAATCATTCAAGTGCTGCCACTAATGGGAGCAGCCCATCCCAAACTGCTATGCCAGGTCCTCTCTGCACAGAAACACAAGCATCCCCAGGCACCATGATGGGCATCATCAGTGAGATGCAGCTGTGTCCCCTATGGTGCAGAGAGTAAGGGACCCACGTCTGGGCAAATGTTCTTTCCCCTCTTGTAATGGCTTCACAACATGAGAAATGATGGGCTGGAGGATTGCACAGAGCTGTGCCCGTGATTATGCTTTGTTCAAAACATTCCAGCCATCAAATTTTGTTTTTGCCCCATGTTTGCAGAACAGAAAAAATGTACACATTGGCAGTGTACTCATCACTGCGAGGCAGAAGAGATGTACATGATCAGGCTTTTTTTATTTTTATATTTATTGTGTTACAGTTTGTTCAACTTTTCAAACAAAACAAATTAATTCATATCAACATCACACGAATTTCATTCACATCAACACAAATAAAAAAGAGAAGAAACGAATCTTCAAATCCCAACTAAAATATCTAATTGCACTTTTCGATTCTGCATCATGTTGAAATTTCCAAAATGTTATCAACTTTCCTCCATATTACACGAAACAACACTATACGTGCGTGGCCATTCCCCATCATAAAGCTATTCCAGCTATCCCCTGTTAAGTCCCTTTCCCATCCAATAGCCAGAATTGCCTTCCTTCTCAGATATGACAAGACAATACAGTGGCACAACGGATGTCTAGCTGTCTCCATCACACCCTCCCCACACAACTTACAGTCCCTTTGCTCTCTTGGGATCGAGTGCCATGCGCCTACAATTTCCTGAGTTTGTGCCTCATTGAACTTGATCTTTAAATAGTTGCAACATGGCCATTTTACATTTCAGCTAATTAGTGGGCATGTGAACTGTGCATAAAAGAAGTTCCACTTTTTTACTGGCAGTGAATATATTACGGACTCAGTGAACCAGGAGGCAGCACAACTATTAACAATGACTGCTCTTTTTTACCATAAAGCAAACATGCAGAAATTGTGCCACTTTTAGAGGGGAACCCTTTTGATTTGGAGAAAAAAAATGCTCCACTTTGTGTTACAAACGTAAAACAAAACGAAGTTTTCAGATGGGATTCTATCCCAGTGATGATAGATGTATATGATTATGTGATTCGTATCAAGAGCCTGCAGACTGTCAGAGACGATGAACAACATTTCCAGTGTGACAACCCCTTGGTTCCACTATTTCTCTGATAGTCCCATGTTTGTATGCAGTTTTACACAGCCCCACAAATGGTTTCCCAGTGTGGGTTACCTTTATTTGAAAAATAACGTGAGATACTAGTAAAGTGTGCAATAATGGGCGTAATTAACGGGGGGAACAGGGTGTTTTGTCCCCCCCAACTTCTGTGGTATGCCTTTTTACCCCGCCATCTTTTGGAGGGAGGGCAGAGGGCTGCAATCATCAATTATGTAATTGGACACTGCAAGCCCAGCTGGGATGTCCTGCTTGGCTCAGTTCCTCATCCTGTTGTGGCCTGACTCAAAGTCAGCAGCCAGGGTGCTGAACTGGGTGTTGCATGGCCTGGCGCCTGTGCTGTCAAGCTAGTAGCAGCACTTGCGAGGGCCAGTGGCACAGAGCATCGGCTTCCAGCTTCGTGTTCGTGCGACACACTGACAGGACCTAGGAAGCTCATTCAGCTTCCTAGTTTCTGTTTGGAGTTGCGTGAGTGCCAAGAGGTTAGCTCGGTGTAACGTGAGACGTGGCCCGGGCAGCATTTGAAACCAAGGCAGAGGTACTTTAAAAAGAAAAAATAATAATTAATTGTGTTTGTGTATGTCTGTTTGGGAGCTCTGTCCAAGCCCTCTGAGGCAAAATACATGCAAACTTACTAATTAGCATATGGATTGCACCAACAGAAGTGACTTTACAGAAAAGGACATTGCAGGCGCATCATCAGTCTTTGATACTTGGAGGCACCATGGAAGCAACTTTAGAATAAGTTGCCATAAATAAGCCAAGTGACAAATAACTTTGTGGTGCAAAATACCTAAATTGCACTATTGTTATATGTGGAGCAACTCTAAAGTCATTAGGCTTTTCCATTATAATAGCATGATACATTAATATAAGTGTTGAAGTGAATCTGAATCACTTACAGAGCTGTGGATAAGGCACAATGATTACATAATTTGCTCAGGATCACACACTTGGTTAAATGGTGAAACTGGGATTTGGACAATTTAAGCGACTGTGCACATCTTTCCAGGCTTAATTGATATAGATATTAATTAAGGTTTTGCTTTACATTTCATGTGCTTATTATTTTTATAATACATATAACATTATTTATAGTAATGCATTGGAAGCAAACTACATTACATAATAAACTAGCCTGTCATAGTAAACTAACCATATATTGTCCTAGAAATGTGCTGAGCAATGGGAGTATGGCTTTGGTTTCATTCTCTCCATTCTGCATGAAAAGTTACAATAGCATCATACAGATTAATGTGTGCCTAACAAATCCTAATAAATCCTCCTTGGGTTTTAAAGGTATAGGGCCTCATTCCGAGGTGGGCGCAAAGGGATACCGGGCACGGTTAAGGACATCAGTGCCGATAATCCCTTTGTGCCCTATTCCGAGGTCCCTTAGCGGGTCCGGCAAAGGGCACCCGGTTTTACCAGGCGCCTTAAGCAGGAGCCGCTAAGGGCCCAGAGAGCTAATAATGGTACCGAAAATTGCGGTACCGTTATTAGCTACTTCCCCATTCCCATTGAGCCCTATGGGGGCTGAAATGGGAATGGAGAATGTTTTTTTCAATGGGGACTTACCGGTCCCTCCAAGGTCGGAATGGACCGGTAAGTCCCCATTGAACTAGGTCGGACTCGGTACCGGTATGGGAGGTAGTCATGGCGCAAATAGCGCCATGATTACCTCCATACTCGGAATGATGTCCATAGTTATTATTTCATAAAGCATGCAACATTATGCACCCTTCTCACTTCTCACTTCGGATCACTCCCTCCCATTCACGTTTACAAAGGGACACATGTCCCTGCTAATAGTACCTCCTTCCCTCCCTTCAGTGCCTAATGGCTCTCATTGTAATAATCTGTTGATAGAGAGCAACGTGAGGACACCTCTACCATTCGGTACCATTTACTTAGCACACATTGTCCTGCCAGCGGGACACTTTTGCCGTTGGGCACCCTCTTTGAGGTGCCAAATGGGAGAGGTCTGGCTCTTAAAAAAGCTACAGAGGTGGGGGGCAGCTTGACCACCCCCTTGTGACTCTCCCACTCGGTACTCCACTGCTTGGAGCCATTTTAACACAGGAAAACATACCTTAATTTTAATCAGTCAAAATCTTGGTGGAAAAAATTCTATCAGCACGTAGGCATATCAGGTGCTGTGCAGAACCCAGATTTGGAGATATATGGCATTTAAAAATCTTTACCAATTATACTTGGCCACCCATTGCACTGCATTAACCAATGGTTTCTGCCTTGGAATGAAAGGAAAAATTAGCCAAATTGCTGACATCCCATTGAATCTGGTGCTTTCGGCCAAAGTTTTATAGTTCATCTATGTCAAGTCAACGTAGCCCAAAATTTCAAGTATCAGGGGCTGATTAAGTCTGGTCTGCTCAATGGACGTTGCACCACTGTTTCCATGTGTTATTGTAAATGTACATGTAAATGTTGTGTGCACACAGTGTATGTCAGTGGAGGTGCTGGTTGCGTGTGTGTGAGTGAGAGTGTGTGCAAGCATATGTGTGTTGACTTTTGTGCCTGCATGAATGATACATTCATGCAGGCACAACATCCTCTCTCCCTCCCCACTCTCATCATGTTCCCCTTCCCTTCCCTACCCCTTCTCCTCCTCCCCCCTCCCTCTCCCTTTCAGTTCTACTGCTAAGCTCCCCATCTTCCCTCCAGTTTAATTGATCTTCTCACTGTTTTGTTGGAATGATTCATTTTTGTAAGTTGCTTCTACTGTTATTGTTTTATGTATCATGTTGTTATGATGTACAGAGGTTTGCTGTAAGGCGCTATATAAACAAAATAAATACAAATACAATACAACGAAATAATGCATTGTTTATATGTTCTAGTGGAATTATGTTTGTGAATGTTATGTTGTGTCACTGGGTGCATGGAAGGCCTGCTGAAGATGTGTGGGGCCCAATTGAATTTTAAAGATAGGCCACTAGTCTTATGAAAGTCATAACAGAGTGTCATCAATGGACTCTTGTGGTGTAGTAGTTTAGTGTTTTCCCTCAGCGATTTAGGTTGTTTGACCAATGTACAAAATCACAGCGGAATTAACCATGGTCATTTTCGCTGCAAATACATTTTTATCTCGGTACAAAAAACCAAACCCATGTTCCCTCAAACCACCAGTACACCCATAAATCCCGACTTGACTTTCTCCATCCACTGCCTCACCTGTAACCTGCAGCGTCAGAAGCATCCGTTTAATGCAGGCCGGATCTGATGCTGCAGCATCCCTTTTCTTCTTTTTTTTTGTTGGGTCCCCTGCCACCAATGCTGAGGAAGCGGGGGCACCCCCGCAATCGCCGAAGCCAGAAATACTGAACATGGGCTGACTTCAAACTAATGGTGGTGACCAAATTTGGTCAAATCTACCATTCAACCAATTTGGCCGAAACGATCCCTCAAAGCCACCCTCCGTCCTCCCTTAACCCCACCCCTTTCCTTCAGTTGTCATGTCCCCCTCCAACATTTTCAGAAAAGTTACTTCACTGCGTGAATGGAGTATTATAACTGAGTTGATTATATCCATGCCACATAATAGCCACATAATAGAATTTCACACCCGTCCTCTTGCACTTTTTACGGCCAGAATAGGATTTGATGCAATTACCCAGTGTGTCTGCTGTGTTATATGATCTTTGCAGAGTTATTGTCAGACACCCATAGAAAGTGCTCCATTGAACGTCCTGAACAGAAGCAATGCCTGTTCTTCTAGATGGTTCCTAAATGTGCCTGGTGACAACCTTCTATATAATCTGTTCTAGAATGGGAGAACATTTCATAGACTCTTAACTTGCTGAAATGCCTATCGCAAATAAGGTTTTTTTTTCACCAGCGAGTCTGTTTTAGGGAGTCTGGTTCCTCAGCCAGAAATATTGATTTGTTTTATTGTTTGCCTCCTCATGCCTGCAAGGAATGTGAATTGTTGGGTGTTGGCACTACAATACTGTAATGAAGAACAAATAGAGCTAGTGCAAATAATGTAATAATTATCAAATAAAATATAATGGTCGGGATGATAGCCCACGGGCAACGGGTTTGCCTAATGTGCTATCTACAAGCGTCACCCTGCATGTAGACTGACATATTCATTGAACATTTGTAGATGGCACGTGACATATTATGACCATTTCATTTCAATAAGCATGTAATTAGAAAACCATTAAGTAACACAAGATCTTACAAAGGCATCACATATTCCCCCAAATATGTAATGGATACTGGGATAAACCGAAATATGAGATGCTACATAAATATGACATTGATGATATTCTGGGAAATTTGAAATGCCTCAATCTAAAGATACATGTTAGCATAATCCGTCTCCACTTTGGCCAAAGTTGAACTAATGAAATCCAAGGGTGCAGAACAACTTCTGCCTCTTCGGATTTACTCTGAACAGGTCCCCAACGGTGTAATGAGGCTCAACCGTGAAAGGCCTCTGCTTTGAAGTCAATGAAATGCCACAATAAAATAGTCTGGCTTTTCTATAACAAGCTCTACTCTTTGGAATAATAATCATCTGAAAATGAAAAGAAACAAATTAAAGTAAGAAAGGCAAGATTCAACTAAAACCTTTCGTGATCAAATGACAAAGGTTTCCATAAGTATAAAATCCTACTGTGCCCAATTACTTAAACATAGAACATTTCCTTTTGACAATAGTGTAAGGAGGTCCAGCGCATTTCGACTCACATATTTTTTAGTTCACACTAGTTCAACACCATGACATATTGGGACTAGTTTCGAATATATTTTTAATTGGTATTATAACTATGGAATTCATATTGTAATATTAGCTGCATCGGAAACGTGTGAATGTCTAGTTGGCAGGGAACTATCAATATAGCAAGAAGCACCTCTGTGAAAATATGTGATTTATCTTAAGCATACATACAAACTAGCTGTGTAGAGCAGCACATTTCCCTAGCATTCCATAAACTGGAAATGACTTTAAAACATATTTATTGGAATTGTAACACGTGCAAACAAGCAAAAACAATCCTTCCAAAATTTTACCTGGAATATACCTATCAATCCATTCACTGTACATAAATACAGGACACTCTAGGGCAGAGTTAAGGAAACATTGCAAAATTAGAAGTTCAACATTGCACAGTATTAGCATTAAGGTAAATGTTGCCTTAGGGGCAAAATACGAGGGGCCAATTCATGGAAAAGAGTGCATTAATCCTTCAAGAGCCACGCACAGAGAGCAACACTGTGCAATCATGCACGCAGAGGATAAAATGCATGCCCCGTGTATTCATAGAATGTTTTTGTGCAAAGTAACTGTATATGCAAGCCGTGACTGGAACTCCCCGGACAAGCCCTGACGCAATGCAAAAAAAGCCAGAGCAGATACCTTTGGATGCTCCCCCGGAGGCGAAAACATGCACCCTTCAAACAGTGTGTGGGGTCCCCTACAAGCATGCGTGCATCTTATCTAACCTGCGTGGGGTTCCACATAACTGTTACCGGCACCTGACAACATGCATACAATGTATCATAACTCTGGTAAACTCGGAAAATATGTGTGCAAACCCCTGTAAACCGCTGCTGCTTCACACTACACTGTGTACGTGCACCCCGTAAGTCAGATCGATCCCTGGCTGTGTACAAGTACCACTAAATCCAACATGCAAACCCACCTCCGTGCTGCAATGCCTATGCACAAATTACTTATGCCTGCCTTCAGGTGGTGGAGAGTTGGAGGGATTTGCATGGGAATCTCGTAGGCCAAAGCTTGCGCAGAAACATCCATGAATACGCTTTGTTGTGCACATTTGTTGGAGTGCTAAGGACTGACTACCTGTGGCCCATCTCTCGTAACACCCACTTATTCCCTTGTTCTTCCTCATTTGATGAGTTCCGCTCCCTAGTTCACCCTTTGTGCAGGTTTCGCCCGTGCTCTGCACGGTGTCTCGCGCAAGTCACTCGACTGCTCGCAGAGACGTGCCGAACCTGCATGAAGTCCCCACAAGTTATGAAATGGTGCCACACACTTGATTCCATGAATCGATGAATGGGATTTTTCATGCAGAATGACATGCAAATCCCAGATTTTTCACACAAATAAATCCATGAATCAGCCCCCTAATCTTTAATTGCATTTTTGCACCAGAGCAAAGTTTGCCCTGGTGGTACCGTGCAAATCATCTTCTGCTCAGAAGGGCCAGAACTACTTGGTAAATAACTGCCTGCATCACTAGACTGAAGATTGTTGGTTCCTGCCAAATAATGTCTTCCTTTCAGCAATTTCTCCAATCCCTCAAACAAGTGCTCCTTGTTCTTTGTGCTACCAGCCTGCTTTATATGGCCTGTTACCATTAAGAAACAGTCTGACCTTTGTTAATTTTGCAGCGTGGCGAATTTGAGAAATAACCCTATTGGTCCACTATTGAGTGTGAAATGAACTATGGAGGTACTGGGGCCTCTATGGGCATTTGTGATGGTTTTGATATCATGTTTTATATATCTTTTTATACTTATTTGGCTATTGTATTATTTTTTATGGTTTGTAATGTTTTCTTTGATGGATATATTTAATATTCAAATAAAGAAACATTGACTTATGATAATTGATGGATTGATTGATTCAACTAATGGTCCAGTCTCTGTGATCCAAGTATGATACTATTACTCCAACTACAGTCTCCCACTGGCTCCATCTGCAGCAAATGAAGGTTTGGATAAAAACTTAATGGGTTCATGAAACCCTTGGCTGGGAAAATGTACTAAACGCATAGTGTGTACATACCACCATACATCAGCACAGCCATGGGTACCAGAATGGAAAAATTCCTCTCAGACACATAGAAACTTTCCAAATGCTGTGTTACTACATAAACCCAAACTTACTGAAAAAGCGCTAGTAGCCTTCCTCTATACTATGTAGGAACAGGTTGAGTTGGTTTTGCACTGTCAGGCCACCCGTTGTTTTCCAAACCTCCTCCAGGAACCCATTGGGGAAGGGGTTTCCCAGATTGCAGCTGGGGGCTGGCCTCTGCAAACTCTTCCTCTGTAATTTACGCCACAAAAGTGGTTGACTGTTCTTTGGGGAGATGGGGGAGCATGACATAACCAAGAGGGTTGCAACCATCCTGTTTGGCAGTCAGAGGGGCCCGATATTGCTTTTCGTAGTACTGTGCAAAGCATTTGGTGATCTTAGAGTCATCAGTGTGGCCCACTCCTACCTCGTCTAGCATTTCCCGGATGTGCCTATTCCACTCCTTGTGGCATTCCAGGCAAGCTAGCATTTTTCCAGCCTTATCTCCTGTGTTGTAGTTTCAACCTATCCCTGTGTGCCTACCAGTTGTTATGTTATTGGATATTTTGAAGTGTTTCCTGAGCTGTCAAGAGGAGTCTGTGCGTGACAGGGTAGTCCAACAGAAGAAAATCCTCTAACCAGGTTTTCAGCTGCAGATTTAGCCTCCCTTACCCACTGTTAGAGTGCCCTGTGCTTTGATGAGATCAGGGAAACTAGCTCACCTCTCAGCATTGCTTTGTTACCCTCCCAGAGCACCACTGGAATTTCAACCAACCTCATCTTAAGTGTTAAATACTCTTCGGTTTTAGACACAATCCCTTCTGAAAGCTAGGGTAATAATTGTCTGAAGCACGAACTCTTTTGATGTCTGGGCCTGCCACTCTCCAGTTCCATAAGGAGCAGGGAGTAATCAGAGATTCCTTGTGCCAGGTATCTGGCTGATGCAATCTGTGTTCCTTCAGTTGTGAGAGAAAGAGACAGGGAGGTGTGTGCACCAGAGTGGGATGAGTAACCCCTGGAATGTTAATTGACCGTTCTCCACACATCAAACAGGTCAAACGCATACTTGAAGGTGCACAGTTTTGTGGGCACAGTTGGATCCCTACTCGAATGTGAGTGCGATCAATAGACGAGTCCATGACCTTATTAAAGTCTCCCCCAGGATCCACAGGATCTTGGCATGGAGTATGCAAAGAGGCAACTGCTTTTAGATGAGTAGCAGCACCCCAGGGGAACCCCGGGAAAAAGCCTACGTGTGTTGTGTTATTAGTTTGCATGAAACAATTGCACTCTGGACCTGACAGGTGTGTCTCGAGGAGGGAAGCTATATCTGGGGAGTAACTGTACAGGAACTGGAGTACCAGGCCCCATTTAGCCCAGGAGCACAGGCCATTTACATTCCAGGAAATCAATTTGAGTGTCCTGTTTACATCAGTGGAACCGTCATGTCATGAGGAGGGATATAAAGTCTGATCCCCGAGCGGTGTACCAAATACACGTGAGATGCAACCCCCCACCAACACATCTTCACGTCCACATCTTGTGCTGCATAACAAACCTCACAAACCCTAACTTCCCAAATACCCCATACTTCACTAAAACTGGAAGTACTTGTTGCCCAAACATGTGACAAACTTGTCCCCAGCCTAGCTACGAAAGAGAGAATGCAAAGTCAAGGGCTCTGAGAGCCAGGTCAAAAGGAGTGAGATAAGTAAATGACAAAGAGGAAAGGGAGAAAGAAAAAATAAAGCCATCAAGGGGAGGCGGGGGATGATTTGTCACTATGCAGTCTGGCAGTGGTTAGGCTTTGCCAGTATACCTTAATCTGGGCAAAGACTCCATGAGGCTCAGTAGGTCTAAGTCTGCACTCCACGATAACTGCGAGACATCCACTGGGGCAGGGGCATCACAGGCGATGGAGATCCTGATGCATCAGAGAGCCGTGGTCGGTCAGGTATTACCATCGGGGTGCTCCCCCACCTGCACCTCCTGAGATCCTTTTCCAGGTGAGTCTCTGCCCATGTCCATGCTGCTTGAGGATCTGCTAATGTTTGGATCATTCCATGGTAGTGTATTTTGAGAAGAGCAGGAA
This sequence comes from Ambystoma mexicanum, assembly GCF_040938575.1. Taxonomy (NCBI): domain Eukaryota; kingdom Metazoa; phylum Chordata; class Amphibia; order Caudata; family Ambystomatidae; genus Ambystoma; species Ambystoma mexicanum. The sequence continues at coordinate 262,673,590 of NC_090923.1, read as the reverse complement.
AGAAGAGGGCAAATTTGACCCCATGCGTATCATGCATCAAAGGACTGGCGGGCCTCCCTGGTGTAATTGGGGAGAAAGGAAAGTCCCCCAGCTCATGGAAAATCCGCAGTGATCATCCCAATCTTCAAAAAAGGAGACCGCAGTAATCCTAAAAACTATAGACCTGTTGCACTCCTTGACGTGTTGGGAAATGTGTATGCCACCCTTCTTCAGCAAAAACTGCTGGAGTGGTCTTCAAATAACCAGCGCGTAGACCCTAGACAGACAGGTTTTGTAAAGGGTGTAGGTTGCTGCGTTAATCTCCTACTTCTGAACCTTATGAAGATGGAAGCGCTTTGCTCAAATGCCAAGATCTATCTCGTGCTGGTGGACTTATCTCAGGCGTTCGATAGCATAAACAGAGAGCTACTATGGAAAAAAATGTCCAAATGGGCCTGTCCGCCTAGTTTGTTGGACGCCATTTGTGAACTCCACACAAATACCTCAATCAGAGTGCGATTAGATCTAAAAGGCAAGTTATCAGCTCCTATTAACACTTATAGAGGTGTGAAACAAGGCTGTCCCCTAGCAGCAAGCATCTTTAATCTGTTTATATCTGACATCAAAGACGCTTTCGACGGGGTACGTACGTTCCCACCCAAAATTCACGGCACACACGTAGACTACTTAGTCCATGCGGACGACATCATCTTGCTAGACTCAACACCTATAGGTCTACAACGCAAACTTACTGCTGTGGCAAAATACTTAACAGAGAATGGACTAAACATCAATAGGGGGAAATGCGAAATCATCGTCTTTGAAAAACTGCAAGGTGCAAAAATAAACAAGCGGATATTCAAATGGTACATAGATAAAAAACCCATTGGGCGTGTATTAAACACCCGATACTTAGGGATGCGTCTAAGTGCAAGTAGAAATGACGCTCCATGGGTCAAAGAAGCAAAGAGAAAATGCCGCCAACTAGCATGTCAAGCTTCTCTAATAAACAGAAAATTTGGAAAATTTTCCTTAAAACCGACCTTATATTTTTTCCAGCAGAAGGCTGTTCCCTCACTAATCTATGCTGGTGAAAATGCCTTTGGCTGTGGGAACGAAGTGTGGAATACTCTTGAAAATATCTTTTGGTCCAAAGTTCTACATCTCCCAAAAGGTATTCCCACGGTTTGTATTAGATATGAGCTTGGGTATATCTCCCTACATGCAAGGGTTGCTTGGAATCTGCTAAACCTTTACAGGAAGCTAACACAAACAAAACCCATGCTCCAAACTGCAATTCTCCAAAACCCAGAGTCTGCCAATGCGCCGTCAATGGTCCATCAATGGAATGAGCTATGTCAGGAGGTTCTTACCTCATACGATATTACGCCACAACTACTGTTAGAAAATCCAGATGCAGCCAAACTGAAGCTCTGGAGAAATGACTGGATAAACACCTGTGACCAAAGAGCAAAATCAAGGTCAATGCAAGAAGTTCCGGGAGAAGCTACAGCCTATGGCTGTGTGCCGACCTATTTGTCATGGTTTCCGGATCAGTGGTTGCGTTCTCTATACCTACATTTTAGATTGAACGCTCTGCCGACGAAGGAACGGATATGTTATTGGTCCCAACGACCTGACTTAGACCTTAGATGTCGCCTTTGTAACATCACAAATGAAACGCTGAAGCACCTGACGATGTCATGCTCTGGTCTTGAGCAAGAAAGAAATCGCATTTTTAGTACAATTACAAAGAACTTTAAATGCTTAACTCGTGACGATTGGTGGATTTGATGGTTCTAAAAACCTGTCTTGTATGCTCTGGTATCTTTTCTTCAGGTAGTTAAAGCTCGCCTGAAGGCTATGATAGCCACAAAAAATGAGGATTAAGCCACGGGGTGGTTGATGAGTTTGGGGTGTTGTCACACATACCAAACCTAAAGTGCAAAATTAAGCGGGCTGTTTTTGAAAGTCTTGTAAAGCTGCTCCTATTTTTAAAGGTTTGTACAAAAACCAAATAAAAAAAAAGAAAGGAAATTTTAGTGCCATTGTATGTGATGGACCCTTTCACTTGTGCTATCTGCAGCAGAGCATATCGGACATGATAGTTAAGGAGTCTAGCTATCACAGTGTGGGGCAGTGCTCCATTAGTGAGGGACCCAGTCAAGTCTCAGTGCACCGTTTCAATAGAGAAGAAGCTTGAAAGGGTTTTAGGTTTAGCAAAGTCTGTCAGCCAGGATTCCCAAAAAAGCTCCATGCTGGGGGCTTCAGATTTTTCCGACAGGCCCAGAATAAGGGGGTTGTGCCTACTCCAGCGTCTCTGGCCATCTTCAACTCTGTTTTCAAGGGCCTTCATGTTTTGGGTAAGTGCAGGCAGACAGTGTTCTACTGCACAGAGGGTGTCTTCAGAATCTGAGAATTGCCATTCCAATTCACCTATTCTGGACGCAAGCTTGTGTAAGTCATGGTGAAGGAGAGAGACATCAGAACAGAGTCCATCAATCTTCCCCTCCATGGAGGTCCTGGAGTCCGCAATAGCACTCATAACATCTGCCTGGGAGAGGGTAGTCGGATGAGCACCATCCTTCACCATCCCGGCATCCAAGGTGGTAGATCTGGAGGCCCCAGGGGAAGACAACTTGCATTGTTCCATTTTGTTTAGAGTACATCTTCTCTTATTTACATCTTTGACCATATGGTCCTTGCATTTAACTCCCCAGAAGGATTTCCACCCACAAAGTGGTCTGCTTCCGAAACAATCTTCTCAAGAATCTTCTCATCATATAAAATTGATGTATTCATCCTCCATGTAAATGATCTACAGAGATCGAAATCTATCTTCAGGAACATGGTCACAGGTGCATGATCTATTAGCAATATATTACCAATTCCGCTAGAACTATAGTTTTCAGTCATGTTTCCAGCAGTTAACAACATATCTAGCCTAGAAAAAATATCATGGGCACCTGAGTAGAAGCTATACTCTCTCACGTACGCAGTTCCAATCTCCAATTATCTTTTAAGTTATGTTCTTTAATGAGAGCCTGAAGCGAAAAGTAATGATTGTCATTTTTCCAATGTATTCTATACTTAGTCTTATCCACAGTGTGGTCAATAACCCCATTAAAGTCACCACCCTATAGAACATTCAGTGTATTCAGACCTTGAAACAATTGAGTCACTTGTCTGAAGAATGTCCCATCATCCAATGAAGGTGCATAGATGTTACAAAGGATCACAACTTCCCCCTGAATTGTCACCAACAAAACAATTACCCTTCCTTTCTTATCAGAGCATTCTTTCAAAACCTGTAAAGGCACATTCTTGTGTATTAGGATCGCAACACCTGTAGATTTAGAATTGAACGATGAGCCATAAGCTTCCAAATCCATTCTTTCTCCGAGCTGGCAATTTCGTCTTTCAACAAGTGTGTTTCCTGCAGGAAGCAAATGTCGATTTTCATGTTGTCTAAATAGTTAAACATCTTTTTTCTTTTTGACCAGATTATTAATCCCATTTACATTCAAGTCGCAATACACAATTCATAGCCAGACTTCCCAGTCATTCCCCCATCCATTCTCACACACTGAAGGAAAAGCACTAGTCTCACTGTCAAGGAAAAAGTAAACAAAAAGAAACACACCCACCCTCTTCTACATTCAACTTGTAATGTGAAATAAACATTTTATAGATAGATACTAGGCCCTAGGCACCTCTCCTTATTACTAATAAACTATAGTAAAAATAATACAAATCTGAAAATGTCCTCCCTAAACACTCCTAGCTGGGGACTAAAGGTGTCCAATCCCTACTCAAAATCTAAAATGTCAGACGTAGATTTAATAAAACTAAGGCCAAACACAGTAGTAATTTTCATACAACAAATGTAGTATATTAGACTGAAAATTCGTTCTGTGCCTACATCTTCCCATAAATTCCAGCTAGGTTGGTATTCAAGAAGCATTCCTCAGTTAAGGTCTATTAAATGAGCAACAATTACCTTGATAGTTAAAAAAATACTTAAGTGTTTTGGGCCAACCCTATTACCAGGACAAACCAGGAGAGCACAGTGTTGAAAAGACGTGGGGTGAACGTCATGCTGTGCAGTGCACATTACGGCTAATACATATACCATATCGGAATAATCTGGCATCCGGAGCACAAATCAAATGTCAAAATATGCAACGGTGAGGTGAGAAAGGAGTGAGCACCTAGGCTGAAAGGATTAAGACATATGTATCAGGTACAGCAGAGGTTTGGAGATTTATAGCCCAAATTCATTTTAAAAATGGACGAGGGTAGTAGCAAACTGAATGTATCCCCAGAAACAGAAGGACTTATAAAACCATCCTCATGTCTAGTTTCCTCAGATACCGAGGATTACCTATAATGAAGACAGAATCCGAGAATCTGCATTCAGTTGCAGGTAGAGAGGACAGAAGATTACAACTGCAAGTATAGTAATCGGACCGATTATTTATCACCCTTCACACTCAGACAAATATCCTCAAATATATTAGAAGAAAACTGGGTTGCATTATTAAACTTCCATGACCATATGAAAATACAGATGAACTAGTTAATTTGTTAATATACTCTAAAAAACAGAGGTGGCATTTATAAACATACATCAAGAGCCGTAACTATATATTTCCTTCATGCAAGACTAGGTAAGAACATCAGTCAGTTGGGGTATTTAGCTTTAACAGGCATGCAATGTATGCCACAGCACAGCTTTCACTACAAGTGTGCATGAAGCTGTTGAATGCATAGTGGTGTCAGTGTTATCTGTGGTGGGATCACATATGTCAGAGCTACCAAAATCGTATGTGAATCAATGAATTCCAAAAAATCTAGTTTCAGATCGAGTGAAATGGTAGAGTAGAGTAGCCACAGAGGCATGAAGGACCACAGAACATTCTGGAATTCATATGTCTGATGAGTCAGTATGTGGTGCAAGACAGAAGATGTATTGGAATGAATATCAGCATACTGTATATATATATTCAAGAGTTGTAAAATATACAGTGACATCGGGTAAATATGTGTCCGACAGATCAATCGAGAAATACAGGCAGGTTGCCCATCAAAACAACTGCAATCTAGAATCAATAACTCAAATAAACATATCCCCCATGCTGCAGAATACAATAAAACCTCTGCTGACATGGCGTCTAATAGCTAGCACTATCCGTTGAGAAGCGCAGCAGGAATTCAAGCATGTGAAGTCCATTCGCCACCAGGATATTCACGTGCCATGTGTCCGCAACAGCAAAGGAAAAAATAAAGAGCAGCCCACCTTCCATGAACAAGCGTCAAACGTGTCCATTGCCGGCCATGTTGTCCATGAGGAGAAGATCAGCATTGTGACCAGGAGTCAGCGCAGTGATGAAAAGACGTGGGGTGAACGTCATGCTGGGCAGTGTACATTACGGCTGATACATATGGCATATCTGAATAATCTGGCATCCGGAGCACTCAAGGTACAAATTATATTAGTAGAAGGTAGTCTGGCTGCATTGAATGGCAGAGTCTTGCGTACTACTGTAATGCAACTCCGCATTCAGAATGTACAAGCTCCAAGCTGATCTTGCAACACACTAAGGTCCTTTATACATACTTCGCACGGGAAATACAACTCACCTAGCAGCATAATGTTGACATTCGAAATTATAACGTTAAACCGACCCGGTCACACAGGCGACATTTTAAAGGGAAATTTTGCTTAAGTCTCAGCCAAAAGAGGAAACATTTGCACAAGTAAAACACTTAAAAGATAAAACTAAAAATACCAGCCAGGAGTTGGGAGCAACAGATCCAGTTATGATATGAAGGCAGAGTCACCCCTTAACATTCCAGCCACTCCATAGCTTCTTTGGGGTCATAAGGTTGGCGGGGGCGGTAATTCCCCATTCACCATTTGCCCTCCCCATTCCCATTTTGCCCCATAGGGCATAATGGGGATGGGGAAGCCGCTAATTACGGCACCGTAAATTACGGTTGCCGTAATTAGCTCCAAGGTCCCTTAGCGGGTTGGATTTTAACGTCTGCAAAAAGCAGGCGTTAAAGCCTCCAACCTGCTAAGGGACCTTGTAATCAGGCGCTAATGGTTTAACGGCGCCGACTCTCTTTACAGCGCCATTAAACCATTAGCGCCAGGGTCGTAATGAGGCCTTATGTCTGGCTCTGGGACCCAGTTTCTTCCCAACTCTATAAACATGATCAATATAACTTATTGTAATTGAGTCAAAGTTGAAACAGTCCTTAAAAACTTGTATCACAAAGGGAATCAAATTATCGCTGTTGGATTCTGCCATTTCTTCTGTCCCAACCAGTCCTAGATTTTTACCTTGCAGCGTTAAATCCAGTTCAATGTATTTCACCTTTCCTTCTGGTGTTAATCCTTCAGGTTGGTATAGGCTCTGAAGCTTCCTCTGATTTCTGTGCCCATGGAGATTGAAGCTTTTTCCAAATCTGTGACCCTGTTATCCAGTTGGGACACCTTTGGATTAAGTTCAGCCATGACTTCACTGACATCTTGCGCCACCTGAAGCAGGAGGGTGAAGATGTCTTGAGAGTTGGGGGTGTCACTCAAATCTATAGTCTGCTAAGGCTTTTTAGGGATTGGATTATCTGCCACTTCAATTGTCTTTCTTTGGGTTAATTATCTTCAATTATACATCATAAAGGAGAGGACCCAGGAGCTGCAGGATTAGGCTGCTGCTTTAGAGGCCAGCATTCCGGAATCCCCTTTCACATTGATATTTGATCCATGGTTCACCCTGTGTGATATTTGTGTCTAGGTCCACCAACAGGGGCATCTGCTTCTAGCTACACCACTGTGATGTTTACTCTCTGCTACTAACTTTCTGATATTTCCCAGGTATAGCACCCTGTCACATGTCTCCTTAATATTCATAATGTAATATGTGTAAATACGTATGCCCCAATGACATATTTCCACTTAGGTTTAGGCCACTGTGATTTGCTCCTTTCTACTTTAGTGTGATTCTCTAAGCTTGGTAAAGTACATAATGATATTTTCCCCTACATGGGTGTTTACTACTGAGATATTCCATTGTATCAAAAGCCCTATGCATTTTTTCTCCCTGCTGCTCACAGTGTGAACTTTGCTCATAGGTGCACTATAACATTCTGACAATAATTGAGTGCAAGGCACACATAGTAAGTTTATTAATTTTAAATCAGTTTTGGTCATGTTTACAGTTGTAAAAAAACATATATCTTTGGCCAAATGTTTATTTTTTTCATCTAGCATTCGATGTATAGAATGCTACGATACTGGCATTGGACCAAGGCCCCATTGTGGGTAGGCAGGTTCAGGTTGGAGTAACCTTCCCTGAATAATATTATTGTTTCCTTTATTTTCTGATAGGGCAAGGGAGTTCCACAGTGAAGCTGGATAATATTATCTAATTTCCTTTTGGACTCTGAAAGGGGGATAACATGAGAAATTGAAATACAAGCATGTAACTATAAATCTGAAACATGGCCATTTTACATTTCATCTAATTATTGGGCCTGTGAACTGTACATAAAAGAGGTATACACATTTCCACTATTTTACTGGCAGTGAATACATTGCGGACTCGGTGAACCCGAAGGCAGCTCAAATATTAACATTGACAGCTCTTTTTTACCATAAAGCAAACATGCAGAAAGTGTGCCACTTTTAGAGGGGAACCCTTTTTTATAGCAAAACAAAAACTGGTCCACTTTGTGTTACAAAAGTAAATCAAAAACAAGTTTGCAGATGGGATGCTAGCCCAGTGATGATAGACGTATTTGATGCCATTACTTTTGATTATGTGATTCTTATCAGACTGCAGGAGAGGATGAAAAACATCTCCACTGTGACAACCTCTTGGTGCCAATATGTTTCTGATAGTCCCATGTTTGCATGCAGTTTTATACAGTCCCACAAATGGTCTCCCAGTGTGGGTTACCTTTATCAGAAAGATAGCGTGAGATACTAGTAATGCATGCAATGGAGTATTATAACTGTGTTGATTATATCCATGCCACATAATAACATGTCACACCCGTCCTCTTGCACTTTTTCTGGCCAGAATAGGATTTGATGCAATTTCCCAGAATGTCTGCTGTCTTATCTGATCTGTGGAGGAGTTATTGCCAGAAACCCAAAGAGAGCCCTCCATTGAACGTCCTGGATAAAAGCAATGCCTGGTCTTCTAGATGAATCCTAAATGTGCTTGGTGACATCCTTCTATATAATATGTATTAGAATGGGAGACAATTTCATAGACTCTTAACTTGCTGAAATTCACAGCTCAATTAAGTTTTATTTTTGTTCACCAGCGAGTTAACTTAATTTGTTTTAGGGAGTCTGGTTCCTTAGTAAGAAACATTGCTTGTTTTATTTGCCTACTCATGCCTGCAAGGAATATAAATTGTTGGGCGTTGGTACTAAAATACTGTAATAAAGAACAAATAGAGCCAGGCAAAAAATGTAATATTTATCAAATAAAATAGAATGATCGGAATGATAGCTCAGGGGCAACACGTGTGTCTAATGTGCTACCTACAAGCTTCACTTTGCATGTAGACTGACATATTTATAGAACATTTGTAGATGGCATGTGACATATTTTGACTATTTCAATTCAATAACCATGTAATTAAAAAAAAACATTAAGTAACACAAAATCTTACAACTTGCATCACATATTTCCCTTAATATGTAATGGATACTGGGATAAACCGAAATATGAGATGCTACATAAATATTGACTTTGATGATATTCTGGGAAATTTGAAATGCCTCAATCTAAAAATAAATGTTTAGCATAATCTGTTTCCACATTGTGCTAAAGTTTAAATAATGAAATCCTAGGGTGCAGAACAACTTCTGCCTCTTCGGATTTACTCTGAACAGGTCCACCAATGGTTTAATGAGGCTGAACAGCGAAAGGCCTCTGCTTTGAAGTCAATGAAATGCCCCAATATAATAGTCTGGCTTTTCTATAACAAGCTCTACTCTTTGGAATAATGATCATCCGAAAATGAAAAGAAAGAAATTAAAGTAAGAAAGGCAACAATTCAACTAAAACCTTTCGTGATCAAATGACAAAGGTATCCATTTTATACGAATATATTTTCTATTGGTATTAGAACTATGGAACTCATATTGTAATATTAGCTGCATTGGAAACGTGTGAATGTCTAGTTGACAGGGAACTATCAATATAGCAAGAAGCACCTCTGTGAAAATATGTGATTTATCTTAAGCATACATACAAACTAGCTGTGTAGGGCACCACATTTCCCTAGCATTACATGAACTGGAAAGGACTTTAAATCATATGTATTGTAATTGTAACACGTGCAAAACAAGCAAAAACAGTCCATCCAATATTTAACCTGGAATATACATATCAATCTATTCACTGTACATAAATAGAGTATCATCTAGGGCAAAGTTAAGGAAACATTGCACCAGTAGAAGTGCAACATTGCACAGTATTAGCATTAAGGCAAATGTTGCCTTAGGGACAAAAAACTAGGGGCCAATTCATGGAAAAGAGCGCATTAATCCTGCAAGAGCTGCGCAACGAGAACGACACTGTGCAATCCTGCGCGAAGAGTAAAAAATGCATTCTCCGCGTATTCATGAAATTATTTTGTGCAAAGTATCTGTATATGCAAGTTGCGACTGGAACGCCCCCGACACACCCTGATGCAATGCAAAAACATCCAGAACAGCTACATTTGCATGCTCACCCAGGTGCAAAAACATCACCCTTCAAACAGTGTGTTGGGTCCCCTGCAAGCATGCCTGCATCTCATGGTCCCACATAACTGTTACTGGCACCTGACAACATGCATACAATGTATCATAACTCTGGTAAACTCAGAAAATATTTGTGCAAGCCCCTGTAAACCGCTGCTGCTCCACACTACACTGTGTATGTACACCCCTCAGTCAGATCTGATGCCTGGCTGCGTACAAGTACCACTAAATCCAAAATGCAAACCCACCTCCGTGCTGCGATTCCTATGCACAAGTGTACTTATGCCTGCCTTCAGGTGGTGGAGAGATGGAGGGATTTGCGTGGGAATTTCGTAGGCGAAAGCTTGCACAGTAACATCCATGAACACACTTTGTCGTGTGCATTTGTGGTTGTGCTAAGGACAACCTGTGGCCCATACCTCGTAACGCCCACTTTTTCCCCTTTTTCTTCCTCGTTTGATGAGTTCCGCTCCCTACTCCACTGGCTGTGCAGGCCTCACCCGTGCTCTGCAAGTTGTCTCGCGTAAGTTACTCGACTGCTTGCATAGACGTGCCTAGCCTGCATGAAGTTCCCACAAGTTATGAAATAGTGCCACACACTCAATTCCATGAATTGACAAATGGGGTTTTGCATGCAGAATGACACGCAAATCCCTGATTTTTCATGCAAATAATTCCATGAATCGGCCCCCTAATCTTTAATTGCATTTTTGTAGCAGTGCAAAGTTTGTCCTGGTGCTAATACCCTGCAAATCATCTTCTGCTCAGAAGGGCCAGAACTACTTGGTAAATAACTTAGTAAGATGCCTGCAAAACTAGACTGAATATTGTTGGTCCCCGCCAAATAATGTCTTCCATTCAGCAAGTTCCGCAATCCCTCCTTGTTTGTTGTGCTATGAGTCCAAGATGCTGCCAGACTGCTTCATATGGCCTGTTATCATTAAGAAATAGTCTGACCTATTTTACTTTAGCAGAATGGCGAATTGGAAAAATAACCCTATTGGTAGAGTAGCCGCAGAGGCATGAAGGACCACAGAACATTCTGGAATTCATATGTCCGATGAGTCAGTATGTGGTGCAAGAGAAAAGATGTATTGCAACATGGAAGCACACAAATGAATATCAGCATACTGTATATATATTCAAGAGTTGTAAAATATACAGTGACATCGGGTAAATATGTGTCCTACAGAGCAATTGAGAAATACAGGCAGGTTGCCCATCAAAACAACGGCAATCTAGAATCAAGAACTCAAATAAACATATCCCCCATGCTGCAGAATACAATAAAACCTCTGCTGGCATGGAGTCTAATAGCTAGCACTATCCGTTGAGAAGCGCAGCAGGAATTCAAACATGTGAAGTCCATTCGCCACCAGGATATTCACGTGCCATGTGTCCGCAACAGCAAAAGGAAAAAATAAAGAGCAGCCCAGCTTCCATGAACAAGCGTCAAACGTGTCCATTGCCGGCCATGTTGTCCGTGAGGAGAAGATCAGCATTGTGACCAGGAGTCAGCGCAGTGATGAAAAGACGTGGGGTGAACGTCATGCTGGGCAGTGTACATTACGGCTGATACATATGGCATATCTGAATAATCTGGCATCCGGAGCACTCAAGGTACAAATTATATTAGTAGAAGGTAGTCTGGCTGCATTGAATGGCAGAGTCTTGCGTACTACTGTAATGCAACTCCGCATTCAGAATGTACAAACTCCAAGCTGATCTTGCAACACACCAAGGTCCTTTATACATACTTCGCGCGGGAAATCCTGCGAAGGTAAAGAACAGAGTCGGCTCATCTTGCAGCATAATGTTGAAATTCGAAATTATGGCGGTAATTCATAGAATTCAGTGCACAAGTGGCACATGCGGCTGGCGCACAGTGAGCACGTGCGACAGTCTGCGCCAGCCGCGTGTGCCAAAATCCATTTCCGTGCACAGCGTATTCATGGATTTTAACATCCATTACCTGCCGTGGCGCAGAGTGGCACAGCGACCCTGCAGCAGCACCAGTTATGCCCCAAATCCCTCCCCGTGCTCCATGTACAGCTCACAAATCACGTACATGGCGCACAGGCCAGTGGACCAGCATACAGGCCCCCAACCATGAAAACGCCTGTAAAACTCCCTGCGCACCCCTCCGAATACACGTATCCTGCTGAGCGGGGAGAATTACATGCGATTGACCCTGTGCGAGCCGGGTATGTGTATTACTGGGGTTCGTGGGAATTCCACACGCGATTGGCCCTGTGCGAGAAGGGTACGTGTATTTCGGGGTTCGCAGGAAGTTTCACACGCGATTGGCTCTGTGCGAGCGGTGTACGTGTATTACTGAGGTTCGAGGGAAGTTTCACACGCAATTGGCCCTGAGCGAGCGAGGTACGTGTATTTCGTGGGTGCGCGGGAAGTTTCACATGCGATTGGCCCTGTGTGAGTGGGGTACGTGTATTTCAGGGGTGCACAGGAAGTTTCCCATGCGATTGGTCCTGTGCGAGTGGGGTATGTGTATTTCAGGGGTGCGCGGGAAGTTACACACGCGATTGGCCCTGTGAGCGGGGTACGTGTCTTACTGGGGTTCGCATGCAGTTTCACACGCGATTGGCCCTGTGCGAGGGAGGTATGTGTATTTTGGGAGTGTGCGGGAAGTTTCACACGCGGTTGCCCTGTGCGAGCAGGGTACGTGTATTTTGGGGGTACGCAGGAAGTTTCACATGCTATTGGCCCTGTGCGAGCGGGGTTCGTGTATTACTGGGGTTTGTGTGGAGTTTCACACGCGATTGGCCCTGTGCCAGCAGGGTACGTGTATTGTGGGGGTGCGCGGGAAGTTTCACATGTGATTGGCCCTGTGCGAGCGGGGTACATGTATTACTGGGGTTCATGGGAAGTTTCACACGCGATTGGCCCTGTGTGAGCGGGGTACATGTATTTTGGGGGTGCGCGGGAAGTTTCACACGCGACTGGCCCTGTGCGAGCGGGGTAGATATATTTCGGGGGTGCGCAGGAAATTTCACACACGATTGGCGCTGTGCGAGCGAGCTACGTGTATTTTGGGGGTGCGTGGGAAGTTCCACACACGATTGGCCCTGTGCGAGCGGGTTACGTGTATTTCGGGGGTGCGCAGGAAGTTTTGCACGTGATTGGACCTGTGTGAGCGGGTTATGTGTAGTATTGGGGTTCGCGTGGAGTTTCACACGCAATTGGCCCTGTGTGAGTGGGGTACGTGTATTACTGGGGTTCACTGGAGTTGCACACGCGATTGGCCCTGTGTGAGTGGGGTACGTGTATTTCGGGGGTACGCGGGCAGTTTCACACGCAATTTCACTGTCAGAGCGGGTACGTGTATCCAATGGGGTGCACAGGGAGTCCCACACGTGAATTGGCAGTGTGGGTCCTCCCAGGTGTGCCCTCTACCCCCTCCATGGGCCCTGCAGGCAGCCAACACCACAGGGGACTACCCAGCACCCGTGGTCATGTCCCGCATGAAACCCATCCACCATGGCCATGCCCCCCAGCCAGCCCACATGTCACCTTGCACTAGTGATCACCAACTCATGTCCCTCAGCACCCCATCCCCCTGCAGTGAGGGGCACCTGCCAGCAGGACCCGACTCATATCCCCCAGCACCCCCACCCACCCAGCATTGACGGGCACCTGCCAGCAGGCCCCGACTCATGTCCCCCAGCATCCCCACTCCCCAGCAGTGAGCCTCAGGCACTGACTCATGTCCCCCAGCACCCCCAACCCACCCAGCAGTGAGCCTCAGGCCCCGACTCATGACCCCCAGCACCCCCACCCACCCAGCATTGACGGGCACCTGCCAGCAGGCCCTGACTCATGTCCCCCAGCACCCCCACCCCGCAGCAGTGAGGGGCAGCTGCCAGCAGGCCCAGACTCATGTCCCCCAGCACCCTCACCCCCCAGCAGTGAGGGGCACCTGCCAGCAGGCCCTGACTCATGTCCCTCAGCACCCCCACCCACCCAGCAGTGAGCCTCAGGCCCTGACTCGTTCCCCAGCACCCCCAACCACCCAGCAGTGAGCCTCAGGCCCTGACTCATGTCCTCCAGCAACTCCACCCACCCAGAAGTGAGGGGTACCTGCCAGCAGTCCCTGACTCATGTCCCCCAGCACCTCCACCCCCCAGCAGAGAGGGGCACCTGCCAGCAGGCCCCGACTAATGTCCCCCAGCACCCCCACCCACCCAGCAGTGAGCCTCAGGCCCTGACCCATGTCCCCAGCACCCCAACCCCCATCAGTGAGGGGCAGCTGCCAGCAGGCCCCAACTCATGTCCCCCAGCACCCCCACCCCCCAGCAGTGAGGGGCACCTGCCAGCAGGCCCGACTCATGTCCCCCAGCACCCCCACCCACCCAGCAGTGAGCCTCAGGCCCTGACTCATGTCACCCAGCACCCCCACCCACCCATCAGTGAGGGGCACCTGGCATCAGGCCCCGACTCATGTTCCCCAGCACCCCCACCCCCAGCTGTGAGGGGCACCTGCCAGCAGGCCCCGACTCATGTCCCCCAGCACCCTCACCCACCCAGCAGCGAGCCTCAGGCCCTGACTCATGTCCCCCAGCACCCCCACCCACCCAGCAGTGAAGGGCACCTGCCAGCAGGCCCCGACTCATGTCCCCCCAGCACCCCCATGCCCCAGCAGTGAGCCTCAGGCCCTGACTCATGTCCCCCAGCACCCCCACCCACCCAGCAGTGAGGGGCACCTGCCAGCAGGCCCCGACTCATGTCCCCCAGCACCCCCATGCCCCAGCAGTGAGCCTCAGGCCCTGACTCATGTCCCCCTGCACCCCCACCCCCCAGCAGTGAGGGGCAGCTGCCAGCAGGCCCTGACTCATGTCCCCCAGCACCCCCACCCACCCAGCAGTGAGGGGCACCTGCCAACAGGCCCCGACTCATGTCCCCCAGCACCCCACCCCCCAGCAGTGAGGGGCACCTGACAGCAGGCCCCGACTCATGTCCCCCAGCACCCCCACCCACCCAGCATTGACGGGCACCTGCCAGCAGGCCCCAAATCATGTCCCCCCCTACATGACATAAAGATGCACAATCATGGCCCACATCTCCACCAAAATACCACAGCATGCCACCCCAGTCTTGAGACACAATGATTTCCCAATCCACCCCACACTGACATGCCTATCTCAAGACACAAACCAAAAGTCAACTATGTACTTCAACACATGTCCGTCACACACACACACTGGTTGGCATTGATTGTGTAAACCCACATTTTCACATGCATGAACTCAAAGAGCGAATTACACACATGGAAGTAAAATATCAAAATGTATTCTGGACAAAAATAAAGCAATGAAATGAAATCATAAAAAAATTGCAAACATGAAATGAAAAGCATGTCCAAAAGATGAGTACATGAAAAGTATAACAAATCCAAAGAAATCCAAAAGAAAAATAGTACAAACTTTCCCTCCACCAAAGCAAATCCAAAGGAAACGTAAAAAGTAAAATCCATTAATCCAAGGTGAAATCCAAAGAAAAAGTTCCAATAAATCCATTGCCCAACTATGTACAATCAATTGTCAAGGGTCCATGAGCGTAACGAAAGAACAGAAACCTATGAAAAAAATCCCTAATAAAAAAACTATATACAAATGTGTGAGGCAAAGTCCAAACACCCCAAAATAAAGGAAAACGAAAATGAAACCTAACACTAAAAACTACATACAATGGCGGCAGGCTAGTCTGACGGCTCACTTTCCGATTTCCCGGGCCAGGGCATCATCAAACTCCTGCTCAATATCCTAGACGCGGTCCTCTTCGATGGCCCCGAGGGTTCGCAGGGACGATGCCATGTTGGACTCCAACTCCCTGCGAATAGCCTCGAGGCACTCGGCTTGCCTCAGTGCCCTCCGCATGGAGTTCTCCGCTCTGACCATTGTGAGCCGTGTCTCTTCTGCCCGCCGCCGCTCTGCATCTATACGCCAGCCCAACCGCAGCCACACGAAAGACACACCCATTCCAGGGTCCTCCTGCCCTCTGGCCGATGCCTCCCCCTCTGATGTCGAACGCCCCGAGCCATCATTGCTCCCACCTAGAGCCTGCTGCTGCTGCTGCTGTCCATGCGCCCTGTACAATGATGCCTGCACATCCTCCATCAGATAATCTCCAGTTGTTGTGGTGTCCACCCCTGCTGGAACTCCGACTCCCGACTGTGGCAGGGATGGGATCTCCACCAAGCTGGCTGTGTCGGTCAGGCCAGGTCCACAAGGGGGCCCTGGTGGAATCTGGGCCGGAAGACGGCAGGGAAAATGACTGGTGCATAGTCTCCACAGAGGAGGAGAGGTCCACCAGAGTGTGCAACACATGTAGGAACCCACCGACCATGGCCCCTCCCAACAGTGCCACGTCGCGACGCTGCTCTGTGTGATGGCATGTGTGCTCAACCCCGGAAGCACGCATGTTATCACAAATGTCACGCGTGCGCAACGCAACACCAATCAGGACGGAGCCTATACGTTCATGGGACCCCTTGTCCGCAGGTAGTGGAGAGGCAGATAACGTGGCACTCCCCCTTACCTGCGGACGAGCCTGGGACGGGGCATCCCTGCTGGTGCATGGTGGTGCAGTCACAGTGTCAAAGACAGCGACATGCACAGGCCCCTCTGTGGTGACCTGTGCTGCCTCCTGACCCTGGCCCTGGACTGCACCGCTTGCACCAGTGGTACTACCCCCACCAGGCCCCATGTGCGGCTCAGTAGCGGGCTCCTCCTCCTCTGTGGAGACCACCAACCTGGATGTCTCCACACCATCTTCCACCATTGCAAGCCCCTGTGGGGGCTCACCCGACCCTTCCGCTACAGCCGTAGGCACCAGTCCCCTCGCACCCGGATGATGGCAATTCCTGGGAGGGTGGCTGGGCCTTGCGTCGCCGCCCGGTGGCGCATCCCTGCCGCTTGGCTCCACAGCGCTGTCTCCGCCCTCTTCTTCACTTGACGCTGCGTAGAGGGAAACATAGAACACAAGCATCAGGGTACAGTACAATATTCCCCTAGACAAGGAGCAATAACACATGAGTGGCACTGTCAAATGTCACTTCCATCCTGTCCCTCCACAAAACATGGGTGAATGCACGCAACACACATGCAGAAACAGGCACGGCGCCTGCAAGCAACATCAGCATCAATGTACAAGGGCCTCTTTTAACCAAAATGTTGCCTTCAAACTCACATGCATCATGGCTCACACTGATCCCATGCACACACATCACCGGAGGGTCATGCATAATGGCTTGTACACCACAGACACAGTGGATAGACACAGTGGATACAACGTTGACCGCACTGCATGAGTGAATCTACACATCATCACGGACATGTGTCATGCATCCATGGCGTTTCAAAGTCACACACACACTTCTCAGACACACACACATGTGCACCATACATGTACATGAGAGCAGCACCCATCCCTCACCCCCCTCCATGTCCAAGAACAGAGACTGGCATACATTCATGTGTGCATTCCGCATACAGCTTCCCATGTTGCATTGGAACACATGCACCATCCATGTGGTTCCCACATTACTGGTGTCACATGCATGACCATGATGTCCCTGCACACACACATCCATACATGGCCTATGTCACACATACAGGCAAGTATCAGGCTACCAGCACACTGCAACATGCCCTGTCTCACACAGCAATGCTTGGCCACTTACCGCTCAACTCCAGATGGGTCTGCCTCCGAAGGATCTGGGCGTGGAGCGATGGGCCTACGCATTCAAGGACCCTCATCTGGATGTTGCTCATGCTGACCCGGCACCCCTCTGCATCCTCTGCCTTCGCGAGGCACCGGGCCTTGTAGAGAGTCCTGGACCTGAAGTCCTCCCAGCGCTTCTGGGCGTGCTTGATGTCGCGGGTTGCCACCCACTCCGCGTTGATGCAACCACTGCGTCCTCCCAGATCCTCTCCCGTCCTTCCTTGTTGGCATGTGATGTTCCGAATAGGGCATCATAATGCCCCAGGACATGCTCCACCAGGACACCAACTTCCTTCTCACTGAAGCTGTTGGCCCTCTGCCTCTCTGGATGGGGGTCACCAGTGGTCTCAGATGGTGTTTGCCCCGACATGGTGATCCCCGAATGCAGGCGTGGGTGGGCAACTGGGTCCTGGGGTTGGGCTGTGGAGTGATGGTATCCCAGTCGGGAGTCTTCTGTTCCAGCAGGGGTGAACACAGCAACTGGACCCCTGCAGATGGCTGATATGCAGGCACCAAATAGCAGGGCACGTGGGCAGCAGGCAGGCAGCAGCAGATGGCTGGTGGGAGCGTGCTTGGGGCTCTTGAGGGCAGGAAAATGGCCGTTGGGCAGGAGTGTGGTCTTCCGTGTGTTTTCGCGTGGCCAGCTTGATACAGAGTGATTTGGCACGTGAAAAAAGTGCACGTCAGCATGAAATCCGAGGAAAGGCCCTTAGCGCGTAAGCGCATAAGTGACGTTACGCACACGGGTGTTCCCACAACACGGGTACATTGTGAATCAGCACGTGAGAAAACTGCACGTCACCATGCTATTTGAGGAAAGGGCCTTAGCGCGTAAGCACGTAAGTGACGCTGCACGTGTTGTCTGGCTTAAAAGGTACGAGTATCACACTATTTTCTTGTACGTGATTTTTGTGGAGAGCGAGCGGGTGATTCTTGTTCTTCTTGTCGGTTCACACGCGATTACTCCACAATGTTTCCAGTTCGTACTCCCTGTTTCCTCAGACTGCGTTCTTTTCTTCTTTTGGTGGGGGTGTTGCCAACGCACACACGTGTGTCTTTTTCACAATCGTTTTCAAGGCAGACGGTGAGTCGCGCACGTATTTTCCAACTATGGTTGCCCCTGTGTGTCGCGTACCGCTTCAGAGGTCATTGTAGGCTGCATGTAACACGCGTACGCTTATTTTTGTGTTTCTGGGTGCCACAGCGGTGTGCGGGTTCATTTTTCAATTGCACATGGTCTACCAGGGGTTGCGTGCACGTGTACTTTTGTTTTTGGGGTGCCTGTGTGTTGCGTGACCCGTCATCTTCCCCCAGAAGTCACATACAGCCTTGTTAGAGCAATAGGGTACGAATTCCATCTAGTACCCTACCCCTTTCACCCCAATTGCCCAGGACAATTGTTTACTGCAACTCTGATACGCACAACAACATCAGTGCCATGGTTGGGAGGCGACCAAGCAGCAAGGGAGGCAAAGGTGGCCGACCTCCAAAAGGTGGGCGTGGTTGGCGCGGTAGGGGATGTGGCCAGGATTTGCAGGTTGCCCCTAGAGGCCCGTGTGTGGAGGACCAATCGGGGCCACCTATGCCCCCCAACAGTTGTGGGAAACATAGCTGACACCATCCCAGCTCAGCTCTTGTTGGACCGGCCATTTTGTCACCTGAACCGGCACAGGATGACTCCCAGGCTGACTTCCTGGGCAGCAAGTCTAATCCACGTGTGGCGGTGAAAGTTGCTGTCAATGTCATCTGCTGCCCCAAGTAGGCAGGGTGGGGAGGCTGCAGGGGCAGCTGCAGTTCAATCCACCCCAGCTTTGATTCTCCCAGCTGGGACAGTGTCAGTCCAGGTCCATCACACCGACATTGGCCCTGCCAACATCACCCTGCAGCCAATGCCTGCACCAAGACCTATGGTCATTGTGCCTTTACAGGCTTCTAGTACCCAGTCCACCTGCGCTTCTGCCCCTCCTGACCAGAGCAGCGTAAGCCACTAAGGATCCGCACCTCCTTACAGGAAGAAGAAGAAGGGTGCTCTTGCACTACAGGCTGAGACCCCAGACATGGCTACACACTCCGGCACGTCAAGGAAGCCTAGCTTCAATGAGGCCGAACTTGATGCACTTGTGGCCTAGAAATGTTGGTGACTGCAGGCTGTAAGACTACGACTGCTCAACGTAGGGCCCACTGGCAGACCATCGCGGACCACATTAGTACCCTTGGATTTGTGAGGCGCACAGCTGATGATTGCTACAAGCGGTGGAATGACCTTAACACAGAGCAAAGAACAAGCTGGCTTCCAATCATGCCTCTACTCTGGAGACTGGCGGTGGGTCTCCACCAGAGGACGACCAACTCACTGAACATCAGTCTGTTGCTGGAACCTTCGTCACAGAGGAACAGATCCAAGGCGTGGGGGACCTACCAGATTATGAGGCATTGTCCGGTGAGAGCCCATGCAAGTGTGTGTAATCCATGTGTATGGTTCTTGGGTGATGTGTAATGATTGAGTGCCAGGTGAGGGTGTGTATTCCTGAGTGGTATGTGTCACCCCTGTGCTTCCTCCAAACCATTCTCCGGCCTTGGGTTTGGGTATGACAGTATCCCTGCTGACCACAGTAGCCAATTAGCGCCACATTACTACAGTTGCCCTTGAACTGTCATCTTGCAACAACATTGTTATGATTTTCCAGTGTTCATTCAGCCTGATTGTTTCAATCCTCCCATTTTTGCAATGCATTTTTCTGCCCTAATGCCACATATGTGACATGCTTCTGTCATAGATTACAACCCACATTGGCCCACATTTATTACCTTGTAATAGGAATGATTTGACCATTCAGGCTGATTGAGTAAGGGCCTGCTCACATTCATTTTTGGGGCCTTTTTGAATGAGGAACATGATTGTTGTTAACTGTCATGTTGAAGTGACCAAACATTGATGTATCCATCTGCCTGCCATCACTGTATTATTGCACACTGGATGTGTTGCACTGTATGGCACATGCATATTTTGTCACACTATTTTGCATTTTTCATCTCATCATGTCCATCTCACATGGATGGGTGACAGTAATCATTCACTGACATACGGCTGTACTTGTCAAATGTACCATGGCTATGCTACGTGCCATCTGTGTTCTGGCATGTCTCATGAATGTGGATTGCCCATGCCACTCACAGGCTAATCATCGTGATGCCAGTGCTAGCACATGTGCTGATTTAACATCTTGGAGTCCTCAGTGTCTGCTTTTTGCCTCCCCTTCCAACTCATTGACAGTGCATGCATGCCAGGGTTATAGTTGTGTGGGACATGTGTTGTTCATGTACTGGATCCCTGCCTTGTCAGGCCTATGTGTGTGCTATGGTGCTCATGCCTGTTTCCATTTGTTGTCTTTCATGTTTTTGCAGGTGATGACGCACTTGATGCTGTTTAGGTGGAGGAGATGGTGCAGACCCAGGAGGAATCTCAGCCACGACCTGGCACCAGTGGGGGACGTGGTGTGGTGGTGGGTGAAAACCCTATCCTGCAGACCATACTGTCCACGGGTGTCAATGGGTGCACCTCCCCAGACCTCTATGGTTCCGGTGCTGAATCAGACAGTGGGACTTATGTGCTATCGCAGGTGAGTGTTTCTGGCAGGGGTGTTGTTCGTTCCAACCCACCTGCACCGGGGGTAGACCCCTCTATGGGGTTGTCAGTGTTGGTAACTCCGTCTTTGGCGGTTACGGATGCAGGGTCACACTCCACTACATCTGATCCTGTTCCTGGGCCAGCAGATCAGAGGGGGAATGCAGTCCTGTAGCCTCAGGCAGTGCCAGCCCAGCAAGGTGCAGATCGCTTTGCCCCAAACAGGTTTGGTGCCCGCCGACGCAGAGGCCGTACGCCACCAGGCAATACTGTATGGGAAAACTTAATTTACAGTATAGCAGCACAACAGGGAGCATTGGTTGAAATGATGGCTCAGGCAATGGAGAGGGTGACCACTTCCATTCTCCCCCTGAAAGGCAGATGGAGCAACAACAGCAGGCAACAGACTCCATTTGCCAATCACACAGGGAAGACATGTTGGTGTCCAACAGGGACGACGGACGGCACTGGAGACTCTGCGCGAAGCCATATCTGTAGAGTCACAGGGCCACAGGGAAGCCCTGAGTTTAGAACTCCATTTCCTCAGGGAGACTCTGCTTGAACTTGAGGCTTCCCGAAATTTTAGGTCAGAACAGCACCTGGAGCAGCTCACACGTTCGCTCTCAGCTGAGCTGCATGCAACTCGTGAGGAGATCCGAGCATCAAGCGAGGCCATGCGTGCAGAAATGCAGGCAACCCATGAGGTGCTGCATGGGGATCTCCGTACTATCATCCTCCAGAACCAGACCTTCCACACCCGCATGCTTGCTGCCATGGAGGACCATAACAGGGCTTTGCGTGGGCTGCCTCCCATAGCACCGCTACCTCCTGATGTAGCAGCAGAGGGTGAAGAGAGTGACAGCAGTTCTCCCACATTGGCGTAGCCATGCAGGCCATGAGCCATGGAGGTATTTTTTTTTTTCGCAACATCCACGCAGGTAGGTGTTGGTGTGCACCCTGTCCTCGAACCGCGTGGGTGGGCTCCTCCTCCCCTCCCCCAGGTCCACACATGGCCATTTTTTATTTTTGTATTTTTATTTATTTATTTACAGTGTGTTGCCTTGTGTGGCTCCCGTGGGAATCCACTGTGTATTCCAGCTGGGCACATGCAGGCTTGTCCTGTCTTTGGGCTAGATGCTTGGGTTCATGACACACACACCCCTCCTGCTTCCCCTTTCCATGGGCTTGCAAAGGATGTGACCAAGTGACAGTGACTTACACAGTGACATTGGGCTCCCATGAGCTGTGTGGGCAGTCTGTAGTCAAAACTGGTGTCCAGTCATGTTTTCGTTAATGTTAATATAAGGAAAGTGTTATAATATATCAATATGGTATTAAAGAGTAGAATTGGTATATAGTTAGTTATAGCTATAGAAACTTTTTTTTAAAAAATATGATTTTTTTTATCTACTATAAACATTTGATTAAAAGGTAGTGCAATAAATATTTAATTAAACATTTTTTTAAATAATAATTAAAGGTATATCCATGGGGGGTGGGGGGATGGGGAGGAGGGGGGAGGAGGGGGGCGTGGGGTAGGGGTTTGGGATGGGGAGTTTGGGGGGGACCCCCCCATTAAAAACATTACTATTTGTGATATTTTACATTGTTATTTTAGCATTGTTTTTTTGATTTTTTTTGCCATTTTATTTTCAAATTAATTACTTTTTCTATTATATGTATGTAATTTCGACATTTTTGAATTCGACATTTTTTTTCAAATGTTTTGCTATTCAAGTTTTTTTTTCTCCACATTTTGACTATACATCGTCAAAACTGTGTGGACATCCCTAGTGGGGAATGTTGCTGTTTTGAACACTGCATGGTGTATTGATATGTGCTTGTGCATCCATGTCTTCCTCCTTATTCACAGGTACCTTCTTCATGTCTTCACAAGGCTGTCTCACTTGCAGATGCAGTTCATGTTGTATTCAGTACAATGACACATTTGCCTGACAGTTGGAAGGGGTCGATGTGCTGGCTTATTCAGATTGTAAGACTTGCACTACTTTGATTTTTTACTGTCATATTTTGCCACTGTTTCATCCTGTGTTGCTGTATTGTGTTGCTGGTAAGTATTTGTTCATGTGTGCTGTTCGTTATTGATTACTGGGAGCATATTGTCTGTGGCCTGTTTCCATTTGGGACAGTTCACTTTGTGACACTTGTGTCATGTGTTTTGCATTCATTTGGTTGCTTTCACATTGCATGACATGCCATGGTGTGTTGGGTAGCTGAGATGGGGAGGGGTTTGGTGACATGGCACTATTTTCATGTTGTATTTTGCAAGGGGGTAGTCATTCCTGCAGCATAAATGTGTGTCTTTTTGTGACACAGCATTGGTTGTCATTCAGTAGGTAGGGATGCACACAATGTAACACTTCCTGGTGACCAATCTCAGTCTGGTATGGTTGTGACAGTTGACTGTCCCTTATGTCATCATCATCATTGATTGTCAGCTGGTATGTGCCAGGGCTGTGTGCACTCCACAGGGTTGTGATTTTAGGTGAAGTAATTAGCCACCAGCTGCGTACGGGCTGCCTCACCACGTGCCCTTTCCCCTCCCGTGCGCAGTGGCCGTGCATGTGGTTGGGGATGTGGGGGCACCACCATGTCCACCGGCAGGCCCCGGCGGGTTGCAACGTTGTGCAGGACACATGCTGCCACTATGATCCTGCACACTACTGGGGGCGCGTATAGCAGCTGCCCACCAGAGTGGTCAAGGGAGCGAAAGCGTGACTTGAGCACTCCGAATGTGCACTCCACTATGTCCCGGGTTGCAATATGGGCTGTGTTGTATCTTACCTCGGGTGGTGTGGTGGGGTTCCGAATTGGCGTCATCATGTGGGTGCTCAGAGGGTAGGCACTGTCCCCTGGGGAGGTGATGATGGGTATCATTAGTGGGGTTGTGACATTACTCAGCATCTGACATGTATGCATGTGCAGAGGCATTTATACTCACCAAGCAGCCATGTATCGCCATGCCGCCCAGCTTCTAGGTCCCAGTTTAGGGGTGACATTCTGAAAATGAAACTGTCATGGGTGGACCCTGGATAGTTGGCATATACTGAGTTGTTGATTCCCTTGGCATCACATACTACCTGCACATTGATGGAATGCCAGTGCTTGCGCTTTCTATAGATGTGCTCAGTTGCCCTGGGAGGACGTAGAGCCACATGGGTGCAATCAATGGCACCTAGCACTTTGGGGAAGTGTGCCACCCCGTAAAAGTCCTGGACGGTAGCCTGCCTTTCTGCAGGTGTTCTGGGCATGTATATGTGCCTGTGGACTGAAGAGTGTGCAGTTATGATGGCCAACGACTGGTGTAGGCAGCATGACTGCGTGGCCTGTGACACCCCCCCAATATGGCAGTTGTCCGCTGAAATGAACCAGTGGCCAAGAAGTGCAATACATTGAGCACCTTTTCCAAGGGGCTCAGTTCTTGGGAGAACAGGGTGTAAAAATTCTGGGCCTGGCTATCCACCTCCTCCTGTGGTGTCCCACGACCACTGCTGCGAGGAATGGTATATTCAATGTAACGTCTGAGCTTGTTTGTTGTTTGCACGCACCTTTATGCTGCCTGGGGCCACGTACGCCTGCTTCCTGCTGGTGTACATGTTTCCGGATTAGCGTGTCTTTTTGGCGCACACATTTCCCCTGTTCGATTCCATGAATATGTGTTGTAGGCGTGCATGTGGGCGTTCCGCGCATTTACCTCCTGTACTTCCCCCGTAACGCCCACATTTGCACGCGTTGTTCCCCATTCCACGTGTTACGCCACGTGTTCCACCCACTTTTGTTGTGTGCGCTGCACTATGTGCACTTTCGCTGTGCGTGTAGCGCACGCCGTTTGATGACGTGTTCGCCCGCGTGCGCCATGCACGATTTTAGCGCACATCCCAGGATTTACACGTGCAAGGACTTCCATGAATCGATGTGCGCGGTTTTCGCACACTTGTGCAGCGATTTTCAGCGCACAATAATTCCATGACTCGGCCTGCAAAACGTTAAACCGACCCGGTCACAGAGGCACCATTTTAAAGGGATATTTAGCTTAAGACAAAATACGAAAAATGTGCACAAGTAAAACATTTAAAAGGTAAAACTAAAAATACCAGCCAGGAGTTGGGAGCAACAGATCCAGTTATGATATAAAGGCAGATAAAAAGGCATAGTCACCCCTTAAAAGTTCAAGCCACTCCATAGCTTCTTTGTGGTCAGAAGTAGTTTTTTTTTCCCCACCAGATAAACTCAGGGTCAAGACATTGGTTTTATTCAAATAAACTTCAATGTTCCGAAGCCTGGCGAAGTCTTTAGCTCCTTTAAACAATCTTCTTATCAACAGTCTCCTTATGGTAGTCTGGATACAAGAATATTGGGCTCCCTTATAACTGGCGCTGCTCTTAATCCAAGCTGTTTCATTAGATTTTCCTTTGTCCTGATGTTTGCAAAAGTAATCAGAATATGGGGGTCATTCCGAGAAGGGCGGTAAGGGTTAACGGTCACCGGTAACGAGACCGGTGCCGTTAAACCCTTACCGCCCTATTCCGAGTTCCCTTTGCGGGTTGGTACTTAACGCCTGCTTTTTGCAGGCGTTAAAAAACCAACCCGCAAAGGGACCTTGGAGCTAATTACGGCACCGTAATTTACGGTGCCGTAATTAGCGCCTTCCCCATTCCCATTGAGCCCTATGGGGCAAAAATGGGAATGGGGAAGGGCCCATGGTGAATGGGGAATTACCGCCCCGCCAACTATGGAATGGGGCGGTATTCCGCCATTCACCATGGCGGAGTCGGAAAAATAACGGCGTCAACCAAGGCGCTAATAGCGCCTTGGTTAACGCCAGGGTCGGAATGAGGCCCTCTGTCTGGCTCTAGGACCCAGTTTCTTCCCAACTCTATAAACATGATCAATATCATTTAAAGTAATTGAGTCAAAGTTGAAACAATCCTTAAAAACTTTTATCACAAAGGGAATCAAATTGTCGCTGTTGGATTCTGCTATTTCTTCTATACCAACCAGTCTTTGATTTTTACCTTGTAGCTTTAAATCCAATGCAAGGTATTTCTCCTTTCCTTCTGGAGTTAATCCTTCAGCTTGGTATAGGCTCTGAAGCTTCCTGTGATTTCTGTGCCCATGGTGATTGAGCCTTTTTCCAAATCTGTGACCCTGTTTTACAGTTGGGACACCATTAGATTAAGTTCAGCCATGACGTCACTGACCTCTTGTACCACCTGTAGCAGGAGGGTGTAGATGTCTTGAGAGTTGGGGGTGTTACTCATCTCCATAGTCTGCTTAGGCTTCTTAGGGATTGGATTCTCTGCCACTTCAATTGCCTTTCTTTGAGTTCATTATCTTCAAGTATACATCATAAAGGAGAGGAACGATGAGCTGCAGGATTAGGCTGCGTCTTTATAGGCCAGCATTCTGGAATCCCCTTTGACACTGATATTTGATCCAACGTTCACCCTGTGTGATTTTAGCATCTAGGTCCACCAACAGGGGCATCTGCTACTAGTTACACCCTGTGATGTTTACTCTCTGCTACTAACTTTGTGATATTCCCCAGGTGTACCCTGTCATATGTCTCATTAATTTAATGTAATATGTGTAAATACGTATGCCCCAATGTCATATTTCCTCTCAGGTTTAGGCCACTGTGATTTACTCCTTTCTACTTTAATGTGATTCTCTAATCTTGGTAAAGTCATAATGATATTTTCACCTACATGTGTGTTTACAACTGATATATTCCATTGTATTCAAACTCCTATGCAATTTTTCACCCTCCTGCTTACGGTGTGAAATGTGCTCATAGGTGCACTATAACATTCTGACAATAATTGAGTTCAAGGCACATATAGTAACTTTATTCATTTTAAATCAGTTTTGGTCATGTTTTCGGTTGTAAAAAAAACATATATCTTTGGCCAAATGGTTATTTTTTTCATCTAGCATTCGATGTATAGAATGCTACGATACTGGCATTGGACCAAGGCCCCATTGTGGGTAGGCAGGTTCAAGTTGGAGTAACCTTCCCTGAATCATATTATTGTTTCCTTTATTTTCTGATAGGGCAAGGGAGTTCCACAGTGAAGCTGGATAATATTATCTAATTTCCTTATGGACTCAGAAAGGGGGATAACATGACAAATTGATATACATGCATGTAACTATAAATCTGAAACATGGCCATTTTACATTTCATCTAATTAGCGGGCCTGTGGACTGTACATAAACGAAGTATACACATTTCCACTATGTTATTGGCAGTGAATATATCACGGACTCAGTGAACAAGGAGGCAGCTCAAATATTAACATTGACAGCTCTTTTTTACCATAAAGCAAACATGCAGAAAGTGTGCCACTTTTAGAGGGGACATTTTTTTTTATTGGAAAACAAAATTTGCTCCACTTTGTGTAACAAAAGTAAATCAAAAACAAGTTTGCAGATGGGATTCTATCCCAGTGATGATAGACTTATTTGAAGCCATTACTTGTGATTATGTGATTCTTATCAAGAGCCTGTAGACTGCAGGAGACGATGAAAAACATCTCCACTGTGACAACCTCTTGGTGCCACTATTTTTCTGATAGCATGCAGTTTTATACAGTCCCACAAATGGTCTCCCAGTGTGGGTTACCTTTATCAGAAAGATAGCGTGAGTTACTAGTAATGCATGCAATGGAGTATTATAACTGTGTTGATTATATCCATGCCACATAATAACATGTCACACCCGTCCACTTTTTCTGGACAGAATAGGATTTGCAATTACCCAGAGTGTCTGCTGTATTATCTGATCTTTTGCAGGAGTTACTGCAAGACACCCAAAGAGAGCCCTCCATTGAAAGTCCTGGACAAAATCAATGCCTAGTCTTCTAGAGTAATCCTAAATGTGCTTGGTGACTAATCTGTACTAGAATGGGAGAACATTTCATTGGCCCTCATTAGGACCCTGGCGGAGAGGGTTTTACGCCGGCGTAGTGCATGGCGTACCTCTCCGCCAGACTACGAGTTCCCGTAGCGCCATGGATGATTTTTACGCCTGCTTTTTGCAGGCGGAAAAATCCATGGCGCTACGGGACTTGTTGTTAATTACGCCACCGTAATTTACGGTGGCGTAATTAACGCCTTCCCCACTCCCATTATACCCTATGGGGCAAGAATGGGAATGGGGAAGGGTAAAATGGGGATTGGGGACTTACCGCCCCGCCAAGGTCGGCATGGGGCGGTAAGTCCGCCAACCACCTTGGCGGAGTTGGCAGCTTAGCGCCATGGACCATGGTGCAAATTGCACCATGGTCCTCCGCCAGGGTCCTAATGAGGGCCATAGACTCTTAACTTGCTGAAATTCCCAGCTCAATTAAGGTTTTTTTTTTTCACCAGCGAGTTCACTTAGTCTGTTTTAGGGAGTCTGGTCCCTTAATCATAAACATTGATTGTTTTATTATTTGCCTACTCATGCCTGCAAGGAATGTAAATTGTTGCGTGTTGGCACTAAAATACTTTAATAAAGAGCAAATAGAGCCAGGGCATTTTAAAAAAAAATATTTATCAAATAAAATATAATGGTCGGGATGATAGGTCAGGGGCAAAGCGTTTGTCTAATGTGCTACCTACAAGCTTCACCCTGCATGTAGACTCACATATTCATTGAACATTTGTAGATGGCACGTGACGTATTTCGACCATTTCAGTTCAATAAACATGTAAAAAGAAAACCATTAAGTAACACAATATCTTACAACAGGCATCACACATTTCCCTAAATATGTAATGGATACTGGGATAAACCGAAATATGAGATGCTACATAAATATTGACATTGATGTTATTCTGGGAAATTTGAAATGCCTCAATCTAAAAATACATTTTAGCATAATCCGTCTCCACTTTGTGCCAAAGTTGAAATAATGAAATTCAGAACAACTTCTGCCTCTTCTGATTTACTCTGAACAGGTCTCCCAACTGTGGAATGAGAGCGAAAGGCCCCTGCTTTGAAGTCAATGAAATGCCACAATAATAGTCTGGCTTTTCGATAACAAGCTCTACTCTTTGGAATAATAATCATCTGATAATAAAAAGAAACAAATTAAAGTAAGAAAGGCAAAGATTCAACTAAAACCTTTCGTGATCAAATGACAAAGGTATCAATTAGTATAAAATCCTACTGTGCCCAATTACTTTAACATAGACCACTTCCACTTTGACAATAGTGTAAGGAGGTCCCAATTACCTAAACACAGAACATTTCCTTTTTGATAATAGTGTAAGGAGGTCCATCGCATTTTGGCTGGCAGATTTTTTTAGTTCACGCTATTTCAACACCTTCCCTGACATATTCAGACTCGTTTCGAATATATTTTTAATTGGCATTAGAACTATGGAATTCATATTGTAATATTAGCTGCATTGGAAAAGTGTGAAGGTCTAGTAGGCAGGAAACTCTCAATATAGCAAGAAGCACCTGTGTGAAAATATTCGATTCATCCTAAGCCTATATACAAACTAGCTGTGTAGAGCAGCACATTTCTCTAGCATTCCATGAGCTGGAAAGGACTATTTATTGTAATTGTAACACGTGCAAAACAAGCAAAAACAATCCATCCAATATGTAACCTGGAATATACCTATCAATTCATTCACTGTACATAAATAGAGGATCATCTAGGGCAAAGTTAAGGAAATATTGCACTAGTAGAAGTGCATCATTGCACAGTATTAGTATTAAGACAACATTTGCCTTAGGGCAAAAAACTAGGGGCCAATTCATGGAAAAAGAGTGCATTCATCCTGCAAGAGCCGCGCACAGATAACGACACTGTGTGATCCTGCGTACAGAATAAAAAATGTGTGCCCTGCATATTCATGGAATTCTTTTGCGCAAATTAACCGTATATACAAGTTGCTGCCGGAATGCCTCTGACACGCTCCCATGCAAAGCAAAAACAGCCAGAACAGCTTACTTTGCGTGCTCCCCCTGGGTGTGAATACACGCACCCTTCAAACAGTGTGTGGGGTCCCCTACAAGCATGCCTGCATCTTGTGGACCCTGCGCCTGGTCCTGCATTACTATTACCGGCACCTGGCAACATGCGTACAATGTATCGTAACTCTGGTAAACTCAGAAAATATGTTTGGAAACCCCTGGAAACTGTTGCTGCGCCACACTACGCTGCGTATGTGCACCCCTAAGTCTAATCGGATCCTTGGCTAGGTACAAGCATCACTAAATCCAACATGCAAACCCACCTCTGGGCTGCGATTCATATGCACAAGTGTACTTACGCCTGCCTTTGGGTGGTGGAGAGATGGAGGGATTAGCATGGTAATTTCCCAGGCGAAAGATTGCGCGGTAACATCCATGAATAGGCTTTGTCATGCGCATTTGTGGGCATGCTAAAGACTGCCTGTGGCCCATCCCTCTTAACGCCCACTTTTTCCTTTGTTCTTCCTAATTTCATGAGTTCCGCTCCCTAATCCGCCCTCTGTGCAGGTCTCACCGATGCTCTTTGTGGTGTTTTTCTCAAGGAACTTGATTGGTCGCAGAGACATGCTGAGCCTGCATGAAGTCCCCGCAAGTTACAAAATAGTGCCACACACTCCATTCCATGAATCGATGAATGGGGTTTTTCATGCAGAATGACATACAAATCCCTGATTTTCCACACAAATAATTCCATGAATCAGCACCCTAATCTTTACCAGACCAAAGTGTGCCCTGGTGCTAATACCATGCAAACCATCTTCTGCTCAGAAGAGCCAGAATTACTTGGTAAATAACTCACAAAGATGCCTGCATCACTAGACTGAATATTGTTGGTCCCCACGACACAATCTCTTCCTTTGAGCAACTTCTTCAATCCCTCGAAGAAATAAACAGTCTGACCTATTTTGCTTTAGCAGCATGGTGAATTGGAGAAATAACCCTATGGGTCCACAATTGAGTCTGAAATGAACTGTATGTACAGTGAATGAATTGACAGGACCTGTGGCTATTATGGGCATTTTGATATAATGTTTTATATACCTTTTTATATTTTTTCGCTATTTTATTATTTGTTATGGTTTGTAATTCTTTGATGGATATATGCAATATTCAAATTAAGAAACTTTGACTTATTATAATGTATGGATTGATTGACTTGATTGATTGAATGATCTGAAGGTCCAGTCTCTGTGATCCAAGTATGATACTATTACTCCAACCACAGTCTCATACTGGCTCCATCTGCAGCATATGAAGGTTTGGATAACAACTTGATGTGTTCAGGAAACTTTTGGCTGAGAAAATTGACTAAACCCAGGGTGTGCACATATCATTAAACATTGAAACTTTCCAAATACTTTGTTACTAGATAAACCCTAACTTACTGAAAAAGCGCTAGGAGCCTTCCTCTCTACTATGTAGGAACAGGTTGAGTTGGTTTTGCACTGTCAGGTCACCCGTTGTCTTCCAAACCTCCTCCAGGAACCCATTGGGGAAGGGGTTTCCAGATTGCAGCTGGGGGCTGGCCTCTGCAATCTCTTCCTCTGTAATTTACGCCACAAAGGTGGTCGACTGTTCTATGGAGAGATGGGGGGAGCATGACATCACCAAGAGGGTTGCAACCATCCTGTTCGGCAGTCAGAGGGGCCCGATACAGCTTTTCGTAGTACTGTGCAAAGCATTTGGTGATCTTACAGTCATCAGTGTGGCCCACTCCGCCCTCGTCTAACATTTCCCAGATGTGCCTATTTCCCTCCTTGTGGCATTCCAGGCAAGCTAGCATCTTTCCAGCCTTATCTCCTGTGTCATAGGTTCAACCATCCCTGTGTGCCTGCCCGATGTTATGTAATTGGATATTTCAAAGTGTTTTTCTCTGCCGTCAAGAGGAGTCTGTGTGTGACAGTGGAGTCTGACAGAAGAAAGTCCTCCTCCAGGGTCTCAGTTGCAGATTTAGCCTCCCTTACCCGCTGTGACGGGGCCATGTGTTTTGATGAGATCAGGGAAACTAGCCTGCCTCTCAGCATTGCTTTGTAAGCCTCCCAGAGCACCACTGGACATTCAACCAACCTCGTCTTAAGTGTGAAATACACTTCGATTTTAGACACAATCCCTTCTGATATATCCAGAAAGCTAAGGTAATAGTTGCTGAAGCACCACCTCATTTTATGTCTGAGCCTGCCACTCTCCAGTTCCATGAGGAGCAGGAAGTGGTCAAAGATTCCTTGTGCCAGGTATCTAGCTGACACAATCTGTGTGCCTTCAGTTGTGATAGAAAGAAAACATCTATTTTATACATGAAGGTGTGTGCCCCAGGGTGGAAGGAGTAACCCCTGGAGTGTTCATTGACCGTTCTCCACACATCAAACAGGTCAAATGAATACGTAAAGGTGTGCAGTTTTGTGGGCACAGTTGGATCCCTGCCGGACGGTAAGTGCAAACAATCCACAAGTCCATTACCTTATTAAAGTCACCCCCCAGGATTCACTGGATCTTCACTTGGGGTATGCAAAGGGGCATTCGCTTTTGGATGAGTACCAATACCCCACTGGAGCCCCGGCAAAAAGCCTACGTGTGTTGTGTAATTAGTTTGCATGAAAAAATGTCAGTCTGGACTGCCAAGTGTGTCTCGAGGAGGAAAGCTATATTTGGGAAGTATCTATACAGGAACTGGAGTACCAAGCCCCATTTAGCCCAGGAGCACAGGCCATTCACATTCCAGGATATCAACTTGAGTGTCATGTTTACATCAGTGGCCCCCATCATGTCATGAGGAGGGAAATAAAATCTGATCCCAGAGTGGTTCCCCAAATACACCTGAGATGCAACCCCCACCAACACATCTTCACAACCACATCTTGTGCTGCATAACAAACCTCACAAACCCCAACTTCATAACCACCCCATACTTTGCTAAAACTGGAAGTACCTGTCACCCAAACATGTGTGACAAATTTGTCACCAATCTAGGTACAAATGACAAAATGCAATGTCAAGGGCTCTGAGCGCCAGGTCAAAAGGAGTAAGAAAAACAAATGACTCCATGAGGCTCAAGAGGTCTTAGTCTGCACTCCCCGATAATTGTGAGGTGTCAACTGGGTGAGGGGCACCACAGGCGATGGAGATCATGATGCGTTAGAGGGGTGTGGTTGGTCAGGTATTTCCATCATGTGCTCCCCCACCCGTGCCTCCTGGGATCCTTTCCCAGGTGAGTGTCTGCCCATGTCGATGCTGTTTGAGGATCTGCAAATGTTTGGATCGTCCCATTGTAGTGTATTTTGAGAAGCGCAGGAAAGAAGAGGGCAAATTTGACTCCATACATGGATACATTTCTTGATCACATTAAAAGTCTGGCGGGCCTTCTGGACCTCCCTAGTGTAGTTGGGGAAAAAGGAGATCTTGGTGCCATTGTATTTGATGGGCTTGTTCACTTGTGCTAACTGCAGCAGAGCATCTCGGACACGATAGTTAAGGAGTCTAGCTATCACAGTGCAGGGCCGCGCTCCAGGAGTCAGGGACCCAGTCATGACTAAGTGCGCCCTTTCAATAGAGAAGAAGTTTGAGAGGGTTTTAGGTTTAACAATGTCTGTCAGCCAGGATTCCAAAAAAAGCTCCATGCTGGGGGCTTCAGATTTTTCCGGCTATCCCACAATACACAGGTTTTCCCTACGCCAGCGTCCCTCACCATCTTCAACTCTGTCTTCAACGGCCTTCATTGTTTGGGTAACCACAGACAGGCAGTTTTCTACTGCACAGAGGGT
This sequence comes from Ambystoma mexicanum, assembly GCF_040938575.1. Lineage (NCBI taxonomy): Eukaryota > Metazoa > Chordata > Amphibia > Caudata > Ambystomatidae > Ambystoma > Ambystoma mexicanum. The sequence continues at coordinate 262,639,721 of NC_090923.1, read as the reverse complement.
GTCCTCAGAATCTGAGATTCGCCATTCCACTTCACCTATTCTGAATGCAAACTTGTGTAAGTCATGGTGAAGGAGCGAGAAGTCTGAGCTGAGTGCATCGATATTCCCCTCCATTGAGGTCCTGGAGTCTGCAATAGCACTCATAACATCTTCCTGGGAGAGGGTAGTGGGGTGAGCATCATCCTTCAACATCCCGGTGTCCGAGGGGGTAGATCTGGAGGCCCCAGAGGGAAGGCACCATGCATTTATTCCATTTTGTTTAGAGTACATATTCTCTTGTTTTTATCTTTGACCATTGTGGGTGACTGACTCAGGGTGCAAGCCATCCCCCACACCAGTGAGTCTAACCTGGGTCTGGGCTCCCTCTGGGGTACCTAGCAATATGCTAGAAGGCTGACAGTTGTAGACATCTGCAGGGCACAGACACCGACACACCCCAGCTGTTAGCCACCAGATCTGATAGTGGCAATGGCAGTATCCTAAAGTGGCAGTCAAGGCAGGATGGGAGTACAGTTGTGGGTCCGAAGTGGGCTTGTGGCTCTGGTGGTATCAGTGCAGCTTGCCACAAGCCAACATAGCAGAGGTGGAAGGGCCAGGAGAGTGCCACCACTGCAACGTCAGTACCGGTCCCCACCACACCAGGAGCAACCAAAAGTGCCACAGGATCAGAGGAGGAGACCCGTGTGTGGGCCATCCCGCATGGGCCCCCTGCCAAAAGAGGGCAGTGCAGTCCAGCAGTTGAGTGCAGGGCAGTGCTGGTGGCTCCACAACAGAAATTGGCCAGCATCCTGATGCTGATGCCATGGAGGATAAGTGTCCAGGAGTAGGCAGAGGGGGGGTTTGGAGGGGTAGTGTGTGCCTCCTCATGAGTCCGCCCCACCAGCAAGTCAAAGCGGGCAGCCACAGAGCACTCCCCAGTGAAAGTTACAGCAGAGGTCTCCCTTCCCCTGCTGCCACCACAGGGGCCTACCAGTCAGGCAACCTGCATTGTGTCCTGTTCTTCCCTTCTACAGTGGGGGGGAGCGATTTGCCCACAACCACTGTTTTTTCACCAGCATCCTCCAAAGGCAGCCTGCAGTGCTCTTCCTGGTCAGCAGAAAGAGGGTGACTGTCTAACTTTCTTGGGATAAACTTTACCTTGCCTGCACAGTGCTAGTATGCAGCACAAGTCCTGGTGCAAGCTCCCTGGTTGTGTGGACTGTGAAATACCCCCTCCAATGGTTGTGGTATGCTGGAATGATCCATTGGGCAGGAAGTGTAAGGCTGATAGCACATCGACCCGAGGTGTCACAGCCTGTGGGCACATGGTGGGTGATGCCGGGTCCTTCCCCCACTCCCTGACCAGGTTTAGGATGAAATGGGAGGAAGCAGTATCTTCATTGAACCTCATTGTTTGCATTCCAAATATTGTTGTTCATGTTCAATTCTGACCCTCCTCTTATTCCTCCTTCCGTGTAGTAATATCAGTGCTAACCATGCAGGACCCGGCATTGTGGCAATCGAATGATTGGTGGAATTTCCTTGTGCCTTTTATATGTGGGGGTTCATTGCACATTTGTGCTTTGCTACGGACGGCGGTAAAATTGTTCACCTTTGCAGTCGACGTGAAAGCACTATTGATTCTGTGAATACTATTTACTAAGCCCTTGATGTGGTGTGTTTATAGTTTGCACAATGCCGTCCCTTTCCAAGCCAATGTTATATCTCATATTTCTCTTTTAATGAGGAGATGCACTTGTTCTGCCTCCTTCTCCTTATTTGCTCTGGCCCTTCCCATGCACTGGGGTCAAGGCAGCACAAAGCGGAAGGGCATGACACAAAGTGGGACGGACCAGCGCAAAGTGTTCTTTTTCTGCACAAAGACAAGTTGTGCCATTTTAAACTTTCTGTAAATTGGGGCCATAGTCTTCATTCATGAGATTAAACTCACATTCCGTGTTTTAGTATATTCCATCATTACTGCAGTTAAGCATTTTAAAAATGAAAGTGACCTTTTTACATAAGATGTGCCCCTAATGGAAACACTGTTTTCGAGTATGATGGAATGTCATATTTTTATAATGTCATCATGATACTTTGGATTTGTATTGTAATGGTGCTAGGGTTTTCATTAATGCATATTGCTATTGAAGAGTATGACATTTGTGCGCATAATGCATTTTACAAACATTGGTCTCGGAGAGTGAAATCAAACAGAATTAAACAGACATAACCTTGGTCTACCCTTGCCTCATTTCTGCCCCCAATTAATTTGTCACCTTGTGATTTTACAAACAAAAAGTCATATCAATCCATGCATGAATGTGATGACAGACACACGATGTATTGCTGCTTTAACATGTTAATTCTTAAGCGTCCATCCTTCATAATGCTGGACAATATTTTTGGGTCCTAGTGTATGTTTGCAGTGCAAAGTGACTTAGCACTGACTTTGCCCTGGTGCAAAGTCACTCTGCACTACAACCATACACTTTGCACTGCTCTGTGAATCAGGGTGTTTGTTGGCAGTGCAAAGTCATTTTGCACTTTGCACTGTGCAAAAAATTCCATGAATCAGGCACATATGGGGCCTCATTACGACCCTGGCGGTAAGGGGTTAGCGCCAGCGTTAGCTGCGCCGACCCCTTACCGCCAATTACGAGGTCCCTTAGCGCCATGGCGCTTTTAACACCTGCTTTTAGCAGGTGTTAAAATCCATGGCGCTAAGGGACCATGGAGTTAATTACGCCACCGTAATTTACGGTGGCGTAATTAACGCCTTCCCCACTCCCATTATGCCCTATGGGGCAAAAATGGGAATGGGGAAGGGTAAATGGGGATTGGGGACTTACCGCCCCGCCGACCTCGGAATGGGGCGGTAAGTCCGCCAACCACCATGGCGTAAACGTAGTTTACGCCATGGTGGTAAAGTCACGGCCCAGGCGGTAACTTACCGCCTGGGTCGTAATGAGGCCCATGGCCTCATTACGACCCAGGTGGAGGACCATGGTGCTATTAGCACCATGGTCCATGCCGGTGTCCGCCATGGGGGAATGGGGAATTACCACCCCATTCCGAGGTTGGCGGGGCGGTAATTCCCCATGCCGCCATGGCCCTTTCCCATTCCCATTTCTGCCCCATAGGGCTCAATGGGAATGGGGAAGGCGCTAATAACGGTACCGCAAATTGCGGTACCGTTATTAGCACCAAAGTCCCTTTGCGGGTCCCTACTTTAACGGCTGGAAAAACCAGCCGTTAAGGTCGGGTCCCGCAAAGGGACCTCGTAATCAGGCGTTAAGGGTTTAACGGCGCTGACCCCTTTTACGGCGCTGTTAAATCCTTAACGCCAGAGTCATAATGAGGCCCATACTCTGCATTGAATCATGTGTCCTGTGGACTACGCATCAGCATGTATGTGGGCCAACAGACCACCAAAAATAAACTGTCCAAAAAGTAATAAATTCGAGCAGGTTCCAGGGACGATATTTCAACAAAATGCCAGGGGTAGCGGAAGTGACATCATATGACCCTTGACCTCTGATGACATCACAGGAAGTGTTGCAATTTGACCCCACCGGAAGTGCCATCACGAGAAGCGATGGAACAGGACCGCTTACCCCTTGACAAAACAGGAAGTGGCATCACATAGCATTGTTTCTAATTACACTATGAACAAAAATGTTACAATATCACGTTATATACATTTCATGCAAGAATCGTTCACCATAAGTATAGGCAGAAACGTATTCTATAACTACAGCTTGCGAAAAGCAAAATACATGGTCCGAAATGGATGCTTATTCTACTCTAAAAAATGTTGGGATCTTTTTGTCTGCATTGTGAAATTCTTTCTTATTTAGGGTCACTACTCAAAGCGTTACACTTGTTGAACCCCCTGTTTTTTTAAGAAGCCTGAACAAGAAAGCCAGCCACTCTAGAAACACTAGAAACAAAGAGGCACATGGCATTGGCCACAGCCCAGCTGCTTCAATTTGTAAAAAATAATTATAGACATATATTTTTTCTTTTTTTTGGGGTAGCAAGGGAGACCTCAGTGGTCGCAAGTGCGACACCCAGCGACCCCTAAATGACGTCCCTGGCAGTTTCACTGATTTTTGGCATGAAAACAAATACACCACGTCCTCCCATCACAGAAGCTTGGCACGGTTCACGCCTGGATCCACTTAACGTTCTCTACCGAATGAAAAGTGCATGCTGTTATCGGAAACACACTGGCAGCAATACAGACTCTAATGGTATCCTTCCATTGTAAAATTGAAAAAGCAGCAGCTAGAGCAGCTTTTCAGTGCTTGGCCCCTGACAGTGGAGAACCTCTAGATCTCTCACACTCCTCAAATGCCACATGAACACTCACCTTTTCTAAGCTCATTCTTAAACTCTGATGTTGCCACTGTCTGTCCACGTGCCCTCTTATTAAGGCTTCTTTCCCCTCCCTGTGCCGGCTCCTACTTCCTTTTCTCACTTCTGGTCTTGCTTGATCCATACTCCACCTCTTGATCGTCATTCGAGCTCTTTGTATCGCTCGGCTCGTTCCCCTCCTGTTTTATCTTGGGACGGTAGCATCTAGAAGCTATTGAGTTTGTGGTGTGCGCTGCACAGATGGCTGCAAATACACATATGCTATCCCTGTTTGGGGTGTCATGAGTCATCTTCGAGGGCACTATCGGAGTTTCAAGTTTGGAGAATCTCAATGTTTAGCAACATGTAATTGCTATATGTTGCTGGTTAATATGCAACACGTGCACCGGTGATGGAATGAGTTAGTGCGGTTAAGATAATAAGGCAGGCACTGGTTGGATACTAAATTGGGATCCAAACTGCATCGTGTGCTGGTGGTTTGAGTAGGTATACATATACTGGTGGTATGAGTACCCCATTGTGTGTATGCGTTCTAAAGTACCAATGCAGGAACCTGCGTTTGCATTTTAGCTGGTTCATTTTATCTGGGCCACAATGCTGACCTCTCCAACACCCAACATGCTAAATATGCGCCCATGAAACACCAATGCTTTCATGTATGCATGGATTTTGTGTGAAAATAGTTGCCATGCATTTTAACGCAAAAGTAAGTGTGGCTATGAAGCTCAAACGCTTTGAAAACAGAAAGGATATTGAAGTGTCTCGACCCAGGATTGGTAGACGGGAAGCAGGGAACACACAGGAGCCAGCATTTACAACATGTAAGTGAACTTTATCGTAGTTTTAGGGTAACAGCCTAGAGCGTTGAGGAGAGCATAGGTAGAGGCAACCTCTTAGGTTTATCTCCCCTCCTGAATCCTCATCTGTGCACTGTAGAACCCTGAAGTAACCCAGGGTTCCATCTACAACTAACATTCCATTGCTTGCATTCCATAAGGCAATGCAAGCCCCACACTACAGATATGGGATCAAATTGTAGGGATTTTCTGGCTCTTAAATTGTAAGAAGACGTTGAAAGAAATCATTTCAAAACACTTCACTATGACCTGCTGTAGTGGGGCATTCTGAGAAAAGTCATTGATAAAATACATATATCTGGGATGTATCATTTTGGAGACAGGCTGCAGTACTTGTGAAAATGCCTGAGCAGAACAAAGACGTTATCATATTTAGCGCGTGATTGGCAGTCTGTAGATAGTGGAAATGTCCCCTTTGGGGGAAAAATACTGCCCAATTCAACAGTTCGCCAGGGAAAATAGAAAAGCAGGTCAAAAGGGAAATTGTTCCATTTCCATGGCAGCCGAGGATGGGAATAAGAGACGCCAGGGAAGAAGGAAAGTGTGCTTCTCAGTGATTGAAGTGGCAGGTGCGGTTGGGGGAGCTGCTTCTATATTTTTTTTTCAATAAAGTTTTACTGTTCTCATACCTTTATTTAAAAAACTAAAAAACTTAAAAGGTCCCGGAATAGTTCCGTTTTAAAATAAAGTTGTAGGAAGAAGTTGAAACTTGCACTTTCAGTGCCCTGCAATCAACGTTCCCTTAAACATCAGGCACTTGTGTTCAGGGTTTGCATTGTGTGTGGGATGTGGCGTGGTGCTGGGGTTTTGAGGAAGGGGTTGCTGGCCAGTAGGGACATAGTTCCACTACTTTTTTCGTACAATTCGACCATTGATGCTCCTTCTATAAAGGTGAAATGGTGTAGCAGGGGCGAGCGAGGGAAAAGCAGCTGTTAGGAGAGGAGAGCACAGTGGCACAGACCGGAAGAGAAAGCCAGCATCAGATGGGACACCGAGGATGCAGAATGTTACCATTAGATACATCCTCTGTTTCTGAGCTCCCTGACACCTGTTCAGTAGCATGCAGCTAATCATATCCTATCATATGTGCATGAGATCTCTAAGAGCAAATGAAAGAAGAAGGCAGATTTGCAAAGATGGAGGAGTGGAGTAGTCAATAAGGATCAAAAGTGAAAGGGACAAATTCAATGACATGATTGCGGGATGAGGAGTGTCTCTGCAGCACCCAAGCTGTGTACTGTTGAGCTACTGGAAAACATTTCAAGATCAACATTTTCCATTTTTTTGTTTTGGCTATTTCCTGGCACTGAAAGCATCCCACAAGCCAATCCTATTGTCATGAGAAGTGACGATGGACCAGAGATGAGATGCAAGTGGGACACCAAGCCTGTGGGCGATGTTGATTATTTACCCACCGATTGACCTATAGGCATTCCCATTTGCTAACTGCCCCACCCAAAACACATCCCTCAGGGATATCTTTCAGTCTAGGGGCCTCATTACACGGAAGGCGGTAACCATGGCAGTGCCATGGTTGCCGCCGGTATTTTACAGAGTCTGCCATGGTGAATGGCATAATTACCACCCCATTCCAAGGTGTGCGGGGGCGGTAATTCCCCATTCACCATGGCATATCCCCATTCCCATTTTTGCCCCCATAGGGCTCAATGGGAATGGGGAAGGCAGTAATTACAGTACCGCAAATTGCGGTACCGTAATTGCCTCCAAGGTCCATTTGAGGGTCCCGTCCTTAACGGCTTGTAAAACCAGCCGTTAAGGTAGGGACCTGCGAAGGGACCTCGTAGTAAGGCGGTAAGGGATTACCGGTACCAGTACCCTTACCGGTACCGGTAATCCCTTACCGCCTTCCGTGTAATGAGGCCCAAGGTCTGTTCTTTCTGAGCAACCTTCTAACAAGTAATACTACATTTCAGCTATAAACTACCTTAACCAGCGCCTGATGTAATAAAACTACCTTTTTTTAATTTGATTTAATTGAATTAACAATTTTTACAAAAGATCAAGTCAATAAAAAGTTGCTCCGTCCCAGAAGAGAGATCCAGCCTGTTGCAACCAGCTAAAAAAAAAAAAATAAGTCATCTTGTTTAGTTCATCAAAGTCAAGAGTTTGAGAGTTGGCCCCCTAAGGTCCCTTAAGTATTGCTTGGTGACCCCCGAACAGTCAATGTATCAATGTGGTGGTCTAGGCTTCTAGTTGAGAGAGCCAGGCGTGGTCCTGAAGGCTTGGGGGGCAAGATGGGCAACTCCTTAGATGTATTTAGGCCTTGCATCTTTAGACCTCTGTCTTTCATCTAAAGTTTTTCTCTAAGTCAATGATTTTAAAAAAGTGGTTACCCCGATCACACAGCTGGTGTCGTCACCATTTGACAACACCCTCCACCATGCATCTTCTGTTAAAGTTGTAAACGCAGCCATAATTTTCCCCAAAACTGTATTTCTTGCTTGATGTGTCCCATCACAGCTCAAAAGCAGGTGTCTGCTTGTTTCCACTTCATCTTCCTTATTACAAAATCTCCACTTGTCCGTTGTGGATTGTTTCCTTATGAAGAGTACTTCATTTGTTTTTAGTTAATTTAAGCGAAATCTCAGAAAAGACCTGCTACGAGTTTTGTCCGCAAATATTTCCAGGAAGCTTCTGGTATCGTTTATTTTCTTGGCTGTTGTGGGGAATTGTTTAGTCAAACTGTAGCTGTTCGCGATCTTGTCAGTGGCTATCCAGTCCAGTTCAAAATGTTTTTTGCACACACTATCTGGGTTTGTTAGAAGCTGCTCTGCAGAGGCATTGATCTCGTTCAATAGGACAGTGTTCTGGTTTTTCCAATTTGTCAGTACTTGAATGTTGTCCCTCTCCTTTTCTTTCCCAGCCACATACAGGGCTTTTGGCTTGATGTCTAGTAAGATTTTACGATACAACATCAACATGTTTCACTCTTTGATGGCTTTAAGAGAGGGGAAACACAATTTGCGTCTGATAGATAGCATGTGAGTGCTCTTTGACAGTCCAAGTACTTGTCTCCAAAAATAGCTCTCCAGTTTGCTCCAGAGAATGTCCGGGAGAGAAGGAATGGCCTCAGTCCCATTTAATATAGCTGGAACCACCTTTGATTTATAAAAGGTTGTTGCTGATATTTTCTATCGATAATTCGCGCTTGTGTGGTCAAGACTTTCATTTTTGACCAAAGCAGGTTCTGCATTGGTTTCTCCGTAGGGTGGTTGCTTAATGTAACTCCCAAGTATTTAAAGGTGCTAACATTTTCGAGCGTTTGACCCTCGACGTACCAGTTCTGTTTTTGTTTCGTTCTCGCTGAGGTTTCCCATGTCATCACCTTGGTTTTTGTTGTGTTCATTTCTAAGTTGTTGTTCTTGAAATAATTTGCCAAGTTGGACAATTGCCTCTGCAGTCCGATTGCTGTAAGATCTAATAAAATAATATCATCTGCGTAAAGAAGACACAATACCGTTTCTCCTCCTATCTTTGGTGGGAAGCATCTCACCTTATCCTCCGTGTCTGCGTAGTCCATAATAAAGGCATTGTACAATGCAGGAGCTAGGGGGCAGCCCTGTTTGACACCCCTTGATGTTTTGATACCTTCAGACAGGAGGCCTGCTTGGCTTAACCGCACCTTCATCAATGTATGTCGGTAGAGTGCTTTTATTGGAGCTAGTATTGGCTCAGGACAGTGTATGTTCTCCAACTTTTCCCATTGCAGATCTCTGTTGACCTGGTCAAAGGCTTGGACCAGGTCAATAAATGCTATGTGCACTCATTGGCCCATTTGAACGACCTTTGCTGTTATTGTGCTCAGCATTAGTATGTTCATGGTGGTCCCTGCGTTCTTTACAAAACCCGTTTCAAAGGGGTCTGTTCTATTTTCCCTTTTCAGCCAGTTTTGGAAGGCTTCCAGTGCAACACCTCCAAAGATTTTCCTGATGACATCCAAAAGCGAGATGGGTCGATAGTGCGCTGGGTCCTCTCTGTCTCCTCGCTTAAAAATTGGGACCACTACAGCCGTTCGCCATGATTCCGGGACGTTTTGTTCCTGATTGTATTCCTTAAATATTTTGCTGATGAAAGATGACCACAGCTCTGGATTTAGTTTTATACGCAATCCCATCTGGGCCTTGAGCCCTTTAATTGGTTAGCTTCTTGATTTTTAGCAGGATCTCTTCTTCACTGCGTGGGATACCCCACTGCGGAGGATAGTCCCACATGTATTCTTGCAATTTGCGTTGTAGATTGGCCCATACAGTTTTGTGAAGTGAGATATCCACCTGGTTTCACTTACGCTGTTATGGAGTACGTTCCTGGTGGCACTTGCTCCATTTATAAGGGACCAAAAGTATTTTGATTTTCACCTACATAACGTTTTCAACATGTTTTTGGTGTCCATTTGGTATAGGTAGGCTCTTTTTTGTCGAATCCAGTACTTGTATTCCTTTCGGGCTGTATACCATTGCATCTTGTTCTCAGGCAAACCAGATATTGTTGACATTCTTTTTAATTTTCTCAAGGTTCTTCTCCTCACAACTACTTCGCGATTGTAGGTGTGTTGATGGTCAGGCTGCGAAGATGTGTTCTTGCCCTTTATTATAAATTGCTGTAGGAGCGGAATGTAATTCAAGATACCTTCTTCTATGTCCCCTCTGTTCGTATTTTTATTACACATTACGGTGTCATTTCTTGTGAGCTTTTTAATGGAGTTCTCTGTGAGCTTGAGGGGGTTGCCCCTCACGTTCACTTCAAGGTTGTACATATGCCAGTGCTTAGGTTTCTGATAGTCCAGCTTGCATCTGATAAATTGTGGTCGCTGTGATTAGTTTTCTCCATTGTGAATTTTATCATCAGACTAACAGTTCCTTTGATACAAACATGTGGTCAGTTGTACCCGTTTGATCACCTCTTTGCCATGTCGGTGTGTCCAGGTTTATTTTAGTTCTCAGCCAATGTAGGTTATGGAGGTCTCTTGCCACTAGTATTTTTTCCAAACACCTGCCTCTCTCCAAAATTGGGGGCCAAATTACTTAGTTGTGGTCTTTGGTTCCAAATCCCAGGGCAAATGGCGTTGAAATCTCGTGTTATTATTGTGTAGTTATGCCAATGGTGTATGCTTGCTTCGTTTAAGATATTGTTCAGAGAGTCTATATAAACATTATTGGTAATAACTTCAGGATTCCAATACGTGTTCATCAATAGAATCTTTTCTTCGATCTCCACGCTAGAGTAGGCCTCCAGGTGCTTCCAAAAGAGTAGAAAAAGTTGGAATAAGTATTTTGTTTGAAGCTGTTCCAGCACTTTCAAGCCACTACCAGAGCGTATTGCTATGAATATGCCAGCCATGGGTCTTCCAATCAGTCCTTTTTTTTTCCTGGGGTGCTAAAGGTCGAGTATCCATCCAATTCTGGTTTCTTTAAAAGCCATGTCTCCTGAAGGCCCATTATGTCTCATCTGCCTATTTTTACGTCACTCTTTGTCGTTAGGTGAGCGAAGCCTCTGGTGTTCCAGGAGACCATGTCCAAAGTTTTTTTCCGAATTGTCTTCTGTTCTGATATTTTTTGTCTGGAGGTAATACATACTGATTGCGCCTTCTTGTCTGATTGCTAGTTCTCCTTGTTTAAGCGTGGAATGGAGGATTTCCAAGTCCACTTGGTGGGTGTACTTTTGCTGATGTTCTTTTGACTAGCCAATGTCTCATGCTTGCCTTTGTTGTTTACAGCTGGTCGATCCTGTTTAGTATTGTCATTCTTAAAAGCCCCCCCTGTTTGTCGTTCATCATTTTGTTCTGGTCTCGTGTTTTCTTCCTCAGATTCCGATGATGCATATTTTTTTGAGGTTCTGAGATTTCACCTTCTAGGTGGGGACTGTGATCTTGCATTGATGCCGCCTCTTCTCTGCCCCAATTTCTTGTTGTCTTTTCGCTTGCTTTGCCTGGCCTTATCCTTTTTTTTATCCCTCATAGAGATTCGCGACTCTGGTAGTTCTCACTAGGTCTTTTGGCTTGCGCTTCTCTTGGTCTTTTTGTACTTCTGTAAGTTGGTCAATTTTGGTCATGGCGTATCCTAAGATTTTGAGTTGTTCCACTCCCTTCAGTAGTAGTTCTCAAATGACTTGCAATGTGTAGATAGGATCTGTCCTTCCTCCCCATTTCGCATGGCTCGACTATCCATAAGTCATGGCTCTGAATGTCCCGTACTTTTGGTATCTGGGCAAAAATGTTTATGATGGTTCTCCTGTTCAAGGTTAATTGTCATTTCCTCGATGTTTACATTCCAGTTTTTTTCTTTTTGGGGCTGCCCTCTTACTATATTCCTTCCTTCTTGGTGATAGTACTGGCGTTTTGTCTTTTAATAATCTTCGACATCTCAGTGGAGATCCTCTAGTTATGGCGTTCCTGACTTTTTTTTCAGAGGGTACTGGCGCAGTGTTCTGCTGATATTTGATAGGTGTTCTTTCGACACCTGTTTCCCTCCGGTCGGGGTTGCCAGTCACTCTGCTTCCTTCGTAATTGTCCCTTATGTCATGCTTATCATTCGGATCTCTGTTTTTCAGTTGTCCCTGTGGTTGTAAGATCGATTCCTGTTCCCTGATGCAGATCTTCTTCCTCTGCTCCAACCCCTGGTCAGTTCTATTTAAGGTAACTGCTTTTCATTTGTATCTAGGGGTTGGGTTGTAATCTGAGTCTACTTCATCTACTGTGTAAATACTCCACTCTGTCGTGTCATATGATGAGTTTATTATGTCATCTGCTGGTTGACTGCAGTTGTTAGTTGTTTTTATCTGCATCAACCTCTTATCTATTTCTTTTACCTCTTTTTTCTTTGTTGTTTTTTTAGCTTACCTAATAGTTTTCCTGTTAGTGGGGGTAAACTGTTTGTCTAAGATGGACTTCTGGTGACTAAATATTCCAAATGTAAAAATGCTTGGTTTTTCTGTTTCCTTTTTTTTGGTGTTTTTCTCAGTCATCGTTTTTGGAGGGTTATCTGGTTCCAGTTTTGGCAGGTCCTGTATCACCTCTTGGCTAGTCTGTGTACCGGTTTCTCCCGTTTGTTTCTTGTTCTGTGACTCTTGATGTATTGAAGGGGGTTTGGTTGTATTTATTGTGTTTGGGTCTTTGGCTAAAATATAGCCCTGTCCCTGTAGCTTGCAGATTTAGTTGCGGTGGTCCTTTCAATGGAGGCCATGTAGTTTGAGTAGCTTTTGCGGAAGTGTAGTCCCCGGGGATCATTCTATTGCTCCCGACCATATTCTCCGGTCTTGTTGTTGGTCTTGTTCCTACTTCCATCTCTTTACATTTTGAATTCAAGTTGTTTGGGCTTATTAATTGCAGGTTTGTAAGTTTCTCCATGTTGGTTTTTGTTTGGGGGGGTCGCTGTACTCTGTGCCTGACTGGTGTTTTTGGATCCCGGATGCTGTGTTAGGTTGAGTCCTGGAATTATTAAAGTGCCATCTAATTGGTTTTGCGAAGGGCTTGGTGGTGTGTGCACTAATGTTGTGCTTTTCCCTCTGCCTTTGGACGAGTCTCTATCCCAGTCACCAATTTGGGATGTGCTAATAACTCTGTATCCGAGATTTCATCTAGGTTTTGGGGCTTAATTGAATTGATTAGGCCAAAAAGTGTGTTCATGGATTCCACCTTGGCCAAGTTTGGCAATACAGTTTTATATGTTGTGGTTGTTAATCCTTTCTCTTTCCTTAGATTTATTTTTAACAGCTTTGACCACTAAGTTTTTACTTGGTTTAGAAGCTTGTTTATTATTAATACCTTTATTCAACCTTCCATTGTCCTTTTCCATGCTTATCTGATGGTTGGGAGTTGTATCTAGGTCTTCCCAGTCTGCTTCTTGTATTTGGCCATAGGTAGTGTTCGTGTTGATCCCTTTATTGGTAACCTCGTGGTTTCCTACCTTCTTTGGTATCAAAGTTGGCTCCTGTAACTTTTTACTCGGCTCTTTGTAAGTTGATTGTTGTGCGACGTCGATGCAAGGATGGTCGAACACGAGATCCCAGTCCTCCAAGGTCTCGTCCTGTCATGCTCCTTTTTCAATGCCTCCATCGTTCCCAGGTTCAACCGGTCCTTGGCTTGCCTTGTATGAGCAGTCTTGGTAGGCGGTGTAGTGGATTTCCACTGTGACCTCCTTCGTAGCTACGGGCAAGCACAATGCTTCGTCTAAAGTCACCGGCAGCTGGCCGCACTCAGATGAGGATTCGGTTCTGTGTTGCTGACGCCGACTTCTATCGGCTGCTCATCTCCCCGTTGCCCTAGGTTATCTGTAAGAGGATCTAACTCCTGTTGCTTGGGAGGCCCATGTATCTTTTCCCAGCTCGCTCGTTGGTTCGTCCCTCGTTGGTGTAGGGGACTGGTCCTCTCCTTGGCGAGTAGGTAAATGTTTTTGCTTTTTTTCTCCTTTCAGGGGTATTTGATTTTGTTCTCCCCTTTTCAATTGGGTTATAAACTGGGCTTCTTGTCCTCCCTTTGAAGCACCAGCCCATGAAATGCTCAAAGTGCCTTCCCAGATCTTCTCGTTAGGCTCTAAATTGTCCTCGCGTGCTGGGTCAAGTGTAGAGATGTTTTGGCACTCACTGTTCATGCTGATCGTTTTTGTGGGGCCCATTTTAACTTGGTTTAAAGCGGGTCCTTTAAATAGCAGAGCACACATTTCTGAGTTGCTGTTTTTTTTTGTCTGAGATTCACTAGGGTTGGGTCCCAAAATATTGGAGCCACGAGTCTCTATATCGCTCTTGCCTTCTGGATTGCACATTGAAGCTGAACCTCTGCGGTCACTGCCGAGGAAATGAGCTTCTCCCCTCCAGCCAGGTAGGCTGCCACGCCCCACCCCTTCTCCTCCGCTACATCCGTGAGCACAGGGCTCGATGTCCCAGACTCCCTCGTACCCCGGAGTACTTTAATCACACTGCTTACCATGTGGGAGCTTGCGATGTAGTGTTTCCCGCATCCACCCGCAAACAGCAGAATACAGCAGTGCACTTTACTCCTCAGCGGGCTTCACGCCACGAAGGCGGTGCAGTGTTGCTTTTATGCAGCATTTCCTGTAGACGTGACTCGGATGGATCACATGCCGCTTGTCAATCAGTTGGTTTGGGAGAGTGGGTCCACGCTCGCTTCAACTGCTGACGGTCTCTCGGCAGACTGATGCGAGTTGGAGCGGGCCAGAGGCTTCCTCCCAGGTATGCAGCAGTTAAATCACTTCAATGCCAGCAGAAAACAGCAGTGCCCTTTACTCCTCAGCGGGCAGAAAACTACCATTACCAAGTGTCCGGTTAGCCCTTTCATTTATAAGCAAGATCTGTGTCCTTGCATATGTTCCTTGCACTGAATTACTACTAAAGCACGCATCAGCAAAACCAACAGTTTAGGCTCTTGTAAGAAAGTAGATGGGCATTTGCCAGGCACTGACATGCTATGTCCAGCTACTAGCAATATTTGGCAACTGTTGCCATTATGTGGCCGGGTAGTGCTTGCAAAATATAAATCACTTGTCTACACAAAACCAAAACTGTTGGTTTTGCCATTGCTTGTGTAGAATCCCAGTGGTACATAGAAAAGTTGCTAACAACTCTATCTCAAAGAGGATGCTACTAGAAATGGATGCATCCTCTAAATCAGACAAAGCATGCAGCATGTAATTGTTAAGTAGTTTGGGCTGTGTAGGGTATCACCGTCTTGTAGGGGCACAATGGCCCTTGGATTTGTTACATTGGCTAGCTGCATCCCCAACACTGAGAGGCATTACCCTAACCTCTCAAAATTAAATGTTAAAACTGAAAATGTTGTGCTGGTAACCCACATTCCACCAATAATAAATATGCTTTCTTGAATACAAGATCAGATGAGGATTTGGTTCTGTGTTGCTGTTTATCACTGCTGACGCTGACTTCTATCGGCTGCTCGTCTCCCCGTTGCCCTAGGTTATCTGTAAGAGGATCTAACTCCTATTGCTTGGGAGGGCTTAAGGGGCTTGGAAGTTTGATGTCTTGTCCCTCACAATTGGCCCCGGCCCATGTATCTTTTCCCGGCTCTCTCGTTGGTTCGTCCCTCGTTGGTGTAGGGGACTGGTCCTCTCCTTGGCGAGTAGGTAAATGTTTTTGCTTTTTTTCTCCTTTCAGGGATATTTGATTTTGTTCTCCCCCGTTCAATTGGGTTAATTGTCCTCCCTTTGAAGCACCAGCCCATGAAATGCTCAAAGTGGCTTCCCCGATCTTTTCGCTAGGCACTAAGTTGTTTATTAGAGTCAGTTTGCTCATGTGCTGGGTCAAGAGTATAGATGTTTTGGCACTCACTGTTCGTGCTGATCGTTTTTGTGGGGCCCATTTTAACTTGGTTTAAAGCGGGTCCTTTAAAGAGCGGATCACACATTTCTGAGTTGCTGTTTTTTTTGTCTGAGATTCACTAGGGTCGGGTCCCAAAATATTGGAGCCGCGAGTCTCTATATCGCTCTTGCCTTCTGGATTGATTGCACGTTGAAGCTGATCCGCTGTGGTCACTGCCGAGGAAATGTGCTTCTGCCCTCCAGCCGGGTAGGCTACCGCGCCCCGCCCCTTCTCCTCTGCTAAATCCGTGAGCACAGGGCTCAATGTCCCAGTCTCCCTCGTACCCCGCAGTACTTTACTCACACTGCTTACCGTGTGTGAGCTTGCGATGTAGTGTTTCCCGCATCCAGCCGCAAACAGCAGAATACAGCATTGCCCTTTACTCCTCAGCGGGCTTCACGCCGCGAGGGCGGCGCAGTGCTGCTTTTATGCAGCTCTTCCTGTAGGCGTGTCTCGGATGGATCACGTGACGCTTGTCAATCAGTTGGTTTAGGAGAGCTGGTCCTCACTCGCTTCAACTGCTGATGTTCTCCCGGCAGACTGATGCGAGCTGGAGCGGGAGAGAGGCTTCCTCCCAGGTATGCAGCAGTTCAATCGCTTCAATGCCAGCAGAAAACAGCAGTGCCCTTTACTCCTCAGCAGGCAGAAAACTACCTTTACCAAGTGTCCGGTTAGCCCTTTCATTTATAAGCAAGATCTGTGTCCTTGCATATGTTCCTTGCACTGAATTACTACTAAAGCACGCATCAGCAAAACCAACAGTTTAGGCTCTTGTAAGAAACTAGATGGGCATTTGCCAGGCACTGACATGCTATGTCCAGCTACTAGCAATATTTGGCAACTGTTGCCATTATGTGGCCGGGTAGTGGTTGCAAAATTTAGATCACTTGTCTACACAAAACAAAAACTGTTGGTTTTGCCACTGCTTGTTTAGAATCCCAGTGGTAAATAGAAAAGTTGCTAACAACTCTATCTCAAAGAGGATGCTACTAGAAATGGATGCATCCTCTAAATCAGACAAAGCATGCAGCATGTAATTGTTAAGTAGTTTGGGCTGTGTTTTGTATCACCGTCTTGTAGGTGCACTATGGCCCTTGGATTTGTTACATTGGCTAGCTGCATCCCCAACACTGAGAGGCATTACCCTAACCTCTCAAAATTAAATGTTAAAACTGAAAGTGTTGTGCTGGTAACCCACATTCCGCCAATAATAAATATGCTTTCTTGAATACAATAAGAAACGATCGCAAATGTTCATTAAGTTATGCTTGCTGGGTTAATATCCATATAGTCAGCTGACATATGTTTCAACACTTGGTGTCGTTCTCAAGGCTGTACATTTCTGTCGGTATGTCAAAAGAAGAATAAAATGTGGTTTCAAAAAGTAAATCACAGAATTCAGGGCTTCATTGACACTGCACTTCCGACACTCAAGGTCTCCACCCTGGGTTTGATATTTAATCCATCCCTTCCTATACCTTGTGTCACAAAGGCTGTATTTTATTCTGGACGAAAAACAGTTGTGCATGCTTAGATATTTTATGGAGACGTGATTTGTGTTGAGACAGATGGGTCGCTCACCTATCAGGGAATGCATAGGTGTGTGGGTCAAGGCATTCGTGTGGTTCTAGGTTTGGGTTCACTGGGTGAGGGTTGGAGGCTCTTTGGCAGTTTAGTGGAGATGGACGGACATGCTGCGGCGCCTGGGGTTGTCTTGTGCTCTTGCGGGCGCCTTCCTTTGAAAGATACTAAATGTTTGTAACATTGGAGGAACAAGGGGGAAGTGAACATCTGTGAGAACTGGCTGCTCAGATTCTTAATGAGCTGGGTTCATGAGCTTGGCGGGTGCAGAGCGATTGTACAAGCCTGCGCTTTTTGGGCTATTATAAAAAGAGTTTTAATTCTATCTGCTTTCTAGTGCCGTGCACCTACTTTCAGCGCTACATTTCTTCTATATTGGGTTTGTAAGGTGCGTTTTTCTCCCCCCTTGTACACTACATCACTTCATCTGGGATTTGCCTCACCTAAAAATGCCTTGGGTGGTGGGATATAATCATTTCCATCCCAACACCTGGGCAGCAAAGCTTGTGTACTGAAAAATTCCAGCCCATTGACATTGATGCATTCCATTGAACAAAAAATGACATCCTTAGGAGAAAATGGCTGTCTATAGGAATCAATGCAATTTAATAGCACATTTTACATTAAGTGCCTAAATCATGGAATCTTTTGCACAGTGCAAAGTGACTTTTCACTGGTGCAAAGTGACTTTGCACAGCAAAAAGACTACTTGCACTGTTCGATGAATCAGGAAGTTTGTACTGTTCCTTGAATCAGGGTGTTTGTTGGCAGTCGTGCAAATAATTCCATGAATCAGGCACAAATCAGTTTCATAGTCCACATTCACTCAGTTATTTCTCTTATAGGATAATATCAATCTATAAATCACACTTGGCAAATGTATGATTCCCCAAAAATCCGCCTCAGCAGCGCTTGAGGGTCTGCAAACTACTTGCCTGGGAACAAGTTATCATTTATAGTACCGGACACTTTTTGAGGGTATTGCAGAAGGATCCCCCCCCCATGTATTTTCTGTGATCAGTATATCTATGTGAAGTCTTTACCTGTTCCTCTGGGATTAAAGCCAACAATGATCTCTGTGCCCACTTTATGTGGGTGGTTTGGTGGATTTGAAAGCAGTAAATCAGCCTAGAAATGCTTTACTACATTTTGAAAAACCATTCATTAGGAGTCATTTCTGACCTGCACATTTCCTTGCAGCAACAGCTTCCATCATCTGCAATTATGACACGATTTATCTCCTCCTGCCGATGTTTTATCTTCCATTGATTTGCACATTAGGATCTTATTCACAAAGCGTTTTCCAATCGGGGTTTGCCATTATAAAACGATACTGTGAATTAGACCTGATTCACAGAACGTTTTCCAATGGGATTGCACCATTATAAAGAACTCCTGTGAATCAGGCCTGCAGGCCTCTATAATATCATAGTAGTGGGATACAGTTGTACCTTCTCTTCTGGTCCAAGTGAGAGAGGGGTGATGTGATGAATTGAAAGACAAATAAAAAAAATAGAAACTGATCAAGGTTTTGTGAAGAATAATACTGCACAGGTAAATGTCAATGATTGAGCTGGCTGACAATCGAGTCCGTGTTTTGCTAGAAGAATGCATTGAAATTCAGGCGTAGATTCACGTTCAGCTCCACTGGAATTTGAAATGGAGTCCTCGGAATTTCCCACAAATGGAGTCAGAGAACTACTCTTCTGCATATCCTTGCCATATCTTTTCAATTCCCGACAAGTTATTTATAAAATATATATATTATCGACTGAGGCCCATCTAAAATGCCACCTATTACGTCTCTTTTTCAGGTGGTCAGCACATGAAATATGTGGAGGTTTACACCTTTATTTACTGTCTGCCAAGGCCAGCATTTCGGGGCTTGGATGCAATGTATTTTTGCTCTTGTCTTTCGAAGACAAAAATTAGCTTGTGACAAGTTCCACTGCAATAAAACACTGAACACGTTAGGTTAAAGGGCCGGTCGGACTACGAGGTAGACGAGGAAGAATGATGGGGGATATAGATACAGATACAGATGGGGGATATAGATACAGATACAAAGATATATTAAAACAGACTCTTCAAATATCGATGTAAGACAACAACGTGAGAGACACAATGTAGATGAATAGAGATAGACAGAAGATAGATAGATAGATAGATAGATAGATAGATAGATAGATAGATAGATAGATAGATAGATAGATAGATAGACAGATAGTGAAGGCATGCGTCCCCAGCCAGCACGATCCTCTCCGCAATGAGAGACAATGAAGGACTCTCCCAAATCGGGAATAAAGCCAAGACAGAGTGCGGGGGAGCTTAAATGGGAGTTTATCAATCAGAATAGGGCATGCAAAGAACTCTGCAAACTCCGAGAGCGCTCTGTCCGACAATAGCAAAGACAGGCGTATATATTTACAAAAAACGTCATAAGAACCTACATACTATAGGGGGCACAAGTTCGATGGGATTGGGTGGCGATGACTAACTATAGGTGCTGCTGCGATGCGGTTGGCTTTGGCTGGAAAACGTCACTGGTCAGCCTCGTGGGTTGGGCTGGGCCTGGCAGGTTGGCTGAGTTCATCCGGGCGGTGTCGTTGTGCCCTCGCGGCCAGTGTCAGAGATGAATGTCTTTTCCTGACTTATTTGCCCTAGGCCATGCACACCGCAGTCATTCAGTCATTGCAATATTATCTTCTTTAGTAAATCTTCCAATAGGTTATTCTACAGGTTAATGCAACACAGGAGGAATGCACCTTGTGAGGGGTCTGATGGTCATTTGTCAGGGCAAAGTTACCAGTGTCCTGTTGACCGGGGCCATAGGTTGAGGGGCTAAGCTTCAGGGCATGGGACGGGCGGTACATGCCTCCCTGTCTTGTTAGATGTGGTTATAAATGTACCGCTGTGTGTTGCCACAGTGTTGGGTGTCCTGATTGCACAGGCCCATAAGTCTAAGATGATCGGGTGGGTTGTGGGGTTTGCGAGGGGGCGCCTTTGGAAGTGTGTGTTCAGGCAGAGGTTTACTGCTGTACTGTAAATAATGCAGGTGGCGGGCCGTAGCCTTGGGTGCTGCAGAGGGGGCTACAAATCTTTGAAGCGGCTCCAGTTTGGTTGGGGGAGGTGGAGCAGCGCGGCGCGGGCCTCTGCTTTCATGTTTGGCAGTCTTCGCAGGGTGGGAGGGGAAATGGCCTTGCACATATTCACAAAGGTATCTTCCTCGTGTGTTGCTGGCTTATAGAGGTGAAAACATCACAATCATTACAACATTTTATAATATTTGTTTGAATCACTTCAAAACATACATTTCACTTTGCTGGAGGTGCCTCGATTATATCCAGTCTGAGCACCTTATTCGTACACTATGTTTTAACAATTACAGTATTTAGTTATATGCATATACATTTGCAGTAAGTGAGGTAGTATTGAGGTTGGAGGAATACATAGAAAATGACCCGCTACCGTATGTGACGGTGGTGGAATATAAGGGGCTTAGACGTACACGCGTGACGAGTGAATTCTCGCACATCCTTTACATGAGCCCTTTGTATGGTTACATTCGTTTTCTTGTGTACGGCTTTCAATGATACATATAAAGAATAATCCCCCGGAATGCTTTTATCATTTGCACACCCCTGCGGGGTGTGGGTCCTTCATTGCTGGTGTCATGTAAACATGCGTTCCTTACAATAATTATACAATTTTACAGGTTTCTTTAGTAGAAGTAGTTTTATGGAAAGGATACACGTATTAAAAGTAGTTTTTTGACATTCGTATTTGGGTATTTTTCTGCTTTCATCGGATGACCATTCTACAGATCTTCCCATCACCCAGGCCTCGCTGACCGGGTCACTCTGGGAGCAGTGATACACTATGGACGGTGAAATGTTACAGTGTTAGTATCTTATGCTAGTTCATGTCCGTCTTGTTCATGGGAACGGGCTCACAGCGGATCTGCCAGGGTGCTGCGGCGACAGGGATAATTGAACCTCTCCAAGGGTGGGGGCCGCGCTACAGTGCGCTGAGCTCACACCATCTTTGATAGACAAAATGGTTTCTGGGCCTAGCTAAATTCAATACGTGTGGGCAATGTCTTCAGCAGGTGAACCCTCCACCACCTGGGCCCAGGTGGTCTGAGGGGATGCCCAATGAGCCATGGCCCTCACCTGGGGAGGGGATGCAGGCAAGGAGGGTCTTTTGGACCACTCCTCCCCTACAATAGATAGATAGATAGATAGATAGATAGATAGATAGATAGATAGATAGATAGATAGATAGATAGATAGATAGATAGATAGATAGATTAGTAGACAGATATGCTGACTGGCTGGAGGCAAGCAGGCAGACAGCAAGATAGATAGAAAAACAGCAAGGCAGGCAGACATAGATACCGAGAGATCAAGACGTAGGGGATCATTATGAGTTTGGCGGCTGTGATAAAGCACTGGCATTTTTAATACCAGATGTTTTACCACTATGGCCAACTGTGAGTGCCTCACATGATACTCTCTCACTTCCCCTGTTTTTTTGCAAAGTGGGATAACTACAAAGAGCATAATTTGAGTTTGGTGGTAGTTGTAAAACAACCAGTATTTTTTTAAGTACTGGAATTGTTTCCACTATGCCTAACTACGTATTTCAGACTTTAAACACTCTCACTCTGCGTGATTTTGTGTTGTGTCCGTTAATGCCATATAGGAGCAGCAAGTGCCACATTTGGTAATAAAAAATCCCCTGGAGTCCAATAGAAATCCAAAATGAGGAATTACTTTTGGGTCTATATGGCTTTGAATCAAGCAGCTCCGTAAGGTTACTGCATGCATACCACGTGCGGTAATGGTATTGCCATGTTGCACTATTTTTGCAGAAACATCGCAAAACACATTAATCAGGTTTAGGGAAACAAAATTGTCAATCTATCAAAGGTATATTGGACACAGGAATATAGATAGACAGACACATAGCTTAATATATAGATATATATGTAGCTAGATAGATAGATAGATAGATAGATAGATAGATAGATAGATAGATAGATCGATAGATAGATAGGTCGATAGATCATCATTGGATTCACATCTTAAATAAATGCCTAGATGTAGCATTTACATAATTAACTTGATCTTGCTGATGAAATATCGATTTCAGTCCCTTCTTATACGTTTGTTCTATTTATAGAATCCTTATGACAGCTCAGCAGCAATAGGTCTGCAACCTATAGCAGTTAGAAATGATTTTCTTAAATTATGACTTGACTCGTGGAATGTAAATCATGAATATTGTTTCATTAGAGTCAAATTAATTGGCAAATGCAAACATACAGATTGTACATTTTGGAGAGTTGCAATAATAACCCAAAGAGAATGCTAATTTTAGTCGATTTGACAAAAGGACACCAACCAATTATGCATTGTTAATGTATATAATGATTGAGAAATTAGCAATTAGAGAGCAAACATCCTCCCAGAAGAAAATGCTGGGTTTAGTCAATGTCTTGCCACTTCCTTTGTAAATTGCATTTGATTACCAATCAAATATAAGAGGCTGAACCAATCAAAGAAAATAAGTATCAAGAAGTATCAATCAGATACATTAGAATATTTTGATATTTATCTGAAACTCCTCCTGCAGAATATTGAAACTCAATGGCCACTATTCTCGGAACACCACATCTGAATCATCGGGTCATTAAGAATCCACGCGAAAACACAAGGACCAGAAAACTGGCATTTATGACTTGAATTAATGCATTAGTTCATTAGAGTAAATATTTCAATAATATATAACCTGGTCAACATAAAACTAGACACTGTGACAACATGCACAGTAAACTAATTTGTGCACTCATTCCAGGCCAGCCAATTACACAATAGTGAGCTATTGGTCACCTGGTGCACGTGATTCTAGGTGACGTGACCTCTGCCTCGACCACCTGGTAATCACTATGTTATGCAACTCTTTTTGAGTTTCTTTTTTGGTCCCCTGCTCCTTTATTTGCTTTCCAAACTCTTAAATGCCATGGTGTCATTCGCCTGAGAATCCAAACAAAAGGGCAATAAAGTCAATGGTAATTACAGTTCTCTCCTTCTATGGCCTCGAAAGGTCTGAACCCTTGCTGGAAGCAACACAGATAAACCAGAAGCATGGACATCACACCCATCTCACCTCTTCCATTCTCCAAACTCCCCCACACAGTTAAACAGTAAGGGGGTCAACTTAAAGTAAGAGGAGCAGGAAATGAAAGCGTGAAATTGCTTTAACTCTATTATTTTCCCCTTCAGCTCAGTTTTTGCCATCCTGAGGCCTAGCAGGAAGAAAATTGGAGCTACATCTCCGCTTTGCTTTCCTCCTCTGTCTCATCAAAACACATATTTTGCACCGACCTGAGATTTTCATGCCGGATTAAAATGAATGGATCCCAATGGAATGTATCTCAAATTAGCACCTGGTGATGACCAGGCAGATGTAATTCAAATACATAATAAAGCAATGCTTATTTAAAAAAGCGTAATTTGCAGCTAGCGTTGGATTCCTCTCAAAGCGAGAGAAAAGACTAACAGCGATTCCACCGTGCATTACTCTGTACTTTTGCACTCTGCTTTCAGAGTGACAGAAATTGGATGCAGGGGCCCAGCAACATGTAAGTGTATGCATTGGTGGTCCCCTGCATGCAATTGCCATTTGGTACAAAGTGTCCACCTATGTCTGCATCCATCTTCCTAGTACCTCCAGCCCACAGAACCTTCTACAAATCCCACTGACCACCAAACACACTCCACCTCAAAACACACTCTCATGCACATCAATGCTCACTCCACAGTACTGCATTCATCAGACATTGCTGACCACTTCGTCAATCACAACCTAAAGACATGTTTTATCACAGAGAGATGGTTTACGCCCACCTCCACACACATCCTGAATGTTCTCATCTCCACAATCTACAGCTTTGAACACAAGGGCCACTAAACAAACAACGTCAGTGTGGTCTCGATCATTGGTTCTATATGGTTAGACTGCCAGGTTTTCTTTCCGCAGAGTTTCTTGGAGAAAACATTTGGCTGAAAAAAACGAATTGAAAAGTTTTATTTGGGGGTGGTCTCCCCAAGCCCAGCCTTCCCTGTTATCTAGAACGTATTCCCCTCTACCCCTTGTGTCCCCTTACCCACCCACCCCCATATTTTTTCATTAGTTTTTACATCTGAATATTTCTGGCAAAAAACTCTATGAAAAAAAGCTGCACCCTATTATCCATATAACCTTATGAACATGGACTCTGAGAGCCCACTACATCTGTAGCTATGGAACATATCACTTGCCATCTACTGCTTGCCTGTGCTCAGACAGCGTTCCACCTGAACTATCACCAACCCCAAAACAACAAGGACTTTCTTAACAAAATGGTAGACTACATTACAGCAGCAGGCACCAACTTAACAAATGACATCTTCCTTGCAAAGCTCGACCTGTCCGGGAGCCATGCCACCAAGAAGACCAGAGAAATACTATTTGTATTGTTGGGCATCATGTTAATCAAGCATATCATTGGTTCTACAATGTTTGCCCAAGAAAATGTGTTCGAGGCCCATTTGCTCGAATTTCTTTTTTTTGGTATACACTTCCCGCAACTCCCCTCACACCCCACACCTAGATACCTAAACCTAACCTCCTATTTACGTTTGTAGTGAAATGTGCAAAACAAACTCCAGCAAATGCGCCTCGACCAAATGGGCCTGCAAGTAAATAGGCTAGTACCATCTCATCACCAAAACGACCTACAACAGATGCATTACCCTTATTCTGCCATTTTTCGCTCGACCATTGGACTGTACAGACTACTGAGACAAAACCTTCCTGCTCCACCCCACACCTCTCTACCACTGGGGCCTACCAATGTCAAACAAGTCATCCCATTTCCATATGAATGTAATCATAGGGAACTTCACCATCTTGGCCACAAAGTCAGGGCACTAAGACAATGTCACTTGTCCCGGGTTTACCTAATCAACTATCACCAGATCATGTGTCTACCCTTCTTTAGGAAAGTTATTGAAAAGACTGCCCCTATAAAGTTTCATGAAAGGATCATTTGGCACAATATTGTATATGACCACCAATCTGGTTTCCAGACATGATGGACCTCAGTCAATGCCACCTGTCATGTAATTGATGTTACTCTACAAATCCTGGATATATGAGAACCCTGCTTACTCATCCGACTTGATGTTTCTGCTGCTTTAAATACCTTTGATCGTGAAGCCCACATCAATGTCCACACCACACGCATTGAGATTCAACTGAACCTACTTCTGCAACGGAAAGCAACAGTTTCAGATGAACCATAACCTATCCCAACATCACCCAGAAACCTGCAGAGTACCACAGGGTTAAATCCTGCCCCATCTCATCTTCAAGCTCTTCCTGAAACCTCTTGAGGAACTCCTCGCCAACATTGACACAGAAAAACACAAACACCCAGATGACACACAGCTTTACTTACATTTATCAACAATATAAATTCACTCAAGTACTCTCTGTCCCTTAGTCAAGCTGTGATGTCAAGCCACTACAGAAAGGTCAATCTGTCAAAGTCTGATTTAAATCTCCTAGGAAATCACAGATTCGTCCAGGGGATCAGCAAGGGAGATGGGTAAAGAAATCGGAAGCAAAGAGGAAGGTCTTGAGGTGCTTCCAGAACCCAAGATGGTTCTCCTCAAGTTTCAAAGAGACAGGCATGAAGTATGACATATTCAAACTTCATCTTGCACCCAATGTAAAATGCATCAGTTAAAAATTGTCAATGACATCTCCTTCAACACACATCAACATGACGACCCAAGCAATATGGTGCAAGTTGGCACTCTCTAACAAAGTCAAGCCTTTCATTCCTTCCTGAGTTTCTGAACAGTTGCCTAAGCTCTGTACATCTTCCATCTGTACAGTGGTGGCCTGATTCCAGGAGTGCCACATGCCACCTGATCCCTCAGAAAGCCACACGGCAGAATCGCTCATCTCGGGACTTAGAAAATCCAGCCACATCAACCGCACCCTGAACGAGCTGCATTGGCTACTGTTTAAATCATTCATCCTGTTTATGACAGTCCACATCAACTACATAGCAGTCATAAGCATAACTCAACCTGATGGAGAAACAAACCATCCATGAAGGTCAGTGCACCACAACAAGCCATAACATCACAGGCTGGAAACAAGAAATGTGTGTGGAAACAACAAGAAACACATATTGTGCATGCTACACATACTTCCACTGGAACATGTTACCAATGCAGATAAGGAAGGACCTGAAGAAACTATTCTTCATGGAGCATCTCACCAATCATTGATCGCTCCATTCAACTCTAATTTCCCACCTCTGGCGGCCCTCATCTCCCCTGTTTCCCTTACACATCTCAGTTCCCAAACTACCACACATACTTACTTGTTATCCTCTGCGTGAGCCCGCTCTGTACAGTGCTCAATTGATTACCAGCTTGGGTTCTGCTTAATAATTCCAATAAAAACACATAAATACACACCTGCAAAAAGCAACATATTTTTAAACTACGACTCACTGCTGATCAAAACGGGTCTGACATTTTGCAGGTTGGGTAATAAGGGAATAGGTGGTCAGTGAATATCAGACCAGGTACCCAGTGAATAGCAGAAGCTAAGCAGCAGGAAAATACAAAAGTGATTAAGGCAGGGCGATACATAATTAGACAAATAATTCAACCCTAGTAGGACTAGCACAATTATAATCTAAAAAAAAGTCACTGAGCAGGCATACGCAGCATTGTCGCAATTTTGTTTGGTAATCCATCAGGACAGTTATACATAGCAGTAGGCAAATATGCCTGTGGTACATTGAGTGCGTTGCTGCGGCTGGGGCCACCTGCAATACATGGCAAAATCCAATGCAGAAACACTATTCGAATTGTGACAGAAACAGCACAATCTAAAATTGGTATTATATAGAACATCTATAAATAGTCTTTGAAGGATGACAAAAGTGAAAGTAGAAATGTCAAACCAACAAGTCAGTCAGGGACATTATACATTTAAATGTTCGTATTTCAATAGTAAAAATGCATGCAATGTAATGTACATGCCCATAAAGATACTATCAATACAAAATAATTGTACTAAGGTTAGTACATGATGTCATCTGTGATATTAGTATTATTATTATTATTATTATTATTATTATTATTATTATTATTATTATTATTATTATTATTATTATCATCAGTAGTAGTAGTAGTATTGTATTAATTGAGTATGGACATAGCGTTGGGAGGCAACAGAACACTTTACAAGTCATAGAGGGAAGTAACAAAGAGGGAAGCAGATCTCAAAGGAACAATACAAGAGAGCAGGTAGTAGGGAGTGAACAATGGATAGGGAGGGGGCAGGAAATCTGCAAGCAGTCATGGGGAGGAAACAATAGGAGCAGATCACCCAGAATCAATGTGGGTGGGTGGGGAGTGGAGTGTGTGTGTGAATATAGGTGTAAGGGGGGAGTCATTCCTTGAAGATAAGGGTCTTAAAAACCTTCCTGAAACGTAAAAGCAAGGGGGTGAGTCTGGTGTTGAATGGGAGGAGGTTGCACAGTTTGGCGGTGAAAACAAAGAAGACCTGTCTTCTGGTACTTTCCTTCCTGCGATGGCCACGTCTGCACATATCCTTGCTTCTGGTGGATCGTATGCCTCAGGAGATAATGTATCTTGAAGCCTTGGTGGTGATGGCCTTGTAGAGGATGCATCAGAAATAAAAGGCTATATGTGCTTGTAACATTAGCCAGTGCAGTTTGATGCAGGTCGGGGTGATGTGGTCAAATCTGTGGCGTCCTTCGATGAGTCATGCTGCAGCATGTGAGACACATCTCAGGGGTGCCAGGAAGGCCTTCCGGAAAGGAATTCTAATTTTCCAGGTGGGAGTGGACCAAGGCATGGACAGTAGATTTTAAGTTGTTTGACAGGATGAAGGGCATCATTTTTTGCAGGAGGGTAATTTAGCACCAAAACATTTCTGTCTTTCTTGCAATGTGCTCCATGAAGGAGATGTGCCTGTAACTGTAGAACCCAATGGACTTGGCACATGTGTTCAGCTGGGTTGTGAAGTCCTTGAGGCTCATAGCAGAGAGCCAAAGCTGGATGTCACATTGCTCTGTGTTCCAGCAGTTGGCATGTGTCCTTGGAGGGGTTGAGCTATGCATTGAACACTCAGGACTGGATCAATGTGAGCCAGGCAATGAGTCTGTTGAAGGCTTCAATAGAGGATAACTTGAGATGAAGTAATGTGTTTTCTCCCCTCCAGCTTCCACAGGTGTTGTGGAGGGTTGGTGATCTGGAGGAATCAATTTGGACAACATGTTGGTGGCTATGATATTCTGCTGTGTAATCAGTGTTCTCGTGGGCTGTGCAACATGGGTACTCATAGTAAAGTTTGCATAGCTTCCACCACATGAAAAATGTCAAGACTTGTGTTGCACTAAGCCATCACCTTTACATCACCTAAACTAAGTTATTTGTAGTTAGCTGGAAAACATGTTTTGGAGCTTTTGGTGTTGTGAAGAGGGGCTGGAAAGGGTGGGAGAGTGAAATATGGTTCATATGATGTATTTGGTTTGCTGGAAGAAGACCGTGTTGTGTCTGCAGTGTCTGCGGTGTTTGCGGACACCGCGGCAGTTCGCAGGTAGGTCCTCAGTTGAGCAGCTTAAGTGGTGACAGCAGGCAGGCTTCATTAGGGTAGGGGAGTGGAATGTAGATTATATGAGGATGTTTGTGTAGGCTGGTTTATGCTGTGATGATTGTGACCAGCTACTAGACTCTTGGGTGCATGGCTGGAGGTCATGCACCCAAGAGTCTGCCCACTGGCTGAAAGCAGTGTAATAGCATATGTACAGAAGTGGACAGGGTGTGTGGAAGCTGGTTTATTGGACTGCCCTGAGGGTTGTGGCCACTGAGTAGATTCTTGGGTGCATGGCTGTATTATGCTGTGGTAATTGTCGCCAGCTACTAGAGTCTTTTGAGCACGGCCAGAGGCCCACTGGCTGCAACTAGTGTAATAGTATGTGTCCAGAAGGGGACAGGGAGTGTGGCAGGTGGCTTATTAGAATGCCCTGAGATTCGTGGGTGTGTGATAGTGTGTGATAGTCTTTTCAGTGGGTGCAAGTATTGTAATAGTATGTGAACTGAAGTGGACAGGGCCTTAGGTGGATGCCTTTTGTGTGTGAGTTGTGGACACTGGGCCAGATTCTTGGATAGTTCACTGTATTATGCTGTATTGGTTGCGGGCAGTGAGTAAAGTCTTGGGTGCATTGCTGAAGGCCATGCACCCAAGAGTCTGTCCACTGGTTGGAAGTACTGTAATATTGTGTGTACAGTCTTATTGGACCTCACTGAGGTTCTTGGGTGTATGAGAGTCTGTTCAGTGGGTGCGAGTAATGTAATAGTATGTGAACTGTCAGGCGCGCAGTTTATCTGGTGAATGCAGGCAGACTTCATTAGGTTAGTGGAGTGGAATGCATATGATATGAGGATGTTTGTGTAGGCTGTATTATACTGTGGTGGATGTGGCAAGCTCCTGGAGTCTTGGCTGCATGGCTTAAGGCCATACACCCAAGAGTCTTCCCACTGGTTGAAGTACTGTAATAGTATGTGTAGAGAAATGCACAGGGCCGAAGGTGGCTGGCGTATTGCACTCAAGAGTTTGCTGACTGGTTGAAGTACTGCAATAGTATGTGCACAGAAGTGGAGAGGCCTTAGTTGGCTGGCTTATGAGTGTGGATTTTGGCCAGTGTGCCTTGATGAGTGCATGGCTGTATTATGCTGTGGTGATTGTTTTCAGCTACTATATGCTTGGGTGCATGGCACAATTCCATGCACTGAAGAGTATGCCCTCTTGTTGCAAGTAGTGTAATAGTATGTGTAGAGATTGGGACCGGGTGTGTGCAGCTGGCTTATTGGACTGCCTAGGTATGTGTAGAGAAATGCACAGGTCCTCAGGCGGCTGGCTTTTTGCACCCAAGAGTCTGCTGATTGCTTGCAAGTACTGCAATAGTATGTGTACAGAAGGGGACAGGAGCTTAGGTGGCTGGCCTATGTGTGTGGGTTGTGGTCAGTAGGCAGACTGGCCACAACCACCACAGCATAATACAGATATGCACTAAAGAATGTCATACTGGCATATGTATTGCACAAATATGTGTATACAATGTAATTTGCTCATTACAGAGAAGCATGACACCAATAATTGTATACTCACTGAATATATTGTGCAAGGCACTGTATGCCTTTTTTGAACACCACGTAGAATACTGTTAAATTGGCAATAGCAGATTACAATATTGTGGCAATGTGTGGAAATGCAGGAGAAATCTTTGTTTGATTGTCTGTGATAAAAGGAAACATTGCATTTTAGGGTAGGTACTTCACAATGTTGTATTGAATTCCGTTGTAGACATGTATTTAATTTGTTCACCTTCATAATTAGTACTTCGCAAGTACTATGCTGTGAACAAGTATACTTGCAATGTGCTCAGTTCCTTTGTTTCTTTCCATAATCATGGGTCTGTGGAAACAAAAAAATCCATGCAAGATTTAAACATAACATTCTACATTCATTTGTTGTTATGTGGCACACTCTGTTTCATTGACGTGTGCACTATTTACAGGAATGTTTAAGGTGCATATATATGTGGTATTCCTGTTATAAGCACTGTTGCAGTAGGAGGAATTGAAATGGTGTATGATTTTCCTTTTGTAACTGGTGGTACTATGGTTGCAGTTAGATACCAGTTGGGGTATTCTAACTGTTTACGTGTTTCTTCTTTTTAGCAGTATTTGTTTATGCGTTTATTGCTGTTGGTGTTCTCTAAGTTCTGTACTATTGAGAACTAATATTACAGTATTGTGTGAGGCAGTTAGATACCTGTTGGCATATTCTAACTGTTGGTAGTTTGAAAGTTGTTGACGGTATGTTTGTAACACTTTGATTGCTGATGGTTGATTTTGGCAGTTTGACCACTGGAAGCAATGTGGGTGCAGTAAGATACCAGTTGGTGTATTCTGGTTGTTAATACTTAATACGTGTTGAAGGGTTTCCTCAGAAGAAAGTGCATTTTTGGTGCTGGATTTTAATTTGTGTAGTAAAGGGAAGTCATTTTGTAGTGTTATGATTGCAGTTAGATACCAGTTGGCGTATTCTAACTGTTTGCAGCTTCTCAGTTTTGCAGGGTATGTCTTCAAGCACGTTCATTCTTGTTGGTGGATTTACATTTTTCACTATTGTGAAGCGCCTTTGCAGTAGAATGGGTGTAGTTTAATGCAGTTGCGTATTTATTGCAGTGGTATGGGCATTGTTAGACAGCTGTTGTCTGATTCTACCAGTTTGCCGTTTCACAGGTCATTGAGGACAGTTTGTAGACCCTCATTCTCCCTACTTGTTTTTTAAGCTCTATGTGGGAAACAATATTAGTGTGTCTTTTGCACAGTTGTTTCTGTGACTATAATCATTGGGTCATTGTGGAAAAAACTGTATAGCAGCGCAACTGATGTCTTCATGGGCCAGTTGGTGTTTGCTAAATTGTTCCAGTTTTCCAGGGCAGGTGGTTATTTTTATTTTGCAATTACATATCTGTTGGTGGGTATTGGACAGTAGGCTATGCTACTTTTGTAGATCAGTGAGTACATTTTGGTTTCAAGAATCTTAAGTGGGCATTTGAAAGATTTGCTGGTAATCTCTGCTTCAGAGTAATGGAAATATCATTGTATTCGAACCACCTGTAATGACCTGCAGTGGTTGTGGCGCCCGTGTGGTATAGTATGGCTGCTGTTGTCAAGGTTTTCTTGCCAAGTGATACTTGCCAGTGTGTGAAGCTAGTAAGCTTGCAGTTGATTTTGACACCATCTGCATTGTATCGTAAAAGCATTACTATTACGTATTGGCTATGTGACTGCATCTGTAAGGTAGAACGATTGTCTGAATTGCAAGTAGTACATAATATGCCATTGATTTTCATTTTGTACCAGCTGTTGAAATGGAATTGATTCAACGTTAGGTATAGATACATTCAGAAACTGCTTGTTAGGGACTTGTTCCTTCCCCACATGGATGTAGAGAGTGCATGTATGTTTCCATATGTATGAAATCTGGAAGATTTCATTTATAGGTATGTGTTTGCTTTCCAGTGCTTGTAGTAAGTACATTAGAAATTCCTGTGGATATTCTTGTGTGTTTATGATGAATTTCACATTCCCGCCTTATTCCTGAGACACTGTAAGTGTTGGCAGAATTGTTTGTTGCATTTCTATGAAGGTGTAGCATTAGCAAACACAACTGGTCTGCATCGTTTAAGTAAATGTTTTCAACAACTGTTTGCAATTGGAATAGAACATTGATTGCTACATTTGCATAGCAATTTAAACCAGTTGTGTAGGAAAAGTCATTTGATGGAAGTCCACATGTTTTTTTTTTGTTTTTAATAGGAACTTCTCTTTATTTGTTCAGTTGGGTATGCATTTGCCTTTTCAGCACTTCCTTCTGTGGTTTTGGTAATTTATGGAGAAACAGCTGTTTTCAATGTCTGTTGTGTTACTGTTTGGAGATCACGTATCAGATGTGTTTGAACTACTTTTCTTTTACCAAGTTTGCCTTTTTGAGGAACAGGTTACCATTTGAGATGGGGTGTGTAGAGTGCACGTAGTCTGTTGTACTCTACGATGCAAGGAATGTCAGCCTTGACTTTGCTTGCATCAAAATTGACAAGAAACAGTACTTCAAGTATATGTAGGCATGCCAGTGCTGCGTAACTCATGTCTTCTTTACAGACCTCGATGCCTATGTCAATGCTTGATCTAGGGTTAGAACTTGCGATTTATGAATAGTGACTGCGTATGCTAGAGACAGAGAAAACTTTTCTCTGCATACATATATGTCTTTGAAAAGATGGAATCAGGCTGTTGAACATCTTATCCTTTTAACTTCTGAAAGTTTGTCAAAGTGGATGTTGACAAACTGAATGCTGTTGTCACGTGGGTATGCCTGGAAGCCAACAACGGTACCAAGTGATACATTAACTAAACCTTGTTCCACATCAAGGTTACGCTAGCATTACTCTACAGTTTAAACACAATGTCAACATTTTCCCCAAACCAGTTGTGTTGGAGATAGAGTTTTCTAAGCTATTTAGTAATGCTGTGGCTTGTTGAAACATAGGTACTGTCAGTTGACTGGTGTTAATTGAAGGAGATCTCCGAAAACAATCACATGTTTTCTTCCAAAGAGGTCTTCGTAGTCTGTTTTGAGTAGCTCTTGCAATCTGAGGTGAATCAAAGCCAACATTAAGTTGGAGACCATGCTCACCTCATCTATTAGGAGCATTCACATCTGTTTCAAAACTTTACATAGCTCTATTGCAGCTTCTGCTGAAAGTTTGTAGTAGTCTAATTTGTTTTGGTGTTCTACTGGAAGGAGTAGCGATCGGTGTAAAATCACACCACCTATGTTTTGTAGGCAGCTAAATCTGTGGGGGCAGTTACAACAGCTGAAAGCTTGTTGTTTATCAATTGTTGGAGGAACTTGCTGTTAATGTTTTGCCTGAACCAGCTAGACCACTTACGTACAGGAGTACAGGTTTATAGTTTTGACAGGTACAAGTTTTATATTTGTGCTGCACACCATGTTCAATTTATTTAGTTACTTCTGGGAAAATTCTATGCTGTTCATCATTCAGTTGTGATTTCAGTAAAGTTTTCTTCAGATTGCTCATACTGACACATGGTGTTTTCTACTTGAGTCATGGCTAATTCTGCCTCATTTACTATGAGTGGCTAACAAAGTGGTTATTGGCTTCATGTAAGAGAAGGTTGACTGCTCTCAGGAGTGTCTACATTTAGTTGTGCTTCTAAGTAGTTCTTCATCTTTTTGGCATTCACTGTCCATCATGTTTTGTACTATTTAATGTTTATATCTGTTATAGTGCTTTCACTTGCATGGTTGTCCAATAAATCTTCTTCTTTTCTCCATGGTTTAAAAAGTTGCAGTAGGGACACATAGTAAAGTTCTCTATGTTGAGGAGTTTTAAATAATAGCTTCATATAATTAATCGGGCTGCATTTGGTGAGCTTGACCATGCTGCCCTCACAACTTTGTACTTACATTTTTTCTAATCTGTTTTAATATTATATTTGTTTGACAAGTTTTGGGCTATGTGATTTAGATACATGGTTTCCAAAGCAGTACTCCTGTTTCGGTAGTATGTTTCGAATAAATTGTTGTTCAGAATGTCCTGGCCTATTGGCTATTGTTTCTATCTCTTGGTACGATTTGAGAACTCTTTTTATGGATGCAGCATGACCAAGGATTAGCCAGATTATATGATCCGATTTCCCATACAATGCTGTGCTGGTTAAACAGTCTGCTTCTTCATAGCAGCCTCATTCTCTATGAGAGAGCATTTTTATGCCACAGCTGTATAATTTTTGTGACAATGTTTTGTCAGATGATATGTCATCCCAGAGATATTTCAGCTCTGTTTTCTCAGCTTTGGTTAAGTAAACTGTGACATATTGTGCAACTACAGTGGAAATGTCTGCAATGTACTGCACATCTATGTTTGCAATCCAAGGGAGGGCAATGATTGCATTGTAATCATTGATGTACTTTGATGGCCGGTTCTTTTATGCAGTATGTGTTCTTAGGCGATTTGCCTTCCACACTGTGTCTAACAGAAGACATGAAGCTGTTTATTGGTCTTTGTACTGAAACTTGTCTAGGGAAACCAAAGCAGCATTTGGTATAGTATTTGCCTTTGTTTTTATATTCGCGCCGACAATACTTGCCACACTTGTGTCTTTGAAACCACAAAATGTATGCATGTAGGTCACTATGTGTGCTTTCTGAAGGGATTTCGCAAGTGACCTATTTGTGAATGAACTCCAAAACCGTGGCATCACTGTCCTGACCAAATTTAGGAGCATCTTTAATCAACAAAACCATGTGGATGTGTAATGCTCCTCGGCTTGATATTCTTTTCTCCAAAATAAGTCTTCCACTTCTCCAAGGGAAGGAATTGTTTTATTACAAGGCAATAAAGCGATGATGGAAGTACCTTGACACATTTACAGGGACAAGAGAGCAGAATACTCCTGGTGTTTTCATGTGTATCCTTGCTTTGTTTTCATTTGCTCTGCGGAGATAATCGTGCAAGTTTTCCCATGCATACTCTGCACAACTTAAACTGACAAACCATGTGGGCGGCCCAAGGTTGTGTAGCATCCACCGTACATCTGCGTGACGTTCGAACCAGTATTCATTTGTACAACAAATATTTGCCAATAGATTTCTAATACTTGACTGTGAAAATTAATCTTTCTCTTGCACCTTTTGAAGTAGCTGCATAACAGACATGTTTAGAAAACTGGAACTTGTTTTCAATGTGTGTGTGTAGCATAGAGTTGCTAGTTCACTTTCAAAGAGGAGGTGGAAAGTGTATTCAATGTTTTGTCTGAATCTGGGGTCTTCAGAATACATTCGCAAAGAGCGGTATTGTGATATTGTTATTTGTGTGCATCTTTTATCGTACCTTCCACCTTTTTCAGTAGGAAAGAGTAGAGGAAAGGCTTGTGCTTCTACACTTCTGCACTTTTTCCCATATGCTGATTGGAGATCCTTTGGCTTGCCACATTTGATATGTTTCTAGTGCATTGTCTATGGTGTCTTTGGAGTGCAGTGAGTGAATTGTATACTGGTGTAAAATATTGGAGGCTTTAAATAAGATCTAGAAGTTCAAATTGGCCAGTTGATGAAGAATCCCAAATTATTTCAGTGGTTTCTTTCAGGTTTTCTTCAATGTTTATTTTTTTGTAGTATTCATTGTTCTCTTTGAGATATTGCAGGTCTTCTTTAACTTAGTTTAAGTCTACTACTTGCTGCCACATTTATTTATTTTTCTTTTATAGGTACACCATTCACTGAGATGATCAAAGATTGATCTATTGGCTGTTGCATTACCAGAGTGTCTACATTTTCTTTAAGAGCTAATGGCAAATCACCTACTTTGCCACACATGCCTTTCAGTAATTCAGAAGGAGGCAACATGGCTGTTTTGGTTGACGGCATATTATCAATTGAAATGGTTGCACTGTTTGGATTACAATGCTCTCATACAAATTAAGATGTTGGAGTGGTTTTGGCAGTGGGACCATTTCCAAGTTATTAGTGTAGTATGTGCAAAATATTTATGGGTTAGTATTTTCGTATTTGTTTTCTGCTATAAAATAAAGAGCTTATTGGAACCATTGGGATTCCTCATTGTCTTCTATTTTGTACATTATATCTACAGTTTTGGTGCTCTTTGTATAAAAAGGTCTGTGACAATACACACATACTTGGTTTGGTACTTCAGCAGAAAAAGATTTTTACAAAAGTAGACGAAGAGAAGTAGTAAGACTATTCATTTTTCAAAGAAAAATCCTTATGTCTCTTTTAGTAAAACTGTAGCTTATGAGCTCTAAAAATTATCTCTGTCAGCTGCTTCTGTGTCCGGAAAAAGAAAAGAAAAGGAGAGAGCTACCAGTCCATTAGGGCTGCAGCATCACGGGTATTGCTGGAAACAACTATATAACTATGTATTGCATAATGTTTACCGTGTCCAGCAGCCATGATGTTCTGTCCCCTCCTATCAGATTTGCCAACAAACTTCTTCATCCATAAGAGTAAAATTTGATAAAGTACCATGTAGATATTTGGTACGGGTGTTTCATAATGCTGGGCATTCCAAAAGTAGGTGGCAAATTGTTTCTTTGGCTGAGGAAGGGTTGCAGAGGCTACAGGTGTTTGTGGCCGCTAAGCCTCTAATGGCCAGTGTTTCTTTCATTTCTAGGAGGTTCAGTTGAATTCTCATGAAGAGATTGCATGCCATTCTGCTCGGAAATAAGTTGATGTAGTTCTGAAGAACTATCAGTTTTTTTACGTTCTGTGGAAGGTGTGTTGTTAGTTTGTTTTTGTTGGTGGTTTCTAGTGTTGTTATCCAATCGAGTTCTCTGATCTTTTTTAGAACTTTTACTGGGTTGGTTATAAGGTCTTCTTCGCAGCTCTCAACAGAGGTTAAGAGGGCCACGTTCTCTATCTTCCATCTAATCAACATGGCACAACTGGAGGACGACAGTTCTTAATTTATCAGCTTATAGGCATATGGACTGTCTATTAGTCTACATTTCCTATACAGCATTAGGCTGTTGCAGTTTACTGAAGTCTTTAGCGATGTAAGGCTAAGTCTGCGTCTAATCAATGCTTCTGGAGTTGACTTGGGAAGGCCTAGCACCAATCTTCAGAATTTCGCTTCCAACTTTGGCCATAGATCGCAGGGGAGGTTAGGCATGGCATCTGCACCATAAGTTAGAGACAGTATTACCTTCTTTTTGTAGAATTCTCGAACTGGAATTGTTGAAAAATTGCCATATTTGAAGTCAATTGCTTTTCCATGTGCAGCAAGCTTTTTTTATTTTCTCAAAAAGAACTCCTTGCATAGCTTTTTCCTTCCCAGAGCTGTCTAGGGTAACCCCCAGGCATTTGAAGACACTTAATCTTTCGATTATGGCGGTTCCCAGAAGTAATTTAATCTTTTCTCTTTTGGTGAATGTTTTTTCTATTGCCATAATTTTGGTTTTTCCTTCATTGGTGTCAAAATTGTCCTCTGCCATATATTGCTGTAGATTGTCCAATTGGTGCTGCAGAACAATAGGAGTGTGGTCTAAGAGAATCAGGTCATCCGCAAAGAGTAACCGACTGATCGTTTCTCGGCCGATTTTTGGAGGGAAGGAGCGTATTGTCTTCTCGGATTACTGGAAATCTCCTAGGTAAGTCCAGAACAGAGCTGGGGTCAGAGGACAGTCCTGTTTCCCACCTCTCGCTGTTGTAATCTCAGCTGAAAGAGTCCCCTGTTGGTTTAAACAGACTCACATTATAGTGTTAGTGTATAGGGCGGTTATTGGTTTGAGAATTCCGTTTGGTCACTTCCAGGATGCCAGCTTGACCATAGTCATGTTCTATCCACTCGGTCAAAGGCTTAGGTAAGATCAATGAAGGCTACATAGATACTAGGACTGCCTTCTAGGACCTTACTTTTTAAAGTACTCAAGATTAAGATGTTAGCGTTTGTGCCCAAATTCTTTTTGAACCCTGTTTGAAGATGGTCTTGGCAGGGGGCATTACTTTCCCAGGTTGTAAAGTGGCGTAGAAGTAAGGATCCAAATACATTGCCTATTGGATCTAAGAGGGCGATGGTGCAGTAGTTGGATCAGCTTTGTTGCCTTTTTTGTAGATAGGTACTACGTTGGCTGTATTCCAGGAAGGCAGGAGGGTTTTTCAGTCTGCACATCGGCCAATGATCTTGCTTAGCAGTCGAGCCCAGTCTTCCAGATGAGATTTCAGATCGAAGTTGGTTATGCCATCTAGGCCCGAGGCGCAGGATGCTTTTAGTTTCTTTATTAGGTTGAGTATGTCAACTTTGTTGTCCAACCGTATCCAAGGTGAATAAAGGCACCTGTTGTCCTGCATGCCGTTATTTGGTGATAGAAAAAGATTCCTGAAGTAGTTTTCCCATGTCAGTTTCCCTATTCCGTTTTGTAGAGAGGGCAGGGCGCTTATCAATGTCAAATGGAGAAGGGACCAGAAGTCTTTAGCGTGGTTGCCATTAATGGCCTTAAGGATGTTTTCTGCATCACGTTGTTATGATACAGATTGATGAGACCGCAGCCATGCTTTATAGTATTTTCTTACTTCAGTGATGGCAATTAAAGCGATCTTTGGATCTAATTTATTTGCATGCCTCCTGGTCTTCCTTAATTCTTGCTTTTTGTCTACCACCAACTTGTCGAAGACATGTTTTGTTTGTGTGTGATGGGTCGTCTTTCGTGACTTGACTTTAAAGGTTATTAGTAAAGGAGAGTAGTCTCCCGGGACTGAGCCTTCACTCTTTGCCAAGTCATTGTAATTTATTGTCAGTGTTCTTATAGCACCTTCAGACATTTTTAACCTAGTACATTGATTGTTTAACTCTAGAATGGATGTCATTTTCGCATAATATGGTATTTGTGATGACCAAGTAGTTAGTAAGAGGTTGTGCTCACTATCAGACGTCCTCACCACTTACTTCAAAGGTTTTTATTGACTGGAGAAGCGGTTGAGACACAAAGATGTGGTCGATCGTAGAATGAGATCCATCACATTCCCAGGTGGTAATTCGACTTGTGTCAGGAAAAACTGAGTCCAGGTGAAGAAAACCTCTCGATTTCATAAGTTTCATCCACTGAGAAGCTCGTTGTTCAGAAGGCGTTTCATTTACATTTGTTTTGCTGCCCTCTACTTTTTTTTGTTCGTTGGCGTTTAGGTCGCCATATATTACAATGTGGTGAACCTGGTGGATGGTTTGTGCTTTGTCTATTTCTGCCTCCATCATGGGCAGAAATCTTTTCGGTTCGGTTATAGTGGGATTCCAGTAGATGTTGATAATTATGATAGACTTTGTTATGCTCTTTTATTCGTTTGGGTTAGCTGTAGACCAATTTAGTTTAACTATTAGCATGTATTGGTTTTCCCTTTTGTTCCGAAGTGAAGCCACTCCCATTACTTATTGCCATAAATAGGCCCAAGGTGGTACGACCCGCAATGCCTTTTTACGCTGGTGCCACACCAATTTCATAGCCATCCAAGGTAGAGCTTTGCATTAGCCATGTCTCTTGGAGGCATATGATATCATAGTCTCTGAGTTGAATACCTCCTGGGATCGTTAAATGCAAGAATCCTTGAGTGTTCCATGAGCACATCCTGATTGTTTGCTGGCTCAAAGCAGGTTGAAAGTCCACCTCAGGACTGTGCTCTCAGATCATGGTTGGCTATCTTTGTCAGTGAAGGGTGAAGGCCTTCGGAAGCCAAGACCACATAGTCTGGAGTGTGTGACCAGTTTCAGTGCTAGTCATAGCAGGTTGAGTGTCATTCTGTACTTTTCTTGTAAGTCCAGTAGTTGTATTAATCTGTGTTTCCTGGAATTGGTTACTTGTAAGTGGGGTCTCTACAGCAGCGACTTTCTTACAGATGTGTGTTTAAACTTTGCTATTTCTTTTTTGTACGTGTGTAGTAGAAGGTTGGCAACTGAAAGGTTGCTGCTACTCTCTTCTAAAGCTAGGGATTTTGTAAGTGCTGTTCATTTCCAAAAGGTTTGCTCTATTTCTTCCAGCAGTTCTTTGGCTGTACCATGTAGGAAAATGTGATTTAAATGCTCCAATGCTAATGCAGGACTTTTTGTATAGTACAGTCTCTGAACGAGATTTTGTACAGTGGAATGGTGTTGCTAACATTTTGATGTGGTGGAAGGTGCTTTTGCAAGCAGGTCCATAAATGCAGGCTAATGAGTGTCCTCATAGTCCTGTGTATTTGCTCACTGGACATAAATCCATGGTTTGTAATATTTTAATTGTTAATTTGCATTTGACTTTCACATTCTGAATGAGGAACGGATGCAATGATTTGAAGGATGTTTTTCATATTTTACATTGAGGTACACAGCCATTTGTAGATGGAACGGATTAGTTCGGTTGGATGGAGAGTTGATTGTAAGTTTGTTGGGATATTCTTGCAATCAGCGTTTCTTCTCCAATAATGGTACTGTCTACCTTTTCATACTGCTATGTATGGCAATTGTTTTTGTTTGCTCATGTTTATATCCCTCTTCATTCAAATATGACTCTGTGCTGGTAGTGTGAATCCACTCACCTGCACAGACGATGGAAAAGTATCTATGTTGATATTGCGCCTGTTGCAAAGTACTTTTTGTAGTTTACTAATATATGTTGTTAGTGGTTTTGTTCTGATTAAAATTAATATAAATAATTTCCTTTTGAGGAGCACTGCACGGTCTAAGAGAGCTTCCAGGATCAGTTTTCTGCGGTAAGTTTTAAGGGTGGAGCGTGATATCTCCCCTGTTTTTTTATGGTTCTGAAGGATTCTATGGTGGAACATTTTTTGTAAAATTAATTTTTTGGAACGCTTACGTATGTCTATGTTAATGTTGGTAGATGTAGTGTTATCACTACTTTAGTTGCATTCTTCTTAGTGCATTTTGTTTTAATTTTATATTTTGAAAGAGAAATCACACTTTTTTCCTGCTACCTGGTTCAGTTTTGCTCGGTGACTGTATTATCTGTTTTGCATGAGTTTTTTGTACACAGGCTGCTGGAGGTGGATGGCCATTTTGCATGGTTTGAGTTTTATCAGCTCTATTTCTCTGTTGGTTTCTATGGAGTTGCTTTTTGGTAGGCATTGTCTTGTGTCTGTTGGAGAAAAAAGGGAAGTGTGGTTTTGGAAGTTGTGCAATGTATTTGTGTGTACTGTACATGAGAGTCTGAATATAAGGGTGGGTGTACATAGAGGAGTGTGATTGTGCAAAGAGCAGTTACTTTTGGTTGGGAAGGGTTGTTAGGCAGAATTCCATGCAGTACCCTTTGGGAACACCACACACAATTAGGACTACAGGTGAAGCAAAAACAAACCTTTGGTATAAGTCTGTACCACACACTTTTGGCAGTGAGCTGAGCAGCCAGGCTTATCTTAAGATGGAATGTGAGCAGTAAATGAAGTTACACAGAAGTATCACACTCACAATTTTTCAAGAAGACACACTCAAGGTTTTTTGGTAAAAAATACTTAAACATTTATTTACACAATCATTTAGAAAACATTCACTAGTAGAAATCAACTCAATATTAAACACCAATATACTACAGTACACAACTCTTAGTTGTAGGGACAGTGTGAGCTCCCATGAAAAATTACTTTAAAATAGGAATAAAAAGACAGAGGTTTGTACAATGGGTTTGAAAACACTTTTAGATAATGCAAAGTTTCAATGTACCAGGAGGGTGAGTTCAATTCAATAGGCCAGGCCAAAGTAAATAGTCTATTGTTCTTGGATAGGACAGCACAGTTCTGGTACAGATGGAGAAGTCTTTGTAAAAGTTTCTAGAAGTAGTTTAGACGAAAACAAATGATATGTTGGGTCACAAGCTGATTAGGCCTGCAAGTTGGGAATGTTTCACAAACTTTCACCGCAAGTGTTAGGATCTCTCAACCGGATGGCACAGTACCTTAAAGTGAAGTAAAAAGATGTAGCTGAAGACGTAGGTTCCTGGCAGTTCCTGCAGATCTCGCTGTTCCTGAGCCTCAGTCGTGGGGACAAGAGGGAGGATGTTGGGGGACTCCTGCACTGTGCGGGTTTGTCATCGGAGCAAACAAAATGGAGTCACTTTGTTTCAGTAGCCGTTGCTTCAAGACACAAACTGGGTTCCCTCTCCCTGGATAAAACTTAACCAGCATTGAGAATGATATCCAGGTGTCTTCTGAGCTGATTGGTCCCACCAACTCAAAGGAAGAAGCCGTCCTTGATGGAGCTTCTCTGTCAAATGGAGATCTGACGATTCGGAGGTGCAGCAGGGCTTGACAGGGAAAACCAACGGTCCACTGGTTGCAGCAGCCGTCCTCTTCCAGCTAGTCTTTGGTTCTTTCGTTCCAGTGGTCGACTCTGCCTTCCAGTTCTGGAGACTGGCCTTTTAAACAGTTTTCACCCAATCATTCCAGCCTAGCTGCCACTCACCCAGCATGGTGGCTGTCCTTGCCAGACAGTCAGCACTTTTTGCAATGTACACCTGCATTTATTTGCTTTCCTCCAAATGGTGCATTTTATCAAGTGTACAATGCATGTATTTGCCATGCTTTCCTAACATACATGCAGTTTCCCTTTTTTGGGTGTATTCTAGGCATTTCACATAGGATCTGGCACGTAAATATGCTATGCAAATGTTCCCAATGTGTTTTTTTATGAAAAAATCAGAGGCAGTGGTGCTGAAATTGAAATGTGTGGTCTGCAACTGTTATGCTAGTGGGCATTACAAGAAAACTGTGAAAGCAAACCGCATTGTAAGTAGCTGTCAGTTGATGTGAGGAGATAATACACATGACAGTATGATTGTTGAGTAGGTTATGCAGGGCAAGTGGCAGGTACCCTGTTCACATGCATGCAATCGATGTATTTGCTATGCTTTGATAACATACATGCAGTTTTCATTTTCTGTGTGCATTACAAAACATATGCATACCTGTAGTTTGTGTAGATGGATGTAGATGTGGATGAATCTGGAAGTAGAAATTCTGGAGTGTTTTACAGTACGTTTGGATGGAGGTGCTTGGGAATCATAGGAGACATGTGCTCTGAATGTTGAACTGTACATCTGCAGGGTTGTACAGAGTTAAGAGAGTTAGATATAGAGATCTTGGATGTGATTGGTGCATGGTTGTAGGACTTCATACCAGTAACCAATGATAGAGTGCTGCAAAGTGTGAAGTGGAAAGGGAAGAAGGGATGCCCTTGTGGTATGGGATCTGTGGGCACTGCAATAGTCCGTGAATCACACATGCTACAGCCGGGGTTTCTCACCATGCCTGGCATGGAAATGGGAGTATCCTGTGGGGATTAGCCAATCAGGTGTTAAGGGTGAGCGTTACAGGAATGGAGGGTAATACTTTAATTTCATTTCTGTGTTGGTTGTGTAGTGAAGATGGCTGGAGTTATTGTATGGATTCTGGGAGATTCCTTTGTTTGTGATCTGAAAAGGTATGCAAAGGCAAGAGGTGTTTCTGAAGATCTTGGTTTTCCAAGCCTGGAGACTTTATGGTGGCATGCCTTGGCCACAATCTGCAGGCACTGCTTGCTATTTGTAGAAACATGGCTACTTCTGGTAGTCCTGTTGTTTTGGTGTGGAGGAGAGCATTTGAGCTACATCAGTACCCCAAGTTTGATTCCTGTATTGAAGTTGTTGGTGGAAGAACTAATGCTGCTTTTCCCTAGTGC
This sequence comes from Ambystoma mexicanum, assembly GCF_040938575.1. Taxonomy (NCBI): domain Eukaryota; kingdom Metazoa; phylum Chordata; class Amphibia; order Caudata; family Ambystomatidae; genus Ambystoma; species Ambystoma mexicanum. Next base: position 262,595,666 of record NC_090923.1, on the reverse strand, counting down.
AAAAGTGTTTTTTTCGGAAATACTACCAAGAGCACAATGGAAAATCCCCAATGTCTGGAAGATACATTGTTAATAGAGGCATGGGTATAGTTTTGCGGTGTGATGAGATGTCTGTTTTCTCCAACGAACACATTGACTCCCTTAGTGTGCACTATTTTACAGCAGATGGCGTTTTGTTGTTCATTCTTGGAAACGATTGTTTCTTTTGGAATCTGAGGGTGCTTTGCAGAGGCTTATGTAAGGAAGTAAGGAGAAAAAGAAGAGAACCCCCCACACCCCAAATTAAAAAAATACAAAATAAAAGGTGTTTGTTTACAAGCATCCTTTAAAGAATACATTTAAAAAAGGCTCTTTTCAGAGTCACAACTAAAGAGAAAACCATCCACCCTGGTTAAAATTTATTGTCCCACCCCCTTGATTTGTATGATGATATCCGAGGACACCGCAGTAGTTTGTGTATCGCATGTGCCACATTCGGGGCTTTTGAGAATGGCAGGAATGAAAATGGGAGACCAGGGGATTGGTCAATAAGGTTTCCTGGGTGTGGTGTGCAAGAGAAACTGTGCAGAAGTTCTTTTTGCGGAGTGGAGAGCAGATGGCTATGGCTATGGCTATGGCTGTGTCTTTCCGGAGGCATAGTGTGTGGATTTTGGGGGACTTGTGGATACATTGGTTGCAGGTATATGCAGAGCACTGTGGAGTGGCTGCACATCTTGGATTCCCTCATGTGGATGTGCACTGGTATGGAGTGTGTGACATGAAGTGGCTGGATTTTCTTCTCTTTTGTGCCACTTTGGTGATGCTGCATCATCCACCATTATTATTGTTTATTGTGGAGGGAACAGTTTAGGCCATGTTACTGGAATCTCTCAGTTTGTGTTGAAGGAAGCACTTGGGAAAGTCATGGACATGTTGCCAAACTCTTGAGTAATATTTTCGTGCAATGACCAGAGAAGATGACGCTGCGCTCCTCCTCTCCTCATGCGGTCCGCAAATGGAGAAAGCCAGGTGCAATCTCAACAAGGCTTTTTGGGCATTTTTGCACGATGTTGGTATGTCTTCCTTCCACAATGACAACATTACATTTCGTAGAACCAACATTTTCTGCAGAGATGTCGTCCATCTTACTGATGCTAGCAGTCACCTTTCTTTGCGCAATATCCAAAATGCTTTTCAGCCGTTCTTGCTAGCACAGCAAGCATGTGCGCAGTAGGTGTTGGACACTTCAAAACTTCAAAGAACAACAAAAATAACCAAAAAGGCTCTATTCAGCACCACTTTCTACCAGAAATTAATACAATGGTTTACATGCTGCCACCCCTTGCATGCCTTTGGGAGTCTGTGAACTACCATGCTGTTAGTGGACATCACAGACTGTGCAGGGACCTGCACCATTTCATTGGCACTTCAATTTTTAAAATGTGAAAGGTGGCTCTGAAAAGAGCCTTTTATTTTTATTTTGTGTGTTTTATGAATTATTTGGTTTTTTTTAACATGACACACAAGGGATGGAAGGTCAGGGAGGGTAGGGAAGGGGCAGAAGGGGCACCAACCACAGGGATAAGAAACGGCAGATGGAGAGAGGAGAGAGGAAGATATTGGGTGTGCTTCATTGAGGTAGGGACACTTTACTTTCCGGAACGCAGCCTCCAAACAACTCCGGAACTGCTCATCCCTGCAGAGCACTGTGTCGCAGTACACACAAAAAACAGTGTTGTTTGAAAGGTAAGGATTTATTTTGGTGCATAGGGCCTGGGAGGCTGCTGCAGGAATCCTCTGCCCCACAGGAGTGTCCCTTGTGGTGACAGGAGCAGATGTCGAGGATGCTGCAGTGGCCCAGGTTTGCCGATACTGAGTACCATGCCACACTCATTGCAGCAAACCTTGGCCGCACTAGCCTTGGGCTCATCTCCAACAGTGGAAAAGAGCCTCCACACCCAAGACTCACGTCAGCAGCAGGTAGCAGCGACTTCCACTACCTCATCCTCTCCTTCCTCTTGGTCCTCCTCTGCATCATCACATCTGTTCCCCTCTCCAGGCCCTTGGGTAGGCAGTGATGGTGTTTGAGGGGGTGTGGATGATACTGAGGCAGAGGCAGCAGGAGAGGTAGCCATGGATGCCATTATCCAAGAAAACGTAGTCTGGAACAAGGAACAGACCAATCTGCAAAACAGCAGGAACACAGCGATGTGCCAAATAGCAGAACAGCAACCTGCATCAGCATTCCTGGTCAACCACAACCAACAGCAAAGCCAATTACAGCCAAGTAATCCAGCAATGGAATACCAATGATACCAAGTGCTCTGTTCTGGAAATCCAAAAACAAAATGAGGAGCAGCACTACGATGTGGTCTTTTATAGGGGTGCTGGTGAGCGCTTTGTGGACAGTTGCACGGTCTGCGGACACTTTGAACCCCAAGCTGGGCACAGAACTTTCGAAAATGTGTCTAGATGGCCAGGGTCATGGTCTGGGACCTTTGAAAGGGTGACGTTTCACAGTAAAACACCTTGGATTTTTTTGCTGTTCGGGGGCCCAGACCCTATTCGCAAATAGGGACTGATGCTCGGCGTAGGTGCGGTCACATGGTGACATCACAGATGTTTGCGAAAGGCTCTCTGCAGGACACCTATTGCACGGGATCCGTTGTGCGCATGTGCATAGGTGTCCTACGGACATCGTTGGGGTCCCCGGACTAATTAAAAGTGTGACACACATTTCCGACAGGCGCAGTCTTTGTAGGACCCAGGGGATGAGATGCACTTACACCCAGTTATCTGCTGGACATAGATGCAGTCCCTGAACTAATTAAAGTATGTCCCCACTTTGCAGACATGCCGGATAGGTGCATTGTCCATAGGACAGAGGGAATGAGATGTGCATGCGCCCAGGTGTCTGCCAGACATGGGTGGGGTCCCCAAACTAATTCAAAGTATGGCACAACTTTGCGGACATCCCGGACACGTGCGTTATCCGTAGGACAGAGGGAATGAGATGTGCATGCGCCCAGGTGTCTGCCAGACATGGGTGGGGTCTCCGAGCTAATTAAAATATGTCACCGTTTTGCAGACATTCCGGAAAGGCACAATGTTCATAGGACTCGAGGGGAGAGATGCACATGCCTTCTAGTGTCCGCCGGACAGGGGTGGGGTTCCCAAACTAATTAAAGGTATGTCAAAGCTTTGCAGACATGTAGACAGGATCGGAGTCCTATGTACACCTCCATTTTGATTAATAGCGGACATCCAGAAATTTCTGCCCTCCGCTGACTCCTAACAGGGCTTTTAAAAAAGAAAACAAACACACACAGCAACAGTGTGGCCCCTTGTTTTTTGTTCAATGACATATCTAGGCCAGGTTGTTTTGTTTGCTAACAGTCAAAAGCTGAACATTCAAAAGGTATTGTAATTCAGCTTACCATAACTGGCGAATTTCTGGAGGTTTAATTGTTTCTCTTTTTTACACAGAAATGGCAAGCACCTTGGAGAAAATTTCCCTCATGTTGAAATGAGTGAAGACAGTAACTCCAATGGTGCACATTCCAGTTTGAAAAGTAAGAGAATTAATACACATTGCTTTACCTGTACCTGAGACATATTTTGTTCTTTAACAGTACATACGGGAAATGAAGGGAATGGCGGGAATGGCACAGAAGCAGCAGCTCCTCCACAAGTACATGGGCACATAGAAAATCAAACTAACAGTGTGAAAAAGAAACAAGTAACCATGGAGGCGAAAAATAATGAACAGTTTTGGTGACTTAAAATATTTTGTACAGAGACATATAATGTACAATATTAAATACCACTGCCCCACCTGCACCTGATCCCTTTCCCCTGTCCCAGCCAACCATCCCCACAAATGACATACTTTAATTCATTTGGGGGCCCCATCTATGTCTGGCAGACACCTGGACGCATGCGCATCTCATCTCATATTGTCTCATTTTCAGGCTGCCCTCGGCCACCTCCTCTCCCTCTCTCATCTCTGATTGCCTAACTGCCATTCAACATTGATGTGCCGCCAATGATCTTTGTCTGAATGACAGCAAGACAGAGATCCTCCTCACTGGCACACCTTCACCATCCTTTCCCCTCACTCTCTGGCTGGCCTCCCTTGGCCCCCCTCCTACCCCTACCTGTGAGGCTTAGAACCTCGGGGTCATCTTTGACTCCACACTTTCCTTCTCCGCTCACATCTCTGAGGTCTCTAAAAAGTCAAACTTCCTACTTTACCTCTTCAGAGGTACTCTGCCTTTCCTTTCCTTCCCCCAGAAGCTCACTGTCACCCAACCTATGGTTCTCTCAAGGTTGGGCTATTGCAACAGCCTCTTTCTAAATCTACCTGCCTCTACTCTCCGCCCACTGCAACTAATCCAGAACAGGACTGTGAGACTTGTCCTTAGCCTCAAGACCCGCAATCGTATCTCTACATCTCTGAAATCTCTCCATTGGCTCCCAGCGGTTGCAAGGATTAAATTCAAAACCCTCTGCATTGTCCACAAGGCTTTCTGGGGCCTGGGTCCAAAATACCTTCAGCTAGCTATCACTCCGCAAATACCTCCCCTTCTATCTCTTTGCTCTTCTACCTCTAACTCCCTCAGGGTCAGTCCTTTTTCAAAGAAATGAGCTGGGGGTAGATCTTTGACTTTGGCTGGGACCTTCCTCTGGAACACTCTAAAACTTTAGGAGAACCATCTCCGGTTCTGGAAGCACCTCAAAACCTTCATCTTTGCTTCTGCCTTTGCTCCCCCCTCCTCTGCTGATCTGTTCTCTCTTAGCACTGTGCAGCCAGCCACCCTCTGTCCCTTGGGCCCAGGTACCTGCTCACCATGCCACCCTCCTGCACTGCCTCCTGGCCACCCCTTGCACTCGGGACTGTATCTGCACTCGGGACTGTATCTGTACCCTTACAGCCCCCCAGCCCCACCATTTTATTCTTTTCTGCACTTATCAGACTTACCCAGTCTGCTGCCGTAAACACAGCACTTGCCACTTGCTGGCTGCACTACCACGGTTTATTGCCTCCATGATCTATTTATTTTTATTTATTATTATTTATCTGTTCTCCTTTGCTCTGCACTTTCCACTCTCCCCCTTCCATGCACTATCCCCTTTCCTTTTCCCATGCTCTTGCGTGTTCTCAATGTCACTGGGCCTAGTAAGAACATTGTTTTGATCCCCCTGTTCCACTCCTTTGCCTTGTCATGCTCTGAAACACTTGTGTACGAGCGCGATACAAATAAAATATCATATCATATCCCCAGGGTCCTTTGAACACTGCCTGTTCGGAACTGTCTGCTGCATGTGTGTCACACTTTTAATTAGTTCGGGGACCCCAACCCTGTCCGTAGGACACCTATGCACATGCAATCAATGGATCCCGTGCAATAGGTGTCCTGAGGAGAGCCGTCCCATTTGCAAACGTCCGCTATGTCACCATGTGACCGCACCCATGCTGAGCGCCTGCCCTTATTCGCAAACAGTGTCCGAGCCTCCAAACAGCAAACATTTTATTTTTGGGCCAATCCAAGGTGTTTTACTGTGAAACCCTTGCAGAGATCCCAGACCATGCCCCAGGCCATCTGGACACTTTTTGGAACTTTTTGACCCCAGCTTGGGGTTTGAAGGTTCCGCGGACCGCGCGACTGTCCACAAAGCGCTCCCTAGCATCCCTATAAAAGGCCACACCCAGTGCTGCTCCTCATTCTATTTTTGGATTTCCAGGACAGAAACTGCTCCACATTGCTAGATTGCTGAACTACTGCTCCACATTGCTTCATTGATGGAGGGCTGAGCTGCTGAGTTCCTTGATTAGCTGGATTACCTGCATAATAGCATCCACTGCTGGTCCACTGCTGGTACATCAGCTGTCTCTGCCTCAGCACTACCCCACCACCTCCACCATCACCACAGCCTTCCCAAAGTCCTGTAGAGGGGAACGGGCATGATAATGCAGAGGAGTAAGAAGAGGAATACAAGTGTTTCACAGTTTAAATATAGAAGTGCCAATGAAACGGTGCAGGCCCTGCGCATTCTCAGAAGTACGTGGACAGCGTGGTAGTTTGCGGACTTCAAGGGCATTCAGTGGGTGGCAGCATGTAAACCACTGCATTCTTTTCCGGAATGAAGTGGTGGCTCTGAAAAGAGCTTTCTTTTTGTTTTTGGGAGTTTTTAAAGGGCAACACCTACTGCACAAATACTTCCGATGCTTGCAAGAAAGGATGCAAAGCATTTTGTATATTGCGCTAAAAAAGGTGATTGCCAGCATCAGTAAGATGGACGCCATCTCTGCGGAAAATGTTGGTGATACAAAATGTAAAATTTTGATTGAGGAAGGAAGACATACCAATATCTCCCAAAAATGTGCAAACAGCCTTGTTGACAATGCACCTGGCTTTCTCCATTTGTGGACCAAATTATGAAGAGCGCAGCCACATCTGTCTCTGGGCAATGCAATAAAATATTATGCGAGAGTTTGGAAACATGTCCTTGGCTAGCTGAACTCGGATGCGGCCTCTTTCTATCTCTTTATCCGGTGAATTGTGAGGTATGGCTTGAGTTGGAGTGTATTGTTCGTAACTGAGTTCCCTTCCTTGAATCCTAGGTTGCGCGTCCTGGGCAGTGTGTACTATGAGCCCGTGCCCGCGAACAGGACCTTGTAGGGACCCGCGGAGCATGGCAGCCGCTGGAGGGGAAGCCGCAGGAACTGCCACTGTTGCTGCCTGCCGACTGAAGCTACATCAAGTGGGCGGCAGAGAAAAAAAGATCATAACTCAACTGCAGTAAGGGTTGAGCAGGGCTGTGCAGGCGTTGTCTAACGTTTTCTAGCTTGATGGCTTGCTGGCTTGCTTACTGACGCCCCGAGGGATTTTGATATTGATATTGAGTGATACCGTGACATTGTGATTCTGCATTATTTGTCACGAACAGAGAACAGCAGATCATAAACACACGTGTTGCATAGGAGTGACTGTGAACTATATGTATTTGAGCTTCCATGTCACATAATGTGTTCTCTCTGCCATTGTTCAAACTGCTAGGCAGTGATCGGGGGGATAAACTGCCTTGGAATTTTTTTATCCATGTAGCCTCACTAGTTGTGCTATAGGCACAAACGCTGTGGTGTGGAGGTGACTGCGGGCCTTTGTGCCTTTGAGCTTCCTCACAAATTCACATCCGTAACACTGCTACCCTGACAACACTGCTCCCTTCAATTGACATTCTGTGCAACATTTCTGGAAAACATGCCTACTCTATCCCTACATACTACATATACCCATCGCTTTTGCTCCAGAAGTTCAGAAGTACACACGAAGCCGGGGGCCATTTGGGCTATATTTAGTTGGATAAGATCATCTTTACCAGTAAAAATGAAATTAAGGAGCACAGACCATCTCAACCTAACAAAGGTACCAGAGTGGAACGGCTCCTATTTGGAACCAGTGGCACACTCCACTACAACAGGGGCACCTTTAATAGGTAGCGTACCAGAAAGCCCAGCCAACAATCTGCTAAAAACTAAGGCCCAAGTCCATAAGGCAAGTCAGCCAACTGAAGAAGAGCCTATTGAGAAAGAGAGTCAAATTGAGCAGACAAATCATTGGAAAAGGGGCTTGAAATACACAGTTCCTACCGAGAACATAAAAAAAAAAAAAACTTTGGGAAGAGAAGAAGTAGAAGCCTGGATGAGCTGGTAGAAAAGCCTGATCTAAATTGGATTTGTTCTGCAATAAGCAGCAGTAGGAGCAAAAACACTCTGGAAGAAGAGCAACAGGCTACACGAGAGGAAGCAGATGAGGAACAGGGGACCAGTAATTTTGGAAATGAAGAGGAAGGAAGGAAGGAAAATAAGCATAGACACAACTGCCCAAAATAAAGAACCTATAGATGGAAGAGAGGGGGACACAGTAGAAGTTACAACACCAAGTGGAGCAACACTGGGTGCCCTACACTATGTCCTAAATACCCTGGTATCGTTTTTCAACTTGCTAAGAGGAGAGGTTAAATCCCAAGCAGGGATACTGTTGGAACTGACAAATTAAATGGCAAAATGTGATGCGTCCATGGTTGGCCTCAGTAATGCGATTAATGTCACACTACTACCATCTATAATAGACGTCAAAAGAGAAAATACAAAACAAAGTAAAGATGTTGACCTCATCCGCGCATTAATGGTGGAAAATGTGAAGAATGACGAGAAGGAGAGAAATCAGCTGCAGGAGGTCTTGCGACTTTGGCGGGACAAACCAAAACAGAGGGAAGAAGAGAGTCAAACTGTTGAGGCAAATCCCCCAATATCTGAAGACAAACACTCTGTCAGATTCGACAATAGAAGAACTTTTGAGGACGGCCCAAATATTAGAAGATCAAGATTCTAATACAAGTGAGAACCAACAAACACCAGGTGATGAAGTAAAGGGTACACCAAACAAGTCAGCTTCAAATTGGACAGAAGCAAGCAACCAAAATTATAGAAGGAGAAGAAAGACAAAGAAAAGACAGAATGGAAAGAATATCGAAATGGAAACCAATATTCATTTGACAAAAAAGCAAGAAAAAAATCTAAAAACCAAAAAACACAGAAAAATCAAGCTGTAAATGCTGAAACTAAACGAAGTGACAAGGGAAAAGGAAAAAAAATAAAAACAAAAAAATGATTAATAATAATAATTAATAATTAGGCTTTTATATAGCGCTACAAACCCTCAGGTATCCGAGCGCTGCTTATTATTACCCACGGTGTGTGGTGCTCATTTATCGACCTCGGAAGGATGAAAGGCTGAGTTTGACCCCGCTGGGATTCGAACCTGCGTTAACAGACTCTGCACGGGTGTCAAAGCGAGCGCTCTACTCGTTGTGCCACTTGACCGAAAGGAAAGACATGGAGATCTGTTCAGAAATAGAAGCCAGTAACCTAGAGAGCCCTGTTCACAATCAGATAAGGGCTCAAAGCACTGAACAGCTGAATCCAAACAGTTACCCTGAAATAGTGAAAGTGAGTAAAGGTCGTCAAACTGAAATACAAACACAAACAGATAACATTCCCAAAGTCCAAAGAGACAAGCCCCTGAGGCTTGCCCCTATATTCACTCAGAAGAATCGACAGTTGGGGGGAGCAACCACCCAAACGAGGGGTGGAGTTACTGCTATGGAAGGTCTAAATATAAAACTGGCCCCGATATTTATAAGGACGAAGAAAGAAGATCCAAAGCAGCGAGTAAACAGCCAGATGGGAACTCCACCACTAGTGACCATGAGCTTGGGGGAAGGGAAGTTTCAAACCATCTCAGAGACGGAAATGGAAGAAGGGAAGTCAAGGGAAGTCAAGGAAAGCGGGATTGGTAGAGGCAAAAAATGACGAGACGATGGAGGCACAGGGAAATGGAAAGTAAACCCAGATGACACTTTCACGTGTTTTGAAATACCAAAACTATGGTTGAAGATCATAGCAAAATCAGTAAAACCTAAATCCCTGAGCAGGTCCGTGATTTTGTCTATATTTAAAAAAAAAGAGGCCTCTTTCTGTTTTCCACGGATGACTTTGAATATGTAAAATTCCCAGACCGGAATAACTCATTCATGGTGGAGGCAGGACTGAGCTCCAAAAAAGCACAGTCTGCAATCCTGAAAGCAACTAGAGATCTTGAACAAGAAGTAATAGCAGTGTACAGTAATTCACCTAACAACATCTCCGTCCCCCAGAATCAACCAAAGGACAGACAAGGGGGCTATCCGCAACAAGACGGAGAGGCCCACAGGGGCCTAGAGAAACAAGGGCAGTGGCTCTGCTGAAGGATCTCCAACACAGGAAAAGACACCGGCAGCCTTGCCAGAAATTCTGTTGCAAGTCCTAAAAAGTATGGGCCTGGGTACTCAGAGCCTTTAGTCAAAATGCGCTCCATATGGTGAGCTGGAACACACATGGTTCCAGCACATTTAGGGCAAAGGACATAGATTTTTTTTTTGAAAGTTGGACATACTTATGTTTCAAGAGAAATGGCTGGTAAACCCAATAGAGATTGAAGGGTTTGTAACATTTTGTTTGCCACCCAACCAAAAGGCAAAGGGTAATCAAGCGGGGGGAGGGCTGTTTATTGCTTGTAAAAATATCTCTATCAAATATGTTGTTCCTGTATGGAAAGACGAAATAGGTAATTTAGTATGTAAAGTTCATCTGGCCTCAAACCCGAGAAACCCTGTCTTGATTGTGATAAATATATACTGGAACCCTGCATTATCAAGAGCAGCTGGCCCAAATGGCCTTACATACCAGGTACTCAGAAAGAACCCAACCATGTGGGCTAAACTACTAAAACAGATCTTTAGTGTGATTCTATGTAATAGGTGCTTTCCTCCGTCCTGGAAAATGGCATTGGTAATACCATTCTTTTAGGAGGGCGATAGGAAAAATCCTTCTAGCTATCGTCCTATTGCCCTCCTTGACATTGAGATTAAAAAATGTATGAGGTTGCTAATGAATGAGCTCTCGGCCTGGGAGGTAAAAGAGAAGGTTCTATCTTGTTGTCAGACAGGTTTTAGGAAAGGGCTATTGACAGCACTGAACAGCATTATATTAAACTTGCTTAGTGAAACCACCATAACCAAAGGAGGTACACCATTATATGGAGCCTGGATAGACCTCTCTAAGGCCTTCAATCAGATTGATAGATCAAAGTTATGAGGCAAATTAAAGAGAAAAGGTATCCTGGAATCATTATTGTCAATGATAAGGGAACTCCATAGAGGGACCTCAATGAGGGTACGCCTTGATGATAGGGGTCATTTGTCAGAATCAGTGCCAGTAGAAAGAGGGGTCAGACAGGGATGCCTGGGAGCCCCCATGTTCTTCAATCTATTTCTAGCAGACGCAGGGGAACATCTAATGTCGTCGGCTTTGGCCAGTCCGGAGCTAAATGGGAGAAAGATATTTTGGCTGGCCTACGCCGACAACATCGTACTGCTAGACAGAACCACTATTGGTCTACAATGATTGTTGAATGGGTCGGGCGAGTACGTCGCCAAAAAAAGCTTAACAATAAACCTAAAGAAATCTAAAAATCTTGGTATTTAAATACCCCAAAAAGAAGATATACTTTAAACACTGGACACTAGAAGGACAAATAATACCGCACCTTGAAGACCTAGTATATCTGGGCTATAAGATTTATGCAAGCCCAGCAATATACAAAGTAGAACAGGACATCCTCACTAAATCTCTCTCATTAATCCCTCACCTGACAAAAATATGGTTTAGATACTGCAAATTCTCTATTAAACCAATGATAAAATACTATTCGGTCAAAATAGTTCCAATATTACTGTATGGCCTAGAAGGTAAACCACAACTGTGGGAACTAAACTGGTCTAAATTGGAGGGTAGAATTTGGAAGGGGGCACTAAATCTTCCATGGAGTACGCCATGTTGGCACTTGCGCTATGAACTTGGATTAAAATCCCTAGGCTCTTTGGCAGAATGGAAACTGCTCTTGCTCTATAGAGAGATTATAAATCCTAAAATAGGCTCTCTATATGAGGATATTAAAGTACACAATTTAACAGCCTGCTGGGATTTGAACTAAGAGTAAAAACTGTGCTAGCCAAAATAGTTCTAAGTCATGAAATACTGGTTGGGAATCCCCTAAAGATAAAACGGGAGTTGGAGCAGATGGACTGGTTAGAAACCACTGCGAAAGTAAGATCGTCACATCCACAGAACAAATTTGTGGTTATAGACAAACAACTAGGATCTCTCCCATGATTTATAGATACATTCCCAGACAAAAAAGATTAAAACAACTTTCTTAGGGCTAGGCTGAATATTCTCCCAACTGGGGACATACTAGACATTCAAAAACAGGGGGAGAAAGCAATGATATATTGTGAGGGGTGCGTACATTCAAAAACAGGGGGAGAAAGCAATGATATATTGTGAGGGGTGCGTAGTGCCGTCAAATCAGTCCCTCAGACATCTATTAATAGAATGTGGAAGAACATGGGACAGAAGGGTCATAAAGCTAGGAAGATGTGTGTAAACGGTTCAGTAGTTAATATCATAGATTATGTGGCATAGAATGATATCAGACCAGGATGTCCAACTGACAGCAGCGATGTTAAGCCTATTGAGATCTCTACACCTTCTAGAGAAAGATAAGTCACCACCAGGGTAGGGTGAGAAGGGCAGAATTTGAAAGTAATACAATAAGCCATCTCAGCAACAGAGAAGTGAAATTCTAGGTATAGAGCCAACATTTTCTAAAGAACCCAGGAGAAAGAAGAGAGGCACCAGCTAATGGGGGAGGTTCAGGTAGGGAAAGGAGGAAGTAATCACTCCTAAAATGTGAGTTGTTTGGACTTACCCAAGAATAGGGGAGGATGGGTTAGACTCTTTGGTGTTTTATTGTTTTTTTGAAAAATGAAATGTGAAGATTGTAATGTTGTATTAAATTGTAAAGGTGTGTTTCTAATTGTAATACGAGATTAAACCAAATACAATAAAAAACTAAAAAAAAGAAACATGTCCTTGACTTTCCCAAGTGCCTCCTCCATCACAAACTGCAGAGAGCTTCCAGTGACATGGCCTAAACTGTTCCCTCCACAATGAACAATAATAATGGCTGGATGAGGCTGCATCACCAAAGTGGCACAAAGGGGAAGCAAATCCAGCCACGTCATGCCACACACTCCATACCAGTGCACATCCACATGAGGGAATCCAAGATGTGCAGCCAGTCCACAGTGCTCTTCATACACCTGCAACCAATGTATCCACAAGTCTCCCAAAATCCACACACTGTGCCTCCTGAAAGACGCAGCCATAGCCATAGCCATCTGCACTCCTCTAAGCAAACAGACCTTCTGCCACAGTCTCCCCTTGCACACCACACCCAGGAAACCTTATTGACCAATCCCCTGGTCTGCACAGTCCCATTTCCATGCCTGCCATCCTCAAAATCCCTGGATATGGCACCTGTGATCGGCACACTACTGAGGTATCCGCAGATATAATGTACACTTCACGGGGGTGGGAAAAGACATTTTTAAGCAGGGTGGGAGGTTTCCCCTTTAGTGATGGCTCTGAAAAGAGTCTTTTTTTAAGGTGCTTGTAAACAAACACCTTTTATTTTGTATTTTTGTGGGGAGGGTTTTATCTTCTTTTCCTCCTAACTACCTTACATCAAGCTCTGAAAAGCATCCCTTAGATTCCAAAAGAAACAAGCGTTTCCAAGAATAGATAACAAAACGTCATCTGCGGTAAAATAGTGCACACTAAGGGAGTCAATGCTGTTGTTGGAGAAAACAGACATCTAGCACACCGCAAAACTATACCCATGCCTCTATTAACCATGCACCTTCCAACAGTTTGCTGGGGATTGAAGACATTGGGGTTATTCCATTGTGCTCTTGGTAGTGTTTCAGAAAAAACAACTTTGCACTTGGGAAAAGCAGCATGCTTCCTCCACCAACAACTTCAATACAGGAATCAAACTTGGGGCACAGATGTACCCCAAATACTCTCCTCAACACTACTCCACCAAAACATCAGGTCTACCAAATGTTTCTACAAAGAACAAGCAGTGTCTCCAAATTGCGGCCAGGCGCACTGAACCATAAAGCCTCCAGGCCTGGAAAACCAAAATCTGTAGAAACACCTCTTGCCTTTGCATACCTCTCCAGATCACAAACAAAGGGATCTCCCAGTATCCATATAATAACTCCAGCCACCTTAACTACACAACCAACAGAGCAATAAAAAAAAGTATTACCCTCCCTTCCTGTGATCCACACTGCAGATGTACTGTTTAACACTCAGAGCACAGGTTTCCTATGATTCCCAAGCACCTGCATTCAAATCTAATGTAAAAAGCTCCAAGATTTTTACTTCCAGATTCATCCGCATCTGCATCCATCAACACAAACTACATGTATGCATATGTTTTGTAATGCACATCGAAAATGAAAACTGCATGTATGTTACCAAAGCATAGCAAGTACATAGATTGCATGCATGTGAACAGGGTGCCTGCCAATTGCCCTGCATAACCTACCAAATACTCCTTCTGTAATTTGTACTATCTCCTCACATCAACTGACAGTTACTTACAATGCTGTTTGCTTTCACAGTTTTCTTGTTCTGCCCACTAGCATAGCAACTGCAAACCCCATATTTAAATTTCAGCACCACTGCCTGTGATTTTCAACATTGGGAACATTTGAACAGCACATGCAAGTGCCAGATCCTATGTGAAATGCCCAGAATGGCCACAAATAAGGGAAACTGCATGTATATTAGGAAAGTATGCCAAGCGCATTCATTGCACAATTGACAAAATGCACCATTGGGAGGAAAGCTAACAAATGCATGTGTACATTGAAAACAGTGCTTTCTGTAAATTTGGATACATAAATGCAACAACTGAAAAGTATTTCTACACTCATGTAGTGAGCCTCTAAGTGTGAGAAAATTAACAAAATTCAACACACAGTAACATTCTCCTTTCCAATCTCTACATTTTTCTCCCTTTTTCTCACTCTACTATTATTTCCACTAATCCAGTGCAAAAACATCTCACACTCTTCAAAACTGCAGCCCCATGGGACACAGTTATCACTGCAGCACTGGCCCCCATACCAACAATGCTAATACTCCTAAGTCCCTACTCCTATGCCGTGCTTTACAATTGCACACACACACTAACTCTTCCTGCCAACAAATTCTCCTACAATCTAAAACAATGTGTTCTCCTACTGCTATTAGTGTACAATTAACACACATACCCACTAACTTCCTTCTTTAGCAATTGCAGTGTAGAAACTGCTGGAAGATAGAATCCTGAAGAAACCTATCTTCACATGCAAATAAGTAAGTCTAGTACTGGTGTAGTGTTTTGCCTGTTACTCAGACAGGGCAGTGTTGTTGTATTGTAGCCTAGACAATGTTATCCAAGCACTCGCTTCAACCTTACTCATTGCACATTGCCAGTTCCACTGTTTCTATTGTCATCAGAACACCAGTATTAACATCCATTAGTTTTATAAAAACATTGCAATGCCCTTACTTCTTCAAGCACATTACACTGTCATGCACACTGAAGCAAACCTTTCCCACAGGAACACAAACACACATAGCAGTAAAACCTTCAAAACCAAAAGTAACAGCCCTTTGCACAATCACACTCCTCTATATATACCTATCGTCATATTCAGACACTCATGCAGAGTACACACAAATATATTGCACAACTTCCAACCCCATACTTTCCTTTTTTCTCCTACAGACTAAAGACAATGGATACCAAAAACAACTCCATAGAAAACAACGCATAAATAGAGCAGATAAAAATCATACCATGGAAAATGACCATCCACCTCTAGCAGACGTTGTACAAAAAGTTCAAATAAAACAGCTAATACAGTCGCTAAGCAAAACAGATTCAGGTAGAAAGAAAAAAAGTGTGACTTTCAAAATTTAAAACTAAAACTAAATGTATTAAGAAGGATGCAACTATCACTAGTGCTAATACTACATCTATCCAACGGTAACATAGCCACAAGTAAGCATTCCAAAACATTTATTTAAAAAAAAATGTTCCACCATGGAATCCTTCAGAACCTTATAAAAATAGGGGAGAAATCACGCTTCACCCTTAAAACATACCGCAGAAAACTGATCCTGGAAGCTCTCATAGACAGTGCAATGCTCCTCAAAAGGAAATTATTTATATTAATTTTAGACAGGATGAAACCACTAACAAAATTAATTCATAAACTACAAAAAGTACTTTGCAACAGATGCAATATCAACAAAGATACCTTTACAAATGTCTGTGCAGGTGAGTGGATTCACACCACCAACAACACAGAGCCATATTTCAATGAAAAGTCATACAAACAAAAGCAAAAAAAAACAATTGCTTTACGTAGCAGTTTGTGAGGGTATGAAAAGGTAGCCAATACCATTATGGGGGAAGAAACGCTGATTGCAAGAATATCACCAGCAAACTTATAATCAACTTTCCATTCCACCAAACCAATCCATCCCTTCTACAAATGGCTGTGCACCTCAATGTGTAACATACGAAAACAATCTTTCAAATCTTTGTACCAGTTTCTCAATCAGTATGTGAAAGCCAAAGACAAATAAAAATAAAAATATTACAAACTATGGACTCCTGTCCAGTGCGCAAATACACAGGACTATGAGGACATTCATTACACTGCATTTCCGGACCTGCTTGCAAAAGCACCTTCCACCACATCAAAATGTAGCAACAAACCATTCTACTGAACGAAATCTCATTCAGAGACTGTACTATACAAAAAGTCCTGCTTTAGCTCTCGAGCATTTAAATTGCATCCTCCTACATGGTACAGCCAAAGAACTGATCAAAGAAATATACCGCATCCAAAACAAATATTTTGGAAGTGAAGAACACTTACAAAATCCAGTAACTTTAGAAAAGAGTAGCGACAAACTTGCAGATGCCAACCTTCTACTACACACATACAAAAAAGAAATAGCAAAGTTTAAAAGCACATCTGCTGAAGTACCAAACCAAGTATGTGTGTGTTGCTGCAGAACTTGTTATACAAAGAGCACCAAAACTGTAGATCTAACGTACAAAATAGAAAACAATGAGGAATCCCAGTGGTTCCAATTAACTCTCTATAATATAGCAGAAAACAAATATGAACTTACTAACCCCTCAATACTTGACAGTAACCAAATGCATTCACAGGCTATCACTAATAACTTGGAACTATTCCCACTTCCAAAACCACTCCAACAGCATAATTTGTATGAGAGCATTGTAATCCAAACATTGCACCATTTCATGCGATAATACGCCTTCAACCGAAAACAGCCAAGTTGCCTCCTTCTGAATTCCTGAAAGGCATTTGTGGCAAAGTAGTTTATTTGCCATTAGATCTTAAAGAAAATGTAGACAGTCTAGGAGTGCAACGGCCAATATATCAATCTTTGATTATCCTAGTGAACGGTGTACCTACAAAAGACAAATAAAATAAATGGCAGCATCTAGTAGGCTTAACCAAAGTTAGAGAAGCCCTGCAATATCTTAAAGAGAACAATGAATACTACAATGACATAAAGATTGAAGAAAACCTTAGAGAAAACAGCAAAATGATTCAGGAGTCCTCATCAACTGGCCAATTTGAACTTGCAGATACTACTACAGCCTCCAATATTTTAGACTAGTATACAATTTGCCCACGACACTCCAAAGACACCATAGACAATGCTCTAGAAACATATCAAATGTGGTAAGCCAAAGGATCTCCAATCAGCATATGGGAAAAAAAGTGTAGAAGCACAAGCCTTTCCTATACTGTTTCCAACTCGGAAAGGTGTAAGATACAATGGAAGATGCACATAAATAACAGCATCAGAATACCACTCTTTATGAATGTATTCTGAAGACCACAGATTCAGACACAACGTTGAATACATATTCCACCTCCTCGTTCGAAAGTGAACTAGCAACTCTATGTTATGGAGTTGCAAACACATCGAAAAAAGGTTCCAATTTTCTAAACATGTCTGCTACACAGCTACTTCAAAAGTTGCAACAGAGAGATGAAGTTTTACAGTCAAGTATTTCAAATCTCTTGGCAAACATGCGTGGTAGGAGAAAATACTGGTTCCGACGTCATGCAGATGTTCGGTGTATGCTATGCAACGTTGGCCCACCCACATGGTTTGTCACTTTAAGTTGTACAGAGTATGCATGGGAAGACTTGCACAATGTCCTACGCATATCAAATGAAAACAAAGCAGGGAGAAACAAGAAAACACCAAGAGAACTCTTCTCTCTTGACCCTGTAATTGTGTCAAGGTACTTCCATCATCACTTTATTGTCATGCTGTACTTCATCGGTAATCAAACAATTCCTCTCCCTGGAGAATTGCAACACTTCTTTTGGAATAAAGACTATCAAGCCAGAGGAGCACCACACATCCACATTATTTTGCGGATTAAAGATGCTCCTAAAATTGGTCAGCTCAGTGATGCCACTGTTTGGCAGTTCATTCACAAATATGGCACTTGTGAAATCCCTTCAGAAAGTGCACATAGTGACCTAGAGGTGCACATTTTGCGGTTTCAAAGACACAAGTGTGGCAAGTATTGTTGGCGAAAATATAAAAACAAAGCCAAATACTAGACCAATGCAGATTTGGTTTCCCTAGACAAGTTTCAGCAAAATGACAAGTAAACAGCTTAATGTCTTCTGTTTGACACAGTGTGAAAGGCAAATCACCTAAGAACCAAAGCATCAAATTACATCAATGATTACAATGACCCAACAATGACATCCTATCACCACCGTGCCATTCCTGTTAAACATTCTAGACAAGGCTGCATACTCACAACATATTAGGCAAAAGACAATCTGGCTTCCGCTCCCCACGTCATGGAACAGAATCAGCTCTATCAGACCTTAAGAATCAATTACTCGAGCCATGGACAAAGGCAAATCCTCACTCCTCCTACTCCTGGATCTCCCAGCAGCCTTTGACTTGGTTGACCACAAGATCCTGTGTAAATATCTCACTGACACCACTCACTTCTCCCAAGGAGTCACATCCTAGATCACTTCCTTTCTGGAAGGCCGAGCCATGAGGGTGTTTTCTGACCAGGCTTCAGCCTCTCCTTCCCCCATTGAGTGCAGAGTGCCACAAGGATCATGCACCTCCCCGACATTATACAACCTATTTAGCCTCCCACTCTTCACCGACCTAGAAGACTTCAGCATAACCTTTACCAACTATGCCAACAACACCCACATTCTTCTCCCACTAACAGGAAACTATGAACAAGACCTTAAAACACTCCAGAAGAAATATGCGCCCATCCAAGCCTGGATGGCAACCAATGGTCTCTGTCTAAATGGGGAAAAATTTGAAATCTTATTGATAGGCCCCAAAGATTCCCTAAACTAAATGAAAAATACAGCTCCTTCACTATTGAGAACACGGTCATCACAGCCTCCACTGCAGTGAAAACCCTTGGAGTATATCTGGACTCCACCTTATCATTGGACAGGCAAGTCAGCGCCATATTGTCCTCAGCTGCACCAACAACAAAAATCATAAATGCAGTAAAACCCCATTTGTCACCAAAGGGCCGCCTTAACATTGCCAGAGCCACTATTGGCGCAACACTTTATTGCAACATTGTACTCCTAGGGACCTCCAATAATACCATTAACAGACTACAAACTACACAGAACAGCACACTCAGAGTCGCCCTCAGCATCCCCAGGACAGAGCACATCTCCCAGGCAAGAAAAGATGCCCACTGGCTCCCAATCAAGGAACGCATAACATTCAAGGCCCTCATAATCACACACAAATGCCTCACCCAGACTGCTCCAGCCTACCTCTCAGACAGAATACACCAGGCTCCAACTAACAGGCCAAAATGTGAGCAATACTCCCACCTACTTTCATTCCCGGCATTAACCAGAGCTAAAGCAGGCAGCACAAGCTTTGAAGTACTAGCCCCTAAAGCCTGGAATGCTCTCCCACCCAGCCTAAGAAACGAAAATCCCTGACTGTATTCCTAAAGGTGCTAAAAACAAAACTGTTCAATTAGACTACGCATCAACACAGTACGGCCCCTGACACAGTTCCTCTGCTTCTCGGAACATCTATCTAACACTGTCATCTAAAACTTTCTATAACCTGTATGTGCCTAAGAAACTACCTGAATTAACTTTTATGCACCTCCTATGAAATGGCTATCATATTTGTATGCACCTCCTATGCAAGTCTATCATAAACTGTATATTCTGTAAGAAGCAAACACTCTGTATCAGCGCCATGAGGCCTGCGGGCCGCTTGGCACTTTATAAATCCAAATAAATAAATGGCTCTCCTATGGAATGCAAACATAGATGTGCAGTACATTGCAGACAATTCTACTGCAGTTGCACAATATGTCACCACCTACTTAACCAAAGCAGAGAAAATAGAGCTGAAAGACATTTGGGTACTGCTTTGGAAACTACTTAACCAAATCAGAGAAAACAGAGCTGAACAACATTTGAGTACTGCTTTGGAAACCATGTACCTATACCACATAGCCCAAAACTTCTCATACAAAAAGGAATATTAAACCAGATGACAAAAAAGGTAAACACATAGTCACCCTTGCCTCCTATGAAGATGTTTTCTATGCAATTGAAAGCACTATAACAGATATAAACTTTAAATAGTACACAAAGATGTTCGGCAATGAACACCAATAAGAAGAAAAACCTCAAGCACAACTAAATGTAGAAACTCCTGAGAGCAGTCAACCTTCTGTTACAGGAAGACAGGAAGACAAGAACCACTTGGACAGCCACTCATAGCAAATGAGGCAGAATTAGCCATGACTGAAGTAGAAACCACCATTTGTCGGTATGAGCAATCTGAAGAACACTTTGCTCTAATGAAATCACAACTAAACAATGAGCAGTGTACCATTTTCCTAGAAGTAACTAAAGAAATTGAACATGGTGTGCAGCAAGAAACTAAAATGTGTACCTGTCAAAACTATAAACCTGTACTTATGTATGTAAGTGGTCAAGCTGGTTCAGGCAAAACATCATTAATAAAAATCATCAGCAAGTTCCTCCAACACACTGGCAAACAACAGGCTTTAAATTGTTGTAACTGCCCCACAGGTTTAGCAGCTTTCAACATGGGTAGTGTTTCTTTTCACCAATTGCTACTCCTTCCAGTAGAACACCGAAACAAATTAGACTACTACAAACTTTCAGCAGAAGCTGCTATGGAGCTATGCAGAGTTTTGAAACAAATGAACATGTTCCTAATAGATTAGGTGAGAATGGTCTCCAACCTGATGTTGGTTTTGATTCACCTCAGATTGCAACGGGTCCTTAAAACAGACTACGAAGAAATCTTTGCAGGAAAACATATTATTTTTTTCTGAGATCTTCTTCAATTAACACCAGTGAAAGGTGAACCTATTTTTAAAACCTTTGGACACAAACCGTGCCATAAGACATTTGGCAGCATAGGAAATGTAATTCTTGGCAACATTTCCAATACAGAGAACTAACTGAAAACATGTGTCAGTCTGCAGACCTCACCTATGTCAACATTTTGAAAAGCATTTGGATTGGTCTGCTTTCTAAGGAAGCACAGTCTATTTTAAATAGCTGACACAACCATGAGCTATAAAAGCATAACACATGTGCTACTGATGTCATGGAACAATTAGCACACAAGTATGTAAACTGTATGTCCTTAATGCCAACCCTAGCAAGCTGTGCACAGTTGAATGAAACAATGTTGAAAAAAGAAATGCAACCACCAGGGCAAATTTACTCCACAGACAAACTGGACGTGCATGCTATGACAGTACCTATGTAATAACAAGCCACAGCATGACTAAATAAATTAGAAAATTCTATCTGGAGAAAATGTTAACATTGTGTTTAAACTGTAGAGTAATGCTAAAGCATTACCTTGACGTGGAGCAAGGTTTAGTTGATGGAGTACTTGGTATAGTTGTTGGCTTCCAGACATACACATTTGACAACAGCATTCTGTTTGTCAACATTCACTTTGACAAACTTTCAGAAGTTAAAAGGATAGGACGCTCAACAGCCCAATTCCTTCTTTTCAAAGACATGTATGTATGCAGAGAACAGTTTCTCTGTCTCTAGCATATGCAGTCAATATTCTTAAATCGCAAGGTCTAACCCTAGATCAAGCATTGATTGACGTTGGCAGCACAGTCTTTAAAGAAGGCATGAGTTACATAGCACTGTCACATCTATATATACTTGAAGAACTATTTCTAGTCAATTTTGATGCAAGTAAAGCCAGGGCTGACATTCCTTGAATCGTAAAGTACAACAGACTATATGCACTCTACACACCCTATCTCAAAATGAACCCTGTTCATCAAAAAATGCAAACTTGTAAAAGAAAATAGTGCAAACATAACTTATACATGATCTCCCAACAGTACCACCAAAGACATTGAAAGCAGCTGGTATGCCATCAATTACCACAACCACAGAAGGATTTACTGAAAACCAAATGCATACCTAACTGCACAAACAAAGAGAACTACCTTTTAAAAAAAAACACATGGACTTCCATCAAATGGGTCAGACACAGAACTGTCTGGTCCTTTCGAATTTTGCAACACAACTGGTGTAAATTGCTATGCAAATGTAGCAATCAATGTTTTATTCCAATTGCCACCCATTGTTAAAAACATTTACTTAAATGGCGCAGACCAGTTGTGTTTGCAAATGCTCCTCCTTCACAGAAATGCAACAAAGAATCCGGAGAACACTAACATTGTCTCAGGAATAAGGCAGGAATTGGACTACTGTGTGGAAATGGTGAGATTAACAATAAGCACACAAGAAGATCCACAAGAATTTCTATTGTACTTATGCAAGAAATTGATTGTGAAAATATACCTATAAATGAAATCTTCCAGATTTCATACATGTGGTAACATACATGCACTCTCTGCAGACATGTGATGCAGGTACAAGTCCCTAACGTGCGCTTTGTGTATGTATCTATACCTAACTGTGAATCCATTCAATTTCAACAGCTGGTACTATAAACCATGGTATATTATGTACTACTTGAAATTCAGACAATCGTTCCACCTTACAGATATAATCACAAAGCCAATATGTAATAGTAATACTTTTACGATACAATGCAGATGGTACCAAAAACAAATGCAAGCTTTTTAGCTTCACACATGGGCAAGTATCACTTGGCAAGAAAACCTTCACACCAATAGGCATAATCTACCACACGGACACCACAACCAGTGCTGGTCACTATACTGCATACATTAAAAAGAAATGGGGGTGGTTTGAATGCAATGATACTTCCATTACTCTGAAGCAGAGATTACCAGCAAATCTTGCAAATGCCTACTTAATATTCTTGAAACCAAAATGTACTCACTGAACTACAAAAGTAGCATAACCTATGCCCCATACCCACCAACACATATGTAATTGCAAAAGGAAACTAACCTTCTACCCTGTGAAACTGGAAATACTTGGCATACAGGAACTGGCCCATGAAGACATCAGTTACACTGCTATACAGTTTTTTCCCCAATGACCCATTGACTATAGTCACAGAAACAACAACTATACAAAGGACACACTAATATTATTTCCAACATAATACAT
This sequence comes from Ambystoma mexicanum, assembly GCF_040938575.1. Lineage (NCBI taxonomy): Eukaryota > Metazoa > Chordata > Amphibia > Caudata > Ambystomatidae > Ambystoma > Ambystoma mexicanum. Next base: position 262,572,458 of record NC_090923.1, on the reverse strand, counting down.
AAAATGAAAGTACTGAGTATGAGGGTCTAAAAACTGTCCTAAATGACCTGTGAAACACAAACTGGTAGAATAAGGCAACAGTTGTCTAACAATGCCCATACCAATGCAAGAAATACACAACTGCATGTAGCTTCACCCATAGTACTGCAAAGGCACTTCACAATAGTGAAACATGAAAATCTACTAACAAGAATGAATATGCTTGAAGACATACCCTGCAAAACTGAGATACTGTAAACAGTTAGAATACGCCAACTGGTATCTAACTGCAGCCATAATGCTACAATATTCCTTCCCATTACTACACAATTTAAAATCCACCAGCAAAAATGAACGTTTTTCTGTGGAAACCCTTCAACACGTATTAAGAATAAATGACCAGGATACACCAACTGGTATCTCACTGCACTCACAGTACTACAATATTTTTTCCGTCAGTCAAACTGCCAAAATAAACCTTCAGCAATCACAGTACTAGAAACATACCCTAAACAAATTACAAACTAGCAGCAGTTAGAATACACCAACAGGCCTCTAACTGCCCCCACAGTCCTGCAATACGACAGTACTTAGAAACAGCAAGCAAACACATAAACAAATACTGCTAAAAAGAGGAAACGGAGAAACAGTTAGAATATGCCAACTTGTATCTAACTGCCAACCATAGTACCACCACATCCAAATGGAAAATGATACACCATTTCAATTCCTCCTACTGTAACAGTTATTATAACCAGAAAACCACATAGATATGCACCTTAAACAGTTGTGTAAGTAGTGCACACATCAGAGTGTGCCACATAACAACAAATGAACATAGATGTTTTTTTTTTAATCCTGCATGGATTTTTGTTCTCAACGTACACAATGATTATGCGAACAAACACATGAACTGAGCTCATTGCACTGTTTAATGCATAGTACTTGCGAAGTACTAATTATGAGGGTCCACAAAGTACACAAATGTCTGCAATGGAATGCAATATGATGTACCTACCCAAACATATTGGGCCTCATTACGACCCTGGCGCTAAGTGAAAAACGATGGCGCTAAATGGTTACCGCCATCGTTTTCCGCCAGGTCCGATCATGACCCGTGACCGTTAACTACGATGCCATTAGCGGCATCGTAGTTAACGCTGGCGCTAACTGCGCCAAGGGTGCGCGCACGCGACCGGCCACACCGTACTTAACGCCATGGCGGAAAGGTACGCAAATGCCGACCCAAGCGGACATGCACCTAACGCCATCACCCAGCCCGTTAAGTACCTTACCGCCATGGTGCAAATAACGCCATCGCGAACCAACCGTAAAGGGCCATGTTAAGTGAATGCAGCTGCCACAGGTGCACAGAAACAGCACAGGTGAAGGCAATACAGACTCAGGGAAGCGCAAAAAGAGCACACCCCACCCCTTCCCACACCCAGTCACACTCCACAATGATGCCAATACGACTAGCAATGTTGGGGCTGGAGGACCTGATAGCAATGCATGTGCTACAACAGCAACAACAACAACAACAACAGGCAGCACAGAGGAGACGCAGGAGGAGAAGGAGGGCAAAGCAGGCCCAGCAAGCCCCACCAGCACAGCCAGTGCCACCACGCAGGCAGCCCCCAATCCCACGCATCAGAGCCAATCCATTCAACCTCACTGCTGAGCAGATCCACACCCATTACCGTTTGGACCGGGACACCATCACTGCCATCGTAGACATGACACACAACGACATCGTCAGCATGATAGAAAGTCCAACCGCCATCCCCCCCCTACTGAAGGTAGTGTCTGTACTCCACTTCCTGGCCACAGGCACCTACCAGCACACAGTGGGGCACCTGCATGGCATTTCACAACCATTATTCTCACGAACACTCATCCAAGTGCTCGATGCCCTCCTCAAGCACACAGACGACCACATCTCATTACCACGGACTGCCCAGGAGATTGCAAACACCAAAGTGGGTTTCCATGCACTAGCCGGCATACCCGGTTGCATTGGTGCCATCGACTGCACCCATGTGGAATTGGTGGTTCCACGTGCCATGGAGGTACCGTACCGCAACCGGAAACAGTTCCACTCAATCAACGTGCAAATGGTCTGTGACTCCAACAAGATCATCACACATTGTTGTGCCCGATTCCCCGGATCAACCCATGATTCAATGGTCCTGAGGAACTCCACAATACCACGCTACATGGAGCGACATCCAGGCCCAAGATCCTGGCTACTCGGTGAGTCCAATGTCATGGAAGTGGGCAGGTGAATGACGTACCGATGCATACTCCACCTGGCAGAAAGGGGGGGGGTGATGCATACTCCACCTGGCAGAAAAGAGGGGGGGGGGATGATGCATACTCCACCTGGCAGAAAGGGGGGGGGGTGATGCATACTCCACCTGGCAGAAAGGGGGGGATGATGCATACTCCACCTGGCAGAAAGGGGGGGGTGATGCATACTCCACCTGGCAGAAAGGGGGGGGGTGATGCATACTCCACCTGGCAGAAAGGGGGGGGGATGATGCATACTCTACCTGGCAGAAAGGGGGGGGGGTGATGCATACTCCACCTGGCAGAAAGGGGGGGGGGGTGATGCATACTCCACCTGGCTGTGAGTAACACAGAGAACGGAGACAGCGGATGGGCACTCACAATGCACACAACCCCTCAGCATACATTGGGTGATGGCATACAAAACAGGCCATGGGAGCCATGAGCATATACTGGTTGCATTGTGTGAATCAATCAGTGCATGTAGAAGTGAGCCAAAGTAACAGTTGGATGCGAGCCATGGCGGAACATCATGTTCCTGATCAGACAACATGACTGACACATACATTCTCGCCTACATACAGGTGATGCAGGCTATACCCTGAAGAGGTGACTCCTTACACCAGTCCGGAACCCGCAGAACCAGCACGAGGAGGACTTCAACCGTGCACATACACGTACTCGTGTGGTCATAGAGCAGACATTCGGACTATTGAAGGCACGGTTCCGAAGCCTCAGCAGGTCTGGTGGTGCACTCCTGTATGGCCATGAGAAGGTGGCAAAGATCGTCATGGCATGTGTCATGCTACACAATATGTGCGTCAGACGGAATGTGCCCCTGCCCCCTGACGCAGAACTGCAACCACCTGACGATGAGGATGAGGAGGGTGCAGATGGGGCGGCACCCCATGGAGGAGGCGATGCACAGGAGGGGCGTGCAATGCGCCAAAGTATCATCGACCACTGCTTCTAGCACACACGGCTGGTGTTTATCACATGGAGACTGCACTTGGGGCACTGTGTGTCTCTGGGACATGCACACTGTGGACTGTACACCAATAAAGCACACATACGCAATGAAAATGTCCACACATTACTTTTTTTGAAAGAATAAAGTGTATTGAAACCATGAAATGTCGTGTCACACCCCCTCCCACCTCCCCCCTGCACACCCCAACACACCCCCTCCCACCTCCCCCCTGCACACCCCAACACACCCCCTCCCACCTCCCCCCTGCACACCCCAACACACCCCCTCCCACCTCCCCCCTGCACACCCCAACACACACCCTCTAGGTGTCAACAGATGCCTGTGACAGTGGCCACAGGCTGTTACAAGCCCCCTCTCCCGGCCCCCGGGGCACCCCTGGCTGTGGAGCGCAGGTTACGACCGGAACGTCGCACGGGGCTGCTCTGCGCAGAACTGGCAGTGGAGGATGTCCCTGGCTGCCCCTGTGCATGCACGTCCTGTCGTGTGTGGGTGAGGCCAGTGACCGCACGACGCAAGGCCGCAAGTTCTGCACAGATGTCCCTGGACATGGCCTGCATGGCATCCCTCAGGGTGGCAGTGCTCTGCGCCACTTCGGCCCTTAGGGTCTCCGTGGCCTGTTCAATGCTAGACCTAGCCCCCACACATTCCGCGGCATGCTCATCCAGCATTGCGGACAGTTGATGCTGCCGTTGAGTGATGTCCTGGAGGGACTGCTGGCCGTGCTGGCCCATGGCCAGTGCTGGTGGAGTGATGGAGGGGCTGCTCCCCTCCTGTGGAGTGTGGACAGGGCATGGGGTGGATGGCCACTCCTCTACCTCTGTGTGCCCCTGTGTGTGACCCTCATGGGGGCTGGCGTCTGAGAAACAGGGGGAATGTAGTAGGTCAGTGGGGCTTCTGACCTCGTGCTCCATGTCCGAGTCTGAACATGCAGCTGTTGCAGCTGTCTCCCCGATGTTGCTGCTGGCCGCTGACCCCCTGCCTCCTGTGGCAGGCAATGTCGGTGGAGGTGGAGCAGCTGCTGCTGGCCTGCTGCCAACAGGGGTGCTTGCCGGTGGGACCTCCGGTATGCCTGCAGTGGGACCTGCTTGTTGTGGGGTCTGCCTCACTGCAGCTGAGGTTGAGGGTGCAGGGCCATTGTTGATGGCCTTCTTGGCTCTCTTTGGCGCAGGGGTGTCCTGGTCCTCTGGGTGTGAATCTGTGCCTGTGGTGGAGCAAAGGAGGGAGGGCGTTATTGATGGGTCTGCATACTTTGGAATGAAATTTTTGACACTATTGTGGTCAGTGGATGAGGAAGATTTCAGGCAGTGCCATGCAGGTTGTCTCCTTTTGGTGTGGGATGTGGATGCAGGTATGCGGGTGCCAGCAGTGTATGCAGGGTGGTGCTCGCATGTGGCTATGGGCAGTGTTGATATGTGTTGCATTTACACTCTAGGGCAACCTTGTGCTACACATGATTGGACTGCTGTGACTATGGCATGTCTTGTTTGAGGCACCTACCTTCATCGCCTGATGTCGGAGCTCCCCTTTCCATCCCTCCGACGCCTTCAATGGATTCCATGCCAATCGTGGTTGCACAGATCTCCTCCCACGGTTGGAGTTTCAGGGGGGATTCCGACCCTCCGCCGGTACCCAGGGCAAGGTTGCGGTTTGCTGAGATGACGGCTCTGACCCGTATGCGTAGGTCATCCCAGCGCTTCCTGCACTGCTGTGGGGTGCGTGGTACGGTCCCCACCGCGCTGACGCGCTCAGCCACCAGGGCCGAGATGGCCTTCTTTTTCCCGATCGCTGTCCTGGTCATGTCCGAGGAGAAAACGACACCTGCGTTGTCTTGCAGGGTCTCCGCAAGCATGCAGAGTTCCTCCCGGCTGAATCTCTCCTGGCGCTGGCGGTCACATGCCTTTTTCACAGATTTAGGCATTTTCGGGTACTTGGATGGGTGGGTGGTTGGTTGGGACAGGTGTCAGGGTTGGGTCTGGTGTTGTTTGGTAGGATGGCGATGGATTGTGTTTTTCAAGATGGCCGACGGGCTGTTTCCCGTTCCGGCGCGATGACGCTATTTCCGGTTCGACTTTTTACGGCCGCCGCTAATTACGGCCGCCGCTACTTACGGTGGCCGCTACTTACGGTGGCGGAAGTGCACCTTGCTCGCTTAACGATGCCGGTAGGGGCCTTTTCCGCAATGGCGTTAATTGCATTACCGCCATGGCGTAATGCTCGTGCGCGATGGGTCGTGATGTGGCGCTCTTTACGCCATCGTCCCACGGCGTAAACGCTCATTACGCCATGGCGGTAATGACGGGCGATTACCGCCAGGGTCGTAATGAGGCCCATTATGTTTTCTTTTATCACAGACAATGAAAAAACTATTTCTCCTGCATTTCCACATGCCACAATATTCAAATCTGCTACTGGCACTTGAACAGTATTCTGTAATGCAGTCGAAAACGGTGCACAGTGCCTCAACAATACATACAGTGAGTATACAATTTTTGGTGTCATGCTTCTTTGTAATCTGAAAATTACATGTTATACACATATTTGTGCAATCCATATGATAGTGTCACAATCTTGAGTGCATGCCATATTATGCTGTGGTGGTTTTGGCCAGGCCCTAGACTCTTCAGTGTATGGCCTACGGCCTCCGGCCTCCGGCCATGCACCCAAGAGTCTAGGGCCTGGCCACAACCACCGTAGCATAATACAGCCATGCATGCAAACATCTGCCCACTGACCACAACCCACACACATAACGCAGCCGCCTGAAGCCCTATCCACTTCAGTTAACATACTGTTACAGTACTTCCAGCCAGTGGACAGACTCTTGGGAGCATGGCCTCTGGCCATGCACCCAAGACTCTACTGACTGCCCACAACCAATACAGCATAATACAGTGAAGTACCCAAGAATCTGCCCAGTGGCCGCAACCCACATACATAAGGCATACACCTAGGGCCCTGTCCACTTCAGTTCACATACTATAACATTACTCGCACCCCCTGCACAGACTATGATACACCCAAGAATCTCAGGGCATTCCAAAAAGCCACCTGCCACACACCCTGTCCACTTCTGTACATATACTATTACACTACTTGCAGCCAATGGGCACACTCTTGGGTGCACACAAGACTCTAGTAGCTGCCACACCCACCGCAGCATAACATAGCCATGCACGCAAACATCTGACCACAACCCACACACATAAGCCAGCCACCTGAGGCCCTGTCCACTTATGTACACATACTACTACAGTATGTGCAACCAGTCAGCACATTCTTGGGTGCAATAAACCAGCCACCTGAGGCCCTTTGCACTTCTCTACACATACTATTTCAGTACTTCAACTAGTGGGCAGATTCTTGGACTCTTGGGTGCATGGCCTGCGGCCGTACACCCAAGACTGTAGTAGCTGGTCACAATTATCACCCACTGCATATACTATCATACACCCAAGAATCTCAGGGCAGTCTAAAAAGCCACCTGCCACACAACCTGTCCACTTCTGTACACATACTATTACATTACTTGCATCCAGTGGGCAGACTCTTGATTGCGGCTATGCACACAAGACTCTAGTAGCTGGCCACAATGACCACAGGATAAAACAACCATGCACCCAAGAATCTGTCCAGTATCCACAACCCTCTGGGCAGTCCAATAGGCCAGCTGCCATACACCATGTCCACTTCTGTATACATACTATTACACTTCTGGCAGCCAGTGGGCAGACTCCTGGGTGCATGCCCTCTGTCCATGCACCCAATAGTGTAGTAGCTGGTCACAATCACCACAGCATAATATAGCCATGCATCCAACAATCTGTACACTGGCCACAACCCACACACATAAGCAAGCTGCCCGAGGCCCTGTCCATTTCTGTGCACATAGTATTCCATTACGTGCAACCAGTCAGCACAACCTTGGGTGCAATAAACCGGCCACCTGAGACCCTCTGCACTTCTCTACACATACTATTACAATAATTCAACCAGTGGGCAGACTCTTGGACTCTCGCACCCAAGACTGTAGTAGTTGGCCACGCCACAATTACCACAGCATAATACAATCATGCACCCAAGAATCTGCCCACTGGCCACAACCCTCGGGGCAATCCAATAATTCAGCTGCCACACACCTTGTCCACTTCTGTACACATAACATTACACTACTTGCAGCCAGTGGGCAGATGCAATAAAGACAATATGTGCCCAATGCCACAATATTCAAATCTGCTATTGCCACTTGATCAGTATTCTACACTGAGTTCAAAAAAGGTGTACAGTGCCGGAACGATATATACAGTATATCAAATTATTGCTGGTATGCTTCTTTGTTATCAGCAAATTGCACTCCTATACACATGTTTTTGCAATCCATATGCCAGTGTCACATTCTTGAGTGCATGTCTGTGTTACGCTGCAGTGGTTGTGGCTCGGTCCTAGCTCTTGTGTGTATGGCCTCTGGCCATGCACCCAAGAGTCTAGGGTCTGACCACAAACACTGCAGCATAATAAAGCCTATACAAACATCCTCATATCATGTACATTCCTCTCCCCTACCCTAATGAAGCCTGCCTTATTTGCAGCCAGTGGGCAGACTCTTGGCCATGCACCCAATAGAATAGTAGCTGGCCACAATCACCACAGCATAATACAGACATGCACCCAACAATCTGCACACTGGCCACAACCCACAAACATAAGCCAGCCGCCTGAGGCCCTGTCCACTTCTATACACATATTATTGCAGTACTTGCAACCATTCACATTACAATCCCCTATCCTAAACCACCTGTGGCCCTGTACACTTCTCTACACATGCTATTACAGTACTTCAACCATCCAGTATTTCAACCTCCGGCCATGCACCCAAGGGTCTTGTACCAGGCCACAAACACCACAGCATAACACAGCCTATACAAACATCCTCATATCATCTACATTCCACTCCCCTACCATAATGAAGCCTGCCAGAAGTCATCACATAACCTGCTCGCCTGACGATCCACCCGCGAAATGCCGCGGTGTCCACACACACCGGGAACACAACACACTCATCTTCCACCTAAACACATACACCATATGAACCATCTTTCACTCCCCCACCCATTGCAGCCCCTCTGCCCAACACCAGATGCCAAAAACATGTTTTGCAGCCGTTTTTCGCAGCAGCGCTAGCCGCGGAAACAACATGACGGCATTTCAGAAAAAGGTGACGCACATCACGCTTCCCTCCAGCCATTCAGCGGGTGCGTTGAGTGTCCGCAGAACTAACTGGAAAATGGGTCTGCATGAGCGGAGCCTGATATCACACTTTTTTTTTTAACCTACATTTTGATTGTAGATTTAGTGAGAATCCGCCCAGCGGTTTGAGCTGTAGGCGTGAGCAAAGGTTTTTTTGCATTGAGTCTATGGAAAAATACATATTTTTGGGACTCCCCTATATATTCCCCCCCCCTTGACAAAACCTCACCAACTTACCAAACAAATTCGAGCAAGCCATATACTTATTTTGCAAAGTTTGGTGAGGATTCATCCAGGGGGGGCAAAGTTATAAGCCGCCCAAAAAATGCTCTACCGATGAGTTGAGCGACTTAACCATAACTACTCTGCAGGCCGTGTAATATCTTAATATGTATGTTGATAGATATATTTAATTTATAATGTGTTGATACCTTAGTACCTTAGTTCTGCTAATGAAGTCTTTTATCTGCAAACTAGACACATCTTCAGATCAATAAATCAGACACAAGAAGAATGAAGCTCTTGTGCAAACAAGACAGCTTAATCAAACACATCTGGAATTCAAGATGTGTTTGTGCCTGTGTTTATGATGTGGTGCATCTGATTATGTGTCTGAAATGCCCCACACGGAAAGCCATTATTTTGGGAAACTGGTCAGCAACTGCATAAGGGCATGTAACACCACAGGCAAGGCATTAGAAGTTGGATGAAGGACAAACTCATTGGAATACACATTTTGCAACAATTATGATAAAACACTGTGGGTCAATGGCCATGGACTTCCCCATCACTAGTATCCCATGAGCTGTTGCCTTCCATGTCCATGTTGTTGTAGCCCTTTTCCCACTCACTTATACCTATGACCATAGTCCATGTTGCAATGAATAGGCTAAATTACCAAGGGAATGGGAAATGCTTGGAAATTAAAAAGTCTTCCCCATCACCAATGCATTATCCATGTTCATCCCAAACCATTTTTGTTTCCCTAATTCTCCCTCCTAGTATATATGCCACTTGCACCTCTGTCAGTAATTTACACCGATATTTATCATGACACACTTTTTTCAAACCATGGGCCTCATTACAAGTAGGGCGGTAAGTGAAAAAAGTGGCAGTAATTCCATTAGCACCACTTTTATCACTCTGTCGAATTAAGCATTCCAGAAAAATCACACCAGCGGAATTACCACTGAAATACAATGGAGATTTCACTGGGGCTAATTCCACCGGCGGAATTAGAGACAACTATAAAAACAGTAATTCCACTGCATTACAATTGAAAATTATGCTGAGATAATGCCAACATGGCTGGTAATTCCACCACAAAATGAGGGCAAGTACTTCCAAAAGCAGGTGAAACTCAAACAGGGTATGTAAAGGACACACCTTCTCCAAACTCACTTCCAAGCACCATGCAGCCCATGGTTGTTGCCAACTATGAGATCCAGGGACTCCTAATGTATATTGACCTACAGAGGATACCACTCCAGAAGTAACAAAGCAACTCACCAGGGCCAAGGAGGAGGAGACACATGAGAAGGTGGGCACCAACCCCCAGATTCAGACCATTGTCCTGGATACTGACAGATGAACAGTTGATAACACTGTATCATCTCAACTGCCAAACCATTGCAGACCTCCTCACCCTTATCCAGCCGACATTGAGAGTACCATAAATATACAAACAGCCATACCACTGCTGTTGAACTGAAACAGGTATCAATCCTGCACTTCTCTGCCAGAGGTACATATCAGCACACCGTCAGCATGCTGCATGGAATGTCACAACCAACATTTTCAAAAGTGCTGGGACAAGTACTGGATGCACTATTGAAGCATGTGCACCATCACATCTCTCTGGCCTGCACCCCTGCAGAGGTGCATGTCACGAAGGACAGAAACTCACTTCCCCAATGTAATAGCAGCTCTGTACTGCATGCATGTGGCATTGATGTCATCCCAGGTATCAGACCATATGTTTTGAAATAGTAAACAGTACCATTGCCTTTCCCTGAATGTGCATGCAACACATACCTCACTGTGACCCATTGGAGGTTCAAGTCATGATGCCATGGTTCTAAGGAGCGGCACTTGTACATACCCTATGTGTCCCAAGTATGTATCCGCAAATGTGAATGTAGAAGTCAAGGGGGGGGCAAAGGTCCACCCCGCACATGTAGCAAATGCATCCAGGGGCATGATCCACATTGCCCTTAAACAGCCCACACCATTCCCCTCCACAATAAAGCAGTTGGGCTGAAGTGACCACAAGCCCCAGAATACATAACTGGAAATGCATTTTTGTGGTAGAGCGCCCCCTCAACTACCCCTCAGATTTGATGTCGGGCACAGGGGGCCACCCATGGAAGCTGAAAGTAAAGGACAACAGTCCAGAGATCAACCACACTGCCACAGGCAACATCGAATACATCACAATGGGCAAAAGAAATGCAGCTAAAGCTGCAACATGCAAAGTAACCATTGGGGTGTGCAGGGATGATTGGCAAATCTAGATTATGGGGGTGCATACATATGCTGCTAAGCAGGATGGGCTCAAGTCATTGTGCATTGTCAAATGCAAGGGGAACGCACCCCAATGAGGCAAGAGTGCACTCAATAACTGCATGGAAGTGATGAGCATGGATCACTTAGTCAGGACAGGAAAGTACAACTATTACCTCTTTGTAAGTGACACAGTTTCATTCAACTAGCAGGTGACTCTGGCTCCCCAATACTACCATGGTTTATGACTCCAACAAGGAATCCTGGGATGCCACATGACATTGATGATAACAAGGCATACACAAGTACTAGTGTATGCATAGCACAAACATTTGAACTCTTGAAAGGAAGACTTATGTGCCTCCGCCAGACTGGAGAATCACTTATGTACAGTGCAGAGAAGATAATACTTGTGTGTGTGGTGCTGCATAGTATGTCCATGAGGAGGGATGCATGATTGCCTGCTAAAGAGGACGTGGCACAGGCAGACTCAAAGGAGGAGGGTATTAAGACTTGGATGGTCAGACCAGCGCAGGATGGCCATGCAGAAGGAAGGGATGGGAGCATGCAGTGTCAAGAATTGATAGATATTTCATCTGATAGAAAATATCCACACTACACCATGTAAATAGATAAATCGCTGGAGTAAAATCCATGACACAACCTAAAAGACTACCAGATCCTTACTTGAGATACAAACTGCATTCATGTTTAAGTCGGTTAAACCCATGCCTATCCACCAACCTCTAACCCCAACACCCATAACCTTCTCACCTTCCTCAACCCCAAAGCCAATGCCCTCCCAACTCCCTCAACCCAGCCTCCCGCAATTCCATTCCACTTCCTTCATTTCCCAACACCCATGCCCTCCCACCTCCCTCAATCCCAAACACCCATTCCCTCCACCTCCCTCAATCCCCAACACCCATGTCCTCCCACCTTCCTCAACCCCAACAACCATGTCCTCCCACCTTCCTCAACCTCCACACCCATGTCCTCCAACCTCCCACAATTGCCATCACATAGGCCCTCCCACCTCCCTCAATCCCCAACACCCATGCCCTTCCAACTCCCTCATTCCCCAAAAGCTATGCCCTCTAACCTCCCTCATCCCCCAACACTCATGCCCTCACACCTCCCTCAATCTCCAATATCATCTTGGAGTAAAGCAATTTGTTGTGGCATTTCTTGTAGCAAGAAGGCAACTTTGGTGTGTGAGTGGCAGTGTACAACTACCTCCTACGGGGACCACCTGCCTGTGACCCTACTGTGGGGGTAACATAGGCAGGCTCCGGGCCAATCACAGGTTGTATATTCCCCTGGCCTTATTGCACAGCCTATGTAAGCTCCTGCACCCTCTGGTCCATCACAGTATTCACCACTGTAGCCTCATATGCCATTTCTCTGGCATTTCACCTTGTGGCCCTTTGCATTCCATCCAGCATTGCCTGTGCATATTGCAGGTGGAGCTCTGTCAGCTCTCCTGTTCTCTCCTGCCACTGCTACATTCTTGTCAGCCTCTCCCAGATGGAAGATAAGCCATCATTGAGCAGTGCAGGAGTTAAGCGAATAGGTGAGGTGATGTGTGTGATGTCACTCTCAAAGATTGTTGCATCACCACCATCTGAGGCATCATCACCATCATCAGCCTGTGTGAATGACTGCAGGTCAACAGCAACAGGGGCTTGGAGAGGTCTGATCACAGGAGAAGGCCTGGAGGGGGTGGCCTGGAGAAGGTCAGGTGAAATCCAGACGACCCCTGACCAGTGACAAAGTAGTAGTGGTCGGCAGTGTAATCCTGCTTCAATTGACCCAAGCACACTAGTGGGAGGTGAAGGATAGTTAACTGGAAAGGGAATTTCCAGATGTGCAGCCTAGGTGGTGATGGGAGCAGCAGGAGATGTGGGGGCATGCAGCTTGGTGGCAGTGGCTGCTGCAGAGATTACTACAGGGTGAAAATGATGGTAGAGTTGGCAGCTTTTTTGGCTGGGGCATTGCGGCAACTGCCTGATGTCTGGAGTGCATGGGTGGGTGGGAGAAGAGGTGCTTGGAGTTGCGGGGTCTACAGATGCATTGATGGGCACAGCATATGGTAGTGCTACCCCCTGCCACTGTGCCACTGGTACCGTCACACTGGCTGCCTGTGTGCCTGTAATGAGAGTAAAGACCTAGATTCAGTATTTATGTATACTGTTGGAAGATCATGCATGGTACACTGGGAATGATTAGGAGTCTGGCTCCATCAACATATTTGAGTGTCATGCCTGTCCTGTGCACAATGCAGTGCACTGGGCTGTGGGTTACGTACACACCTTCAACATTACTGGTCTATGACTGATACATGGTGCATGTGTGTCATCATTCTGGTGTGATGGCTAGGGTGAGTCCCCTGGGTTGTTGGCACAGGATACACCAGTCCTAGGACAAAAGGGAGTCTGTCCAGCCCTATGTGTCCTGCCATGCTTATGATAGTACTCTGACTCATGGGGTGGCTTTCATTTTGGATGCTCAGTTGCATATGTGTTGGCTCCTGTGTGCGGGCTGGTAATGACAATCATCTGATATGGTGTGCATGGAATTACTGGGGGTATTTATAGGATTTGCCCCATGACATTGAGTATTTATGGCTGCCAAGTGTGCATGAGGTGACTAGTATGTTTATGTCTACAATCATCACATTTATTTTCATTCTATGCCACATGCTTATACTTCCAAGTGTATACATGCAAGAGGTCATCAGAAATAGACCTGTGGCATTGTTGACGATGAGTCAGCAAGGGACTCAACATCAACATTGTCACCTGTGTGTTAGCCTAATGATGGCTGGGGCACATGCACCGCCTTCACATTTCCCTGCCCTCATGGTGTTCTTATGTACACACTTGGTTCTGGTTGGCTTCCTGCTCCTGTCTCTATGGATCCAACTCCCTCTATTCCTTCCATGTGAAGATGCTTGCCACTCTATCCTCCCAGGGTGCAAGGTGCAGTGGCTCCACTGTGCCTCCGCCAGTAACATTCATCTTACAGTGCTGAGAGGTAGGGACTGCAGACATGCCACTACCTGGTCCCTTATGTCTGTGCATATTGTACTCTTAGGACAGCTGGATGTTTTGTGCAGATTAGCCCCAAACAGACCATCAGCAATGGTCACCACCTCATCTGATAATACCTGCAGCTCTGCATCACTGAATTTGGGTTTGTGGACCCTAGATTAGGGCACCCTCATCTTGCTCTTGTCTCCTGGCACAGTTCCACACATTTTGGCAGTTGGATGAGAAAGGGACATTGTGGATTGAAGATGGATTGTGTTTTTAAAGAAGCCCCCCGCTGAGCTTCCCATTTGTGAAATTACTCTATTTCCGCTCAGAGATGGAATTAGCATTAAGTAATTGCTCAATTCTTCGGCAATGACAGTATTTCCAGTGATAATGGCAGATTTACTGTTTTCGGTGATAATTCCGCCAGACAGAATTACTGTTACTGCTGATGGTTTATGTGTGCTCCTGTTAAGCTGTAATATGATGGTAATTCCATCAAACACAGTTGAGGTAACAGTAATTCCATCTGGCAGAATTACTGCCCAATTTACCAACCTACTTGTAATGAGGCCCCATGTGTTTTGATGTTCAGAAATCTGGAGTCATTCCTGAAATACCACAGCAATTATCTGCCTCAACGTGGGATCTCCAGCCCACCTGAAAGTGGGCAACAAACTATTTTGTTCTCTATAACCCTCACTAAACCCACCCTGATTGTATAGGACCCCTTTCCATCATCCATACATAATTTTGAGCAGATTATTGTTTGCCTTCCGTTGGGATTACCATAGGAATTGCTTGCATACAGCACACAAAATGAAAGTGCAGGTTTTCATTTCTGAAAAGTAGTGCAGCATTGCAGCATGGGAGAAATCATGGCTGGTGCAAGGATTTTTCCCAACCTAGGCATGAGGTAATTTTGATGCCCCCAGTACCAAACTCATATTACCTGACTGTACAAACCGCTCATCCCAGATGTTTCCTGACCACTACACATGCATGTCTTGTCCACCACGTTCACAATCTACAGTTTCTCCATAATAATTTAGACATGTTCATGGCAAGTTAAAATTAAATCACTCTCTCTCACACAATATATAACATACAGGCTGAATTAGAAACTATGACCAGATTAGTAATACAAATAAAGAGAATCATTGAACAATCTATGCTGAAAGTAGAAAAGAATGACCCTCAGTAGTCCCCATCCCACACTTACCCCTCCGCGCTCCAGCACATACCCATGTATGCTTCTGTGAGGCAGTTTTCTAGGATAATGAGAGACACTTAAATTACATGCAGTAGGCATCTATTTAAAGGCTGTTGGAGGGAGCTATCACTTCCTTCTACCAATCCCACTGGCTCTCGGCGAGCACACCCGATTTGGAGGTGGAACAACCACAGGCTTTGCTTGCTCTATCTCTGCCTCCACCTGAAGCCATTAAGCCTCCATTAAAGAGTGTCAGAAACTGCTGCTCGAGTGACTACAATTGAGAGGGTGCTAGTGGCTCACAACAGCTTTTCTACACCCATTTCTAGCTCTGGATGGTAGCAGCCCCCTCAGGTATCAGATATGGCAAAGAAATACTCTTTGCTTGACTACATTCACAGGAAAGGGGAGGGAATTGCTTTTGCATCTCAGAGATGGAGATGAGAACAGGAATGAGCCAGACACACCATCTCCAAGCAGTTGGTACACTACCCAAAGCATCATCTGGTATTTCAGGAAATATACCCGGTGAGACTGCCATTAGGGTCAAATACAAAAGTGGGACAGTGGTTCTTCCTCTTGGCCAGGCTGCCACGAGACAGAGTGGAGATGTGGTGAAAGCGCTGTTTCCAAATTATTTTCTGAATAGGATATTTAGTGTGCTTTGCATCTCAGAGTTGTAACCCATTTTTCTGGTTCAACACCTTTTAAAATCCTGTTCCTCGCAAACTGCCCATAAATGTCCTCCTTGCTACATCACTTTCTTAACTCACTAATCAGGTATAGTACCGTTAAACACAATGCAAACTTTATTCACACAGAACAGACAACAAATGCAGCAGAAGTTGAAACTTCCCAGACAAACAAGCAACACATCCTTTCAGGTGAGCCTCACACAAAGAACAGGAACTGCATACGGAGAAGCATTGGAAGCTTCCATCACACACTGGACAAATATGATCAGCAGCATTGAAAGTTACTATCACACACCAAAGAAGCACAACATGAGGAGCAGCAGGTCCAAATTCTCTCACAGGTTCTGATATGTCACAATCTACTCAGCAGTGCTGCACTTTCATCACAAATAGATACACATACTATATGCATAGGACCAGCCCAGGTGTCCATTGCAAACAGAAACACCAGCACAGCAAAGGTGGGAAGAGCACAGGCTTCCCTCAGACAGGTACAACATAGACTAGGCTATTACAAGCTTTCCTCAAAATCCATCAAGAACCACATTTGGCAGGGCCAATGGATACTTTCCACAAACAGGTTCAGCATGTGCGGGATCACCACAAGCTTCCAGAACAACCAAGTATACATACAGCATGGACAGAGCTACTGCAAGATTCCATCTCAAACAGATACAGAATGTATACAAGAGCTAGCTTCTCTCACAAACAGTTCAGCATAGTCAAGTGGAAGTTGCTTCACAAAAACAAAATTCTTCCAATGCAAGAGTACCTCTCACATGTACAGGTATGGAGTGGACAGGCCATTGCATGTTTCGCTCACAAGTGGCTAAATGGACAACATGGACTAGTCTATTACATGTTTTCCTAACACATGGGTAAATGGACATCATGGGCTGGGTCATGCAAGCGTTCCTCACAAAGAGATACAGTATGTGCACGGTCACTGTGAACTCCTCTCATAAACAGGTACAACATGGGCCGGTCAGTGCACATTCCATGCCAACAGGTACTGTTACAGAATGCCAGAGTCAGTGTAAGTTTCCCTCAGAAATATGCACAAGTACAGCATTGTCAGAGCAACTGACTGCATGGGTCCGTGCACACTTCACTGGAATTGGTACAGTTATGTCACAAACAGGATCATTACATGCTTCCCTCACACATTGGTACAGGTACAACATGTGCAAGTGGAGTGTAGGTTTGCCTCCAAAATAGAACTGTTGCTGCATGGTCAGAGTGAGTGAAAGCTCCCTCAACAGACAACTTGCAGATAGGCATTGACAGTTCAAGGTTCATTGACAAAGAACAGGTACTGCATTACCTCACAATTCATGTAGCCTGTTAGCTTCCATCAATATGGATGAAAA
Source organism: Ambystoma mexicanum (assembly GCF_040938575.1). Taxonomy (NCBI): domain Eukaryota; kingdom Metazoa; phylum Chordata; class Amphibia; order Caudata; family Ambystomatidae; genus Ambystoma; species Ambystoma mexicanum. The sequence continues at coordinate 262,555,140 of NC_090923.1, read as the reverse complement.
GCCTGTAAGATAGCTCAGCTGGTTGAGCGCTCACTGCTACGATCTGAGCGTGATCTGCAGGTTTGAATCCCAGCAAGGCCAACTCAGCCTTTCATCCTTCCGAGGTCGATAAATGAGTACCAATTTCGGTTGGGTGATATTGTATGTAAATATGGGCTCTGTAAACGCTTTGGATTAAGGCGCTATATAAATAACGCATCATTATCATTATATGGAGACCATTTCTTTCATATGGCCCTCTGACCCAATGAACAGCTCTTACCAGTGATTTTGTGCTTCCTGGGGAGTGTGGCAGTTACAGGGGACGCACTGTGCAAACGTGCTTGCTTTCTGCACTCTGTATTGTCAATAGTTTATTGACAGAAGTATTTGTGTGGGGTGGAAGGTCCAGATGAAGATGGATTGCTAAGCACAGCTGTTGCTGGACTACATAAAACACACCCACCACATACAAATACACTTGTCCATTGTAAAAGAATCTCCACTGGCTAGTCTGCCCAGCATGCCCACTAGCCAATCTTAGGATGCCCTCCCAAGGGGGCAAGGGAGCAAGTCAGAAGACTGCCGGACAGTGCAGATTGGCTGGAGCATATGTGCCCCTTTGGAGCGCACATGCACTGCAGACAAAATGCTGCCAGCTTCCTCTATGTTCAAGAGTGTCCCTAGTGGATTATTCATTTCTCCGGACCTGATTTTATGTGACATCAATTTGGCAGGTTAGACCGTTTTATAATAATTAAATTCCAAAATGTTTAACCTATCATTTAATAATTTTCTCGGTAATTCAGCATTTCGATATCAGGACACCCACATCAAACCTGGACAGGTTGAATGCTATGCTTTACCCTCAAATTGCACACAATCACAGCCAGCATGCTTATATTGGATGTATAACCTACACTGGATATAAACATACCTGCAAAGACTGCAAAGCTTTTGCGTTGAAAGACAGCACAAACAAAATGCAATATAACTGGGCACCTTTATTAACTTTCCAAGAATTGCTGGGTATCTCCTTCAGTTACAAATTCACCAATATACAAAGTATTTCAACTTTCAAATAGTGTGTGCCCAGAGTAAACTCTGTTTATTCAATAAGTACTTTTAAAGTTACATGAAAAAAATGCATTTTTTCGCTGAAGTGCAAACACTGCAACAAATCAATTGTAGAGCCAGTACTCAGTGTTCGACCTTCTAGCATTACCTTAACTTATATCTATCAGTTTGTTCATGCTAATGAAATAAATTCAGAGTAAATATCCAGGAAGTATAGCACATGTTGACTGATTATGAGAGTAAGGAAAGAATAAATTGGCAGTAAAAGTCATGATCCACAGTGCTTGTAAGTATAAATTATACAAAGAGCGTGAAGGCTGCAGGTATCTGGGTAGTGTGGATATACTGCCAGTATGATTCCACTGAGCTAAGTACAAATGCAACACAAACAAGTCCTAGTTTCACTGCGCCAAGTATAGCAAAATAAAAACCAGGAGTCCAAGTGAGTTGTATGAAAGAACAGCCTTTAAAGTCCAAGGTTTAGTAAAAGCAACAGCCTAACACGTGTTTCGAGCCTTCCACGGCTCTTCATCTGAGGCTTAATAGGGATGGAGCCTGAAATTTAAGCTGAAGGGACAATGCCCAAAAAGTACTCTGAAGGCTTCGCAATTGCGGTTAAAGCTGGTCGGCTGTTTAGACGGACTGAAAAAATCAATGCGCATTTTCAAAAATATGTGTTACTAGGCAATAGCCCTGCTTCCACTGCCATGTTAGAGATTCCTAGAAAAGTGAGCACTGTGATTTGCAGCAGGACACCCCTAATTTCAGGATGACATTATCTATATTCTTTGGTGCCCCCTGCTGGCCATCACCCTAGGCAGTGTCCTAGTTTGTCAAGTGCTTGCACCAGCCCCGAGAGACATATCAAGGTGTTTTCACCCAGTGTCCCGTTACTCTATCATTGCATGTTTAAGTTAAGGCACAGGAATTTGTGTCATGTTTGCCGTACTTGTTTCCAATTTGGCACAAATCCACATGCCCATCTTAAATGAAAGCAGTTTTTTCTCAAAGGGAAAATTAATTTGAGCAGGCTGAAAACAACTTACATTACTTTGCTTTATAACGTTTTAACCATTTAAACAATTTTCTCTAAAATCTCTAGCTTATTATTAACAATCTTATTTTGTGAAAAGTCAATGCAAATTGGATTTATCTTAACAATATGGTGGCAAGTGTCCTTTGAATTACAAGCGTAAAATACTTGTGCAATCGGAAGTGTTTCAATATGTTCCTGCTTGATCACAGATTCAGTCTCTGTTCAATGTTCTTCGAGAGCTGTAGCATGAGAGAGATCATCAGGAGTCAAGGAATATTATCTTGCAACATAGTTTGTTGCTTTGTAATAGAGATTAAGCAGGAATCTGTTGTCTGTCAACTGGTTATGGATCCCTAACGTTTGCCCAATAGAACACTTTTAGCTCATGTCAATGGCTGCCTCCCACACTGTTTCCATCCATGGGAACGAAGTGCAGTGTCTTTGCAGTCTCGAGGCCTTGCCAACTTCCTGGTTCTTTTTTGTTTCATAGTAGGTGTTGCATGTCACCCCTCCTGGGGAGCATGGTAGTTCCCAGGAACTGCATCATGGTCACAATGTGATAACCATGTGACCAGTTTAATAAAATAGTAGAGCAGCATCCGGCTCGTCAGTCGATCACCAACTGACTCCTGTGTCTCTGTGCACCATGCTGGTGCGGAGCAGCATGCTGTGGGCCCGCCATGTGGCCCGGCATGAAGACGGTGCCCCTGCTGGGCAACACCGCCTATATTGAGTGGGAATGCCGTGTGATCACAGCGATTGCGGCAACCCGGCCTGGGTGACCCCAGGGCCGGGTCTGATTGGTGTGTGGCTCTGGTGCCCTGGAGCCCAGGATGCCGCAGAGTGCCCCCTGCAGTCTGCCAGGAGTGGAATGTGCCATCGGTGATCCGGATACTGGAGGGTGCCCCCTGTGGTCCATAGATGCATATCAAGTGGGGGCCAGGTGATCTAGGGCCCCCAACAATGGGGACGAGGGCTGGAGCCTGTGTGTGTATGGCAGCATCAGCCGCTGATGGTGAGGAGGTGGCTCTGCGGGTGGCCCAGGGCCCCATGCTGCTTTTGGGCATCGGTCGCCTGGTGCCAGCAGTATAGCACACGCCATCAGCTGCTAAGGAGGAGATCTGTGGGTGGCCCAGTGCCCCGTGTTTGCGGACACGGGATGCCTGGTGCCCACATGGGGAATGCAGCGTCAGCCGCTAATGGAGAGGCGGCGGTGGGGGAGCCATGCAGTTGAGGTGCTGAAGCAGACTTGGCCGCTCTGGTCAGAAGGCAGGGCCGTGAGCCGGCACCACGGAAGGAACAGCTGAGGCGGCCTCGCCATGAGTAAGCGAGCGCGGTTGTGCTGCCCTGTGTGCCCACTTGAGAGGAAGGCAGCAGGGAGGCAACCGTGCTAAGGAGGCAGCGGCCGCCACAATGAAGAGGTGGCCTCGGATGAAAGGAAATGGGGGTGTGGCTGTGGTGCCACGGCTGCAGGGTGCGGAGGCCCGCACATGAAGTAAAAAAAAATCTGCTCTGTACCGGAGCTTTAAAAAAAAAAGAGGATCTGAAGAAATCAGCTCGCGGGAGCCCTGAGATTAACAACAGAGGTGGGTGTGGCCTAACATGATCTGGACCCTCAGCAAAAAAAAAAAATGGAAATGGAGGCCATCGAGGCCCAAACAGGACAAGAGTGGTGGCCATAGCCACAACATCAGAGGCCCGCACCACATGAAGGAGTGCTCGCTCCACGGAGCGGACAATGGTCGAGAGGTGACAAAAAGGGGGTGCCAAGCAGCTGAGGTGGCCCCCAGATGAGGTGGGCCCAACATCACGTAGGAGCGTGATCAATGAAAGACCACCATGCTAGAGTAAACAGGGCTGCGGTGGCCGTGGGAAGTATAAGGGGGCTTGGCCATTCAAAGGAACCCCCCCACCATAGCGGGGATGGCGGCTCCAGGCCCTGCGGGAGGTGGGTGCAGGTAACACTCCCAATGTAAAGAACAGTGGAGCTGCAGCAAAGAAGGTGAGTGCAATGCATAGTTGCCGGGCCTGCAACGAGGTACAGAAAAGATAACAACACATAGTCCGGTGGGACACCACAGTGCATGGCTCCAAATTCCTCAGGAAGACACATGCAATGAGCCGGGTGCAAGTGGCCCTCCAAACATCCGGTGCGGCATCCTTGGGTGTGAGTGAAGTAGGTGCTCCCTGTCAGAGCACTCACACAAGCGAGAAAAAAAAAAGGGAGACTGCGGGCAAGTAGGCCCGACATCCTGGGCTGTTCGAAGCGGGCCTCAGCATCCAGGCCTGTGGGCACGTGGCCTTATAACCATCCTGAGCCTAATGAAAGGTGAGGAAGTGGTGTGTGGAAGAGTGCTAGTGGGGGGGGACAACAAAGACCCTGCAAGACACAGGGCCCAACGGAAGGGTTGCAGCTCTTGTGAGTGATTGTGCGCCCTCTGCCATCAGGAGAAGTGGAAGTAATGGCTCATCGTCCTGCCATTGACCAAGCGCCCTCCTAGGGTTCTCTCTCCTATCTTTTATAGACTAGGCCCAGGTGGCCCCTGGTATTCCCAGGTGCGGCTTTGCCTGTCCTGAACTTTCATCTGTCACAATTTTCTCCTGCTGTTGAAAGACTAGGCCGGGGTGGCCCCTAGTACCGCCAGTTGTGGCCTTACCGGCCCGTGAACACCGAACTGTCATCAAGAGGTCTCAAAGGAAGTCGGACTGGTGCCCCGCGGACATGAACTCGTCCAGCCAACATATTGTGGTAAGCTGCATGATGGTGGCTGGGGATTGGGGGAGGGGTACCAGCAAGGAGCAATGGTGTTGTGTCAGTGGTGCTGGAACCGCTCACCCAGGTTAATAAAGGGTGCGTGTGTTGGGGATGTTCCAATGTTTCACCTGTTTGCTCACCAGCCCGGACTGTCTCCCCAGGGCGAGCTGGGTCCCTAAGTCTGGGAAGGCTAGTGGAATCTACACTTCTAGTGTTAGTGGGGGAATTCTGCTGCGATTTTGCATTTGTTTTGTTATGAAAAAGGAGGAGTTTTGCATGTCACCCCTCCTGGGTAGCTTGGTAGCTCCCAGGAACTGCATCATGGGCACATGGTACTAACCATGTGACCAGGTTAATAAAAGAGTTGAGCCGCTTCCCGCTCATCAGTCGTTCACCAACTGACTCCGGTGTCTCTGTGCACCATGCTGATGAGGCGCAGCATGCCGCGGGCCCCCCACATGGCGCAGCATGAAGACTGCTGGGTAGCACTGCCTATATTGAGTGGGGATGCCATGTGATCACGGCGATTGCGGTGACCCGGCCTGGGTGCCCCCAGGGCCGGGTCTGATTGGTGTGTGGCTCTGGTGCACCAGAAGCCCAGCAGGCCGCAGGGTGCCCCCTGCGGTCCGCCAGGAGTGGAATGTCCCATCCGGTGATCCGGATATTGGAGGGTGCCCCCTCTGGTCCGCCCATCTGCATGGATGCAGATCAGGTGGGGGCCTGGTGATCCAGGGCCCCCAACAGTAGGGATGTGGAGTCAACCAATATTGGGATATTGCAGGTACACTAGAGAACGGATCTAGAGACACGCTTCCATGTGCCACTTGCTTCTCCTATAGTTCTTCATTAATGAATACATAAGGATCTTTGCTAGAAGGGGCAATGCCAGAAAGAATGGATAATTGTTGTGCCATGCATGGTTTTCAGTATCTTTGCGTTTGTTTATGTTAGGCAGAATCATATGCAGTACCCTTTGGGAATACCACACACAATTAAGACTACAAGTGCAAGTAGAAATTCTACTGTGCTACAAGCCTGTACTACACAGTAAAGTGGTAGCGATGGCTGAGCAACCAGACTTATCTCAAGAGTAAAGTGAGCAGTATCAGAAGTTACACAAAGGACAGCAATTGCTATGGTTCAATCAAACACTGACTAAATGTTTCTGAGTAAATGAATATACATTTATTTACACCAGCAGTTGTAAAACAGTTTACAAATATAAAGCAGCAGAAAATCACAATCTTAACAAACTACACACCACCCAATGAATTCTGGACAAGTTAAGCTCAAAGTGAAGTGTGAGTAAAATGGCACACCAGCAATTTAAAAAGGGAGTGAAAGAAAAGGTTATTCAAAATCAAGCAGCACCAACAAGTAAGTAGACAGGGCAATCTAGAAAAGGCTACTACAACTTGGATTCAAGTCAATAGGCCTGGGCCAATGATAATGGTTTAGAGTCCTTTCAGAGGATCACACATTTCAGAGTAGTTTGCGGTTAAGTCTTTGCCAAGAGTTTGAAACGAAATTGGTCGGAAGAAAGTTATTTAAAAGAGTAGAGAAGGACAAGCCCTTGGATTAGCGAAAGATTTCAAACACTTTCACCGCAGTCGGATGGAACTAACGACCGGATTTGAACAGTACCTTAGTAGAAGAAGAATGCTGTAGCTGAGACAGAAGTTCCTGGCAGGTCCTGCAGGATCACGGTTCCTGAAGCAACTGTCGGACTGCCAAGGAGCAGGAAGACTGGAGGGTCCTGCACGGCCCAGGGAAGAAACCAGCAGCAGAGCAAAGCGACAAATAAAAGGTGCACTCCTTAAAACCCAAACAGGGTCTGGTCCTCCTGGCTATCCGGTTCACTGCAGCGATGCACAGCACATTCGAGGGAAGCCTTGATTGGTGTTGTTCAAACTGGTTTGTCCCACCAGCTCAAGGGAAGAAGATTCCTTGCAGATCTTCTCTGTCGTCGAAGTTTAAGAGATTCAAACCCGCAGCAGGGCTTCACCGTGAGATTCAGTAGTTGCATTAGTCCTCCTCCTTCAGCTTCTCTTTGGTTCTCTCGATCCAGTGGTGACTCTGCCTACCAAGTCCCAGAAACTTGATTTTTATGCAGTTTTCCCCCATTCACACAGCCTGGCTGTCAATCACACAGCAGGGTGGCTGTCCTGGCAGGACAGTCACCTAGCCAATCAAACAAGAGTGCGACTTGGGTCTCCAAGGAGATTCTGTGCAGGGGGCCTAAAACCCCTCCCTCACATCCTGTCCACCCAGACACTCAAGCGCCTTGGAGGGCTTCTGTGCAGAAGCCCACCAAAGGACGGCGAACAAAGGAACCAAACCTGGTTTTGTGCACAGAGTAAAACACGAGAAATACCTTTACAAAAAGAAATGGCAAATAAAAACCACCGGAACCAAATAAAATTAAAAGGGGTCCAGTGGATTAAAGTTTCGAGGGTACTAACATAGCCTAAAACAGTACCAAGGCTATTTTCATAGTCTGCGGAAAGAAAGAAATGGTAGATACCACTGCCATCAGACAAATCTTAAAGAAAGTGGAACAAAATAATCTTCCATGAGAAACAGACAAAAAGGGATAACTATTAAACCTTTTCAGTACTCTATGGAAGATAGTTTGTACTGAGTCTGACAGTAGTCAGTCCCAGAAAATGGAGTTTAATGTGGGAAGTCTAAAAAGACAACCCTGTGTCACTGCACTAAAAGTGCTGTGTGACACACAGTAAAAAGATGATGCCTATGGAGTTGGTGAGACTCTATATCCATGAATACAAAAGTAAAACACATTGAAAATGAAAAGTTCAAAGCACACCAATATAGCAGATCTGCTGAGGGACTCAACATGTAAGGGAAATTAGCCATTCTGGAGAATTCTCCCTAACAGTTAATTGCATTATTCATGGTGAATTTGCATGAGTCTCTTTTCGTTTATAAACATCAGTAAGGCCCCATAAATGCTTCTTTTGTCTGTACCCCTTAAGCCTTTTTTATATCTGTTTTGCATATTCCAAGAAAAATGAACAAACGTGATGTAAATGCACAGATGCAAACGAACCAACGAAATTGCAAACAATGCACACGCATCATTATAAAGCTATGGTATAAAGCTATATTACTGTTACATCATTTTGAGATAATTAGCACACACTGAAAACTGAGAGAACTCAAATATAATCAGTAGAATTTCTGTGTGTAACCGGTTTCAGATGACTTGTTACAGTGGAGTTTTACATTTCTGTAGTCCCTGGAAGTTGGGCTTTTATTTTCAGAGTTTGCAAATCGACCATTTGCTCTTCAATCAAAAAGATAATCAGGTTTGCTTCCGCAGACTGTAGCCAAGCAACATGTGCCCATCAAATTCAGCTATCATAAACACCATCAATAGCTGTCAAGGGAAAATTAAAGATAATTGAGTTTTGTGCATGCTTGATTTTCTGCTTGTTTTTAGAGCAGGTAACACATGCATATATACTCTCTATAAAGGTCAGCATCTGTCTTTCAAACAGAGCTTATGCAATGAGAAAACCACAATATTTATTCCAGGACCCGAAACCATCCTTGCAATATGTTATATGCTTATAATGCCAAAAAGATCTGACAGGACAACCACCTAACCCTAAATGCACCTGGCATGTGAGTAGTCTTTTACATGTAAGAAACTGAGACTTTCCCGTACTATGCAGGAGCAAAGTAAAAATTAGTGGCTAAGCTGCCTACTCAGACCCACACTACTAGTAACTCAGCAGTAAACCCAACCACAAACCTTAAACTCACACAGCTCGACGGGTAGACATCCTTCCCATTTTGGCCCTGATTCATACAATCCAGCGCAGAAGTAGCACAAACACTGTGCACCGAGAAGGAGTGTGCACAATGCGTGGGCCAGCCGTGGCGCAAACCAGCAATTGTGCGGCACTCTTTTTCATGGATTTCCTGTGGCATCAGTAGCCGAGGTGCAATGATTCGCAAGCAGTGCCAGTACCGCCCCCAACACGCCCCCATGCGCATGAAAAAGCTAGTGAAATACCCAATACGGCGCAAGGACGTGTGCCATCCATATCACAGCACACAGCCCCTCCCCCCACATCGTAATTGCGTGAAAAATCACAGCGTACCCCTCTCGCACCAGCCAAATCACGTGGAAAGGGGTGCACGTACCCCAGCGAAATTGCGTACCCCGTTCACATCAGCCATATCTCGTGGAAAGGGCTGCGGGTACCCCTGCAAAATCACTCAACCCACTCGCACCAGTCAAATTGCATTAAAGGGCAAAGCATACTCCATCCACACCCCAGCCAAATCGCGTACCCCGCTCGCACTACCCAAATCACGTGGAAAGGGGTGCACGTACCCCAGTGAAATAGCGTACCCCGCTCACACCAGCCAAATCTTGTGGAAAGGGGCACGTATACCCCAGCGAAATTGCGTACACCGCTTGCACCAGCCTATATGTGTGGAAAGGGCTGCGCATACCCCAGGAAAATTGCATACCCACGTGAAATCGCGTACCCCGCTTGCACCAGTCAAATCTCGTGGAAAGGGGCACCTGTACCCCGCAAAATCGTATACTCTGCTCCCAACAGCCAAATCACGTGGAAAGGATTGTGCATACCCCAGCAAAATCATGGGCCCCTGCTCGCACTAGCCAAATTGCATGGAAATTGCATCAGCCGCAAACACACCCCTCAGACATCCCACACCACAAGGGCCCCCCATCACCTGTGACCATACCCTGCAGGCAGCCCACACCACAAAGGCCCTCCCATCACCCATGACCATACCCCACAGGCAGCCCACCCATGACCATACCTTGCAGGCAGCACACACCACAAGGGTTCCCCATCACCCATGCCCATACCCCGTAGGCAACCCACACCACAAGGGTGACCCTCATCACCCATGCCCATAACCCACAGGCAGCCACACCGCCACACCACAAGGAACCCCCCATCACCCGTGACCATACCCCGCAGGCAGCCCATACCACATGAGATCCCCCCACCACCGATGACCATACCCTGCAGGCAGCCCACACCACAAGGGTCCCCCATCACCTATGACCATACCCCGCAGGCAGCCCACACCACAAGGGATCCCCCCATCACTGTGACCATACCCCGCAGGCAGCCCACACCACAAGGGCCCCACCATCACCTTTGACCATACCCCACAGGCAGGCCTGAATAATGTCCTCCCACCCCCACCACTGACGGCAACATGCAGGCAGGCCACGACTTATGTCCCCCCACTTGCACCAGTGACAGCAACCTGCAGGCACGGCCTGACTCATGTCCCCTCACCCCCACCAGTGACGGCAACTTCTAGGCAGGCACCGACTCATCTCCCCACACCCCCACCGGTGACAGCAAACTGCAGGCAGGCCCCGACTCATGTCCTCACCCAACACATTGGCCTAACATGCAATCATGTAGCATATGTCCACTAAAATGCTACCGCATGCTGCCCCCCCCACAGTGCACCTCAACACCCATCCATTGGTTCTGCTCCCAGTACATGCCCCATGACATGGGAATCACAAATTCACACATGCATGTTTGCACACACATGAACAACATTGCTCGCCAGCAGGGACATGCAACAGAGCCAAGGAAGAGTGAGACATGCGCCAAAGCATTGAGAGCAGACACCACTTGGATTCTAAGGTATAAAAATGTATTAATGTATAAAATGCACACTATCTAAAAGACAAACAGTAAAATCAACATGAATGTAATCCAAATGAAAATAAAATTGAAATAAAATAAGAAATGTGATGTAAGAAATGAAAAACTCAAAAAAGTGGTCCATGTCCATTAATGCTTCTCATATTGTAAACAGAAATCATAAAAGAAATTCCTCCATGGTGAACAAAAAATGTAAAAATATATATATTTGTCCAACTATATACAAATCTTCAGGGTCCATGATCCCAAAACATAAATGAACATCAATAACAAGACGAAGAAGAAATAACTATTTACAAGATGTGGAGCAAAGTCCACGAACTCAAAATAAAAAAAAAATGAAAATGAAACCTACTCCTAAACAACTCATTACAAAGACAGCGGGCTAGTCCTACGACTCACCATTTCCCCCAAGAGTTTCGACCAGGGCATCATTGAACTCTGCGTCAATTTCCCTGAGACGGGCCTGTGCTCTCCCCTCGAGGGCCTGCAGGTACTCCATCGTGATCCTCTCACACTCCCTGCAAGCGCAAGCCTCCTCGAGGAACTCGTCCCGCCTCTCCGCCCGACACAGGGTGTTCTCCGACCTGGCGATGGCGAATCCTGCCCACTAGGCCCGCTGCCTCTCTGCTACGATCTGCTGGCACATTCGCTCCAACATGGAAGACAACCTTGTGTTAAGGTCCACATTACCCTCCTGTCCAATGGAGGATACTTGCCCCTCTGATGTTGAGGGCCCCGAGTCCTGTCGCCTCCTACATCGAGCCTGCTGCCGCTGAAAAACCTGGTGCCTGTGCCTCCAGGACAGCCTCCGGTATGATGACAACCACCGGGGGTGTTGTGCACATGTCCTGCTGCTTGGTGCCTGCACTTCCTCCATTGCCATTGGTCCTGTTGCTGCGATGACCACCTTTGATGATATTCCTTCGACCTCCGACTGTGGCATTGATGTGGTCTCCACCAGACTGGCCGCCGGGGTAGGAACAGGTCCACAGGGGGCCCTGGTGGTATCTGGGCTGGAAGACAGCAGGTAGGACGACTGGTGCACAGAGTAGGAAGAGAAGGAGGGGGTTGCAGCAGTGGCCAGCACACGTAGTACATTTGTGACCATGAACAGTGCTAGCCAGTTGATGAGGCGACAGACCTCATCATGATGATGTGCACGCCCCCAACTGGAAGCCAGCACATGATCACAAATGCTGCCTGTATGCCTCGCAATACCGGCTAGCACAGGTTCAACTCTGTCACAAATTGCCTCATCCAAAGGTAGTGGAAGATCTGTTTCCGTGGATACATCTGTCACCTGTGGATGGGTCTGGTCTGAGGCATGCCTGCAGGTGCACACTGGTGCAGTCGCAGCTCCAAGGGACAGGAGCAGTCAGAGGCCCCTGACCGGTGACCTGCACTGCCTCCGGCCTCTGACCCTGAACTGCACCAGGAACACCTACCTCATCACCCCCGCTGGGCCCCATTTGCTGGGCTAATGTGGCCTCCTCCTCCACCACCACCAACTTGGATGAATCCCCAATGTCTTCTGCATCGGATTGCCCCTGTGTGGTGTCAGCTGCCCCTCCCACTGCCGAGGAGCCCACAACCAACTTCACTCTCTTGGGCCTCCCCTCAGCAGCTGTGGCCGATGACTCTGACGCGGCACCAGCCTCCTCGCTCCTGGAAGAAAACGTAACTTGGGAGGATGACTGGGCCTTGCATCAGTGCCTGGTGGAGGCATCCCTACTGCAGTGCTCCACAGCGCCAAATCTGCCCTCTTCCCCCATCATCGCTATGGATAGGAAGACATTGGCCCTCATTACGACCCTGGCGGATTTTTTCCGCCATCGACGGACTTTTCGGCCATGGCGTAAAGTCCGTTTACGCCATGGCGGATGGCGGACTTACCGCCCCATTCCGAGGTTGGCGGGGCAGTAAGTCCCCATTGACCCATTTACCCTTCCCCATTCCCATTTCGGCCCCATAGGGCTCAATGGGAGTGGGGAAGGCGTTAATTACGCCACCGTACATTACGGTGGCGTAATTAACACCAAGGTCCCATAGCGCCATGGATTTTTACGCCCGCAAAAAGCGGGCGGAAAAGTGACCATGGCGCTTTTGGAACTCGTAGTTGGCGGTAAGGGGTCGGCGCAGCTAACGCTGGCGTAAACCCCTTACCGCCAGGGTCGTAATGAGGGCCATTGAACACAAGCATCAGTGTACCGAACAAATGTCTGCTTGACACAAAGCAAATGCACATGTGTAGCACTGTCAAACGTCACAACCATCATCACCCTCCCCAACTCACAGGTCAGTGCAAGCAACACACATGCACAAACATGCATGGCATGTGCAAGAAACATTCGCATCCATGTACAAGGCACTGTGAGCACATCAGAAGAGGGGCTGAACCTCACATGCATCATGGTACATGCACATCACATACACACACATCACCTGACAGTTATGCATCAGGCCATGTAGATCTCCCATCACAGTGCACTTTGGGACAACTGGGCCACATGAGTCAATCATGCATTGAGATGTTCATGTGTCATGCATCCATGGGGTTGGCCAGTCAGACACTCACTACTCGGACACACGCACATGTACACCATGCATGTCCATGAAGGTGTCATAAGCACCCATGTGTCACACCTCTCGCATGCCCCAGTTCAGACACAGGTATGCAAACATGTGCATGTCATTACATGCCGGTGCATATCATGCATTGACACACAGGCACCATTGATGTGGCACACGCTTGAATGGATTCACATGCAGCACTGTCAGGAATATGCACAAAGAGATCTATACAGGAGGTATGCCAGACATAAGGCCAAGGTGCACACGCAGTATGGTGGACAAGAACATATGAACACTTACCAGTCGACTCCAGGTGGAGCACCAACTCCAAGAACTGGGGGTACTGCGCTGGGTAGAAGTGCTACAGGACCCTCATCTTGTGAGTAGTCAACCGGCCCTGGTGCCTCCCTCAATCACCAACTGCCTTGAGGAGGCACCAGGTCTTGTTCTGGGTCCTGTACTTGAAGTCTTCCCAGCGCTTACAGACATGTTGGTAGTCGCAGGGTGCCACCCCCTCCACGTTGATGCCACCCCAGATCTTCCTCCATCCTTCCTTGTCGACTTGCGATGGTCCAAGGAAGAGGGCATCATGATGCCCCAGGACTTGCTCCACCAGGATGCCACCTTCTGTGGAGGAGAATTTGACCACCCTGCCGGGGGTTGCCACTTGCCTCAGATGGTGTTCGGTTGGATATGGCAACCCGTGAGGCAGGTGTGGGTGGGCAAGTTGGTCATGGGGCAGGGCTGTGGGGCGGTGGTATGGCATGCGCGAGTCTTCAGGATCAGCAGAGATGGTCACAACAACAGGATCACTGGCAATGGCTTCAGAGCAGGCACAAAAATGCAGGGCATGTGGGCAGCAGGCACCGAGAGTGGGCTGGCAGCAGCATATGGCTCTAGGAGGCAGCTCGGAGCAGTTGGAGGCAGGTACATGGCCTTGTAGGCAGGAGTGTGGGTCTTCCGTTTTCTTTCACGTGAGCAGCCGGAAACAGAGTGAGTCTGCATGTGCGGACAGAATGCGTTAGCGTGTAATCAAAGGAAAGGCCATTAGCGCATAAGTTACGTGACGCACGCTGCACATTGGGCGTTGCCATTCAGTATGGGATAAAGGTGTGCATAGGATGACAGTGCAATGTATGTGCTTTTCGTGGGGACGAATGTGTGAATTTCATATTTGTGTGGGTTCACACACAATTAGTTCACTACTGTGGCGGTGTGTACTTCTTGTTTACTGCGGCAGTGGTTACTTCTTGTTTTGGCAGGGGAGATGCATTCGCGTACACACGCGTGTGATTGTTATCATTCTACAAGGCAGACGGTGAGTTGTGCACATATTTTTCCCACTGTGGTTTCCCCTGTGTGTCGCGTACCCCATTTTCAAGGTCATAGCATAACCGAGGGGTTGCGTACACATAGATTTTTGTTTGTGGGGTGCCTGAGCATTGTGCAACCTGTTATTTTTTCACCAAGGGTCCTATAGAGCCTTGCTGGAGCACAGTTAAACGTTTTCCATCACGTACCCTGCCCCCTCACTACAATTGCCCAGGACAATTGTTGTGCTAGCAGTGTGTTTCCATGTGGTTCTATATCATTGGAGCTCTGTGTACTAGCTGTGGGACTTCCTTTATCCTTCATATTCCTATTTCTATTGCTATGAATCTGCATCAGGAGTCCTATAAACACACCGTGGATTCACGGAGCACTGTGTGGTGTGCCAGCAGTGTGTTTCCGTGTTTGTGTTTTGTGGAGCAATGTGGCAGTCCGCAATAATAGAGCTGATTGTGCATTGCTTCTGAACGGTAAGGCTTACATTTTCACGAGCCTTACGTGTATGCTGGAGGAGAGGCTATATCATACTCATTCCTGGTGCCTGCTCCAACTGTGTTCTACGCGATATACATTTTCAATATATGTTATATGGAGTGGAAGCCTTGGAGAATGTGCATTGAGCTAAGCGTCGATGTACTAATAAGGAATCCATAAAGGTAACCTGCAAGTGCCCGTTGTCTAGGAAACGCCCTCAAACGTGAGTATTGGCAAAAAGAAAACTGGGCTCGCATTGAAAGCAACGTGCGAGATTCATGAGTACTGTTTAAATGATTGCTGCTACACGCTATTGCAATCATCTCACCTGTGGCGGTTTATAGCAACATTGACCCGAACCTGGTTGTGCTGCGCTAAAATAAGGGATTTAATTTTGTCATATTATTTATGTGTGGAAAATTGTCTTATTGATTGCTGCAGAAGATTAAGGAATACTAAGGTTCTACGCACTACAAAGCTCTTTGCTTGTGAAGTTCTCATGACATCTTGGCCACAGAGATACTTACCAAAATGCCGCGCTCACGCTTTATTTGAACTTTGAGGGTGACTGAGGGCCTTAGTGCCTTGGAGCCCCCAAGTGGCATGTGGGACAAAATGGTAGATGCATAATTACAAAAGGAAACAACTACTTTGTTTAATTGCATTGTTTTGGGTGTGTTAAGGCAACCGTGTGGCGAATAGCCTTGTAGCCTTCTGGACATCCGTTTTCTGTGATTGTACCTGGACTAACATTATTTTTTCACTTTTAAGGTGCTATATAAATAAGGGTGACTGCGGGCCTTGGAGCCTTTGAACCCTGACATACATTGTATACTGAGTGCTTAGAAACCAATTATACTTAGTAAATTGGCATGTGATTTACACCAAGCAAGTCATTGGTTGGCCTTGAACTCTTAGTGCCCTAGAATATTTGGGCCATTTGTATAGAGAAAATACTGTGTGAACGGTGGTTCTTGATATCTAGGTGTAGAAGGTATTTGGGGTGACAGCGGGCTTTGTGCCTTTGAACCCCTAGAAGTACATACACGTGCAGTTCGATACCTAGACAAAAGTTGTTTAAAAAACACTTTTGCTGAGGCACTTTCTGTTGGCTGTGCGTGAAAGAGCATCAGAATTCATTATATAACTTGATCTGCACCAATATATGAAAGGCATGATTTAGTGACTGTGGCGCTTTGTACAAAGTGGTTGTGTTGGTCTGTTGCTTTTCATGTCACTTGAGTTATAATTGAAGGTGTGTGAGTTTAGAGTATCATCCAAAATGGAAACAGGCCTTAGAAATGGTAAGCGCCTCATGGCAGTGGTTGAAAAAAAGAACAATGTTTCATCAAAAAACAAAAATAGAGATGCAATAGTACCTGATGTTAGGCTTTCAGAAATACATACTGAACGTGTGACAAGAGACCTTTCATTCACTATACCATCTATAATGCCACTGTTATTCAAATTACCATACAATGCCTCAGTTGCACATATTGAAGAACAAGACGTATGTCATTCATCACATTTCCTCTCCTACTTCTTCTAAAAATGATGTAAAGGTACTATATTTAAGTGATTTAAATGGCACAAATCTGAGTGTGAAAAATGAAACGAATAATGGTAATGATCACTTACATGAGATGTCCTTACCAGCTGAAAATTTAATAAATGGCGCAATTGCAGATGTCTTGATGTTAGCATCAGTGATTATGGCGGAATTAGGTAGGCGTGTATGTTTATCGACAGGTCCCTCTACTCCTGTCTCTACACCAAGAAGACAGAGGGATTTTGTACACTTGCTTACTAAAAAGGAAGGTGACATACGTTGTAACACAGCGCCTGAAGTCAAGTTTGTTTTGGGAAAGGCTGTACTGGCAGATCTTGTTGTTCATCCTCCTCCGTTCTCAGAGATACCGAAAGAATGGCACAACAATGCATATGAAGAATTTGATCCTTTGTGTTCTTCCAATACTGGTAATACAGATAATCCCTCGTGGCCAATAGGGAGAGGGAATATCTCTCAAAATCTGACTGACAAAACCATCGTTGACCTCAATGAACAAAATTGTGATACTTTTCCTGTTCTAACACGGATCTTGAACCTTTTGGATAAGAGTCATGAATTCACACATTATGCAATAAAAGAAATGAAACGCTCTTTGGCTGATATTTTGGGGAAGTTAAATAAAGTAGAAGGGTTCATGCTGGCATATGAAGGTATGGCATCATTTCAGGCCAACCTTAATGCAAACATGGCTACCGACACTGCACCACATCCCTCTGCAAATAGATGTTCTGGCATCATGATAACACAAGCAACACAGACCATGATGCCAGATATTAAAGCAGAGAGTATTTGCAAGCAGAATGAAAGAATGCGCAGAACTTCTGACACATATTACCCCTCACAAGATGAGATTGAAAAGATCGATCTCATCAAATTAGCAAAAATACATCACGAAAGAATGAAAACTCTAGAAAATTTGGTGATAAGTGAAATTATGGCAAATAAATATCCTAATGTTATTCCGTAAAGTATGCAAAAAAAAGATCTTAGCGGTGTTACAGCGCTTCTCTCTCCTGATAGGCCCTCTGAACTTATTGAAATCATTGATCAACAAGAAAGTGTAAAGAAGGAGGAGGAGATAACAGAATCACAAGCAAATGAGGCTGAAACCAATCAGGGTTGGACATTTTTTTACATCCGAAAAGGTAAAAAAACGACACCAAAGAGCAAAAATACATGAGGAAAAAATAAGAAAACGTACTGATAGTATATCTCCAAAAAAAAACAAAGTTCAGAAAAAGAGCTTATCCCAAAAACAAGAAAAGAAAATCAAAGCAATAGTGAAACAGATGACACAGGTAATTGATCTTGATTTTAATCAGTTAGATGCTGAATCTTGTGTGAATCTTGAAATGGAAACCCAACAGGAACAAATACAGATGGGTAGTACAAAATCACAGTATGAGACCAGCCCAGCCAATGCACATATGGTTGTGGATGATACAGACGCAGTAAAAAAACAAAACAATAGGCAGCTTCAGAGATCCTATTAATTGCAACCCCTTGTCAAATAAGGCACAGAAAAACAATATGAAAAAATCGAATTTAGCTGAGTTCTATCAGGTAACTAAAAATAAAACAACACTTAAGAGAGATGGTTGTAATGGGGATCAAGATGAAATAATCAAACTCACAGGTCCTCAAACAAAAGCAGACCTAAAAAAGTCCTCAGATAGCTTTGGAACATACCAACCCTCAGAATCTAGCTATTAATATTCCATGTATTCAGGCTAGAGGACATACCAGAGGACATACTGACATGCCCAGCATTATGGAAGATGGGGATATATGTGGGACCTGTCACGACCCACGACCAAAAACCCCATTGGCATGGTCACATGCCGGGTAGGGTTAGGGCTCATGGTTCACTTGGGGCCCCAAGGGCCTTGCATTATCATCATGGACTCTCCTGGAGTCAGTCCTTTGGTGCCAGGCTCATGTTCAGGTTGGGACATTGGGACTACTTTTTCTGTGAAGGCCTGCAGCCACCATGGAGGCACCCACACAGTCTAGTCCCTAAGAACCAGATTGTGCGGTGCAGTGTTTTCGGGTGTGGTAGCCCGGACTACTTTACCTGGACTACTTTACAGAGGGCTATATAAACCACACCCAAGTTACAGAACGGGCTTTGCGTTATTCTGCAGCCTGCAGCGTGATGCTCATCGTGTCCAGAGACCAGCACCCGGTGATCCTGAACAGCGGACCTGCAGGGGAGACAAAAGAACATCATTACCAGTCTCTGCTTACCTGCAACTTTCCATCCGTCGATTCCTGCTGCTTGTGGTCTTCCATCCAGTCGGCAGCATCATCAGGACACCACGCACGCACCGGAATGAAGCACCTGCAGGGAGAGAGAAAGAAGGACAATGTTGAAACAGGTTACTCACAGCATTTACTGGCTGAGTATTACTTGGCCGGTTCCGCTCCGGAAATCTCCACACGCCCAGAAAGACCATTGCGACCTGAAAAGGAATAAAGAATACAGGTTAGCAAGAAAAGAGATCACTGCGCCGCACTTCGCGCATAACCTACCATCCATCATACGCTCCTGCATCCATCATCCTGGCAGGAGCCTGATCCAAGCAACGCACCCACCGAACCTCTGTGCACCTAAGGGGGAATAAATAAAGAAAAGACATTAATAGCAAGAAAGGAAAGCAAGGACATTTTAAGACTGCTATAACCAGACTTACCTCCTTAAAGACACTTGAGTGGGTTAGCACCAGTGAAGTTAACTCGGTTGCTCCAACCCGCAGAAAACTACGTGCCCCTGCACAGAAGGCAGGAAGGAGAGCACGCCAGACATCACAACAAGGCCCGACCGCCTTAGAAGGCATCATCCGGAATCGGGAAGTGTCCAGGGTGAATCCGGCAACCAGGGCATAAGGGCGTCCCCGTGGATACCAGGTGAGCGTAACAGCACCTCAAGTGATTGTCTAAAAAATAAAAATATAGAGGGTCCGCAATGTGACATATGGCTCTCAATCTGGGGGGAATCAGAGCAATACAGGAGGTATAAATGAGAACAATTCAGACACTCTTGACCCAAAGTCCTGAGATGACACTATGAAGGAAATGCAAATGGTTATTGGATGGAGTAGTAACCCTCAAACACTTGGGAATGATAGAATCAATTGGTCGGACCTTTTACATATCTTTCAAAAAATCCCCACCTTAAGGACTTTGATTTACCATGATATTGATTGGATCAAATTGTCCATTTCTAATAATTATAGAATGGTATGTAAGGTTCAATCTTCTTTAATTGCAAAAATGTTATGGGAACAAAGTGAACAGTTTGAGATGTTGGGTTATGAATTGTATGGTTTTGGAGACATGAATGAGGTGACCAAATTTATAGAATTTCAAAAGCCGCACACGCCTTGTTCCCCAATTACAGGAGTGAACTTGAGTGCTGATACACTTATTACACAAAATGTACTTACCCAGTTTACCTCAGTAGTATTACGACCCAGGCGGTAAGGTGTTTACGGTGGCGTAATTAACGCCTTCCCCACTCTCATTATGCCCTATGGGGCAAAAATGGGAATGGGGAAGGGTAAATGGGTTAATGGGGACTTACCGCCCCGCCAACCTCGGAATGGGGCGGTAAGTCCGCCAACCACCATGGCATAAACTTAGTTTACGCCATGGTGGTAAAGGTACGACCCAGGCGGTAACTTACCGCCTGGGTCATAATGAGGCCCAATGTGATTAAGTGATTGGCTGGATTGGAAACTCTATTGAAAGAAGTTGGGTCCTCACAAACTATGCAGAGTCATTCATAGCTCTCTCCGATCTTGATAGTAAGCTGGAATTGTTGTGGTTTTAATCATTTTCAGAAATTTGTTAAGAACAATATGTTACCACCCAATTCCAGCGTATCACTGTAATACTGGTTAACTTGTATTGCAAGCCGAGCGTTGACTCATATTTTAACATTATCAATGAGCTAGAGGCCATTTTACAGAAGGAATTTTTGAGGAATGTGGATTACGCGGTTATTTTAGGAGGTGACTTTAATTCTATTCTTAGTGACACCGATTTCCACAAGTTAACATCAGTAAGTAACGCACATACGGCTCGAGCACTTGAACATGGGTATTTATGGTCGAAATGTCTATATAACTGGAATATGCATATAATTCCACATGTCTCAGATCAGAGACAATGTACTTGGTTTAGATTGACTACATTGTTGTCTCTGAAAGTTTGTAGAAAAATATAAAAAAGCTATTGATGTAAAAAATATGGGCTGTAGTGATCATTTTATGCTGAACTTAAAGTTGGAAGTATTGTTGGAGTCTTACATGAAAATTAGCCATCTATCACTAATCGAAATTGATAAACACCCAAAGTCGGTTAGATGGAACCCAAAATGATGCCGAGAATTTGCATATTTGGTGAACCGAGATATCTGGTGTAATGAAATCACTCCAGCTCTGCTGTGGAATAAAAATAAAATCATGAAATTAAACACAAATGTGATAAAATGGCACCTGGCAGTAATAGCCAATGCTCAAAGAGATTGTGTAAGTCCACGCTCCTCTAAATTTAGTTCTCAAATTGCGGAAATTAAACGAAAAAGTAATTGTGACATTAGAGGGGTCAAAACCATAACTAAATATTACATGGAGTTTGCAATTGTAATAAAACAGATACAGTTACGTTGTAGACAGGATATTAAGGTGATCAAGAGTTCTCAACATCTAGCAGGAAACCAAGAGATTATTAGTCTTTTATGCAAGCGCAAAATCAAGGAAATCTGGGGGATTCTACGTTCCCAGGGTAAAGCGACCGATCCTATTTTCCACTCAGCAATTTCAACTAAGATGTGGACTGAGTATATCTTGGACAGATATAGGGTACCATTGGGTTTCCACTCCATCAATAGTTCCGCTTTTACCAATATGATCGCATGTAAATGTCCTTGGACATTGGGTGATGTCAGATGGGCCATTCAAAAATGATCACACTCAAAGGCCGCTGGACCTGACAGGATCCCTTGATGCGTACTAAAAGATGATCCACATTTTTGGGCAAAAGTGATAAAGCTCACCTTTGAGTTAATTTTCAACCAAGATTATTCCACAATTGTGGCTCACAGCTATAATTGTGCCTATTCACAAAAAGAGCCTATTGATAACCCAGAAATGTTTCACCCAATATCCTTGATTGATGTACCAGCAAAGGTTTTTGCTACTCTTTTGTTAAGTGAATTAGAGATGTGTGTTGCCAGTAAGCATTTGTTATCTAAATACCAGGTTGGATTTCGTAAGTCAATGGGAACCACACTCAATGCTATGATTCTTGCCCATTTACTGGGCTCCTCGCATACCTCTGTCTCTGGTGCTGTCTATTTGGCATCTTTGGACCTCTAAGCTGCCTTTGACAGCGTCATAAGGGAGCGTTTATGGAACAAGTTATTCAGTTAGGGTATTCCAGATCACATTGTAGGGCTCATAGCATTATTACATTCCAACACGTCATATATGGTGTGGATTAAACAAGATGGGATGACCACAGATGCTATTGATACAGAGACAGGGGTTAAGCAGGGATGCCAATTCGCAGCTATCTTGTTTAACCTTTATATATGTGATATCGATAAGTTGTGGGAACAATTGGTGGTTTTTCCAGTGAAATTGGGTGGCACCCGAATTAATTGGTTGGCATTTCCTGACAATATCATTCTGTGTGACCGTACTCCGTATGGGCTGCAGACCAAATTAAATGCATGTTACGACTATGCAAAAAATAACAATCTGGCCATTAATGCAAATAAATCAAACATACTGGTATTTGCAAATAGGAAAAAGGTATGCAGATACACATGGAAGATGAATGATGTGGTTATTCAGCTTGTGTTAAAAACCAGGTACTTGTGTTATAACCTATGTGATTCGAACTCTTTGGCAATGTGGAGCAGTACTTTGAATCAGAAAGTAACTCCTCTCATATCGCAGATGAAAATCATCTATAACAAGTATCCACATTTTTCATTTAAGCCTATGCTTGAGTTCTATACCTTAAAGGTGGAAGATGTTTTGTTGTATGGTTTAGATTTATGTATTTCGGACTTAACAATGATACTCAATAGGCTGCAAGGAAAAAACTGTTTTGGGTCTACCTAAATCGTTGCCAAATTTAATAATAATACATGAACTTGGGCTGAATTTGTTGGCTTCTAAATTTTGGTGGCGTAAGCTAACAAATTATGGCAAATGATATCTCCTCCGCCTAATTCTTTGTATCAAGACTTTTGATGCATGGTTATTAAGCAACACCCGTTATCAATTCAACGATATGTTAAGAAGATGAAATCGCTATTACAACTAATAGCTATGGATCATAAGGAATTAAATGAACAATCAAGTGTGGTAAAAAGGAAATTTTTCCAAATGGAGTGGGCTAATATGATTGAGCTCAATGCGAAATATAAATCCTATAAAGACCAATATTGGTTTTTTCATAAACAACTCCTTTGATTATTTTTCTGTGTCCAAAAGCAAGGAACTTGTACTTGAGATTTAAACTAAACCTAATCCACACTGCAGAAAGAACCAAGTATTGGTCTAAAGAGCATAATCTGAAAGGATGTGGTTGTAGATGTTGCTGTAGCAAGGATACTATTGAGTCTCTTAAACATCTGGTGATATATTGTAGTCAGTTTGAAAACATCCAGAGTTTCCATATGGGTAAATTCTACAATGGCGATTTAGTATTCTCTACAGAGTTGCTATGGTCACAATGAATGTGGGGAAAATCGCAGATGCTGATACTTGCACTAACCCGTTTTATTGCAGTCATTGAGGAAAAACGTATTGGTCTTGAAAGCTAAGCATTTCCACTTCCAAGAAAGATGTAAAGTTGAAAAGATTATCATGTCAATCTATATTAGAAGAAATATGGTGATTGTGTTTTATGAGGTTTTTTTATGAGTTCTAAAGGAGGAAAAAAAACAAATATATAAATGTTTCTTTTTTGATATACTGTATTATAGTAAATATTTGTAAAGGTGCTTTGTGCAAAAAAAAAAAATAAAGAATTTAAAAAATAAAACAGTGTTGGCTGCACATTCCATTGCGCTAGTCTATCAGTGCCATGACTAGGAGGTTAACACGTGGTAAGGGAGGCAAACTTGGGTGACCTGTCAGAGGTGGCCAAGGTGGGCCACGTGGCCAAGGTGGGTGACGTGGCCAGGGTGGTCAAGCTGGCTAAAGTGGGAGACATGGCTAGGGTGGTCAAGCTGGCCAAGCGGGTCCACGTGGACAAGGTGTCCAGGCCCATGCATGGATAGCTATGCCCCCCATCCAACCGGGCAGGGAGATGCAGCTGCTGCTGACGTCATCAGCACCCGTGGTTCCGGACAAGCAATGCCATCTACTGTCAAGAGCAACCAGGGTGTGGAAGCTGCAGGGGCAGTTGCGGCTATTACCACCCAGGCTCAGGGTCAGCCAGCCTGGACTGTAGTGGTCACAGCCCAGGCAGAGGGTGACTCAATGGCCGATGTCCATGCACCCAATGGCCAAGTCACGTGCGGTGCAGGATCCTGCCAACAGCACCCATTTACCCATACCTGCAAGCTGAACATCTGTAGTAACATCAGTGCCTGATTCCATAGGCCAGTCCACCTGTACTCCAGCCCCTACTGACCAGAGTCGTACAAGACACTCAGGGGCTGCACCACCTCGCAAGGGGTAGAAGTGTGCTCCAGCGGTACAGGCTGGGACCCCATACACGGCTCAGTAATCCCACACATCGAGAAAGAGGAATTTCTGTTAGGAGGAACTGGACACGCTCATGGACTACATGTTGGAACATGGCCGTGACATGCTGGTACAGACTGGGAGCACATATACGCCTGCTCAGCGTACGGCCCATTTGCAGTGCCTCGCGGACCATATTAGCGCCTTCGGCCATGAGAGGCGCACAGCTGGTGATGTTGTTAAGCGATGGAATGACCTCAAGCGCCGAGCAAAAGACAAGTGGCTGCCAAGTTTGCCTCTACTCAAGTGACTGGTGTTGGTTCAGTATCAGAAGACGATGAACACACTGGACATGAGGAGATCGCTAGTGATTTAATTGCAGTGGAGCAGGTCCAAGGCATGTGTGTGGGAGTGAGGGACCAGTAGGCCCCCCGTCCCTCCCTTCCTTTAGTACAAACTTGGACCATGTGCCTCCAATGGTGGGGAGTGCCCTTGTCGCCCTTATGTAATACCAGCATCGGCTGGCATTTGCGTATATGGGGATGTTGTGCAGGACACGTGGCATCCATTTTGTGCCCCCTTGACTCCATCTTGGTAACTAAGCCTCACTGCGATAATACAAAAAGGCTTCTCTCCCCTTTGCAGCGTCACACACGCTACACACATGGCCCCAACCTTTTCTCTCACTGTGTCTGGAAAATTCTGCGGCTCCATTCTCACGCTCAAGCCAGAGGTAGTTGCAACAAAGAACAAATGTAACATCTCACTCTTCCTCTGTAGCTCATCCATCTCCACAAATCTGTTCATGCCCCCTCACCCTTGCTATTGGAAAATTACTGCCAGTGTAACCCTGTGTCCCTGCAAGGTATTCTCTTGATGTACCAGATATGCGATCTTGCCATGGTGCCCACCTAGTGTGCCCCCAGCTAAGATTAGACCCCTGATGCAGCATATTGTCTCTTACTACCAACAAATGCCAATCTGCCTTAGATTCTTTATGAATCCAGACCCTCGCTTCATTCAATGTTATTATATTGGTCAAGGCCCTTAACCTGATGCCCCATATAAGCCTCAGTTATTAATGATGTAAATACATGAATGAAGTTTATAGGTTTACAATGATTTGTTCAAGAGAGTTGCAATGATAATTATTTAGTGCATGCTTCACTAAGATGTATTATGTTAGTTATTATGTTAGTTATTATGTTAGTTAGTGGCCATCTGGCTTTGCAGCGACCTGACCTTCACCCCTCCTGGACGCTGACAGCCAGAGCAACCAATCCAGATGAGACAGTGACTCCATGGACATATAGACCTATACTGCCTACCCAATCCTGCATCGATTTAGTACCCTATGTTAATTACATCATCTATGATGATTTTTCTCTTTATAATATCATGTAATTGAGATGTTTGCCAGAGCGCACTTGGGCAGCAGAGTTCTTTGGATGCCAAATCTATATAAAACATTTTGAACTCTCGCAATCTGTTCTCCTAGCCTCATTCTCCCCCTGGGGTGTGCCTCATTTATATTTATTGGACGTATAAGACGGGGAGGGCTCTTACACATAGGAGACATGCCAATGTATGAGGCAATGCCCAGTGAGTGGTGATGCGTGTGTGTCCAGCCAATGTGTCTGTTGCTTAGGTGATGTGTTATGATTGTCTGCCAATTCGGGCTACATTGAAATGACTGCCATGTGTGACCCATGTTATGTGGAACTGATACGTGCTTGTCAGGCAGACTGCATACAAACCATGTGCTGCACACAGAGCCAGTCTTCTCCCTCCTTCCATGACACTCTCTGTCCACCCTCTCTTAGCCCTATTCTTGCTCCAAACTGTGGTCGCAGATAGCCTGTGATGATATTCCACTCAACTCTCACCTTCTATCGTCACATGACTGACGTCTTTGTGAGGTCACCCTGCAAGCTGCTCCTCCTCAGAGGCATTTTTCCTTTCCTCTCCTTCCCCCAGCAGCTCACTGTCTCCAGAGGACTGGACATTCCTATAGCGGACTACTGCAACAGGCTTTACCAGGATTTCTGTGATTCTACACTGTTCCCTCTGCAACTCTGCCAGACCTGGACTGGGTGGAAAATCCTTTAGGTTTGGTGCACGGTATCTGCCTAGGACTTTGATGATGGCACAGGCTCACAGTGGCTATGAGTGTTCATTCCTGAACCCTGTGCATTCTCAGCAAGTCCCTATGGGTCCTGGGCCAGCAAGTCCTTCAACTTCATCTCCAGTATTTACTTCTGTCTCATGGTCTTTCATTATCCCTTTCATGCTTCCTCAGGGTCAGTTGCACCTCAAAGAAATGAGTTTGTGGTTCTGGTCTGTGTTGAGCTGGGGACTCCCTCTGCTACAGCCCCCCTGACTCTATGTAACTGGAGGAGTAGCTTCTCTGGGTCTGGAGGCACTTCTGATGCGTCCTCGTGTGTTGTGCTTTCTGTCCTCCTCTCCCCTGCTGTAGATTACTGACAGAAAGCACTTGCCACCTGACCACACTGTCTGCCATCTGTGTATGGGCATCAGACATCTTTGTGGAAACTATGCCAGTGACATGCTTGTGTGTGATGCAGGTGCTATGCACCATGCAGTAGATGTATAACTTTTGCCCTTTGACATGCAGCCATGTCTGCTTGAAGGCTCCCCTTCGATTTCATTGACACTGCGTGCGTGCCTGAGTTTGTGTCATGTGTGACATGGCAGGTTAATGTGTTGGCTGACTACATTGTAATGCCTATGTGTGTGGCCCATGGTAATAACATGTGTAGTCATGTCTCATTTATGCATTTGTGCAGGTGATGAGACACTGGATGCAGTAGAGGAGGAAGTGGAGGAGATGGTGGAGGAGGAAATGTATTCTCAGCCCCAGCCAGGCACCAGTGGAGGATGTGGTGTGGTAGCCATGAGAATCCATTGGTGCTACAGACCATCCTGGCCAGGGGTGTCTCTGAGTACACCTCTGAGGACGCCTATGCCTCTGGTGCTGAATCGGACATGGAACCCTCATTGCTGTCACAGGTGAGTGATTCTATGGTGGATGGTGTTCTGTCCCAAACATCTGCAGGGGGCTAAACCCCTCATAGGGCCAGTCAGTGTTGGTATGTCCGTCTGCGGTGGTTACGGCTGCAGGGACACACTCCACAGTATTGTCTGCTGTTCCTGGGGCAGCTGATCAAAGGAAGAATGCAGTCCTGCAGCCACGGGCAGTGCCTACGCAGCAAGGGCCAGGTATCCTTGGGTCCGGCGGGTGTGGGGTCCAGCAACATGGTGGCCGTGTGCCACCTGGAAATACTGTGTTATACTATTGCACAGCAACAGGGGGCATCATGTGAGATGTTGGCACAGGCCATGGATAGATGGCCAATTCCATGCTCCCCCCTGAAAGACAGATGGAGCTCCAGCAGCAGGCATTGGAGTCCAAATGCCTCTTGCACAGGCTAGACATGTCGGCCAGCAACAGGGACTGACAAGATGAACTGGGGACTCTGCGCACAGCCATTGCTGCTGAGGCTGAGGCCCACAGGGCTGTCTTGAGGGAAGAGAATGCCTCCCTCAGATCTACTCTGGCTGCATTCAAGTCGGCTCGCAGTAGACGGTCAGAACAGCAGATGGAGCAGGTGATGCACAACGTCTCTGTGGAACTATGTGCAACCCGTAAGGTCTTGCAAGCGGAGATCTGTGCATCCCGTGACATCTTGCAGGCGGAACTCTGTGCATCATGTGAGGTACTGCATGCAGACCTCTGGGCCATCATGATGCAGAATCAAACCTTTCAAGCCTGCATGCTCGCTGCCATTGAGGAGCAGACCAGGCCTATACGTGGCCAGGTTCCCTTACCACGCACACCCCCTAATGCTACACCAGAGGGTGATGACAACATTGACATCTCTACCACTGTATGCTAGCCGTGCATGCCATGAACCCATGGAGGTTTTTTTTGGGGGGGGGTTGGGTTGTTTTTTTCTCAACATCCACACCCTGCACCTACTCCCTCCTACCCTGAACCCCCCACCACCCTGGTCCACCATGGCCATAATTTTTTGTTCATTATTATTTGTCTATTGTGCATTCATGTGACAGTGTGTTGCTTTGTGTGGCATCCAAAGGCATCCACTGTGTGTTCCGACTGGGCCCATACAGGATTGTCTCACATTGGCACACTACTTGTTTGTGCCTTAAGGTCCAGACAGATATGACACTCCAGCTTCCCCTTTGCATGGGCTTGCAAGGAGGGCAGCATGTGAAAGTAACTTACACAGGGGCATTGGCCTTCCATCAGTTGTGTGGTCAGCCTAAAGTCCAACCTGTGTATACACCCCTAGTGGGGATTCATGATTGTTTGTCCCATGCATGGTTAGCATACATTTTTGTTTGGACATTGGTTATTGTGCATTTTTTCATGTTACATCTTCATGTATTACCTTGACTGTCTCCATCATTGATGGCCTTCCTGCTGCATGCGTTACCCTGCCCCCTTTAGCTAGCAGAGACACACCCAAGATAAAAGGGGTCCATGTGGTAGCTTTGTCACTTTGAAGCATTTGTCATATTGTGATTGGTCACTGTCTGACATTATCACTGTTGGGTCCTGTGTTTATGATATGTTATGCTGGAAGATGGATATTCCTGTGTACGATTTCATTTTGATGTTTCAGAGTGAGTTATTTCTGACCTAGTTCCATTTGTCAAAGTACACTTTGTGACAGTAGCATTATGTGTTGGCCATTTATTTGTCACTTTTGACATTGCATGCCATGGCATGTTGTGGCAACCGGGTGACATGGAGTTCGGGAGGGTTTAGATGACATACCAGGATTTAGATGTGCTGTTTTCCATGGGGATAGTGGCATACTGCATCTTCAATGTGAGCCTTTTGTTCACATAGGATTGGGTTAGTTTATGTAGCTAGGGATGCACACAATGTAGCACTTCCAAGGACACATTCTCAGGGTGGTAAGGTTGGGAGAGTTGATTGTCCCTTTGTCATCATCGATTGTCACCTGGAATGTGCCAGGTCTGTGTGCCCTCGCAGGGGTGGTATTTTAGATAAAAAATGGCCACAAACTGGGTACGGACCTCCTCGCCACATGCCCTTTCCCCTCCCATGCGCAGCGGCTGTGCATGTGTTTGGGGATGTAGGGGCACCACCATGTCCACCGGTACACCTAGCCGTGTTGCAACGTTGTGCAGGCCAATGATCCTGCACACTACTGGTGGTGCATATAGTAGCTGTCCACCAGAGTGGTCAAGGGAGCGGAAGAGTGACTTTAGCAATCTGAATGTGCGCTCCACTGTGGCCCTCATTGCAATATGTGCTGTGTTGTATCTTACATTGAGTGGGGGTTCCGTATTGGCGTCATCATGTAGCTTCTCAGAGGGTAGGCACTGTCCCCTGGGGAGGTGAGAATGTTTGTCATTAGTAGGCTTTGTCTATTTGTCTGTGTCTATCATGCATGCATGTGCACAGGCATTTATACTCGCCAATGAGCCATGTGTTGCCATGCCTCCCAGCATCCAGGTCCAGGTGTAGGGGTGACATTCTGAATATGAAACTATCATTGGTGGACCCTAGATAGTTGTCATATACAGAGGTAATGATTCCCTTGGCATCACATACAACCTGCACGTTGATGGAATGCCAGTGCTTGCGATTTCAATAGATGTGCTCTGTGGCCCTAGGTGGACGTAGGGCCACATGGGTGCAATCGATGGCACCAAGCACCTTGAGGAAGTGTGCCAACCTATAAAAGTCCTGGACCACGGCCTGCCTTTCTGCGGGTGCTCTGGGCATGTATATGTGCCACCGGACTGAGGGGCAGACATTCATGATTGCCAACACCTGGTGTAGGCAGTGTGACTGTGTGGGCTGTGAAACACCCCCAAACTATGGCAGTGGTCCCAGTGACCAAAAAATTCAGTACTTTTCCAAAGGGCTCAGTGCTTGGGAGCACAGGGTGGATGAAGTGAGGTCATCCTCCCACTCTGTGACCAGGTCTAGGATGATATGAGGTGGAAACCTATACCTGCCATAGACCTGGTCATCAGGCATCCCAAAAAGGCTGGTCCTGGGTAAGAAAATGTGGGGCCTGGCTATCCTCTTCCTCCTGCGGTGTCCCACGATCACTACTGCGAGGAATGGTACATTCAACGTAGCTATATATGCACGTTTGTGTTTGTGCATGCTTTTTATGCATTGTTTTACGTGCGTGGTGACGCCTACGCCTGCTTTCGCTTGGCAGACGGATTAGGGCGTCTTTTCCCACACGCAGAAGAGCCCTGTTCAATTCCATGAATACGTGTTGATAGCGCGTGTGTGGGAGTTGCGAGTAATTTACTTCCCACGTAACGCCCACATTTACGCTTGTTGTTCCCCATTCCACGTGTTTCTCCCCCTTTTTAGGTGTGTGCACTGGAAGGTGTGCACCTTCACTGGGCGTCTCGCGCAAGGCGTTTGAGGTGTCACAGTGACCTGTTGGACTCGTGCAGATTACACGCAGGTCTCAAGTAAGCCACGCACAATGTATTCCATGAATCGCAAAACGGGTGCTCTGTTTTCTGCACAGATTTATTCCATTACTCAGGCCCTTTGTGTTTACATGGGCCATGGATAGCCTAATCGCAGGATGAGTGGAAAGTGATATCAGTAACAAACGAAACCGCATGAGTACATAGACTCCCAAAAAAAAGAATGTCCAATCAAGGAACTATAAACATATGTTAGAGAAGTTACTCAACCCAAAGGCAGAGCACTGTTTGGGCGGCTTATAACTTTGCCTCCCTTGGACGAATCCTCCCGAAACTTTGCAAAACAAAGTATATGGCCCCATGGATTAATTCTGCTAAGTTTGGTGAGGTTTCATCTGAGGGGGGTCAAAGTTATAGGGGGCATCCCAAAATGTGTGGTTTTCCTTATAGAAACAATGGAAAACAACTTTTGTTCATGCCTTCAGCCCAAACTGCTGGATGGATTTTCACAAAATTTGCACCATGAGCGCCACCATGGTCCTGAATGTGTACTTTTGTAAATTTGGTGTAAATACTTCCAGTAGTTTTTTAAAAAACTGCTAAAATGTAGGTACAACTTTTTTTGTGATATCTGGGTCTGGTCCTCGGACACTCCCCTGGACCAATCAGGGTTCTGTGTGATGTCTGCGGACATCGGACATGCCCACTGATTGGGTGGTGAAAAGCACAAGGTGCCTCATATTTCTTTCAACAGCCACCATGTTGGATCCACGGATTGCGGCCGGTATCCGCGGATAGAGCTCTGGGGAAAAAGTCTGGGAAACACATTTGGGGTTATTTGGTGGCTGAAAGAGGGCCTGGAAAGTGTGGGGGAGGGGCATAAAGATAGTACCAGCACTTTGTGGAACATAACTTTGTTCTAGCTAACGAACAATCCGGATTTCGTCCAACTTTGCAACTGAGACCGCTCTTCTGGATTTCAAATCAAACCTTACAGAAATCATTGACAATGGTAAAGCTGCCGTACTCTTACTTTTGGATCTCTCCTCAGCTTTCGACTTGGTCGATCATGCTCTCCGGAAGAAAAGATTGACTAAAATTGGCAAATGTACCACACTGGCCACTATTTGGTTCAGGTCTTTTCTTGGACCCAGAACGGCCCACTTAGTGAAGGACAATGCTCAATCGTTCAGAACCCTGATGACCTTTGGCATCCCCCAGGGATCCCGTGTGTCACCTTGGCTTTTTAATGTTTATTATTCAAGACCCTTGTGCGATTTTCTTGCCTCTCTTGGAGTCTATTTTGCAAACTATGCAGATGACACGAAGATTGTGTTCACACTGTCTGGTGTCTATAATGCAGACTGCACTAGGGTTAATGAAGTCTTTTTGGCCATACAAACGTGGATGGATCTAAACTTCTTGGACTTGAACAACTCCAAAACGGAGTTGCTCATTGTTGGCAGTCAACAAAAAATGAGAATCATTTATGAACTATACAAATCCTTTGTAATAAATGGTACAGTTATTACTGTGTCCGAAAATGTTAAAACTTTGGGTGTCTATGTTGACTCCCGCCGTGCCTTTCAGAAACATATTTCATCTGTAAATCATCATGTGCCTTCTTTACTAGTCTACTTTTGAAAATTCGCCCATATCTGTCTGAGGATAATCATGCCCTAATTGCTGTAACAGTCATTAATTCTAAATTAGACTACTGTAATAGTCTTTTGGTAGTTACTGTGAAATTGAATGCCCAGAAATTACAGGTCGCTCAAAATGGAGCTGTTTGTGCATTATGTGGGCTTAGCCGAATATCCAAGGTCTCAGAGTCTCGCAAGAAGCAACTCTTGCTCCTTGTCGAGCAGCGGATTCCCTCTAAGGGTTCTGTCCTGATTTTTAAATGTCTCTCAGATCAGGCTCATTTATATCTTTCCTCCAGAATCCACAGAGCTTCCATCAGGTGCACCCTCTACTCTAATTCTGATTTGTTTCTCTTCCAACCTCATGTGGCCATAAAAAAGTTTGGTGGTGCAGGTTTTAATGAATAGGCAGCTATCATCTGGAACTCTTTGACCTTGGAACTTTGAGTATGTGATTCTATAACCAGATTTAAGAAGCAACTCATACGCACAGCTCCACCTCACTGATGAAGCCCGACAAGGCCGAAACACGTGTCTGGGGTTGTTGTTGGTACACTTGTTCAGAGGAGAATTGCCTACCATTTCGGTCCTGGACTAACTATGGGTGGGACAATGACTGATATGTGTGTGGAAATTTCTCCTCTCTGGAAAGCATAGTGAGCTAAAGTGTGGTTGAGACCCTCACGGGGACCAGCCACCCAAAAACAGGTCAAAAGGCCGTGTTCGTACCGGTAGAGCGTTCCCCAGATGTCCATATGCAAATTTTGGGTACTTTGGGTTCTCGCCATAAGTTACCAGTGCAATACATACGTGGACCCCTTGCTCACTGTGCTTAGAGGGGCACAGCTCCAACCTCACTGATGGGGCCCGACTAGGCTGAAACATGTGTCTGGTGGTGCTGTTTGTACTCTTGTCCAGAGGAGAATTGCCTACCATTTTGGTGCTGGACTACCTATGGGTGGGACAAAGACTAATGTGTGAGGAAATTTCTCCTCTGTGGAAAGCATAGTGAGCTAAAGCATGGTTGAGCCCGTCCCAGGGCCATCCACCCAAGAACAGGTCAATTGGCCGTGTTCATACCGGTAGAAGGTTTCCCAGACCCCCTTATGCACTTTTTGGATACTTTGGTTTATCACCCTAAGTTACCAGGGCAATCCAGACGTGGACCGCTTGCTCACTGTGCTTAGAGAGGAACAGCTTCACCTCACTGATGAGGCTCGACTAGGTAGAAACACGTGTCTGTGGTTGCTGTTGGTACTCTTGTCCAGAGGAGAATTGTCTACCATTTTGGTGCTGGACTACCTATGGGTGGGACAAAGACTGATGTATTTCACCTCTGTGGAAAGCATAGTGAGCTAAATTGTGGTTGAGACCCTCCCAGGGGCCATCCAGCCAAGAACAGGTCAATTGGCTGTGTTTGTACCGGTAGAGGGTTTCCAAGACCTCCTTATGCACATTTTGGGTAATTTGGGTTCTCACCCTAAGTTACAAGGGCAATCCAGATGTGGACCCCTTGCTCACTGTGTTTAGAGAGGCACAGCTCCACCTCACTAATAAGACCTGACTAGGCCAAAACATGTGTCTGAGGTTGCTGTTGGTACTCTTGTTCAGAGGAGAATTGCCTACCATTTCGGTGCTGGACTAGCTATGGGTTGGACAAAGAGTGATATGTGTGTGGAAATGTCTCCTCTGTGGAAAGGATACTGAGCTAAAGCGTGATTGAGAACCTCCTGTTAGGCAGAATTACATGCAGTTCCCTTTGGGAACACTACACACAATTAAGACTACAGGTGTAAGCACTATCTCACCTCTGGTATAAATCTGTACTACACAGTTGTGTGGTAGGCTGAGCAGCCAGGCTTATCTCAAGAGGGATGTGAGCAGTACAAGGTGTGACACAAAGGATTTGCAATCACAGTGGTTCACAGCGGTTCAAACAAACACTTACTCAAGGTTTCTTGGTAAAACAATATTAATTCATTTACATAGTTATTTAGAAAACATTTCACTAACAATAAGCAGCTCAATATCACACTATAATACACTCCAGTACCAAACCAATGAGTTTCTGAACAAGTTAGGCTCCCCTGAATTGGAAGCAAAATGGCACTTCAGTAACTTTAAAAAGGGTTAAAAAGATACAGGTTATAAGAATTAAACACAAATACTTTCCCAGGCAGGGCACATAGTTTCAGTTAACTAAAGGAGGCAATTCAATTCAATAGGTGTTATGGATCGCCGGCGTCGATGGTCTGTGTGGCATCGCTGGCGACAAGTGCGATCCATTCAACACTGTTCTCGCAAGATGGCTGTGAATCCTGGAAGTTACGGTCCAGTCTTTTCACAGACTCCTATGGGGCTGGCTCCGCATCTTCAGGAAGTATCAGTATTTCAGAACGCTGGATCGGTAGAACAGCGCGTTTCTACTCTTACAGTTGCCACGCTAAGTGAGTATCAGGACATCCATAGGATTCTACCGCTATTACAACCTTACCTGTGTTTCTGCTCTCATTTCTTCCCTGTCGCTTTCTCTCCGCTTGCAGATTCGAAGACTGATTTAACGCAGCACCGGTACTTTCACCTTCACAACTCTCTTCCTTCGTTTACACGACCTTCCGCCTCGCGGTACGTGTCAGTTTCATTTCCCTTTTGAATTCCCGTGTTAGCATTGTGTCAAGGATTCTAATCGTTTTCCTCAGCTATCGCAGAAACTTCCTTGGGGCACACACAGGAACTACCATTCCCATAACTCCTTTCAGCAGAACTACAGATCCTTTCTTTCCGTCAAGCTTTAAAGGCGGATTCCTTCCTAATGATTGGTAGGCGCTCTCGCATCTGAATTCACAGCTTATTTTCTATTCATTTTCTATAATTTCCATTAATTTCATCTGTTCATTTATTAGTATTAAGACAACTCCCGACAAGACTACCATCAGGACTTCTCCCTGTGAGCTACTACTTCTTTCTATGTGCTGTTAAAGGGTAATATCTGTTTCAATACATTTCAAGCTAACTTCTAGGGATTCAGGTGTAACATCTTTCCTTTCTTTTGTAGTTACCTGACCCAGGTGACGAAACTTCCATTTTCGGAAAGAGGTTTGAGGCGAAACCGGGTTTTCTTCCCCAAGAGGGTTTCCCTGGTCGACTCACACTTCCATTACTTTGATCAGGGCTGTGAGGGGAGATTAGGAGAATTCTCCACTCATCAAATTCAAGTATGAGGAACAGGTTAGTGATTTATTTGTTACTGTGATTGTGTGATCCTCAGTTATATCATAAAGTATTTTACAGATAGAAATGCCAAAAAAAAAAGAAGAAAAAAGACTTTCAGAGTTTTTCTCTGAATATTACTGAAGTAAACACGACACAGTCTCAAGTACTAATATCTAGCCGTGGAACAACAGGTTCAACAACTTGTTACAGCCGTTCAGGCACTGTCAGCTGAAGTCTAACAGCTAAAACAAGAAAACGCTGCATTACGACACCAAGCGGGTCGTTCTCCTCAGTGTTCAGAGTTACCTCCCGGTCCTTTGGCTTCTGGGCGGTTCGATGGAAACCCCCATAAGGTAAAGGAGTTTTTGGACTCGTGCAGTGTCCAGTTCATTTTTAAGGCAGCCTATTTCCGCACTGACCATGATAAGGTAGGACATATGATTTCACAGATGTCAGGCGCAGCATTGGCTTGGGCAACGCCTTTGGTCACTAGCAATAATCCCACCTTATATTCTTACCCAGCATTTTGTAATAGTATCAAAAGTATGTTTGGGAGACAGGGGGTAACTATTTCTTCTCAGGATCGAATCCTAGACTTGAAACAAGGAAATCAAGATATTCTCACCTACATCACCAATTTTAAACAATTAGCTGCAGACACAGCTTGGTCGGATGATGCCCTAATCACTATCTTTCGTAGGGGCCTTACGGTGGAATTAAAGGACGAAGTGTCCAGGATAGCCCGACCTCATACTTTAGCAGACTTTATCACCTTAATCATGCAGTTGCATTATCGTCTTCAAGAGAGAACGCTCGAAAGGAAGAAGGGGAAAGCCTATCAATCTTTAGGGGAAGGGTATCAGATTCCTCCCAAAGTGCAAGGGCATCCACAAGAAGAACCTATGCAATTAGGATCTGCCAGGGGTCCGCTCTCCGCAGAAGAAAGAAACAGGAGAAAGACACAGGGTCTATGCATGTATTGTGGGGCTGATACACATACAATTAGGGATTGCCCTAGGAAACAGGGAAACTCCAACACCCAACCGTAAAAGGAATGTCAGTTTGGGAAAGCAAGATAACTAATCGTTCCTCTCTTATAACCCATTCTTCTCACTATGCTCCTCCTTCTTCTCACACTATGATGGTTCTCTTAATCACTTTAGCCTGGGAAAATAGGAAACTGGTCGATATCCCGGCGCTAATAGACAGTGGGGCGGCTGGTAATTTTATTGATAATCAATGGGCAGACTCTCACAATGTTCCTCGATCTGCTAAATCAGTAGCCATATCAGTAGAAAATGTTGACGGGAGTCCTCTCATCTCGGGACCCATTAAAGATCAGACATTGCCTATGAATATGTGTACAGAATTTCATCAGGAAACACTGTTTTTTGATATAATTAGAACAGCCCATTATCCAGTCATTCCAGGACTGACTTGGTTAAGAACACACAACCCGCACATCAACTGGACTGCAGGTACTTTCTTTCTGGGATCTGAATATTGTGTCCATAATTGCTTAAGGGAAAGGCAGAACACGCATCACGAGATTACCCTACTGTCGTCAGAACCATCAAAGAGCACCACTCTAAATCAGATCACTGCTCTTCCTCATGAATATCAGGACTATAGTAACATCTTTATTCTCTCTGAATACTCGGAACTCCCTCCACACCGGAGAGATGATTGTACCATAGAGTTAATTCCTGATAGCCCCTTGCCATTTGGACGCATGTACATACTTTCAGCTAAGGAAAAAGAAGTGCCTAAAGAATATCGGCATACTCATCTCAAGAATGGTCTCATCACAGAGTCTACTTCTCCTGCGGCATCATCATTATTTTTCATTCCTAAAAAGAATACATCTGAGCTCCGCCCATGTATAGACTTTCAGGCTCTTAACAAAATCACTGTTCCGGACAAGTATCCGATGCCACTTATTCCAGACATCTTGGAAGCAGTTAAAGACGCTAATATCTATACTAAATTAGATTTGCGTGGAGCCTACCATTTGATACGTATCAAGGAGGGGGAGGAATGGAAGACGGCATTCCGGACCCTCTTCGGACACTGTCAATAGAGGGTGATGTCGTTCGGACTAGCTAATGCCCCTTCTATTTTTCAAAGATTCATGGATCATTTGTTTGCGGACATCTTATTGCATTACGTGATTATTTAATTAGATGATATTTTGGTATTTTCATCCTCAATCGTTGACCATGTTCGACACGTACGAGAAGTACTCCATCAATTACAATCAAACCATCTTATTTGTAAGATTGAAAAATGTGAATCCCACCAACCCAGAAGCGCCTACTTAGGATATATATTATCCTCTCAAGGGATAGAAATGGATCCAACGAAGGTTTCTGCAGTTATGGAGTGGCCCGTTCCAGCATCAGTCAAAGACATTCAACGGTTCCTCTGATTCGCAAACTATTATCGTAGGTTTATTCCACATTTTTCATCTCTCACCTTACCTATGACTTCTCTTCTGAAGAAAGATGTCCGTTTTGTATGGTCATCTGAAACCCAACAATCCTTTGAGATGCTTAAGAAATTGTTCTCCGAAGCTCCTATTCTGATTACACCAAACCAGTCACGTCAATTTATTGTGGAGTTAGATGCCTCACACCATGCCTTAGGAGCAGTTTTACTACAAGCAGATGTCCAAGGGATAGAAAGACCTGTTGCTTATTTATCCAAGACTTTAGCACCAGCTGAACTCAATTACACCGTGCTGGAGAAAGAACTGTTGGCGATTAAAAGAGCCTTTGAGGAATGGCGGCATTTACTTCTAGGTGCTCATCACCCGGTGGAAGCGAGAACCGATCATCGTAATTTACGAATTCGACAATATGCTCAGACAAAGAACAGCAGGCATGCCCGATGGGCACATTTCTTTTCTCCCTATCACATCATTTTCACTTTCATCCCAGGCAGAAATAATTTAAGAGCTGATGCCTTGTCCAGAAAGGAACACTCAATACCCCATTTTTTTAAATCTGAAGTCATGTTCCCGAAGGCCATATTAATTCCGGTCGTCCATAGTT
The DNA here is from genome assembly GCF_040938575.1 of Ambystoma mexicanum. NCBI lineage: Eukaryota > Metazoa > Chordata > Amphibia > Caudata > Ambystomatidae > Ambystoma > Ambystoma mexicanum. The sequence goes on along the minus strand of NC_090923.1, from coordinate 262,516,552 downwards.
TCCTACAAAGGATTGAAGAGGATTCCCAAAGGGTGTTAGAGCATGAGGCCGACCTCTTAACAAGATATCACCTTACCAGGAGTGGAGGATGCCTATATAAGGACCATAGGGTTTATATGCCCACTGAAACATTACAAAAGGAAGTGTTATGATTGTGCCATGACACCAAAGCAGCCGGTCACCGGGGGTGCATTATACTTCGAATCTGATTCAGAGACATTTCTGGTGGCCGTCACTAGGACAAGATGTTCAGGACTATATTGCATCTTGTCCCATTTGCTTACAGACCAAATCTCCTCGCAGACCTCCTATAGGAGAACTAGTCAGAATGAAAATTCCCACGCAACCGTGGCAGATAATTTCTACGGATTTTATCGGTGATCTTCCACCTTCGGAAGGGTTTACCACGATCATGGTTACAGTAGATACTTTAACGAAATTGGCCCATTTCATCCCACTGTCCAACATACCCACAGCAGCCCATATGGCTCAGATCTTTTTAAGACATATTTTTTCACTTCATAGATTGCCAGAGATAATCATTTTGGATCCTGGTTCCCAATACACTTTTCGTTATTGGAAACAAGTTTGTAACATTCTGGGGATATCTAGAGCATTGAGTTCAGGATATCATCCACAGTCCAATGGACAAACTGAGCGATTAAATCAGACCCTGGAAGCTTATCTCCGATGTTATATATCTTCGGCACAAGATAAATGGAAAACCCTTTTACCTTTGGCAGAATTTGCTTATAATTATGACTCCCATTCTTCCATAAAGGCCAGTCCTTTCTTTTGTACTTATGGGTTTCATCCCTCCTTTATCCCCCATTCCACTTCAAATCCTACTTCCTTTCCGGATGTTGACATGACGGTGGATTGTATTCAAGAAGGACATTGGAGAGCTTGTTTGGTTATGCAGGAAACGCAATCTCGAATGAAGAAGCATGCTGACAGACACCGCACCCCAGCTCCAAACATTGGGGTTGGCGATTTTGTTTGGTTAGCCTCTAGATAGTTACTGAGACACTTAATTCCATCTAAATTGTTTCTCCAGTACTTCGGTCCCTTTCGAGTCTTGGCAAAAAGGTGCTCGGCGGTCTTCAAGCTGCAACTACCTGCATCATGGAATCGCATTCAGATGTACCTAATCACTTCCACCCATCTGTCACTGGATCCCCCCCTCCGGTTCTGCTTCTTCTGGTCCGGAATATGAAGTGGCTGGGATTTGTGATTTCCGCTACCATAGGGGAGTCTTACAATATTTGATTGACTGGAAAGGGTATTCCCCGGCAGAACGTTCACGGGAGCCGGCATTAGCGGTTCATGTACCGCGTCTGGAGCGTCTTTTTCATCGCCTCCACCCGGATAAGCCAGGTTTTTTGTCTCTTCGGAGGGGGCATACGGTTATGGATTGCCGGCGTTGATGGTGTGTGTGGCATCGCTGGTGACGAGTTTGATCCATTCAACACTGTTCTCACAAGATGGCTGTGAATCCTGGAAGTTACGGTCCAGTCTTTTCACGGACTCCTATGGGGCTGGCTCCGACCCTTCAGGAAGTATCAGTATTTCAGAACGCCGGATCGGTACAACAGCTCGTTGCTACTCTTACAGTTGGCACGTTAAGTGAGTATCGGGACATCCATAGGATGCTACCGCTATTACAACCTTACCTGTGTTTCTGCTCTCATTTCTTCCCTGTCGCTTTCTCTCCGCTCGCAGATTCGAAGACTGATTTAACGCAGCACCGGTACCTTCACCTTCACAACTCTCTTCCTTCGTTTACACTACCTTCCGCCTTGCTGTACGTGTCAGTTTCATTTTCCTTTTGAATTCCTGTGTTAGCATTGTGTCAAGGATTCTAATCGTTTTCCTCCGCTATCGCAGAAACTTCCTTGGGGCACACACAGGAACTACCATTCTCATAACTCCTTTCAGAAGAACTACAGATCCTTTCTTTCCGTCAAGCTTTAAAGGCGGATTCCCTCCTAATGATTGGTAGGTGCTCTCGCATCTGAATTCACAGCTTATTTTCTATTCATTTTCTATAATTTCCATTAATTTCATCTGTTCATTTATTAGTATTAAGACAGCTCCCGACAAGACTACCATCAGGACTTCTCCCTGTGAGCTACTACTTCTTTCTACGTGCTGTTAAAGGGTAATCTATGTGTCAATACATTTCAAGCTAACTTCTAGGGATTCAGGTGTAACATCTTTCCTTTCTTTGTAGTTACCTGACTCAAGTGACGGAACTTCCATTTTCGGAAAGAGGTTTGAGGCAAAACTGAAGGTATCCTGGGGAACATTGTCCACGCACTCTATCCATTCCGGGTTTTCTTCCCCAAGAGGGTTTCCCTGGTCGCCTCACACTTCCCTGACTTTGATTGGGGCTTTGAGGGGAGATTAGGAGAATTCTCCACTCATCAAATTCAAGTATCAGGAACACTGCCGTCCCCACCAAGATGGCCCCTAGTCCAGAATGCCATACAAGACCTAAGATGGCCCCCAGTTATCCAATGGTGGTATAGTGGTGCTGGTTGGAGCCCAGGGCTATATAAGCCCATGCTGGGCCACACCAGGCGCTTTGCATTCTCTCTAGCTGCTAACCAGGCAGCATAACGCTTATCCCTGCAATTCCTGGATTTTGGAATGCTTTTTCAACACGCTGTCAAAACTGCCACTTGCCTGCTTTGGTCCTCTGAAGCTCTCCGGAGCTCCAGCTGCTCCCTGCATGCCGTCGGACTGCATCCTGATGTCTTCCGCTGCTCCCACTGAGATCTCCATACTACCACAAAACACACAGTGACCTGGCATCTGAAAACAAGGACAAGGACTCAGTGAGCATTATTTTGGCAGCACTTGTGAAGCTCACATTTCGCTGCTAACGCCTTTGCATTCTCTCTGACAACCCGCTTACCTGCAAGACTTCCTCCACTTTCTCAGGGCCTTCAGAGGACGTGCAGGGTCCCTACAAGTCAGAACACAGTAACATCTTGCATATCTGTTCTCGCCGCACCTGAAAAGGCAACAGTTAGTAAACTGTTTGTACACAAGTTGCCTTAGACATACAATCAAGGAAAGACTATTGGAAAGGACATGTTTACTGCAAGACATACCACAATCAAGGAAAGACTTTTGGAAAGAACACATTTACAGTAGGATTCACTGCTTAATAAGGACACTTACCTCCAACACTGCATCCTGTGTGCCACAGCAGGTCTGGGCCACCACCAGTGAAGCAACTGGAACTGGATGCTGGTTTTTAGGTCCGGTGCCTAACCTACCAAGAAGGTGAGCCAGATTACCAACCAGTCAGCCACACCTGGGAAGTACAGGGAGGCGGGGGGATAGGTTACACAGCAAATACTTACATCCACTTTGTGTTTACTTATAGGTCCACTCCCTGATGGCCAGCCATCAGACTACCACCACATCAAGGGTCCCACCAATTCACTCCCAACCATACTGCATGCTGTGAAGTTGCCATTCAGTGCTGCAGAGGGGAGAGAGTGTTTTGGGTTCAGTATCCCACCTCAAAGGTTACGCAACCAGTGCCACCCGCTTTCAACAATCAGGACATGGCACTCTTGCAGGGCACCAGAGGTAAGCATTACAGCTGCATGGCCATTTGTACAACGGGCGGATTGGTTGGGTGGAAGGAACAGTTGATTGCAAGTTTGTTGGGGACCTCATTTCAACAGGGTTTCTTGTGCCATAATGCTGTTTTTTAGCATTTCATACCCTCTGCCATTATCATGTTAGCTGAAAGAGGAGGAGTTTGCAATATGGTTGGTTCATCTTGCTGTTTTTATGTAGCAGTCTACTCCCATACTGTGTTCCAGGCTATTAAGAGGTTACACACATGCGGGTGCGAAATACATGTTAACGAAGGTAGCTGGGACATCTGTACCTGGGCTTGGAATTTGTTTTCCATTAGAGCAAGTTTATTTAATGAGTGCAGAATGACATGGGTAGTAGAAATACATATTTCAACCACTAATATGGTATTATGGACTATAATATTGTAAGGTCCCCTCTTATAGAAATAGTCACTGTTGCCCTTAGCATTAAAATATTCTGTCAAGTGGAAAAGTGCTGTGTTGCTTGTATTTGTGTAATGCAACTGTCGCTCTAGGCAGTTTCTAGAAGCATGAGCCACAGTGGAATCATTTATAATTTAGCATGGTTGCAGTATGAACTTGAGCTGTGCACAATTCCCTCAAGTTCAATGTATGTAACATTGGGCCTAGCAGTTAAACCTACACACATAAATATAATTAGAATGCTCTCAGTAGTGAAATCTAAGCTTATGTAAAAGAATCACTGAAGGTTTTTATTTTTTTCAGTCTGAATTGTCCCAAGAAAAGCAAGTACTCTATGGGCCTTAGCAGTGCAATTTCAGTCCACATTTATGAGTTGCAGTATGGGTAGAATGTGCCTAGTCTTGTTACCTAGAATAGACTCTGTGCTTTAAGATATTTCATAAAATAGAAAAGAGCTTTGTGTGGGACAGGGGTGAAAGAAAAATGTCTCTTAATGTTGGCTTTTATTAGAAGATGAATTTCTTTAATAGTGTAGGGTACAATAGGATTTATTAGAGCAATATTTGCCCATATTTAGTAGGTACTTTTTTGGACTCAGCAGAGTAACATTGTATACAAAGTGCAGAACAACATGGGTAGTAGAAATGAATGTTTCCACCACTAATATGACATTGGGCCCCATTACGATCATGGCGCTAAGGGATTACCGGTACCGGTACCGGTATACCCTTAGCGCCCGATTACGAGGCCCCTTTGCGGGTTCCCACCTTAACGGCTGGTTTTTCCAGCTGTTAAGGAATGGACCCGCAAAGGGGCATTGGTGCTAATTACGGTACCGCAATTTGCGGTACCGTAATTACCGCCTTCCCCATTCCCATTATGCCCTATGGTGCAAAAATGGGAATGGGGACGGGCCATGGTGAAATGGGGAAGTACAGCCCCACCAACCTTAGAATGGGGTGGTACTTCCCCATTTCACCACGGCGGACTCGTTACAATACCAGCAGCAACCATGGTGCTAATAGCGCCATGGTTTAGCGCCGGTGTTGTAATGAGGGCCATTATGTATTATAGTATTGCAAGGTCACCTCTTATAGAAAAAGTCACTGTTGCACTTAGCATTAAAATATTCTGTCAAGTTGAAAATGTATCATGTGCTAAATGTTCTATCCCTTAGTGTTGCTACTACACACTCGTAACTTCCTGATGTGTTTCTCATTTCTTCTACTCTGTCCTAATGCTTGAGTGCATTTTAACCTCTGTTCCTATGTTATTCTATCAGTATGTTTCCTTGCAAGGTTTAGCCTACTTATAAATGTACCTATGTATTTGTATGCAATTTGCTGACTGCTCCCAATATCATGTCACAAAGTAAACCATTCCTACTGCTGGTGTGTCATGTTCTTTGCTCCAATCTATTAATGGTTGCTCTATATGATAAATGCTTACTCTATTGTCTATCGTGCACCCTGTCTCTTGGGACACACTTGTACCTACAATTGTATGTGTGTATTGAGTTGAATCTTGGCATATCATTGCAGGTTAACAGTAGCTGTCGCCCTTCTGTGCATCTAAGCTCAGAATGCAAGTCTGATGTTGTTTTCCATTTACCTCTCAATGAAGGATATGGTCAAAATGACAGTGTTTTGCCTTGTGTTGTATGGGGTTTCTTAGTTTATATTTCCTTTCATGTGTGGGATGTAAGATGTTCATCCCAACACCTTCCTCAGTGAATGAAATGGTCATGTTCAGTTTATTCAACAGATCCCTACCCAGAAGGTTAACAAGGGGTATCTTTAGATCACAATAAGGGTGCTGACAACTCCTGTGTGCCTACAGTGATGAGTAAAGGAACCAATACAATTGCTCCAGAGAATTTCTGCGTGCCTATTATTTTATCGGATAAGAGAAACTTTACTACCCTAATACAAGATTTTGTCACTCCTGTGTCAACTACAATCGTGAATGTTTGATCTCCTATCTTGACTCCTATCTGGGATTCTTCTTCCGGGTCGGCAGTGACTGGCAGAACTGGGCACATCAGAGCTCTCTGTGGGGTGTCCTATTGGGGATAAGCATTTGTGCCTAGAAGTGGGAAGGGATTGACTCCAAAAATGCGTGCTCCTGTGCAATGCATGTCTTCACTTTGTGGCAGTGGATTTTTATCCCAATGCTGTGTTGGGGCCTGTGTGGATGGCTGCTGCAGGTGTGTCTGTATGACATTTGGTGCTGTCTACTGGGTCGGCTTTGTCTGTATGGGGCCAGGGGCATGCATGGTAGTTGGAGCATATGTAATAAATGGGTGTTGCATTTGAGACAGTAGATGGTAGGTGTTCCGAAATTCCGGACCACTGGGGTTGTTATATGAAAAAGGTGGTATGCTTCTACATTCTCTTGCAAAATGCCCTATCTTCCCATAAGACCAACACTGTCTTTCAAACCTGGGCCTCATTACTTTCCACCCCCTCTTCCTCTCTGAAAACCTCATCTTCTTCTTTGATAACTTCCCACCTCTCTTCTGTCATGTGCATTCCCATCGACCCATCCCTGTGCCTGTCGTTGGTGCGGCTGCCCTTCTGTTTTGCCAGTGATCCTCACTCTTTCCATGCTCAATTTAGCTAACTTTTTCTGTACTAATTTTGCTTCTGCCTGCTGCATCTGGTCCATTATGTCTTTCTCCTTCTCTTGTCTCCTTCTGTAGTAATACACTATGGGTGCCTGTATTTCGACCCATCCCTTCACCCCAATACCAACCACTTTACCTAAATCATTTTGTACTTCCATTGGAAGATCCCTGGCCAACATGTGGTAAAATGCAGCAATCTGCCTTCATTGTGGGGTCTATAATGAAAGTTATGTCAGGTGTGACTAGGTATGTGTACATCAAAGCTTTCCATATGTGTGCTTGACAGTTGATAAATGGTGTGCCATCACGACTGTCACTGTTCAGTTCCACCTCTGGATTCCCTGCCTTCTTCGATATTTAATTTGTCTGCACCCCTAGCAGCACAGCAAAAAAAGAAAACAAAAATTTAAAAAAAACTTTTCATGTCTCCTACAGCTAATTTGTTTGGGCATATATCCATTTGCCTGCTCCTGCTGTAAGGGAGGACAGTTTTGTCATTAGGTTGGTCCTATCCATATGGGGCCAGGGCCCGTAGTGTGCCCTGCCTGCTCCTTTCTGCAACAAGGGAGAATGCATACCCTTCTTTCCAACCTGGGGTTTCCTTCCCCTTTTCCTAACTTTTACCAATTGTATCCGACCGGAATGTGGTCTCTGCCCCCTGCCCTTATTTCCCTCTTTTATTAATCTGTTTCCCAATATTCTTCTGCACCCACCACTTTCCTCTCGGTGATTGCTGAGTCATAGTCTAAACTATGACGGCTCTCGGCTTTCAACTGCAAAATCTCTGTATCTCCCCCTGAATTGGATACTCACTTGCTCAAATCCACCTTATTATCCTTAATAGCCATACTATCTATCTTCAAATGCATCTATCCCACCCTCCACTCATTTGTGTGCCAAACACCATGCTCTGCCCCCCTTGTCCCTGTATCATGTTTGCTAGCTCCTCCTCTGCTTTCTTTAATTCTGCTCCTAGTTTCTGGCGCACCTTGTTCTCTACTTCCATAAGTAATCTGCCTTGTGGTTTATCTTTCTGTTTTTCCATTGCCCCTTCTTTGAGTCTGTGGGGGTGAATGCAGGGGTTTTGGTGTACACCTCGGTGGGCTGTAAAGGAAAGCACCCATAAGGCGGCAGGGTGACGAGGGATGAGGCATATGTGTGTATCTGATTGGTTCACTCTGGGATGTCATAAGGGGAGTTCTCCACATCCTCAAAAATGTTCCACAATTTGTAAATACTCTGCCTAGTCCTTAACTCTTTCCCTTTATAAGTTTTTGCCAAAGAGGTATACATATGTTCCAACATAGCCTTACCATTTGAGTCTTTCTCGAGCCGAGATTTAAACATTTTACCTTCAGTCCACTGAACTCACTCATGGTGGTACTTCAATATTTTCTCCAGATACTGTGGGAGTGCCTTGCACATATGTTCTAACAGAGTACCCATACTCCCATTCAAATTCAACCTTATTTAAAACAATACATCTCACAAACACTGGTTGTACATCAAAAACCCAACACACTAACAAAACCAATTCACCATCACCCCATCAACTATCACCTCTTCCTCACCGCTTCAAGGTCAGTTAGCACAGTCCTGGTGAGTGGGAACCTATTTAGTCTATTCAGTTTGATGGGCCATCGAAATAGGGTTATCAGAGCTGCCGGTCAGGCGTCTTCTCCGTCAGCCGTCAGCCATCTTGGCCATGCCCCCCATTATGTGTTCTTTTTACTTAACATCCTCTAAAATGAAAAGACCATCAATGATAGTCTGCTGTATTACCTCTACCTCATATTTGGAGTTTTGTTATTTATGGTGAGCCAGGATTGCTTTAGATGAACCTTCTTTATTGCTACTCTCTGATTTCTAGTATTAGCCTCTCTTTTATGACCAATTGTAATTCTAATGGTCTAAATATTCAATGCTTATTTACAGTTACACACTTCTCACACAGACTTTCCTATCAGTTGTGCTAATAATGTGGATGCATTTGTTATGAGATTCATCCCTTATCAATGGTAAATTGAAACCATGAACACTAATTTTAATGTTCACAATCACAACTATGTGATCATAATATCTGCATTAATTACCCCTTAAGGCAAGGGGGTATCAGCTTTTTCTTGCCATAAATAATCACTTGCTAGAGATGATTATTATTTAATTAATTGTATAAGGCTGGAGATTATCTCTGATTATAAAAGTTATATGATATGATACGATATGATATAAGTCATTTATAATGCACCTGAACACAAGTGTTTCTAGGCATGACAAGACACGGGGGAAGACAGAGGGCAGACAAGACAAATCATCTTACTTGGCCTTATGTCATTAAGATTGTGCAAGTGGAAGAACGAGAAGTGCAAAGGGGAAAGGGGGGAAGTGTGAGAACAAGAAATGAAAAGAAAGGGGGTGGGGTGCCAGGGAGAGGGATAGGAACAGGGCAGCGATGCTCAGAGTAGGTGCAAGGAGGCAAGGAACTGTGGCGGTTATAGATACATCCCCTAAGTGTGTGGGAGCCCGAAGGCAGTGCAGGGGTGACTGATCAGGAGAGAGCCTGGTGCCCAGTGAGACTCTGAGGGTGGCCAAGCAACCAGTAGGTGTGGCTAACAGGTAAGTCAGCAGGGGAAGGAGAGACCGAAAGGAGAGGAGAAGAGGAAAGTTTTGAGCTGCTTCTGGTACTTCAGGTGGTCCAGCTCAAGTTTGCGAGGGGCAGGAAGGCCATTGCAGAGTTATTGCCTTATCACATAGATTTTATAGATATGGATTCCTGCAAATGTTGCTAGGAGGTATTAATATAAACACTACAAAGCAAAAACAAATTCAGCATTGCATTTTATTGTAAAACATTTCAAATAAGGTTTTCTAATTGTTTCCTCCCACATGATTATGTTATTTAGGAACAAGTGCTCCGTGGCAGTGTTGAAAACACTTAATTGCTCCTGTATGCATGTAAATGAATAACTGGACAAATATTTTATTAAAGCCACAGTAATTTATGTGATCAGTGGTAGAGTGTTGACATCAAGTAACTCTTGAATGTTGTGCACAACAAACACCTGAAATACTGTTGTGATCTTCAATAGATTCCTTCGGTACGTTTTGTATTTGTATTTGTATGTATTGTTTTACATAGCTCCTTAATCCAAGGCACTTTACAGTTAACAACAAGAATACATAAACATGAAACAGTAAAAGCAATAACAGTAAAAATTAATCAAACCAGAAAATTGGCATGTAGAACAATTTGCATGAGAAAAGGGGAAAGGAGAGGAAGGGGGTGTGTGGAAGGAGGGAAGATGTAGAGAAAGCAGTGAGTAGAGTGAGTAGTAGGAGGAGGGAGAATTTAGAAGAGAAGGGGAAAGATAAAGAGAACAAAGGTAAGGGTACTAGAGGGAGGGAGAGAAGGGTGAGCGGGGGAAGGAACTCTGGGAGGGCATTGAGGAAGAAGTGATTTCAAAGAGTAGCAGAAGGAGGAATAGGTGAGGAAGGAGCGGATAGTAAAAGGTAAGGAGTTGCAGGGTAAGGGAGAAAGGAGATGAAAAGGACGGAAACGAGAGGAGGCACAAGGGGATGGGGGGACCGAGAGTAAGAAAAGATCAGCAGAACGAAGAGAGCGAGAGGGTGTGTAGAATGAAAGAAGAGAGGAGAGGTAAGGAGGAACAAGGTCGTGAAGAGATTTAAAAACAAGACAAAGGAAGTGAAATTTAAGCTGGGAGTGAAAAGGAAGCCAACCTAATTGAGAAAGGGAATTGGAAACAGAGTCGTGAGGGGAGAGAAGACAGAGGGTACGGATGGCAGAGTGTTAGAGGGATTTGAGGCGGGAAAGATGGGAGGCGGGGAGACCTAAGAAGAGAGAAGAGCAATAGAAGAAGCAAGAAGAAATGAGGGAGGATATTAAGAGTTTAGTAGCATGAAAGGTGAGAGAGGAATGGATTTTACGGATGTTAAAAAGATGGTAGCAACATGCGCGAGAGGTGAGGGCGATATGATGAGTAAAGGAGAAGGATGAGTCAAAGTGAATGCCAAGATCACGAGCATGGTTGGAAATAGGAATAATAATAAGTTAGATGTATGATTTTATTTTATTTTTTATTTTATCTTATTATTATTATTTTTTAAATATTACATTATAATAATAATAATAATAAAAATAATAAGTTAGATGTATTATGTTCATGCATTCATGCAAGGAAACCAGTACCCCCCGCTGGAGGCATAGGTATCTTGCAACAGTCACGATTGCTAATATAATTGCCCACAGTCATTACCGAAGACAGGATAAACCCACATTCTAGTGTTGCAGAACATCTTGGAAAAATAATACGCCGGCTTTACCTGATAATGACCATTTAATGGTGAGCAACACAGCGAGCGACAACTAGCAAAACACATCATACCGAGCATATTAAGAAATACAAAAAAAATCTAATTTCACTTCACTGAAAACAACAATAAACTTCAAAATACACCTCAACAAAGCCTAAGATTGGGAGGGAAATTGCCTTATTTATCGACACAGTCATCTTTCCCGCCAGCTGCAATTTAACGCATCATTACCATATGCTTGTACACTTTTTTGTCTCATTATTAAACGCAAATCCTTGTGTAGTTTAAAGCAGGAAAATAAGCATGTTCACATCTGTATGCCTTATATTCATTATACGAGGATTGACATCTTCACAATTTTTAAAATGATATTCAGAAATAGTAAAATGGAATTATAGAACCCAAAGTTTCTCGGCTGTTATCAAATGTGTTGCTATTGAGTCATTTCATAAACACAGGGTTGTGTACGCGAATTGCCTTTGTATATAATGAGTGGCGAGGGCTTCAATGGATTATGTGGCCAAAAGCTGAATGCTAATTTCATTTGAAGCATTTTTTGGGAAATCACTGGTTTGCCAATGGAGGGAAAGCGAGGTCAAGTTATGAAATCGAACACCAATAGCTCCAGTTCCCAGGTTTTGAGAAATAGAGATGATAGATGAGAATTACGGTTTTAATTATGCTATTACTTGGCAAAGAAACACCATTGTTTACTCCCACCAATATCCCACAAAGATGGCTTCTTAGATTATATCTCAAAAATCCACAGTGGCTGTTTGTATATGGCGCGGTTGGGCGGATTCTTACAGCTGCCAAATAGAGGTCAGTTGCCACATAGAGGTCAGTGGTGGCTGGTGAATTCTTTCATTTGGAGAGGTGTAAATGTTCCCCACAAATATGCATGTCAAAGCATAGTGAGCTTACCCGAATCAACACCGTTGGACTCGAGGGGGTTGCATTTGAAAGCACACTTTATGTGAAACATTTGCTAAACATTCACACAGTTGCAATCAGTTTTGAAGGGTAGCTAATGAAAAAATCCAATAGATACAAGTCACTAACAGCGAACAGGAGCATTTTCCAAAACCATTCATAGTGCCTTTTCTCACAATATATGCCAGCATAAAAACATTGTTGTGCTGGCTATTCCCATACTTAGCTATTCTAGTTGCACCAATATGCCAGAATTCCCATACAAGAAATATACTCACATTTGATTTGCACACAATATGTGCATGCTGGCTCTTTCAGTATCTGGCAATATCCACACTTTAGTACATACCCCTGTTGGCTTTGCCAGTAAAAATGCTTTGTCACAAAAAGAAAACATGTCCTGGCTGGCACACCAATGTAGACCTGTATGCCCCTCTTCCAACACTTACCATGTTTGCTTTTTCCTTTGATGCCCAGAAATAAATGCCATGCCATTGTAAGGATACATTGCTAGACTGGCTGCACCAACGTATGCCAGCCTAGCCACATAATAACACTTATGTTTGCTTTACAATTGATGCCCAGTAAACAATGCTATGCCACAATCAGAAAACATGCCCAGACTGGATGCCCCATTGTAGGCTGCATAACAATACATATCATGCTTGCTTTACTCTTGATGCTCTGTTAAGAATACCATGCAACAGTATGAAATCATATCCAGTCTAACTGTTCAGAACTAGGCATCTCTAGCCATGTAATAACACTTACCATGATTGCTTTGCTCTTGGTAAGGAAATTAATCCAGACTGGATGCACCAATGAAGACCAATATATGATATGGCATTTATAACCCGCCTATACACAGGTGGCCACCTGATAACACTCATCATGTTTGCTTTGTTTTTGATGACCAGTAAACATGCCATGCCAGAGTAAGAAAACATACCCATACTGGAGGCCCTAAAGTGGGCACATCTAGCCACTTAATAAAAACATATCATGTTTGCTTTACTCTTGATGCCCAGTAAACATGTAATGTCGGAGTAAGAACATATGTCCAGACATTTTCCCCAATGCAAGTAAGTCTAGCCACTTAATAACACATATGTATTGCATTCTTTTTTATTGTGTCATTCGTTAAAAACATTTTTACATTTCACAAACATATTAATAAGATGACACATTTCATAAACATACTGCTACTCTCTAAATCGCTTTCACATCTCTAAAAGGACATATCGTTAATAGATTCTAAGTCATGGACATACTTCCTAAGGTAATGCATGTAAGTAGGGCCCAATCTGGAACATTCCGTTAGCATGTGCTCAGCAGACTCTAATACATTATTGTTCTTGCACATGCAGCAATTCTCTTTTTTTCCAAAGGTAATTTTAGTGCAGGACCAATTACTGACAACAGAGGAAGGTGGTTAATACGAGCAAAAGAATACATCTGCGCACATTCCTAGAAGGATATATGGGCCTTATTACAATTGTGGCTGTCCAGAAATAAGGGTGCCAGTCACACTGTACCAGCACCCTTTCCGGACCGCCACACTACAGCTCTGCCAGCAGGGGCCGCTGCGCCTGACAGGTATGACCTGCCGGGCATAACGGCACCCACCCGCAGGGACTCCATGGGAATGGGACTCAGACTTTACACCGCCTGATATCCTGGGCTGCCGGGCCTTGTAATGTCCCAGTGGCACCGTGATCTCAGGCGGCAAAAACGGTGTTAAGAGTCCGGCAGCACTTGCCGCCGGACTTGTAATGAGGCCCATAGTGTCAAATAAAGTCGAGGTTTCTTATTAGTATATAGCATTTCCGGGTCATGTGCACTTGATAATTTTTTCTTCTTTACTGTGTCCTCCATGGAGACAAGACCCAATCCCAATTCAAGTCTTAGGGCCTCATTACAACTCTGGCGGTAGCCGTGCCGGTAAAACCGGCTGGCTGCCTCCAGAGTTGTGCTTTTTTCCGGCACATGGCTCCACGGAATCACCAGTGGATTATGACCCTGGTGTTCCTGGAGGTCAGGCACAGGAAAAATGTAAATCCCCATTCACATTTGAGTCCCGTAGGACTCATAGGACTCATTGGGAATGGGGATAATGGAAGCACCAGCACCATTAATAACGATGCTGGTGATTCCCGGAAAGTCTGCAGGCGGGTGCCGTGCCTAGCGTGTGGGGCAGCAGCCGCCTGCAGACTCGGGGTGTGCAGGTCCGGTAACAACGGTGCTGGTAAGCTTACCAACACCGTTGTTACCGGACTGGCATGCTTGTAATGAGACCATTAGTATCTCCATTGGGACGCACAGTGGAAGACCTAGTTTTTTTTTCCAATGGTGACCCTCCAGTTTCTGCAGCCATGTGAGGTACAAAATAGAAAGCCATTATAGACCATACAGAATGGGTGGACAAAAGCACTGTTTGTATAAGCAAATAATACTCTCAAGGCCGAAGCTGTGCAGAGTCGTGGACAGGGTAGGGCCTGATTGGGCAAGGCCCACCCAAAATCTGTAAATGACCACTCACCAGCAATGTGTGGGCATTTGCAGATGTTAATGTGGCAGCGGTGGCCCAACTACATTAGTTTCGGGCTCCACTAGTTAGACAATCCTGGCTATGCCTCTGCCAGTGCGCTTAGTGAACTTTACAGTTAGCTGTGCCGTCTTTCTTCTGCGTACAATAATACATTCAGCAGAGCATTGTCGGCCTCAAATTTGACTACAAGGTATCTATAGCAATCTAAGTATTCCACATCACCTCCCATGATTGTCAATCTGGGCCTCATTACTTTCCCACCAGAGAACAGGATGATCTGGGTTTTGTTCCTATTGATGGTTAGATGGTTAGCTTCAGCACATTGCCATAACTCTCGGGCAGATCACACTAGGCAAGAGAAGGTATGGACGAATTACACAAGATCATCCGTGTATGCTTAGCAGAAAATGTGGCAGGATTCCATCTTTGGGGGGCAGCCCACAACCCTTTTCAGGCATTTGGGCTGATCAGCCAGGTAAAAGTTCAAGAGCAAAGGAGCCAAGATGCAGCCCTGTTTGACTCATCTAACTATGGTAACATGTCCCATCAAAGCTTCCCCCGACATCCAACGTGGCCTGGACTATGTTGTCCTCATGAAATAACTTCAGGAAATGTAAGATTCAATCGGTACAAGCATAGGCCT